>NC_089846.1:4424848-5812348 GCF_035609145.1 Eleutherodactylus coqui | reverse complement strand
TGGATGAACATCAGCATCCCGTCAGCACAGAAACCTGGCTCCATCTGACCAGGGGATGTTTCTCCGCTGCTCAGTGATACAAGTTTTGCGCTCTTTCGCCCGCTGGAGTCTTTCTTTTTCTCTTAGACACAATGGCGCTGGAACTGGTCGTCCGCTGTTATACCATCCGTGCGGAGGAACGGCGAGTTGTGCGTTCGGACACGTTAGTTGGAGCTCCAGCGTTGTATTCAGCTGACTGTGCAGCCTGTTGGTCAGAGTGATTCCTGACATCCTCCTCCGACCCCTTTCAGTGATGAGTTGTTTCCATCTGCAGCATCCCCTCTCGCTGGATGTTTTCCTTGATCGCGCCATTCTCGGTATACTCTCCACCCCATTACACGAGAACCCCCCCGGGTTGGCGGCGAACCCCTGGCTAGTCTAGCACCGATGACCGGCTTCATTGGAAGTCGCTCCGATCGCTGGATTTTCCCATCTAATGTGGATTCACACTGAAACTGATCCGCGGAACACTCGTGACGTTATTTTATGCTCCGGGGTCACAGGAAAGCGCCAATCCTGAGAGGAAGGGGGCTCGAATAAAGATGCAATTGAGTGTATCTTCCATCTGGATTTCTCTCTTAGGCCAGCTTCACATGACTGTAATAAGACACATTTCTGCACCTATTTCCCTTGGCCTGATGAACTGAAGTAGCAGCATCCTAATAGGAGTCCTTTGTCATTGGTGTCTATAGAGTGCAATGGCCGCCCGCTGTGGTCACAAATGGTTCTGCATGAAATGGATCTGTAGTGTTTAGCTTGCAGCTTTGGAACATCCCGACGCCTCGTGTTCTGTTATGTGAGGCGGCAGGTTTCCTTAATGTTCTTGCAGACAACGTTTAATAGGAAGCTGCAGTTTTGTGATGTATTTTTTATTTTTTTTCTACAACAGCTTGAAAAAATGTTGGAGAACACGGCCGTCCGGGCTCAAAAACAGCTGATCCTGCTCCATAAGGAGGATGGGCCTCCGCCGTCCCGCACTGTCGAATGGCTGAATATGAGAAGCTGGTGCTCCGGCCATCTCCACCTCTGTTGCCCTCACAGAGTTTTCTCCAAGAGAAGTCTGCCAAAACTGGTACGTCTTGGTCTGAAGCGCTGAACACCTATAAGCACATCTATAGCTGAGAGGGTAATGGGATGATTGTCCCCGGGTCAGCGGATGGGTAGACAAACCTTCCTGCAGTACCAACCACATGAGGGCATGCGGGTTGGCTGGGATACTGTTAGGTGGTGGGTCTGACGGTGCTCCTTGTGGGAGGAATGTAATGCTGTCCAGATGCCAATGACTTCCATGTCCCAAACCCTTCAGCAGCTGCTTCCTACACGTCCTCCTAGTTATTGGAGTGACCCGACTCAACCTCACCGCACGCCTCCGGTTCTCCTGTCGGCATCTCAGGTCTAGATATGATTGCCTATTGGATCTCCCCATACACTGCGCATGTGACAGACTAGATGCTTTACCCAGGTGGTACTTATGGATCTATATAGGAGACCTGATATATGTATCTCGCACCCCATATGTGTTGTCAGCAGCCTTTCCCCAGACCTGAACGTTATATAAATATATGTATTATACACTCCTCGACATGAAATTGCTGCACCAAGAAGGAAAACCGATGGCGTCCTGGGAATCGCGGGATCCATAGACATGTTAATGATATGCAAATGATGAAAAGAGAAACCAAATACTCAAAGCATCTCACTGTATTCCGTATCGAGTGTGAGCGCCGTGCATAGAAATACAGGCCCGTGCTCACCTTGGCTGCTGTCAGGAGGTTATTAACGGTGGTCTCAGGGATGTTCTGTCACGCTGAAGGCACTTAGACGCAATTCATAAGGTTGCGCTGCTGACAGCTTCCTTTACGACTGCCAGCCAATGATGTCCCAGATGTGCTCGGTGGGAGACGGGTCCGGAGATGCTTCTGGCCATAGTAGCACAGTTAGGCCACGCAGTCCGCTCACCGTTGTACAAGTAACATGCGGCCTGGCATTGCTGCGCTGAATGACGGCTCCTAGGACACTTTGGAGAAATGGCGCTACCGCTGGCTGTACGACCGAGTCAACATAACGCTGAGCTGTTGGTGTACCTGGAATGAAGACTACGGGGGTCCGGTTACCTAACATAATGCCACCCCACGCCATAATCCTGACAGGAGAACTGCTGTGACGTTCCCTCTCCAGACCAATCACTGCTTCCCATACAAAAGTGGGATCCATCGCTGAAGATGCCGGACCTTCTAGTCCAGCATTGCTGTCTTGGGGCTCATTCTCATATAAGTACAACGCTGCGAGTCTCTCAGCACTGTGCTGCTCATCACAGCCCGTCCGCTCTGCCGGCAGAGATCGCTGCAGGCTGCGATCGGCCTGCGCATGCCCGGGATTCTGAGATTACGGACGTGCAGTGTGACTATTTTTGTTTTCAGATTTGCCACTCTGTGCAGCGCGGGGCTGCGTATTAAACACTGCCAGTCCGCAGGCATTGCAGAGGGGCAGCGGTTCAGTGTACGGACCCGCAAGGGCTGCATATGAAATAGTGTCCCCTCACAGCTCCAACGTAGGTGTGAATGGAAGCATTAAAGTCCATAATCTATCATTGCCTCCATTCACCACGTTACGTACAGGAAGTACACATGCGTAATACATGGGGACAATACGCCCCCTCTGTAAATAAGCCCTTACTCTCCACCATGATAACCTTATGAGAGCGGTGGCATGAAGTCAGTGGAGCGCCTGTCGCTGGCCGTCTCGCTCACAGCCCAGTCACGTGCAAGCGCCTTCCGATGACACCGATGGATGCCCGGGCTTAGGATGGGATGTCCAGTTTCACTCGCCGTACAGAATAGATCACTTCGCACCATTGTTCTAATCTGCCGATCTGGTCATACAAAGATTCTCCCCTCTGCACCTCTTGATGTCATTTGGGTTCGGCGTTCTCCCAACCTTGATCGCTGCGGACATCTTGGCCTACACACAGCCATCTACTGGAGTGATAAACCAAGGTCTCTCCGTTCAAGGATTCTGTCCCTCGCAGTTTGCAGCAAGTGGTGATAAGCGGCACGTCGACGAACAGGAAGCGTCGCACAATCAGACCGCAAGACGTTATCTGATTTTTGATGTTTCATGTGGCTGAAAAACGTGCTTTAGATCTGTCTCTACACCATTGATGCCCCCCCCCCCCCCCCTGCTTGAAAATTCGATCCGTAACCTTGCAAGTTTTCCTTCTTAGTGTTGCAATTTCAATGTTGAGGAGTGTAGCATAACCAATGAACATGCCGTTCAGGGTGAGTGGAAAGCTGGGTGGCCGCTCCTACAAGCACTGTCATAGCTGCCATTAATGGTGCTCTCCCAACATCTGCCCAGTTCATGCAGATGGGTACAATACCTGGCAGGCTGCCACGTCCCGGACATCAGGCTCATCTATTCAGACTGTCTGTATTTTATGGAAAAATTAATATTTTCATAAATTTCTCTTTATTAATTTAATTTTATGTTACTGAGAGTAAAACTGCAATCGATGTCCGTTACCAACCGATGTCCAGGCAAAGGCGCTAGGTGGGTCATTGCTGAGTCGGCGGTCTGTCTCCCGCGGAGTACCATGCACTTGTCCTGTAATTGGACCCGTGCACGACACTCGCTGCCGCCTCAACACAACATGGCACATGTAGGGGGGAGGGGGAGTCGGGCACATGTAGGGGAGAGGGGGAGTCGGGCACATGTAGGGGAGAGGGGGAGTCGGGGCACATGTAGGGGAGAGGGGGAGTCGGGCACATGTAGGGGAGAGGGGGAGTCGGGCACATGTAGGGGAGAGGGGGAGTCGGGCACATGTAGGGGGGAGGGGGAGTCGGGCACATGTAGGGGGGAGGGGGAGTCGGGCACATGTAGGGGGGAGGGGGAGTCGGGCACATGTAGGGGGGAGGGGGAGTCGGGCACATGTAGGGGGGAGGGGGAGTCGGGCACATGTAGGGGGGAGGGGGAGTCGGGCACATGTAGGGGGGAGGGGGAGTCGGGCACATGTAGGGGGGAGGGGGAGTCGGGAGTGGGGCACGTGTCGGGGGGGGGGGGGGAGGGCACACGTAGGAGGGAGGGGGGAGGCAGACACATGTAGGGGGGATGGGAGCGGGGGGGGCACACGTAGGGGGGAGGGGAGCAGGGGGGGGGAGGGCACATGTAGGAAGTCTAGAATCGCCATAACTTGCAGGGAGTAAACGTGATTCGGGGTTTCCTGCCGCATCAGTAACCCTGCCATCCAAAGCAAGAGAGAAGCACCTGAGCGCTCCTGTCCCTCCGCTGTCATGTCTGATACATTTTAGCATAAATTATACAAATTTTAAAAACTATAAGTTTTTTTTTTTTTTTTATATATATATATATGCTGTATACACGTCACCCGGTCACACTGGTGTATATGCCGTATACACGTCACCCGGTCACACTGGTGTATATGCCGTATACACGTCACCCGGTCACACTGGTGTATATGCCGTATACACGTCACCCGGTCACACTGGTGTATATGCCGTATACACGTCACCCGGTCACACTGGTGTATATGCCGTATACACGTCACCCGGTCACACTGGTGTATATGCCGTATACACGTCACCCGGTCACACTGGTGTATATGCCTTATACACGTCACCCGGTCACACTGGTGTATGTGCCGTATACACGTCACCCGGTCACACTGGTGTATGTGCCGTATACACGTCACCCGGTCACACTGGTGTATGTGCCGTATACACGTCACCCGGTCACACTGGTGTATGTGCCGTATACACGTCACCCGGTCACACTGGTGTATGTGCCGTATACACGTCACCCGGTCACACTGGTGTATGTGCCGTATACACGTCACCCGGTCACACTGGTGTATGTGCCGTATACACGTCACCCGGTCACACTGGTGTATGTGCCGTATACACGTCACCCGGTCACACTGGTGTATGTGCCGTATACACGTCACCCGGTCACACTGGTGTATGTGCCGTATACACGTCACCCGGTCACACTGGTGTATGTGCCGTATACACGTCACCCGGTCACACTGGTGTATTTACCGTATACACGTCACCCGGTCACACTGGTGTATGTGCCGTATACACGTCACCCGGTCACACTGGTGTATGTGCCGTATACACGTCACCCGGTCACACTGGTGTATGTGCCGTATACACGTCACCCGGTCACACTGGTGTATGTGCCGTATACACGTCACCCGGTCACACTGGTGTATGTGCCGTATACACGTCACCCGGTCACACTGGTGTATGTGCCGTATACACGTCACCCGGTCACACTGGTGTATATACCGTATACACGTCACCCGGTCACACTGGTGTATATACCGTATACACGTCACCCGGTCACACTGGTGTATGTGCCGTATACACGTCACCCGGTCACACTGGTGTATGTGCCGTATACACGTCACCCGGTCACACTGGTGTAGATGCCGTATACACGTCACCCGGTCACACTGGTGTAGATGCCGTACACACGTCACCCGGTCACACTGGTGTAGATGCCGTACACACGTCACCCGGTCACACTGGTGTAGATGCCGTACACACGTCACCCGGTCACACTGGTGTATATGCCGTACACACGTCACACTGGTGTATATGCCGTATACACGTCACACTGGTGTATATGCCGTATACACGTCACACTGGTGTATATGCCGTATACACGTCACCCGGTCACACTGGACTGGAATGCCTCGCTCCATCTTGGATATCTGTGAATTATGTAGACGCCTCCACGATAATATTGGCGTTACTATAGAAACGGTTTCCCTGTGACGCTTCTGACTGGAGCGTTATCCCCGTATACGTTCGCTGAGCGAGACGCTTGTGTCTGCTGTAACATCTTCCCAGCGCTCCCCCGGGGATCTGGCTGCATTGTGCAGATGATTAAAGGCTGTTTTACACTGACCGATGATCGAGTGCGATCAGCCGACTAATCCAGAAACACTCCTTGACCTGATCCTTTGACAGCGCATCTCCATGGGTAAAGGGGGGGGGGGGTGCTGTCATATTTGTGCATCTCGCAACGCACCAATCTCGCACAATTTTCTTGGCAGTGTGAAGGAGCCCTCAGAGAGAACTCGGTAGTTAACTCTTTAGATGCCGCAGTAAAAGCTTACCGCATGTCTAAACAATCAGCGGGGAGGTTATGTGATCAGGGGGTGCCGATGGGCCCACATGGCAGCCCAGAGCCTACTGTAGGCAGAGTTACCTATTAAGCGCTGCCCTTGATATTATTTACCTTTTAAAACATAGAAAACCTCTAAAAACAAACTCTACATCTAATACCCCCTCATCACACCGACCCATAAAACTAAGTTCATTCACTGCATGTAAATGATGTAAGAATAAGGCCACCAAAAATGACGTATTTGCCTTCCGTCCGTCCAGCCTTCCGCCCGCCCCTAAGACGTTGTGAAGGCTTTTGTGTAGATTATACGGTACAGTAAATGCTACTATTACAAATACAAGCCCCATACCAGTCAATGGAGAAATTACAAAGTTATGGCGCTTGGAAGGCGGGCATGAAAAAACGAAAATGAAATAATGAAAACTCTGGTGCTGAAGGGGTTAATATTCTGCCCTCGGAGTCCTGCACCCCGATGTGACCTGTGGATGAGGGTATTTTGCTGCGGGACTGACAGCCAGTTATCCTTTTTCCTTATTTCGGCAGCTTGAGATGTTTGAGCGGGTATCTCAGAAGCCACCGGACCGCCACTGTGATTTCTCCCGCCTGGCCCGCGTCCTAACAGGAAACACCATCGCACTAGTGCTAGGAGGAGGCGGCGCAAGGTATGTGCTTTATTATAGACCTGTCATCTTGCAGTAGGTGGTTAAATGATGGATCAGTTGGACAGAGGTGAGTAGATTTGTTCCGTTTGTGATCCAGCAGCGTGTGGATGGGTTTGCATCCTCCGCTGTGAGCGACCGGACCGGACGCGTCTGCGGTTGGTACTCACCCAACGAAGCAGAGAGTCTGACGATTCAAGTAGGGGCCCTTCTACACGTCTCAATTCTCAGCAAGTTGTAGCCAGTGCCAATCAACAAGGCGTGTCAGCTGGCAGAGGATCGCTGGGGAAGAGCGATCCCTACCATCATCATCCCTATGTGTCAGCAGCACATCTCGCTGTTAAGATGGGAGGCGTTCTGCCGATGACCCAACGAATGAGCCGTTGGTCATATGCTTGTATGTGGGGTTGATGATCGAGGAACGCAAACATTTGGGCCAATGTCTGTGCCTGATTATCAGTCCACATGAAGATATTTTGAAAACTCAACAAGGTTGTTTGTTCCTAGAAGCAGCGGCACACACAACCTGTCAGCAGGGGTGGCGCTGTTGTTCTACTCCTGCACAGCACTACATCACTTTGTCTGCTGCACGGTTCTAGCCAGTCATCCAGTTCTATACATTTCGGAAGGGGTCGATTCTTATAGAAGCCTTTCCAAAAGAATAGTCACATTAGCGGAAAAGATACTGGTATCTGACCTTCCTCGTCCTCCGCTATTTTATTTGGGGTTTTTGTTTTCTGGGAGCCTTTCATTCCTTCCCTGCAGGAAGAGCGATCAGTACGGCCCGGGATAACCTGACACATTGGGACTCCTTGAATTCTCCTGCATTCCTTTGTGATGCAACTTTAAGCAGTTCTCGGCTCAAATGGAGGAGCTGCAGCCGGCCGGGCGCTCCCAGCCTTGCATCTAGCAGGCAATATAAGGACGTTGCGGATACTGCCATCCCCAAACACTATTCCACCCCCACGTCTACTCCGTGCGTAGGCAGGGCATCTGTTACCGTCTCGCGCTTAAAGGGCAAACGTCACATTGTCGTCCTCACAAAGTGCACAATCAGGATGCAACCAGAAGAATGGTCTATATAGGAGGATCGCTGTGCAGCGGGGCGAGGGGCATCTGTGGACACTAGAGGCTCGCCATCTCTTATAATAATGCTAGACAGGCAGTTTTTTTTTTTTGTTTTTGTGTGCAGAGCAATTTAGTGTGGTCGGACTACAACTCCCAGCATTATAATGTATTCTTCATCTGCCACTATTCGTAAGTCCCATCGCTGGTTCTTTCTTCCCGCTATTTTGCTTCCGTTGTGAAATTCCAGATTATCATTTTGTCGTTAGAACAAGAGTCAGATTATTAACACTTCTGGATTATCAGATGATGGAGTAAAGGAATAAAGTATCTCCTTACACCCCAAGTCAGTTTGTACAGAACCCGTAGGGTTAAATGATTCTCCAGGTAGTCGGTAATGATGGGCGCCGAGGACAGACTGGTGACACTCGCAGGAGTCCCGCTAATGCACCCGATCCGGCCCACGTGTTACTTCAGGTCAGTAGCGGCAGATAACAGCGATGACACAAGAAGGTCTCCATCCTCTGATTGTCACTTTGCCTCGGGGTAACATTTGCCGACTCGCCAAACGCACACTGGGTGGATAAATGAGTAATGAGCGCCGTCTCCCTGATGTGCCCGAAGGCAGCACTTAAGATCTAAGACCAATTCTGTGGGTTTCTAGAGCTTTAACCCGGCCGGCTCGTCTGCCAGCACAACGTCTTATCCCTGGATGGAGGTTGAAAGGGTGAATTATGGATGATGAATTGGGGACATGCATCCTGGTCCGTAACACAGACCTCCCGCCACAGCGAGTGTGTACTGTCACGTCACACCGAGCCGCCCCTTATTTAGAGGAGCTGACCCTTATCCGATTGGCGCTTTTCTGTAATGTTCTGCGGAGTATGTTGGTTGTCTATAAAATGATGATTGATGAAATTCTCCCCGTGACCCTGGAGCATAAAACTACATGACAAGTTTTTGTGGATCAGTTTCAGTGTGAATCCACATTAAATTGGAATATGCAGCGATCGGAACGACTTCCAGCGAGGCCGGTCATCAGGGTGAGAGTAGCCGGGGGCTCACCGCCGGGGGAGGTTTCATGTGTAATTATATGTAGAGTATACTAAGAATGGCTCGATCAAGGAAAACATCCAGCGAAAGGGGATCCTGTGGACGGGAACAACTCATCACTGAAAGGGGTTGGAGGAGGGTGTCAGGAATCGTTCTGACCAACAGGCTGCACAGTCAGCTGAACACAAGCTGGAGCTTCAACTAACGTGTCCAAACGCACAACTCGCCGTTCCTCCGCACGGATGATATAACAGCGGGCGACCAGTTCCAGCGCCATTGTGTCTAAGAAACAGAAAGACTCCAGCTGGCAAAAGAGGGCAAGAGAGCAGCGGAGAAACATCTCCTGGTCAGATGGGGCCAGATCTCTGTTGCTGATGGGAGGTCAGAATTTGGCGCAAGCAGCATGAATCGCTGACCCCTTCCTGTCAGCCGGTCAGAACATGTCAGCACCGCCATCTAATCTGCAGCAACTACAAGAAGCTTCCTGTCCGCAGGGGCCGATATTCCTGCAGAACGATTTCATCACCGAGGGGAAGCTGCAACTACGAATTGCTGCGGTTCTGAAGGCCAGAGGGGCTACTAGATGGGGGGTAATAGAGGGGCGGTTCATTACATAGGTGTGTAGCTCAGTTTGGGAATCATTGCTCTGGTGTGAGTCGGTCCGGCAGTCTCCTAGGCACATGTATGCACTCTCACGGCTCGGCTCCTAGGACCTTGCATGCATCTCCTGCCGACATGGGGAGGATGTCCAGATCTGATCGGTAACGGACAGCCGCGCAGCCCTTTAATGGCAAACATGACAAGTCGGCTTCTGTGCCTCAACGCAGTAATGTTCGCTGTAACTGGAGATAAACCTGATCTCAGGACTTGGAGCCGCCATCAGAGTGACTGCAGGCACCACGTTTATCATGTTCTTCGCATTGTGTATACTCATGGTAAGGTGCCGCTCCATTTATACTATCTGATCCAACATCGGGGTGCGAGCAGCAATGTCCGTCTAGAGGAGCCTGGCTGAGGCATTCCGGATGGAGGGGAGCGTTTAGTGAAGGGAGGACCAATCAGTAGGGAGTGGCAGTAATCCGGATGGGAAGGGATCAGGACAGCAAGAGTTTTCAAAGGAAGAAAAGGATGGATATTGCAGAGGTTCGGAGTGAGCAAGGGATTGACTATAGGGAGTGCAGGAAAGATCAGCATTACGAATGACCCCGAGCCACACGCTGAGATGGCGATATCCGGCTTCGGTCGGTTAGTAGTGGGAAACGCATTGAATGTTGTGGATGCGAGACCCGGATCCTCCCAGCTCGGCTACCTGCAACGCTCTGCAGACAGTCTGTTGGCCAAAACGGTGACTTCCCATCCATACAGTCCAGAACGTCTTAGTGACCCTGACAGATCTGCCCCATATAATCCCCCTCTTCTCCTGCCTCCTCGGCCCCTCCGGGCGTCGGCTGCTGGATTAAACGTAATCGTATAAAACCCGTAGAAATGATTCTTCTTGGGGGAAGTGATTGCAAACATCTCTGTATATGTATATTGTGCATCCAATCTCCAAGATGGAAGTAATGCAGCAGATCTCAGCGCTCTCCTTTGGATCATTGTGGCTTTTGTTAAATTGGATTTGTAATTCCTGTGGACGGTGCGGATTAGCGAGGGGCGCGGCGGCGTTCTGTCGTGTACAGATGGCAAATCAAGGCAGAAAATGAAAGCTCCCAGCAAACTGTATGTAGAGAAGCGGAATCTGTGCTGCCCAAGGAGGAAATCTGCAGATCGCTCCAAGGCCGGAAGAACTGACATATATGGAAATCCACCCCAAATCGAGGCGGCGGACGGAATCTGCATGCTGGTGGTGGGGAGCCAGAAGTATAGGTTACACTGAAGTAATGATGAGCGAATGGCCTAATGATATCGGCGTGAGGCGAGCGGTAGGGCTCTGCGCTGCTGCAGCTTTAACACGTTAATCATTACTCTCAGGGTTCAAGTGGATCCTATTTGTAACCTTCCCGTGGAGACGTCCCTCCGGACCGGTGGGAATTTTTCTAGTGCTTTACAGGCAACCATAGAGTCTGCGTGAAGGCCTAACAAGGCACCATAGAGAAAAGGGGAGAGCGGGGTGATCAGTCATACATAAGCCACTAGCAGGAGTATCCGGCTACACGCGGCTCTATTTTGTGTCACGGTTTGTGCGGTTGAAAGCTGCGTTTGCTACTGATATGAAGCCAACATATGTGCAGTCCGTTCACAGCGAGGAAGAAATACGGCAGAAATGTAACGTCTCACCAGTGGTCGTCCCAAAGAGATTTTAATTGAAAGGGGTTGTCCAGTAACTCCAGACCCACAGGACCCCCTGTATTAAAATAACATGAGCTATACTTTACCCCTCCGCAGCCACCAGGATCCAGCGCTGCAGCCCCACTGTGGTCCCAGTGATTGATGTGACAGAGAATGCAGCGATCACGTGATACTATGTGTCACAACAATCGGCAGACCTGCAGTGCTGGATACCAGTGCCCGCGAGGGGTAAGTATAGTTCACGTTGTTATTTTAATACTGGGGGTCTTATTGAAGCCGGATTTCCAGTAACTGAACAACCTTTTTTAATAATTGCATTTTTATTCCGAGTGTTTTGGGGTTTTTTGTGTGTGACTGTCGAGAACATTAGTCCCTAGAGAGCCGAAACTCCGTATAAAGCCTTCTCAGGGGCTGATCTATCAACGTGGCAGAATTGGTCCAGAGCTGGAATAGGCGCTTAGCCACAAATAAAGATCAAACAAACCCAGATTTAGATGCATAAAACAGTAATAATCTGTATTTGTATGGCGCCGACAAAATGCAAAGGAGCCTCCAGGGAAACGAGACCGTTGTATCTAATGTGTGCATCTCCATGTGATTCTGTGGAGGAATCGCCCATTGTTCCCCATGGGAACAGAAAAGAAAATCATGTGCGTTTCATGTGAGTGCGATGCGTTTTGCTTCTGTAGGGAATGCGAGTTTCTTGCAAGACGCATCACACACACGCAAGAATTGTGGGTTTGCGAGGGCAATAGCTCCGGGATTCTTGAACCAATATTGGACCTGCCCGTGTAAACGCGCCCTAAAGATGTTCATGTCCAGATGTGCGTTCCGAGACTTTGTTCCTTCTGTTCTCGTGTTCTAGATGCTTCGCTGACCGCTCTCGTCTTTCTTTCTCAGGGGCTGCTCTCAAGTGGGAATCATCAAAGCTCTGACTGAGGCCGGGATTCCCATCGACATGATTGGAGGCACATCCATCGGGGCATTTATGGGAGCCCTCTACGCAGAGGAGCGCAGCTTCAACCGGATGAAGATCAGAGCTCGAGAGTGGTGCATGGTGGGTACCTGGACATGTAGGTACTTCAACATGGTGGGTACCTGGACATGTGGGTACTTCAACATGGTGGGTACCTGGACATGTGGGTACTTCAACATGGTGGGTACCTGGACATGTGGGTACTTCAACATGGTGGGTACCTGGACATGGTTTACAGTTAATCAGGAGGGAGAAACAAAGTGCTGTGAGCCCCACGGTCACTTGCAAGATACTCGCCGTTGATCAAAAGATCAGTGCTTGTTTAAATGGCCTTTCCACAGATCAGTTCAGAGCGGGGCACAAACTATCAGTCATACAATTGTTCGCCCCCCGTAGGCTTTCACCCTTGTTGCAGCATTTACATGGCCAGATATGCTGCCAACAGTGATTGAGCAACATAGAAGATCCGATGAACGAGGTTTGGCTGATTTATTGGCTGATCGCTGCCCGGGATACATGGGGAAATGATCAGGTGGACGAACGCTCAGTCACAATCATCGGGGTGTGGAGGTCTCCAGTATGATTTGTAGGATCATCCTCTAGCCCAGAACATCTGCCGTTACTCTGGCCTCACTAATTACCTTTTTTGGTTAAAATCTCCATAAAATGTTGAATTTGTTACTCCTCTTCTACTGAGCTGAGTTTATGGCAAGTCTCTAGTTACATCCAAAGCTGCATTCACAATTCTAATAATAATCTTTATTCTGCAGCGCTTTCTAGTTCTCTTGGTTTGTTATGAAATCTCAGACGTTTCTGAGGCCTGTGAGGTCGGACATTTCTCTATAACGAAGCCACCGCCCCATTGCATCATCTCCTGTTTGTATATCGTACCACGTCTGCACCCCATCGGGTCATCATGGATTTATATAAATGCCTCTTTAGATCTGTTCCATTACGCCTGAGGAAGACCCCGGAGTAGAGTGGAAAGCTGGCAGTAACATCATGTATGTTTGTAGCCAGTAACAGGGTCTCATCTACAGGATGCCTTGGCTTTCCTGCTGGGAACAATCCGGTTTTGCTCTACCGGCGACGCGGTACTAGACTTTCTTCTGTTTGTATATGTGACATGTCAGCTTAGACAGTGAACAGAGGAGAAAACCTTGCTGGGATAATCTGTACAGGAGAAGTAATGCCAAGTGTGTGCCGAGCCCCTCTGTGTACAGACGTAGCAGATGTGAACTTGACACTTAATGCATCAAATATACAGTTACCTCAAACATGAGAGTGTCACCGACAGAAGTCACTTATAGAGAACCACTAATGTTCAGCCGACAGTCAGGCGTGTAAAAGGGCTACCAGTCACTTGTGAACAGGAAGGTGTACGGCCGGCCCGCAGGCTCTGATTTGTCCCCATAGCAGTCATTCTCGTCACGTGTAAAGGCCCATGTAGACCCAACGAATCTCGCTCAAACATCACTCAGCCGTCTTTTGAGCGAGAATCGTTGGGTCAAACTGCGCGGACATCGTGTAGTTTTCGTTAACGAGTCGTTCATCGTTGTCTTCTAGGACCGTGCGCTGATGTCTCTTGAGTGATAATCGTTGCGTCTGAATGGGCCTTAAATCAAAAGTGCCGACTGATGTATTTGTTTACATCGGGCCACGAATTCGCCCATTTATACACGACCATTAACCTCTTCGTGACCGTCTATTTTGGACCTACGGGCGCAACGACTTTTTGGGGATTTTCATCTCCACTTTTCAAAAGTCACAGCTTTATTGTTCCATCGAGACGGCCATCAGAAGGCTTGTCTGTTGTGCGGCCCGCTGTAGTTTTTATTGGTCCATACAAAGTATCGTAGACGTCATTTCTAAAAATATTTTAGAGGGCAGAGCGAAAAAACATCAATTCTGCCGTTGTTCTTGTTTTTCTTTTATGTTTTTACAATCATGCAGCATTAATGACCCGGTTATGTATGATAATTAGATTACTAGAATTAGATCTCTTACGTTTTTCCACTTTTGCATAATAAAACTCCTTTCCTTTGGATTTTGTTTTTGCATCGCTGCACTCAAAGGCCCGGGACCTCTTGTTTCCTCCGTGACCGGAGCTCTGCGAGGGCTTGTTTTTGTCCGGCGAGCTGTAGTCTTATTGGTGCCACTTTTGGGCACATACGGCTTTAGTCACTTTTAGTGCTTTTTCGGCTCGTTATATTGCTTTTGATTTATTTCTACAGCGTTTGCTGTGATGAATAAAGTGTGTTTCATTTTATTGTAGGTATTACGGAAGCGTTGATGCCGAACGGCTGCGATTTTTTTTTTTTTTTAATTTTTGAAATTTTTTTTTTCTTTTTGAAGGAAAATGTCCAAAAATTAACTTTTTTTTTTTTTTTTTTTAAATCTACTTTTCTTTTTTTACATTTCTCATGCCCCTGCAGGGGACTCATACCTGCGATGTTATGATTGCTCTGAAAATGCATTATCTCTAATCGTAACAATCACAGACTATAACAGACTCGCACGCCATTGTCTGGCATCCAGTTGCCATGGCAACTCATCGTCCCTCTACGATTACATGCTGTAGGGCCAATGACATCACACAGGGAGTACCCACCTTACATGCTGCAATCACTGATCCCCGCTGTTGCAGCAGGAGGCTGGCTGTCAGTTACATCTGTAGGAAGTAAGTTTACATCCTGGGGCGGAAAGGGGATAAAGGGGTTGTCCATGACTTATACTACTGAGCGCTCTCCACAGGTAAGGTCAGGATCCCCAACAATCAGTGGTTTGCCTGGCCTATCGGTGTGGACAGTGGCGGAAGCTAATAGCGCTGTTCATATTGCTGCCGCCCAGATGCGTTTGAATTCACTGGGATCTGTGTCTGCAGTGTGAGGTGTGCCTTCAGTACCAACCCAGGCTGCTGCCATGTTGGCATCATGATCTGCTTCCAGCACCGTACGCATGGATAGCGGGCTCGGCAAGCAGCTGACTGGTGGGGTCCTGAGTATCAGACCCCCGCCAATCAACTATTGCTGACCTTTCCTGAGGACATCAGTAGTAAAAGTCCTGGACATCCTCTAAGGTTTGCTGTAACTGTGTATTTAAAGGCTTGTGTCAGGTTAAGGTTCGCTATATCTGCAGATGTCAGATATCTCTTCTGTGCACTATAATGTGATGTCAGTCGGCGACCGCTGTGGACATACAGGAGACGTATCTACATGAGTGCAGTAATGGGGGTCTGCCCTTCATTGCCCCCACTTCTGTGTACGTCTTGCTGACTTTCCTTCCTTCTCCTGAGGTTGCTGACAAATCCTGAAAGGTTTAATCTCCTCGCTGGTAATCTGAAGCTGCAGTTAATCTTCTAATTCTCCGGCTTCATTGGAGGTAAAAGCCGCTCCCAGCCTCCTCTGCACCCGCGATCTGTGGGCTGATGGTAGATGGTCCTCTGCTGATGGAGACCACACACCCAGGAAATCTGTAGTGGGGGATAAGGGGCGCCAGGGGTATCTGCAGCCACCTATCACCCCATGAGATGAACAAGATAACTTTTAGTAGGAGGAGGGCGTCATGGCGGCAGACCTTATTGTATAATCGGAACCGGCATGAGTGTAAATGTCAGCGATGGAGGAGGAGAACGGAGCCAGCCGCAATGCAAACAACCTGCGTATTTGCCTTAGTCCATTCACTTCCATGGCCCATCGTAGTGCGTAATAAAGACTAAATGCGACGAGCAACCGAAAATCACATGAAAATTATGTAGATGTGAATGAACCCGTTGGAGTCAATGACTTCTATTCGCTGCGTATTACGTGCAAAAAATATGTGCCGTCAATCCGCCTGTGTGAATGGGCTATAAGATGCAGCAGTGTCCCTGCCCCCAGGAAAACGGAAACCCTGAATGCAGACGGCAGCGTAATCACGTTACTGATCCCCCTCGCCACGCAGACCGCAGTAATCACGAGGAAGAAACCATTCTCCCCTGTTACCATCACAAGTCCTGGGAAGCTGCACTGTAAAGCGTCCTGTGCCTACCTGCGCAGCATAACTGATGGTGACATGACTGTCTGCAGAGCTCAAGGACTGCCACACAGTCATACTGGATGCAGCGGCCCTGTGACCTGGCACTAAGAGGGGCACCGAGAACTAATTGGTGTAACTGCATGCCAGGACAGGATTCCGTCCTCCCATCCCACCCTATAGATTAGGAGCTCCCGGCTAATAGCCTCTTGATGAAACCAGAATGTGACTCCGCAATGTCTTGAATGTACAGATGTAGCAGAGCTGAACTTGACTGGTAACGCGTTTGATTTCGTTTAGTTCACTCAGTAGGATTTTCTGCAGTTATGCGCAATACCACAGATTGCACTTATTCCTGCAACATCACAGTTGCTGAGGGACAAACTCAGCTCTGCTATATCAATATACATATCTGGGCTATGTAAGAGATTATAGAGAGACGCTGCAGATTACAAGAATATTGCAGGAGCCGCTGTGAGATTACTGGGCTGCAACGGAAGGACGAATCTGCTGCCCCATTGCTTCTGCACTTTGCTGCCGGTTCGGAGGTGAACAGGATACTCGGCATAAGGGCTGGCATCCAGATCCATCACGTCCGGCGGTCACCGAGGTCACCCTGCGGATGAGGGTGGCACTGTGTTTGGAAGAAAGCAGCCATGCTTTGCTAAGCCTGGACAACCCCTTTAATGCAAGACGTGTCCTTCCCCTCCATAAGTACTTGTCTCCGATGTCCGCTCTTATGTCTCTAAGATGCGGGGTGAAGGCCTCCGCCCCCCCCCCCCATAATGGCACTTCTACCGGGGAGCAGAGTAATGAGGGTATAATGTAGTATAGAATGACCGATGTGGATGTCCGTTACTCGGAGTAGTCGGGGAGCGCTGGGAATCCGTAGTGCGATCATACAGAGAGCTGCTCTGCATATCGCAAGGACTCGGACGTGCTGGACTTAGTATGGTAGCCGCACGTCTTTGTAGTCGTCCTTCCAGATGAAGCATGGTGGTAATAAGAGGGGCGCCTTTTTCCGTCCGTGTAGTCGGGGCCGACTCTCGGACACTTCATGGATCGGCCGTCTCCACGCGTACATAATGGTATTAATTACATTGCCGTTCTAGTGGGTCGGGGGGGGGGGTAATGTTCCTCTGTGTGTAAGTCGGTGTAAGGAGACATACAGGGCCGTGCAGTGCTGGGAAATAAGGTATGGAGATGGCAGATGGCACAACGCCTCTGCAGCGCCATCTATTGAAAGGGGGCTTCTCTACAAGTCAGTGTCCGACCTTCTAACTGGCCTTGCAGGACTTAAGATACTTTTACATGGAACGGCTGTCAGGTGTATAAGTGCTGGACAGTCGTTCAGATGATGGAGGTGGAGCGTTCGGACATCTCTTCTGGCCACCGGCCTCCATTCTCTGCAAACAGGCAGTCGTTCGTAAATTAATAACTGCCTGTTTACACGGGCAGGCAGTCGCTTGGGTTTTAGGTGATCTAAAAACCAGGGAACTCCGACAAGTGGGTAATTTGTTGCTCGATGCCCTGACAGCAGCAGCGTGGAGACGGGACAATTAGCTGGCTCCAGCGATTTATTCCGGTGATGATCCCCCATATGTGTGGAGCTGACGCCAGAGCGATCGGCTGGTTCTGGACGCCACCGGTTACCGCTGCGACCAGCTAGCTGTTTAGGTGCCACAGTGAAAGCTGACCGCACATCTAAACAGTCAGCGGGGGCGAACCATCCCCGTCGGCACCCCCACAGCGGGATTGTGAGCAGCCAGATGCGTACCTACTTCTGCCAGATGGCAACATCGAAAATCACTAGACCATTTTTCATATAAAAAACCCACTAAAGCGATAATAAGCCCCACATATTTGGTATCGTGTCTGTAAAAGTCCGAAGAGTTAAAATATCACTATTTTCTCACACGGTAATAAAGAGATGGAGACAAAATGCCAGAATTGGGATTTATATATATTTTTACATTCTGCTTCCTAACAATTTAAACAAAATTGTGCTAAAACCCAGAGCCCCTCCGTGAGCCGCGAGCCCTCGCACAGCGCAGCAACGGAAACGTGTCGCATCTCAGAATGCGGCGACTGAAAGAAAGTTTTGTTTTAAAAGAAAAAAGTATTTTTTAAAAATAGAAGCCCATTTAAAAACTGTATAAATGTGTCCTCAGCGCGATCGTACCGCCATGAGCCCCGTTCATATCTCACCTCTACTACGCTGCAAACGCTGTAAAAACGCCACAATTGCATTTTTTTTTAATTTCTCCCAAATTGTAGAAGTTTTTCTATACATTAAATGGTAACATTAAAAAATGCAACCCGTCCCACAAGAAGCAACAAGCCCTCAAAAGTGATACATTTCTGGTCCTGAAGGGGTTATTGATATAAATCAAACCAGAATCTTCTCCAGAAGGGACAGGTTTTTGGCGCTCTCGGTGGGTTGTGGTCGGCTCGCAAAGAGTCCTCTGATGGGTCCGGGGTACAACGGCTTCTCTCCTCTCTGGCGGCGGACGGCTTCTCTTTCTGCAGAAGACTCTGGTTCGGCTCATATCTTTAGTCCTGTTATAGGCTTGTTAGGAGGTCGGGCATTGACTTATAGGCAAGCCACCAACCCACAGGGGGCGCTGCAGACGCAGTGTACCATGTGCATTACCAAATCGGCAATATGATGACGCATGATATCTCAAGAGCCTCCATGGAACTTAAAGTCCCAGCATGTCTAAGATAGATTATAATATGCAGCAGCTACTGCCGTCAGTTCCATGAGCCTTGTACATGAAGCATGTTGGGCTCACGCTGCTGATATTTAAGATTATCGGTACTCTAGGAGTAACCGTATCGCCCAGGCAGGACAGAACGCCGCCATCAGGAGTGTCAGTATTTACAAGATGCTGCTTGCACTTTGTCTGCGTTCCTTACCAATCAGTGTAATGGCTCCTCCGCTTTTGTGTAATGCTATGGAAAGGGTACGGCTTCTGAGCTACCCTAGATGGCCATAACCTCTGCTTTTATCTTCCTCCAAGGACATGACATCCGTCTTCAAGAAGGTCCTGGACCTGACGTACCCCATCACCTCCATGTTCTCCGGTGCCGCCTTCAATAACGGCATCAGCTGCATCTTCAAGGATAAACAGATAGAGGTGAGACTATCGCCCTCATCCCTCCGGCGTAGTGATCCCCAGTGCACTACAGATACAATGTAAACCTGTCACTTTATTCTCCTCTTAGGATCTGTGGATTCCGTATTTTAACATCACAACGGACATCACTGCCTCTGCCATGAGGGTGCACACAGACGGTAAGTCATCTAAAAGGCGTTTGTCATCTGCATGATGCCCAATGCCACAATGCGGACCTATCCTCGGTGATCTGCTGATGGCGGGGAGGGGAGCCGGCAGGAAGTTCTTAGGAAAAAGGAAATGTTTCATTGTGCCCCAAAGAGATACAGCGATAACTAGACTATCATAGTGTATATAATGACCTGTCCGGCTGATCGCCCATCATAGTGTATATAACGGCCTGTCTCATTGTCCGGCTGATCGCCCATCATAGTGTATATAACGGCCTGTCTCATTGTCCGGCTGATCGCCCATCATAGTGTGTACGACCGCCTGTCTCATTGTCCGGCTGATCGCCCATCATAGTGTGTACGACCGCCTGTCTCGCTGTCCGGCGGATCGCCCATCATAGTGTGTACGACGGCTTGTCTCACTGTCCGGCGGATCGCCCATCATAGTGTGTACGACGGCTTGTCTCGCTGTCCGGCGGATCGCCCATCATAGTGTGTACGACGGCTTGTCTCGCTGTCCGGCGGATCGCCCATCATAGTGTGTACGACGGCCTGTCTCACTGTCCGGCTGATCGCCCATCATAGTGTGTATGACTGCCTGTCTCATTGTCTGGCGGATCGCCCATCATAGTGTGTATTCGTAAGGTGAAAAGAAAAGTTGCCCGCGCTCTCGGGACCCAAACCCCTGGATCAGGCTGTAGACATCACTCGCATAGACTTTTTATTAATGCAATTGCTGCATACTCAGTGCTGCTATAGTGCAACGCGTTTCGTCGTAACATACGACTTTATCAAGCACAAGACAGCATAAAAATACATAGTGTGTATGACGGCCTGTCTCATTGTCCGGCTGATCGCCCATCATAGTGTGTACGACCGCCTGTCTCATTGTCCGGCTGATCGCCCATCATAGTGTGTATGACGGCCTGTCTCATTGTCCGGCTGATCGCCCATCATAGTGTGTACGACCGCCTGTCTCATTGTCCGGCTGATCGCCCATCATAGTGTGTACGACCGCCTGTCTCGCTGTCCGGCGGATCGCCCATCATAGTGTGTACGACGGCTTGTCTCACTGTCCGGCGGATCGCCCATCATAGTGTGTACGACGGCCTGTCTCACTGTCCGGCTGATCGCCCATCATAGTGTGTATGACTGCCTGTCTCATTGTCTGGCGGATCGCCCATCATAGTATATATAACGGCCTGTCTCATTGTCCAGCGGATCGCCCATCATAGCGTGTACGGCGGCCAGTCTCATTGTCCGGCGGATCGCCCATCAGTGTGTGTACGACGGCCTGTCCCATTGTCCGGCGGATTGCCCAACATAGTGTGTACGACGGCCTTTCCCATTGTCCGGCGGATCGCCCATCAGTGTGTGTACGACGGCCTGTCCCATTGTCCGGCGGATTGCCCATCATAGTGTTTACGACGGCCTGTCTCATTGTCCGTTGGATCGCCCATCATAGTGTGTACGACGGCCTTTCTCATTGTCCGGAGGATCGCCCATCATAGTGTGTACGACAGCCTGTCTCATTGTCCGGCGGATCACCCATCACAGTGTGTACGGCGGCCTGTCTCATTGTCCGGCGGATCGCCCATCAGTGTGTGTACGGCGGCCTGTCTCATTGTATGGCGGATCGCCCATCAGTGTGTGTACGACGGCCTGTCCCATTGTCCGGCAGATCGCCCATCATAGTGTGTACGACGGCCTGTCTCATTGTCCGGGCGATCGCCCATCATAGTGTATATAACAACCTGGCTCATCGTCCAGCTGATCGCCCATCATAGTGTGTACGGCGGCCTGTCTCATTGTCCGGGCGATCACCCATCATAGTGTATATAACAACCTGGCTCATCGTCCAGCTGATCGCCCATCATAGTGTGTATAACGACGGCCTGTCTCGCTGTCCGGCTGATCGCCCATCATAGTGTGTATAACGACGGCCTGTCTCGCTGTCCGGCTGATCGCCCATCATAGTGTGTATAACGACGGCCTGTCTCGCTGTCCGGCTGATCGCCCATCATAGTGTGTATAACGACGGCCTGTCTCGCTGTCCGGCTGATCGCCCATCATAGTGTGTACGACGGCCTGTCTCGCTGTGCAGCTGATCGCCCATCATAGTGTGTACGACGGCCTGTCTCGCTGTCCAGCTGATCGCCCATCACAGTGTGTACGACGGCCTGTCTCGCTGTCCGGCTGATCGCCCTGATGATATCTGCAGCCTCTCTGTTCACACATTACAGCTTCATTTAGTAACTACGGAAGCTGTAAAGGATGTGATTTCCCCCAAGTAGATCCCTGAGAGTCTCCTGTGATATAACTGCTGTCTGATCTGCCCTCTGCTGTCTCATTGTCCGGGCGATCACCCATCATAGTGTATATAACAACCTGGCTCATCGTCCAGCTGATCGCCCATCATAGTGTGTACGGCGGCCTGTCTCATTGTCCGGCGGATCGCCCATCATAGTGTGTATAACGACGGCCTGTCTCGCTGTCCGGCTGATCGCCCATCATAGTGTGTATAACGACGGCCTGTCTCGCTGTCCGGCTGATCGCCCATCATAGTGTGTATAACGACGGCCTGTCTCGCCGTCCGGCTGATCGCCCATCATAGTGTGTATAACGACGGCCTGTCTCGCTGTCCGGCTGATCGCCCATCATAGTGTATATAACGACGGCCTGTCTCGCTGTCCGGCTGATCGCCCATCATAGTGTGTATAACGACGGCCTGTCTCGCTGTCCGGCTGATCGCCCATCATAGTGTGTATAACGACGGCCTGTTTCGCTGTCCGGCTGATCGCCCATCATAGTGTGTATAACGACGGCCTGTTTCGCTGTCCGGCTGATCGCCCATCATAGTGTGTATAACGACGGCCTGTCTCGCTGTCCGGCTGATCGCCCATCATAGTGTGTATAACGACGGCCTGTCTCGCTGTCCGGCTGATCGCCCATCATAGTGTGTATAACGACGGCCTGTCTCGCTGTCCGGCTGATCGCCCATCATAGTGTGTACGACGGCCTGTCTCGCTGTCCGGCTGATCGCCCATCATAGTGTGTACGACGGCCTGTCTCGCTGTCCGGCTGATCGCCCATCATAGTGTGTACGACGGCCTGTCTCGCTGTCCAGCTGATCGCCCATCACAGTGTGTACGACGGTCTGTCTCGCTGTCCGGCTGATCGCCCTGATGATATCTGCAGCCTCTCTGTTCACACATTAAAGCTTCATTTAGTAACTACGGAAGCTGTAAAGGATGTGATTTCCGCCAAGTAGATCCCTGAGAGTCTCCTGTGATATAACTGCTGTCTGATCTGCCCTCTGCTGTCTCATTGTCTGGGCGATCACCCATCATAGTGTATATAACAACCTGGCTCATCGTCCGGCGGATCGCCCATCATAGTGTGTATAACGACGGCCTGTCTCGCTGTCCGGCTGATCGCCCATCATAGTGTGTACGACGGCCTGTCTCGCTGTCCGGCTGATCGCCCATCATAGTGTGTACGACGGCCTGTCTCGCTGTCCGGCTGATCGCCCATCATAGTGTGTACGACGGCCTGTCTCGCTGTCCGGCTGATCGCCCATCATAGTGTGTACGACGGCCTGTCTCGCTGTCCAGCTGATCGCCCATCACAGTGTGTACGACGGCCTGTCTCGCTGTCCGGCTGATCACCCTGATGATATCTGCAGCCTCTCTGTTCACACATTACAGCTTCATTTAGTAACTACGGAAGCTGTAAAGGATGTGATTCCCCCAAGTAGATCCCTGAGAGTCTCCTGTGATATGACTGCCGTCTTATCTGCCCTCCTACTTGGGAGCTCTTATCTCGCCGCTCTCCGTCCTCATTACTCTCTTCCCACATTAAAGCTCCCCCAGATTTTCCAGCCAGTGACTCAGAGCGGACGGGCCTTCTCCATCATTAATCCTCGCCCACACAGTGGAGTCTTATGGACCATCTGCAGGCTTCCGGACATTGTGATATGGAAATGACGAGGAGGACTCCGTCCTTCCAGGAATAACTGGACCGTTCTGTCAGTTACTATTGACTCATCCTGCAGTACGGTGGAGCCTTACACTGATGGTCCAGATTGTGGCCACTTAGTGGAGTGCGGGGCTGTGGCTGCACCTCCTGCAATCCCTCTTTAGGGCGGAGTCACACATGCAGATTATAGAGCCATACACTGAATTGTATATGAGAGGGAACGGACGGATCGCTCACTGCTTTCTCTACTTTCTGGATCCACTTATGACTTTAACTCCTAAAACTGCATCAAGATCTATAGGTGAGATTCCAGCCATAAAGCAGCCCTCCGGGGTGTCCTCTGTGTCAATGTGTTAAGTCCATACTAGTGCAGTTAGCAGAGTTATGTAAAGGCCTCTCGCCGGGTCCCCCATGCTGTAAAATAACTAATCCACTGATTCTCTCCCCGCCGGCTCCGGTCTCCACTGTGTTTGTTTACAGGCTGCCTGTGACTTCCTGTAAGCGTCCTGCTGCAGCCAATGACAGCGCTCAGTGATCATCTCGACGGGCTGTCATTGGCTACTGCAGCCTGTAAATATGACATCACCACAGAGACCGGAGACTGCTGTAGGGGGCGCTTGGGAGCGGTGAGTATCGGCTATTTTGTTACATTACAGCATGAGGGAGCTCGGGCAACCCCTTTAATGTTCCTGCCAATTTGCTTTATCCATGAATTCTGTTTCCGGTCCTCCTCGCCCCACATGACCGCCGCTCCGACTAGCCGAATCCTACAGCGTCTGCTTTGTGGACAGGAAGTCATTTTCGTATTCGTTCCTAGGAGAGCCGTAGCGCGGGTCATGTAGGAGGCCGTACGGGTGATCTACTGGTATATTGTAGGGCACACCGTTACACTGGCACTACGGTAGTATTACAGGACAAAGAGCCCTCCTCCCCATTTCTTTACAAGCTGTAACCCTGCAGAATATCCTGAGAGTAGGGAACGTCTAATAATTGTTGTGGTGCCAACCAGCCAGTGGGTAGGCTGACAATTGCATCTCACCACCAGTTTGCCTATGTTCTCATGTTGCTCCTTTCTTGCTCCTTACAGGCTGCCTCTGGCGATACGTCCGTGCCAGCATGTCTCTCTCAGGGTACATGCCCCCTCTCTGTGACCCCAAGGATGGACATTTGTTGATGGATGGAGGTTACATCAACAATCTGCCAGGTACACTGCCTGATTAGATTAACGGGGTTGTACGTTATTCCCTATCCACAGGACATCCACTGTTGAGATCCCACCTCCCATGCCAATCTCGAGATCAGGGATCGCATGTCCTCCTCAGTGTGGGATAACTGCACCCTCCGTAGTGAGGACGAGACGGATTGGAGCGCTGGTAGCGCAAGCACGGCACCCACTCAGGTTTTCCATCAGACCCATTAAAATCAATAGATCTCTGACCGCCAGCGCTCCCTTCATGCTGACGTCACTGCGGGGAAAAAGCGACTCTTGCAGCGACAGGCAAAACGGGGCATGGAGTCCCATTCTAGAGACCAGCGGGGGTTTCAGCAGTGAGACCCCCACGATCAGCAAGTTATCCCTTATCCTACACCTAGTAGACAATGTGCTGGACATGAGGGAGAAGACCCAGGCAGGTCTGCAGAAGACTCGGACAGGTAAAAAAAATGACCTTGGTCCCGCTGGCGGAATCCGACCCGCCCGTGGACATAAAGCTTACAGCAGTATTTACGGGGCCAATATCTCCGCATGAGCTTTGTGTGTTGCAAGACGGACAAAACAAACAAACGATAATCGATCCGGCTGTTTGCAATGTGACTGTTAAGAGGGGCGATTTTTCTGTAGCAGCGATGAGACAGAAGAGTCGCAGCAGGTCCTGTGTGTGCGATTCTCGCACGAGAAAAGAACATGTAGAGGTGCCGTCTCCTGCACAGCACACGTATGTGGTGCCCGTGTTCTGTGCGATGCGAGTCCTGCCCCCAACACTTTTGGCCCGACTCTCTATCGGCCATGTAAATATGGTCTTCGTCTAGAGCTAAGCAGCGACCTTTACTAACCTGCAAGTCAGTGAAATCACAAGGATAATTGTGAAAAAAGTTCCCAAAAATTTTCAAGCCAAAACCACTGGAATTACAGTAATCCAACCAAGTGTAACCCCAGTGGCTGATAACAGATGACAGTAGACTGCCAGCACAGCACATGGAGAGAAGAAACTGCAGTGCTTTTCATTGTGCAGGTTTTGACTTTCTCCTCCTCCGCCTCCACATGGGGGGAGTGAGGGGTCATGTATCTGCCTGGTGTAACGTCTCCCTTCTGTCTCACAGCTGACGTTGCCCGCACCATGGGCGCTAAGGTGGTTTTAGCCATTGATGTGGGAAGCCGGGACGAGACGGATTTAACCAACTACGGCGATTCCCTGTCCGGTTGGTGGTTACTGTGGAAGAGGTGGAACCCCCTCGCTGAGAGAGTAAAGGTGAGACATCTACAAGGAGGCGAGCTTCCACCTCCCGTGGGGCACCCGCTCCGAACTGTGACCGTCAAATCCAGTGATGCAGAAACCTCAGAGCAGCCGAGCATTCAAGTGGAGGGAATAAGAATAGATTCTGCATTCGGCTTTAACCACTGCAAATTGAATCGCTGTTTAACTGTTTATGTACCAAAGTAAACTAAAGGCCGCTGATGTAAGAAACGGCATGGATTGTGCGCAGTTGGGGAGTTTACACGCCGTAGCAGTCTGCTTATCTAACCTTCACTAAAGCTGGACTGCCGTATTGTGTCCACAGCTCCGGTGCGTCTCCGTGGCTGCAGACATACTCCCTTCTCTCTGTAGCCTACTAACCCAACAATAAGGGACAGGATCAGTCTGCACAGAGTAAGTTTGTTGTCTGTTACCATGGAGACACATCGATCTGCACGGGAGCTGGAGAACCGAGGAGATTTATAATGAAGACTAATTGCAAGTCACTTCATTTTCTGTGCATCGTCGTGATAAAAAGCCGTAGACTTTAGGCCTCATGTCCACGGGGAAAATCAGGCCCGCTACGAATTCTCCATGGAGAATCCATAGCGGGTCCCTCCTGCCCCGCGGACATGAGCACTGAAAATAAGAATAAACTCACCTCTCGCCCGCTCCGGATCTTCCCTTCGCAGCGGCTTCATCTTCTCTCCGTCGCGGCCGGATCTTCTTTCTTCGGCCCGGCGGATGTGCATGGCACGTCGGTTGCATGCCGCACGCATGCGCCGGCCTGAAGAAAAAAGATCGGGCCGCGACGGAGAGAAGATGAAGCTGCGGTGAAGGGAAGATCCGGAGCAGGTGAGTATATTCTTATTTTAGGTCTCCCGCGGATCCGGAAGGCTTCCATAGGCTTCAATAGACCCGCACGAAAATGGAGAATGGTCCAGATTTTTTCATGCTCCATTTTTTTTTAAAATCACTTTTATTGACCATCCGCGGGTATTTATCTACCTGCGGGTGGTCAATGCATCCCTATGGGGCGCGGATCCGCGGGCAGGAGAAGAGTTAAAATCCGCCACGGATTTTAATTCTTCTTTTGCCCGTGGACATGGGGCCTTAGGGTCAGTTCAGACGAGGCGAGGATTTTGCTGCCAATTTCACCCTTTGCATTGCAATCTGTGTCCATTCCGCCACATGATGGGAATGCTGTGAAATCCACAGAGCTGTTCTGCATGGTGTGGATGAGGCTGTTGGAAGACCCAAATCATGTGTCATATACTAAGCATCTATGACAATGATGGCGAACCTTTTAGAAACCAAGTGCCCAAACTGCAACCCAAAACACACTTATTTATCGCAAAGTGCCAACACGTCAGGGGGCGGGGCTTATCACAACGTATGATTTTACCTCCGTCATTATAAAAAGGACAGGGCCGCTTCAAAATAGACAGGGTGCAGCTTTTGACTGCTTTTTGGATGCGGAAAAGCTGCGGAATTCGTCACGGTAATTACTGCCACGCATAAACATACCCCAGCGGTAATAGTGACCCCAACAGCGTCCCTAGCAGTAATAGTGACCCCCGCGGCGGCCCGAGCGCTAACGGTGACACCCCCGCGGCGGCCCGAGCGCTAACGGTGACACCCCCGCGGCGGCCCGAGCGCTAACGGTGACACCCCCGCGGCGGCCCGAGCGCGAACGGTGACACTCCACAGCCGCCCGCAGTAGTAATAGCACCCCTTCCCCACCGAGACCATATACGTACCCCATCCTCCTCTACTCGCCGCTGCTGCTAGCGCTGATTCCAGGTACACACTGACATCAGTGTGTGCTGCCGGACACCTCCGGTACTGATGTATCTTGTCACCACCGGAAGCTAGGGGTGTGACGGTTTCCATGCAGGACTGCCCCTGTCATACCCCTAGCTTCCAATTGGCTACTTGCAAGCAGGTTCTAGCAGCAGCGTGTGCCAAGCTTTTTGCCTGACCTCCAGGGATACACCAGTGCCCCCACACTCATGACACAGCGCTCCCGGGCACCCCCGCTGCTGACACTTGGCTCCCAGCCCATCACGCTCATGACAGTGCGCTTCCGGGGTCCCCTTCCCCCTGTGGCCGCTGTCGCTGTACTCCCCGCTGTCCCACTCAATGCCGGCTATGTCTGACCATGTGCCACCGCCGCCACTGTCCTCCCCGCTGTTAGCCTGCATGCCGCCGCTGTATGTGTTTTACCCCGCGCGCCGGCCCAGCGAGAAAACACTGACAGCGAGGGACTAGTCCCGCCGGTGGACACTGACAGTGGCGCAGCAGGCATGGAATATGCCGACCCGCCGCTGCAGTGAAGAAGGGAGCGCGCCAGCCCGCCGGGACTGACAGCGGGAGATCAGTCGCAGAGCAGGCAGGGAAGATGCCTGGCTGCCACTGCAGTGAAGGAGGGAGTGCGCCAGGGAAACTGACAAGGCAGAGAGGGAAGACCGTCAGGGAAAGGTGAGGGAGTTCGCCGAGGACATGTCTCACTTGCCAGGGCCATTGGTCCTTCCTGCCCCTGCCGGTATTCAGTAATGTGAGTGGCCGATGGCTCTGCGTGCCGCCTCTGGCACACGTGCCATAGGTTTGCCACCACTGATCTATGACAAGCTCATCACTTCTGACTGCGACCTAAATTGGATAGATCTAGAAGGAGAACGTGTCCTATAACACTGGCTGTTCTGTTGTCCCGATCCATCCCAGTGATGAGTGCAGGGAGACCAATTCAGAGAGCGGTTTATATGGGATCGTTGCATGCCGTCCTTACCGCCCGATGTGTGACGGTTTTATTATTTGAGCTCCGCCCCATTACGATTCGCCTGAATTGTGTTTGTAGCTGGGACTTGAGTTGGAGACTGCCTGGCCGGATGATGGAGGCTACCTGACTGTTTATATTGTTGGTCCCCTCAGGTGCTGAACATGGCAGAGATTCAGACACGCCTGGCATACGTGTGCTGCGTGCGCCAACTGGAGATGGTCATGAATAACGAGTATTGCGAGTACATCCGACCTCCTATCGACAGATATGGGACACTGGAATTCGGCAAGTTTGATGAGATCTGTGTACGTATTCCTGGTATCTTGGTGAAGTTTGGGTTTGGTTTGTTATGTAATATGGGGGGGGGGGGCGTAATATTAAAGGGGTGTTCTAAGGAAAATATTATTCAAGACCTATCCTCGGGGATAGTTAATTGATAGTCGATCAGCCGGGGTCTGACAGTCGAGACCCCGGATAATAAGCTGAGCCGGGTGACCGATGTCAGTGCCGCTACACAGGGGTCGAAGCGAAAATCCACGGCTGACTCCTGTGTAGTGGATGGCACTTGTTAACTGGAGGATGGCGTCTCATAGCAATCAATGGGAGCTGCAAAGGGGTTGGAGCAGCAACTTCTGCCCCGACCCCTGTGTAGCAGCGCTCACAGCAGGCGCCGCTCAGCTGATCCACAGGGGTTCCGAGCTTCAGGCCCCGGCTGATCACCTACTAGTGACCGATCCTGAGGACCGCTCATCAATAGTATTCCTGCCTCGAAAACCTCTTTAAACACCATTGGGGTCGGCTGACCTGCCTTAGGGATCTGTTTGTAGCGCTTCTGTTCTGCACATCAAGTTATAGTGAAGGAATGGCCGTGTGAGCTCAGAACCCAACACTCAGCAGCCTCCGAAACTGTTACTAAGTGACACCAGAAGATGAAGATTAGCATAAAATACCACTTGTCCTTGTAGAAGGACCCCTTATCTCCAGCGGCTCCGGTAGCGTCCACGGCCGTTCATAACTCACAGGGGACAGGAGGAAGTCTCTGCTAGAAATGTCTCTATTAATGAAGCTGCGCAGCCTTCTACCTCACCAGCAGTAAACTCCACCGTCTCACCGCAGACCGGCGGATGTCACTTCGGGGTACAATACAAATGAAGGAGTCATTGCAGCGGGAAGTATTTGATCCTCTTCATCCTTCGTCCCAGTGTAATATAGGTGGAGTGTCTGTGGTGGTGTATTTATCTTCAGTCACATCTAGAGCTGTATTGGACATTCATCTAGTGTCCTCCTGAGGAGGAGGGAGGGAGATCCACTGCAACTAATATTGTCTTACATCTATACTGCTCAGTACTGCTGTATAATGTCCTCTATTTGCAACACACCCTAATAAGTAATCAAAGAGAGAAAAGATCTACGCTTCTATGTGTGAGTGTATTGAGATATCATGACAGCAGTCTATACTCTTCAGAAGAGATTCTGCTCTTCTGTGTCTGTAGTGTATGAAGCGGTCTACACCTAACAGTTCTGAGATAGAGGTGCAGGATCTCTTCCCTATGTGCAGTGTATGGAGACATCGTAGCAGCAGTCTACACCCTGCAGCTCACAGATGGAGGATTTCTTCCCTATGTGCGCAGTGTATGGAGACATCGTAGCAGCAGTCTACACCCAGCAGCTCACAGATGGAGGATCTCTTCCCTATGTGCGCAGTGTATGGAGACATCGTAGCAGCAGTCTACACCCAGCAGCTCAGGGGAGACGGGCCGTTACACTTGGTTTTGATCTCTGAAGGCTCCATCACTAATTCTCAGATTATTCTGAAAAGCTAGTGAGCTTTAAGCAAATGCCAGGCACCGACTGCTAGAGGAAGTCATGGCTCTCCAGTACAGTGCCCGGGCCCATTGTGTTCCAATTGTAAATTAACTCTTTTATTCCTGAATGCAGGATGTTGGGCACCAGCATGGAAATACCGTATTTAATGTTTGGGGCCGCAGCGGTGTCATTGAAAAAATGTTAAAGGACCGCCAAGACACGTGTAAATCTAAGATGTCCGACGTAAGTTCTCATCTTATTAGATATTTTATTATTGCAATTCTGTTAGTGAGCAGTGCGGAGGTCTCCGTCCACAAGGACCCCCACAAGTGGTGACCCCTGTCTAATCCATTTCATTGTGCACAGCCTGATTCTCCCCGGATCAGTTATCTCCCTCCCCCATGAATGGCAGCAGTGCCCAGAGCTCACTGCCAATGAATGTCCCCAGGACAGAGCGCCGCAGCTCAGCAGCGGTATCAGCAGTGCCCTACATGGCGGAAGCATAGAGCTGCATAACCGTGCAGGGAGGCTTACTGGAATCACTGAGTACAATAAATAGACCTCTGGCCCTGACCATCTGCATCACCCTTCCCAAAACAGAGGATATGGTTTGTTGTGTTACGGTATATGCGGAGAGGTTAATATCCCTTTGAGCTTATTGTATATATTAACAATGTAAATGATTTACACTTATGTGCTTCGTGTGGGCTGAAGAAAGAGAGAAGAAAGGGGCAGCTTCAGTCACAATTCCTAGAAAATCTCTACTGTTCAGTGGTCTTATACATAGGGGGCAGTATTATAGTAGTTATATTCTTGTACATAGGGGGCAGTATTATAGTAGTTATATTCTTGTACATAGGGGGCAGTATTATAGTAGTTATATTCTTGTACATAGGGGGCAGTATTATAGTAGTTATATTCTTGTACATAGGGGGCAGTATTATAGTAGTTATATTCTTGTACATAGGGGGCAGTATTATAGTAGTTATATTCTTGTACATAGGAGGCTGTATTATAGTAGTTATATTCTTGTACATAGGGGGCAGTATTATAGTAGTTATATTCTTGTACATAGGGGGCAGTATTATAGTAGTTATATTCTTGTACATAGGGGCAGTATTATAGTAGTTATATTCTTGTACATAGGAGGCTGTATTATAGTAGTTATATTCTTGTACATAGGGGGCAGTATTATAGTAGTTATAGTCTTGTACATAGGGGGCAGTATTATAGTAGTTATAGTCTTGTACATAGGAGGCAGTATTATAGTAGTTATATTCTTGTACATAGAGGGCAGTATTATAGTAGTTATATTCTTGTACATAGAGGGCAGTATTATAGTAGTTATATTCTTGTACATAGGAAGGAGTATTATAGTAGTTATATTCTTGTACATAGGGGGCAGTATTATAGTAGTTATATTCTTGTACATAGGGGGCAGTATTATAGTAGTTATATTCTTGTACATAGGGAGCAGTATTATAGTAGTTATATTCTTGTACATAGGGGGCAGTATTATAGTAGTTATATTCTTGTACATAGGGGGCAGTATTATAGTAGTTATATTCTTGTACATAGGAGGCAGTATTATAGTAGTTATATTCTTGTACATAGGAGGCAGTATTATAGTAGTTATATTCTTGTACATAGGAGGCAGTATTATAGTAGTTATATTCTTGTACATAGGAGGCAGTATTATAGTAGTTATAGTCTTGTACATAGGAGCTGTATTATGGTAGTTATATTCTTGTACATAGGGGGCAGTATTATAGTAGTTATATTTTTGTACATAGGGGGCAGTATTATAGTAGTTATATTCTTGTACATAGGGAGCAGTATTATAGTAGTTATATTCTTGTACATAGGGGGGCAGTATTATAGTAGTTATATTCTTGTACTTAGGGGCAGTATTATAGTAGTTATATTCCTGTACATAGGGGGCAGTATTATAGTAGTTATATTCTTGTACATAGGGGGCAGTATTATAGTAGTTATATTCTTGTACATAGGGGGCAGTATTATAGTAGTTATATTCTTGTACATAGGGGGCAGTATTATAGTAGTTATATTCTTGTACATAGGGGGCAGTATTATAGTAGTTATATTCTTGTACATAGGGGGCAGTATTATAGTAGTTATATTCTTGTACATAGGGAGCAGTATTATAGTAGTTATATTCTTGTACATAGGGGGCAGTATTATAGTAGTTATATTCTTGTACATAGGGGGCAGTATTATAGTAGTTATATTCTTGTACATAGGGGCAGTATTATAGTAGTTATATTCTTGTACATAAGGGGCAGTATTATAGTAGTTATATTCTTGTACATAGGGGGCAGTATTATAGTAGTTATATTCTTGTACATAGGGGGGCAGTATTATAGTAGTTATATTCTTGTACATAGGGGGCAGTATTATAGTAGTTATATTCTTGTACATAGGGGGCAGTATTATAGTAGTTATATTCTTGTACATAGGAGGCAGTATTATAGTAGTTATATTCTTGTACATAAGGGGCAGTATTATAGTAGTTATATTCTTGTACATAGGGGGCAGTATTATAGTAGTTATATTCTTGTACATAGGGGGGCAGTATTATAGTAGTTATATTCTTGTACATAGGGGGGCAGTATTATAGTAGTTATATTCTTGTACATAGGGGGGCAGTATTATAGTAGGTAAATCTTTTGTCCATGATTGTAGGTATTTTAGAGTAGCAGTGTTATTTTTTTGGCAAAAACTGCACAGAACCGTTATCGCTGCCCCTTACCCGCTCCTCTTGGCAGCTCACACAAGGTGCAGGGCGTGATAACGAGCATCGGCTAAAGTTCCCGTCGGGGTAAAGAGTCTATGAATTCTCTGCTGTATGCTGGGACGTGATGGCATGGACTCTGACAATATATATAGGGCCAGCTGTATTATCTCGCAGTTATCTGCTGCTCGGTGTAATGTAGTGACGTGTAAAATAACCTGTCATCAAGCTGCCTTTATGGCGTCGGGTGGGATCGCTCCACATTGTTACAAGAAATAAGGAAACTCTATATTCGGCCTGCATGAGGGCAGGGTATGGTGGGCATTCAGCTCTATTGACTTGACTTCATTAAGCCGATGACATTTCTCAGCTTTCTGCATGTTTACAAGGTAAATGAAAGTTGAAGCCCTTTTTGGTTTCTCATCGATGTTGAAGCTGTGAATTGCAGGAGGTCGATTGATGCACGGAAACCTTAGTGTAGAGCCAAAATGTCATGATTGCTGCCCCCCGGGGATTCTGCGCCGGTTACTCAGCTTTATCCGGATTGTCCTGGTGCAGGGCTGATTGACCTTCTCACACGGAAAGATTTATAGTGCATCGTGGGAACCGTCGGCATGATTTTGCTCGCGTTCTCTTCTTAAACCCTAATTGCACACATTTTAAAAATGGCTCCAGAGGACTTTGTTGTGGCAGCAGGCCGTGGAGCTGTGGGGTCTCGCTGCCCACCCATAGATAACACCACCTCCCCCCATCCGTCCCCGGAAATGTGCAACAACCTCTGTTTATTTGCTCCTGGAAGGTCGTTGGTGTAAAGTGCATATTTAAGGTGGACGTACGCAATAAAATAACCCCCATCTAATGCATTCAGCTACAGATGGCTACAAGGACATAGATGTCACTGGTGGTGGGTCCATTTTATCCACAGGAGCAGCACGGAGCTGTCCGCAAGCACAAACACTCAGAACAGTAATGTCCATCATAAAAATCCCCAACCCTCTGAGCAGGTTGTTCCCGGCTGCCGTCTGTCACTTGTAGCGTTTCCCCATTATCTTCTATGGAAACTCTACAAGAGTGGACGGCTGTAATAACCAGCGACGCAGCCACCAGTAAAGGGAAACGTCATTTAGGAACAAGGAGCTAAACGAAATACAAGTCCTCCGCCGTCGTGGCCAAGAATTGCTGACTCTTACTTTGTGTCCCGCCGGCAGAACCGTGAAGATCATGGTCTGCGACTACAAGTCACTCCAGCAGAAATAGCGTAGAACGTCATTCCACTTGATTTGCTATAAAACTGTCATCTGTGATATCGGCGGCCGCTGCTCGCTTCCCGGTCAGCTGACACCTGTCTCTCGCTTCCTCTCCGCAGCTGAACACTTGTCCCAACGCCTCCTTCACAGATCTGGCAGAAATAGTGTCCAGGATTGAACCTGTTAAAGCAGCTGTCGTGGACGGTAAGAGCAGAACCTCACAGGAGATTGTCTTACGGTCCGCGTACCCCAGCAGATAATCTCCCCGTGCAAACAAGTGCTGATTGATAATGAGCAGGTTAGTCCGCGCTCGTTCATACGGGCAGATGATCTGCCATCAGTGGTCGGCGCGTCTCCTTGTGCCTTCTATGTGCTTGTATGAAAAGAATGATTTTTCATCAGTTAATCTTTTGCCCTTTTACATGGCCCAACAGTCAGGCAAACAGACAACGTTCATCCCCGATAAACAGGCCATGTAAAAGGCCCTCTATATAAACACACTGAATGTGGATACGGGGCGCAGGTCAGGGTGCTGGGCGCGCGGCGCAGGTCAGAGTGCGCGGCGCAGGTCAGGGTGCAGGGCGTTGGCTCACACGGGTTCTTGTGCTATGAAGATTCCCTTTCTAACTAATAAGATGTATTCTATGTCATCTATTCATTACAAGCTAGGTTGCCGTACCCCGTCCGCTGCCATCGCTGCCCCTCTCTGCCAGCAGCGTGCCGTGAAGCAGGCGATGGTGTGGGAATAGTTTCAGTAGAACGGGTACTTCATTACAATAAATCCATGTTTGCTCTTGGTTTATGGTCGCAGGGGGCGCAGCCTTCTCTGTATGAGCTGTCAGTCACTGAGGGGCTCCAACCTCATACGTGTAAAGACTCTCAGAAACCGCAGAGCGAGCGGAGATCTGCGCCCATAAATTACAGGATTTTACTGACTCTTGTCCCGTATAACGATCAGTCGGATCCTGCTGCTGTGAAACAACTGACCACCAGATGGAGCAGCTTCAGAGTCCCACTGGATGCTGGAATCTGAACGAGTTATCGGTCCGTGTAAAAGGGCCCCAAGGAGCTTTAGTCTCATGTACTTGCCAGGCAGTCAAACGGCAAAGATTAGAGAACACTCCACTGACTTTGCCTTGGACCTCACAGGTGGTTTCTCAAAACACCCAGGGGGCTGCATGATCATATTGTTGCTGGTATAGCCATTAAAGTTAAAATAATGTCCGCGAGGCGGCTCCCCTTACATGTCCGCGTGGCGGCTCCCCTTACATGTCCGCGTGGCGGCTCCCCTTACATGTCCGCGTGGCGGCTCCCCTTACATGTCCGCGTGGCGGCTCCCCTTACATGTCCGCGTGGCGGCTCCCCTTACATGTCCGCGTGGCGGCCCCGCTTACATGTCCGCGTGGCTTTATACAAGAAGACTTGCATCTGTGACGTGAAAGTGGTTCATAACTGCGTTTGGGCATTTCATCACAATTCCGTATTTCTCTTCTGTTTTTGGAGCTGAAAAATTAAATTGATGCTTCGGATTTCCCCGTTGCTGTTTAGGTTTAAAAAACACGGATCGCGGTCAGTTCGCTTCCATCTCGTTTCTTTTTCTTTTTACTTGAACAAGTAGCGATGCAGACCGCGCTAACAGAAACGTTGAAAAGCAATGGGGGAAAAAAAAAAATGTTTAATTCTGTTTTTCTGCTCCCAAAATGACCCGATGCCCCAACGCAGATATGTCACCCTAAGAACCATACCTGTTACAAACGTGCCATCCTTTGTTGGAGTTTCAGACTGATGCATTAGTGCCTGCGGGTGACACAAACCCTTTTTAGGATCCTCCAGATAAACGTCAGGAGGAGGTGTCCAGGCAAGAAGGGGTTAATTGCATCGCCACCTAATAATTGGGAAACGCTATGATTTCCGATGCCAGTCCATTTCTGTAAGCCCCCCCCCCCCCCCCCACACTGTTCCTTCCTCGGGACGGCTCGGCGCTTTTTCTATTTCAGCTCTTATGTTCTACATCGGTTGTTGTTGGGCGCTTCGTGTGCTGCGGCTCCCTGGGGGTCACTCCACAAATAACCCCAATGTCCTCGCATTAAACCATTAATATGTTTTCTCTTGTGCAGCTGGCAGCCTGGGCCCCCGTGCGATGGGGGGGTGGCAGCCTCTGGGCCCCTGTGGGGGGGGGTGGCAGCCTCTGGGCCCCTGTGGGGGGGGTGGCAGCCTCTGGGCCCCTGTGGGGGGGGGGGTGGCAGCCTCTGGGCCCCTGTGGGGGGGGGGGGGGGTGGCAGCAGCCTCTGGGCCCCTGTGGGGGGGGGGGCAGCCTCTGGGCCCCTGTGGGGGGGGGGGGGGGGTGGCAGCCTCTGGGCCCCTGTGGGGGGGGGGGGTGGCAGCCTCTGGGCCCCTGTGGGGGGGGGGGGGGGGTGGCAGCCTCTGGGCCCCTGTGGGGGGGGGGGGGGGGGTGGCAGCCTCTGGGCCCCTGTGGGGGGGGGGGGGTGGCAGCCTCTGGGCCCCTGTGGGGGGGGGGGGTGGCAGCCTCTGGGCCCCTGTGGGGGGGGGGGGGTGGCAGCCTCTGGGCCCCTGTGGGGGGGGGGGGGTGGCAGCCTCTGGGCCCCTGTGGGGGGGGGGTGGCAGCCTCTGGGCCCCTGTGGGGGGGGGGGGGGGGGTGGCAGCCTCTGGGCCCCTGTGGGGGGGGGGGCAGCCTCTGGGCCCCTGTGGGGGGGGGGGGGCAGCCTCTGGGCCCCGTGCGTACCAGCGCAGCTCCACAGCTGTCAGATTCTCATCTTATCACATAAAGCGCTGTAATCTGACCTAATGGTCGCCGAGGTGCGATCTAACGAGGTCTAATAAATGTCTCTCTTCCAGATGAATCCGATTATCAGACTGAATATGAGGAGGAAGATCTTTCAGACTCAAAGAAGGAAGATTATCTCAATTTCCTGAGCACCCAAAACGACGACGAGGTATCCGATAGTGTAAGTAGATGGAGGGCGGAAGATGACGCCTGCCGATGGTGACATCACAGGACGTTGTATTCGTACCGCTAGATCATTGTAGGTCCGTTCTTATCCAGGTAGATTACATGTGGATGACGATCACTGATCAACGCGATTTGTGCTGGTCTGCCTGGCCTTCAGCAGGCCGATGGGAGGAATGACTGATCTACCAACAGCAATGAAACCGTATGGGGGCGAACATCCCCGGGTGATCCTGGGAGAGGCGCCGTCAACAATGATTGTTGATATCACATGAAAAATGGGATCACCTGGCGAATGAGTATTTGCTTGTTAGTCAGGTGATCGGTGGCGCCTTCACATGACCTGATGATTGGACCAACGACTGTTCTTACAGATCATCTGGCCGCGTAAAAAGCCCTTTGGTTAGAAGCTCAGAAGTTTCTGTGGGCGATAAACCTCCCAATGCCGCTTCTTGGCGGTAATAACAGTCCAATGCACTATTCAATACTGCAAAACCTAATGATTTGTTAAGGGGGATGTCCAGGATTAGAAAAATGATAAACAGTGCCCCCCCTGTCCACAGGTGATGTGAGGTATTACAACTCAGACTCATTCACTTCAGTGAAGTTACAGATCTGAAACGGGGTCCAAACAAGCCGGTAAGGAGAACCTGGGGTATCTTAGTACCTGAGTTTTCAACAAATTTTTCTCTGTAAGCCTTTGGTACCGCTACAACTGTGCCCAGCCCAGACTATCTGATGAAGGGATTGGGTCGCCCTGAAAGCCGTTCTATTCGCTGGTTTTAATAAGAGAAATCGTCTCTCACCTCAACTCTGATTCATTCCACACTATTGATCTTGTGCACCACATCCTGGTTTCTTTTATCTCCCCTGTGACTTATCATGCACCCTCGCCTGTATGTAGTGATCAGCCAGGCAGCACTGTTTGTGGGGCAGCCATTCGTTAGGATCACCATCATTGCACTGTTTGCAGAGAACCCCTGGGTGCTTCAACTTGCATCTGTTCTACACTAGACTAGGACAGAATGAAGGCACCTCAGGGGCGGAGCTTTGCATTATGCTGTCTGTTACTGTCAGGCTCCGTGCCAGTCAACCTGACAGGAAGGAACAGTGTGGTGTTGGACTCTATGCCCTAGATGAAGCCCCTTTCCACCTCCAATCTAGAGCTGCATGCACCCCGTCTTGGTTCTGTGACAGTTTCTCACAGGCTGCAGGGTTGGCCACCATGTTTTCGATTCCAGGAAAGTAGGCTCCCCCTAGTGGTGACTGCAGACAGCCAACATTTTATCATCTAACTTGTCTATGCAGGGGATTTAGAGCACTGATCTCTGAGGATATGCAAAATAAATTAGACTTTAAGGCGTTTTCCAGGCAGATACTATTGATGACCTCTCCTTGGGATAGGTCATAAACCATTGATCAGCTAGGGTCCACCACTGGGGATCCCTGGCTAATCTGCTGTCAGCACTGCAATACACAGGAGCTGGAACGGAAGCTGCTGCTCCCACCCTGGAGTGGTGGTTGGCTTTTGTAACTGCAGACACAGCATCTTATTGATTCTAATAGGACCACAGCCTGCGATTACAAGCATCGGCCACTCCACTGGTCAGAGCAGCACTTACACACTGTACCTCTGTGTATTGCAGCGCTGACGGCAGCGGACCCCAGCTGGTCAGCTATTGATGACCTATCCTGAGGGACAGGTCATTAATAGTATCTTCGTGGAAAACCCATTTTTAATAAGGAGGATCTCTGTATCAGAACAGTGGGGGTCAGACTACCAAGACCAACTATTTGAAGGTGCCATAGTGCTCAGGCGAGCTCCATGGCCTCTTCCATCCCCTGTGATGTCACACGGCGTTTCTGCAGCTCAGTGCTATTCAAGTGAATGGGATGGAGCTGCAATACCAGGCGCAGCCTCTATAAAATAAACAGCACTGTGCCTGGTATACAATGAAGAAGTTGCGATGCTCGCCTAGTGATCTGTGCCAGGAGTTGGACCCCCGCCATCTAATATTGATGACCTGCAGCTCCACAGAATGTGTAGTCCTAGCAATAATTGCTGCACTGAAGTTGTTCGAACAGACGAAGCCTAACACTGTTCTTCTATACAGGATGAGGAAGCGGAGACGGAAGTACGACAGCGGTCAGTCAGGCGGCACACGGCAGACAAGACCCCAGAAAACAGCTGAGCTGGAGAGACTATCCATCTGTACCCACCGCCCTCGGGGGTCTCTGCTCTGGGCCCTGTATCCCTCCCCAGCATGTGGGGGACAGATGCAATACAAGTCCTAGCAAGTGCCGGAGAGCCCACCTCTGTACCTGCTAGACACAATCTTCCAAGCCTTAACAAGTCTCTACATCTTGTGTGGTGGGACGATAAACGGGAAGCGCCGTCTCCATAGACAATAGACCTGGGATAACGCTGGAGAGCCCTTAGTGAGGGCATTAACTAGAAACAGCGGGGGCCGCGGTAACACATTTGCTAGTTTTGCTGTTTGTGTGTCTTTATACCAAGTGTGGGTGCCCACTACCAGGATTATAACAGCCGCTGGGGTCTTCCTGAATCCCGGTCCTCCAAAAATCACCTTCACTTAAAGGGATTTAAGAAGGAAAGCAGATTATTAGATTATTACTGTAGACTCTTAATTTGTAGGGGAATGAAATATATGCAAGTTGTGCAAAGCCGAAGTAGTTTTGTTATTTATTAGTAACCCCCTCCTTCTGTTTAAGTGCCTAGATTGCCAGCTTCGGGGGCAAAGTTTGATTAATCGGTTGCTTGAATGATAAAATACAGCACAGACGTAGCTGACAACATCCACGCGCCGGCCTTCTGTACTCAGACGCACGGATACCCGCATTACCAGGCGGTGGCACCTGGAGACGGCCGGAGCTCCTGGGCGCTGAGAAGGAACCACTTCACGTCTCGGAGCGGCTGTCAGGTTTGCTAGAAGCTTTAGAGGAGAGATTAGAGCCGGCGATGCCTCGTACTCGCTGATTTGCACATGTAAAGCTTAGACTAATATTTATTACAGCTGTATTAGCTGGAGCGTGAGATGGGCCGCCCCTACAACAAGCATGTTGGTCAGCACTCATCCGTTATATGTCACATGGGGACGAACCATCGTTAAAACAACCAATCATCTCCTCGTCCAGCTGAGCAGACAGCATTACTTTGCTCACGTAAATGAGCCGATCAGCCAACGAATAAGCATTTGCTCCTCTGTCAGCTGATCATCGGCACATTTGTACAACCTGACAAGCAAATGAACGTTTGGTGCGTGTGAAAGGCCCTCAGGCCACTGCCGCTCCGGCGCCATTAATGCTCGTGTAATAATGCTAAGTGTTGGACTGATTCGGTGCTTGCAGGTTCAGCCTGACAATTGTCGGGAAAACGTGAGAGTCAGGACCAGCATGAGCTCGTGTAGTGGCAGACGGAAAGGGTTAATCCCCTTTGTAACATGTATGTGCCTGATTTCCAGCACTGTGCGGAGATTAGATTTTCTTAAAGGGGTTCTCTGGTGTCTAACATGTCGGCGAGCTGCTTGGAGTTTTCCATCTGTTAACCAGCAGTCTTAATTCTCAGCCCTGCGGTGTGTGTGCCGGCCGCTGCTGGGACTGCTTCTCTTCATCCACAGACCCGGCCGCTCTATAGCTGGATGTCCGTCTTTGCAAGGCATCTAAAATGAAAAGTGAAGCAACGTTGCATGTAGTCGTATATAAACATATGGACTGCAAGCCAACCCTGCAGTCGTACCACCCAATGTGCCTGGGAGGCAGATGACTGCAGGGTTGGCCCGCACGGGGCTTGTTAGTAGGATCTCGCTAGTTACTAAGTTGTCACTTATGGCATTAGAACAGTAAAGTCCAGAGGCGGCTCGGGAGGATTACTTATATAGCACCGATATATTCCACAGCACTCTACAAGTCAGGGGGTACGTATGGGGACAACATCAGAAGAAGGGGGAAATCCCTAACACAGGAGATGCAGATCCGCACCTAAATCCATGTTGAAATCTGCAGCAATGGTTTGGTTTTTGATACAGAATGGGTGCAGATTTTCCCCTAAATGTGAACGTATCCTAAAACTAGTATGGAACAGTAGGGGTGAGTGCCCTGTCCACAAGAGCTTACAATCTACGAGGGAAGGGGGTGGTGGCACATGAGGTACAAGTAGGGTAATGGTCACCAAGTAATATGTACACAGGTGCATGTAGGGGGTCCTGTGATCAGAGTGTAGAAACAGGATGGAGATACAATATCCCTAAAGAGATGCACTTTTTTTCTATGAGGCATTTTTGATTGCCCCTTGCTCTCTGATCTCTGGGTGCTGCTTATCTCCCCCATTTCTAATACCCATCGCTTCCCAGCCGCTGACTGTCAGGTGCTCCATCTTACAGCACCACCCCGTTCCTGCTGGAAGTTGTACCGCTTTCTTTGCCCTCTCACTTCCCTTTGCTGCAGCCCTGGTGCAGATAGAAGCCATCTTGCTGCCACTACAGATGAAGCAAATGAATGTGTGTTGGGAAGTGACTTCCTTTCTATTAATGACTGCTGTCATATTAGAAGCCAGAGACCCCCTTTAAGAAAAACTCACCCGGTTCTGATAAAAATCTGCAGTTGCTATTTGGTAAAGGCTGCTATAATCAATACAATGATGCCTCTCAAGCTTCAGCATTCATAGACCAGCTGAGACTTGTAGTCCTTGCTGGGTGTCTCCCTCATCAGAGCGCTCGCCACACCTTCCGCTGTTTGGCTACAAGTGGTTAAGTGTTGGAATTTACTCATTTGTTTGGTTGCCAAAGACTATAGCCCTGCCTGTCCAGGGGGGCCACAGTGTTCAGAGGGTGGGGGGGACTTGTCTGGCTGAGCAGAATAATCTAAGGTGATGTAAGAGAGTGCGTGTGTCACACGTGTACCGATACGTTTTATAAAATAAAGGCCTTTAGAGATGGATCTGTTGTGTGATTATTGCATACTGTTAGGGGGCGCTGGGACCCCCTACACATCCCTTTATCCTGCATAGCAAGCACTATTTTAAAAAAAACTGTGTCATTATGGACGTTGCTATACCAAACATGTTGTTTAAACAAAAAGAAAACGCTCAACAAAGGTTTTGTTCCCTACTTTTTTTGTTTACCATTTTTATTTCATTTTTTTTATGTCCTTGTAGAGGACTTGAACCTGCGATGCTATGATTGCTCTGATAATACATTGCAGTACTTCTGTATTGCAATGCATTATCGTTAAAGGGGTTGTCCCGCGGCAGCAAGTGGGTCTATACACTTCTGTATGGCCATATTAATGCACTTTGTAATGTACATTGTGCATTAATTATGAGCCATACAGAAGTTATTCACTTACCTGTTCCGTTGCTGGCGTCCTCGTCTCCATGGATCCGTCTAAAATCGCCTCTTCTGGCGATTTTAGACGCGCTTGCGCTGTGCGGTCTTCTGCCTTCTGAATGGGGCCGCTCGTGCCGGAGAGCTGCTCCTTGTAGCTCCGCCCCGTCACGTGTGCCGATTCCAGCCAATCAGGAGGCTGGAATCGGCAATGGACCTCACAGTGAAGATCCCGGCGGCCATCTTACTAAGGTAAGTAAGAAGAAGGAAGAAGTCGCCGCAGCGCGGGGATTCGGGTAAGTACTACCCGTTTTTTTGTTGTTTTTTTTTAACACATGCATCGGGTTTGTCTCGCGCCGAACGGGGGGGCCTATTGAATTTTTTTAAAAAAACGTTTCGGCGTGAGACAACCCCTTTAATCATAGCGATCACAAGCAATGACAGACATAGTTGCCATGGCAACCCATCAGCCCTTGGCAATTACATGGCGAAGGGTTGATGATGTCACAGTGACAGCGCCCTCCTTCTGTGAAGCCTTTACATGCCACGATCAACATTGATTGTTGGAGGCCGACTGATGTGACCACTGCAATCTATAAAACTTGGTAGTTAGTAAACTTTTTCTTTACCTCCTTGTGGAGCTGCTGCATAAAGTTTGCTGCTGCACTCAGTCACATCCTGATGATCATTTTCCCAGCAGCAGCTTGTACTCCAGCGCAGGAGACGATAATCAGAGCCGCTGTTATATTTGCATACATTACATATCTGTGATTACATCACAATCACCATCTAATTGCCAATATCCTTGAAGCTGAAAGCACTGAACATTTAATTATGGGATGAAAGAGCCGTCTGATGATGTGCACAACGTACACTGCCCGCTATCACCCTGAAGGAGGCGCACCTACAGCAGAGCGGATTCATCAACTGAACCCCAACATGGCAGAGATGTTTTACTGCAGGCCTGTTATATCACTAGGAATTCTACTCAAGCCTCAACTGCATCTCCCTTTTTAAATACACGTCTTCGGTCAAGTAAGTTATAAGTTACACTGAATCGTATCAAGCTTTCCAGAACTGAAAACCCAAAACATCTACCACTACATGTGCTTGAGGAAGTCACACTCAGCTTTTCTAGACTGCTGAAAGGCAAATCTGCCCAGTTACATAGGTATGTGTTTGTAGCAGTGATTCTTAACCAGAGTGCCACTCCAGGCTAAAGATTTCGAATTAGCTATGCTACGAAATACTTCCCCCATGATAAGGTCTTCCAATAGGATGAAAGATCACACCATAATCTGCAAGAGAGAAGCTGTGTGCCTTGTGTCAGTGAAAGAGAAGGATGATGAAGCTCTGGCAGTGGTTATACTGTGGGGGTGAGGGACTAAAGCTCTCAAAGTGATTGTACTGCAACAGGGAGGGGCTGTGAAGCTCTGGATGTGATTATACTGCAGGGAGAAGCTGTGTGCCTTGTGTCAGTGAATGAGAAGAATGATGAAGCTCTGGATGTGATTATACTGTGGTGAGAAGGAACGGTGAAGCTCTGGATGTAATACTGCAGGGAGGGTCAGTGAAGATCTGGATGTGATTATTCTGGAGGAGGGAAGGTCAGTGAAGCTCTGGATGTGATTATACTGCAGGGAGGGTCAGTAAAGCTCTGCATGTGATTATACTGCAGGGAGGGTCAGTAAAGCTCTGGATGTGATTATACTGCAGAGAGGGTCAGTAAAGCTCTGGATGGGATTATACTGCAGGGAGGTTTAGTAAAGCTCTGGATGTAATTATACTACGGTGGGAGGATGCTGAAGCTCTGGATGGGATTATACTGCAGGAGGGAAGCTCAGTGAAGCTCTGGATATGATTATACTGTGGTGGGAAGGAACGGTGAAGCTCTGGATGCGATTATACTGCAGGAGGGTCAGTAAAGCTCTGGATGCGTTTATACTGCAGGGAGGGTCAGTAAAGCTCTGGATGCGATTATACTGCAGGGAGGGTCAGTAGAGCTCTGGATGCGATTATACTGCAGGGAGGGTCAGTAAAGCTCTGGATGTGATTATACTGCAGGGAGGGTCAGTAAAGCTCTGGATGTGATTATACTGCAGGGAGGGTCAGTAAAGCTCTGGATGTGATTATACTGCAGGGAGGGTCAGTAAAGCTCTGGATGTGATTATACTGCAGAGAGGGCCAGTAAAGCTCTGGATGTGATTATACTGCAGAGAGGGTCAGTAAAGCTCTGGATGTGATTATACTGCAGAGAGGGCCAGTAAAGCTCTGGATGTGATTATACTGCAGGGAGGGTCAGTAAAGCTCTGGATGTGATTATACTGCAGGGAGGTTTAGTAAAGCTCTGGATGTGATTATACTGCGGTGGGAGGATGCTGAAGCTCTGGATGGGATTATACTGCAGGAGGGAAGGTCAGTAAAGCTGTGGATGTGATTATACTGCAGTGGGAGGATGGTGAAGCTCTGGATGGGATTTTACTGCAGGAGGGAAGCTCAGTGAAGCTCTGGATGTGATTAAACTGCAGGTGGGAAGGAACGGTGAAGCTCTGGCTGTGATTATACTGCAGGGGAGGGTCAGTGAAGCTCTGGATGTGATTATACTGTGGTGGGAAGGACCAGTGAAGCTCTGGATGTGATTATACTGCAGGGAGGGTCAGTAAAGCTCTGGCTGTGATTTTATACTGCGGTGGGACGGACAGTGAAGCTCTGGATTGATTATACTGTGGGGGGGGGGGATAGTGAAGCGTTGGATGTGATTATTCTGCGGGGAAATGACTGAACCTCCCTGTGATTATACTGCGGGGGGGGGGGGGGGACCGACTGTGAATCTCAATGTGATTATACTGCGGGGGGAGTGACTGTGAAGCTCGAGCGCCGTGCAGCCGACCAGTGGACCACTGGAGGGACGTACCTCTTAAGGAGCAACTTATGGAAAACACTATGGATCCTCTACGTGTCCGCCAGTGCCAGCTCATACGCCATAGGATTAATCACTTTGGTGACTGGAAAAGGGCCCACAAATCGGAGAGCCAGCTTCAACAAAGGCACTCTTAACTTCAGATTCTTGGAGGACAAGTAAACCAGCTGGTCCACAGAAAAGGGTTCAGAAATGGTACGTGTACCTCTGCTCCTCCTTAGCCCCACAGCCCTGGACTGCTCCAAGTTGCCACGCACCTTCTCCCACACCTCCCGCAGGCTCTGATCCTGAGTGTCTGCAGAAGGATTGTTAGAGGAGGAGGAGGAGGAGAAGGACACTGTGAAACTGGGATTAAAAACAAAATTACAGAAGAAAGGAGACACGCCAGACGCCGAATGTGTATGGTTATTGATGGCAAATTCAGCCAACGCTAAATAACTGACCCAGAGACTGACAATCACGAACGTAGATTCTGAGGTACTGAACCAGTTCCTGGTTCATACGTTCCATCTGTCCATTGGACTTAGGGTGGAAGGCAGAGGAGAACGACAACCTGATGCCGATACTCTTACAAAAAGCCCTCCAAACCCAGGCAACAAATTGGACTCCCCAGTTGGAAACAATATCCTCAGGGACCCCATGCAGGCGCACAATCTCCTTGATAAATATGGTGGATAACTCCGTAGCAGACAGATGCTTCTTAAGAGCAGTAAAATGTGCCATCTTGACGAATCTGTCGATGATCACCAAAATGGCCGAACACCCCTGGGACGCGGGCAAGTTGGTAATAAAATCCATCGACATCCGGTCTGGGAAGAGGACGAAGTGGACCTTCTGGCCGTCTCCGTCTCTCCCCTCGGGCACAATTAGGGCAAAACTTGACAAATTCTCTGACGTCCCGAGATATTTGTGGCCACCAATACAAATGACCACACAGCTCCAGGGTGCCTCGGACTCCTGGATGATCTGCTAAGACTAACAAATGAACTTCCTCCAATGTGCGGAGCCACAAAGCATGGGGAACAAATAACCCCCCCCCCCCCCCCCCTCAGGGAGACCATTGGAAACGGACTGCTGAGCTGCCAGGATTAAGGCAGAGGTTTCGGGCGTAAGTTGGCTACCACCATGCCCGGGCCCAGTATACTCTCCGGCTGAGGCTCCTCTACCTCAGGTACCCCGAAGCTGCATGACAAAGCATCCGCTTTGACATTCTTGGACCCAGCCACGTGTGACTACAAAATTGAAGTGTGAAAAAAACAATGCCCACCTTGCCTGACGAGCGTTCAAGTGCTTGGCAGACTCTAGATAAACCAAATTCTTATGGTCCGTGAGGACCGTAATACTATGACGAACGCCTTCTAAGAAATGTCTCCATTCATCAAAGGCCCATTTTATAGCCAATAGTTCCCTGTTGCCAATATCATAGTTGCGTTCTGCCTAATTATACTTCCTGGAAAACAACGCACAGGGTTGGAGACCATGTCGGTCGGGAGATTCCTGCGAGAGGACTGCCCCCACACCATGCTCAGAGGCATCCATTTCAATGATGAACGGGCGATCTAGATCTGGCTGAGCCAAAACTGGTGCTGTGGAAAAAGCCCTCTTGAGAAGTGTAAAGGCCTTCACAGCGACCTAAAATCAACCCTAGCCCCCTTCTTGGTCAGATCAGTCAAGGGCTTGGCCACCACCGAAAAGTTCTTAATAAATTTCTGATAAGTTTGCGAACCCCAAAAAGCGTTGTAATGCCTTTAAGTTGGCAGGTCGCACCCATTTGGTGATGGTCTTGACCTTGTCCGAGTCCATCCGGATGGCTGATGGAGAAATGACATATCCAAGAAAGGCAATCTCCTGCACCTCGAAAAGGCATTTCTCGACTTGCCAAACAAATGATGGGTTTGAAGGCGGGTTAGCACTGTCCATAAATGCTTGACATGATTCTCCCAATCAGAAGAAAATATCAGAATGTCATCCAAATATACAACCATGAATGTGCCCAGGATGTCATAGAAAATGGTATTCTTAAAACCTTGAAAAATAGTTGCTGCGTTACATAACCCGAATGGCATGACTAGACATTCAAAATGCCCCAAAGGAGTATTAAACGCCGTTTTCTACTCGTTCTCCTCTCTGATACGGATGAGATTATAGGCTCCCCGAAGATCGAGCTTGAAGAACCAACGGGCCCCTACGACCTGGTTGAGGAGGTCAGGAATCAGGGGTCAAGAGTACCGATTCTTGACAGTTATCCTGTTCAAGGCCCTATAATCAACACAGGGCCGAAGGCCACCATCCGTCTCCACATAAAATAAACCTGCCCCTGCAGGTGGTTCGGAGGGACGTATATGTTCCTTGGCCAGACTTCCCGTAATATACTCTTTCATCACCTCGCGTTCAGGGACTGTTACATTAGATATTCCCCCCTTGGGCATCTTGCTCTCGGGAATCAGATCGATCTTGCAATCCCATTCACGGTGCAGAGGTAACGTCTCAGAAAGTTGTTTCGAAAACACGTCAGAAAATCTTCAATATAAAGAGGTAAGCCCTTTACCTGACACTCAGTAGAATGCACCTGCACTGAGACCAAATGCTCACTGCAACCCTGCCCCCATTGCACTAGTTCAGAGGTGGACCAATCAATCTGGGGATGGTGAAGCCAGAGCCAGGGTAACCCAAGGACTAAATCAACTGAAAGGTTCTCCATTACCAGAAAAGAACACACCTCAGAATGTAGCGCCCCTACAGAAAAGACTAGTTCAGGAGTTCTCATACTGATTAACCCCGCTGACAACGGAGTGGAATCAATACCCGAGACCCGGATCGGAGGTCTCAACGGCAATAGACATGCAGACATAGATTTGACAAATTCAAAATTAATGAAGTTCGCGGCAGCCCCCCGAATCAATGAAAGCCCAACCTGCGAGGTGATGTGCATTCTAAGAGATAGAGAACGGCACGGAAGTCCCTCCGGCGGCTGTTTTTTGAGGCAGTTGACGACCCAATGACCTGGACCTCCGCAATACAGGCATAATCGGTTACTGAGCCGGAATTCATTGCGTTCCCGTGGGGACATAGAGCCCACTTCCATTGACTCGACTTCGTTGGTAGCTGAGGTCATAGATGGATTCTCGGACCGGGTCACGGGCAGTTCGGTCTGCGTCTTGCGTCGGGCCCTAAGACGACGGTCCGCCTTTACCGCGATACTCATGGCCTGCGCTAACGTCTCGAGTTCTGGGTGTGACAACAACAAATCTTTTACAGACTCGGACAAACCAATTAAAAACAAATCTTTCAGAGTGCGGTCATTTCATCTTGATTCCACACACAACTGACAAAACTGGGAACCGAATTCTTCAGCGGAACGTCTGCCCTGTCGCAGACTCAATAGCTTACTCACGGCGTACCCTGCCCTATCTGGCTCGTCATAAATCTGCCCAAGGGCCGTAAAAAAGGCATCTACCAATTTGGCGAGACCACAAGTCGGGGGTAGCGAGAATGCCCAGTTTTGAGGGTCGCCCCTCAAACGTGAGACAACAATGCCCAACCTGTGGTATTCTGAACCTGACAAGTAGGGACGTAATTCAAAATACAACCTGCAGGCTTCCCGGAAAGAGAAAAATGTTTTACGCTCACCAGAAAAAACGGCAGGTAGAGGAATCTTGGGTTCAGCCCCCGACCCCTGGGCTACAGCAGTTGTGACCACAGTGCTGGTAGCGGTCTGCTCCTGTTGCTGGAGCCGAGTGGACAGATCTTGCACCACACCTGTCAAGACTTGCACTTGATTGGCCAGGGCAGCCACAGCCTCCATATCTGGGATAAAGCGGGGCGGACGAAACTGTACCCAGCAGCAATATTGGCCAGTGTTTCTGTTAGGACTGGTAGGGGCAGACAGGGACCACTTATGCCAGCCCTCTCCCTACCTACTTGCCCCCCTGGGCTAGGCCCCAGGGCGACAACTGGGCGACGGTCGCTGCGCTGCACTAGTGACGGGGACCCCCCAGAAGGAGGCACAGGGATACAGGCAGGTGAGCACTGCTTAGCTGACTGAAAGCAACCAAGGAGGCAAACTAGAGAGGAGTTGTGAACAAACCAGGTCAAACCAAAAGACACGTGCGGAGTACGGGAGGGCAAAACAGAAGCAGAGTCAAATACAAGGCCGAAGTCAAAACACAAGTCAGGTCAGAAGATGCGGGTGTAGGCAGATAAATCAGACCAAACACTGGCACCAGGGTCGGGGCCAGCCAGGTTTATATACGGAACTCCCCGCCCAAAGGGGCGGGGAGAAGTCACATGACACCTGGAGGAGATCATGAAGTCACCTCACGACGGTGCCGCGCGGCCGACCAGTGGAAGGACGCGCACGACATAGGACGCGCCGCCGTGGCCGACCACCAGAGTGGGGGGAACCCCGGACAGAATTGCTAGACCAGGCCTCCGCACCAACCAGACCCTGGCGCCCCCAGTGGTAACCCCATACCTAACAGTATGACCCTTGAATGACAGAAATGTAATGATCATTAAGGTGCAAACAGGCTTTATCATTTTTCATTGGCACCATGAGCAATACACAAAATATTTTCATTATTTGGGTCTTTAAGAAAAAGCAACAAATAGATTTTACCACATTTGTAAAGTTTTCTTTTGTAATTTTTTGTGGTGAAAAAATGTTTTTTTTTGTTTCTTGTTTAAATAAACTTTTACTGAACTTTTGATATTCTTTACTTCCCGAAGGAGACTTGAAGATGTGATTGTTCGATCACCAGGATAGTACACTGCATTACTTATGTAGCTCATTCTACTAAGCCTATGACAGCAGCCTGTCAGACTCTGCAGGAGGCGGGGCCTAGTAGGCTGAGTTACAAGGCAGATATGGAGGCCTTTGTGAGGCTACTAGCTGCCATGAAAACTTATTGGCACCTCCAATCACATTGCGGGGTGCTGATGGGGTGGCACCTCTCCCTGTCGTCTTTTTAAATACTGCGGTTTTTATTGATTCTGGCATGTAAGGGGTTAAACTGTCAGGATATGAGGTTTCTCCATTTCTGGTTGTTAGAGTGGGAACTGGGCTGTTAAAAAAGATGTATGTGCCGGTTAAAAGCCCGTTCATGAGGGCCGTAAAAAAAGCGTATTGGCCGTCACTAAGGGGTTAAACAGACAAAGCTGTACAGGAGCCGGCTTCCACTTATTTACTGTCAGTGCTCATACAGTATAGCAGATCGATGCCTCTTGGCCCCCCTCCAGCTCTCCCCCCCCGTCTCTTTATCTGTTCTGCCGGCTCCGTAACCTTCACAGGAAGACCACCAAAATAACACGTCCGTCACCCCACGCTGCACGCTGAATTATGGATGAGCTCCACTGGCCGTAGTAAATATCAGAGTTGTGGATATGCTGGGATATATACAGGAGGGTGGCCCTTATTCAGCTTTCTAAAAGCTTAGCTCCCATCCCCCGATCTCGTTCCAATCAACAAAAACAGATCTGTGCAAAATTTTAGCTCAATCGGACACCTGCGAGGCGACCCTCAGCGACCATGAAGGTTTCTCAGATAGATTTTTTGTTTGTTATTTTATTTATGGTCACTTTGTAGCACCAGTAATGGAAATTAGTGCGAGTGTTCATTAATTAGCATTGCTAAAGCCCCATTGACAGTTTTGAGCGATCATTTTGCATTAGCTACTAATGGGTTAATCAGACCATTAGTAGCTAACAGGTTGTCTGTTCTCTAAATACATCACTATTGTTCTTCTGGGAGCTGTTACAGAACTCAGCAGGAGGTCTGAGCTCTGTCATTGGCTCCATTATTCAGCCAAGGGCACCCCATGCAAAATTCAGCACTATGGACAGCAGACACAGCCTGCAGTCCTGCTTATCAGCTGTTCTGTCAGTGGGGCTGAGAACAGCTGTAACAATGTTATCAGCTGTAACCAGCTCTCAGTGGGCAGAACACAGTGTGTCGTTCTGCTTATCAACTGTTCTGCCAGGGAGGGGGGGGGGGGGGGGCTGGGCTGGGCTGACTGCTGTAACAATGTTATCGGCTGTAATCAGCTTTCTGTGGGCAGAGCACAGCTTGTGGTCCTGCTTATCAGCTGTACTGCTGAATGACCATTTTCAGGCAGAACTGAAAACCATCGTTCGGCCGAACGGTGAAAGATGGGCACATTTAGACACAACGATTATCACTCAAAAGACGACTTTTCAGCAAATTTTGCGCAATAATCGTTCTCTAAATGGGCCTTTACAATAACCTTCACAGAAGAGGAAACTGAGAAACAATTTGTTGTACAGATCGTTACCGAAGACCATAAACAATACCCGCCTGTCACTCCATCCTCTCTAATGTTCGCTCACGTTGGGTTTGGATTCTTTGGAAAGTATTATAAATAAAAATGCATTTCTCTTAGGCCTCATGCCCACGGCGGTGACGGGCTCTGCAAGAGGAATACTGCAGCGGCGTCCTTCACAGACCCCATACTCACCTCCTGGATCTGCTGCGCAAAGTCCTGCATGACGCTCTGGCAGTGTCACATGACCTGCCGGCTGCGTCATATGACGCTGTGGGCGGGGCGCGTATTCACACTATACCTCCGCTGTGCTATAGTGGCAGTATAGCGTGATGGGCGGCTTCCATTGACTACAATAGAAGCCGTCTGCATGTATACCCGCTGCCAATAGGACATGTTGGGTGATTTCACGATGCGGAATTCTGAATACTAGAAACAAAATTTTGGCTAAAAAAAACCCGCTTTACCCAAAATCGGCCTTAATAGAGGAGGCCACTGCCGGTGGAGGTTTTACTGTTTTTGGTTAAGGTAAATCCCCTCTTTTCCCAGTCGTTGCATAAAAAAATAAAAAATTGCTATTATCGCCTCCGTAAAAGTCCAGTTTGTTAAAACCTCATGTTAATAACCCCAGACGAAGAATGCCGTCTGAAAACAAAACACATTGCCGCAATAGGGCTGCTATTGGTCACATCTTCAAGAAAAAGCCGTATGTACCCCAAAATGGTACCAAAACTGGAAAAAAACAAAAATGAGGCTCACGCAGCCCCACCAATGGAAAGATAAAGTACTGGGGGTCAAAAGTCAGCGGCAGAGAGCAAATGGTTTAAAAAAAGTACTCCACCGCACGAACCATCCTCTATAGCTCATGCCACGAGCGCCGCGGTTAACGACAAAACGTGCCTGCTGCTGCTCGCGGTCTCCATTAATTCTATATTAGTGGCAACCGGCCGGGGCGTAGATCAACGACAAATCGAACACGCGACTTATTTCCCGCTGCAGACATCCGCGGTAGCATTCCGCATGTGAGCGCTGGAGCCATAAAGCTGTTTGGTTCAATAGAACTTAATAGCTGCGGAATTCACATCGCGGGAAACGCGGTAGAAATCCGTCCGTGGGCGTTCACCATTATTTGGTTTGGCCGTAATCGTACCGACCACAGAATAAAGAGACTGTTACTGTGATTGTACTGAACCCCACGAGATCAGACACCCCTAAAGCCGCTGCCATTGTTTCCACTTGACTCCAGTTGGGATTTCTTAAGTCTTCCAATCCGCTATAAACTGCGATAAATATTACAACTCCTCCCACCAACGACAAACCCGCGCGTCGCATCGCGGTGTCACCAGGAAAATAAGTGACGGTTTTGCGGAAGTGGGGAGGAAAAAAATTAAAATGAAACCCGAAGGGGTGCATAAGGAAAGGGTTAGATTAACTCCGTGTGGTAAGGACACAAGTCTGACCGCATTATAAGGATCGGGGACGATCAAGTGTCAGCGGAACAATCCCAGTTGCTTGGTGTAATGCGGTTTCCATATCCAGAAGCGTCGTATACATCATGAAGCTATTTATACCCTCAGTCGCCCCTCTCGCCCCTCTACAGAGACATATACAGGGAGGAAGCTGTAAGCTCTTGGGGGAACTAATACAGTGGATTAGGCAAAGATCTGCAACCATTGGCTCTCCAGCTGTTGTGGAACCATAACTCTCAGCATGCCCTGCTGTAAACCACTGCATGCATTAGGATTGTATCGCTGAGTATTCCTGAGTGCCCCCCCCCCCCCTCCCATCCTTCATCCCAGGGATCCGGCGCTAATCTTCATTGAGCTGGAAAGAGACATTCAGAAACCGTATCCCCCTGACCAGGCCGTGAACTGGGCGGTGGGGGATTCACATGTAGCCGCAGACACGTAAAGGTGCAGGAACTGATACTGGACGTTAGTGGAAGTGATCTCTGAGCCTGCAGTCAGACATATGATATATGTGAGAGCTTACATCAAATGGAGCCTGCGGGCGAGGAGAATGGCGCACCAACCATGGACAACCTATGGGAGACCCCCCCCCCCCTCACCCCATTCATATCCTCCAGGTTACCGTGAGAGCTTCCTACCTGTGCTCTACTGGCTACAAGATAAGGACATAAGTCATGTTACATTCATCTGTATTTGCCTCAATGGGACTATAAACAGCAGCGTGTATCATCAGAAGTGTTTAATATCCCGAAAAAGAGGAGGATCCCACTGTATACATACATGACTTATACTTGACAAAGGCTGCGGTGACAGCCGAAACGTTGGAATCAAGCCCGTGTGGCTTAAATAAAGATGGAATTCCTGTAATTCTATGCAATGACGTATTTGAGTACCCTGCTCTGCGGCTCCAACACATCATTTCTTACATTACACATCCTGTATTATACTCCAGAGCTGCACTCACTATTCTGTTGGTGGAGTCACTGTGTACATACATTACTTATCCTGTACTGATCCTGAGGTACATCCTGTATTATACTCCAGAGCTGCACTCCCTATTCTGCTGGTGGAGTCACTGTGTACATACATTACTTATCCTGTACTGCTCCTGAGTTACATCCTGTATTATACTCCAGAGCTGCACTCACTATTCTGCTGGTGGAGTCACTGTGTATATACATTACTTATCCTGTACTGCTCCTGAGTTACATCCTGTATTATACCCCAGAGCTGCACTCACTATTCTGCTGGTGGAGTCACTGTGTACATACATTACTTATCCTGTACTGACCATGAGTTACATCCTGTATTATACTCCAGAGCTGCACTCACTATTCTGCTGGAGTCACCCTGTACATACATTACTTATCCTGTACTGCTCCTGAGTTACATACTGTATTATCCTCCAGAGCTGCACTCACTATTCTGCTGGTGGAGTCACTGTGTACTATGAGCTGTAGTAGGGGCTCAGGCAGTTTGTTGGTGCCAGCAGGCAGAGTGGTGCTGGCGCAGTGATTGCTTGGAAGCCGCGTTGTTCTTGTCATCCATAAAAGAACAGATTGGATCCCTTGTGGCACGAGGAGGCTGCGATCTGCGCGGGCCCGTTATTTTTATCCGCCTTGTGATATGACTGTGACTGAGCGGCAGCATGTGCCAGGCAGGAGCCGGCCTCTGAGTCAGGCAGCTGAGGAGGGATTTAATATGACAGCGCAAAATCAGAAAGAAGCTTGTGGCAGCTGTACAAATACGCCGGGCTCGCATCAGACACGGCTGCAAGATGGCAGCTGTGCAAACACAGACTTCCCAGAGACATCTTCATACTGAGTGCTGGCGCTCCTGTTAAAGGGATGAAGCATCCGGTCAACGCAAGGTTATAAACTCGGAAACTACTTCAAGCGGATCCCAAGGACGCATCCGTCATATCTATCGGGCCGCACAACGGGGCAGTAAGTAGGGGCCAAAATGACAGTCTGCAAACCTCTTGGGGCCGCTGATAGGTTACAACTTACTGACCGCCCCGCCTGATGAGGAGCAAAACTTTAATTAAAGGGGTTTGGGGGGTTATTTCTTCTACAGCCCTGCGCTCCCCATACCTAAAACTATATGAAAATACAGCAACGCCAGACCCTTTGCTGTCTGACAGGTGACGTCCCATAAATCTGCCACCACGCGGGCATTTAATGTAGAGGTCCAGAGGCGGGTGTATGGGATGCCACCTATGACATCTCTACCGGCCTCCCATTGGCTGCAGCGGTCGTGGGTAAACCATGTCACTGCTGCAGCCAATATAAACAGACCGGAGCGTCGGTGGAGCATGTCTGTTTTTATTTACACACCCCTCGTCCACTCCCCTGCCACCAGACGACCCCTTTAAGAATCCAGGAGCTGAACTCTTACCTTCTTCATTATGGATCACTGACCTTCAGTCCCGGGTAGGTAGTTCACTCACTTCATCAGACTGCTGATCTGTCCGGTTATTGTAGTTTGGGATGAACAGCAGATTCTGCCAAAAGCACCTTTCTCAAGAGGAGAGGGGCCACCCAGATTTTTATCGGCGTACCGTCCTGCATCCTTGATGGTCTGGGGTGGTAATAGTGCACCATCATTGCTGAGCAATATATAGAGGGTGTAACACAACATCTGCTCCATCCAGACAACGTCTCTTTCAGAGAAGATCTTGTATATTTCAGCAGGATTATGCTAAACCACATACTGCAGCCATCACAACAGCATGGCTTCACAGGAGAAGAGTCCGGGGTGAACCGGCCGCCTGCAGTCCAGACCTTCCACCATATACTACATCCATCACAACAGCTTCACAGGAGAAGAGTCCGGGGTTAACTGGCCGCCTGCAGTTCGGACCTTTCAGCACATACTACATCCACCACACCAGCTTCACAGGAGAAGAGTCCGGGGCGAACCGGCCACCTGCAGTCGACACCTTCCACCATATACTTCATCCATCACAACACCATGGCTTCACAGGAGAAGAGTCTGGGGTGAAGCGTCCGCCTGCAGTCCAGACCTTCCACCATATACTGCATCCATCACAACAACATGGTTTCACAGGAGAAGAGTCCGGGGTGAACCGGCCACCTGCAGTCCAGACCTTCTACCACATACTACATCCACCAGAACAGCTTCACAGCAGAAAAGTCCGGGATGAACCGGCCGCCTGCAGTCCAGACCTTCAACCATATACAACATCCATCACAACAGCATGGCTTCACAGGAGAAGAGTCCCGGGTGAACTGGCCGCCTGCAGCCCGGACCTTCCACCACATACTACATCCATCACAACAACATGGCTTCACAGGAGAAGAGTCTGGGGTGAACAGGCCACCTGCAGTTTAGACCTTCCACCACATACTGCATCTACCACAACAGCTTCACAGGAGAAGAGACCGGGGTGAACCGGCCACCTGCAGTCCAGACTTTCCACCATATACTACATGAATCACAACAGCATGCTTTCACAGAAGAAGAGTCCGGGGTGAACTGAATGCCTGCAGTCTAGACCTTCCAACACATACTACATCCATCACAACAGCATGGCTTCACAGGAGAAGAGTCCGGCGTGAACCAGCCGCCTGCAGTCCAGACCTTTCAGCACATACTGCATCCATCACAACAGCATGGCTTATAGGAGAAGAGTCTTGGGTGAACCGTCCGCCTGCAGTTCAGACCTTCCACCATATACTACATGCACCACAACAGCATGGCTTCACAGGAGAAGAGTCCGGGGTGAACTGAACACCTGCAGTCTAGACCTTCCATCACATACTACATCCATCACAACAGCATGGCTTTACAGAAGAGTCTGGGGTGAACCGGCCGCCTGCTGTCCAGACCTTCCACCAAATACTACATCCACCACAACAGCATGGCTTCACAGGAGAAGAATACGGGTGAACCGGCCACCTGCCGTCCAGACCTTCCACCATATACTGCATCCATCACAAAAACATGGTTTCACAGTAGAAGAGTCCGGGGGGGAATCGGCCGCCTGCAGTCCGGACCTTCCACCACATATTACATCTACCACAACAACTTCACAGCAGAAGAGTCTGGGGTGAACCAGCCACCTGCAGTCCAGACCTTCCACCACATACTACATCCATCACAACAGCTTCACAGCAGAAGAGTCCGGGGTGAACGGGCCGCCTGCAGTCCAGACAGTTCACTACATACTACACCCTTCACAACAGCTTCACAGCAGAAGAGTCCGGGGTGAACTGGCCTCCTGCAGTCCAGACCTTCCACCACATACTGCACCTACCACAACAGCGTGGCTTCACAGGAGAAGAGTCCGGGGTGAACCAGCCACCTGCAGTCCAGACCTTCCACCACATACTACATCCATCACAACAGCTTCACAGCAGAAGAGTCTGGGGTGAACGGGCCGCCTGCAGTCCAGACAGTTCACCACATACTACATCCATCACAACAGCATGGCTTCACAGGAGAAGAGTCCGGGGTGAACCGGCTGCCTGCAGTCCACACCTTCCACCATGTACTACACCCCCTTCACAACAGCTTCACAGGAGAAGAGTCTGGGGTAAACCGTCCGCCTGCAGTCCAGACCTTCCACCATATACTTGGGGGCTTGGGCAGAAAAATGGCAAATGAAGTTCAATGTTGAAAAATGTAAGACTATGCACATGGGCAAGAGGAACGGATGTCACAAATATTCACTTAATGGGGTACCACTAGGGAAAAGTGATATGGAAAAGGATCTGGGGGTATTAGTGGATAATAGACTAAACTGGAGTAACCAATGCCAGTCAGCCGCTGCAAAGGCAAATAAAGTCTTGGGGTGCATCAAAAGAGGAATAGGGGCGAAGGACGAGAACATCATCCTCCCACTATATAAGGCACTTGTCAGACCTCACATGGAATACTGCGTACAATTCTGGACACCGGTGCTCAGGAAAGATGTCACAGTGCTTGAGGGGGTTCAAAGAAGAGCGACTAAACTAATACATGGAATGAAGGGAATGGAATACCCAGAGAGGCTATCCAAATTGGGACTATTTACTCTAGAAAAAAGAAGGTTAAGAGGCGACCAAATAACCATGTATAAGTACATGAGGGGACAACACATGGATCTCTCCCGCGATCTGTTTACACCCAGGACCACGACGGTAACAAGAGGACATCCGCTACGATTAGAGGAAAGTAGGTTTCATCACCAACACAGAAAGGGGTTCTTTACTGTAAGAGCAGTTAGACTGTGGAACTCTCTACCGGAGGAAGTGGTGATGGCAAAATCCATAGAGGAGTTTAAAAGGGGACTTGATGTCTTTCTGGAGAAGAAGGATATTACAGGATATAAACATTAGGTTAAGTGTCAATCCTGGTATATAGGCAGGTAGGAACTATTAGGGGTTGATCCAGGGAACAGTCTGATTGCCATTAGGGAGTCGGGAAGGAATTTTTTCCCCAAAAGGGCTAATTGACTTCTGGCCTTGGGGTTTTTTTGCCTTCCTCTGGATCAACACAGTAGGATAGACAGGCTGGACTAGATGGACAATGTCTTCATTCGGCCTTACATACTATGTTACTATGTTACATCCATCACAACAGCTTCACAGGAGAAGAGTCCGGGGTGAACTGGCCACCTGCAGTCCAGACCTTCCACAACATACTACATTCATCACAACAGCTTCACAGGAGAAGAGTCCGAGGTGAACCGGCCACCTGCAGTCCAGACCTTCCACCACATACTACATCCATCACAACAGCTTCACAGGAGAAGAGTCCAGGGTGAACCGACCACCTACAGTCCAGACCTTCCACCATATACTACATCGATCACAACAGATTCACAGGAGAAGAGTCTGGGGTGAACCGGCCACCTGTAGTCCAGACCTTCCACCACATACTACATCCATCACAACAGCTTCACAGGAGAAGAGTCCGGGGTGAACCAACCACCTACAGTCCAGACCTTCCACCATATACTACAACCATCACAACAGCTTCACAGGAGAAGAGTCTGCGGTGAACCGGCCACCTGCAGTCCAGACCTTCCACCACATACTACATCCATCACAACAACTTCACAGGAGAAGAGTCCGGGGTGAACCGGCCGCCTGCAGTCCAGACTTTTCAGCAAGAGGAAACATTTGGCGCATTATGAAATTAAAAATTTGGTAAAGACGACCGATGACTGCAGCAATTGGTCTCCCTTCCCAGAAGTTTACAGACTGTAGAAAAAAGTGGCAGAGTTGTTGCAGAACCGTGTCTACAATGCAGACTCGGCCCTGGTCCAACTTTTGTGAGATGTGTTGCTGCCATCAATTTCTAAGTGAGTGAATTTTTCTAATGTGATTGTTCTCAGTAAGAGAAACCAAGTAATCTTGTAGATAATGTTGTAGTGAGCCTCTGGACCTACTTAGGGTTCTTCCTCAGGCTAAATGGAATAATTCAAATAAGTGTGTATATGTATGTATGTGTATAACACACATACATACGAAAAAGGCACAGGATCAGGTACACAACTTCGGACGTGGAACATGTGAACGTCTCTGGGATCTTATAGTCCTGTTAGATGTTGGGGATCCGTATCCTGTAGATATGATGCCACACACAGATGGAACTAATCATATCTACAGTATTACTTGGTTTCTCTGACTGAGAAGAATCACATTTTGCTCTACTGGTGACACTGGACCAAACTTTTTACCTAAAGGAGGATACCAGAATGTACCATACACAGAAGGAACTAACACCAGGAGACCCAGAAATCAGCTACTCCAATACACAGAGAAGGAAGGAAACAATTGTGTGCCTCTAGTAGTGACCTACAATCCACAGCTAGAGATATTAAGGAAAACCACAAAGAAACTCCATCATACCTTCACAAGGATCACCGTCTGACCACCATATTCCCGGACCCTCTCCTTCTGTGTTACAGGTAACCTCCAAGTCTGAGGAACTTTATAATCAGGAGTGCATTGTCCTCCGACACACAAAAGGAACTTATCCCTGTAATGTGAGGAGCTGTAAGACCTGCTGACATGTACGGACCGCGGACAGGATACATAACCCTAACACACAGCAGGACTATAAGATCCCTGTAATGTAAGGAACTGTAAGACCTGCTGACATGTACGGACCGCGGACAGGATACATAACCCCAACACACAGCAGGACTATAAGATCCCTGTAATGTAAGGAACTGTAAGACCTGCTGACATGTACGGACCGCGGACAGGATACATAACCCCAACACACAGCAGGACTATAAGATCCCTGTAATGTAAGGAGCTGTAAGACCTGCTGACGGACTGCCGACAGGATACATAACCCCAACACACAGCAGGACTATAAGATCCCTGTAATGTAAGGAGCTGTAAGACCTGCTGACATGTACGGACCGCGGACAGGATATATAACCCCAACACACAGCAGGACTATAAGATCCCTGTAATGTAAGGAGCTGTAAGACCTGCTGACATGTACAGACCGCCGACAGGATACATAACCCCAACACACAGCAGGACTATAAGATCCCTGTAATGTAAGGAGCTGTAAGACCTGCTGACATGTACGGACCGCGGACAGGATACATAACCCCAACACACAGCAGGACTATAAGATCCCTGTAATGTAAGGAGCTGTAAGACCTGCTGACGGACTGCCGACAGGATACATAACCCCAACACATCGCAGGACTATAAGATCCATGTAATGTAAGGAGCTGTAAGACCTGCTGACATGTACGGACTGCAGACAGGATACATAACCCCAATACACAGCAGGACTATAAGATCCCTGTAATGTAAGGAGCTGTAAGACCTGCTGACATGTACGGACTGCAGACAGGATACATAACCCCAACACACCGCAGGACTATAAGATCCCTGTAATGTAAGGAGCTGTAAGACCTGCTGACATGTACGGACCGCGGACAGGATACATAACCCCAACACACAGCAGGACTATAAGATCCCTGTAATGTAAGGAGCTGTAAGACCTGCTGACATGTACAGACCGCGGACAGGATACATAACCCCAACACACAGCAGGACTATAAGATCCTTGTAATGTAAGGAGCTGTAAGACCTGCTGACATGTACGGACCGCGGACAGGATACATAACCCCAACACACAGCAGGACTATAAGAGCCCTGTAATGTAAGGAGCTGTAAGACCTGCTGACGGACTGCAGACAGGATACATAACCCCAACACACCGCAGGACTATAAGATCCCTGTAATGTAAGGAGCTGTAAGACCTGCTGACATGTACGGACTGCAGACAGGATACATAACCCCAACACATCGCAGGACTATAAGATCCATGTAATGTAAGGAGCTGTAAGACCTGCTGACATGTACGGACTGCAGACAGGATACATAACCCCAATACACAGCAGGACTATAAGATCCCTGTAATGTAAGGAGCTGTAAGACCTGCTGACATGTACGGACTGCAGACAGGATACATAACCCCAACACACCGCAGGACTATAAGATCCCGGGACATTCACATGTTCCACGTCTGATGTTGTGTAACTGATCCTGTGCAACAAATGTCCTGTTGGGGGGAAAAACTGAAACAGCAAAGACTGAGAGTGAGGATGAGATCCCATCGCCACACGATTAAACAGTGACAGACGGAATTACCTGCGGCCGAGCATTGTACTAGTCATGGACACAACATGGAACATATGGAAATTACTATATTAAAAGGCAACTTTCAGAGTCAACGTCATAGAAGAATTTGGGAAGTTTATAACCATCTTTGACGCTCTCCAGAATGGAATGAACCTCGGAGGGGGCTTCTTGCATCAGTGGACTATATGGGAAATCTAAAGCCCAGATAACACACAGGCCTGGTGACCCCCTAACACCAATCTAGAGTCCATAAAACCTTCACATTCTTATCAGTGAGCTTATTAAAGGCCCTTTAACATGCAATCGTTCAAAATGCGTTCAAATGATCAAAAGTGAGCGATAATTGTTCGGTGTGAAGCAAAAATGTTGTTTACTTCACGGTTGTTTAAGCTTAAAAAACCCTGTAAGCACTCGCTGGGTGACAGCTCCCCGCTCAGCGCTCCCCATAGGAAGCGGATGAGAAGCCCGCCAGCCGCCGACAGGACTGTCAGTTTGGAAGCTCTGCACAAGCGCTGAGGACCTTAGCAGTGACGTCAGCACTTGTGCAGTCACTTAACAGACTGCCAACTGGAGTAAAAGGGCCGTAAGTACGAACTCCTCTGCTCCTCCTGCTCTGCTATTGTTTTAAGTAGACAATAATCCCTACTGTGCCTTTTCATATGTATCTGTGTATATATGTATCCTTCTTCAGATCTACTGCATTATGCCTGAGAGATGTGAAAGCTCGCTGTAACCTCATGTATTAAAATGTATCATTATCTACAAGATGACTTGGTTCCTCCTGCTGGGAACAATCACTTTTCGCTCTTCTGGCGACGCGGGACGAAAACTTTTACAATTTGTAAATGGAACAAAATCTCCCTTCTCTTCCGATATGAATAAAATGTGGCTGATGAGATTTCCAAATCATCGCCTTCCTTATTACTTTACATTTTACGCAGCGTCCCACCTTTCTGTAATTGGGGTTGTATGTGTTGGCAAGGAACGCTGTTGGACGAAAAGTACGTTTTGTGTTGCAGATGATGTTCTGTTGCTGGAAGAGCTTGTATGCCGAGTTATTGTGCCACATTAAAGTTCCGGAACCTTCCTATGGAGCGGAAAGAAGTTTATTCGTTTACTGTGCAGTAAAGAAACTTTTGGGGGAAAAAGTGCCTCTCCCGCTTCCGTCTGTCACCGCCGTGCCATCATGCAACCTGCAACATTGACCCATGCCACCGGCCCGTTACCTAGGCACTGTATAGGTTACAGTATGTCCATATCCTGGTTACCCAGAGAGAAAAATGACCTTTGTTCTCCCGCTAGCAGAGCGGCTCTCTACCTCCCGCCAATGCTATAACCTGTGTGAGGCTTAGTAACCGCTTGTATTATGGCGGGGTGTCTAACCAGAGATTTGTATGTAAGATTACAACTTATAAGGTGGATCAGAGCCCGGGATCTCTGGCAGCGGTCGCACGGCGCTACAAAGAGTCAGAAACGTCATCCGAGGATTAAACAAGATCTTGGAGTGTAAAGAGATATCCCGGAGACCAGAGCCCAGACATCCTTATCTGCACCGCTGTTCGTTTCCAGTCTACAAGTACATGGAAAAACCCGGAATGTTCTGCAGAGCGGAGAGGAAGAGGCGGCTTCCTGTTCTTACTGGATGTGATGCGAACGACACCTACCTCAGGTGAACTTATCTGGTGGATCCTTGGAACCGCGAACATATTGACGATCACAGTGTGGCTACCTGCACAGATGGTCAGACAAGTCTTGACGATGTACAGCTGTGCTAGTGAAAGACGGATGTAGCAGAGCTGAGAAGGGTAACAGAAGGCAACCTGGTTTACCAGCTTACAGAACTAGACTTAGGAAGGACTGCATTGCTAGCCAGACCCGGCATGACTGAAGTCCCAGAGTCTAAGGGCGCTCTTACGTGAGTGGTAGTGGAAGCCGCTACCACTCGCGTTTTCCCAACAATTGCTGAATATCACATGTTACCGTTACGGAGTGTTATAGTATATAGCAACTAGATATCCAAAACTAGAAGTTTATTCACTAAGTGAATCCTGTGTCGCTACACCCCCACCCGCGACAGGATACACCATATATAAGGACTGGGGGCATCAACCTGACTGACGCTCCCTTTTTTTTTTTTAAAGGAATTTTATTTAGCCAGGAATAAACAAGCATATAAATACAGATGATTGGCACCACAGGTGTCAGGTTCAGCAGACAGTACATTGCATGAAAACAGGGTAGAGGCAGTCTCCGCCTGCATACATAGGTATATTTCTTCTTAGCATGCTATGTCTGGCTAGTGCTTTTTTATTTATTTCACCCCCCCCCCCTTAAAACTCTAACTTTATTGATTATTACTGAACAACAGTTTAACTTTTGGATAGATCAATTGTAATCAATCAGAAAAAAAACAAAAACAAGGACTTAAACTTAGACCCCCCCCCCCACCCACCCCCTGGCGCGACTCTCTTAAAGAGAAAAAAAAAAGAAAAAGGAAAAAATATTTCCCTTCTCCCCTTCCCCTCTCTTCCTCCTTTCTTTTTTCTTTTTTTTTGTGGGAATAGCGGAGGGAAAAAAGAATTAGTTTTCTGAGCACTGGGTCTTTAACTTAAATTGAGCAGATGACTCTCTTTTTGTCCTTCTCTCTCTCTCACTCCCCCCCTACCACCTGGTTTGGCTCTCCCGACGCCGTCGCTGAGCAACTCACCCAGCCACCCCAGATCTTGTCGAATTTTTCAGGGCACCCCCTGGCCATATACGTCAGCTTATACATTGGGACTTCGGCGTTAACGACCCTGACCCATGCGCTCCTAGTCGGCTTCCCAGGGTGTTTCCAATTAAGTAGAATCACTTTTTTTGCATAAAAGAGAAGCAGCTTGTACAGTGTACGTGTTGCCGCGGACACCGGCAGGTCTCCCACGAGCCCAAAAAGGCACGTTCCAGGATGCATGATCCTTGGTGCCCCTAGGTGAGTTTCCATAAAGACAAGCACTTCTCGCCAGTATTCCTGTAGGACCGCGCACTCCCAAAACATATGCATGACCGTCCCATCCGCCACCATACATCGTGGGCACGCTGCAGTAGGGAGCAGGCCCATTGTGCACAACCTGGAGGGGGTGTAGTATATGCGGTGTAGAAACTTGACTTGGATGAGCTTGTCTCTAGCGCTAACCAGGGGGGGACCAGATCCGTCCAGTATATCCTCATCCTCCCCTGAAGTCAGATCAGGAATGTCCACCTCCCATCTCTGTACGGCCCTCTCGCCCAGTGGGGCCAGATGTCGCATTGTATGAGCATAGAAACTCGACAGCGGCCTGACAAGGCTGCACATCTGCGCCAGGCTCTCCAGTCGCGTCATGGATAGTGGGACAGACGAACCCCCAAACTGAGCCCTGGCCGCATCTCGTAATTGGTAATATCTAAAGTAAGAATTTTCGGGCAGACCGTGGGCAACCCGTAACTGCATAAAGGTACATAGCTTGCCTTCACTGACTATGTCGGAGAGGACATTGACGCCCCGGCGTCTCCAGAAGGCAGACTCCGGGAGGCGCTGGAAGTGTGGCAATTTGGGGTTATTCCAGAGGGGAGTGTGTGGGGATCGCGCTGTCTCCTCTTCAGCTGACAGTCTCGTGACCCGCCGCCAGATCTCCAGCGTCACCAGCATGGGCGTGGGCAGCGGGCCGACCGAGGATGAGGGGCCGCTCAGTAGCAGTCCCCGAAGGTTCTGCGTAGGGTCCACCATTCTACGTTCCAGGCCCACCGCTGGGTTGTAGTTTGACGAGCATATCCACCATCCCGCGTATACCAGTTGGCTAGCCAGGTAATAGTAGTAAAAGTGCGGTAGGGCCAGTCCCCCTCCGCTCGACGGGAGACACAAGGTCTCCAACTTAATCCTAGGTGTAGTGTCTCTCCACAGTATACGCAGCACTATCCCACGAAGCCTGGTAAAGAATTTTTTTGGGACTAGCATAGGGGAATTATGCAATATGTACAGGAATTTTGGTAGCAGTTTCATTTTTAGCAGGTTTATTCTGCCCACCAGGGTAAGCGGGAGAGAAGCCCAGCGTATCGCCACCTCCTCGGCCCAGGCCAGGAGGGGGACCAAGTTGGAGTTGTAGAAGGCGGATAGTTCCGCTGAGACCTTTACTCCCAAGTAGGTGGTCTGGGTCGTCCAACTCAGCGGGGCGGGTAGAGGGAGCTCGGCGGCCCCAGGGTCCACTGCCAACAAATGGGTTTTGTCCCAGTTGACCCTGATGCCAGAATGTGTGCCGAATGCGCTAAATATAGCCAGAGCCGCGTCTAGAGACGCCCCCGGGTCTTGAAGGAAGAGGAGGGTGTCATCTGCATAGAGCGCTATGCGCTCCTCGTAGTTGTTCAGCTTAAATCCCTTCACTGTTGGTGACGTTCGAATTTGGATTGCCAGGGGCTCTATGGCGAGGGCAAACAAAGCGGGGGACAGAGGGCAGCCCTGTCTTGTGCCTCTACTTAAGGAAAACTGGGCAGAAACATGTATATTAGTTTTAATGTTGGCCACTGGGGAGTCGTATAAGATCTCGATCCATTTAATGAAGGTTGGCCCGAATCCGAACCGCCGCATCACCGCCCAAAAGTACTTCCACTCTACTGAGTCGAAGGCCTTTGCCTGGTCTATGAATACCAGGGTGCGCTTCCCACAGTTAGTGTGTTTGTATGATAAGTGATCAAAGAGTCTTCTTAGGTTCATGTCCGTGCTCTTGCCAGGCATAAAGCCGGACTGGTCCGCGTGTATGATCTCTTTCAACACCGAGTTTATACGCGTCGCCAGAATTTTTGCAATTATTTTTACGTCGCTGTTAAGAAGAGAAATGGGGCGGTAAGAGCCGCAGTCCGTGGGGTCCTTCCCGGTTTTGGGGATCATTATTATAAGGGCTTTACGCATTGTGTCCGGTAATGTCCCCTCTCGCATAATAGAATTATATAATGTGAGGAGTCGCGGGGCCAGGGTTTCCACATTCTTTTTGTACCATTCCCCAGGGAGCCCGTCCACACCTGGTGATTTCCTATTGGGAAGTGCCTTAATGGCTTCCGTTATTTCTTCTATACTCAGGTCGCTATCCAGGTGGGCCGCGCTGTCTCCACTCAGTGTGGGGAAGGGAATGTCCTCTAGGTACGCCAGGAGCTGTGTTTCAGTACAGCCCAGCCTGGAGGTATATAAATCACCATAGAATTGGGCGAACGTTTGGTTAATTAATTTGGGATCGCTTATTAGAGTGCCCGTGCCATCACACACCGCCGTAATCGGTGGCAGTGTCTGGTCCTCTCTAGCCAGGTAGGCCAGTAAGTGGCCGTTCTTGTCTCCCTGATCAAAGATCCGGTGGCGGGAATACAGAAGTTTCTTCTTAGTGTATTCAATGAGCAGTAGTCTATATTCCCGTCGCAGGGCACCCAGGGTTGTAGTGGTTTCCGGGGAGGGGTCTGCTATGTGCCTAGTCTCTGCTAAATCAAGGCGCCGTTCCAGATCCAAGCGGCGGGCCCCTAGGGATCTTCTATGCTCGGCAATAGCCGAGGTAAAGGATCCCCTGGTAAAGGCTTTAAATGCGTCCCAGACCACCAGCTCCGAGGCCGTCCCCTCGTTGACCTCCCAGTACATTTCAGCCTCTTGTTCTGCGTACTCGTGTACTTCTCTCTGTTCCAACCACAGCGGGCTCAGCCTCCACGCAGGGCGGCTTCCCTCGACTCCCAGGTCAAGCACCAGTTGGAGTGGGGAGTGATCTGAAATGCCCCTGGGCAGATAGGATATATCGCGAACCATGCGGAGGCAGTCCGGGGAGCCAAAACAGAGATCTATGCGCGAGAAGGCATTGTAGGTCGGGGTATGACACGAGTAAGCTCTGTCATGTGGGTGTCTCACACGCCATATTTCCTGCAGTGAGTAGGAGTCGGCCCACCCAGGGAGCCGAGTCCGCGCAGAGGCGGCTGGAGTGAGGCGGTCCCGCAGCGGGTCCAAGATCAGGTTAAAGTCTCCCATGATTACTATCGGGGCCGCCTCCAGGAGGACCACTCGTTCCATCACCTCGTGAAGTATTTCAATGTTAGCAGGTGGTGGCAGGTAAACATTTACTATCGTGAGGAGACGGCCATGGAAGGTTCCCTGTAGGATCAGGTAGCGCCCCCCAGGATCTATGTGTATTTGGCGGAGGGCAAACTGGGCCGATTTGGCCACCAGTATACTGACTCCGCGAGCGTAGTTGGAGTAAGTCGCGTGATATGCTGAGCCTATTGTTGCCCGCTTAAGCGACAGCGTCTTCGAGCCCCTAAGGTGTGTTTCTTGGAGTAGTATCATGTGGGGGGAGCGAGTTTTAAGGAAGTCAAAAACCAGTGCTCTTTTAATTTTAGAATTTAGGCCCCTGACATTCCAGGAGACCAGCTTCAGGTACATGCTAGCCATTTTCAGGGGACTGGCGACTATTCCCGCAGGTTAAAGCATCCGAAAAAGAGTCGCGCCAACGACCACAAATAGAAATTACAAAACGAACCAAAATCAGTTCCCATTTACCAACCCCAAACAAAACCCTCCCCTCCCACCCTACCCATCCCCCCGAACTTTGGACAGGTTTCGATCCCATAACTCACGACTTTGTAGGGGGCGTAAGGCCTTGCCCCAGGAGAAAGTCACCAACAGGCTACAACAGAAAAATGCAGAACAATAACAGCAGTTATAGGCATGAAAATAAAGTCCCCCTGTGAAGAAACAGAGACAAGGTTATGTGGGCGTGGGCTGCGTCCGTGTAGGCCATAGGTGCCCGGTGCGGGCCTCGGGCGCTGCGTAGGCCCCCAGTCCAGTCCGGCCCCCACAGTCCACGTAGCAGAAAAGCAGTTTTATCGCAGCCCACGCCGTTTTTCATCTTCATTATCTTCGGCCGCCGGCCTTCTTACCTAAAGTGGAGGGGGAGGGGGTAAAAGAAAAGAGAGAGAAGAAGAGAGGAAGAAAAAAAAAAAAAAAGGGAAAAAGGGGGGGGGGGGGGGGGGAGAGGTACCCTCCACTATTATGCTGCAATGATCCTAGGAAAATGATGACCGGCCAGCCGCATCATATATGCATCTGTGAAAGTCTCACGGTGCGGGTTAATTTTGTTCGAGCCAGTTTAGGACATCCTCCGGGTTTTCAAAGAAATGGGAGCGATTATCCTTGATCACCTTTAGTCTGGCAGGATATAGCATGGCGTAGATCAGTTGTTTTGAGCGCAGCATCTTCTTAGCCTCTACAAATTTTTGTCGCCTTTGCTGCACCTCCAAGGAAAAGTCCGGAAAGATACGGATTGTTTGTCCGTCAACCCTTATCGGGTCTCTCTCACGGTTGAGCGCCAGAATTTTGTCTCTGTCCCTATAATTAAGTAGTTTTGCAATGAAGGTGCGTGGAGGGCCTCCGGGCGGCGGGGCTCTTGATGGGATGCGGTGTGCTCTCTCGACGCAGAATAGGGGTGACAGAGATTTGGGCCCATACTCCTGTTTGAGGAGCGATTCCAGATAGTCACAAGGATCTCTGCCCTCAGCGCCCTCCGGCAGTCCTATGAATCTGAGGTTGCATCTGCGCAGGCGGTTCTCCATATCATCCAGTTTTTTCCCCTGCGCCGTGAGGTTGGAGTTGAGGGTGCGCACCTGGTCTGAGAGTGGAGTAACAGTGTCCTCCAGGTTGGAGACTCGCGTCTCGACTTCTGTTGTACGCTCTCTCAGCGTTTGGACGTCGGCTCGCAGCAGACCAAAGTCCGACTGTAGTGCATCAATTTTTTCTGTGAGGGCAGAGCGCGACTCTGTAATCGCCTTCAATACATCGGCGATAGTTGGGCCAGATGCGGAGGGCGAAACTGGTGCTGTGGCCTCAGGGGACGCGCTCTGCGGGCTGGAGGGCGCATTGGGTCGGGGGTCCGTTGAGGTGCTGGGCCGAGAATATTGCTGCAGCTTGCTGGTTATTTTGGCTTGCTTGGTGGGCGCCATCTTGTTGGAGGATAGTAGTAGGGAATGTCCGTAGGCTCGAACTTATAAGATGTCACAGGGGGGGATTCATGCGCAGTTTAAGCTTTACTGCATGGCTGTTGGGGTGCAGTCATAGTGTAGTAGTTTACGCGCACCTTTAACACGGTTCTTTCAGGCGGAAGCTCAGATCCTAGCCTCTGGGTGCGCATACGGCAGTGATTTACAGTCCTGGGGTGCCACGTTGTCAGGGGGCGAGACACACGGGAATGTGAGGGGGGGGGGCAGGCAGTTGCGACTGCACCCCTCGGTTCGGAGTAGAGTGCTCCCTTAGGAAAAAAATAAAAAAGGGGGGGGGGACCCCGCGTTATTCTCCGCAGCGTCCCCTCTCTACTTCCTCCCCCGCACTGCCCCCGATTCTCTTCCTCTGCACCCCTTGTCTCCCTCTGCCTAGGTGATGTCCGGCTGGGGGGAGGGGTGGAGGGGGCCCCTCAGTGTGTCTGCTGGCCTGGGGTGTCTGTTGCGCTGCAGGGGGTTTCCAGTGCCCCAAGGGTTTTATCACAGTCCCACAGGGGTAGGTGAGCTTAGGGGGAGCCGCAGGGTCCGGTGGCCGCAGCCGCGGCGTCACTCACCCAGTCTGCAGTCCTGTGGGTCTGCCGCTCTCTTTCCTGATTCTTCTGCCCACTCCCGGGCTCTCTGCAGTTTCCAGCAACTGTCTCCCCCGCCTCCGGTGCTCCTCGGCAGGCGTTTACCGCGGCTTTCCGCGGCCGGCCCTCACTTCCGGTCGGCCGCGTCTGTAACTCCAGGCCGGGGATGCGCCCGGTTCCGTAGGCCGCAAAATCGCGGTATTCGCTAGAGACCCGCGGAGGGTCTCTTTCACTTCGTCCCGGTCCGGCAGTGCCCGCGGTAGCTGTTTCGGCCCCGTGGAGGCCTCCAGGCGCGACAGAGACACGCCGATATGTCTCTGCAATCAGGAGCCCCGGCCCGTGCGTGCGCTCCTGTTGCTGGCTAGCCACGCCCCCGACTGACGCTCCCTTAACCGTATAACAAAAACTTACCCAGAGACTTCTTGTGTGTAAATGTGGGGTAGGCCACAGCTTTTATTAAAAGATTTACCCTCTACTAACTTTAACTATTTTTAACTCCATAACCCTTCCCATGCTACAACCCGCTTAACTTAACTGATTTTAACTTTAACTGTTCCACTGGACGTTTGTAAGCCCGCTTTCCTTGGGCTTGTAAACCTTCCTCTTAGCCAGCATGGAAAGTTCAGGCCAACGTCAGCTGTGACATCTTCCAAACGCATAATGTCCAATAAAGTCTTTCCTCACCCATTTCACGGGTGGGCGTCTTGCCCGGCTCCATCCTCTCTCTTCCACGCTTCTTCTCTTTCTGTTCTTCTTCCTGTCTTCTTCCTTCTTCTTCCGTTCTTAGCTCCTCCCCCCATCTAGCTTGCTATTACCATATAAACTCCGCCCCCAGTCCCATGCAGCCGCGTTATGCACTGTGCTGCATAAGAGACTGGGGGCATCAGCCTGATTGACGCTCCCTTAACCGTATAACAAAAACTTACCCATAGACTTCTTGTGTGTAAATGTGGGGTAGGCCACAGCTTTATTAAAGATTTAACCTCTACTAACTTTAACTATTTTTAACTCCATAACCCTTCCCATGCTACAACCCGCTTGACTTAACTGATTTTAACTTTAACTGTTCCACTGGACGTTTGTAAGCCCGCTTTCCTTGGGCTTGTAAACCTTCCTCTTAGCCAGCATGGAAAGTTCAGGCCACACGGCATGCGCTGTATTGCCTACGGCGCATTCCGCCCCACCCCACGGACCCGAGCTAAGGCAGCTTCCACGCCATCCTGCAGTCCCGACAAGAATGTGTCCAATCCCACGTCATTCAGGTGTACCCCGTCATCTCTCAGCGCACCTCTCTCTCTGTCCTCCAACTCCCAATGGCGTATAGCAATCCCTCCCAGGGTTTGTACAAACTTTGAAATCCTCTGGTTAACCACCTTTCGCACATTTTCGATTGCTTCGGGGTTTTTGCCCCCCCCCCCCAACATCTCCTGGCGATAATATCCGACCACACCAGAACGGATTCTTGAAAGCACTCCCTAAATCGGAGCATGTCCTGTTTTATTAAGACGAGTAAGTCGCCCATCTTCACTTTGCCTAGGTCGTTCCCCCCGGTGTGCACGACCAAAATGACTCTCCGGGGGGTCCACCTGCTAATTTCCGTCACGATCTGCAGCAACCTAGGCCATTGTAGGCCTCGAATTCCATGCCAATTTACCACCGTATCCGTCATTCCTAAACTCCTTCCTAATGGCCGAGTTGCTGCCCTCCTTTCGGCCCAATACACGAAGGAATGACCGATAATCCAGACTTTCCACAGTTCTGCAGCTGAAACACAGAAAAACAAACAAAAAACCCCGTACCAACCAACCAAAACACGCCATGAACCAGACCAGACTAATCACACCTTCATGTTCTTATATTAAGTCCAGTCTAATGTATGATTTATAGGCCTGCGCCTTCCATCTACCCAGCCGTTTTAATTCCTCTTCCTGCATACCATGTGCGTCTGCCATGGTTGCCGCACCTATTCTGAACGAATGCGTACCGAACTCGGACGCATCCAAACCTGCTGTGTGTAGAGCTGAACGAAAAACCGCCGTAAACTGGAACCGTGTGAGGGGGGCGCCCGCCGAATGTACAAAAAATTGGTCACAAATATTACGCGAGCTCATATAATCCCGAACCGAACCGTGCTTACCGGGCACCACTTGGAGCCAAGGCTGTTAATGGCTATCCACTTGCCTCTGCCATAAATGTCCGTTTTGGACTTTCTGATACATATTCGTATCGACTCTCCCGAGCAAATTACGTCGTTGTGTTGCAATCCGCCAGACTTATTTTTACTTGCCGGAACCACCAATCCACAATGCCGCGAAAAACGCCACCAAAAAGGCCGCACTGAATAATAATGCTTCCGAACTATTAACGCAAACGCTTTCCAACAGCTCTAATAGCCTTATTAACAGGGAAAACGTAATGGGCCGTCGTCTATCGATGCGCGTCTTATCTTTCTTCCAACCGCGTATTATCTGGCAAAAAATAAACTCCTTCGTGACGTCCGCCTTACCATGTAGTTTTAACAAAAAGGCTACTCCCGATAAATGTTTTTTAGCTGCTCCGACCGACAGGCGCTTGTTCCGTAAAGCTATCAACCTATCTAGAGTGGCTGCCCGCGCCCTTTCACCATCGACCACGCAGCCGCCTGCCAACGATAGCCAATCCAACCAAATGGAATTGTAACTCTTCCAGGTCGCACACGTGACCGATGCCTCCACCAGCTTCAGCAACTCTGCTCTGCCAGATTCCATAAGTGAGGAGGGCATCGGACCCCCTCGGCCTCCGCCTGTGGGTGCCGCTCCCTGAACGCCTCTATCTGTGAACGAGAGAGTGCGTTAGCCGCTCCATTGTCACAACCCGGAACATGCCTGGCTCGCAAATAAATATTGTTTTGCAGGCATCTCAAAACCACATCTCTCAACAAGGCCAAAACGGGTGGAGAAGCCGAGGACTGCTTATTGATCACATGAACCACCGCCACGTTATCTGACCAGAAACAAACCTTGCAGTCCTGAAGTTCTGAATTCCATAACTCCAACGCTACCACCAATGGAAAAAATTCCAACAGTGTAACATTTTTGGTCCATTTTCTATCCAACCAACTCTGAGGCCAGGGTTCCCTGCACCAATGGTTATTTAAGATGACACCAAAACCTCCCGTTCCGGCCGCGTCCGCGAACAGGCATATGTCGCTACCCGTCACCTCCTCCTTTGGGCACATCACTTGCCCGTTGAAGGATTGCAGAAACACTTTCCAAATATGTAGGTCTGCTCTCATTCCCTGTGTTACTCGAACGAAATGATGGGGTTCCCGTACCCCCGCCATGGCTAAAGTCAGTCTTCTTGAGAAGACCCGCCCCATGGGGATAACTTTACACGCGAAATTAAGCAGGCCTGCCAGCCTCTAAATCTGACGCAGGGTGACCTTCTTGCAACTGGCAACCTCAATGACCGCCTGATGTAACCTGGCTACTTTTTCCACTGGTAGCCTAAACATCATATCCTCAGAGTCGATCTCGATCCCGAGGAAGGTGATCCGGGTTAAGGGGCCCACAGTTTTCTCTTCTGATAACGGGACCCCCACCTGCAGCATAAGGGACTGGAAAGTTTTAAGCAAAAACACACAATCGCCCGAGTTCTCCGAGCCCACGAACAAAAAATCATCTAAATAATGTATCACCGGTGAGATGCCCGTCTCATACTTGAGTAACCACTCCAGAAAAGAACTAAACAATTCGAAATAATAGCATGAAATTGAGCATCCCATCGGCAGACACGTCTATAAAAAACTGATTGTCAACCCGACACCCCAGGAGGTGGAAACAATCGGGGTGCACTGGTAACAAGCGAAAGGCGGACTCAATGTCCGTCTTTGCCAGCTGAGCTCTCTTACCCGCCGCCCTGACCAAACGAACCGCGCAATCAAACAACGTATACGAAACCGTTGCCTGGTCTTTTGATATGCCGTCGTTAACTGAATCTCCGGCTGGGAAGGATAGGTGATGAATTAAACGGAATTTTCCGGTTTCTTTCTTGGGTACTAAACCCAAGGGGGACACCCGCAAATTCGTCAAAGGCGGTACTTCGAAAGGGCCGGCCATGCGGCCCAGCTCCACTTCTTTAATCAATTTTTCCTTAACTAATTGGATATTATCTAACGCCGATTTTAGGTTAGGGGCAAACACAGACGCGGGGGAAAACACGAACGGGATAACGAAACCTTCCGAAAAACCGCACTGTTTCATGTGGTATCTGTCTAACCACCGATCCAGGACCCGGCTTTTCACTGGGGTTCGGTGCTCCACCGGCACCACCCACTGTGGCAGACGCTCTTTGTTTCTTGAAGCAGCGAACTGCTGCATGCTGGCCCCCGCAAACCGAACATTCATGTCGGAATTTGCAGGTGGCATAAAACCTGCAATGGCCCTCGTTGTAAAGCCAACACGAGCCATTGGGTCTCTGAGCTGCCGCGGGGGGCTGTTGCCTGCCTCCCGCGGCTCCCGTAGGAAAGGATGCTCTGGCGGGCCGTTGCGCCAGAATAAGCTGGATCCACACATCAGTTGCTTTTGTGGCCCAGCTTATGTGGCTCATTCCCAATACCCGCCGTCTGAAGTCTTCATCATAGCGCCACCAAGCTGACCCACCGTGCAGCTTGTAGGCGCTGTAGATGGTGTTTAAATAAACCATCAACTCCGGTCCTTTACTCGGCTGATGCTGACACACTACGTGACCCAAAACCAGATAAGCTTGAAGCCAGTTCCCGAACGTCTTAGCGATTTTTGGTTTCTTCTCCGCTCCACGTTCGGACAACCGTTCTTTGTCTACCATAACATGGTCCGCTGACAGTAAGGACCACATATCCACATATAAGCCTTTTTTGATCTTTTCCGTAATATCGTCAGCCAAACCTACCCCCAGAGGGGCAACACCGCAAAACATCGAATCGGCATATCTTAAACCTTCCGTTGGGTCACCATCTGTACACAAGGTTGAGCCTCCAGAAACATTACTCACAGGCGGGCCTCTGCCCCCTGGTGAACCACAGGACACTAAAAGCCTTTCTTGCGGATCCACCTTGCTCAACAATGACTTTAACACCGTGACCAAATCCTGTTTATCCGCGCCCTTCGCGGGATCCATCATATTACACCAAGCATTATGCAATGATAACTCACCAGCTCGACCGACCTCCGGCGATGCCAAGGGTGATGTCCTTGCTGTCTCCCTCCTCCGGATCCTGTGCTCGGGCGTGAGCTGCCGCCTGACCGTTCGCGTAGCCTCCTGCGCCCTTTGCGGTTGTGCCAAACCAGGCTGGTGTCTGCTTGACCATCCCTGCGAAAGGCCTTGACTCCTGTTGCTCCTGTGGTCTTTTCCGCGTTGCATAGCTTGTGAGTTAAGCGGCTGACGCTGGTCTTCTGAGCGCCGTGTCTCTTCTTCTGAGCTGCTCCTATCTGCCCTGCTGACTCCTCGCGCCCTGCAGCTGCTGCTACTAGAAGCTCTGCTTGCCTGCTCTATCTGCCTGGAACGCCTGGCCTCCTGTCTTAGCACTCTTGTCCTATCCCTGTGCCTACGCCTGGCGCCCTGCCCTTGGCGGCTACTGCTAGCGCGATTGTCTGACGTTTGGGACGAATAACCCAGCGTTTCTTGCAGCCGTGGGTCAAGGTATCGTGGGTTAACAAAACAACGGCGCTGTATGGCCGTAGTGGGGGGTGGGAATTGTGAAGCGTGTCCGCTTGTCATTTGGGTGGGGTGTACCGCAGCCTGCTGACTACGGGACTGAGAAACTTCAGCTCTATTCCCGGGGTAGTAATCGGCCCGGTTGTGCCTATGGCCCGGGCGGCTAGATGTGTGGGGCTCAGGGGTCGGGCTGCGGGACCCCGAAAATGAGCTAGCCCCCCCCCCCCCCCCGTTGGCTCCTCAGTGGGGTTAAAGCAGCAGGGCCAGGGCTGCTTGCAGCGCTGCTGGTGGGGGTGCTAAAGGGGCCCGCCGCCTGTGGTATATTCCCCCCTTGACTTGTACTCCCCCCCCCATGCTGCTCCCTCACTCGCCTACTCTGTGCAGCGCCGCGCTCTACTTCCATGTGACGGCGCGGTGATCCGCCATCTTGGTGGGGTACGCGCCCTCCCCGCGTGTTCCCTCTCTCTTCTCCCTCTCTCCTTGGCTCACCTCTCCCTCTCTGCGACGTCCTGCGCCCGGACGCGCGCTGCTCTGTCGGTGCGGAGCTTGCTGCTGCTGACTGCCGTATGTCTTCTCTCCTGCGCCCGCTCGCCGGCGGTGAGCGCTGCCTCGTGGCGGGCCGCTTTCCCGCCACCCGATTTGAATTCGGCGGCATTTTTCTTCTGGTGCTCACGGCTCCCGCCGCTCCTTCTTCTCCTCGGCTGTTTTGCTGTCCGCGGCGTTTGGTCGCTGGGCTCGGGCTGAGCCAGCCGGTGCCATCCTGCATGACCGCCGCCTGGATCCGTGCCCTCAGGTCCTCCATCTTGCCTCTCTTCTTCGCTCGTCCTCCGTCTCCCTTCTTGCGAACTTTTCGAAGTGTCTCCCGACCTCCGCTGTTCAGTCGCTTGCTTCTTTTCTTTCTCTTCTTCTTTTCTTGCCTTCAGTCTTCAGTCTGTCTCGTCTTGCCCGACTCCAGCCTCTCTCTTCCACGCTTCTTCTCTTTCTGTTCTTCTTCCTGTCTTCTTCCTTCTTCTTCCGTTCTTAGCTCCTCCCCCCATCTAGCTCGCTATTACCATATAAACTCCGCCCCCAGTCCCATGCAGCCGCGTTATGCACTGTGCTGCATAAGAGACCATTCATAGGGCCTGGGACCAGATGTGACTAACCTTGGCACCACCAGCGTCTGTGCCCCCTGCTTATTATCTTGTTATTTGTATAGCACCGACTTATTCCGCAGCGCTTTCAGGTAATTTATTAACCCCCCACCAAGCTCATGTTACCGACCTCAGGAGGATGGAAGGAGTCAACCTCTATTTATCTTATGAGCTTGATTCTGCTACTGTATTTATGTACTGAGGCTGGTCCTGGTACTGTATTGGTGTGTGTATGCTGCTATCTTGCTGCTTTCTGCACAAGCAAAATACAGACAGACAATCACTCCAATATATATATAGTTTTTTTTTTCTTATAATGAGGGGCACAAAAAATCTCTGCCAAGGGTGACATCAAACCTTCCTACACAGATATACAGTGGTTCCATGAAAATAAGACAGGTCTTATATTAATTTTTGCTCCAAAATAATTTTTTTACATGTATAGCAGCCTGGACAGTATTTAAAAATCATGCTAGGGTTTATTTTTGGGGTAGGTCTTATTTTCAGGGAAACATGGTATTCTAAGGACAAGCTGTGATATTTACTTCAAAGCTCCACAGAAAAATACTCCGGCTATGTGCCCGGTGGTAAGGCCATCCTGAAGACAAACACGCTGCCAGCGGTCAGTCTGATAACTTGCATCACCCTCCAGAATATCCACTGCCACCTCCATCTCGTTCACTCTGGCTGTCAGGACTGACATTTCACTCTGTATGGCAGTGATTTTGGACTGCGCCCGACCGTGTACCCACGCGTGCAGTTTTCCTCTTTTTTTTAATTGATTTCCCGCTCTGACGCTTAGTGACGGTGCATATACATGCTGCACATATGCAATATAACTGTTATTACCCGCCCATAGAGAACAATTGGGTGTAATATACAGTAAAATAGAACATGATGTATATAAATCAATGTACTTTCATTGGATCCATTCACCACGTATTAGGCACGCGGAATACGCAATTACATTATGCTCAGGGCTGTATTGTTCTCGGACCCCACATGCTGTACCCACCCCGGAGACCGATCACTCTGCCACTTCTGGCTGCGACCCGATGCAAAACGTGACTCTTGTATGACTCAATATGAGACTCGTATTAAAGCAACGGAACCGAACATTAATCACGTGTGAAGATCTGCCGCCATTAATTATTCAGCACCTTGCAGGACGAGGCGGGGAATTATTGTTTTTGGCACACAGAAAGTGACAGACGGCTAATTATTCCAGAACTGGTGAAGGTTGCACAGCTGACGGGAAAGTGAACAGTTTTATAGGCGAGTCCTTCAGAGCTGCGTGCGATAATACACACCGCCAGCGGATGAGATGGGGGATGTGACATAGGAAGAGGCATGTCTCCTGCATACGGGGCCGGGGACCACCGCCTTACTGGCGATCAATGGGATTTGCATCCACAAATGATCGCTGCCGTCACCCATAGCAACTGCGCATTTCTTCATTTACAACTAATATAAAAAGAAGTGATCTGTTGCTATGGGCAACAAGGCAGTTACTAACACCACAGATTGTTAGTAAGTAGGCCTTTGTTCTATCAGGCATCATGTGATGGAGGTGCAGGATAGCTATGGGTATGACAAAGCAGCCTATACACCGAACGGACCCCTTTATTAGCCCCCTTTGGACTCCTTTCACCTTCAGAACTGCAGCAGTTCATCGGGGTGTAGATTCCACTCGGTGATGAAATCGTTCTGCAGGAATATCGGCTCCTGCAGACAGGAAGCTTCCTCTAGTTGCCACAGATTAGATGGCAGTGCTGACACGTTCTGACCGGCTGACAGGAAGGGGTCAGCGAATTATGCTGCTTGTGTCAAATTCTGACCTCCCATCAGCACGGAGCAACAGAGATCTGGACTCATCTGACCAGGAGATGTTTTCCCGCTGCTCAGTGATACAAGTTTTGCGCTCTTTTGCCCACTGGAGTCTTTCGACTTCTTTTAGACACAATGGAGCTGGAACTGGTCATCCGCTGTTATATCATCCCTGCGGAGGAACGGCGAGTTGTGCGTTCGGACACATTAGTTGGAGCTCCAGGGTTGTATTCAGCTGACTGTGCAGCCTGTTGGTCAGAACGATTCCTGACATCCTCCTCCGACCCCTTTTAGTGATGAGTTGTTTCCGTCCACAGGATTCTCTTTCGCTGAATATTTTCCTCGATTACGCCATTCTCGGTATACTCTACATACCGTTGCACAAGGACCCCCTCCCATGGCTGGCAGTGAGACCCCCGGGTAGTCTAGCACTGATCACTGGGGCTCGTTGGAAGTCGCTCCGATCGCTGGATTTTACCGTCTAATGTGGATTCACACTGAAACTTATCCATGTATATCCATCCATATGCGACACCATATGTCGTACACAGATGCTTTACTATTACTGTATATATATATATATATATATATATATATATATATACCTGGCGCTCAGTAGCAATTAAATGCTATGAGTTGAGCATTAATTCAGTAGCAACAACATTTGCAGCAATCATTGTGGTGACATCTTGATGTGTATGTATGTCCCTTTTACAGTCAATGTCCTTACAAAAGTCCTATCCATCACAACTGATCCTACAGAAAAGCATCCATACACCATCCACCAATAATCCGTACACTGTCCATCCATACACTATTCACCAATCATCCGTAAACCATCCATTCACCGATCATCCATACACCGATCATCCATACACCATCCACCGATCATCCATGCACCGATCATCCATACACCATCTACCGTCCATCCATATCCCATCCATTCATACACCATACACCAATCATCCATACACCGTCCATCCATACACCATCCACCGATCATCCATACACTATCCATCCATATCCCATCCATTCATACACCATACACCGTCCATCCATACACCGTCCATCCATACACCATACACCAATTATCCATACACCGTCCATCCTTACACCATCCACAAATCATCCATACACCATCGACAGATCATCAATATACCATCCATCCATGCACCATCCACCGATCATCTATAAACTATCCACCGATCATCCATGCACATCCATCCATACACCGTCCATCCATACACCGTCAATCCATACACCATCCATCAATACACCATCAACCGATCATCCATACACCATCCACCGATCATCCATACACCGTCCATCCATACACCATCCACCAATCATCCATACACCGTCAATCCATACACCAATCATCCATACACCATCAACCGATCATCCATACACCATCCACCGATCATCCATACACCGTCCATCCATACACCATCAACCGATCATCCATACACCATCAATCCATACACCAAACACCGATCATCCATACACCGTCCATCCATACACCATACACCGATCATCCAAACACGGTCCATCCACACACTATTCACCGATCATCCATACACTGATCATCCATACACCAGCCACTGATCATCCATACACCAACCACTGATCATCCATATACCATCCACCAATCGTCCGTACACTGATCATCCTTACACCATCCACTGTCCATCCGTCCACCGTCAATCCATACACCCGGGGTGGCGGTGTGCGGGTCCCGCGGTCGGGGTGCGTCCCCCCGGCTTGTTGTCCTGGCCGGCATGGGCATGGTGTTGGTGGCGCGTGGCACCGTGCACACCTGTGAGTGCAGTTGCCATGCACGAGCTCCCTTTTATTATGTTCTGGTAGGAGTTGACTGTCTCCCTCTCTCTGCCCCTGGGTGGAGGCTTTTGTTTAAAGGACGGGCTGAAACTTGCAATCACTGCCAGTTATTGGTTTCCCTCAGTGTGCTAGCTAGTCTGCCTAGTTGGTCTCCTGCCTCTGTCATCTTGTCTGCTATACTTTGCTATTGTCCGCCAATAGTTGGTTGTTCATGTTGGTTATTTACATCTGTCTTTTCTGTTGGTATTCTACCCTTTCCATCCAGGTACGCCAGCGTCCCTTTTCGGTCCCTAGTGAGAGTAGGGACCGCCGTCCAGTTGCCTGCCTGGGGTTAGCCAGGAGTAGAGGCAAGCAGGCAGGGACAGGGGTTGTGGGTGAGATCTAGGGCACCCGGGCTGGCGTATCAAGGGTAGTATACCGTAACACCGTCCATCCACTGATCATCTGTACACCGTCCATCCGTACACCATCCACCAATCGTCCGTACACCATCCACCGATCGTCCGTACACCATCCATCCAGACACCATCCACCAATCATCCAGACACCATCCGCCAATCATCCAGACACCATCCATCCAGACACCATCCACAGATCATCCGTACACTGATCATCCATACACCATACACCGATCAACCATACACTATCCATCCATACACCATACACCGATCATGTGTACACTGATCATCCGTACATCATCCACCGATCATCCGTACATCATCCACCGATCATCTGTACACCGTCCATCCATACACCATCCACCGTCCATCCATCCACTGTTCATACATAGACCATCCACCGTTCATCTATAGACCATCCACCGATCATCCATATACCATCCATCCATAATCCGTCCATCCAGACACCATCCACCGATCATCCATACACAGTCCACTGTCCATCCATCCACCGATCATCCATATACCGTCCATCCATACACCATCCACCGATCATCCGTACACTGATCATCCATACACCATCCACTAATCATCCATACACCATCTACCGTCCATCCATACACCGATCATCCGTACACCAATCATCTATACACCGATCGTCCGTACACCATCCAACCGTACACCGTCCATCCAGACACCATCCACCAATCATCCATACACCGTCCATCCATACACCAACCACCGTCCATACATACACTGTCCATCCATAGACCATGCACTGATCATCCATACACCAATCATCCGTACACCATCCACCGATCATCCGTGCACCGATCGTCCATACACCGTGCACCGATCGTCCGTACACCATCCACCGATCGTCCGTACACCATCCATCTATAAACTGTCCATCCAGACACCATCCACCAATCATCCAGACACCATCCACCGTTCATCTGTAGACCATCCACCGATCATCCATACACCATCTACCGATCGTCCGTACACCATCCATTCGTAATCAGTCCATCCAGACACCATTCACCAATCATCCATACACAGTCCACCATCCACTCATCCACCGATCATCCATACACCATCCACAGATCATCCGTACACTGATCATCCATACACCGATCAACCATACACTATCCATCCATACACCATACACCGATCATGTGTACACTGATCATCCATACACCATCCACTGATCATCCATACACCATCCACTGATCATCCGTACACCAATCACCCGTACACCATCCACCGATCATCCGTGCAACGATCGTCCATACACCTTCCACCGATTGTCCGCACACTATCCATCTGTACACCGTCCATCCAGACATCATCCACCGATCATGCATACATCGTCCACTGATCATCCGTACACCATCCACCGAACAACCATACACCGATCATCCATACACCATCCACCGATCATCTGTACACCGTCCATCCATACACCATCCACCGTCCATCCATCCATCCACCGTTCATCCGTAGACCATCTACTGATCATCCGTAGACCATCCACTGATCATCCGTACACCAATCATCCATACACCATCCAACGATCGTCCGTATACCATCCATCCATACACTGTCCATCCAGACACCATCCAACAATTATCCACACACAGTCCACCGATCATCTGTACACTGATCATCCATACACCATCCACCGATCATCCGTACACCGTCTATCCATACACCATCCACCGTCCATACTTACACCATCCACCGATCATCCATGCACCAATCATCCATACACCATCCATCTGTACACCGTCCATCCAGACACCATCCACCGATCATGCATACACCGTCCACTGATCATCCGTACACCATCCACCAATTACCCATACACTGTCCATCCATACACAATCCACTGATCACCCGTATACCATCCACTGATCATCTGTACACCGTCCATCCATACACCGTTCATCCGTACACCATCCACCGATCATCCGTACACTAATCATCCATACACCATCCACCGGTCGTCCGTACACCATCAATCCGTACACTGTCCATCCAGACACCATCCACCAATCATCCGTACACCGATCATCCATATACCATCCACCGATCATCTGTATACCGATCATCCATACACCATCCACCGTCCATCCATACACCGTCCATCCGTAGACCACGCACCGATCATCCATACACCAATGATCCATACACCATCCATCTGTACACCGATCATCCATACACCATCCACCGATCATCTGTACACCGTCCATCGATACACTGTCCATCCGTAGACCATTCACCAATCATCCATACACCAATCATCCATACACCATCCACCGATCGTCCGTACATCGTCTATCCATACAGCATCCACCGATCATCTGTACACTGATCATCCATACACCATCCACCGTCCATCTGTACACCGTCCATCCATACACCATCCACACACCATCCACCGTCCACCATTCACCGATCATCCGTACACCAATCATCCATACACCATCCACCGATCGTCCGTACACCTTCCATCCAAACACCATCCACTGATCATTCATACACCGTCTATCCATACAGTATCCACCGATCATCTGTACACTGATCATCCATACACCATCCACTGTCCATCTGTACACCGTCCATCCATACACCATCCACTGTACACCATCCACCGACCATCTGTACACCGTCCATCTATACACTGTCCATCCGTAGACCATCCACGATCATCTGTACACCAGTAATCCGTACACCATCCATCCGTACACTGTCCATCCAGACACCAATCATCCATACACCGTGCACCGATCATCCGTACACCGTCCATCCATACACCGTGCACCGATCATCCGTACACCGTCCATCCATACACCGTCCATCCATACACCGTCCATCCATACACCGTCCATCCATACACCATTCACCGATCATCCGTAGACTGATCACCCATACACCATCCACTGATCATCCAAACACCATCCACTGATCATTCATCCACCATCTATCCATACAGCATCCACCGATCATCTGTACACTGATCATCCATACACCATCCAACGTCCATCTGTACACCGTCCATCCATACACCATTCACTGTACACCATCCACCGATCAGCTGTACAACGTCCATCCGTACACCATACACTGTCCATCCGTAGACCATCCACGATCATCTGTACACCAGTCATCCGTACACCATCCATCCGTACACTGTCCATCCAGACACCGTAAACCGTCCATCCATACACCGTGCACCGATCATCCGTACACCGTCCATCCATACACCGTGCACCGATCATCCGTACACCGTCCATCCATACACCGTGCACCGATCATCCGTACACCGTCCATCCATACACCGTGCACCGATCATCCGTACACCGTCCATCCATACACCGATCATCCGTACACCGTCCATCCATACACCGTGCACCGATCATCCGTACACCGTGCACCGATCATCCGTACACCGTCCATCCATACACCGATCATCCGTACACCGTGCATCCATACACCGTGCATCCGTACACCGTCCACCGATCATCCGTACACCGTCCATCCATACACCGTGCACCGATCATCCGTAGACTGATCAACCATACACCGTCCACCGATCATCCGTCCACCGTCCACCGATCATTCGTACACCATCCATCCATACACCATCCATCCATACACCGTCCATTGTTCATCCATACACCATCCATCCATACACCGTCCATCATCCATCCATACACCATTCACCGATCATCCGTAGACTGATCATCCATACACCATCCACTGATCATCCAAACACCATCCACTGATCATTCATCCACCATCTATCCATACAGCATCCACCGATCATCTGTACACTGATCATCCATACACCATCCACCGTCCATCTGTACACCATCCATCCATACACCATCCACCGATCATCTGTACAACGTCCATCCGTACACCATACACTGTCCATCCATAGACCATCCACGATCATCTGTACACTAGTCATCCGTACACCATCCATCCGTACACTGTCCATCCAGACATCGTACACCGTCCATCCATACACCATGCACCGATCATCCGCACACCGTCCATCCATACACCGTGCACCAATCATCCGTACACCGTCCATCCATACACCGTGCACCGATCATCCGTACACCGTCCATCCATACACCGTGCACCGATCATCCGTCCACCGTCCACCGATCATCCGTACACCGTCCATCCATACACCGTGCACCGATCATCCGTCTACCGTCCATCCATACACCGTGCACCGATCATCCGTCCACCGTCCACCGATCATCCGTACACCGTCCATCCGTACACCGTGCACCGATCATCCGTGCACCGATCATCCGTACACCGATCATCCGTACACCGATCATCCGTACACCGATCATCCGTACACCGTCCATCCATACACCGTCCATCCATACACCGTGCACCGATCATCCGTAGACTGATCAACCATACACCATCCACCGTTCATCCGTACACCGTACAAGCCAGAAACTTACTGCACACTGATGAGGGGCAAACACCCCAAAACAGCTGTCTGTCTGTGGATTCTGGCTTGGCTTTAAATTCCAGTCATTGTTACAAAGCTTGTATAAAGAGGCTAACATTGACTTGCAGGAATACTGCCATCTAATAGGTGGCGCTGCAGAGGTATTGTTCCTTCTCCCTTATTTGCATAGTACCCAAAAGAGCTTGAAAGGCCTTATAAATCTCCACACTCACCTTCTAGGTGCTCCTCCTAAGGAAAAAAAGATAGCGTTCCTGATATATATCATAGAATAGTAGAGTTGGAAGGGACCTCCAGGGTCATCGGGTCCACCCCCCTGCTCAGTGCAGGATCACTAAATCATCCCAGACAGATGTCTGTTCGGCCTCTGAAGACTTCCATTGCAGGAGAACTTCCCACCTCCCGTGGCAATCTATTCCACTCATTGATCACCCTCATTGTCTAATATCTAATCTATGTCTCCTCCCTCTCAGTTTCATCCCATTACTTCTAGTCTTTCCTTGTGTAGATGAGAATAGGGCTGATCCCTCTGCAGTGTGACAGCCCTTCAGATATTTGTAGACAGCTATTAAGTCTCCTCTCAGCCTTCTCTTCTGCTAAACATTCCCAGATCCTTTAACCGTTCCTCATAGGACATGATTTGCAGACCGCTCACCATCTTGGTAACTTCTCTGAACTTGCTACAGTTTGTCTATATCTTTTTTAAAGAGGGGTGCCCAGAACTGTGCCCAGACACAGTATTCCTGATGAGGTCTGACTAAGGAAGAGTAGAGGTGATAATGACCTCACGTGATCTAGACTCTATGCTTCTCTTAATACATCCCAGAATTGTGTTTGCCTTTTTGGCTGCTGCATCACATTGTTGACTCATGTTCAGTCTATGATCTATTAGTATACCCAAGTCTTTTTCACATGTGCTGCTGCTTAGCCCAATGCCTCCCATTCTGTATGGGCTTTTTTCATTGTTCATGCCAAGATATAGGACTTTGCATTTCTCCTTGTTAAATACCATTCTGTTAGTCGCTGACCACTGTGCAAGCTTTTCTAGAACTTTTTGAATACTCTTCCTCTCATCCCCTACTCTAGAATCTGTCAGAGGGGATGAAACTTTCTCTGTGTGATCGTAATGTTGATAGAAATGATTATAATATCAGAAAAAAAGGATCATTTACTGTGGAGAACTGACCCCTTGTAGGGAGACTCTAGTACCCTGTTGTACCACCTCTAGCTTGGATACAAGATGTGATACAGGCAGGCATGGAGGCTCTAGTACCCTGTTGTACTGCCTCTAGCTTGGATACAAGATGTGATACGGGTAGGCATGGAGGCTCTAGTACCCTGTTGTACTGCCTCTAGCTTGGATACAAGATGTGATATGGGCGGGCATGGAGGCTCTAGTACCCTGTTGTACTGCCTCTAGCTTGGATACAAGATGTGATACAGGCAAGCATGGAGGCCCTAGTACCCTGTTGTACCGCTTCTAGCTTGGATACAAGATGTTATTTGGGCGGGCATGGAGGTTCTAGTACCCTCTTGTACCCCCTCTAGCTTGGATACAAGATGTGATACGGGGGCATGGAGGCTCTAGTACCCTGTTGTACAGCTTCTAGCTTGGATACAAGATGTGATACAGGCGGGCATGGAGGTATACAGGTTCTGTATGGTATCCTGCAGCATAAGCGCCACATTTGCTGTATCTGAGCCTCTAGATCATATAAACTCGTAGGCTGTGGAAGTTGGCATTTCAGATGTTCCCATACATGTTCTATTGGCGATAAATCTGGTAACCAGGTGGCAACAGAAGTGTGACAATGTTGTGGGGGCTCCTGTGACCCCCTTGTGTGCGACTGAGCATTATCCTGCTGCCTCTTGGAAGCCGCCATGAGAGGAACACATGTGGCTGCAGGATGTCCTGAACATATCGCTGAGCTGTCATTGTGCCTCGTACATACCTAAGAATGTATGTACAAAGGTAGCAAAAGTCTGACGGAAAGGAATGGGGAACCCAAAAGAACAGCTGTGAGAAATGGAAATACTAAAACTGTTAGAGGCCTTTTTTAGCAGTGATTATGGGGGTCTCAGCGCTCCCACCATTGAAATCTTCTAACATTTCCCTATGACAGAAGATAGAAAAATACACACAAGTAAAGCCTGGAATCAGAGAGCTGAAGGACCGCGGAAATATAACATGAAGAATGGCATCTGCTACATTGATTAGTTACTGAATTGGAGACTGTTCATTAAATAACACCCAGAGCCGATCAGCCAGGTTCTCGTGCAATGTTGTATCCAGAATCGTGGATGACACTGATTATACTACAGAAGACCCCGTAGATTCCTGGTCTGCAGTGATAAGAAAGGAGTGAGACATTCCATAGACATGGAGGGTAAATGATGACACTGCCGATGAGTGTGCTGTGCGCAGAGCTCCATGATGATCCACAGCCGCGAGACACAGACAGGATGAACTTGACTGTAGAAATGAGGCGCGAGGTGAATGTGTTCTCACGCTATGGAGGAATGATGCGGCTGCTGCGTACACAAAGCCATTGCATGGAACAATGAACCAGACCGCTAAATGAGCAGAAAAAGGACATTTGTAAAAATGCAACAACAATGCGAGTGACAGAACTGAAAATATTCATAGCTACAATAAAACATTAACACTGACGAAATTATACTCATATCTTCTTGTGTTGCACTTCTGCTTCTCCGTGTAAATCACATCCTATGTACAACACTATAACTACTATAATACTGCCCCCTATGTACAAGAATATAGCTACTATAATACTGCCCCCTATGTACAAGAATATAACTACTATAATACTGCCCCCTATGTACAAGAATATATCTACTATAATACTGCCTCCTATGTACAAGAATATAACTACTATAATACTGCTCCTATGTACAAGAATATAACTACTATAATACTGCTCCTATGTACAAGAATATAACTACTATAATACTGCCCCCTATGTACAAGAATATAACTACTATAATACTGCCTCCTATGTACAAGAATATAACTACTATAATACTGCCTCCTATGTACAAGAATTTAACTACTATAATACTGCCTCCTATGTACAAGAATATAACTACTATAATACTGCCCCTATGTACAAGAATATAACTACTATAATACTGCCCCCTATGTACAAGAATATAACTACTATAATACTGCCTCCTATGTACAAGAATTTAACTACTATAATACCGCCCCCTATGTACAAGAATATAACTACTATAATACTGCCCCCTGTGTACAAGAATAGAACTACTATAATACTGTCTCCTATGTACAAGAATATAACTACTATAATACTGCCCCCCTATATACAAGAATATAACTACTATAATACTGCCCCCCTATATACAAGACTATAACTACTATAATACTGCCCCCTATATACAAGAATATAACTACTATAATACTGCCCCCTATATACAAGAATATAACTACTATAATACTGCCCCCTATATACAAGAATATAACTACTATAATACTGCCCCCTATGTACAAGAATATAACTACTATAATACTGCCCCCCTATATACAAGAATATAACTACTATAATACTGCCTCCTATGTACAGGAATATAACTACTATAATACTGCCCCCTATGTACAAGAATATAACTACTATAATACTGCCTCCTATGTACAGGAATATAACTACTATAATACTGCCCCCTATGTACAAGAATATAACTACTATAATACTGCCCCCTATGTACAAGAATATAACTACTATAATACTACCCCCTATGTACAAGAATATAACTACTATAATACTGCCCCCTATGTACAAGAATATAACTACTATAATACTGCTCCCTATGTACAAGAATATAACTACTATAATACTGCCCCCTATGTACAAGAATATAACTACTATAATACTGCCCCCTATGTACAAGAATATAACTACTATAATACTACCCCCTATGTACAAGAATATAACTACTATAATACTGCCTCCTATGTACAAGAATATAACTACTATAATACTACCCCCTATGTACAAGAATATAACTACTATAACACTGCCTCCTATGTACAAGAATATAACTACTATAATACTGCCCCCTATGTACAAGAATATAACTACTATAATACTGCTACTATGTACAAGAATATAACTACTCTAATACTGCCCCCTATGCACAAGAATATAACTACTATAATATTGCCTCCTATGTACAAGAATATAACTACTATAATACCGCTCCCTATGTCCAAGAATATAACTACTATAATACTGCCCCCTATGTCCAAGAATATAACTACTATAATACTGCCTCCTATATACAAGAATATAACTACTATAATACTGCCTCCTATATACAAGAATATAACTACTATAATACTGCCCCCTATGTACAAGAATATAACTACTATAATACTGCCCCCTATGTACAAGAATATAACTACTATAATACTGCCCCCTATGTACAAGAATATAACTACTATAATACTGCCCCTATGTACAAGAATATAACTACTATAATACTGCCCCCTATGTACAAGAATATAACTACTATAATACTACCCCCTATGTACAAGAATATAACTACTATAATACTGCTCCCTATGTACAAGAATATAACTACTATAATACTGATTCTATGTATTAACAGGTAATACTGTAACGCTCAAGAAGAGAACCCCCTTCCTTGTCGGTTTAGAAACCTTTCCTATCGATGGAGAGGGCGCCCCCTTGTTACAGTCCTGGATACAGTAGATGATGGGAGAGATCTCTGTACTGACCCCTGATATATCTATACATAGTTATTAGAGCGCCCCCTTGTTACAGTCCTGGGTATAATAGATGATGGGAGAGATCTCTGTACTGACCCCTGATATATCTATACATAGTTATTAGAGCGCCCCCTTGTTACAGTCCTGGGTATAAATAGATGAAGGGAGAGATCTCTGTACTGACCCCTGATATATTTATACACACCATGTTTCCTTGTAAATAAGACTTACCCCTGAAATAAGCCGTACGCTGATATTTATCCTTTTATTTATTTATTTGGGGGGGGGGGGGTGAAATATAAGCCCTAACCCCCCCCCTAGCTACACTACATGAAAAAAAGCAATACATCACCTAGCAGGCGCCGTCCGGGGGTACCCCGCTGTTCTCCATAGTTCTGGCAGGCTTCCTCGCAGTTCTCAGTAGCCGACAGAAGATCGTTTGCTGCTTAACGGGGTTTGTAAACCCCGCCTCCAGCAAGCGATTGCTCTAGTTAGTTCTCGAGTGCCACGGCTTGGCCATTTACTGCAGCACTCGATGAACCAATCACAAGCGCATTGAATTGTTGCGATTCGTTTATCGAGCACTGCATCTGAGAACTACAAGGAAGCCTGCCAGAACTGTGGAGACCAGCTGGTGGGACCTGGACGGTGCTCGCTACATAAGTAGGATAAGACATTCACCCAAAATAAGACCCTGTGCCTCTTTTGGGGCAAAAATTAATATAAGACATGGTAGTTATTAAAGCGCCCCCTTGTTACACTCCAGAGTATAAATAGATGATGGGAGAGATCTCTGTATTGTCCCCTAATATATTATACATAGTTATTAGAGCGCCCCCTTGTTACAGTCCCGGGTATAAAAGATGATGGGAGAGGTCTCTGTACTGACCCCTGATATATCTATACATAGTTATTAGAGCGCCCCCTTGTTACAGTCCTGATTATCATAGATGATGGGAGAGATCTCTGTACTGACCCCTGATATATCTATACATAGTTATTAGAGCGCCCCCTTGTTACTGTCCTGGGTATAATAGAAGATGGGAGAGATCTCTGTACTGACCCTTGATATATTATACATATTTATTAGAGCTCCCCCTTGTTACAGTGCCCTGGGTATAATAGATGATGGGAGAGATCTTTGTACTGACCCCTGATATATTTATACATAGTTATTAGAGCGCCCCCTTGTTACAGTCCTGGGTATAATAGATGATGGGGGAGATCTCTGTACTGACCCCTAATATATTATACATAGTTATTAGAGCGCCCCCTTGTTACAGTCCTGGGTTTAATAGATGATGGGAGAGATCTCTGTACTGACCCCTGATATATCTATACATAGTTATTAGAGCGCCCCCTTGTTACAGTCCTGGGTATAATAGATGATGGGAGAGATCTCTGTACTGACCCCTGATATATCTATACATAGTTATTAGAGCGCCCCCTTGTTACAGTCCTGGGTATAATAGATGATGGGAGAGATCTCTGTACTGACCCCTGATATATCTATACATAGTTATTAGAATGCCCCCTTGTTACAGTCCTGGGTATAATAGATGATGGGGGAGATCTCTGTACTGACCCCTAATATATTATACATAGTTATTAGAGCGCCCCCTTGTTACAGTCCTGGGTATAATAGATGATGGGAGAGATCTCTGTACTGACCCCTGATATATCTATACATAGTTATTAGAATGCCCCCTTGTTACAGTCCTGGGTATAATAGATGATGGGAGAGGTCTCTGTACTGACCCCTGATATAGCTATATATATAGTTATTAGAGTACTCCCTTGTTACAGTCCTGGGTATAATAGATGATGGGAGAGATCTCTGTACTGACCCCTGATATATCTATACATAGTTATTAGAGCGCCCCCTTGTTACAGTCCTGGGTATAATAGATGATGGGAGAGATCTCTGTACTGACCCCTGATATATCTATACATAGTTATTAGAGCGCCCCCTTGTTACAGTCCTGGGTATAATAGATGATGGGAGAGATCTCTGTACTGACCCCTGATATATCTATACATAGTTATTAGAGCGCCCCCTTGTTACAGTCCTGGGTATAATAGATGATGGGAGAGATCTCTGTACTGACCCCTGATATATCTATACATAGTTATTAGAATGCCCCCTTGTTACAGTCCTGGGTATAATAGATGATGGGGGAGATCTCTGTACTGACCCCTAATATATTATACATAGTTATTAGAGCGCCCCCTTGTTACAGTCCTGGGTTTAATAGATGATGGGAGAGATCTCTGTACTGACCCCTGATATATCTATACATAGTTATTAGAGCGCCCCCTTGTTACAGTCCTGGGTTTAATAGATGATGGCAGAGATCTCTGTACTGACCCCTGATATATCTATACATAGTTATTAGAGCGCCCCCTTGTTACAGTCCTGGGTATAATAGATGATGGGAGAGATCTCTGTACTGACCCCTGATATATCTATACATAGTTATTAGAATGCCCCCTTGTTACAGTCCTGGGTATAATAGATGATGGGAGAGGTCTCTGTACTGACCCCTGATATAGCTATATATATAGTTATTAGAGTACTCCCTTGTTACAGTCCTGGGTATAATAGATGATGGGAGAGATCTCTGTACTGACCCCTGATATATCTATACATAGTTATTAGAGCGCCCCCTTGTTACAGTCCTGGGTATAATAGATGATGGGAAAGATCTCTGTACTGACCCCTGATATATCTATACATAGTTATTAGAGCGCCCCCTTGTTACAGTCCTGGGTATAATAGATGATGGGAGAGATCTCTGTACTGACCCCTGATATATCTATACATAGTTATTAGAGCGCCCCCTTGTTACAGTCCTGGGTATAATAGATGATGGGAGAGATCTCTGTACTGACCCCTGATATATCTATACATAGTTATTAGAATGCCCCCTTGTTACAGTCCTGGGTATAATAGATGATGGGGGAGATCTCTGTACTGACCCCTAATATATTATACATAGTTATTAGAGCGCCCCCTTGTTACAGTCCTGGGTTTAATAGATGATGGGAGAGATCTCTGTACTGACCCCTGATATATCTATACATAGTTATTAGAGCGCCCCCTTGTTACAGTCCTGGGTATAATAGATGATGGGAGAGATCTCTGTACTGACCCCTGATATATCTATACATAGTTATTAGAGCGCCCCCTTGTTACAGTCCTGGGTATAATAGATGATGGGAGAGATCTCTGTACTGACCCCTGATATATCTATACATAGTTATTAGAATGCCCCCTTGTTACAGTCCTGGGTATAATAGATGATGGGAGAGGTCTCTGTACTGACCCCTGATATAGCTATATATATAGTTATTAGAGTACTCCCTTGTTACAGTCCTGGGTATAATAGATGATGGGAGAGATCTCTGTACTGACCCCTGATATATCTATACATAGTTATTAGAGCGCCCCCTTGTTACAGTCCTGGGTATAATAGATGATGGGAGAGATCTCTGTACTGACCCCTGATATATCTATACATAGTTATTAGAGCGCCCCCTTGTTACAGTCCTGGGTATAATAGATGATGGGAGAGATCTCTGTACTGACCCCTGATATATCTATACATAGTTATTAGAGCGCCCCCTTGTTACAGTCCTGGGTATAATAGATGATGGGAGAGATCTCTGTACTGACCCCTGATATATCTATACATAGTTATTAGAATGCCCCCTTGTTACAGTCCTGGGTATAATAGATGATGGGGGAGATCTCTGTACTGACCCCTAATATATTATACATAGTTATTAGAGCGCCCCCTTGTTACAGTCCTGGGTTTAATAGATGATGGGAGAGATCTCTGTACTGACCCCTGATATATCTATACATAGTTATTAGAGCGCCCCCTTGTTACAGTCCTGGGTATAATAGATGATGGGAGAGATCTCTGTACTGACCCCTGATATATCTATACATAGTTATTAGAGCGCCCCCTTGTTACAGTCCTGGGTATAATAGATGATGGGAGAGATCTCTGTACTGACCCCTGATATATCTATACATAGTTATTAGAATGCCCCCTTGTTACAGTCCTGGGTATAATAGATGATGGGAGAGGTCTCTGTACTGACCCCTGATATAGCTATATATATAGTTATTAGAGTACTCCCTTGTTACAGTCCTGGGTATAATAGATGATGGGAGAGATCTCTGTACTGACCCCTGATATATCTATACATAGTTATTAGAGCGCCCCCTTGTTACAGTCCTGGGTATAATAGATGATGGGAGAGATCTCTGTACTGACCCCTGATATATCTATACATAGTTATTAGAATGCCCCCTTGTTACAGTCCTGGGTATAATAGATGATGGGAGAGGTCTCTGTACTGACCCCTGATATAGCTATATATATAGTTATTAGAGTACTCCCTTGTTACAGTCCTGGGTATAATAGATGATGGGAGAGATCTCTGTACTGACCCCTGATATATCTATACATAGTTATTAGAATGCCCCCTTGTTACAGTCCTGGGTATAATAGATGATGGGAGAGATCTCTGTACTGACCCCTGATTAGATCTATACATAGTTATTAGAGCACCCCCTTGTTACAGTCCTGGTTATAATAGATGATAGGAGAGATCTCTGTACTGACCCCTGATATATCTATACATAGTTATTAGAATGCCCCCTTGTTACAGTCCTGGGTATAATAGATGATGGGAGAGATCTCTGTACTGACCCCTGATTAGATCTATACATAGTTATTAGAGCACCCCCTTGTTACAGTCCTGGGTATAATAGATGATGGGAGAGATCTCTGTACTGACCCCTGATATATCTATACATAGTTATTAGAATGCCCCCTTGTTACAGTCCTGGGTATAATAGATGATGGGAGAGATCTCTGTACTGACCCCTGATTAGATCTATACATAGTTATTAGAGCACCCCCTTGTTACAGTCCTGGTTATAATAGATGATAGGAGAGATCTCTGTACTGACCCCTGATATATCTATACATAGTTATTAGAATGCCCCCTTGTTACAGTCCTGGGTATAATAGATGATGGGAGAGATCTCTGTACTGACCCCTGATTAGATCTATACATAGTTATTAGAGCACCCCCTTGTTACAGTCCTGGTTATAATAGATGATGGGAGAGATCTCTGTACTGACCCCTGATATATCTATATATAGTTGACCCTGAAGATGAGCTCCCTCCATGTATAATACATTCCACCAGGTCATTAATAAATATATAGTATCCAGTACTGCCTCCTATGTACAAGAACAGAACTACCATAATACTCACCCTTAAGCTGCATGCGGAATGCGGCCCTGGCAGCAGCGGCGTGCGCGCGAATCTGCTTCCTTGATCTTCATCTGTACCGCAAATGGTCCGCACGGCTCGCTGTCGGACATGCACAGTACAGATTTTTTTAAACTCCTGCTTTTCCTGTAGAATCCACGGCCACAATGTCAATTGCGGACGGGCCGCGGGTCGGATGGCTTTTCTTGACTTCTTTGGAAGTTGTCTCTGCAGACCCTGCAGGAAAATGGAGCATGGTACAATTTTTCATCCGCGAATGGAAACTGCAATTGGTTTCCGCTCGTGTGCATGAAGAATCACTTATTTGCTGCAGTCGCGGTATTTGCTGCAGTCGCCCCCTCTGATTTCCACAATTCAAATTGGCCCCTGGTGCATTCACCCTTATTTAAGGAATATAATGCTGAACAAGCCCGATTTGGGATTTCTATATCAGAATGTTCCCTGTTTCTTGGCACTGATTATTATGTGGAGTTCTTCACGGCAATAAAGGGACCACAGGGTGATAATAATCTCTGCCAGGTGGGGCAGCGCAGTCCGGGGTACTCGGTGTCCTGGCTGGGTTATGAAGCTGGAAGCCATGGATTCAATGCAAACCATTGTAGCACAGGTACAAAGTGCGCAGTGTGTCACTGTGAGCGCTGGATGGGGCACTGACAATTCTGGAACGTACTGGTATTTCTTTGGACTGGTATCACTGCGCCTCATTGTAGACACATTCCACACTATAAGAATGCACAATAAGAAGTGCCCAGCGGTCCAGAAAGTTTTACAATCCATTGTATAAACAAGAATAGTTGCAACGTGGAGACGTGCCGGAGGAGATCCTCATCAGAAGGATAACCAGCTCCGGCCATGGGGCAGAGGAACAGAAATACCAGGAGAGCCACGTCCAGCAAGGGCCACGGCATTGGTTGTGAATGCTCATTTTGCTATCCACTAATATTCTCAAAATCATATTTTATGGCTTTTTTTGCTTTGATGTTTGCCATGAGGTACACTATGGTAATAAAAGTATTGGCCCCCCAGCAGTCCTGCGCTGTCAGGTGATGCGTAGCATTAGGTATAAAGGAGAGAATCACATAGGAGATCCCAAAAACCATCAGATGTCACCAGGTGTAGAGCAGACAGCGGGCTCTGGTGGGGGGATGTCACCAGGTGTAGAGCAGACAGCGGGCTCTGGTGGGGGGATGTCACCAGGTGTAGAGCTGACAACGGGTCTGGTGGGGGGGATTTCACAAGGTGTAGAGCCGACAACAGGGTCTGGTGGGGGGATGTCACAAGGTGTAGAGCCGACAACAGGGTCTGGTGGGGGGATGTCACAAGGTGTAGAGCCGACAACGGGGTCTGATGGGGGCATGTCGCAAGGTGTAGAGCCGACAACGGGGTCTGGTGGTGGGATGTCACCAGGTGTAGAGCTGACAATGGGGTCTGGTGAGGGAGGATGTCACCAGGTGGAGAGCTGACAACTGGGTCTGGCGGGGGGATGTCACCAGGTGTAGAGCTGACAACGGGCTCTGGTGGTGGCATGTCACCAGGTGTAGAGCTGACAACGGGGTCTGGTGGTGGGATGTCCCCAGGTGTAGAGCAGACAGCGGGCTCTGGTGGGGGGATGTCACCAGGTGTAGAGCCGACAGCAGGGTCTGGTGATACGATGTCACCAGGTGTAGAGCCGACAATGGGGTCTGGGGGGGGGGGGGATTTCACAAGGTGTAGAGCCAACAACGGGGTCTGGTGTGGGGGGGATTTCACAAGGTGTAGAGCCGACAACGGGGTCTGGTGGGGGATGTCACAAGGTGTAGAGCCGACAACGGGGTCTGGTGGGGGCATGTCACAAGGTGTAGAGCTGACAACAGGGTCTGGTGGGGGGATGTCACCAGGTGTAGAGCTGACAACGGGCTCTGGTGGGGGGATGTCACCAGGTGTAGAGCTGACAACGGGCTCTGGTGGGGGGATGTCACCAGGTGTAGAGCTGACAAAGGGGTCTGGTGGGGGCTTGTCACAAGGTGTAGAGCCGACAACAGGGTCTGGTGGGGGGATGTCACCAGGTGTAGAGCTGACAACGGGCTCTGGTGGGGGGATGTCACCAGGTGTAGAGCTGACAACGGGCTCTGGTGGGGGGATGTCACCAGGTGTAGAGCTGACAAAGGGGTCTGGTGGGGGCTTGTCACAAGGTGTAGAGCCGACAACAGGGTCTGGTGGGGGGATGTCACCAGGTGTAGAGCTGACAACGGGCTCTGGTGGGGGGATGTCACCAGGTGTAGAGCTGACAACGGGCTCTGGTGGGGGGATGTCACCAGGTGTAGAGCTGACAAAGGGGTCTGGTGGGGGCTTGTCACAAGGTGTAGAGCCGACAACAGGGTCTGGTGGGGGGATGTCACCAGGTGTAGAGCTGACAACGGGCTCTGGTGGGGGGATGTCACCAGGTGTAGAGCTGACAACGGGCTCTGGTGGGGGGATGTCACCAGGTGTAGAGCTGACAAAGGGGTCTGGTGGGGGCTTGTCACAAGGTGTAGAGCCGACAACAGGGTCTGGTGGGGGGATGTCACCAGGTGTATAGCTGACAACGGGGTCTGGCAGCAGGATGTCACCAGGTGTAGAGCTGACAACGGGCTCTGGTGGGGGGGGATGTCACCAGGTGTAAAACTGACAACGGGGTCTGGTGGGGGGATATCACCAGGTGTAGGGCTGACAACGGGGTCTGGTGGGGGGATGTTAGCGGGTGTAGAGCTGACAACGGGGTCTGGTGGGGGAATGTCACCAGGTGTAGAGCTGACAATGGGGTCTGGCAGTGGGATGTTACCAGGTGTAGAGCTGACAATGGGGTCTGGCAGTGGGATGTCACCAGGTGTAGAGCAGGCAACGGGGTGTGTTGGGAGGATGCCACTAGTTGTAGAGCTTACAACAGGGTCCGTCGGGGGGATGCCACCAGGTGTAGAGCTGACAACGGGGGTCTGGTGGGGAGGGTAGTCACTAACCAATGAGTACGGACATCGCAGCTTCTGGATCTTCCACTGTTGGCCATGTTATTGGTAGATGGAAGCCATCTTGTGTGTGCGGTGCCGCCACGTTCAGGGAGACCTCGTAAACTGACAAAACGTGGACAACAAAGCCTTGTAGGAGCTGTGAAGACATCACACACATCGTCTGCCCTCGCTCAGGGGGTCTCACAGGACATTGGGACATCCATTAGCATCAGAACCATCCTTAGGGAACGGCATGTGAAGGGTTACCATGGACAAGCGGCTGCACACAACATCACAGCAGTGACTGCACAGCGGCGCCTGCGATGGGGCTTGTAACGACGGACTGTGAGTGGAAGCAAGTGTTGTGGATGAATCACAGGACACCATCTTCCGATCGGATGGCGGCACTTGGGTGTGGCGGTTGCCTGGAGGGCGGTTTCTACATGACGGCATCGTCCCAACAGTGAGGTTTGGAGGAGGTTCTGTTATGGTGGGGGGCGTTAGGGCCATTGGTTATAATGAAGTCTATCCTCAACACCAATGGGTACAGAGACATCCCGGACAATGTGGCATCACCTCCCCTGTGGTAATACTCTGGTATAGCTCCATGTCTCCACCAACATGACGAGCGCCATGTCATACGGCACGCAGGGTGGGGGGCAGAACGTCTGCAGACTTCATTGTTGGGCTGAAGTCCTGATCTCAATCCCATTCAGCGGGATGAACTAGAACGCCGTCTCCGTGCACCCATCACACTCATCCCCCATCACTATCTGAAGCTCCTCCAGGAATGGTGGCAAATCCCTGCACACATCTGTGGGGATCTGGTGGGAAGCGGCAGCAGAGGTGGGACTGCAGTCATGGAGGCCAAATGTGGCCCAAAACTGGGGGGAAAATGGGAATAAAATCCAATTTCATCCTCTTGTGTGAACATAGTGGGATTATTAGTGAAGGCTGCTGGAGTGCAACGAGGTGACCATTCATCATTGCAGGGAGTAGGAGGCCAGGGGCAGGAAAGGGTTAATGTCTGCAGAGAGCAGCAGACAGGGCAGTCTCCTATAGGGCAGTCTACTACAGGGCAGTCTACTACAGGGCAGTCTCCTACAGGGCAGTCTACAACACGGCAGTCTCTTACAGGGCAGACTCTTACACGGCAGTCTACTACACGGCAGTCTCTTACAGGGCAGTCTACTACACGGCAGTCTCTTATAGGGCAGTCTACTACACGGCAGTCTACTACAGGGCAGTCTACTACACGGCAGTCTACTACACGGCAGTCTACTACACGGCAGTCTCTTGCATGACAGCGCACGGGCTTTGCACACTTGCATGTGTTTGCTGCCCCCTCCTCTAGGAGGGCACCTGGCCCTGCCCATGCTGTCAGTAGGAGGAGTGGGTAGCACATCCTCTGCCCATACTTGGTGGCAGCTTCCTGCCTTGCACCGCTCCCCTCCCTCCTGCAGCGATCAATGAGAGCTGCCAGTCTGCAGGCTGTCACTAGCAGGCAGAGAGCAGCATCCCAGCCGGGCAGCTCCTCATCACCTCTGCAGCTCCATCCCAGTGGCTGCTCCCCTGGCCAGGTCGGATGTGGCCCCCAATCCCCTCTTTCATCAAGGATGGGCACAGCTGTCTCCAAGAAGAAGGCACTGAGGAATGACACGATCTCTCATGTAGCGGCCAAAGTTAGGTAAGTGCATGCTGGGGGGCTCAGACTGTCAGCTCTGTGACAAGGGTCCAGGAATGTATCACTATGTATAGCTTACTGCATGCTTCTACACTTTTGTTATAGAGGGTGTTAGATTGCAAGCTCTTGGGTCCAGTCTTTTGCTAGATGTGGCACATGGTAAGGTGAATTTTCGCAGACCCCGTTGCCCCACCTGGCGCTATCACTTGCACATCCACCTGACTGCTACTAGTGATATTACATAATTCAGCGGGCTGCGGTGCCATCTGATGGCATACAGTGCTTTGTCTACAGAGACGCCGTATCACGGGCCCCCTGTCCCTGTGTATACCCCTAGCTGCTAAGTGCCCCACTATCATATTAACCATCTGCATCCCAGCTCCAGTTAATCCTCAGATGGTCCCGGCTCCCTATTGCACGGAGGGGGATGCAGAATTGATTCCTGCTTTACAGGTGTTATCATAGGAATGGTGCAAACAGACGGCGTAACCGCTTAATTATAGTGTGCCCCACTCCGGGGATCAGAGGCTCTATGGTAACACTAGGATACACATTACTCCACTGCTCCCAGCTGCGCAGCACATGCCAGTATATGGGAAGTATCCAGTGTGGCTGAACTGTTACAGTGTGTTATTACCAATGACCGCATCTCTAAAAGTGCTCAACATAGTAATGGGGCTTTGCCACCTTGGTCCTGGTGGGATGGTGGGACATCTCTGATGTCCGGTTACCAGACTGTTCAGACTAAAAGAGCCGCATCGGATGAGAAAATGCATAAAGTTTAGATAAAAGAAGGGGATAAAAAGGAAGCCCACCAGGAGCCCACTGGGACCCCACCCTCCACGAAGCCCACCGGCAGCCCACCCTCCAGGAAGCCCACCAGGAGCCCACCCTCCAGGAAGCCCACCAGGAGCCCACCCTCCCCATGTTGTATGTGACATTAACCTTACATTCTCCTTCTACAACTGCATTCATTGTTAGGCCCCTAATTAAGTCCAATTAAAGACTATCCGGCCAAGGTCACAGTGAAGGGCTCCTTCGCTGCGCGTTTATGGCGACACGAACAGGATTTACTATACTGAATACTTCTGCTGCACAAATGGTAAATGTCCGCAGCTTTGGTTTATTAATGGAAGGTGCGGAGGCTGGGCAGCTGTCATGGGCCTGGATAATGGGGGGTTAAAGACCTCTACAGGGGTCTCACCTCTCACCAATCTTCGGGACAGATCTGACAATGATCTCTGCCCTTTATGGATTTAAGAACATTTTACCAATTGGTCCAAGCGTTCTGTACAACAACCTTCCATGATAGGATGTAGCAGAGTCTAGTTTGTCATTGGCACAACTCAGGGAAGGGAGGATGCAGGAACAGAGGGCTATCTTATGCCATCTCCACCAGTGTTGTGGCTCTCCAGTTGTAAAGCTACGACTCCCATCATGCCCTGTGACATGGGTCTCCCAGTAAACCCTAGTACGCCGTGGCTTCCATTGACATTGGATTAAACCCACCCTCCGGTGTTGGTACAGAATTCTGTGTCGGGACCGGAGGGGGCGGGTACTCAATTACCTGCGCTGCTTCTCTGTCGGGCAACCAATCTGCTGCTTTCCGGTCCCATTTTTGGCTGTCCAAGATGGCCGATGCAATCGTCAGGGCGGCCTCTTCATGAGCGTTAGTGCAAAACGCATGCATTAGCCTGATGTTTTTGCGCCATGAAGGAGTGTATCTTACACATCAAATCCTGAGCAGATTTGCGCAGACACCGCTACTTCACATAGGCGTCCTGATTTAAATGGCTATTGAGCCAAACGAGGTGCCGGTGTATGCAGGTATGTGCAGCGTTTTGCGCATACCCGTGCTTACATATGTGTGTATTTGCATCCCCCCCAATAGACTCCCATGGGGAGCCTTGGTGCACATTAAATTGAGCAGGCTGCGTTTTTTTTTCCCGTCCGCGCAAAAATGCAAAATGAGAATGAAGCCATTGAAAGCAATGGGTTGTATTCTCTGCGTTTTGTGCGGACCAATACGTTCGTGTAAAGCCGCCATCAGACTATCTAACCCCACAGTGCATTAGTAGTGTTAGCCTATCAATGCGCTATACCTGCTCTCTGATTGGCTAGTGCTGCTCACATGATCAACACTGGCCAAATCAGAAACCAGTGTGGAATTAACTAGAGGAAAAATTGCAGCCACCATCTTGGACATCTGCAAATCGAGACAAAACCGGCGAATCAGATTGAAGGCAGAGAAGAATATGTGCAGGTAATATACCACCAACCTGTCCGGTCCAGGATAGAAACCGGAGGTCATCGAAGGCTGGGGTCACATGGGACAGAATTTCAGCGGAATGGCCACACTGAAAAACCGCAAGATTTCCACTGGATAAGCGGTTTTGCTGTCGGCATTTCGCTGCGGAAAGGAGATTAGAAATGACAAGCTGCGGAAATGAATTCCATGCCACATGCCAGTTTTCGTGCGGCTTGGCCGCAGCGTGTGGCTGCGATTTATGCAAAATCTCGTCCATTTTGCTGGCTAATCCCGGGATTAGGAGCCACGGCGGAATTGCGTGTGGACTTTCCGGATAAAGATTTTGCGGCAATTCGGCACCATGTGAACCCAGCCTTAATGTCAGCAAGTCCTGACCAATGTTGCTGGGACCAGTGGTCCTTAACCCCCTGTGAGCAGCGGTGCCAGGAATGTTCACACTCCATAGACAGAAATGATAAGCGGCCTTTGTCTGTCTGCCACCTCACGGCTCTACGGTATTGTAGGTATATAGGACTGTGATCTGTAACCTCTACCTGCCGGCTCTCTAGCAGCGGGTGTGGAACTACTACTCCCAGCAGCTGGAGAGCCACAGGCTGCACGCCGCTCCTCCAGCTATTAATTGGCTCACTTTACTATAGTGCATTGGAATTAATCATCTCTGTAGCCCGGGACGAGAGAATTCCTAATGATGTGCGGCGGGGATTTATGTAATTCATCAATGGGTACATTACAGTAGAAGTGCATTAGTGAAGCAGATACATGGCTGGTCGATGCCACCGCCTGGCATCGGAATCTCCTAAGTGCATGCAGCCCCGTCCGGTCGCTGGATGTATAGATCCATTTATATATTACTGCAGGTTGTGCAGATCCCATGTAGACTCCATACGACCTTGATGGATGCCGGGGGAGATCATTCCCCATTCATCTAATCAGATATTAAGAATGATCTGGGACGGGATGGATGTGGACACCGGGTTGTAGTCACGTATATGTGATGCACCATGTCGGGTGGAGAACAATGGGGGACATGTGCTTATAGACGAGTTACCTCTTTATATTTCACAGGCTGCCCTTTACAGTTTGTACGGCGCTGCTGCTGCTGTGTGCAGCGCTGCATGAGCGTTTGCATATATGATCAGTAACCTGCCCCGTGGGGTTCAGACTGTAGACCGTACGGCAGCCGGAGGTTTGCATTACTCTACATTTCCTCCATTGCTCAGCTTGTGTGGCGCGCGTCGTCTTAGATGTCACCTTCTGGGATTCCAGAACCGCGCGGCTCCATCGCTGCTCGTTACATGACCGATTCCAAGCTGAGATTTGTGGAACAGAGTCCAAGGAAGAGCCACACGAGGTTCGGCCGCTGCATCTGTGCGGCGCTGACCCCCCTCACACGGGGAACGGGCTCAATGCTCCCTACGACTTGCTGCGTCCGCTGTGTCCCTGCGCTGCCCTCTTTTTGGTGAGCCCAGGTTCAGCTGCAGTCCTATGCGCCCCCTTATGCTGTGACCCGAATGCACAAGAAGATCAAAAATATTTGGCAGTGCCAGGGCATCATTTTAACCCCGAGTGTGCTGGAGGTATGGTTTTGACATTTAGTTGTTAATGAGCCATTGAAGTAACATCTATATCAGACAGCGGGGAAAGCCGACCGGACGTGACAGGAATATTACAGTTCCAAATTGGCTGCTCACGAAGGGTTATAAAATGTTATGTAAAGCCAAAGTCTCTGCCAGGAGGACGTGGGCTTCATTCAGTGGCCAGTCTGGGTAGGGTAGGGGCTGCAGCGAGCTTTGTGGGGGCATCCGATACGTGAGACAGCGCTGTTCTAACGGGGTAATCATATGTGACACTTCGACTCCTGCGTGTAAACCTGGGATTATGTAAAGAGTGCTACATTTATGGTTGTCAAGTAGAGATCGTGGGAGACAAATCACAGAATGCGGCCATGGCTGATACAAAGATACATGAGGGCCGGTAGAAGCACCACAACCCTCAGCATTCAGGCTGCCGCACTGCTATATGGAGGAGCGTCGCACTCACACACCGGCCACATATAGTGGGGGGGGGGGGGGGCTAGCACTAGATGTGCACACAGTTTAGGGTGCAGACCAGACGGATACATGCGGGGTACCGCTTACAACCTTATGCCTCCACCATTGACTCCGCCCGACGGGCTGCCCGCACCGCCACCCCGAACCCCCAGCATTTAAAGCCAGAAATAATGATAAATACTAAGTATTAGGTAATATTGGCCAAACTACAGAAGCCCTCCAGCCCGCGTGAAGGGTCCTCGTCCTCTTGCAGGTCCCTATGCTACCATCACAAACAAATCCCATATAATTACTGCCCCAGAATACGAGGGCGGACGTAGAACCCCATCAGCCCCCTTGTGTGTCCTGGATAACAGAAAGGATCTGGCCACATTCTGGGGTCAAGGGGGCAGAAGGTTTTCTGTGTCATTTATCCTGTTGAAGAACACTATGAAATGGCTGATAACATGGAGCAATAGATTACACGGCGTTGTTGAATGGACACGGGGTATGTGACAGATTCTTGGCAGTGAAGCTGGGACTACATAGCAAGTACAATAACCGCGTGTCGCACCGTCCCAATCCTCGGATCTCAGGCTTCTGCTTGCAACAACCCAGAAAAGTAAGCAGCCGAGAATCATTTTGGGGCGGTCGGTCCAATGTGTGCGCACGTCACCTGACCCAGCCGCTGCCTGCACCGACACCCCCCCTCCCGGACGACTACCGATGGGATGCCGGCCGAGGAGGACGAGTCAAGGACTTTATCAGGATTTTATTTATTGCATCTTTAATATAACAAAAGATGTGTAAGAAAAGATGACTCGACTGCACAAGAGTACAAAGTGCGACCGCCGAGGGTGCGGCGGGTTATCAGGCCACCGTGACGGCCGGCGGGACGGAATGCAGATACTGTATTTTTCGGACTATAAGATGCCCTCAGGTTTAAACAATAGAAAAAAATATTTCATACTAATGTAATCGTCTCTGGGGTCTAACAAAGTGGGGGGCTACCGGCAGTAACTAGAGTGTCCTAATATACAGCGAACAGTCAGCTCCTATTAAACCTAGTGCGCCCATTCAAACAATGGCGCAAACATATAAGCTGGCGTTATACACATCTGCAGCTGGCATGTGGTCATTGTCAGTAATATCCCTCCCCTAGGAGTATATATATATATATATATATATATATATATATATATATGTGTGATACAGGCAGCATGGAGACTCTAGTATCCTGTTGTACCGCCTGTAGCTTGGATACAATATGTTATACAATCAGACATGGAGGCATACAAGTTCTGTATGGTATCCTGCAGCATATCCCTCCACATTTGCTGTATCTGAGCCTCTAGATCGTGTAAACCTGTAGGCTGTGGAAGTTGGAGTCCCAGATGGTCCAATACATGTTCTATTGGCTATAAATCTGGTGATCAGGCAGCCACGAAAATGTGACAATGTTGTGGGGGCTCCTGTGACCCCCTTGTGTGTACATATATTAGTTATCCTGTACTGCTCCTGAATTACATCCTGTATTATCCTCCAGAGCTGCACTCACTATTCTGCTGGTGGAGTCACTGTGTACATACATTACTTATCCTGTACTGATCCTGAGTTACATTCTGTATTCTACTCCAGAGCTGCACTCACTATTCTGCTGGTGGAGTCACTGTATGCATACATTACTTATCCTGTACTGATCCTGAGTTACATCCTGTATTATACTCCAGAGCTGCACTCACTATTCTGCTGGGGGAGTCACTGTGTACATACATTACTTATCCTGTACTGATCCGGAGTTACATCCTGTATTATACCCCAGAGCTGCACTCACTATTCTGCTGGTGGAGTCACTGTGTACATACATTACTTATCCTGTACTGACCCTGAGTTACATCCTGTATTATACTGCAGAGCTGCACTCAGTATTCTGCTGGTGGAGTCACTGTGTACATACATTACTTATCCTGTACTGACCCTGAGTTACATCCTGTATTATACTCCAGAGCTGCACTCACTATTCTGCTGGTGGAGTCACTGTGTACATACGTTACTTATCCTGTACTGATCCTGAGTTACATCCTGTATTATACTCCAGAGCTGCACTCACTATTCTGCTGGTGGAGTCACTGTATGCATACATTACTTATCTTGTACTGATCCTGAGTTACATCCTGTATTATACTGCAGAGCTGCACTCACTATTCTGCTGGTGGAGTCACTGTGTACATACATTACTTATCCTGTACTGCTCCTGAGTTACATCCTGTATTATACCCCAGAGCTGCACTCACTATTCTGCTGGTGGAGTCACTGTGTACATACATTACTTATCCTGTACTGCTCCTGAGTTACATCCTGTATTATACCCCAGAGCTGCACTCACTATTCTGCTGGTGGAGTCACTGTGTACATACATTACTTATCCTGTACTGCTCCTGAGTTACATCCTGTATTATACTCCAGAGCTGCACTCACTATTCTGCTGGTGGAGTTACTGTGTACATATGTTAAATATCCTGTATTATACGGGTTTTGGATGTGAGCATTTAGTGGTGTCAAGGAAACAATGGTCAGGCTGTATACTGGCTGAATCGGTATGACTGCAGGGGGCGGTTTATGACAGCTAGCAGGGATTGCAGTCAGTAGGTCAGGGAGCATGTTATCAGGGGGGTACAGAGGGGTTTGGTTTAGGGGATGTGGTACGCCTCCCTGAAGAGATGTGCAAGAAACCCTTTTGATCGCCCCCAAACTGTAAGTACCGTAGAGCAGGGACTCGTGGAAAATGAACTGCGCTCTCATCAAACAAGGGGCAAGTACATTGGCGCGAGGGTCGTCTCACCAGGTTTGCGCTGCGGCTTCTTCACCAACTTCATAGAGAGGTTTAGATTTTGTATTAGTTGTGCAGAATAAAAACAGGTTTTCATAGAAAAACTATAGAATCTGCATTTCTGTATTCTGAGACCCATAAAATGCTTATTGTCCCGGCAGCGCCGCTCTGTGGGGTCTTGTTTTTTTGCGGGAAGACTTGTAGTTTTACTCAATACTATTTTGGGGTAAATGTGACTTTTGGATTGGTTTTTATTGTTCTTTTTGGGAGGCAAACTAAAGAAAAATAACAATTCTGCATCAGTCGTTTTTACGGCGAGATGAGTACAAGGTTTTTTTGTCTACGTTTATGAACACGGTAATATCTATTATGTTTTCCTTTTTTATTTTTTTCTGTATTTTATCCATTTTTTGAGGGAAAAAAAGCACTTAAAAAAAAAAAACTGGATCAAAAAGAAAAAATTACAGCCAGTTGAACTTTTGTTGCCACCACTTTTATACTCCCTGAAAGAGAATTGAAGATTCCATCGATTGCTTGTTAGGATAGTACACTGCATTACTCATGTAGCGCATTTTACCAAGCCTATGATTGCAGTCTACTAGACTCTGCCAGAGGCGGGGTCTAATAGGTTGAGCTACATGGCAGACATCGAGCCCTTTGTCATGCTTCCAGCTACCATGGGAATCCATTGGTACCTTGTGTTTGCATTGCGGAGTGCCAATAGGTGACAGAAGGAGCCCCATCTCATCTGCTTGCATGCTACAGCTATTACTGATTGAGGCATGTAAGGGGTTAAAATGCCAGGATCTGAGGTTTCTCCATTCCTCCAGGAGCCTTAACACAATGTATGAGCAGGTGTAACGCCCATTAGTGACCGCCGTACAAATGTGTATTGACCACTACTAAGGGGTTAGAGATGGTAAAGCGTAAGAATGGGCTGCCAGAGTGCAACAGTATGAGAAGGGTACCGGAGGAGGGGAGCGCTCCAAGGGTACCGGAGGAGGGGAGCGCTCCAAGGGCACCGGAGGAGGGGAGCGCTCCAAGGGCACCGGAGGAGGGGAACGCTCCAAGGGCACCGGAGGAGGGGAACGCTCCAAGGGCACCGGAGGAGGGGAACGCTCCAAGGGCACCGGAGGAGGGGAACGCTCCAAGGGTACCGGAGGAGGGGAACGCTCCAAGGGCACCGGAGGAGGGGAACGCTCCAAGGGCACCGGAGGAGGGGAACGCTCCAAGGGCACCGGAGGAGGGGAACGCTCCAAGGGCACCGGAGGAGGGGAAGGCTCCAAGGGCACCGGAGGAGGGGAACGCTCCAAGGGCACCGGAGGAGGGGAAGGCTCCAAGGGCACCGGAGGAGGGGAAGGCTCCAAGGGCACCGGAGGAGGGGAAGGCTCCAAGGGCACCGGAGGAGGGGAAGGCTCCAAGGGCACCGGAGGAGGGGAAGGCTCCAAGGGCACCGGAGGAGGGGAAGGCTCCAAGGGCACCGGAGGAGGGGAAGGCTCCAAGGGCACCGGAGGAGGGGAAGGCTCCAAGGGCACCGGAGGAGGGGAAGGCTCCAAGGGCACCGGAGGAGGGGAAGGCTCCAAGGGCACCGGAGGAGGGGAAGGCTCCAAGGGTACCGGAGGAGGGGAAGGCTCCAAGGGTACCGGAGGAGGGTACTGTATGAGTGAGAGCGACTGAACAATCGTTATTTAAACCAGTGTTCCCCAACTCCAGTCCTCAGGGACCGCCAACAGGTCATGTTTTCAGGATTTCCTCAGTGTTGCACAGGTGATGTAATTATTGCCGGAGCCTCAGACATTGCCACAGCTGTTCTTGCCATAGGATATCCTGAAAACATGACCTGTTGGTGGTCCCTGAGGACTGGAGTTGGGGACCGCTGATTTAAACCGAGCCAACGATGATTTTTACGCTTGTACGCAATGAACGATAAGGGATCAGCGGCTGCACTCACACTAAATGATTAGCGGTCAAATTCGAACAATCCTGCAATTTTGTTTTGAACGATCCGTTCCGTCTCAACGCGCCTTAAGTGCCGGGAGGCCGGAGCGGTCGCGGAAACTACTAGCTTGGGCTGCAAACAAGAGGATGACGGTGCTACAGGAAGGAGACGACATGGCAGAGATAAGCCAAGAAGCTAATTTGTGAGATTGGGCGGATTCACTAACCAGTGTGTTGGCTGACGTTCACCGCCTCAGTAATCAGCGTCCAACGTCTTCATTCTAATTCTCGTTGAAACAATCGGCCTCCTGCTGCGCTCTTATTTGTATCTCATTCGTTACCACAATACGCCTTCTTACTGACCTCATTAATGGGCTTTAAACCTGCACATACATCAAGGTGGCTTGGCTGAGGACTGACGGCCAGGCTCCTGCTCTAACCACCAGGAACAGAGAGACCTCAGATCGCAGCAGTTTAGCCCCTTACATGCCGCAATGAATAGCAACTACAGCATGTACGCAGATGATGGGGGGAAAAAAATAAAAATGGTCACTTCCCTATGGCCAAAATAAGCTGCGTAACTAAGGGGTTAAGAAAGCTCAGTGAATAAGACTGCCCAGTTTTAGGAGATCCATGTGAGTTGTCCACCACAGACCCTCACTGATAAACTGTCCGTAGGGCCTCTGCGCTCATGCACAGAGCTGATTTTTGCAGAAAGCAGACAGCTCAATTTTCTCTGCAGTGGCCAAGCTTGGTATTACAGGCAAAGTTCCCATTGAAGTGAGTGGCTTGGATACCAAGCCTGACCACTGCAGTGAGAATGGAGCTGTCTGCTTTCTGCAGAAATCAGCTCCGTGCATAAATGCATCTGTCCGGTGACCAACTGATCAGCAATGGGCCTGGGCATTGGACTCACGCCGGTCTGTACTGATGACCTATCTGAAGAATGGGCCTTCAGTAGTTTATAACTGCACATCCTCATCATGCCTTCAGTGTTTTCACCCCATACAAATGGTTGGCTTCTCCGTGTCTCCCCACATTCCCTGTGTTGGTTCTTGAACTAAACAGCGACACCTCTGTCCAGAGGCTGTTTCTGGTATTGCAGCTCATCCCTGTACATTTGAATAGACATGTTTTTCTGCTTCTTCAGACAACGGCAAACCTTTTTCTTTCTGGTCTCAGACCTTGTCTTGATGTAAGATTGTTTGCACTTAGGCTCCAAGTATCAGTTATTATGTAGCGGAGCGCTCAGACGGATTGTGACATATTACTTCTCTCTTTTTAAGAGCAGCGAGGGCCTTTGGGGAATACTTGTCGCAGAACCATCCGGACAGCCACAACGGCTCAGGTAAGACCCGACTGCACTCAATTATGTAATAACATTCAATATTCAGGGTTATTACAGCAGACGACAAGAGGGGGCCTGGTGCTGCATCCTTTTACATTCAGTGGAAGTATAACAACTTGTACTTCTGACGGTTCTGGTACTTTAAGGTATATTCCCAACCAAACATGGCTAAGATGGGAATACACCCACTGAATGCGGCCACCAGTAACCGGGAGCAGTATTATAGTAGGTATATTCTTGTACATAGGGGGCGGTATTATAGTAGTTATATTCTTGTACATAGGGGGCAGTATTATAGTAGTTATATTCTTGTACATAGGGGGCAGTATTATAGTAGTTATATTCTTGTACATAGGGGGCAGTATTATAGTAGTTATATTCTTGTACATAGGAGGCAGTATTATAGTAGGTATATTCTTGTACATAAGGGGCAGTATTATAGTAGTTATATTCTTGTACATAGGAGCAGTATTATAGTAGTTATATTCTTGTACATAGGAGGCAGTATTATAGTAGTTATATTCTTGTACATAGGGGGCAGTATTATAGTAGTTGTATTCTTGTACATAGGGGGCAGTATTATAGTAGTTATATTCTTGTACATAAGGAGCAGTATTATAGTAGTTATATTCTTGTACATAGGAGGACAGTATTATAGTAGTTATATTCTTGTACATAGGGGGCAGTATTATCGTAGTTATATTCTTGTACATAGGGGGCAGTATTATAGTAGTTATATTCTTGTACATAGGGGGCAGTATTATAGTAGTTATATTCCTGTACATAGGAGGCAGTATTATAGTAGTTATATTCCTGTACATAGGAGGCAGTATTATAGTAGTTATATTCTTGTACATAGCGAGCAGTATTATAGTAGTTATATCATTGTACATAGGGGGCAGTATTATAGTAGTTATATTCTTGTACATAGGGGGCAGTATTATAGTAGTTATATTCTTGTACATAGGGGCAGTATTATAGTAGTTATATTCTTGTACATAGGGGGCAGTATTATAGTAGTTATATTCTTGTACATAGGGGGCAGTATTATAGTAGTTCTATTCTTGTACATAGGGGGCAGTATTATAGTAGTTATATTCTTGTACATAGGGGGCAGTATTATAGTAGTTATATTCTTGTACATAGGGGTCAGTATTATAGTAGTTATATTCTTGTACATAGGAGCAGTATTATAGTAGTTATATTCTTGTACATAGGGGCAGTATTATAGTAGTTATATTCTTGTATATAGGGGCAGTATTATAGTAGTTATATTCTTGTACATAGGGGGCAGTATTATAGTAGTTATATTCTTGTACATAGGGGTCAGTATTATAGTAGTTATATTCTTGTACATAGGGAGCAGTTTTATAGTAGTTATATTCTTGTACATAGGGGGCAGTATTGTAGTAGTTATATTCTTGTACATAGGGGGCAGTATTATAGTAGTTATATTCTTGTACATAGGGGGCAGTATTATAGTAGTTATATTCTTGTACATAAGGGGCAGTATTATAGTAGTTATATTCTTGTACATAGGAGCAGTATTATAGTAGTTATATTCTTGTACATAGGGGGCAGTATTATAGTAGTTATATTCTTGTACATAGGGGGCAGTATTATAGTAGTTATATTCTTGTACATAGGGAGCAGTATTATAGTAGTTATATTCTTGTACATAGGGGGCAGTATTATAGTAGTTATATTCTTGTACATAGGGGGCAGTATTATAGTAGTTCTATTCTTGTACATAGGGGGCAGTATTATAGTAGTTATATTCTTGTACATAGGGGGCAGTATTATAGCAGTTATATTCTTGTACATAGGAGGCAGTATTATAGTAGTTATATTCTTGTACATAGGGGGCAGTATTATAGTAGTTATATTCTTGTACACAGGAGGCAGTATTATAGTAGTTATATTCTTGTACATAGGAGACAGTATTATAGTAGTTCTATTCTTGTACACAGGGGGCAGTATTATAGTAGTTATATTCTTGTACATAGGGGGCAGTATTATAGTAGTTATATTCTTGTACATAGGGAGCAGTATTATAGTAGTTATATTCTTGTACATAGGGGGCAGTATTATAGTAGTTATATTCTTGTACATAGGGGGCAGTATTATAGTAGTTCTATTCTTGTACATAGGGGGCAGTATTATAGTAGTTATATTCTTGTACATAGGGGGCAGTATTATAGCAGTTATATTCTTGTACATAGGAGGCAGTATTATAGTAGTTATATTCTTGTACATAGGGGGCAGTATTATAGTAGTTATATTCTTGTACACAGGAGGCAGTATTATAGTAGTTATATTCTTGTACATAGGAGACAGTATTATAGTAGTTCTATTCTTGTACACAGGGGGCAGTATTATAGTAGTTATATTCTTGTACATAGGGGGCAGTATTATAGTAGTTATATTCTTGTACATAGGGAGCAGTATTATAGTAGTTATATTCTTGTACATAGGGGGCAGTATTATAGTAGTTATATTCTTGTACATAGGGAGCAGTATTATAGTAGTTATATTCTTGTACATAGGGGGCAGTATTATAGTAGTTATATTCTTGTACATAGGGGGCAGTATTATAGTAGTTATATTCTTGTACATAGGGGGCAGTATTATAGTAGTTATATTCTTGTACATAGGGGGCAGTATTATAGTAGTTATATTCTTGTACATAGGGGGCAGTATTATAGTAGTTCTATTCTTGTACATAGGGGGCAGTATTATAGTAGTTATATTCTTGTACATAGGGGGCAGTATTATAGCAGTTATATTCTTGTACATAGGAGGCAGTATTATAGTAGTTATATTCTTGTACATAGGGGGCAGTATTATAGTAGTTATATTCTTGTACACAGGAGGCAGTATTATAGTAGTTATATTCTTGTACATAGGAGACAGTATTATAGTAGTTCTATTCTTGTACACAGGGGGCAGTATTATAGTAGTTATATTCTTGTACACAGGGGGCAGTATTATAGTAGTTATATTCTTGTACATAGGGGGCAGTATTATAGTAGTTATATTCTTGTACACAGGGGGCAGTATTATAGTAGTTATATTCTTGTACATAGGGGGCAGTATTATAGTAGTTATATTCTTGTACATAGGGGTCAGTATTATAGTAGTTATATTCTTGTACATAGGAGCAGTATTATAGTAGTTATATTCTTGTACATAGGGGCAGTATTATAGTAGTTATATTCTTGTATATAGGGGCAGTATTATAGTAGTTATATTCTTGTACATAGGGGGCAGTATTATAGTAGTTATATTCTTGTACATAGGGGTCAGTATTATAGTAGTTATATTCTTGTACATAGGGAGCAGTTTTATAGTAGTTATATTCTTGTACATAGGGGGCAGTATTGTAGTAGTTATATTCTTGTACATAGGGGGCAGTATTATAGTAGTTATATTCTTGTACATAGGGGGCAGTATTATAGTAGTTATATTCTTGTACATAAGGGGCAGTATTATAGTAGTTATATTCTTGTACATAGGAGCAGTATTATAGTAGTTATATTCTTGTACATAGGGGGCAGTATTATAGTAGTTATATTCTTGTACATAGGGGGCAGTATTATAGTAGTTATATTCTTGTACATAGGGAGCAGTATTATAGTAGTTATATTCTTGTACATAGGGGGCAGTATTATAGTAGTTATATTCTTGTACATAGGGGGCAGTATTATAGTAGTTATATTCTTGTACATAGGGGGCAGTATTATAGTAGTTATATTCTTGTACATAGGGGGCAGTATTATAGTAGTTATATTCTTGTACATAGGGGGCAGTATTATAGTAGTTCTATTCTTGTACATAGGGGGCAGTATTATAGTAGTTATATTCTTGTACATAGGGGGCAGTATTATAGCAGTTATATTCTTGTACATAGGAGGCAGTATTATAGTAGTTATATTCTTGTACATAGGGGGCAGTATTATAGTAGTTATATTCTTGTACACAGGAGGCAGTATTATAGTAGTTATATTCTTGTACATAGGAGACAGTATTATAGTAGTTCTATTCTTGTACACAGGGGGCAGTATTATAGTAGTTATATTCTTGTACATAGGGGGCAGTATTATAGTAGTTATATTCTTGTACATAGGGAGCAGTATTATAGTAGTTATATTCTTGTACATAGGGGGCAGTATTATAGTAGTTATATTCTTGTACATAGGGAGCAGTATTATAGTAGTTATATTCTTGTACATAGGGGGCAGTATTATAGTAGTTATATTCTTGTACATAGGGGGCAGTATTATAGTAGTTATATTCTTGTACATAGGGGGCAGTATTATAGTAGTTATATTCTTGTACATAGGGGGCAGTATTATAGTAGTTATATTCTTGTACATAGGGGGCAGTATTATAGTAGTTCTATTCTTGTACATAGGGGGCAGTATTATAGTAGTTCTATTCTTGTACATAGGGGGCAGTATTATAGCAGTTATATTCTTGTACATAGGAGGCAGTATTATAGTAGTTATATTCTTGTACATAGGGGGCAGTATTATAGTAGTTATATTCTTGTACACAGGAGGCAGTATTATAGTAGTTATATTCTTGTACATAGGAGACAGTATTATAGTAGTTCTATTCTTGTACACAGGGGGCAGTATTATAGTAGTTATATTCTTGTACACAGGGGGCAGTATTATAGTAGTTATATTCTTGTACATAGGGGGCAGTATTATAGTAGTTATATTCTTGTACACAGGGGGCAGTATTATAGTAGTTATATTCTTGTACATAGGGGGCAGTATTATAGTAGTTATATTCTTGTACATAGGGGTCAGTATTATAGTAGTTATATTCTTGTACATAGGAGCAGTATTATAGTAGTTATATTCTTGTACATAGGGGCAGTATTATAGTAGTTATATTCTTGTATATAGGGGCAGTATTATAGTAGTTATATTCTTGTACATAGGGGGCAGTATTATAGTAGTTATATTCTTGTACATAGGGAGCAGTTTTATAGTAGTTATATTCTTGTACATAGGGGGCAGTATTGTAGTAGTTATATTCTTGTACATAGGGGGCAGTATTATAGTAGTTATATTCTTGTACATAGGAAGCAGTATTATAGTAGTTATATTCTTGTACATAGGGAGCAGTTTTATAGTAGTTATATTCTTGTACATAGGGGGCAGTATTGTAGTAGTTATATTCTTGTACATAGGGAGCAGTTTTATAGTAGTTATATTCTTGTACATAGGGGGCAGTATTGTAGTAGTTATATTCTTGTACATAGGGGGCAGTATTATAGTAGTTATATTCTTGTACATAGGAAGCAGTATTATAGTAGTTATATTCTTGTACATAGGGAGCAGTATTATAGTAGTTATATTCTTGTACATAGGGGCAGTATTATAGTAGTTATATTCTTGTACATAGGGGGCAGTATTATAGTAGTTATATTCTTGTACATAGGGGGCAGTATTATAGTAGTTATATTCTTGTACATAAGGGGCAGTATTATAGTAGTTATATTCTTGTACATAGGAGCAGTATTATAGTAGTTATATTCTTGTACATAGGGGGCAGTATTATAGTAGTTATATTCTTGTACATAGGGGGCAGTATTATAGTAGTTATATTCTTGTACATAGGGAGCAGTATTATAGTAGTTATATTCTTGTACATAGGGGGCAGTATTATAGTAGTTATATTCTTGTACATAGGGGGCAGTATTATAGTAGTTATATTCTTGTACATAGGGGGCAGTATTATAGTAGTTATATTCTTGTACATAGGGGGCAGTATTATAGTAGTTATATTCTTGTACATAGGGGGCAGTATTATAGTAGTTCTATTCTTGTACATAGGGGGCAGTATTATAGTAGTTATATTCTTGTACATAGGGGGCAGTATTATAGCAGTTATATTCTTGTACATAGGAGGCAGTATTATAGTAGTTATATTCTTGTACATAGGGGGCAGTATTATAGTAGTTATATTCTTGTACACAGGAGGCAGTATTATAGTAGTTATATTCTTGTACATAGGAGACAGTATTATAGTAGTTCTATTCTTGTACACAGGGGGCAGTATTATAGTAGTTATATTCTTGTACACAGGGGGCAGTATTATAGTAGTTATATTCTTGTACATAGGGGGCAGTATTATAGTAGTTATATTCTTGTACACAGGGGGCAGTATTATAGTAGTTATATTCTTGTACATAGGGGGCAGTATTATAGTAGTTATATTCTTGTACACAGGGGGCAGTATTATAGTAGTTATATCCTTGTACATAGGGGGCAGTATTATAGTGGTTCTGTTCTTGTCCATAGAAACACTATAAGAGCAGTGCTATTGTTGTCCCTAGGGAGGAGTATTATAGTTGATATATTCATTTTCTATTTAATAAGCTACATAGACATCTAGCCAACAAATGTGAATAATGCTACGGTGTTCTTTGGCAGCACTTTTAATTAACAAGCAGTGGGACTAGAATGTTCAAGGTGACACTGAAGATCTTGACATCGTTTTAACATCTCTATACCAGAACAGCAGCTGCTGAGCTCCATTCTGATGTACATATAGCCTGGCAAGGCTTTTATTCTGTTGCATGTGGTGCCTGATACTCCAACAGGGAGCATCTGTATGTAAAAAAACATTTATTGAAACTAATTACATTGATCGGTTTCTGTCATTATCCGACTACCCAGCAGGGTCTCATCCCAACAATATGTGCACACGGAGATTGAAACAAGTAATTAGGTCCCAGAAAAGTTAATTTGCTCCTGTTCTGCTCGCCTTCTGTACGGAACACAAAAGACCGAGTGTTCTCTCAGGATGTAAACTTGCAATTTTATGTTCTGCGGTTCACTGTGTACGCAGTGATGGCTCGTTGTACAAGCCGTGGGGGTGAGCAACAAATACTCTGCTATAGAGCCTGGCATTACCGAAATGTCAGCCCTCCAAGTTCACAGAAAAGTTCTCTAGCCATTCGCATCCTGTTTTGCAATTCACGTGAAGATTACCGACAATCTTATGGATTTCACTGTTCATCATCTGGTAGATACTTAATGCTGTATTGTTACTGCGACCTTAAAGGACTTCAGTCATGTTAGAATAATGTCTTTTGCTGGAAATTTGGGCTTGTATTGTATTCAGCTATCTTGGCACCTGTCATGATCTGTCATGCCAGGAAAATGGCATTCATCTGAAGAAAGAGGGGAAGGTGGTATCTCCGAGGTCAGACGTACACAAAGGCAGGATATCATCTGGAATGATCTTGTTGGAGCTAAACTGGAATGAGTTACTGTCACCCTCAGGTGGAGTCAGCGGGAAACAAAATATGTATTGTATCTGGAGCTTGGGAGAGACGCCAGTAAGGACAGAGCGTAGTGTCCTCGCCAGACCGTTGTACTATTATTGTCACTGTTATGTTAAATATAAGTGTCAGTGTCTCATTATCCCACCCCCCCAAGTGTCGGCGTGTCATTATCCCGTCCCCCCCAAGTGTCGGCGTGTCATTATCCCGCCCCCCCAAGTGTCGGCGTGTCATTATCCCGCCCCCCCAAGTGTCGGCGTGTCATTATCCCGCCCCCCCAAGTGTCGGCGTGTCATTATCCCGCCCCCCCAAGTGTCGGCGTGTCATTATCCCGCCCCCCAAGTGTCGGTGTGTCATTATCCCGTCCCCCAAGTGTCAGCGTGTCATTATCCCGTCCCCCAAGTGTCAGCGTGTCATTATCCCGTCCCCCAAGTGTCGGCGTGTCATTATCCCGTCCCCCAAGTGTCGGCGTGTCATTATCCCGTCCCCCAAGTGTCGGCGTGTCATTATCCCGTCCCCCAAGTGTCGGCGTGTCATTATCCCACCCCCCCAAGTGTCGGCGTGTCATTATCCCGTCCCCCAAGTGTCGGCGTGTCATTATCCCGTCCCCCAAGTGTCAGCGTGTCATTATCCCGTCCCCCAAGTGTCGGCGTGTCATTATCCCGTCCCCCAAGTGTCGGCATGTCATTATCCCGTCCCCCAAGTGTCGGCGTGTCATTATCCCGTCCCCCAAGTGTCGGCGTGTCATTATCCCGTCCCCCAAGTGTCGGCGTGTCATTATCCCGTCCCCCAAGTGTCGGCGTGTCATTATCCCGTCCCCCAAGTGTCGGCGTGTCATTATCCCGTCCCCCAAGTGTCGGCGTGTCATTATCCCGTCCCCCAAGTGTCAGCCTGGGTCATTGCCTTGTCACTAGCAATGTCATGTTCAGTCACCCCAAGTCCTATTCTGTCCCTGTCCTGCTACCCACATATAATTGCTTTGTCATTCCAAGTGTCAGCATATCCTCCCACACTAAACGTCAACATCTTAATGTCCTGTGACTCAAGTGATATTGCATCACTGTACTGTACCTTAAGGATAATGCTCTAACCGTAGAAACCTCTTTCAAAGCCTATGACAGTTTTTTCTTCTACATGTAGTGGATACTGGTATTTTGTCTGTATAGTCCCCTATACAGATTATCGATTAGACAAACCCCGATATTACACTTTGACAGTAACTATATCACTTCTGAGCCTCCTCCTAAATAAAGTCCATTTTGCCACCTTTCTTAGCAACGTCGCCCAGTGAGGTCTTATATAATAAGCTTGGTGGCCTTGGAGTCCTTTCTAGTCACTTTGAACACCGGAGGCCAAGCCTGTATATAGCGTCTCAGATCCCTCCGCCACGTCAACCTGCGTATAGCTGAACTCCAAATAAGAAGAAAACCGTCCCGACTCCTAGCAGCGCCGCCCGCGATTCCTCATAATACAGATTGCCTTTCCCTCGGGAGACATGTGGAGTGTTGAGGGAAAGCTGCGAGTGGAACATTGTGCCTAAGCTGGTTTTAATGATTGGTAGCCGAGTTTTAATTACCCGAGCTCCAACCTTAAATACCGCGACACGCTCATGATTATTCAGCCTTTTCAGCATTGCGTGCACTTTAGGGATTGCCATTGAAATGCCCGAAGCAGCTGACCTCGCGCGGCGGCGATAAAGAAACTCAGGCGGTGGAATAGACAATAGGACAGGAATAGAAGCGGCACGGATTGTTTACTGAACCCAAGCCATCTTATCTGAACCCCCGCCCGTGACAAACACAAGAATCAGCTATTTTCGCATTGACAATGGGTTTGTTTCTGCAACATTCTGTTCGCTCTAATAGACCATCAAATTGTGAAGAAAGCCTACAAGTATTTGCATGTAGCAATCAACGTAGGACTCCGCTGCGACCGACACTTCATCACATGTGGCTTAAAAGGTGCCCATGCACATTGGCAACATTAATTTCAGCATGGGGGTCTCCCTCCCCTCCCCAATGGCAGACAGTTTAGGACATTCTGATTTCAACATGCTGGATCCTTCTGGCAGCAGATAAGCCAACAAGTCTGGCAGCGACTTCCCTATTGAAAACCCATGCAAGCTCGGCCGAGTATGTCTGCATATGGAATAGCTGCTCGCTGACAGCTGTATAGATTGTGTGGCCTGTAAGGTGTTGATGGCCTATCCTTAGGATAGGCGACCAGTAGTAGATAGGAGGTTCCGGGTAGCTGCTTCCAACCTACGATCAGCTCTCTGACAGTCCTTTCTGCTCATGCAGGAAGCAGACAGTTCTGCTCTCGCTACAGTGGACAGGCTTGGCATTGCAGACTAAGTTCCCATTAATTTAAATGGGAACATTGCAATACCAAGCTTGGCCACTATAGTAAGAACGGAGCTGTCTGCTTTCTGTGGAAATCAGCTCAGTGCAGGCCATAACAGCAAAGATGATCCACCAAGTGCTAAAGATGCTTGTCATGAAGGTGGGGAATCCTTCTGAGATGGCAGGAATCAGTAAAAGTGGCATTTTGTGTTGGATTTTGAGAAGCTGCTTATTATATTGTGTTGATCTAATTAAACTGTTCTTGTTTGATTGTTTTTTATTTTTTGTGAAATAGCTTAAAGTTTGCAAATAAACCTAATTTTAGTCCAACAATGATATATGGAATCTACCTGTAGACCAAATTCATTAAGTGTTCAATAAAGTGAAGTTAACAAAAAACAAACTAATTTTAATTTGGATGTGAATTATTTAGACTGCAACTGTATTGTTCCAACTCTCTCCGTCTATCACTCTTCATCAGATTTCTTCCAAGTCTTATTTGTCTTCTCGGTTTCCTCAGACCATCTCCTTGACCAAGAAGAGTCTCCAGAAATGCTCCAAGCCTCTCAGAACAAACGCCGTCTCTCCTCCATCTCAGACAGCAAGTTGGAAAGAAGCTTCTCTGAGGAACGCGGGGAGACGCTGACTAGTGAAGGACCAAAGCCCCATGTGTATACCATCTCTGGAGAGAGGCCAATGTTGTCCGACCACGAGAGTGATAGCATGGAGCTGGTGGTGATGAAGACTGGGCAGGACGAAAGGCATCATCACCATCACTCCTCCTCCCATCATCACCATCCCCTGCAAAACTCAGGCAGCACTCACAACATAACAAGGCCTTGTAAAAGTTGGTCAGGAAGCCGACAGAACTCCAAAGAGTGCCCAAATTGTGCCAAACTCACTGTGCCGGCACAGCGCTCCTTCGATCTAGAGCAGCATCAATCCAATGAGTCTGGATGGCGCAAGAAAAAGTTGGAACGCATGTACAGCATTGATAGAGTATCTGGTGAGTGCCGGGACTCATTGACTCGATGTCATTGCTACAAACCCTGTACAATATACGTGTCAAGCAGACGGATGTGGAGCCGCTTTGCCACATACCAGTTTGGCTTTGGGCAGCACCTCGGGAACCCGGTTTCATGCTTACCCCCTCCAAGCAGGATCCCGGCTCCCCAAGCCGTTAGACACACACACAGATAGTCCCGGTTGTGTGGCTGGGCTGCACTGGGGGACGAGCAGTACCTGGGGGTCTGAACAGGTGTGTAGTGGAGAGACGGGCTTGAGTCAGGGCCGGCAGCACAGATGCATACACGAGGGCCAGGCTATAGGTCAGGCCTGGCAGCACAGACTCATACACGATGGCCAGGCTCTAGGTCCGGGCTGGCAGCACAGACGCATACACGAGGGTCAGGCTATAGGTCCGGGCCGGCAGCACAGACGCATACACGAGGGTCAGGCTATAGGTCCGGGCCGGCAGCACAGACGCATACACGAGGGTCAGGCTATAGGTCCGGGCCGGCAGCACAGACGCATACACGAGGGCCAGGCTATAGGTCCGGGCCGGCAGCACAGACTCATACACGAGGGCCAGGCTATAGGTCCGGGCCGACAGCACAGACCCATACACGAGGGCCAGGCTATAGGTCAGGGCCGGCAGCACAGACCCATACACGAGGGCCAGGCTATAGGTCAGGGCTGGCTGCACAGACCCATACACGAGGGCCAGGCTATAGGTCAGGGCCGGCAGCACAGACTCATACACGATGGCCAGGCTATAGGTCCGGGCCGGCAGCACAGACGCATACACGAGGGCCAGGCTATAGGTCCGGGCCGGCAGCACAGACGCATACACGAGGGCCAGGCTATAGGTCCGGGCCGGCAGCACAGACGCATACACGAGGGCCAGGCTATAGGTCCGGGCCGGCAGCACAGACGCATACACGAGGGCCAGGCTATAGGTCCGGGCCGGCAGCACAGACGCATACACGAGGGCCAGGCTATAGGTCCGGGCCGGCAGCACAGACGCATACACGAGGGCCAGGCTATAGGTCCGGGCCGGCAGCACAGACGCATACACGAGGGCCAGGCTATAGGTCCGGGCCGGCAGCACAGACGCATACACGATGGCCAGGCTATAGGTCAGGGCCGGCAGCACAGACTCATACACGATGGCCAGGCTATAGGTCAGGGCCGGCAGCACAGACTCATACACGATGGCCAGGCTATAGGTCAGGGCTGGCAGCACAGACTCATACACGATGGCCAGGCTATAGGTCAGGGCTGGCAGCACAGACTCATACACGATGGCCAGGCTATAGGTCAGGGCTGGCAGCACAGACCCATACACGAGGGCCAGGCTATTGGTCAGGGCTGGCAGCACAGATCCATACACGAGGGCCAGGCTATAGGTCAGAGCTGGCAGCACAGACCCATACACGAGGCCCAGGCTATAGGTCCGGGCTGGTAGCACAGACTCATACACGAGGCCCAGGCTATAGGTCCGGGCTGGTAGCACAGACTCATACACGAGGCCCAGGCCATAGGTCAGGGCCGGCAGCACAGACGCATACACGAGGGCCAGGCTATAGGTCCGGGCCGGCAGCACAGACTCATACACGAGGCCCAGGCCATAGGTCAGGGCCGGCAGCACAGACGCATACACGAGGGCCAGGCTATAGGTCCGGGCCGGCAGCACAGACTCATACACGAGGGCCAGGCTATAGGTCCGGGCCGGCAGCACAGACGCATACACGAGGGCCAGGCTATAGGTCCGGGCCGGCAGCACAGACGCATACACGAGGGCCAGGCTATAGGTCCGGGCCGGCAGCACAGACGCATACACGAGGGCCAGGCTATAGGTCCGGGCCGGCAGCACAGACGCATACACGAGGGCCAGGCTATAGGTCCGGGCCGGCAGCACAGACGCATACACGAGGGCCAGGCTATAGGTCCGGGCCGGCAGCACAGACGCATACACGATGGCCAGGCTATAGGTCAGGGCCGGCAGCACAGACTCATACACGATGGCCAGGCTATAGGTCAGGGCCGGCAGCACAGACTCATACACGATGGCCAGGCTATAGGTCAGGGCTGGCAGCACAGACTCATACACGATGGCCAGGCTATAGGTCAGGGCTGGCAGCACAGACTCATACACGATGGCCAGGCTATAGGTCAGGGCTGGCAGCACAGACCCATACACGAGGGCCAGGCTATTGGTCAGGGCTGGCAGCACAGACCCATACACGAGGGCCAGGCTATAGGTCAGAGCTGGCAGCACAGACCCATACACGAGGCCCAGGCTATAGGTCCGGGCTGGTAGCACAGACTCATACACGAGGCCCAGGCTATAGGTCCGGGCTGGTAGCACAGACTCATACACGAGGGCCAGGCTATAGGTCAGGGCCCGCAGCACAGACGCATACACGAGGGCCAGGCTATAGGTCCGGGCCGGCAGCACAGACTCATACACGAGGCCCAGGCCATAGGTCAGGGCCGGCAGCACAGACGCATACACGAGGGCCAGGCTATAGGTCCGGGCCGGCAGCACAGACTCATACACGAGGGCCAGGCTATAGGTCCGGGCCGGCAGCACAGACTCATACACGAGGGCCAGGCTATAGGTCCGGGCCGGCAGCACAGACTCATACACGAGGGCCAGGCTATAGGTCAGGGCCGGCAGCACAGACCCATACACGAGGCCCAGGCTATAGGTCCGGGCTGGTAGCACAGACGCATACACGAGGGCCAGGCTATAGGTCCGGGCCGGCAGCACAGACTCATACACGAGGGCCAGGCTATAGGTCCGGGCCGGCAGCACAGACTCATACACGAGGGCCAGGCTATAGGTCAGGGCCGGCAGCACAGACCCATACACGAGGCCCAGGCTATAGGTCCGGGCTGGTAGCACAGACCCATACACGAGGGCCAGGCTATAGGTCCGGGCTGACAGTACAGACCCATACACGAGGCCCAGGCTATAGGTCAGGGCTGGCAGCACAGACCCATACACGAGGCCAAGGCTATAGGTCAGGGCCGGCAGCACAGACTCATACCCGAGGCCCAGGCTATAGGTCCGGGCTGGTAGCAGACAAAAGCAGGGTCCAAACTACAGAACCAAGGTCAGGGAGCACAGCAGTCAGAATAAGTATGGGTCAAAACAAGGAACACACACAGACTGGGGCTTTGTCATAAAAGGTAGGAGGCCAATTGCTTAGGCATCCACCCTTGGGTGCGGATGCATAATATAGGTGGTGTAGGGACAGGATTGGAGGGGAAGAGCAACAGGGTTGCGCACTGACCCTTTTAGAGACTGGACGAGACTGTGCACGAGCTCTAGGCAGAATTCAAGGAGCGAGCAGATGAAGAAGCAGCATGGTGGCGACCCCTAGTGGCTCCAGCAGCAAGTGAGCCTCAATGGAAGGCAGTAGATTGCCTAGTTGATAGCTTAGCAGATACACTGACACTGTATTGCGTTTTTGGAAGTTATATTTATATTTCTGTGCCTTTAATATATTTCCCCCACCGGCAGATGACGTTCCTATCCGGACCTGGTTCCCCAAGGAAAACCTTTTTACCTTTCAGACTGCCACCACAACTATGCAAGCGTGAGTAATGTGACATCAAATCACCGCTTCAGACACAAACTCACCGGCTGCAATACTTTTTTGCTGAAACTGGGGAAAAATAATACAATTTGAGGGGGGGGGGGGGGGGAGGGGGAACCGACTAACAAAACATATGTGCACTCGCCCCGAGGGCAGGGAGCATGGAATACCCCTCACTCCCCGATTGGTGAAAGGTGTCTTATAGAATGTGTATGTTGTATCTTGCATCCCCATCTATGGCGTCCACATAAAAGGAGGGCGCTGTTTCCGTGTCCCCGTTGGTCTAACAGAGGGCCCAGTATGTGTATATAGAGGCAGAGAAACAGGTGTAATGGGATTAATTCTTCAGGGAACATATTAAATACGGCAACAACGCATCGCGCAAAACTCGCATGAACGCTGTGCGATTTAATTTTTTCCTGCTCCCATAAGGAGGAAAAAGGTGGTTCATCTGGTTTATATATGTAGGCGTCATTGGAAAGAGGGAGAGTTTAAAAAAAAAAAAAAAAACTTATTTTTAATTGGTATTACTGATTTTTTTACATTATGTATTAAACCCGTTTATGTCGCAGGACGCAGGTTTGTGTCCTAGGCGCATGGTACTCGATGCAACAGGATGTAAACTTGCATCCTGTAGATGGCACAAGCTCAGAAGTGAGCCCACGCCATCCCACAGCGGATGCCGAGAGTGACTGAAAGTCGTCCTGCTGCTGCAACAGCGGGGATCAGTGGGAACACTGGTCCCTGCTGTTAAGCCCTTACATACCACAATCACTGTAGATCGTGGCATGTAAAGGGTGCACAGAGGGAGCGCACTATATAACTGTGGAGGGCCAATAGGTTGCAGTGGCGCCCGGGCCTCCCATGGCCTGTGATCGCTATTGTAAGCAATAAGGCATTACAGTAAAGTAGTACTGCAGTGTACCATAACGATTATAGCTTTTCTGGTTCAAGTCCCTTACGAGGACATAAAAAAAAGTTAAATTAAAATGGGGGCAAAAAAACAAACAAAAAAAAACCCTTTCCCCTCTTTGTATGAAAAAAAAAAACCGTAAGAGAAAAAACCAACACATTTGGCATCATTGTGTCTGTAAATTGAACACTATTTATCCGACACGGCAAAAACTGTCAAATAAACTGAGCCAAAAGGTTTATTTTCTTCATTTCACCTAAAAAATGCAATATAGGTGATCAAAAAGCTGTAGTACCCCAACATCACACCAACAGCCCCTCACAGAGCCTCGTCCATGGAACAATAAAGGTTATGAGACTCTCAATGCAGCGATGCAGAAATAATAATAATTTCCAAAAAAGGATTTTTAGTGTGAAAAAAAACTAAAATATATATAATTCTGGTATTGTCAGAATGATACCAAACCGCAGGAAAAATGTGTCATGTGACTTAAGCTGCATGATTAAGGGTTAATGCACACGAATGGATTTGAATTGCGGAATCCAGAGCTGGTGTCCGGTGTCCGCCTCCGGATTCCACAGCAAATACCCTCCATCGCTACGCAAAAGTGATTCTTCCTGCACACGAGCGGAAGCCAACTGTAGTTTCTGCTTGCAGATGAAAAATCGCAGCATGCTCCGTTTTTGCGTGAATTCCGTGCGGACGGCTTTCATCGAAGTCAATGGAAGCCGTCTGATCCGTGGCCCATCCGCAATTAACATTGCCTAGCAATGACACCGGAAAAGCAGGAGTCTAAAAACAATTCTGTACTGCACATGTCCGACAGCGAGCCGTGCGGACCATGTACAGATCAAGGAGGCAGGTACGCACGGACGCCACTGCTGCCAGGGCCAGATACCGCATGCAGATTCTGCCCCGCCCCGGTGCATGTGGTTTAACACTGTAAAAAAGAAAAAAAAGGCAGAATTTAGGTGGCTTTTTTTCCTGCCCTCCAAAAAGTTCTACAATACATTACATGTACCCAAAAAATGGTACCAATGAAAACTACAGCTCAGCAGACATAAAACAACCCTCATACGGCTGTTTAGATGGAAAAGTTAAGTTATGGCCTGTGAAAAGTGGAGATAACCCCCCCAAATAATCTGATGCTTCTGGTAAAGGTAGGCCTGTCACTCAGGGGTTAAAATATCCCATTACATCTTTCTGCTTCTACATTTACATGGCGGAAAAAAATAGGAAAAGTTTATTGAGGTTTGTAAACTATTGTCTGTGCTGGCTGCGGGCGCACAGCAGTGCCGAGTCCTGGGCTGACCCATTGTAACGCTGCACGGAGAGGAGTTTGACTTGCCGAAGTTGGCCCTTGGCCGCGCTCCGCCGCTGCAGGCCTGCGTCTGGACCAGTGAGCTGACACTGAGGCTTACTTCATGTGCTGATCTATGGATGCTGACAGAATGAGTCTAACCTGCTCTGTAGATAAACCTGCCCTCGTCAGCATCTCCGCCGCTGCTACCTGACAAGGATTAATGGCCGCAGGCGCTTCACTCTTGCAGCATTAACAAAACCCCAATCTCAGGTTGTGCCGACTGGAGTCTTCCTCTCATTATGCCGATGAAGCTTCTCAGTACAGAGGGAATGGGATATCGCATCGACCAGGAAACCTCGGGGGAAGAGGTCTACTAATTCTGCAAGCCAGGAGTATTAAAAATAGTCATGCAAATATGTGACCGCCATACACCTCATGTTACTGCACTATACACTGCATGGCCACTTTATTAGAGACCCCATCAAGTAGCATTGGACCTCCTTTGGCACCGTAATTAGTCATGGTGTAGATTCCACTCGGTGATGAAACCGTTCAGCAGGAATACCGGCCCCTGCAGACAGGAAGCTTCTTGCAGTTGCTGCAGATTAGATGGCAGTGCTGACATGTTCTGACCGGCTGACAGGAAGGGGTCAGCGATTCATGCTGCTTGCGCCAAATTCTGACCTCCCATCAGCACATAAATCTGGCTCCATCTGACCAGGAGATGTTTCTCCGCTGCTCAGTGATTCAAGTTTTGCGCTCTTTCGCCCGCTGGAGTCTTTCTGTTTCTCTTAGACACAATGGTGCTGGAACTGGTCGTCTGCTGTTATACCATCCGTGCGGAGGAACGGCGAGTTGTGCGTTCGGACACGTTAGTTGGAGCTCCAGCGTTGTATTCAGCTGACTGTGCAGCCTGTTGGTCAGAACGATTCCTGACACCCTCCTCCGACCCCTTTCAGTGATGAGTTGTTTCCGTCCACAGGATCCCCCTTCGCTGGAGGTTTTCCTCGATTGCGCCATTCTCTGTATACTCTACATACCGTTTCACAAGAACCCCCCTTCCCGTGGCTGGCAGTGAGACCCCGGCTAGTCTAGCACCGATGACCGGCCTCGCTGGAAGTCGCTCCGATCGCTGGATCTTCCATCTAATGTGGATTCACACTGAAACTGATCCACAGAAAACTTGTCACGTGATTTTATGCCGCACTCCGGGGGTCACAGTGGGAATTACCATACAGGGGAGCGCCAATCGTGCGAGAGAGGGGGCTCTAATAAAGGGGCAGTCAGTGTATATTACAGTATGTCATTCTAATTCTTTTTGGAGGGGGCGATGTCTTTTCGGCTGTGACCCATGGGGTGGTTTCCATACTGTCAGACATCTTATTACTGATATTAATGACATAACTTAATGTGACTTTCTCTCTTTCTCCTCTGCTGTCTATGTGATCAGTATCTCGTAAGTATCCCACTGAATGCAGCGCCCCCTGTGTGTCTTGTATATACATACAGATACAGTCGTGTCTCCATCCGTGTAGCCGCTCTGTGCATGCACCTTGGGTTTATTGTGGAACTGCATGCTGTTTGTATTGACTCGTGTGTCATGTTGGTGGACATTATCCTTGCATTGACTACAAAGTGACAATAGAACTCTCTGGGACTTATTTATAAATGCTAGCACCAAAGAATTAATGGTGTTACCCATAGCAACCAGATTCCATCATCTCTTTTCTTTTTTTAAACCCTTGTAGGGGCCACCGTAGTCAGAAGGGCAGCCTACATAATAACGTGCTCATAACTGCATTTAGGCTAATTTCAAACGGCTGAGCGTGATATAATAGTTATATTCTTGTACATAGGAGGCAGTATTATAGTAGTTATATTCTTGTACATAGGAGGCAGTATTATAGTAGTTATATTCTTGTACATAGGAGCAGTATTATAGTAGTTATATTCTTGTACATAGAAGGCAGTATTATAGTAGTTATATTCTTGTACATAGGGGGCAGTATTATAGTAGTTATATTCTTGTACATAGGGGGCAGTATTATAGTAGTTATATTCTTGTACATAGCAGGCAGTATTATAGTAGTTATATTCTTGTACATAGGGAGCAGTATAATAGTAGTTATATTCTTGTACATAGGGGGCAGTATTATAGTAGTTATATTCTTGTACATAGGGGGCAGTATTATAGTAGTTATATTATTGTACATAGGGAGCAGTATTATAGTAGTTATATTCTTGTACATAGGGGCAGTATTATAGTAGTTATATTCTTGTACATAGGGAGCAGTATTATAGTAGTTATATTCTTGTACATAGCAGGCAGTATTATAGTAGTTATATTCTTGTACATAGGGAGCAGTATTATAGTAGTTATATTCTTGTACATAGGGGGCAGTATTATAGTAGTTATATTCTTGTACATAGGGGGCAGTATTATAGTAGTTATATTATTGTACATAGGGAGCAGTATTATAGTAGTTATATTCTTGTACATAGGGGGCAGTATTATAGTAGTTATATTCTTGTACATAGGGGGCAGTATTATAGTAGTTATATTCTTGTACATAGGGGGCAGTATTATAGTAGTTATATTCTTGTATATAGGGGGCAGTATTATAGTAGTTATATTCTTGTACATAGGGGGCAGTATTATAGTAGTTATATTCTTGTACATAGGGGGCAGTATTATAGTAGTTATATTATTGTACATAGGGGGCAGTATTATAGTAGTTATATTCTTGTACATAGGGGGCAGTATTATAGTAGTCATATTCTTGTACATAGGGGGCAGTATTATAGTAGTTATATTCTTGTACATAGGGGGCAGTATTATAGTAGTTATATTCTTGTACATAGGGGGCAGTATTATAGTAGTTATATTCTTGTACATAGGGGGCAGTATTATAGTAGTTATATTCTTGTACATAGGGGGCAGTATTATAGTACTTATATTCTTGTACATAGGGGCAGTATTATAGTAGTTATATTCTTGTACATAGGGGCAGTATTATAGTACTTATATTCTTGTACATAGGAGCAGTATTATAGTAGTTATATTCTTGTACATAGGGGGCAGTATTATAGTAGTTATATTCTTGTATATAGGGGGCAGTATTATAATAGTTATATTCTTGTACATAGGGGGCAGTATTATAGTAGTTATATTCTTGTACATAGGAGGCAGTATTATAGTAGTTATAGTCTTGTACATAGGAGCAGTATTATAGTAGTTATATTCTTGTACATAGGGGGCAGTATTATAGTAGTTATATTCTTGTACATAGGGGGCAGTATTATAGTAGTTATATTCTTGTACATAGGGGGCAGTATTATAGTAGTTATATTCTTGTACATAGGGGGCAGTATTATAGTAGTTATATTCTTGTACATAGGAGGCAGTATTATAGTAGTTATAGTCTTGTACATAGGAGCAGTATTATAGTAGTTATATTCTTGTACATAGGAGCAGTATTATAGTAGTTATATTCTTGTACATAGGGGGCAGTATTATAGTAGTTATATTCTTGTACATAGGGGGCAGTATTATAGTAGTTATATTCTTGTACATAGGAGCAGTATTATAGTAGTTATATTCTTGTACATAGTAGGCAGTATTATAGTAGTTATATTCTTGTACATAGGGGGCAGTATTATAGTAGTTATATTCTTGTACATAGGGGGCAGTATTATAGTAGTTATATTCTTGTACATAGTAGGCAGTATTATAGTAGTTATATTCTTGTACATAGGGGGCAGTATTATAGTAGTTATATTCTTGTACATAGGGGGCAGTATTATAGTAGTTATATTCTTATACATAGGAGCAGTATTATAGTAGTTATATTCTTGTACATAGGAGCAGTATTATAGTACTGTAGTTATATTCTTGTACATAGGGGGCAGCATTATAGTAGTTATATTCTTGTACATAGGGGGCAGTATTATAGTAGTTATATTCTTGTACATAGGGGCAGTATTATAGTAGTTATATTCTTGTACATAGGGGCAGTATTATAGTAGTTATATTCTTGTACATAGGGGCAGTATTATAGTAGTTATATTCTTGTACATAGGGGCAGTATTATAGTAGTTATATTCTTGTACATAGGGGCAGTATTATAGTAGTTATATTCTTGTACATAGGGGGCAGTATTATAGTAGTTATATTCTTGTACATAGGGGGCAGTATTATAGAAGTTATATTCTTGTACATAGGGGGCAGTATTATAGTAGTTATATTCTTGTACATAGGGGGCAGTATTATAGTAGTTATATTCTTGTACATAGGGGGCAGTATTATAGTAGTTATATTCTTGTACATAGGAGCAGTATAAGGGTGCCCACCCACTAGCGTTTTTTTACTGCGAAATTCGCGTTTTTTTTTTCTGCAGGGGTCTTTGGGCTATGGGACATGCAAAGCTAAAATCACGATCGCGCAAAATCGCGATATCGCGGTAAATCGCGATTTTGCGCGATCGCGATTTTTACATTACAAGTCCCATAGACCCCCTGCAGAAAAAAAAACCTGTGAATTTCGCAGTGAAAAAAAACGCCAGTGGGTGGGCGCCCTTATAGTAGTTATATTCTTGGACATAGGGGGACAGTATTATAGTAGTTATATTCTTGGACATAGGGAGCAGTATTATAGTAGTTATATTCTTGTACATAGGGGGCAGTATTATAGTAGTTATATTCTTGTACATAGGGGGCAGTATTATAGTAGTTATATTCTTGTACATAGGAGGCAGTATTATAGTAGTTATATTCTTGTACATAGCGGGGGCAGTATTATAGTAGTTATATTCTTGTACATAGGGGGCAGTATTATAGTAGTTATATTCTCGTACATAGAGGGCAGTATTATAGTAGTTATATTCTTGTACATAGGGGGCAGTATTATAGTAGTTATATTCTTGTACATAGGGGGCAGTATTATAGTAGTTATATTCTTGTACATAGGGGGCAGTATTATAGTAGTTATATTCTTGTACATAGGAGGCAGTATTATAGTAGTTATATTCTTGTACATAGCGGGGGCAGTAATATAGTAGTTATAGTCTTGTACATAGGGGGCAGTATTATAGTAGTTATATTCTCGTACATAGAGGGCAGTATTATAGTAGTTATATTCTTGTACATAGGGGGCAGTATTATAGTAGTTATATTCTTGTACATAGGGGGCAGTATTATAGTAGTTATATTCTTGTACATAGGGGGCAGTATTATAGTAGTTATATTCTTGTACATAGGGGGCAGTATTATAGTAGTTATATTCTTGTACATAGGAGGCAGTATTATAGTAGTTATAGTCTTGTACATAGGAGCAGTATTATAGTAGTTATATTCTTGTACATAGGGGGCAGTATTATAGTAGTTATATTCTTGTACATAGGGGGCAGTATTATAGTAGTTATATTCTTGTACATAGGAGCAGTATAAGGGTGCCCACCCACTAGCGTTTTTTTACTGCGAAATTCGCGTTTTTTTTTTCTGCAGGGGTCTTTGGGCTATGGGACATGCAAAGCTAAAATCACGATCGCGCAAAATCGCGATATCGGGGTAAATCGCGATTTTGCGCGATCGCGATTTTTACATTACAAGTCCCATAGACCCCCTGCAGAAAAAAAAACCTGTGAATTTCGCAGTGAAAAAAAACGCCAGTGGGTGGGCGCCCTTATAGTAGTTATATTCTTGGACATAGGGGGGCAGTATTATAGTAGTTATATTCTCGTACATAGAGGGCAGTATTATAGTAGTTATATTCTTGTACATAGGGGGCAGTATTATAGTAGTTATATTCTTGTACATAGGGGGCAGTATTATAGTAGTTATATTCTTGTACATAGTGGGCAGTATTACAGTAGTTATATTCTTGTACATAGGGGGCAGTATTATAGTACTTATATTCTTGTACATAGGGGGCAGTATTATAGTAGTTATATTCTTGTACATAGGGAGCAGTATTATAGTAGTTATATTCTTGTACATAGGGGGCAGTATTATAGTAGTTATATTCTTGTACATAGGGAGGCAGTATTATAGTAGTTATATTCTTGTACATAGGGGGCAGTATTATAGTAGTTATATTCTTGGACATAGGGAGCAGTATTATAGTAGTTATATTCTTGTACATAGGGGGCAGTATTATAGTAGTTATATTCTTGTACATAGGGGGCAGTATTATAGTAGTTATATTCTTGTACATAGGAGGCAGTATTATAGTAGTTATATTCTTGTACATAGCGGGGGCAGTATTATAGTAGTTATATTCTTGTACATAGGAGGCAGTATTATAGTAGTTATATTCTTGTACATAGCGGGGGCAGTATTATAGTAGTTATATTCTTGTACATAGGGGGCAGTATTATAGTAGTTATATTCTCGTACATAGAGGGCAGTATTATAGTAGTTATATTCTTGTACATAGCGGGGGCAGTATTATAGTAGTTATATTCTTGTACATAGGGGGCGGTATTATAGTAGTTATATTCTTGTACATAGGGGGCAGTATTATAGTAGTTATATTCTTGTACATAGGGGGCAGTATTATAGTAGTTATATTCTTGTACATGCTACGGCAGTATTATAGTAGTTATATAGGAGGCAGCATTACAGTAATTATCCTAATGCGGTCAGCATTGGTTAGTTGCTACGACTAATACATGGAGCTCAGTTTGATGAGACAATGGATCTTATTAAATGTGGGAATAATATTTCTTTAACAGAGATGCTATTTGTTGGAAATATACTTTACCAATAAATATGCAGAAGCTGTTTTGGGGTATTTAATGCACGGTCCTCTTCTAGGGATTGTGCTTCAATATGGAAAGTGTAAGCAGCTTTTTTGATGCTTATTAATTCTCAGCCCCACTGCATACAGAATGCAGCGATGCACACCAGTGCGGCACATTGTTATTATAGCGGACACTAAAGCCCAAGCGTAGCAGCATTTTGTTACAATTAGGACTTCTGAAGATATTCGAGCATTTGGCCATCATTAATCAGCGGCGCCTATTGTATTATCATAGTCTATGTAGCTGATCCCTCCTCTTGGATTTCGGTCTGGCTGTGATCTCCGGTCCGTGTTGTCTCCATCTCCTCGCCTGTGTGTGGTCAGAAGCATTGCTTTGTCCTCCGTCTTGTCTGTTTTGTGGTCTGTCGCCTCACTTGGACATGGTGTGCTACTGTCTTGGTTTGTCCATCCTTTGATGGGTTTAGTTATTGACATAAACCGGTTTCTCAGGGCCTTCCGGGGCTATGCCGAGAGGAAAAGACGGAAGCGAGAAAATGACTCTGCAGCTGTTATACAGAGGTAGGGTGAGCTCCTAGTATGCATGTCTAAGCTTCAGGTCTCTGCATACAGTTCTTCCCCGGCCCATGCAGATATAGAAGGATGATGGATCTATCAAGTGCTGATTAATTACTGCAATGTTTGTGAATTAGGACGTGTATCTACAGACCATCGCCATATTAGACGGCACTTTAAATATAGTCACCAGACGGCTGTCCTCCCTACGGTGTGGCTGCTGTTATTAGAGGAGTAGTGAAAGGATTCTGACATCTCCATCACCGGCAAAACGCAAAACAATCCATCGGAATGGAGCCAGATGCTGAAAAAAGTCAAATCCCCCGTGGGAGTCGTTTTTCTGTAGAGTTTTTAAAACTTACTTTCAGTCATCACTTTGTCTATTGACAATCAGACTGAGAACGTATATATGCACTATTAGATCTATACCCAATGACACAGCGCCACCCTTGTCTATGGGTGTGACTGGTATTGCACGCAGCTTTACAAACCAATAACCTTTTCTTTTTCTCATCTCGTACAACCCTTTTATTGGCAAATGTGCCCAGTTATGCTTGATGCACCCAGACTGGTTGGCAGGTTTGCTATTTCGTAAGCAAATATGTTGACAATAGTATTTGACACCTAGAAGCTGATGAAATCTGGTGTGGCCGCCTTTGGCATCAATGCCTGCAGTCCCCCTCCGCGGTCGCTTCCCACCAGATTCCCTTAGATGTGTGCTGGGATTTGCCTCCATTCCTGGAGGAGCTTCAGATAGTGATGGGGGGGGGATGGGTGTGTTGGTCGGGCATAAATACAGCAGTCTAGTTCATCCCAAAGATGCTCCATGGTATTGAGATCCAGACTTTGGGCGGCCAATGAAGTTTGTGCATGTTCTGATCCTCCACCAAAGTATTACCACGGGGGAGGTGATGCCACATTGTCCTGGATGTCTCTGTACCCATTAGTGTTGAGGGTAGACTTCACTATAACCAATGGCCCTAACGCCCCCCCATCATAACAGAACTGACTCTGAACTTCACTGTTGGGACGATGCCGCCACGTAGAAACCGCTCTCCAGGCAACCGCCACACCCAAGAGCCGCCATCCGATCAGAAAATGGTGTCCTGTGATTCATCTGTCCACAACACTTGCTTTCACTCACTTACAGTCCGTCGCTCCAAGCCCCATCGCAGGCGCCGCTGTGCAGTCACTGCTGTGATGTTGTGTGCAACCGCTCGTTCATGGTAACCCTTCACATGCCGGCCCTACGGAGGGTTCTGGTGCTAATGAATGTCCCAATGTCCTGTGAGACCCCCTTAGCGAGGGCAGACGATGTGTGTGATGTCTTCACAGCTCCTACAAGGCTTTGTTGTCCACATTCTGTCAGTTTACGAGGTCTCCCTGAGCGTGGCGGCACTGCACACACCGGATGGCTTCCATCTCCCAATAACATGGCCGACAGTGGAAGATCCAGACGCTGCAATGTCCCATACTGATTGGTTGGTGACATCCCCCCCACCAGACCCCGTTGTCGTCTCTACACCTGGTGACATCCCCCCACCAGACCCCGTTGCCAGCTCTACATCTGGTGACATCCCTCCAAAAGACCCCGTTGTCAGCTCTACACCTGGTGACATCCCACCACCAGACCCCGTTGTCGGCTCTACACCTGGTGACATCCCACCAACAGACCCCGTTGTCGGCTCTACACCTGGTGACATCCCACCAACAGACCCCGTTGTCGGCTCTACACCTGGTGACATCCCCCCCACCAGACCCCGTTGTCGGCTCTACACCTGGTGACATCCCCCCACCAGACCCCGTTGTCGGCTCTACACCTGGTGACATCCCCCCCACCAGACCCCGTTGTCGGCTCTACACCTGGTGACATCCCCCCACCAGACCCCGTTGTCGGCTCTACACCTGGTGACATCCCCCCCACCAGACCCCGTTGTCGGCTCTACACCTGGTGACATCCCCCCCACCAGACCCCGTTGTCGGCTCTACACCTGGTGACATCCCCCCCACCAGACCCCGTTGTCGGCTCTACACCTGGTGACATCCCCCCACCAGACCCCGTTGTCGGCTCTACACCTGGGGACATCCCCCCCACCAGACCCCGTTGTCGGCTCTACACCTGGTGACATCCCCCCCACCAGACCCCGTTGTCGGCTCTACACCTGGGGACATCCCCCCCACCAGACCCCGTTGTCGGCTCTACACCTGGGGACATCCCCCCCACCAGACCCCGTTGTCGGCTCTACACCTGGGGACATCCCCCCCACCAGACCCCGTTGTCGGCTCTACACCTGGGGACATCCCCCCCACCAGACCCCGTTGTCGGCTCTACACCTGGGGACATCCCCCCCACCAGACCCCGTTGTCGGCTCTACACCTGGGGACATCCCCCCCACCAGACCCCGTTGTCGGCTCTACACCTGGGGACATCCCCCCCACCAGACCCCGTTGTCGGCTCTACACCTGGGGACATCCCCCCCACCAGACCCCGTTGTCGGCTCTACACCTGGGGACATCCCCCCCACCAGACCCCGTTGTCGGCTCTACACCTGGGGACATCCCCCCCACCAGACCCCGTTGTCGGCTCTACACCTGGGGACATCCCCCCCACCAGACCCCGTTGTCGGCTCTACACCTGGGGACATCCCCCCCACCAGACCCCGTTGTCGGCTCTACACCTGGGGACATCCCCCCCACCAGACCCCGTTGTCGGCTCTACACCTGGGGACATCCCCCCCACCAGACCCCGTTGTCGGCTCTACACCTGGGGACATCCCCCCCACCAGACCCCGTTGTCGGCTCTACACCTGGGGACATCCCCCCCACCAGACCCCGTTGTCGGCTCTACACCTGGGGACATCCCCCCCACCAGACCCCGTTGTCGGCTCTACACCTGGGGACATCCCCCCCACCAGACCCCGTTGTCGGCTCTACACCTGGGGACATCCCCCCCACCAGACCCCGTTGTCGGCTCTACACCTGGGGACATCCCCCCCACCAGACCCCGTTGTCGGCTCTACACCTGGGGACATCCCCCCCACCAGACCCCGTTGTCGGCTCTACACCTGGGGACATCCCCCCCACCAGACCCCGTTGTCGGCTCTACACCTGGGGACATCCCCCCCACCAGACCCCGTTGTCGGCTCTACACCTGGGGACATCCCCCCCACCAGACCCCGTTGTCGGCTCTACACCTGGGGACATCCCCCCCACCAGACCCCGTTGTCGGCTCTACACCTGGGGACATCCCCCCCACCAGACCCCGTTGTCGGCTCTACACCTGGGGACATCCCCCCCACCAGACCCCGTTGTCGGCTCTACACCTGGGGACATCCCCCCCACCAGACCCCGTTGTCGGCTCTACACCTGGGGACATCCCCCCCACCAGACCCCGTTGTCGGCTCTACACCTGGGGACATCCCCCCCACCAGACCCCGTTGTCGGCTCTACACCTGGGGACATCCCCCCCACCAGACCCCGTTGTCGGCTCTACACCTGGGGACATCCCCCCCACCAGACCCCGTTGTCGGCTCTACACCTGGGGACATCCCCCCCACCAGACCCCGTTGTCGGCTCTACACCTGGGGACATCCCCCCCACCAGACCCCGTTGTCGGCTCTACACCTGGGGACATCCCCCCCACCAGACCCCGTTGTCGGCTCTACACCTGGGGACATCCCCCCCACCAGACCCCGTTGTCGGCTCTACACCTGGGGACATCCCCCCCACCAGACCCCGTTGTCGGCTCTACACCTGGGGACATCCCCCCCACCAGACCCCGTTGTCGGCTCTACACCTGGGGACATCCCCCCCACCAGACCCCGTTGTCGGCTCTACACCTGGGGACATCCCCCCCACCAGACCCCGTTGTCGGCTCTACACCTGGGGACATCCCCCCCACCAGACCCCGTTGTCGGCTCTACACCTGGGGACATCCCCCCCACCAGACCCCGTTGTCGGCTCTACACCTGGGGACATCCCCCCCACCAGACCCCGTTGTCGGCTCTACACCTGGGGACATCCCCCCCACCAGACCCCGTTGTCGGCTCTACACCTGGGGACATCCCCCCCACCAGACCCCGTTGTCGGCTCTACACCTGGGGACATCCCCCCCACCAGACCCCGTTGTCGGCTCTACACCTGGGGACATCCCCCCCACCAGACCCCGTTGTCAGCTCTACACCTGGGGACATCCCCCCCACCAGACCCCGTTGTCAGCTCTACACCTGGGGACATCCCCCCCACCAGACCCCGTTGTCAGCTCTACACCTGGGGACATCCCCCCCACCAGACCCCGTTGTCAGCTCTACACCTGGGGACATCCCCCCCACCAGACCCCGTTGTCAGCTCTACACCTGGTGACATCCCCCCCACCAGACCCCGTTGTCGGCTCTACACCTCGTGACATCCCCCCACCAGACCCCGTTGTCGGCTCTACACCTCGTGACATCCCCCCACCAGACCCCGTTGTCGGCTCTACACCTGGTGACATCTCCCCACCAGACCCCGTTGTCAGCACCACACCTGGTGAGGTCCCACCACCAGACCCAGTTGTCAGCTCTACACCTGGTGACATCCCACTACCAGACCCCCTTGTCAGCTCTACACCTGGGGGCATCTGATGGTTTCTGTACTGGGGTCTCCTGTGTGATCCTCTCCTTTATACCTGATGCTACACATCACCGGACTCCGGGGGGGGGGCAGATACTTCTGTCTACATAGGGTATATTGGAGCTCTTAGTGCAGCTATATTAGATGTCAGTTAGCTTTCCCAGCAACAGATAACGCAGAAATGACTTTTCAAGAGTGATAAAGACAGTAAGTGGGCGATGTTGGCACAATATCCAAATGCCGCTATCTACTGCAAAAGGCTAAGATGTAGCATTCTATACCGCAGTACTGATTATAATCTAGGAGCCAAATGATTAGCATTGACTTCAGTGGGAATACGTGTGCAACATCAGAGCTGTATAGTCTTAGCAGTTCTTACAAGCTACACTGTCCTACCAGAAGTATTCGCACCCCCCTATTAATAGGATGGATTGTGTCTTATTCGCTTATTGCATGTCCTAAACCATGTTACATAAGATGCAGACCCTCGGAGGTGTCAGCCATAGTTTGTGACGGGAACTGCACGTTATATGGGTTATACCACGGCAAACAAGCCATCCATCACAAAGTGCAGTGGATCGGCACGTCTACAACTCAGCTGGCATCTCCCTCCATTCATCCTGCAAACGTCTGTTGAGTTATCTCAAAAAAGATGCATCAGCCTGTCTAAGAAGTGTTAGTTGAGCAACAGAAGAACATTCTGTGGAGTGACGAAATCGCACTACTCCATCTTCATATCCTATATACATACCTGGGTGTGGAGCAGCCTGGGGAGCACCTTGTGCCTTAGTGTGTTGCGCCAACAGTTAAGGATGGTGTAGGTTCCGTTATGGTCTGGGAATGGTTTATGTGGCACGGTCTCAGTCCATTGTAATGGCAAGAACCATGAACACGGAGTGTACCTAGTGTAACCGTGTCCTCCAGGGGAGGGGCAGCAGAGCCACACCGGACTCCAAGTAGTGGGTAAAACTCACTTCAGACTTTATTTCGTGCAGCACACTCCAAGCCAAAATGAAACATAACAGTCCATATACAGTAAAAGGTGCCCCCCGCAGGGTGCTCCGGTAAATGTCTCTTCAGGCTGTTGACACGGAACAGCAACACAGAAAAAGTCCTTCAAAGTAGCAGAGGCCCCACGCAGCGTGCTCCGGTCCATACAAAACACAGATGCAAGGTGCACCATACAAGGTGTTCAGAGGCTTCCTCCTCACAAAAATCCATATCACATAGTCCATTCAAATCTGCACCAGGCAGGGTCCTCAGGTCCACCAGGCAAGTGGTAATCCCACCTCAAGCTGTTAGACACTGACTCCTGGGAGCTGCAGCCTTTTATGCCCCAGTAACGGGGTCAGTGCCTACAGCTGAGCTTCCTCAGAGCTAGGTTGAAGTTGTGGAGTGGACCGCCACCCTGTCCAGACTAAGAGCCTGGGAGGGAGATACACTCCATCCACAACCTCACCCATTAAGTGCCTACACTAGAGATTCTAGACCATAATGTGCTGCGCAAACGTTGCAGTACTCGGTGGAAGTATGGCTGACCATTCCCACAGACAGCATGCCTTGTCACAAATCCAATGTGGTTTTATGTTGGCTTGAGGGTATGGATGTTCCATGATTAGATAGCCTGCACAGAATCCTGGCCTGAATCCTACTGAACATCTTTGGACAAACTGGAATGTCGGGTCAGGAAATATGTACAGCAAGTGTCTGCTGTGAGAGAACTGGCCAGACCTTTGCAGGATGAATGGAGGGAAACATGAGCTGAAATGTATCAAACGTTAGTAGAGAGTATCCAATATCATTAGAGCCAAAGGAGGCCATTAAGCTTAAACATATGGAAATAAATACTACTTGTGATTCTTGCTCAGGTGTGTGATTACTTTTGGTAGGATAGTGCATAGTGACACCTCTGGTAGGAGCTAGATCGTCCATTCAACAGTGCCCACTGGTGGTGGAATACAAATATGACACTCAATGATCTTCCTTACAAAACCACTTCTACATAAAGGATATGGGTCTTATTTCTATTAAATAAGTCACAAAAAATGATGACTTTTATTTTTGTGGCATAACCTAAATCCTCGTTCTCCCTTTAGACCGGTTTACTCCATATAAACACTGATTTGTCCAGTGACTTCCCCTTACGGAATCCGCTTTTCTTCCTACCAGAGTTTTCCAAGGAAAAAGCAATTAAGTGGAACATTTCCCAGCTTTTTCCTTCATGATAATAAAATCTACCCTCCCCCCACTAACGCCACCCGCGGTGCACGGCGCTAATCACAGTGCCGCCAAGTGTTAGCGCAGGAGATCCCTCAGTGCCACCTCCTCCATGGCATGGCGTCTCCTCCCCTTGTAAGAAGCGATGCATTGAGCGGGAGTTCTAGACTTTCCACCCTGTCGCTCACTCAGGACCTTCTACTGCAAAGAGTGAGAAGTCAATATGGCAGCAACAAAAAGAAAATCTAAGAGGGTGTTTTTACCGCTAGCAGCCGAAAACCTAAGGGGAATCCATATGGGAGCAATACTCCGCCCAAGACTGAATCCTCACTGTCTTTTAGGGGGGCTATCCTGTAATAACGGAGGGGTCAGGTGACCTAGAATAAAGACATTGGGGCTCATTTACCACTACTGCCTTATAGTTAAATAGTGCAGACCGGACGATCTTACCCCTGCCGGGTACAAATTCTGCTATTTTGTTGCTTTTTGGGCCCCGCTGTCACATTTAGCCCACGCCCCCTTTTCTATGAAGGAGAAGCCCTTTAGATACAGCGGAAAAAAGTGTCCATTGAGGCTAAAAGACATAGTATGTTTAACCCCTTCCTGATGTGCGCCGTGTATGTACAGCACACGTTGGATATGTGTATGGAGTGCGCTCAGGAGCGGAGGCCACTACATACATGGCAGGCGTCAGCCACCTGCGACAGCTGACACCCGCCAGCGACAGCTGCAATCAGCGTTCATGCTAATTGCAGATAACATTGTAAATGCCCCGATCAGTGTTTGGGGCTCTCTGACGGCCCCCTCACAATGGAATTGGTTTTTTTTGTCTGGTTGTCATGGCAGCCTGAGGCCTTCTGAAGGCGGTATAATGCAATACTAAAGTATTGCTCTATACTGTATCAGCAATCACATGATAAAAAATGTTAAAATATACAAATTGAATATCCCTGCACTGACAAAAGTCCAGATTATTAAAATATCACATTATTAATCCTGCAGGGTGAACAGAAATATATCCGCAGGGCCAGAATTGTGCTTTTTTTGATCACCCCGTATTCAAGAATAATTGAATTATAAAATGGTATTAAAAACTATAGATCAACAAAAAAATAAAGTTGTGGGGGGGTCCGAGGATGGACAGGGGGAATTATTTTATTTCTTTAAAGTTTTTTACTACATCAGTAAAAGCTACACAAATTTGGGATCGCCATAATTGTACTAATCGATCTAGTAGAAATTACCTCTTATCTTTATTCTAGCTTGAACACGGTAAAAGCATACGCTCGCCAAAAATTGCACTTTTGCATTTTTTTTTATTTCTCCCCACTTAAAAAGTTTTTCAGTAAATTATATAGTATGTTAAATGGTACAATGAAAAAAAACAACTCGTCCTGCAAAATCGCGCCTCATGTAGTACGTCACTGGAAAAATAAATAAAAGTTAGGATTTGTTTGAAGTTGGGGAGGGAAAAACAAAATTGCCATGGCAGGAAGGGGTTAACAGTTGTGCTAGAAAACTGTCACATTTTCAGTAGTAGATAAGCCCCATAGTGCTCCTTTAGGGCGAATTCACATGGGTGACTGCGCCTCGGGCACGACCCGCATCGAAGGCACGCAAACACTCCATCCGTGTACTGTGCGATGTGCAGGAGACCGCACATCTGCGTGTTCTGATCGCGCTGAAGACTTGCATGAAAATAGAACATTCTGCGACTTCTTCGTCTCTCAGCGTTGCTGCGAGAGAAGAATCGCCCGTGTGAACGCACCCTCAGTGGTTCTCCATCGTCATGCACATGGATGTATCATACTGCTGACCTATGTAATATTCTGACAATTACCGGACGTCGCCAGACCAATATTGAACGGAGCCCGCTCGGAGAATTGGGGCGCACAGTGGAACGCAGATTCCGCCTCAGGTTTAGAGTTCACCAGGGGTTTGATGGCTATAAACGTCTACAGCTGCTGACGTGATGCCGCCGCCGCCGCGTATAAAGCTGCCGACCGTAATGAACAAAACATTTTTTATGCTTGCGAAGCCTCGTTTTTATACCGGCCGCTAATCATTGCTCGGCAGCGAGGGGCGACTTAAAGGGGTGGTCTCGCGAAACCAAGTGGGGTTATACACTTCCGTATGGCCATATTAATGCACTTTGTAATGTACATTGTGCATTAAATATGAGCCATACAGACGTTATTCACTTACCTGCTCCGTTGCTAGCGTCCTCGTCTCCATGGTTCCGTCTAAATTCGCTGGCAGCTTGCTTTTTTAGACGCGCTTGCGCAGTCCGGTCTTCTCCATTCAGCACGAGCCGCTTCAGTGTGCTCCCCGCTACAGCTCTTCTGCGCATGCGCAGACGAGCTGTCACTGCTCGGGAGCGCGCTGAAGCGGCCATTCTGCACCACCCTCTGTTAGAGGAAGGTGCAGAAACTGGAGCTGCCCAGCGGAGAAGACCAGCCCAGCCCAGCCCAGCCCAGCCCAGCAGCCCCGAGAAGCCTCCCAGGTAAGTGATGGGTCGGGGGGGGGCTGCCGCTGCGCCGGGGGGGGGCTGCCGCTGCGCCGGGGGGGGGCTGCCGCTGCGCCGGGGGGGGGCTGCCGCTGCGCCGGGGGGGGGCTGCCGCTGCGCCGGGGGGGCTGCCGCTGCGCCGGGGGAGCTAGCGCTAGGCCGGGGGGGCTGTCGCTGCGATGGGGGGGGCTGTCGCTAGGCCGGGGGGGCTGTCGCTAGGCCGGGGGAGCTAGCGCTAGGCCGGGGGGGCTGTCGCTAGGCCGGGGGGGCTGTCGCTAGGCCGGGGGGGCTGTCGCTAGGCCGGGGGAGCTAGCGCTAGGCCGGGGGGGCTGTCGCTAGGCCGGGGGAGCTAGCGCTAGGCCGGGGGGGCTGTCGCTAGGCCGGGGGAGCTAGCGCTAGGCCGGGGGGGCTGTCGCTAGGCCGGGGGGGCTGTCGCTGCGATGGGGGGGGGCTGTCGCTGCGCCGGGGGAGCTAGCGCTGGGGAGCCGGGGGCTAGCGCCGGTTACCTGCTGTCTGGTCGGCGGCTGCGATGCGTCCGGTTGCCATGGAGACACAGCTGGCGGCGTCTCGGGAGCGCGCACGTCGGGCTGCAGCGAGCGACTGGGAAAGAGCCGGCGGCCATCTTGAGGAAACTTTTATAACTTGCTGAAACGCTGGAACGGTAAGTACGAACCAGCTAGAAATGTCATTTACAGGGGGGCTTAGTAATGTGTGTTTAATGGGGGGGACTGGGCAAAAAAAAAAATTAACTGCTTCCTCGAGACATCTCCTTTAATAAACATCTTTCCTCCGCTGTACACAGGCGCAATTTATTTCTTGCTAAGGCTCTGCTCTCTTCTTTTCCCATAGGAATTTCCGCAAACACTTACGGATGGTGGGAAGCCGGAGGATGAAAGCTCAATGTAAGAACCTGGGCTGCATGCTGAGCGCTATTGCCCTCAGATCGCTCTTTTAGGTGTATTTATGAATTTTCATAGAGGAATTCCCACGTGTTCGCAGTTTGTGTATATGTAGTCATTGGAGATTAGCGCAGACCGTTCTCCGGAAGAAGCATCGCTATAATCTACATTCTGCAAGCTCATCAGATTTTCATTGGTTAGCACTGGATGGAACGATTCATGAATTTTACTCTGAATGGCCCCTTTATCAGAGCCCCCAACCCTTTATCAGAGCCCCCTCTCTCTCACGATTGGCGCTCCCCTGTACGGTAATTCTCCCCGTGACCCCGGAGCATAAAATCATGTGACAAGTTTTCCGTAGATCAGTTTCAGTGTGAATCTACATTAGATGGGAAAATCCAGCGATCGGAGCGACTTCCAATGAGGCCGGTCATCGGTGCTGGACTAGCCGGGGTCTCACCGCCAACCGCAGGGTTTTTTCTCATGTAATGGTGTGGAGAGTATACAGAGAATGGCGCGATCGAGATAAAACATTCAGCGAAAGGGAATCCTGTGGCCGGAAACAACTCATCACTGAAAGGGGTCGGAGGGGGATGTCAGGAATCATTCTGACCAACAGGCTCCACAGTCAGCTGAATACAACGCTGGAGCTCCAACTAACGTGTCCGAACGCACAACTCGCTGTTCCTCCGCACGGATGGGCTATAACAGCGGGCGACCAGTTCCAGTGTCATTGTGTCTAAGAGTAAGGGATCAGCCCTATTCTTATCTGCACAAGGAAAGACTAAAAGCAATGGGATGAAACTGAAAGGGAGGAGACACAGATTAGATATTAGACAGTGAGGTGGATCAATGAGTGGAACAGGTTGCCACGGGAGGTGGGGAGTTCTCCTTCAATGGAAGTCTTCAGAGGCCGGACAGATATCTGTCTGGGATGATTTAGTGATCCTGTACTGAGCCGGGGGGTGGACCCGATGACCCCGGAGGTCCCTTCCAACTCTTACAATTCTAGTATTCTATGATGAGAAACCAAAAGGAGAGTAAAAGAGCACAAAACTTGTATCACTGAGCAGCGGAAAAACATCTCCTGGTCAGATGGATCCAGATTTCTGTTGCCCCGTGCTAATGGGAGATCAGAATTTGGCGAAATCGATGACCCTTCCTGTCAGCACCTCCATCTAATCTGCAGCAATTACAAGAAGCTTCCTGTCCGCAGGGGCCGGTATTCCTGCAGAAGAATTTCATCACCAAGTGGAAACTATACCGCGATAAATAGTTGCGGTTCTGAAGGGCAAAAGAAGGAGGTCCAACGCACTACTATATGGGGGGGGGGGGGGGTTAATAAAGTGGTCATCCAGTGTATACGAATATAGCAGAATGTGCAGTAGAATTACACAGTAGCAATTAGTTTATCCAAGAGTCTAAAGCTAGTCCTAAACTTACTTCCTGTGGGATCAGCCATTTCTCCCAACCGCACCATATGAATGTACTCTCGACCACTGGTTTAACTATAGGGGATGCGGTGGCACCCGGGCCCCAAAGCCTTAGGGGGCCCATAAGGCCTCTCTTCTCCATATACGGAGCCTAGTACTATGAATAAAGCATTATAGTTGGGGGCCCTGTTACAGGTTTTGGGGCCCAGGAGCTTCAAGTTACGCCTCTGTGTTAAGGGGTTAAGAGAAGATGGGGGGCCACAATATAAACTTTTGCCCCCGGGCCCATGAGCCTTTAGCTGCGCCCCTGCTCTCGACATGTTTATTTCCATAGGGAGAGTAGGATCTGCTGCTGTCAGACATTTGGCAGCGGCTTATCTTCTGTGGGTATGATGCATGATGGGTTTTCCACACTAATACTACCAATGACCTATCACCTAGGGTCTGCCTATCAGCTGTCAGCCCCGAATTGCACAGGGGTCGGAGTGGAAGCAGATGACTCCAACCCCCTTGTTGTGACCGGAGCTTCCAACTGCAGGCTTGGTGTCTCATTTAAATCAATGTCAGCTGCGCCTGCATCGGGGTCGGAGTCAGCTGCTTCCGCTCCGAGCGCCGACAGCTGGCACCACGTCAGATGATCAACCAAGGTTCTGAGCGGCGGATGCAGCTGATCAACTATTGATGACCTATCCTGAGGAGAGGTCATCCATAGCATGCGTGGAAAACCCCTTTAATACCCAGTGGTATCTAACGGCTGGCTACAGTGGTATCTAACGGCTGGCTACAGTAGTATCTAACGGCTGGCTAGTGGTATCTAACGGCTGGCTAGTGGTATCTAACGGCTGGCTACAGTGGTATCTAACGGCTGGCTACAGTGGTATCTAATGGCTGGCTACAGTGGTATCTAACGGCTGGCTACAGTGGTATCTAACGGCTGGCTAGTGGTATCTAACGGCTGGCTACAGTGGTATCTAACGGCTGGCTACAGTGGTATCTAACGGCTGGCTACAGTGGTATCTAACGACTGGCTACAGTGGTATCTAACGACTGGCTACAGTGGTATCTAACGGCTGGCTACAGTGGTATCTAACGGCTGGCTACAGTGGTATCTAACGGCTGGCTAGTGGTATCTAACGGCTGGCTAGTGGTAGAGTCCATCTTCCCCCATTCAGTTGGAACAATGCATTAGAAGTTAGCAACAAACAATAAGGAACTTAACGGCTAATTTCTTGCAGTTTGGAGGATTTAGTCTCATTTATATTAATTAGTAAAACGGCTTCCTCTGCTATCTTTGATACTTTTAGCCTTCGCTGACCGTAGAGAAAGAAGCTTCAGCCGGTCCTGGAGCGACCCCACCCCAGTGAAAGCTGACTCCATTAATGACTCCAGAGAAAGTGAGTATCAGACGCAGCAGGTGACAACTAGCCAGGTATTGACTCTGAGGCAGACCCTGCAAATTGGGTCGTGACCCGCCTCAGCACCAGCGTGCAGATCCTCCTCTAACGGGCACCACTTTGTGGGGTTTGTCTCCTCAGGCCATGATCTGCAGACTTCCTGCACCGCTCTGGATGAAGAATGTGAGGACCTGAACTGGGAGGCGGAAAGAGAAATGGAAGTCCTGTCCTGTGAAGGAGAGGACTTTCTTCCACCCAAGATCATGGTAGGAATTGTATCTGTATGTATCATATGTGTTGCTGCCTAAACCTTTTCTTGTGGATTCCTGACCTCTCTGTCACTGCACTGGATGTGCATCCGTTGTGCCACAGAACAGATTTGGCTTAGAGCAGGATCTGGGGGCTGCACTTAGGCGTTCCCAGTTTCTACCCTTTAGCCCCACCAATCGGGATCTGGTATTTGCTGCAGGTCTCCAATACAATTCCAGAGGGTGTAGACAGAGATGTGGTGGTAGACCAGAGCCACTGTCCGGGCAGACGGAATACTTTTGTAACTGTGAGACAGGCCGAGGGTCAAAGCAGGCAGACGAAGCATGGTCAACTAATAAACCAAAGTCAGAAGATGGGAAAGCTAAGTGGAACGGGCACAGATCAGAACCAGGAGAATAACAGAATACTATGAGACCTCTGTACGTCAGGATAGGAGATAACTTGCTGATCGGGGGGGCAGCAGATCTTGAGTTCAGGGGTCCCCGGTTTTCTTCACTACAGGTTTACTGCACCCCCTACAGGTAGGAGGAGACTAAATGGAGTGCTGGTCACGCAAGCTCTAATGGGACTGTGGGGATACCCAAGTAGTACCTCCTTGGGTATTTCTGTCAGCCCCATTGAAATGAATGGAGTGCTGATTGCACATGCTCGACTAATGCTCCTTCCACGCTGCAGGGGAAAAACTGATCCCCACAATGACAGGCAGAATAGGAGTACCGCTCTGGACATCAGCAGTCAGACCTTCACAAATAAGCAGGTTATCCCCTATGCTATGGATATCCTGTGGATAGGGGATAACGTATCTGCACTAATAGGAGTATATCTCACTCCTTCATATGTTTGGACATGAGGGGTTTTATCCTGTTGGATACTTGATACATATTCAGTCCATCGATCAGATTTTTTCTCTTTCTGCAGCTAATATCATCCAAAGTTCCTAAAGCAGAATACATCCCGACTATAATCCGGAGAGATGACCCCTCCATCATCCCCATTCTCTATGTAAGTGTCACATTGGTTCTATAATGCTCCTGTACATTATACGCACTATACCCGGACGGTGAATGCTGTATATAGTATTTCCCAGCAGTATATACCCCTAATCCTCTCCTTGTTCTCCTTGGCTCTTTAGGATCATGAACATGCTACATTCGATGACATCTTAGGTAGGTTATCGTGTATCGCTACCTGTTGGGTGGGGTTTAGTAGAATCGTTCCATGGGGCAGATAAGGACATAACTGCAGGAGACTCTGATGGCTCTCACTGTAACACTTCTAGAACCATTATCTTCAAGGGTCATGCAAACATTATTGTAACATCCCGCTACATGTGCAGCATAACAAAGAGAAAATGTGGTATATCATAGGAAAACGGAGGCCGTGAGTATTATCTATAGTATCCTTCATTCTACTGCCAACCGGAAGGTGCCAGCACCCATCTAACGACGCCATCTCACCAAATACTACCCTATAACATGATCTTATCTCGGCGTGAACAGATCTCTTTCGTAATAATTCAGGTTGCTTGTGGTAGGAACACACAACAATGTCGCCAAGACCCTCGAGAAGCGGTGAACGGGCACTGCCATACCGGAGCATGGAGAGATGGCAGCATTTACGGAAGGACGTGAAAGTGTCGAACATGAGACCGGGGTAGGCAGGTCTGTGACGGCCACGAATGAATCTCACATTGCTCAGGTCCCCCAATGCTGGAAGAAGACCGGCGATGGAGATAAACATTTCATCCAGATCTCTGCATACCATTCTGACAGAACACCTGAAATGCACAGTCGCTAGCAGATGGGTTCTACAAAGCCTTTCAGAGGTTCAAACTTGGCACCGAATGGAAGTGTCTGTGTCCCATCTGGCGCGATACGAAAGAGAAGAAGAATCTTTTCTGAGATGCATTCTTACAATTGATGAGACGGCGCGGAGCTACCCGCCTGCGCTGAAGCGGCACGAGCAACCTGAATGTTCATGAAAGAAATCTGCTCTGGTGGAGAGAACATTCTGTTATCAGGCGGCATTTGATGCCCGCTTGCACCTTCCAGCTAGCGGAAAAATGCTGAATGATGCACTTGTGACCCGTGTTTTCATCCCAGATTGCACATTTTCTTTGGCTTAGTTCTACTGTAAATGCAATGGGGTGTTGCCAATCATTTTTACACGACCCTCGTAGAATCTCGCCGTCTGATCGCCATGAAGCCTTTCCTACAAAGTGACTATTTGTGAGGCTGATACTATCGGGCCTTAGATCCGCGGCTCGCTGTGATGTCATTTAGCATCTTTAGCTCCAATTTGACGTTAAGTAAATGTGACATTTAATTTAGTCAGTGTCTTTATAGAAGCGTCTGCCTGTCTCCAGCCCTCAGACAGAGCTGACCTTGCTGCCGCAGATTAGGCCTGAGTGCTGACAGATACAATGTAGCTACAAGACATCGTCTTATACAATGTAACAGGTTTTTGTACATTGTATCTTTTTTTGATTTGCTGTTTTATTGTTTTTTTTCCTGCAGAGGAAATTGAGAAAAAGCTGAATGTATACAGGAAGGGCTGCAAGATCTGGGAAATGCTTATATTCTGCCAGGTGAGTGACAGCCGCGGTAAAGTTGGCCCAGTGGCATACAGTGCCTGCCAGGGAAGCGGGCAGAGAGGTCTAAGTCTGAACCGCTGCCACTAAGGTAGCACACTGCAAACTGATTTTTAATTGGATCAGGTCGCAGGTGGTGATGGCAGTCAGGGAGTTTAGTAGTTTACTTCATGAGTATATGAAGAAGTCCACAGTGGCATCTGTAAGTGGTCTAACCTGTTCATGACTTATCTCACCCACTCTTTCTAGGGAGGACCCGGCTACCTCTACCTTTTGAAGAATAAGGTTGCTACTTTTGCCAAAGTGGAGAAGGAGGAAGATCTAATTCTGTAAGTTAAATGGAAGATATATAAATAATAATAAATGGTATTTCTCAAAAAACCTGATTCATCACCATCACGGCTCCTACAGAGCGGCTGAGCCAACGCTCCGAGACCCTGAAAATCAAGGGGAAGATTTCTTAAGACCGATGTTCCAAATGCCAGTCTTAATAGGGTCCTGCCAGCACTCGGTGCACCTAGTTTGTAAAGAGTATATTCACACCAGTTTCTGGAGTGTTGGTCCAGGGTGGCCACAACCCCTCCCCAGAGGTCAAGCCCCTTTTTGGGAAGTGGAGTGGATCGGCATAAATGTCAAAAAAATTGCAAAATGTTTAGATGAGCCTATTTATGCTTATTAGTTGATAAATCTCTCTCCAGTCTTTATAGTTATGATGTGATACAATAGAGAGGGGAGTGATTTAGCAGAAGGCGGTACCATAGAGGCAGTCCATGTGACTGTTATGGGGCCCTTGGAGATAGGGGGCCCCAGCTCTGATTGCATCATTCTTTCTGCTATTGGGTAAGCAGGACCTTCCTCCAAAGAGAGGCAAGGAGGTAGAGATGTGGCCCAAGGGTCATATTAAAGGGCGTGAGATGGGGAACAGACACAAGGCCCTCCTGTCCTGGGTGGCAAAACAGGACACCACAATGGGGGCCCGTTAGAGTTTTTGCTATGGCTCCCCACCCCTTCTATGTACACCACTGATTTGGCACTGAAATATTAGCATTCAGAAGCCCAGAAAACCCAAAGTGCTGCAGGAATTTACATTCAGGGTACGTTCACACGTGGTGGGTTTTGGCACGGGTCTGCAGCGGACCTCACAGTGAAATCTACTACAGATCTACATAAAAACTACCAAATGGTGCGGGTTTTAACATGGATTTTCCCCTGTGGACACCAAGCCCGGTATGTGTAAATGCGCCTTTACGGAGGATGTCGGATGTTGGGAGTAAAGTGCTCTACAATGCGTATAACCATGTAATGCCGACTGTAAACAGCCGTCACCAGGGGTACCATTTACATATCTTAGATTTGCAGCACAGTGTAATTGAAATAAAGTCCTGAATAATTAATCCCCCCGGATCGTCACATCTCATGTAATCCCCCCGTGCACCGAAGTCCCCCAGGAATGTGTCTGCAGGTTAATGACGTGGAGCAGATCTGGAGCGGATCAATAATTTATCTGCTGCAGTCATGTTAAATATTCCTTCATGGGGAACAGATGACTGACAGAAATCAAATACATTGTGGTTTATGTGCAGCGTGATGGTGTGTAAGGCTTATGGCTACAGAGGATAGGTCACATAGATGCTGAGCTATACCAGCAGGGTCCATACATTACCATATACAGGGGATACCCAGGCTATACCAGCATGCTCCATATCACTATATACAGTAGATACCCAGGTTATACCAGCATGTTCCATATCACTATATACAGGAGATGTATAACTTATACCAGCTGTACATATATAATTATATACAGGAGATACCCAGGTTATACCAGCATGCCTCATATCACTATATACAGGGGATGTATAACTTATACCAGCTGTACATATATAATTATATACAGGAGATACCCAGGTTATACCAGCATGCTACATATCACTATATACAGGAGATGTATAACTTATACCAGCTGTACATATATAATTATATACAGGGGATACCCAGGCTATACCAGCATGTTCCATATCACTATATACAGGGGATGTATAACTTATACCAGCTGTACATATATAATTATATACAGGAGATCCCCAGGTTATACCAGCATGCTCCATATCACTATATACAGGAGATGTATAACGTATACCAGCTCTACATATATAATTATATACAGGAGATACCCAGGTTATACCAGCATGCTCCATATCACTATATACAGGAGATGTATAACTTATACCAGCTGTACATATATAATTATATACAGGAGATCCCCAGGTTATACCAGCATGCTCCATATCACTATATACAGGAGATGTATAACGTATACCAGCTCTACATATATAATTATATACAGGAGATACCCAGGTTATACCAGCATGGTCCTAATCACTATATACAGGATGTATAACTTATACCAGTAGTACATATATAATTATATACAGTATACACCCAGGTTATACCAGCATGCTCCACATCACTATATACAGGAGATGTATAACTTATACAGCTGTACATATATAATTATATACAGGAGATCCCCAGGTTATACCAGCATGCTCCACATCACTATATACAGGAGATGTATAACTTATACCAGCTGTACATATATAATTATATACAGGAGATACCCAGGTTATACCAGCATGCTCCACATCACTATATACAGGAGATGTATAACTTATACAGCTGTACATATATAATTATATACAGGAGATCCCCAGGTTATACCAGCATGCTCCACATCACTATATACAGGAGATGTATAACTTATACCAGCTGTACATATATAATTATATACAGGAGATCCCCAGGTTATACCAGCATGCTCCATATCACTATATACAGGGGATGTATAACATATACCAGCTGTACATATATAATTATATACAGGAGATACCCAGGTTATATCAGCATGCTCCATATCACTATATACAGGGGATGTATAACTTATACCAGCTGTACATATATAATTATATACAGGAGATACCCAGGTTATACCAGCATGCTCCATATCACTATATACAGGGGATGTATAACTTATACCAGCTGTACATATATAATTATATACAGGAGATACCCAGGTTATACCAGCATGCTCCATATCACTATATACAGGGGATGTATAACTTATACCAGCTGTACATATATAATTATATACAGGAGATCCCCAGGTTATACCAGCATGTTCCATATCACTATATACAGGAGATGTATAACTTATACCAGCTGTACATATATAATTATATACAGGAGATACCCAGGTTATACCAGCATGCTTCATATCACTATATACAGGAGATGTATAACGTATACCAGCTCTACATATATAATTATATACAGGAGATCCCCAGGTTATACCAGCATGGTCCTAATCACTATATACAGGATGTATAACTTATACCAGTAGTACATATATAATTATATACACGAGATACCCAGGTTATACCAGCATGCTCCATATCACTATATACAGGAGATGTATAACTTATACCAGCTGTACATATATAATTATACACAGGAGATACCCAGGTTATACCAGCATGGTCCTAATCACTATATACAGGATGTATAACTTATACCAGCTGTACATATATAATTATATACAGGAGATACCCAGGCTATACCAGCATGCTCCATATCACTATATACAGGAGATGTATAACTTATACCAGCTGTACATATATAATTATATACAGGAGATGCCCAGGTTATACCAGCATGCTCCATATCACTATATACAGGATGTATAGCTTATACCAGCTGTACGTATATAATTATATACAGGGGATACCCAGGTTATACCAGCATGCTCCACATCACTATATACAGGATGTATAACTTATTCCAGCTGTACATATATAATTATATACGGGAGTTACCCAGGTTATACCAGCATGCTCCATATCACTATATACAGGAGATGTATAACTTATACCAGCTGTACATATATAATTATATACAGGAGATCCCCAGGTTATACCAGCATGCTCCATATCACTATATACAGGGGATGTATAACATATACCAGCTGTACATATATAATTATATACAGGAGATACCCAGGTTATACCAGCATGCTCCTAATCACTATATACAAGAAGCTTTACATATATAGGACAGTGTTTTTATACATTTGTTGTTCTGTATTTTGTAGGTTTTGGAAGAGACTGAGCAAGTTGATGAGCAAAACTAATCCGGAACCCAACATGATACACATCATGGGGTGCTATGTGTTGGGGAACCCCAATGGTGAAAAGGTACGATGGCTCGTAAGAAGGAAGATAAGCAAGTCAGTGGGATGCTTAAAGGGTTATTAATACCACCATCTGTATTGAATGCTTGGAGGTAGGGGTATGAGATGTGATACGATCCCCTACGGCTCTTCACATCCATGTGGAAGGATGCCCTTTGCTGTCCCCACATGTCTATGCCACGTCTGTAACAACTAAAGGACTCCCTTATAGTGGCTTCTTCTCCATGTAGACAAGTTTGAAGCTTACAACTAATCTAGGAGACCTCTTAAGCCACCGAAGGGTCTCAGCGAGTCTGCTCAGTATAATGGGGCATCCCTGGTTTGGTTTCTGTACTCATCGTGTCACTTTATCTTCTCAGCTTTTCCAAAATTTGAAGAACCTAATGAGTCCACATCGCATTGACTTCAAGTCCCCCCTTGAGTTATCTGCACAAGGTAAGACCACCAGCAAGGGTCCAGCGATTTTGCCGTGCAGTTATCAGCACATCCCATGACTACATGAAGCAGCGAGTGGCGCAGTAATTACACGTCCCATATGTAATTAGGAATGCCCCGTGTAAGCCCTGCCCTGCGCGATGGATGTAATATCAGAGGACGGAGAGAGCATCTGCTCAGTGTTTTAATTTTCCACTCAGTTAATTAGACGGACTTAATTAGGTCTCTCTGGAGTAATTGGCATCAGTCATGCTGTCCATTCTTGTCACTCTTGGCAGATTCTGTGTGACGGCGCCTCGTGTGCCGGGCGGCTTTTGGAAAATGTTCAGTGTTTGTCAATTTGTACATAAGATGCTAATTAGCCTGTTCACACGGCGGCCGATCGTCATCCCGTTGTCACATCGCTGCAGGAAATAAGGGGGATTTGGACAGAAGCTGCAGCTTGCAAATTTCCTTTGAACGTTTGTATTCTGGGCCATCGTATTAACTCCTTAATGCCACAGGACATACGTTTACGTCCCGGCTGGATGGTACGTAACGCAGCAGAGCGACAACTTCTAAGCCCGCGCCATTCTGCAGCGGGAGCCGATGGTGGCTGACGGCAGGCCTCCCGCTGCAACAGTGGGATCGGTGAGAGCGGCAATTCCCACTTTTAACCTTCTACATGCTGTGATCAATATAGCATTGAAAAATACAACTCCTCCTGTAATAGGGAAGCCCTCAGATGGCAACGTGGATGGATAAATAGTGGGGAGAAAAGCCAAAAAAAGAAAAGGGGCTGCGTCATTAAATGGTTAAATATATACTGCTCATCCACAGGATTTGTGATAAAACCCTGATAAGTGCAGGTAGGTGCACATGCCAAGAGATTGGGGTCACCGTGACCCTTATTTGCATATTCACACCTTTTCTATAGAATTCATTGGCGAGATGACCGAACTGTTCAGCCCTTTCCATTGAAGTCAATGGGAGTTACGGAGAAAGCCGCTCATAGCTATGTCCTTCACTCCGGGCACAGATTCAGTTTGCTGCACTTGTGCTGTATCTTAATGGCAGGTTACTCGGCACTTTGGACATTTTCAAAAGTAGCTGCAAATGAAGGCTTCAGGCACATGTGTTATTATGGCTCTGCAAATGGGAGATGGTGTAATGCCTCTGCAGCGCCACCTATTGGAAAATCACTTCCATATAACAGGCCTTGTAACATGACTGAGGATATAGGTAGACAGGTATCAGAACAAAGTAGCCAGGATTAGAGATGAACGAGCATGCTCGGATAAAGCAGTTACTCGAGCTAGCATCGCTCTTCTTGAGTAACTGCTTACTGCTCCGAGCAGGCTCGGGGGAGAGGGGTGTTAGCGGGGGGTAGAGAGGGAGATCTCACTCACTCCCCCCACCCGCCCGCTACCCCCCACTCACCCCCGCCTTCCCCCCGAGCCTGCTCGGACCAGTAAGCAGTTACTCGAGAAGAGCGATGCTTGCTCGAGTAACTGCTTTATCCGAGCGTGCTCGCTCATCAGGATCAAGCTTATTGAGATACCTTCTCAGCCCTTCCTTAGTGTCTTCTGAGTCAGGCTTCTTTCGCACGACGTTTTTCCGAGGGCGGCGCTTTTCTATTAAGCTAAACATAAAACAGACCAAAGACCATCTATAGAACAGAATCCCAAAATTTCTGGGGCTTATTTATATGGTTTTTAGCATATTGAAGACTCATCTTGCACTTTTGAGTCAGTAGAGGCATCATCTTGGAGTTTGGGCAAGAAGAGCTTCAGCGTTCAGTATGTGCCCTACTGTGCAAATGGGAATCTTAGCCATATTTCTAACATGCAGTCAAATGTCAGTCTGCAAAGCCCTGGCCAGTCCAGGTATTTGATGTTTCATCTCAAGCACACCTGATGCCACTAGTGAAGCCCTTGATTAGTGGCATCATGTGTTCTTATGATGGAATTCTATTCGGGAGGTTGAATAATTCTGAGACTGCAGTGATCAGTGACAGTGGCATTTTGTGGTGAATGACACTGTTTGTTATATTACTTGTGTTGAGCTACTTGTAAACGGATGAAAAAACGTACTTTGCAAGAGGCGGTGAATAGTTGTGACTGCAGCTGTAGTCTATGGGGCCCAGAGTCGGTTCTCATGTATTTCATCTCTCTTCAATTTCTAGGAAAGCAATTGATCGAAAAGTTTTTTGACTTCCGATTATATCGTCTCTGGAAGACTCGTCAGCACTCCAAGCTGCTGGATTACGATGATATCTTATGAGCCCGCGACAAGGCTGCCATGTTAGGAATACGTTTGGTTGCTTTCTAGGGGCCTGAAAGAGTCTACTGGGATCTTCATTCCCCCCACTATGGAGAGTGGAGGACGGGGAAAATTGAAGAAGTTGTAAGGTATGAAAGCAGAGTCCACTGACCGCTGAGAAGTCTTACAAAAGGAGTTGAAAAGAAAGGCTTGGAAGGTTTGTGCCGGAGGTTTTAGCATGTAGAGAAATGAAGAATGAGAAGACGTCTTCATTCTGAGCTTCACCAATTCAGGGCAAATACTAACCAAGAAACGCCGGGGTCTCTTTTCCAAGACCCCTTCAAGACTTAAGCTCAGGTTTTCTTAAGACAATACTATTAACTCTTCTTGCACTAGAGCGCAAGGATCCCAACAAGCCTTCAATACCCACAGTGAACTTTTTGTAGCAAAACCCAGGTGACTTTTATACTTCCCAGGCGGAAACCGTGAACACAAAGAAGGTTGGCGAGACGGAAGGTGGTGCGGCCCGTTCTACGAGCGAGGCTGCGGAAGACGTGTTATTTACAGATATATCTATATGTGGCATATATGTATATCTTATTAGGGGGTTAGATTATCCATGTGGGGTTACTTAGACTTTAAGTGCAATTTCTTTTTAAACAAGCAATTAGCATATTTAATTAGAGGAGTGCGACGATCTGTGAGCCGCCTTGCACAATGTGAGTTGTAGTGACGCGCGGGACACTTTAGTGCCGCATCTTCTTTGTAGACATCTAGATCACCAGCAAATATGTGTTACTCTCTGCAGACTCACGATAGAGCCACGATTGGCGCGTTGTCTCGTGTCACTTAAGGTTCCACGGATATACTCACATTTACTCGGCGTCTTGTGAAGGGAACATCCTCTAGCAAGCCGGGTCATTATCTAGATCACTCGGCTCTGACACAAGACGTTCACTTAGCACCTTGTGGCAATATATTGATATTATCGTCATGTGAGCATAGTAGACTTCAGTAGAAATCTATGTAGAGTATACGAAGCTGTAATTGATATACATTTACATATATATATATATTGAGTTTGGGGGCGAGCGTCTGGTTCTGAGCGCTCAGGTTTGGTGATGTGTACGCAGGTCGTGGCGCTCTCGGGTGGGGATGGCATTAATAGGGTAAGGCCTGGTTTGCACTGGCATTCCTAGCCAATTACTGCTCATCCTTGGGGGGTGAAATGACTGATCAGTAGATATATTGCTGCATTTTATACTTAGTGTGTATATATAGCATTGCATTACTGAAGTAGTAGGTGGTTTTAGCCTACTAGACCCAGGTTTTTGCTTGATTTTGGGTCTTGACTAGGCCGAGGGTACATTAAATCACAGATCTTAATCATATCTATTTGTTTGGGGGGAGCAGATATAGCAAATTTCAACTTGACATAACCCCAAGTAGGTAATCCTGCTACTTAGATGTAAGGAGTGTTTTTCTTTCCTTAGATGCATTGAGCTTGTACGCACCATGTAACCTTAGATGCAAATATAGCTATATGTATTATATATAGACACACCAATATATCACATAGTGGTAACTTCTAAAGCCCAGTCATCCAATCTATGCTGTAGTGTGCCAAAATCGGCGTTACCCACGTAGGCCACATTGCCTTTATATGTTTATGTCTTTGAAACGACCAGTCAAAACTGCATTGAAAAATTCTTTTCTGGGTGGGTGGGGGATGGGCGGGGGTCCGCTCAATGAGGACGACCCGTATGTGTAGTATGGGATGGAACAGGATAACATTTTTGGTGACCTAATCCCTTCTAATACTAAAACACACGGACTGCCCATCAGATACTGAAGAAATAAGAGGGTGGGAATGTTATTTTTATGCTCCATATATCACACTTCTGACCCATGAACACGGTGCTGCTTATTAGGAGGAACATAGCGAACCCTTTTTTCTCATCTGAAGTGACCCGTTTAGGGCGTGCTCGCCTGTCACAGTCAAAACTGAAATGTGGCTGTGCCACATGGTCACATGCTTAAAGGGGCGTTCCCATCTGACCATGTCGCCTCTTGTGGCCGGCTACTTCCCGCTGGGGTGGGACCGCAGATGTTGATTGACAGTTCATTATCTCTAGACCTCAACACACAGCAGAGAGTTGTGGAGGGAGCAGCAACACATGAGATCCTGGCCACCAGCAAGAGAAGTGTGAGCTGGGCTTGCAATACCAAGCCTGGCCACTGCAGTGAGACTGGGGCTGTCTGCTTCTTACAGAAATCAGCTCATTGCACAAGTATACAGGCAAAGTTAATAGCTAGCAAGGAACCCCCATCAATCAACTATTGACAACATATCCCGCTGATAGGCCATTATTAGTTTACAATTGGACAACCTCTTTATCTGCATGTATGGATCGTGTACTGGAGCATTTGGACACTTACATAGGTCCCATTGGAAGATTTCTTAGCAGTAAACAGCTGGTTTAACCCCATCACTGGTCAGTGCAATAGAAAATCTCTCTATTAGTGCAGTATGTTATGTCATGACTAGATCATTAGTCCAGTATAATGGTAGCCCTGCCGACTATCCTGCAGACCTTAAAGGGGGTTTCCCAGGACATGAAAAAAGTTAAGCGGAGTTAAAATTAAGAAAAATTGAATACTCCTCTTTCCCCGCCCAGCGCTGCAGCCCCAGTGCCCAGCGCAAGGAACCCGGAAGAAGCGCTGGGCGATCATGTGCCGTTCATCGTGTAAGTGACCGCTCACCACCCACAGGCCTCATGGGCCATAGAAGAATCAGCGCTGAAGCGGCTGAGCGGTCACATGCACAATGAACGGCACGCTACCACCCACCTCTTCCAGGTTCTGTGTGCCAGGCCCTGGGCTGCCACCTGCCACCGGGATTGGTGACTATTGCATTTTTCTTCATTTTAAGTCCTTTTAACTTTTTTGCTTTAAAGACTAATGTGTAGCCACATGCTGGGACTGCGATGGACCGAGTCTGTCCTGTCGGTTCACGGCTGGATATGATCCCTCTTGCTGGGTTACTGTGGATGGCGATGCCTTTCTCTTCAGTCCGACTAACGTTCATTGCTGAGATGTTCCTCCTAATGGAAGTAAAATCGTTCAGCAACTAGAGATAAGCAAAGTGAAGCAAACTGGGCCCCAGCTAATTGATTCGCCAATGCATCCTGCCATCTGGAGGGTCAGAGAAGCTCCTGCTTAGGTTTCCTCATCTCTATTAGTAACTAATGGAATAGACATTTAAGCAGTTTTGGCACCATGGATACAACATTATCACAATGACCCCCCTACTTATCATTGTCTGTCTATGGGCGTCTGAACCCACAGCAGTACAAGAATCCCTGGTCATTCCCAGTTGGGCATTTGGTGGGTGATGACCATTAACGGGTATTTCTTTTATATATATTGTCACCTGGCATAGGATCAATCCCGCTCTATAGCATAATATAATCGTGTCCACAACATCCTGCATTCCCATCGGCGTAAGGAATGGGTTAATCATATGTATCGTATCACAGTTCTGAATAGAGATATGAGAGTATATATATATATATACACAGTATACACGCGGTAATAATGTATACTGGAGGTATAAAGCAATGATGTCTAATATATAAGAGGTATGCCTATAGGAATATACTAATGTGTGTTAGAGGGCTATCGCAGTAGGGACAGACCCTCGGGATGTAGAGGCTCCTCACTCATCTGATAGGATTGTTACATTTTGTTACATGGCAAATATGTAATGCTGAGCTGTTAATAAGGAGATGACTGATGTATAATGTATATAGACAACAGGGAGGGGCCTGTACAGGGCGCAACAGAGATTAACGCAAAGGTTCACCTTTATATCCATGATTTACATGTAGTGTGACATTACACATGCTGTATTATCTTCCAGAGCTGCAATCACTAGCAGTTTTAGTTGCCCATAGCAACCGATCAGAGCTAAGCTTTCATTTTTACTAGAGCAGAATAGAAAACGAAAGCTGCACCGCGATTGGCTGCTAGGGGTAACTAAAGGCCCATTTACACGGAGCGATGATCACTCAAAAATTCCCAAAAAGCGATCGCTTGAGCAATCATCATTATTGCGTTTAAACGCGCGGCCATCATGCACTTTTTGTGCACTGCTAGCTGATCGTTAAATTCAGGCCAACCTAAAAATCGTCTTTCAGCCTTATCAGCAGTTCTCCGCAGGTAGTGCTGATAGCATTGTTTACCATCGGAGAACAAAGGAGCTGAAAGCAGATAAGAGCCCTCCGGCTAGTAACTGCTTTCAGCGAAGGCTTTATTTGCACGCTAATAAGCTGCTGAGTAGCTACTTAATAGTTAATGCAAAATGATCGCTCAGAGCTGTCAGTCAGACTGTTGGTTGAGCGATTATTGCTCCATGTAAATGGGCCTTAAAACAGTTTCATAAATCTCCCCCAACATGTCTCAGATTGCAGACACTGAACAAGCAGGGGCTGACTGGATTGCACATATGATGTAAGCTAGGTCCCAGATAAGGAATGCTAGTACTAAGCCGTCATAGAGCGACCCTGCGTGATCTGCTCAGTGGTGCTGCGGATTCTTCTAGGATTCACCAGAATCATTAGTTACATCAGAGTTTCTCAACCTTTACCAATCTGTAGACCAAACTCATTATTAATTACCAAGGACTGCTCGTAATTAATTCACAAGATAGCAGCATGATAACGAGAGAAGAAAAGCCATTAATAAGTGATGATTACAAATTAGTCCGCAGCTATAAAGCGGAACAGCAGAATACAAAGTATATCATGGAGGAGGATGCAGATGTGCGGCTCTTTCACACGAGCGGCGGCGTCTTTACGTTTCTCGTCTACGCTGTTTATTGGCATGAATGGACGTTTCTCCATGATCACGGTTTTCTCGCCCAGTCACATGACCCTGAGCGTCATTTTTAGCAAAAAAATACATTGCATCCCGGAAAATCCTCGCTCTGCAAAAACCCTCGGGATGCCTTCCAATGCCTTTATAGAGGCACCGGCAAGCTTTTCGCAGCGTTGGACGCTACTAAAATGTCTCCTCCTCCCTTTCTTTGTTCAGCTCCCATAGGAGTCTATGGGAGCCACCAATCTATATCGGGCAAAAGATAGTCCCAGAACTATCTTATTGCCCAGTGTATATGCGTCGGCACAGATTTCAGTTGAGCATGTTCCATTTTCTGGAACAGTTCAACATTTTTACGCGCTGTATATTCGCCCATGTGAACGGATGCATTGGAAGCAAATTTTTAGATGGTTGTGTATATACAGTCGGGCGTAAAAATGTCGCCGTTCATGCGCTCGTGTGAAAGAAGCCATAAACTGTAGAAGAAAGCCAAAAATAAGCACATAGCCATAGCACAGTTGGGAATAGATCTCGGCCATTGTGTATATAGCAGTGAGGGTCTAACTGCATTTTTCTACTTTTTTGAGGGGGAGGGGCTAAACAATGTAGCAGATGGGTAATTATGGAGTCTATATAAATACTAGTAGAGCCGATGAGGTTGCTGTAAAGTGCATCTCTAAATGCTGTTACCTGTAGCTCAGGCAAGATGGCTGCCCCCCGTAGTCATATACAGACTATATAATTTTTAAAAACTGCAATCTGATAAAAAAAAAAAAAATGTTGCAGATTTTGATGCATTTTTTGACAGTTTGGTAACAATTTCGGTGCAGATTTTCTGCTGCGCGTGAATGCACCCCAATACCAGACAGTGTCTTCAATGTAGACGTGGCGATCCACCGGCCCCGGGGGCTGTTGTTGGCATACAAGGTTGAGAAACTCTGTCTATACACAAAGGACCGGAGCGAATACTTGGGGGTCAGTAATCCACTGCAGCTTTACAAACTTTGGTTTATATTTAACAACCACTCCATTCCCCACGGGGGCGATATATATTTCATTGGGGAGATCTTCATAACCCAAGATTGTTGGCTGTCCAGAACTTTCCAGTGCTTCTTGGTATCGGCCAGGACTTGGCGTGTAGCGGATGGTCCGTTTATTAGTTACATTGGTCATTTCTAATAGGGCGATCACCCCATCAATGAAGGTTTTCGGAGTTTATTTAATCTGTGGTTGAGCCATGGAGGAAGGTCCTGGACGGTAGGTGATCCTAGCACTAGACATGGCAGCACGTATAGCTCAGGGCCGCCCCCGCTCATCAGATCTGCTCACCCGCTATCATGGAGTGCTGCCATGACACATCGGCTTCTTTTTGATATAACCTGCCGCTGTGTGACCGCGTCTCCGTTGGTTTATTACCTGGCTCAGACTTTCTGTAGAGTGCAACTAGAGTTTTAAATATTTGTATTTTTTAATCCTTTACAAAGTGCGAAATAGCCATGTGACTTCTTCTTTTCCTGGAGGACAGTGCGGCGGGGGGATCCTCGCTGCCATTTATTAATAAAACAATAAAATACGCGATTTTCTGTCATTTATTTCTATTCTTGTTCATTTCAGAGGGAAATAATTATAAAGAACTGAAAATTGCGCAGTTTTATGTGATTGCAGATTAAAGTTCTCCATCATATAAAATGATGACCTATCTGTTAGGGCTCGCACACACTTGCGTTATTTTAATGCTTCATTATCGCTGCGTTTTTTTCACACGATTGTCAATGGGACTTTCTAATGTAAAAAACACATGGCAGTTTGCGCTTCTGCGATTTTTGTGCGATGCGTTTTTAACATTAGAAAGTCCCATTGACAATCGTGTGAAAAAAACGCAGCAATGTCGTTCCCCAGATGTCTCCCCACAGAGCGCCTGTAAGTGTATTCTCGGATGTCACTGAGATGCAGGAGGAAGAATGCAAGAGATTTTGGCAAGGTCAAATTTGTGAATTTGGAGGTAATTCGCCAGAAACCTGTCAACACTGAGCAATCCCAGAAAATGTGCAGTAGGGTCCCCCGGCCTGCACCGCATCTCCAGCAAAGTGGGTAGACCGGGGAAACATTTCATGAAACGGGGAGGGCACCCAGTACCATCGAGAGAGGATCTTGAATCCGTTTTCCTGAAGCTTACATGACATGGAGGACTTATATGTGGAGGTGTACATTTTTGTTAGCTGTTAGCGATATCCCCAACTCCTCCTCCCAGGACATAAGACCATGTAGTGTTCAGACATAAGAATATTATACATGCGTACGAGGCCCGTCATAGTTGAGAAAGGAGGAAATGCCTAATTTGATGGATCTGCCAGAAGTTCAGTGGTCTGTGACATTGGCCAGCTCCTCTGTCACAGACCACTGACATCGGCCGCTATGGGGGTCTGCAGGCAGCCATTGCCCTTCCAAGATAAACATTGGAACCCACCCCCAAGACTTGGAGGGAAGGCCGGGTTACCCAGAATGGGAAATAAGGGAGAGCTCGAGAAATTACTCTTTGAGGGATGCAGCCTAATCTCTGACGGGACGTCTCCCTGTATCCAAGAGAGGACCGACAAGGGTATTGAGGAAAACGTCTGCTCCATTGAGATAAATTGCTTACATCTCCCTAGTTGGAAGCTGGGTATTCATTTTACCGACCGCCGAAGGATGGAAGCCTCGGAGGGATGAGACGGCTACCTGAACCAGGGATTGAACTCACAACCTTTAGGTCTGCATTCTGCTGCGCCACACGAGGCCCCTGTATGAAATGCTATCGCTTTATGATTTCTAGGGTCTGACCTATGGGAGCAGGAGGTGCCCCTTCCATGAGTTGGCCTGAGACTACTGCCTCGAGACCTCAGAGAGGCGGCGGGGATCGCTGGCTGCTTAAAAATAAATGCTAGCTGCGAGTTATCCAGGCAGCAACCCAACGAGCAATTTACTCACTCCTGCAGCTCCCTGTGGATGGAGAGCTCAGTGGCCCTCGGAAGTGAGCTTCAAAAGGAGCGAGTTCAATGCTTATCAGGTTACTACCGAAGGACCACTACGGGAAACACTAATACTACCGGGTTTACTTTTACAACTGGGGCCACTGTGGAGGTCACAATTACTACTGGGGCCCTTTATGGGGGTCACAATTACTACTGAGGGCACTGTGGAAGTCACAATTACTACTGGGGCCAATATAGGGGTCACTATTACTACTGGGGCCACTGTGGAGGTCACAATTAATACTGAGGTGCTTTATGGTGGTCACAATTACTACTGAGGGCACTGTGGAGGTCACAATTAATACTGAGGTGCTTTATGGTGGTCACAATTACAACTGGTGCCACTGTGGGGGTCACAATTACTACTGGTGCCACTGTGGGGAGGGCACAAATACTACTGGGGCCACTATGGGGGTCTCAATTACTACTAGGGCCGCTATGGGGTCACATTTACTACTAGGGTCGCTATGGGGGTCACATTTACTACTGTCGCCACTAACAGCATTAGTATTACTATTGGACCACTAACTTGGTCACTATTACTATTTCTACCACTAGCAGGATCACTATTGCAAATGAAGCAATTAACCCCTTGAGTGGCACGCCCGGAAAATTTCCGGGACGAGCTCCACTGCCCATAGTGATATACCCCGGAAGATTTCCGGGCTATGTATCACTATGGGAGCTGCAGAGCACAATGCCACAAGCTGTGACAGTGTGCTCTGCCTGCACAGACCCACAGAGAACAAACCAAGGGCTTTGAAAAACCAGCAGAAGATATTGCCGACATGTCGGCAATGTCCTGCTTTGTTTACAGGTTGCCATAGAGGCCATCGGCTTGTCAGAAGCCAGCCGATGGTCTCTGTGGCAGGGAGAGCTGGTTGTTAGCTGTCAGAGGACAGCTAGGTACTAGCTCTTAAAGCAGAGATCAGAGAAAACCTCCGATCTCTGCTGTGTTAACCCTTTACATGCTGCAGTCTATGTGACTGCAGCATGTAAAGGGCTGTCACTGCAGCATGTAAAGGGCTGTCACCATCGGACCCCCGGAATGTGATCAGGGGGTCCTGATGGGTCCCTGTGGAAGTCCCCTAAAGGGACAAAAAAAAAAATGTAAAAATTTTTTTTTTTAAAAAGTAAAAAAATTATTAAAAAAATAAAAAAAACACTTGTCTCCCTTTACTTTGTAAAAAATCAAAAATACAATCACACATGTGGTATTCGTGTGCGTCATAATGACCCAGAGAAGGAAGTTAATACATTATTTAACCCCTTAATGACATGGCCCCTTTTTTTCTTTTTTCCCCATTTCTTTTTTTCCTCCCCCCTGTTTAAAAAATCACAACTTGTCCCGCAAAAAACAAGCCCTCATATGGCCATGTCAATGGAAAAATGAAAAAGTTATGGCTCTTGAGACGCAACTGCAAAACTAGTTGAAATTCAATGATTAGACCATTTTAAAAAACCTGCCCTGGTGGGCACGACAGGGTGGTAGGAAACCCGCCACTCAAGGGGTTAAGGGGGGGGGGGGTCACTATTATTACTGGGACTACTAACCGGGTCACTGTTACTATTGGGGCCATTTACGTTGAACACTAGTGGGGGTACTATTACTTCAGACAAGTCTCAATGGTCCAAATATGTGTTTGGTCCCTTGTGTATTGGCATTTTCAATGCCTGTAAAATGAGTTGGTTTGTTCTGTGGTAGGGGGCGCTATTTCACACTTTGCCTCAGGCAGCATAAGGCTACCTATCTGTATGGAGAACTGCAGCAAAACCCCATTTACTGCACAAGCCATGTGGATGAGATTTTAAGAAGTCTCATCTCCGTGGTGTGGAAAACAAATTCTGTGTGGAATTGACACGTGGTTCAGACTTCACCTCTTTAAATGAAGGGGATGAAATCTGCACCAAAATCCAATTGTAACACTTGCGGATTTTACCGCATCCACATTTTTTAAAAAAATGACAGCTGACTTTCTGCTACATCTGAACATTTAGGATCAGTTTACACAGAGCATTTTCAACATGGATTCCGGACCAAAATCGGTTGGAATCGGCACCATTTTAGCATTCAATTCGATGCCGTGGAAATCCACACAGGTTCATACGACCCGAATCCTTTCTGCACGCAGACGTTGAGATCCACGTTGGCATGTCAATTCTTGAAGCTGTTTCTACAGATTTGCCACATTGACTGGGACTAAATCCCCATGTGGATCCATGGCAGAACTCCAGGACTTGGCTTTGGATTTCTGTTACAGATTAAGTATCCGATCCACATTGGGAAAATATGTATGAAGGATGTTCAGCACCTGATGCAATCTGTTCCCTGACGTGTGCAAGCCATGATGGTGAAGCGGCCGTTACTGAGGGGGGTCCCTAATGCAGCGATTATTCTGTGTAGATAAACTGTATTTAATAACCCAATTATATGACAATTCATGACACGACACGAATATCAGTGGACGTACTGAGCAGAAAGGAGGAGTGTGCGGAGTCTTCCAGCTCCCTCCTTCACCTATAGAGACATCCGCGCAGACCGCCCAGTACGCAGGCTGACCGCACGCCGATATGATGAATTCCAGGTCAATCCAAATGCTGCATGCTTACATAATGATTGATGATAACGGCGGGCAGGACGGTTCCATCGCTCGCAGCCCCTGCGGTCTGATTAGTCCAACCGTCTTATAACCAGAGGTCTAACAATGCAATCATTTTCCAGACGCAGCGGCACTGGAACCGTTCGGTTTTTTATGCCGCACGCCCATTTTATCAGACCGCAACAGGGTGAACAGATGCGAAAGAGAGAACACTTCTTTGCAACGTTCTTGGGACAAGAATGCCGCACAGTTAGCAGATTTACCTCCGGTAAACTTATTTAAGAGAATCGATTAAATGGCAATGCCCACAATACTATCATTGGAATGAATTACACATGGAGGGTTGGGGGTCAGAATCACCAGACGGCTCGTACGTCTGTTTGTCCCAATCCTGCAATCTTCAAATGAGTCTACAGGATGTCACATGGCCGTACTGACAGGCCAAGAGGGGCGCCATTTAAAGGGCTAGTCCCATCTCAGAAATCCTATTTCAATGTGTTTGAAATTGCAAAACAATGCGCTCGCCCGTAAGATGTCTATTTCCAAATTGCTCCACTCTCCAGATCTTGCAGCCGTTGATTCCTCTGCCCACTGGTTGTTTACCGCTCGTTGCCAGGGAAACAGACCATCTCTTGTATGGAAAAACATAGAGGCGGCCGGCGCCTGCGCACTCCTTTCATCTAAACCTGATCGCCGGGATCACAGGCCCACATGCACACCAGCCCTTAGCCCGGCTACCATTGTGCTCGGCTATTTCTTTCCATATCGCAGAGGAATCAATATCTGCAACATCTGGAGAACGGAGCATTTTACAAATAAGCATCTTATGGGGGAGCGCATGGTTTTGTGATTTTGAACACAATGAAATTGGACTTCCAAGATTAGAATCCCCCTTTAAGTAGACTGAACCTTTGATTTGGACCATCCCTCCTTCCCAAAGCACCATCCTAGGGGCAGCTCCGTGGCCCAAATACAATGACTGGTAATCTAGGGCAGTGTTCCCCAACTCCAGTCCTCAGGGACCACCAACAGGTCATGTTTTCAGGATTTCCCCAGTATGGCACAGGTGATGTAATTATTGTCGGTGCCTCAGACATTGCCACATGTGTTCTTACCATAGGATATCCTGAAAACATGGCCTGTTGGTGGTCCCTGAGGACTGGAGTTGGGGACCCCTGATCTAGGGTAAACAAAGCATCAGGAACTTGGATGGCATTCCCATTGTCCCTGTGTGTTTACTAGGCTAAAGTGACACATCAATAGTGGATGTCATGTGATCGTGTCAACCAATGGCTGTTGTGGAAGGTGATATTACCGCACCCTAGTAAGCACATGGGCATGATGGTGGCATGGTTGGTAGTGTGTGATGGCAGGGGTGTAACTTGCATTCACAGAGAATCGGACTCCTAACTTGTTGAAAGTAAACTATAGTAAAGCAAATAGCAGCAAAAAAGGAGGGATAATAGTGATAGTAGATCCCAGGAGCCAAGTACCCAGTAGAACATCACAGTGCCCTCGCCAGCTTGTCTTCTTTTCCCGATGCTATCCAATCCCCAGATAAGTGATGCACTCGAACTTCCACCTGATGCCAGGAGCCAAATACCCAGCAGAACATTGCCCATCACACGGCCTCTACTGTCTTCTTCCCACCCAGGTGCCATCTCTCCCCAGGTAAGTTATGCACCCAGCAGTCCACCTGATGCCAGGAGCCAAGTACCGAGCAGAACATTGCCCATCACACGGCCTCCACCAGCTTGTCTTCTTCCCACCCTGGTGCCATACCCATAGTAGATGCTTTCAGTGGTGAACATAAGTCACATGATCACTCTGTCCGGTCTGCAGCTACGGTGCCCTATATACAGCGAGCTGCGATGTTCTGCGTGATCCAACACTTTTCTATCATCCCCAGCAGGGATCGCACACATATACGGTAGCTTATCACCCATCAATGCTTTCAGCTGGCACGGTTGTGCTGTCCGATTCACGAACGCTGATACACTGACAAGTATACCGCAGAGTGTATATAGATGGAATGGAACAAGCCTAATCTGCACTTTGGAAAGTCTCCTTCCTATATGATGAGTGCGGCTAAGTTCACGTGAGCGTGAATCAGGCGCAGGTTCAGTGTGTTGCGAGACGTGCGAACATGAACTCCATTCAAAAGAATGGAGTCATACACATGAGCGACTGTTCTTCCCTCACAGTGATGCTGCGAGGTCAAATCTCGCTACGTGTCCTATTCTATCAGTCCCCATTGTCTTCAAACACATCGCATGCCGTGTGATACGCATGTGAGTGCGATGTGATGTCTCCCATTAAAACCAATGGGAAACACTTGCCGATGCCCTGACGCGCGTGAAACAAGCGCCGGAGGATGGCAATTTCACCGAAGTGATGCATGAAAAACACCTCACGTCTGCGAGTAAAACGCACGTTACTCGGTCTGATGTCGCGCTCGTCCTTGTGAACGTAGACCAAGATCGATAACCTTCATCACCTTTATAAATAAAGCTACAATCTGTACAAAAGCGCCAAAGTCTCATCCCCATTTGATATGAGGATAACCGGCCGCCATCTTACCTCCCAGCGATGCCGCTGACCTCTTCATGGGGTGAACATCGATGAGAAGCCTGAAATAAACAAACCTATTAATATCCAGCTGAATACTCGATGCTAACGAAGTTGTGAGTGAATGGAGATCGAAGGTAACGTAATATCAGAGCGGTAAATCCGCGGAGCGCCGTACGCCATACGGGGAAAATTATGCATAGAATTGGATTATAAGCTAAATATATTTATACCACCTGGAAGCATATATTACGCATCAATAGTCTTTTTCCGTTGCTGTGCAGGTACATAGCGTTTGTATAAATGGCGTGTTCTGGCATCAGACCGCACTAGCTATACTTAGCGGAGAACGGTTACGTAGGCGCCACTTATCTCTCCTGATAGGAGGGATCTGCCACTGAATGCTCCTGCTCTGCCAGCGCACAGCTGTGACAGATATGTGGTGGGCACAGCTGGTAAGATGCGCCAAACCCCTACACCAAGAAAAACAACTACGTTTGCACACAAAAAAGGCGCACTTAAGCCTCTGCGCATGTGTTGTTGAAAAAGGTGCATAAGTTCCTCTCTAGACTGATGCACACATGCTTTGAGCAGAAACAGACAGCTCTGTTTTCACTGCAGTGGTAAGATTTGGTATTGCAGGCCAAGTTCCCATTGAAGTGAGTATTTGTATTTGTTTGTTTTTGGACGCAGCTTCCGGCAGGTTTTAACGCCATCATTGTGCCGGGTGATGAGGTGCGTTCATCGCGGCAAAATAGAGCGCATGTCTGCGAGGCCCCATTGAAATCAATAGGACTGCTGTACCGCGATTGCTGCGGAGTTCAACACCCCACGGTAATCACGGTAAAAAGCGCATGTGTGAGTGGCCTTAGGCTAACTACACACGGGCGAGCGTGATATGGCGCTGTGAATCACGCGCTTCCCACCCTGTAAATTCCCCACGGATGCAATTTCTGCCTGGCATCACTTCGGTGGCGCGGGGGTTGTCAGCTGCGGCGGCGGATTGTGGAGCTTTCCCCATTGTTTCCAATGAGACTGGCATTGCATCGCCTGCAGGCAGTGTGATGCCGCCGCAGCAGGGGACGCTGCGATGCAACACCACGCAGAAAGATACAAGATGCTGCGATTTTTTTCCTACATCGTGGTGCCATGCAGGGAGACATCGCTCGTGTGTATGAGCCCGCTGACAAGAATGCTGTTCATACACGTGCATCTCGCAGCGCACAAATCTCACGTGATTTTCACGCCCATGCGAAGGCGGCCTAATAGAGAAAGTCCCTGCATACTCGCTGACATCGGGCGCGGAGAGATGCAGCTACACGCTGGGCATCACAAGCCCCAAGAATCAGCAGTGAACATGTGCGCGATACTCACCGGCGGTTGTCATGGTAACCCTGACACCCAGAATGCGGTGGCGTGTCACCGCGTTCAATGCTATATGAGCCTGAACAAACCCTTTAATAAATATGTCGCAGTGTGGCTGATATCTGGGGCGCTACGGCCGGCCATGACACCTCCCCTGCTGCGGTACATACTCAGGAAGTGATGTGTCCGTCAACGTCTCCGCGGGCAACTGCGATTTCTGCCTCAGACGCTAGGACCGATATCGCACCCGTATATCAGTGATTTCTATGCGGATGCGATGCGTTTTTGCGAGAGAAGGCGATTTTCAAGGGTGTGAAAAGAGTATGTTGTTTCAGGAGAAAATTAAAAGCAAAACCCGTCCCCCGCAGGAGTCCTCCATCCACGTGTTTAATGCGACTGCGATGCGGTTTTTAACTCGCCCATAGCAAGTAACGGGTGAGTTTTCCGCGATCTCAGAGCATTGTGGCGAGGGGAGAAACGCCCATGTAAAGTAACCCATTGTTTCCATTGGGTTAATATATCGCACGAGATCTGTGCGTTGCGCAAATGCACAGAACTAATGCGATTTTCTCGTCCGTGTAAATAAGCCCTTATTTGCCCAAAGCTCCTATTCAAAAAGAGGTTCTGCAGCATCCAGCTGCTACAATGTTCATGAGGTGACGCCTCATACCGGGCCGCGCGCTTCCATGATCCTTCTAGAAGCACTAAGGGACGTCTGTGTGCTGATTTCTGAGGGGTGAAGTGCTGCTATATGGTTCTCCATGGCGGCCATTACTGCTAATTGCTGCAAAGCCCTGTATGTGGTAAACGAGAGCGCCGCGCATGTTTACAGTTGTCTCACAGACAAATGGCGGTAAGTCTGACTGAAATACATTAATCCTGCTACCCACCAGGCCTCCTGAGGTCACAGCATTGCACCAGTGGGAGGCCACACTAGCACAGACACACAGAAGTGAATGTCGCCCCGTTTTTTGGCCCAGTGGTCTCACCTGAGCAGCTCATCACAGGACATTTAGTCATGTGACTGGAATGTTCCAACTAAGGAATGGGGGAGAACAGAAGTACACATCTACAAGATAATGATCTGACAGGATTCATTCTCAGTAAATCTTTCGTTCGCCTTCAGTATTAGCAGGAGCAGGGACATCTTGTGGATTTTTGGTGACGTTTGCATGCGCTTCAGGTAGCAGCCATAGTCCATGATTCATTTATTCAGTGCAAACAATGGCTGAACTGTGATTAGCTGCTGTTGGTAACCAGAATACGTCTTCCCTCACATCACAGATGAGGGAAGTATCTAAAACCATGCGAACAGTAACCAATCACAGAGCAGCTTTCATTTTACCCCAGCAGTACAGGAAATGAAAGCTGTGCTGTGATTGGTTGCTATGGGCAACAAAAACAAAGACAATTGTCTTTTACCATTCCGAACTGTGTGGGGATGGACTACTTCTCCGTGGCCGATCCTGTAGATTAGAAATACTTCTCCGTGGCCCATCCTGTAGATCAGGACTTTTTCTCTGTGGCCCATCCTGTAGATCAGGACTACTTCTCCGTGGTCCATCCTGTAGACCAGGACTACTTCTCGGTGGCCCATCTTGTAGATCAGGACTACTTCTCCATGGTCCATCCTGTAGATCAGGACTACTTCTCGATGGCCCATCCTGTAGATCAGGACTACTTCTGTGTGGCCCATCCTGTAGATCAGGACTACTTCTGCGTGGCCCATCCTGTAGATTTAGGACTACTTCTGTGTGGCCTATCCTGTAGATCAGGACTACTTCTCCATTGTCCATCCTGTAGATCAGGACTACTTCTGCGTGGCCCATCCTGTAGATCAGGACTACTTCTGCGTGGCCCATCTTGTAGATCAGGACTACTTCTCCATGGTCCATCCTGTAGATCAGGGCTACTTCTCCATGGTCCATCCTGGAGATCAGGACTACTTCTCGATGGCCTATTCTGTAGATCAGGACTACTTCTCTGTGGCCCGTCCTGTAGATTAGAACTACTCCTGCGTGGTCCATCCTTTAGATCGGGACTACTTCTGCGTGGCCGATCCTGTAGATCAGGACTACTTCTCTGTGGCCCATCCTGTAGATCAGTACTACTTCTCCGTGGCCCATGCTGTAGATCAGGACTACTTCTCCATCGTCCAACCTGTAGATCAGGACTACTTCTGCGTGGTCCTGTAAATCAGGACTACTTGTCCGTCGCCCATCCTGTAGATCAGGACTACTTGTCCGTCGCCCATCCTGTAGATCAGGACTACTTCTCCGTGGCCCATCCTGTAGATCAGGGGTGTCAGACTTATTTTGACCAAGGGCCACATCAGCCTTATGGTCACCTTCAAAGGGCTGATTGCAATTGTAGGACTGTATAGTAAGCGCCTGTTCACACAAGCATATTTGCGCCACGTGTTATGCACGTAATACGCACTGAATTGTTCTCATGACTTCAATGAGTTTGTTCATATGAGCGCGTTTATTAATGCAATGTGCGACTGCGGAAAGAAATACGTGGCACGGCCTACAGTGGTGCATACTATGGACCCGTAACAGGCCATTGAAGTGAATGGGCCGGCGCAAATACGGAGCGAATGCAAATACGTGTTTATTTGCACACAGAAATATGCTGGAGTGCTTCAAAAAAGTGGCTGTAAGCACAAGCCCTAATAGTGACCCCCATAGTGGATCCAGTAATAATACTGACCCTCATAGTGACCCCAGTAGTAAGTGCCCCCTATATTGCCCAAAGTAGTACTAAGTGACCCCTATAGTAGCAGCAGTAGTAATAGCGCCCCCCTACTAGCCTCCGGCTGGGCAGCATCCCTACAGGCATTCCACTCAGCAGCCTGCAGCTCCCGTCCGGCGGCAGCAGTGCAGTCTGACCGCTGACCTCCCCCCTCAGTGTCCGTTCTGCATGCCAGTCAGCACACGCAGATGCCGCTACTGCAGGTTGGGTGAGCGGAATGCTGCACGAGTTTGCTGCTTGTCCGGCGGGCCACATAAAATGAGGTGGTGGGCTGGATGATATAGATTGTAAGTCTACCGGCTTGCTAGGCTGAAAGAAGACAATGCCAATCTAGTTCAGCCTGTTTCCACCCCCTTGTTGAACCTATACACAGTCCGGTATTGCGCTCACCGACGTACGTTTTTATGTTGATGCAAGGCATTTTCTGGCAAAAACGCCTCCCATCACTTCTGTGAAGTAGCGATCCTCCGGCGCAGCTTTCAGGCACGGTAAAGCATCGGCGAGTGCTTCCCATTGTTTTCAATGGTAAAACCCCGCATCGCTCTCGCGTGCGCATCACATGTGCGATGTGCTTTACTTTCCCATTGAAAACAATGGGCAATGCGTTCAGAGGAAAGTGAAAAGATAGGACACGCCGCGATTCAAAAGAATAGAGTTCATATCTGCGTGAGTTTTGTGAGTCGCGCAATGCAACAAACTCGCACAACATTCTTGGCCGTGTGAATCTGGCCCCACATGTGACGGCAAAACGACAACTCCTTCTAGGGGCTCCTCTTTGGACTAGGAGTATAGATGGGGGCATATTCTGACTCTTGCTATGGGGTCCCATGAGTTCTATGTACAGCTGTGGTCATCATTCTGAATCTTGGGGAGTGACTGCAGTGGGGCATTGTGAACACCCTGCTCTCGGGACTAGGAGCTTGAGACTGGTTCCAGTAACAAATGATCAGGTTTCTGCTTTCCTTTTCCAACTTCTCTCAAAAAAGTTAAAGCTGTAAATTGATTGGTTACTAGTTTTTACAAATCTGCCCTGTCTTTTGACAGTTTGCTGAGGGTAATCTGCGATGTAGCGCCATCTGAGATGTCTGCCGCTCCCAGCCTTGGAATTTCAATAATGCAGATATAAATTAAATGAGGAAAGCAATATGTGGAAAGGACAGCGAGAGCTGCTGCGAGAGTTCTCATTGTACAAGAGCTGCTGGTACAATGTGAAGGATTATGGGCCCATTTAGTCACAACGATTCTCGCTGAAAATTTTCTCAAAGCCATCTTCTGAGCGATAATCGTTGGGTCTGAATGCACGGACATCCTGCAGTTTTTGTGCACAATTCGTTCCTCTCTCAATTCTAGTTTTCTAGAATTAAGAAATGAACTCTTATCAGCGGTGCAGGCTGTTATCACAGTCGGCAACGCTGATAAAATTCTTTCAGCTCATGTCCCGCTGGTAGTTCACAGCGGGACGCGAGCTGTAAGCTTGGAGAACAATGCAGCTGTTTGCTTATGCAAAACAGCTGTATTGTTCACCGAGTGATAGCGGCGGTGTCCTGCTCCGCCTGCATAGCTCTTTAGTAGCTAATTAGTTACTATAGACTATGCAAAGATTCGCTCATAACTGTCACTCAAACTGTCATTTGAACGATTTTTGAGCGATCATCTTTCAGTGTAAAAGGGATCTTACAGGTTAATCCACCTATTGGAAGTTAGCTTCCTGCAAATCAATGTTAGACTCTTTATACAAGCCTTGTAATAATGACTGGGAATTGAAAACTAAGCCAGAATCCATACCCAGGCAGCTGTTTCGGGGTCTTTGCCCCCTCCTCAGTGTGTAGTGATTTCTGGCTTGGCTAGCGAGAGGCGTGTGATGTGAGTAAAGAACGCTACCTTTTCTCCTTAGGGAGAGCACCTAGAAGGTGAGTGAGTGAAGAGACTTATAAGGCCATTTATGCTCCTCTGGGTAATATGCAAATAAGGGAGATGGAACAATATCTCTGCAGCGCCACCTATTGGAGGGCAGCTTCCTTCAATTCAATGTTAAACTCTTTATACAAGCCTTGTAACAATGACGTGACCTGGAGCCTCCTCAGACAAAGTCCAGCCACAGCCTACGCAGGTGGGCTAAAGCAGTGGTTTTCAACATGGACATTATTGCCCCCTGGGGGCGTTTTTACTTCCTAAGAGGGGGGTGCCTTGTGGCTTGTTTGTGAAAAGGCATTTTCAGTGAAGCTATGAAGCCTTCAAGACTGAGTGATTACCTTGCAAAAATGCATTCAGACAAAGTGGGTAAGCAAATTTCATTTTTCCAAGGTTTAAAGTCAAAGTTTGAGAACCGCAGCATCTGCTTTCAATGCTGACAAAGGCCTCCTTGCTTCCTATAAAGTCTCTTTATTAATAGCGCAATGTGGCAAATCACATACTATTCGGGAAACACTTATGTTACCCGCAATTAAAGAGATTGTCAGTACCATGCTGGGGTCTGACACGTGTGCCCTCATTAAATTGATTCCTTTGAGTAATGACACAGCTTCAAGAAGAATTGACAAGATGGCTGCTGATGTGGAAGAAGCGCCTTTGGACGTGTTAAAGAACACAGAATTTCTAATGCAAATTGACAAGTCAATGGTTAGAGACAATGAAGCATTGCTGCTATCTTATGTTTGTTTCATTAATCAGAATGAAGAGGTAGTGGAGGAACTGTTATTTACCAGACATTTAACCACCGACACGAAAGGATCCTCCAAAAGATTGGAATAATTTTTCCAAGAAAAAACCATGCCATTAACAAATGTACTTGCTTGTGCAACTGACATAGCTGTATCCACGATTGGTCGATATCACAGATTTATAGCCCATTTAATATCTACTATACCTAGCATAATGGCAGTCCACTATGTGATCCATCGGCAGCACCTTGTTGCTAAATGTTTATGTGAGAGATTGCATGATTCTCTGCGCTATGTAATTAATGCTGTTAACAAGATAAAAGCGCACTCTTTGAATGAACGTCTTTTCCGTAAACTCTATTAAGACCATGATGAAGAATTCAAATGTCTACTCCTACACACCGAAGTGAGGTGGCTGCCAAGAGGAAAGTGCTTACGATGCTTCTACAAACTTTTGGACACAGTAGTCAAGTTTCTTCGGCCGATTGACCCAAACCTCTGTGATGCAATCGAACTACGACGTCTTGACGTTGCCTATCTCGCAGGCATATTTGACAAACTCAGCAAGGTCAAAACAAAGCTACAAGAAGACACAATGAATTTCATTAAGGCTAAAGGTATAATCTCTTCCTTTATTGCCAAACTGGACTTTCATGTCAATAACCTGAGTCGATGCTAGCTCTGTCAGTTTCTGAGTCTTCAAGAAATTGCATGCGAAGATGGAGACAAACCTCCAGATGCAGACTTAGACGTTTTTTGCTCACACCTCAAACGAGCCAAAGAAGACATGCAAACTAGATTTCATATCTATGTACCATTGAAATACTCAATCCATTTTCAGCAGATGCAGGAGAATTTTTATCCCAGATTACAAGAGCAGTTGATTGACTTGAAACACGATAGCGAAGCCCAAGCCCATTTCCAACAATGTGGCTATGAATGTTTTTTGGTGAAAGTGAAGAATTCCTATCCTATCCTGTGGCATGAGGTTATGTTACTCGTGTTAGCTCTCCATCTATGTACTTAGTGGAGAGGGGCTTCAGCGCAGTTCAGCAGCTCCTGACAAAAGCGAGAAACAAACTTCAGATATGTGTAAGGGGAGACTTGAGACTGTGGTTGACGAAGATAGAACCAGATATCCACAATTAACCTGTTTTTAAATATTTAGCTGAGACATGTTTTCACATATAAGGCTAATCTGTTAAACACTATCAAACTTCCTCCAGGAGTCCCCAGGGGACCCTATAGAAAGCTTTCTCAGCGTTAAGAGCTAATAGGCACAGGTGATCCCCAACTAGGCAAGCTAGCAATATGAGGGAAATAGATCGAATCGTCATATCCCTGGCCTCACATCCCGGTAAATAGCCGACCTGCTCTCTGTATATTAAGGATCGTATTAAAGATTGCAGACAGACAGCTAAGATTTTTAAAAAGAGTTTTGTGAAATAGATATATAGTTGTTACAAGCTGATGGATTCTTTCCAGGTTTGGGTAATACTGTCATGATTGCTTGAAGCGTCTGAGGAAGAAATGGGCATGTTTTAGATATAGCGTTAAATAAAGTGTTTCCCAAACTCCAGTCCTCAGGGACCACCAACAAGTCATGTTTTCAGGATATCCTATAGTAAGAACACCTGTGGCAATGTCTGAGGACTGACAATAATTACATTACTTATGCAATACTGAGAAAATCCAGAAAACATGACCTGTGGGGGTTCATGAGGACTGGAGATTTTTGGAAACACCACATTAAATGATTTACATAGAAGGGGTACTAGACGATCCCCACATAATCTGTAAAATCTGGGCATATAGCCATCTGGTCCTGGGCTCTTGCCTATCTTCAAGCCCTGTGTTACCTCCAGAATCTCTTGCTTCTAAACCTGAGGAAAATTTTCCAGGGAGACCATATTTGGAACAATTATCTGAGATCTGATTCTGTAGGTTCCCAGCATTGTTTGGGATATTATATAGAGCTTAATAGTAAGACCGAAAGCTGTCTAGAATATCAGGAGTAGAATGTACTAAGCCTTTGTTAGAAGAATTAATAGAAAATATGTATGGTGAAGACACTTTGGGTTAATAGCTATAGCTAATCCCCGTGCACACACGAGCCCTATCCTTGTAACATAGTGAGGCCGAAAGCAGATCTTTTAACCAATGGGATCTCTCTTTTTTCAGCCTAGAACCATGTGAAATAGATATTCCTCTAATTACACATTTTAGGGCCTCCCACTGAATCGGTGCCGCTGTACCATCTGCCACATGATCTGTACTGAAATCCTGAATTGCCTTTCGCACATTCCTCAACCACAGTGAATCATTCAGGAGATTATCGTTAAGACACCAGGAATGGTTCCCACCTCTTTCCCAAAGACCCCTAAAGGCCCTGTACTGGCCCAGAGCTACAGGCCACTTCAGAATGTCTTTCATGATTGTCATGTGCATTTGTATTGTCAGCAATTTCTGTATGCATGAAGTGTATGTGGTGCACCTCTGCAGCACTGAAAGTGTTAACTGTCTGGTATGTGAGATGTCTGGAAATAATGAAAACAAAGGTTTGGTACCGTGTTAGTCAGTAGAGCAAAATGTGATTGTTCTCAGCAAGAGAAACCACGTAATCGTGTAGATATGATACCTTTTGATGGCTAACAAAAATACATGATGTTATAGTGAGCTTGTGAACCTCTCGGGCTCTTCGTCAGGCTAAAATGGATTGGATCTGAAGAGGCATGCATATTTATACACACTTATAACACACATACTTATGACAAGGCACAGACCTGGATGTGATTGGTTTGCACTTAAAACGAATACTGCAACAGAAAACAAACTTTTTGACAAGGCACTGATAACAGAGTGAAATTTTATGGTCCCTGAATTACTGTTAGGGGGTCTTCAGGCCAGGAATGCTGCAAGAGGTACACAAACATTTTTAACTAGATACTGATAAGGGAGTGAAAGTTTATGGTCCCTGAATTACTGTTGGGGGGTCACCAGGCCAGAAGTCTTATCTGTGCTATAGATGTCTCACACCTGCCATTCACACATAAATCCTCATGAATAATTTAACCCACTGCTCACCGTGTCAAAAGTTATCAATTTATATTCCCAAATTCTTCTATGGTTTTGTGACTTGAAACCACCCTTCAATATCAAAACTCTCATATCCCCTATGCCATGTCCATAGTTAGAAAAGTGCTTGGCCACAGGTAATTCTCTCTTTCTGTGATTAATTGTATGGCAATGAGATCTCATCCTCACTTTCAGTTTCTGTCCTGTTTCTTTGACATAAAGGCCCCCCAACAGGACATTTACTGCACAGGATCAGGCACACAACATTGGTGTTACGATCGTGTGGGCAAACTAAGCACTGGGCCCCACCCGATCGTGACCGAGGGACAGGCACGCACGGGTTTCAGACAACTGGCCCTGTGCTACAGGGAGGATGACATGGCCCTACCTGAACAGGGACATCGCCCCAATAAAGGGCGGCCCAGCGGTCTTCGGATCTGGGTCCTAGCTGCTCCTAGGAACCATGCCACCAGAACAGCATACATACACATGACACATGACAGGAACAGAACAATAGGACACACAGAGCCAGAAAACACAGCATACAGCAGCCAAAATGCAACCATGCACAGCTATATATAAATACCAGGTATTAGTTGACATTTTGATAAAAACGTGGAAGCTAGTGGGCCACTTCATGGCTCCTGGCTATTCCGCTAGTCCCTACACTAACCAGGAGTCCAGCAGCACCAGACACAGCTTCCACATCAAACTGCAACAGGACAGAACAGAGCACAGATCACACAGCAAACTGCAACAAGACATAACAGAGCACAGATCACACAGCAAGCTGCAACAGGACAGAACAGAGCACAGATCACACAGCAAGCTGCAAAAGGAGAGAACAGAGCACAGATCCCACAGCAAGCTGCAACAGGACAGAACAGAGCACAGATCACACAGCAAGCTGACGTAACATGACTGCTCACCCTGAACACCAGGAAAACACTAACAGGTGCTGGGTTTATATGTGAGCAAAGACCCAGGGGATTGGCTATCAGGAGATCACCCAGCCAACCCAATCATTCACCACCTGTGTAGCTGTGCTGCTAGAAATCTTAGTACTACAGATCCCAGCAGCACAACGTAACAGTACCTCCCCTTTAAAAAAAAAAAGGGCCTCTGCACCCTTTAAGCATAAAAAAATTATGCAACTCTTCCAAACCGCACACGTGTACAGGATTTATCTAAAAAGGACCAAATACCAAGGCAAAGATGGCAAAATGGGAGAGGGTAAGAAATAGTGCACCTAAAACAAGTACCACCGCCGGCCTCAGTCACAGTAGCCTGCAAGGAAAAGTACACTAGACCAGAGGGGAAAACATGGCAACCCTCCTACTGACATAACGACCCATAGGACTCATCCAAATGGGCCTTTTACCGGCGTACATCAGAAGGCCAAAAACACAGGTACATACAACAGGGGTCTACAACAAATTATGTCTGCAGGGCGCAACTCGCCACAAAACGGACACCGGGACAGGAATACAGATCGGGCATCCGTCCACCAACAGATATGTAGACATACAGGAACAGAAATCAGGCTCCACAACCAATGGATGGGTGGCTCAGACAGACAGGGCCCTAAAATCCGCCTACCAATGGACAAAGAGGACAGGATTCGGATCGGGCGTCCGCCCACCAACAGACGGGTAGACAGACATACATGAAGAGGGCGTCCAAACACCAGAGGACGGGTGGATCAGATAGACGGAAAACAGAGACTGACAGACATCAGACAAACCAGTTACAAAAGGGGGTGCATTATGTTACGATCGTGTGGGCAAACTAAGCACAGGGCCCACACGATCGTGACCAATGGTACGGATACACATGCACAGGTTTCAGGCAACTGACCCTGTGCTACAGGGAGGATGACATGGCCCTACCTGAGCGGGGACATCACTACAATAAAGGGCAGCCCAGCGGTCTTCGAATCTGGGCCCTAGCTGATCCTAGGAACCACGCCGCCAGAACAGGACACATTCACATGCCACATGACAGGGACAACTGAACAGAGTGAGCTGACACACAGAGCCAGAAAACACAGCATACAGCAACAAAAATGCAACCACTAGTAATAGGTGATAAGCTATATATAAATACCAGGTATTAGTTGACATTTTGAAAATGTGAAAGCTAGCGGGCCACTTCACGGCTCCTGGCTATACCGCTAGTCCCTACACTAACCAGGAGTCCAGCAGCACCAGACACAGTTCACATAGCAAGCTGCAACAGGACAGAACAGAGCACAGATCACACAGCAAGCTGAAGTAACATGACTGCTCACCCTGAACACCAGACAAACACTGACAGGAGCTGGGTTTATATGTGAGCAAAGACCCAGGGGATCCCGTGTATGCCTCCTTGCCCTCTCATGTGAAGCGGCGCAAGTTGTACTCAGCTACCAAACTTGTCATGCAATTATTGAACTGTTAATAAAAGGGTCTTACTGACTGTTCCCAGTGTGACTCTAAAATAGACTTCTCCATGTGTGGATCCTTTATTAACCATCGGTTGCATTCACTGCGGAGGAAGGAATGGTGACGTCATCCGGGACAACTCCAGAGAATGAACCAAGGTAAACCAGTTCCCGGTTCCCCCCTGTTTAAATAGCCTGCCCTTGGCCCCGTTGGACGCTTTCCTGGCTACCCTCGGGGTGGGAGATAGTAGCGCCACCATGACAAGGCCTACAACTCATCCCCACTGTCTCCTAGGCTAGGGCCCGCTCCTCGGACACTGCAGCACCACAGACTGGGGCGTGATCTGACCATCATGTTAGTCGTGCCATCCATTTTAGTACTTGGGCTTCTGACCCCACGCATGACAGAAAGACAAAAAGGGGTTTAGGGGTAAGAAAGAGGATGGGGTATATACAACCGGGACTGGAGCTGGGTTACTCAGGCTATCCACTAGTCATTTACCAGTGTTGAGATGACACATAATGCTGTTGGATCCTATTGGGGGAGGGGTGGAATAACAGATGAGCATCCCAACTAGCTCCAATCTAGAAAGCTGAAACTCATCTGGGTTTCAAATTAGGCATCAGACTATATATGAACTACCAAAATTAATAGGGTCACCCAGAGTTAGCCACAGAGAAAACCCGCCTTGGAAAGTTGAGACTGGACGAGGACAACCCAGGGCGACACATGAAGGCTAACCATGGCAATCAGGCTATTATTGTAAATAAACACCCTCAGATACTGGTGAGGAGAATACACAGGTCAAAACCGACATCAGCTGAGGCGTTATTATTGCTAATTTGTGGTCACATTCCTGCTGATCGGTCCCGGTGGCATCAGCGTTCTCTGTGATGTTGTGGCTGAGCGGTTTGCCATTGCTCTCTAGGAATTGTGGTTGGCAGGGAAGGGAGAACTTGTCAGTCTGGTAAGGCAATCATTGGCAATTCTAGCATGTCTAGAAATTTAGGCAAATCGCCAAAGGAGCGAAATATGGCAGTTTTGCTGTCTTTCATAGCTGTGAGTTGAAAGGAATATCCCCAGCGGTAAGGGATATGTGTCTCCTTCAGGGCATCCAGTATGGGTCTTAAGGCCCGATGTAATTGAAGAGTGCACCTAGTCATGTCTGGCAGAATAATGATTGGAGTACTGTAGTATAACAGATTGTTGCTTTAGCGGGCATATCTGAGGATGGCTTCCTTATGCCTATTGAAGGGAATACGGCATATGACATTTCTTGGATGTTTTGGGTCAGATGATTTGGGACCCAGCACCCTGTGTATGTGGTCGATTCTGATGGGTTTGTCTGCGGTATGCTGAGTTAGAAAGCCAAAAAATATTTGGGCCCGGGTTTCTAGCTGGTTGTCTACAACTTCCTCAGATAGACCTCATATGGGGGTTATTTCTCTGATGTCTGTTCTCTAGGTCATCTAAATTAGTCAAAACGTTAGAGATTTGGGCTGATTGTGTCTGTTGTGGGCCTCTAATATGACCTTGTATGACCTTGGGCTTCTAGTATGCCCTTTAGTATAAGCTTGCCGTGGGTCTCTAGTATGGTGGAAGTCTGTTCCTAGGACTCCCCGACCGCGTTTAATCTATGACCCACTTGCTGAACTCCCTTCTAAATAGGCGCTAAGGCTTGGGAGGTTTCAAAGCGCTGAAAAAGTGAATCCAGTTCACGTTTAGCGGGCATAACCTTAATATCTGCGTTTTTTAATCCCATCCGCTGACATTTAGTGGAGAACCCAGTGCTATCGGACCTGTCATATGCCTATCGCAGTGCTGTAGCTTGAGAAGGAGCCCCGGAAGGAGAACTGTGTGTCCAGGCAGGAGATGAAGAATATGAGGTGTGTGAAATGCTGGTGTAGTGGTTGGGAGTGATAGCTCCCTCTTTACTCATGGGTTGGCTGCCCCTGTGGTCTGGGGTCCCAGGCTGAGGAGTGATGACAGCATTCTTCACTGTTTTCTCTAAGGAGGAGTCACAACAGGCACCCAGCACCACCATTTTGAATGTGGATGCTGGAGAGTATGGGGCTCCAAGAAAGTCCTTCTCCCCCTCAGTAAATCAGTAGTGTTTTTTTAACGCTGCGATATCGTTGCATTTTTTTACCGTGAATGTCTAATGTTAAGAACGCATCGAAAGTTTGCGCTTTGCGATTTTTGTGCAATGCGTTTTTAACATTAGAAAGTTCCATTGACAATCGTGTTAAAATGCAAAACCTGTAACACGGCCCTCAACTATAATGCTTTATTCCTAGTACTGGGCTCTCTATATGGAGAAGAGAGGCCTTATGGGCCCCTAAGGCTCCTGGGCCGAGGTGCAACCGCATCCTCCGCATCCCCTATAGCTACACCCCTGCCCAGAGGTATGTCCACGTAATAGAGCCGGGGGTAGCGGGTTTGGCATGGTGGTTGCACCAGCTTCCCCACTGTAAAGGGAATCCCACTCTGCTCTCCTGCGTCAGCGGTCCCTGCTCTTTGAGGGATCAAGGAGCAAGAGATCGCAGCTCTCCTCCTCTGCTAAGCCAGACGGGGAGGCAGAATTCTCATGCAGTGGCACCATTTTGGGAGCCAGTCCTGCCGCAAATAGAGTGCTAAGGCCCTCAGTCCACGGACGTGATTTCGCCGGCGGTAAATCGGTGGCGAATTACGCCGTCTGAAGCATTCCATAGCGTTGCTATGGAAGGCGGCGGACCCACGTCCACGAGCAAAGAATCATTGCGATTCTCCGCTCGCTGACGACAATTTGCAGCATGCTGCGAATTGCCGCGATTCTCCGCGGACAACCTATCTGTCAGATAGGGCTGACCGGCGGAGATTCGGCGGCGGCTCCTGCTCCCGGGCGGCAGCTCCCGTGGTGGAGATTCGCCGTGGGACTTTGCAATGCCCGTGGACAGGGGGCCTCAGATATCACTGTAGGTTTCACTGCTCCTGTTCTTCATCTCATTGTGTGTTGGAGAAGGTCTGTCAGCCGGTGCCTGGTTCCTGGTGCCTCTTATAATGCCAGGTATAGCGGGAACCTAAGGAATCCACAGCTCACTCTGCCATTCACAGGTCGCGCCCCTAAAACCTTTCCCTGAAACCTTTTGATAGAATAGGACAACTAAAAGGGGTTGTCCAAGTTGTAATATTTCTGAAAAAGCCGTTCACCATGCAGGTTTGTCACTAACATGACAAACCTGCATATACTCACCTTTTCCTGCTCCCACTGTGTCCCGCACCACCATTTTATGTCTTCTCTCTGACATCCCTTTTACAGGCGGCCCCAACCCATTTATGGGACGTCACAAGCATGGCAGCCAATAACAGAGCACAGCAGTGTGACATCCTGTAAACCAGGCGGGACTGCAGCCTGTGCATGGACACTAGGAGCGAGAGCCGAGTGATGGTGCAAGACACAGCGAGAGAAGGGACAGGTGAGTATATTAGTGTTTGTTAGGTTACTGCATGAGGAACAGCTTTTACAGAAATAGTACGAGTCGGACAACTCCTCTAAGGACCTTTTATGGGAAATGCCCCTAACTTTAATGCATGTTCATCTCCAACATCCTCGTTTATATTAAGTGGTTTTTCTCTTGTATACAGAGAGCTTCTTCATCTCTAAGGTGTATGTGGTCACCTGGCTGGCAATTGTTTAGTATGAGTCTTAGCTAAATGCAATTTTACTAGTTTCAAAGTCAGTTAGAAACTCTGATAAAGTGTCTCATCCAACAACTTTACAAAACTCTTTATCGTGCTTTTCTGAGAATCATCATTTATCAAGATGTTCTGCAGTCAGGAACTTCCCCAAGCCGGTATACAAGTCTGTTATCTGAAGAGATACACCAGACAAAGTAGAACCATGTATTTATCTGTGTAAACAGTAGACAACGTAGTGTGAATAAGCATCCCGCTAGATAGAATACAGAAAATCTAATATGAAATACTTATAAGTCAAATCTTTTCGCTTCGCTACCACCAGTCAAACACTGAGCACAGTTTGCAGTCTATGAACATACAATTTTTCCCCCTGTTATTGTGCAGGAAAAATGGAATGAGCTGGGGTTGATGTGAACCCCATTATGGTGCCTTATTTTGAATGTCTTGTTTTTTTGTTACTTTTTGATGAATATATACATAGAATTCCTTCCTAGCACAGAAAAATTAGATTATGTGATGTAGATACAAATGTTATTATTCCCAGTAAGAGAAACCAAGTCATCTTGTAGATATGATACCTTTTAATGGCTAACAAAAATACATGATGCTACAGCGAGCTTCTGAACCAACGCAGGGTTCTTCTTCAGGCTTAAATGAAATAGATCCAAAGAGGCATCCATATTTATACACACTTATGACATACATACTTATGACAAGGCACAGACATGGATGGGATTGGTTTGCACTTAATGGAATACTGCAACAGAAAACAAACTTTTTAAATTAGACACTGATAAGGGAGTGAAAGTTTATGGTCTCTGAATTACTGTTGGGGGGGTCACCAGGCCAGAAGTCTTATCTGTGCTATAGAGGTCTCATACCTCCTATACACACACAAATGAATAATTTAACCCTCTATTGAATGTGTCAAAAGTTGTTATACATTTATATTCCCAAATCCTTCCATGGCTTTGTTACTTGAAACCAACCAGCCTTCAATATCATAACTCTCATATCTCCCATGTCATGTCCATGACTTGAAAAATACTCAGCCACAGGTAATTCTGTCTTTCTCTGTTTAATTGTATGGCGATAAGATATCATCCTGCTTTCAGTTTTTGCCCTGTTTCTGTTGGAGAACTCTGCGTTGGTCTGAAAGCTCGCACTAACATCATGTATTTTTGTTAGCCATTAAAAGGTCTCATATCTACAAGATTACTTGGTTTCTTTTGCAGGGAACAATCACATTTTGCTCTACTGGCTAACACGGTACTAAACCTTTGTCGCACCCAAACAGACAACCACTTTCAAGCAATTATCACTATGAAACAAGATGGAAAACTCCAGCCCTATACGGGGTCATCCAGGACTCCATCATTGTACAGACTGTACAGGTTCAATATAAATTATTTTTGTCAAAAGCCTACAATGTTAACCCTTTCCAATCCACTGTCTGTCGTCTAAAGACATTATGATTTAAGGCTGTACAGCTCCGATGTTGAAAGACGTCCGTCGGGGTTCTCTTACTGTATATTGCCAGCCATTCTGCTGTTGGAGCCTACCCAACATGCCACCTCATGCAGTACTGGCTTTAGCCAGCAGATAGTGCCATTTTATAACGGCAGAAAAAGAGTAAGCCCCCTAGGAAAACCAGGATACAAATTGGATTGGAAAGGGTTAACATTCAGTTAAAGAATCAGCTTACAATGACATCACAAGTTAAAGAGCAAGTCAACCAAAATGCTAAAATGACACAATTCTACACCCTTTATATTTCATCAGCATCGGGCTTTTGCTGTCCAAGAAGAATTCTTGCCAATATGGGAAGCATAAATGAAACATATTCTGTACGAAAAACATGACTGATAAATTAGCTCTTAGATGGGAACGTCAAGTGACCACATGTTTGGGCAGGATGGGGAGGTACAGGTGCAGATGGCCATCAGGATAGAAAAAAATGGAGCTCATCCCACTAGACCAAGGTCCGAATGGTAAAGCTATTCAATACCAATCACATTTGCAGCTGTTTTCCACTATGGGGCTACTAACACAAGCTGTAATGTCAACAGATGAATCACTGGGTCTTGCCTTGTTCTTCAGTATTAATTCACGACCTAAGACTTTGGCTGCAGAGTTCTCTGGAATTTATGATGTTCTGACAGAAGAGTCACATCCCAACACCAACAGCAGATACTGGAACATTCCTGTAACTCACAACTGTCCCATTGTTCTGTGCTGCGGGAAACTGCACTCGTAAAAGACTGAAGTTCAAGAAATGACCTTGGTCTCCAATCAGCATTCTTCTGAAAAATACAGTATAACACACTATATAATAAGGCTATTCCCATCTTATAGAGTGATGGTGTATCACTAGGATGTGCCATTGCTTCTTGGTTGGTGGAGATTACCACTGCCTTCACTAATGTGACAGAGTCTAAGCCCTTCGGAGACATTCTGGTACTTTGGCAGGCCAGTCCAACTACGGATATACCGGCTAAGAGTGACACTGCAAAGAGGACACAGTACTAAACCACAACTCCGGCTCTTTGATGCTCAAGTTAAAAGGGTTGTACCAGAATTTTTTTTTTACCCTATCCACAACATAGGGACTGAGGGGGTACAGTAACTGGCACTGTGCATAAGGTGCTGTTGGAGCACCAGTAGGGAAAGGAGAGAGAGATTCAGAGGTTGTGAGAGGTGCTGTTGGAGCACTCTGAAGTGTAGATGCGACAGTCTGAGGAGAGGAGAGAAACAGCAGGAGCCGTTACAAGGGGCCATGGGTCTGTTGAACTGAGCAAGCAGAGACTGGCTTTGGGCAAGCATCCTAGTAACCATGATAGAGGCACACTACTGAACTAGCCAAAGTTAGTAGAAGTGGCAAGTCCCATGCGACGTACTGTAAGTGAGGCCAGCTTCATCAGAGACTATCAGTGTGCACAATACAAGTGAAAGACAATAGCTAACACACAGACCTGTGATAGGGCTCATAAAAGAGTTGAGTGTTATATATATATGTATTTATTATATCTCAGTTGGACTGAGTCATTACATAAACTGCGCTTGACAGGTTCTCCTAGAGATTACAAGCCCTGTGGTATTGTCATTGTTCTAATGGTATTTTCATTCTGAAAATACTCTTATTACTGTTCTTCTGTCAATATTGTTATTGTGTACCAAATATCAGCGATCCTAGGATTTGGTTAGTTGTAGCTAGCAACAATTGATTCTAAGTAAAAGGTTTAATTGCTTACTTGTCATTATACTGTTATTCTCTTATAATTCTCTGTTCATAAATATACATTGTATATCCTTGTAACTCCTTCTGCTGCATCGTATCCTGAATCTGTGTTGCAATGTCACCACTGGCGAAAGTTGCTCAAAATGGTCAATAAAGCGTACAAAGGATTGTTGTTTGCCTTATTGTTTTATATTTCACACATACAGGTTGTTGTTCACTTGTTGCTCAGTTTTGCGGTCGCTGAAGCGCACACTTCCCTGTAAAGTTGTTGGCCAGTTGTTGAAAGACAAACAGTTTACATCAGACAATAATTAATCAACCAAGGACTCTCTTTAGATGAGCTCAAGCGAAGCGACTGTTGAGTGAAATCTTGCTCGTCCCCCAGTTGATGGTGGTGTTTACATAGAACAACTATCGTTTACATTCGCTCTATTCAGGTGACAGTTGTCCTGAGTAAAGCCCCCCTAATTCACAATGATAGCCTGCTGTAAAATGAAGCTTGCACCCACAAGTATTGATATGGGCACAGCTCTTGAGCTGCACCATCACTACTACTCTGTAATATTGTAAAGGGGATGGGGAGCGACTCCAATGATTCCAGTTCCTAAAATTTATTGGGTTCTTGTTGAGCAACATTTCGTTCAAACCATGTACTTTTAAGGAGGGGATACGTGTAGTGGCCCAAATGGGTCCTACAAAAGCGCCTTGCCTTTAAATGGTGGCGCTCAGTTCATGTATAATGTCACCGAAGGGACAACAGGTTTCGACAAAGACTTATGGAACCCCCTGCGACCCCTCCTTTTGCGATTTCCAGAGGACCGGTACCCCTTCTGTCCCACCATGTACAGCTCAAATACCGACAGACTCTCCTCACAACGCAACTGCGTACGAGACCCCACCCCTTCTTCCGTCCCCCCTGCAGGGCAGCGGTGGCGACATCAGCAGCAGGGCAGGCGGATGGGGTGTGACGGTAAGTGAGACCTCGGGGACTGAGTGCGGTATCGACTGAGCAGGGAGGAAGGGAAGCGCGATGGCTATGGCAGGACGGCCCCCACTGGGTTAGCTCCCCAGTGGCCCAATCGAATTGGGGGTTGTGCAATGCCAGCCACGGCATCCCTAGTACCATGCCGCCGCCCACCGGCCGCCCCAAGCTGCTGGGATAACCTCGACACAGGGCTCCAGGCCGCCGGAACCGACGCCGGAGCGACGCGCGGCGACCGCGGGACCCCGTGCCGCGCTGTATGGTAACACAGAGGATTTGAGAAGACAGCTAAAGATGCTATCTGTTCAGGACACAGATACCTCCTTCCTTGACTTTAAGGTGCTGGCCATTCAAGTACTAGGTCAAGAAACTCAGAGTAATTCTGAAGAGACCTACGAAACCACCTTCCTTCCCAAAGTAGATAATCCATGGGTCAAGCCCTTAAAGCATGTCCTTGCATTACAGACAGAGCAGTCTTAGACCGCTGCAGCTGACCTGCTCAGTGAAATGCAAAAGAGCATGTCAGAAATTACCTATAGTACGGTATGTCCACGCTCTGTCAGTAGATTGAAAAGTTGGAAGCCAGATCCAACACAAGGCTGGAAAAAGTGGTGCATAATAGTCCTCAGAGACCATACACCTGTCCAGCTAAAAGATGGGCCAAACCTCAACAAGACAGACCAGGACCCGTCATCTGCAAACACTGTCATAGGGAAGGACATGTTGAAAGAAACTGCTGGCAGTTAAAACGGACAGCCCCTGAGGTCAAGAACCGCCCCTCAGGTGGAAGAAGATTAGGTCCTGAACATCCAAGATGGCTCTCTAAACATGTGGGACCCTGTCCTGAAGTGACCGTCTATTTTAATGGTATACCACTTCAAGCATTGATAGATACCAGGTCACAGGTTACCACGATAAGAAGACTGGAGTAGTGAAACCCTGATACAACTGCCAGAACAAGTTTTAGATGTCATTGCCACCAATGGACAAGTTGTACCCTTGGTAGGGTACTGGGAGGCAACTGTAGTGGCAGGAAGAGCAGAATTGCCACAACAGGGGTTCTAGTTATTGATGTAAAAGAGAGAAACGCCCCTGCTGTGATTCTGGGCATGAACTTATTGTGAAATTGTTACGATGAGATGCAGGAGGTTCTCCAGAAATCAATGCCATCTGCTTCCCAAGCTCAGCAGAGAGTCCTGCAAAGAGCCAAACCCCACCAGGCCTTCAAGGAAAAGATTATCAAGCCCTTGTAGAACTGATTCAGCTAGAAGAACATCCTTTTATCATGGCGGCTAGAAGTGTAGACTGTCTCAGCTGGAAGCATACCCGTTTGCATACTAAATACAAGACAATCCCCAGTTCAGCTTAAAAAGTATTATCAAGTGGTAAACATTTCACTTCTACACGTGGAAGATGTTCTTACACCATCTAGTTTTTAAGTGCAACAAGCCTCACAATATCAACAGAGATTACCTTCTGAACTCCACACCCCCTGGTGGTCAGATTTACAGGTTGGATTTGAAAATACTTCTACTCAAAGGACCAAAGGAGTAGTTCAAGTAGCTCAAAAATTTTATTTCGCCTTCAGTAAGTATCCATTTGACTTTAGTAGAGCCAAGGATGTATGCCATACCATACCAACTGATCGTCATCCCCCGATAAAAGAAAGATACCAGCCAATTCCACCAGCCATGTATCAACCCGTTAAAAAAATTAGGAAAAGTAATGAAAGAGACTAAAGTGATACAAGAGAGTCATAGCCCATGGGCAGCACCCATCGTGCATCAGCTTCTGTGTTGACTACTGAAAGCTTAATAATGTTACACACAAGGATGCTTATTCTCTGCCTAGATTCGAAGAGTCACTGGCAGTCTTAGGCTCTGCCACATATTTCTTCACCCTGGACTTAACAAGTGGTTACTGGCAAGTGCCAATGGCTCAAGAGGACAGAGAGAAAACGGCTTTCACTACCCATATGGGACTTTTCAAGTTTAATAACATACCCTTCGGACTTTGTAATGCTGCTGGCACGTTTCAACGCCTCATGGAAAGATGCTTTGGGCATAAAAAATTCTAAACAGTGCTTCTTTATTTGGACAATGTCATAATTTACTCTAAAACGTACAATGAACATTTGTAACAGCTGGCGGAAGTGTTTGAAATCCTAATCAAACACAGGTTGAAAATTAAACCCTTGAAGTGCCACCTACTCAAAACCCAAGTGTGCTATTTAGGCCACATAGTGAGCTCTGAAGGCATTAGACCTGACCCTGAAAAGACAGACATTGTACAGAATTGGCCAACATCTAAAACTATAAAGAATGTGAGAAGCGTCCTCGGATTCGCGGAATACTACAGACAGTTTATCCTGAATTTTACAAAAATAGAAGAGCCCCTACAGGAATTAATTAGGGAATGCTCCAAAGAAAAAAATGAAAACAGCCATTTATGTAAACTGGGAACAAGAGCAGGAAGATGCATTCCAACTACTCAAGAGTTAACTCATTCCCCCTCCATACTGGGATATCCAGATTATAGTAAACCTTTTCGACTGTACACGGATGCAAGCCTAAAGGAATTAGGAGCAGTCTTAAGCCGAGTACAAGATGACAAAGATAGAGTCATTTTCTTCGCAAGTCGCTCACTCAAAGGCGCAGAGAGAAATGATCAAACCTACGGCTCCTTCAGGCTGGAATTCCTAGCCCTTGTGTGGGCCATCACTGAAAAATGTAGGGACTATCTAGCTGCTTCTTCTTTTGTGGTTTACACAGATAACAACCCCTTGGCTCACTTGAATTCTGCAGAAGGTTCTACTGGATGGGAATGAGACAGGATATAGAAACACGGTGCCTAGAATGTGAAACGTGCACAAAAAGAAGATTGAACATGCCTGACCAAAAAGCTCCACTACATCCAATCGTGACTAAGCAACCTCTAGAACTTATAGCTCTAGATCACCTAAGGATTGAGCCAAGTAGGATTGGTTGTACCTACATGTTGACCATAATCGATCATTATACAAAATTCACTGTGGCAGTCCCAGTTAGAGATCTGAACCCTTCGCAGAATAGACGTAACTAAAAATTCAACTTTTATTAAATAGAATATTGAAAATTATTTTTATATAAGGCTCAAGACACCCAACGTATCGCCACACCACAGCAAAAATTGTGTGGATGAAGGTGTGGCGATAACTGGGGAAATTGGGGGTCACATGAACTTGTAGTCACCCCTACATATGGCGGACGATTCACTCCTGTGTACCAATTTCCCAGAAACAGTAATAATGAAGAAAGGACTTTAGAGCACACTAATTTGGAAGATAACCCAGGTGTGCAACATTAGTAGTCATCCCAGTAGACGCATAGGAGATGCTTGCTGTTAAATGATATGCGGTTCGCGGTTCAACGCGTTTAGTTGCAGATGATGCAATTCATCAGGAACCGTAGTTTGATTATAGATGAATTTGAAAAAGGATGGTTACCATAAGATTAAATAAATAGATAACTACCCACCCCTATAGATAAAGGGAGATGTTTTGACAGCAAAACAGATTATGGTAGGTTCACTAGTGAGAAGATATATCTGTATCCTATATTGTGGGGAATGGTATCGATAATATAGCAATTAGATTAACAGGATGCATTCCTGTCACCTGACCGCATTACCCTCATGTCACAAGAAACGGAGGGGTTTGAATATGTAAAAGATGAACCAATGGCTAACCCAGATTTCGAGTTTTTGTTTTGTAGATGGCTCAGGATACCGGGAAAATGGCAAGTTCTACAGAGGTATGCAGTGGTGAGAAGGAGGTAACAAGAGCAGAACCACTTCCATCTCATCTGTCAGCACAGGAGGTGGAAGTGAAGGCCATGACAGGAGCATGTCGAGCGGCAGAGGGCAAGACAGCAAACATACACAGATTCCAGAGATGCTTTAGAAACAGCATATAACCACGGCCTAACATGGAAGCTCTTATGTTGCCCACACAGCTAGGGATAATAAAGAAGACTGTAGAGAAGCAAAAAGAAATGCACATGCGGACACTGCTGCCAAGGCAGTTGTGGTAAGACCTAGGGGAGAAGGTTAGGTCAACGTCCAAGCTGTAACCCCGGCCCCTCCTGTGAGTGTTGATCTGCTCAAGTCTGAAATGAGCAGCTGGATGAAGGCAGGGGGCAAGCCAGACGGACACCGGCCTGTGGGGAAGAGACCACTGATTATCTCTCTCATGCCCTCTACTCGATGATGGCCCACACACCAGTCAAAGACTGATATGTGAAACCTTATGTCTCAACATTGGGTAGCCCCTGGATTCAGCATGGTCGCAGCCAGGTATACCCAAGTGTATGACCTATGCTTTACATAACACAGGCAGAGTAGTGAAGACAGCACAGAGGTACACACCTGGGCCGCTCTACCCCCTTCTAAAGGTTACAAATTGGATATATATTATGCCATATCTGTGTTGACAGCTTATCTGTATGCGTCAAGGCCTATCCGATCAGGTATCGTTTTGCCACCACAGAGGCAGCAGCCAAATGGTAGAACGAGGTAATTTGTCGGTATTGGGTTCCAGAGACAATAGAAAGTGAAAGCAGTATCTACTTTTAGGAATACAACAGATTTTCACACTCCCTACCACCCACATAGCAGTGGAAAGGTAGAGAGGATGGATGGAACCCTTGAAAACTTAAAATACAGAAAGCAATGGTTGAGTCAGGAAGGCCATGGATGGAGTGCCCTCCCCAGCATTGTTATCAGTCAAGTACACGCCCAATAGGAAGACGGGATTGTCTCCCTTTGTGATCCCCTTTGGATCAGCTTCCAGTACAGGGCTGTACATTCAGCAGGAGTTGCAGATGCAGCAGGATACCCTCCCCGGGTATGTCCAGGCCCTGTAGAAACAGTTAAATCTGGTGCATGAACAAGTGTTTGCTTCCCTTCCAGATCCTGACTTTGTGCATGCAACACATTTTCTGGAGCCAGGAGATTGGTAGGGGTTTTAAAGGAACATGTGAGAAAATCTTTGGGACCACGCTACGAGGGTCCTTACCAAGTACTGATGCCAGCAACCACTTCAGTATAGCTTGAAGGGAAAACAAACTGGGTTCACGCTAGTCACTGCCAGAGAGTGATCGGGGCAGGAGAGTAAGCCTGTGTCATCCTTTGTAAAATAAGTGTAATGGTTGTCCTTATAATAATGAGGAAAGGGGAATGGTATGACACCCTACTGGGAGCAATAGGTATTGCAGTGAGAGTACTGAACTCCACTGATATGATCTCAGGCCGGAGCAGATGGGGCTCAGGCAGTAAATCTGCGGGCCCAGTGGATGCCATCTATGTTTATTTTCCTCAGAATTTAATGTTTGGATTATGATAAAAAGTGTTAAGAATATTAACATTTTACCTTAACTACTCAGTTTAACTTGTTTGGAGCTGTCAAGAGATTTGTTAAAGCTACAGAATGTATTTTTGTTAGAGATGTATGAATACTTCATGAAAAGGATGAGGCTCAGTCTAACTTAATGACCAATAATGAGCGTCTGTGGAGAAATATTTATATCATCAGATGAAGAATACAAAACAGTGAAAAACACAAATGACGAATCAGACATTGAGACTGAGAAACAGACAATGAAAACTTTAAGTGATCCAATATTTCTATGTGTTCTTCTAACATTGTGGAATTGTTGTCCCTCCAGTTTCATCTCCAAGGAGAATAGTGTATATCATACTGGTCGTTGACCTGATCTATGGAGCTGAATAGAACAAAGCAGCAAGTAATGATCGCTTACAAGAGAGTGCATTCCGCATGAATTATGGACAGCTGATCAACGATGGACTGTACTGCGAAATGTGTTCTCCAACACCTCTTTACAATATTGTGTTCCGCTTGTCTCATGGAGACACACGCTCGCTCCTTCTCCTACCCAGGGATAGCACAGTTGCCGTAGGTTCCGGCGAGGGATTGCCCTACGGGGTGTTACCACGTATGGGGAAAGGGTGTGGACTCCTGAAAAGTGCCCGGGCGTTCATGCCCTTCTCCCAGTGTTAGGTAAGGCAACCTGCCTCTGTAGAGCAGTTTAGTTTGGGGTGCGGGAGGAGAGTGAGAGGTTTGCGTGGCATAGCATAGTAAGATAGCAGAAGCGATCACAAAACGGTGGAAAAGATGGAGAATGTATTTATGTAACATTGTCAGATTGATTATTCACATGACTTAAAGGGGTTGTCCCGCGAAAGCAAGTGGGGGTATACACTTCTGTATGGCCATATTAATGCACTTTGTAATATACATCGTGCATTAATTATGAGCCATACAGAAGTTATTCACTTACCTGTTCCGTTGCTAGCGTCCCCGTCGCCATGGTGCTGTCTAATTTCAGCGTCTAATCGCCCGATTAGACGCGCTTGCGCAGTCCGGTCTTCTCCCTTCCGAATGGGGCCGCTCGTGCCGGAGAGCTGGTCCTCGTAGCTCCGCCCCATCACGTGTGCCGATTCCAGCCAATCAGGAGGCTGGAATCGGCAATGGACCGCACAGAGCCCACGGTGCACCATGGGAGAAGACCCGCGGTGCATCGTGGGTGAAGATCCCGGCAGCCATCTTAGTAAGGTAAGGAAGAAGTCGCCGCAGCGCGGGGATTCGGGTAAGTACTAAACGTTTTTTTTTTTTAACACATGCATTGGGTTTGTCTCGCGCCGAACGGGGGGCCTATTGAAAAAAAAAAAACCCGTTTCGGCGCGGGACAACCCCTTTAATTACTTTTATGGATAAAACTTGTGTATGTATCTTTGAGTTAACATATAGTGAAATATTAAGAGTAGTTTCAGTCTTGTACAGACATTTGGCTATACAATCTAAGTTGGCATAACCAAACGATGTACTGGCATAAGAGCCATTGACATCATAGTATAGTATATACTCTTATAAGGTAGCAGGACTAATGTTACAGAACATTGATAGGAAATGTCTAGCCATTAACCTTAGAAGTGGATTTATAATGTGTGCAGCGAATAAGAGGAGGGAATGTGAAGGACGCCATTTGATTATGGACAATCATGGACTGAGTCATATATATTTAAGTAATGTTTGAATACTACGCCACAAAGCTGCAATCTAAGTAAAAGGTCGCTGATGTTTTCTTTAAGACAACTAGAGCCATGGAATGTACCAGATAAACCCCTGACCATGTGGTTTTAGCTGTCTGCAGGGACACATATGCTGAGATAAGATAAGGACTATAAGAATATTTACTGCACCACTTGGAACTCTGTGAAGAAAGTCAGAATGTATCCAATGAATGCCATGTAATGTCTAAAGTAACCAGATGTTGGATTGAAAACCGCCCAATGATGTGGTGACAGCCCAATGTATGGGGGCTGTAAATAAAGCTGCCTGATTGTGGTCAGGCAGGAATATTTTGCTGAAGCCATACGTGTGTGGGCTCCGTTATATTATACCTCTGTCATATGACGTCATTCGCTGGTTACACCGTGCCTGCCCTCTAGTGGCATTTTGCCGCAACAGAGGAGTTAGTCAGACAAGAGTTCACACTGCTGAAGAGCCATTAAACTGGCCCAAGGAAGACTACCAGCACCGCCATATGTTACCCCGAGGATCATCTCTGTAACCTGAGGAATCCCAGGTACAGTATTCCTGATAATGATACTCCTAACATGGAAAGAAAGTAACCACTTATACTGAAAGGCTTGTATGTGTCCACTGATATATGATCGCGAATGACATCAACAAAGAAATGGAAAAGACAGTTACTATGTCTTAAACCCTGGTTCTTGTGATTTCTTAATTACATCATATTTAACATTCTTCTGCTAATGTAGCACTGGCGTCACGATATACTAATAAAATAAATAAAATCACAATGACACTATGAAGAGGCCATGGTGGCTCTGATGCAGATGACCGGGAGTCACTTCAGAGCACCTGCATAAGCTCTGGTGAGCATGCACTGAGAAGTACAACATGTTGTGGACAGGGCCTATGGCCGCCTGCACACGAGCGGGTCGGATCCGGCAGCGAGAATTCTCGCCACGGGACCCGACCCGAGCGCCTGCAGAGACGAGCGCATACTCACCCGCGCCTGGCGGCCCCGGCTCTTTCATGTGCCGGCTGCCGCGCAGCCAGCGCATGCGCAGACCGGAGCCGGCGGCCGGGTGAGTGCGTGCCCCGCACAAAAATAGGACATGCCGCGGTTTGTTTGCCACGTGAGATTTCGCGCGGCCAAACCGCGGCCGTCTGCATAGGAGTGCGTATTCTAATGCACTCCTATGCAAACTTTCAGTGGCGGAAATCCCGCGGGAAATCCCGCGGGAAATCCCGCGGCGGGATTTCCGCCCGTGTGCAGGCGGCCTATGGCTCCAGGAGAGCAGGAGTAATGATAGTGCAGCATGAGGCTGAACGTAAGACTCGCCCTGAGACTGAGTATGAGAGAGTCCCTGATTTCAGTGAACTTTCCCTATGGGAGGAATGGCCAGCTTCTCCAATATCAGCCCACTGGGCTGTCAGAGAATTGCTGAGAAAGAGTGTATAAGTGCCCATAGTACTGTTACTACCTTCCGCCAGTGCATCACCAAGCTGAGGCCACTTCTGAAGTACGAGAGTCTGTGATAATCTACTTGCTCTCTGCTATTCTGTTGGTGTTCAAAAGATATAGAATAAACATGTGGTCCTCGGGTGACCCCGGAGTGACAAGAGTGACAACTCTACTGTGTACCAGGTAGGATTTCATATGGGCCTACCACATTCTCCCATCTGGAATCCAGTCTGGAATGCTTCCTTGTCAACCCTTTCCGAAAAGCCATCCTAGAGTATCATGATGCCCATTCTAGCCAACGAGCTCTCCGACTGGAAGCCTTCGGGGAGTGTTCCTCCATACCTGTTCTGAACTTTGAAATAGTCTGGCCGCTCCTGTGAACGAAGTAGTTCATGTGATGTAGTATTAGAGTGCAGAGAGAGAAGAGGTTAAGAGACATACAATTTCACATAGAATTCAAGAGTGTTTGCAGAAACCTGAAGGGCTTTATCAGTCTTTGACAAAGTATTAAACAGAAGGTAAATGATAGTCTGCAAGTAAATAACTAAAGCGAGTTCACTAAAACAAACACATTGCTTTATATTTCTGAACTTTACTACTCAAAACTAGTCCAGCAAGTTAGTGTTGTTGGCACAGATACCTTCCCTAGAAATCATGTGTCAAACATTAGATTTGCTCATGATACCATGTTGTCCATTAGAAACGTTCTCTTAAAATGTTGTGCAAAATATCAATAAACTTTCTCCTGTGATTAGCTGAGCAGTCACATGCACAATGAGGGGCACATGACCGTCAGCCTACTTCTGGGTTCCAAGCAGCGGGTTCCAGGGCTCTGGTGTTGGACAGAGAGACGCTGCAGCAGGTAAGTCTAGGAAGTGACTGGGACTGGTAGTTCGCTTATAGAAGGGTTAGGCCTAGAAGAGTGGATGGACTGCATTTTTGCCAGTCTCTCCATCTGTGGCTTCAGACTCTCCCGGCTTTGGGGCAGGTTCCAACTTCTGAATGACTGGGATCCCATATGGGGAGAAACACTGAAGCCCCTTGATAACCGTATCTCAGAAGGAAGGCTTAATCACAGGGCCAGCTTACTGGCATCTTGGTGCCAGAAGAACTCTGTACACGGCACCACATTTTTTGCTTCAGAATTCTGCATTAACAATAAAACAGTTTGCTTCCACTTTCGAACCATACATGTCAATGGGTGTTGACAGGTCTCGCACTTTCAGTAACCGGATGTAAATTCTCTCTTGCAGAATCTTTCTTTACTTCCCCATCGTTTCTCCATTTCCTGCACTCATAACAAGAAGTGGTTTGGAGGAACAGAGAAGATATGGCCTGTAGTAGTTCTGTTGACCACTTTGAGGGAGTGGAGGATGTCATAGGATAATCTAGAGCATGTGTCCATGGGCTGAATCCAGCCTGCTATAACATTTTATATGGCCTGCAATGAGGTTCAGACGCAGATGGACCGTCTCTTCATTTTCCACGAAGGACACATCCAGTGTTTGCCAGAGGGGACGGCGCCGCCACAGGGAGTGGGTGCCATTTTGTATTCTGAGCTCCAGCGCACACCTCCACACCGCTCTGTTCTGCAGCTCACAGGTGGTGGCTCAGTTCTGACAGCCATATTTGGGCATCCTAGCCACCCGCCAAGGTGGTAAGAGGTGGAAGGGAAGAAGCACCATCATAGTGCATAGAGCTCCACAGCCATATTAAGTAGTTGTTACATTTAGGGCTCATTCACAATGGCGTATGTAGTTTCGGTCCATGAAATATACAGTATTTTCAAGTACCAAATCTGCACTTATTCTCTGCGGATTTGGCCCAGAGCATTCCAACTGTTTCCTGTAAACGAGTTTCTGTGTATCTGAACTAAAACGTATTTAAGGCATAAATAATAATAAAATAGCTTAAGACAAAATTGCTAATACTTCTTTTGTCATTTCCCTAACACTGCCTGACTCCTGCCTGACCCCTGCCTGACTCCTGCCTGACCCCTGCCTGACTCCTGCCTGACCCCTGCCTGAGTCCTGCCTGACTCCTGCCTGACTCCTGCCTGACTCCTGTCTGACTCCTGCCTGACTCCTGTCTGACTCCTGTCTGACTCCTGCCTGTTCTGGGTCTCTAGTTGATCTACGTCTGTTGTTTGCTTTGGATTTATCCATGAATTTTAATGATGCGATATATGGGCGATATTCACCTGGAATAATCTAGCCAGACCTTTGGCTGTTTGGACTCCTAAATATTTAATAATTGAGACTGTCCACGAAAATGAGTAGCATCTTCCTCAGGAAGGTTGTCTTGGACCCATTGGACAAAACAGGTGAAGCAGTACCTCTGGCCCTGAACAAACACGTCAAACAGCGATTTAGTCTCCAAGAATCTTTGCTGAGATTGGGGTGAAGAGGAAAGTGTGATCATGTCAGGTAGCAAGGAGGGAGGAGCGGAGCTTGTAAAAGTGTCCATAGTTTAAATTTACCAGGTGTACTGTAATGTGACCATGTATTATAGGTTTAGAGTGGGGCCCGAACAAGAAGGGGGGCCCTAAGGATCTAGCATTGTTGTCTAGAAATGCATACAAAAAAGAAAAGTCAGCACTTCTAACAAATACATTAAATATGAAGGTGCATGCAAGCCATGGCTGCCACAAATACAGTAACAGCAGGGCGCCTCTAGCAAGACGCGGCAGGCTGCAGGACCTCAGAGGGGCAGCGACTGGTTGCCATTTGACTGGTAAGTCCCCAGCCTGGCTGGTATTTAGTTCTTTAATTCTTACCAGCCATAATATGGCCAGTAAAAAATAAATGCCAGCTGCGAGCTGCCAGGCAGCAACCCAACAAGCATTTCACTCCCTCCATCTGTAGCTCCACTCTGGCCTCCACTGCTGTCATCAGTCTGTGACTCCTGATTTCTTCCCATTGCATCTGCTTTCCTGCACAAAGACATCATCCTGTATGCAGCACAGACATGGGGTGGAGAGGTCAGGGTGCACAGACAGATGACAGCGGCAGCAGCCGCTGGACTGGTGCTGCAGATGGAGTGAGTGAAGTGCCTGTCGGACTGCTACCCAGATGGAGGCACTATTACTACTGGGGCTACTGTGGGGAACACTATTACTATTGGGGCCACTATGGGGGTCACTATTACTACTCAGGCCACTACCAGGTTCTTAGCACATATTTTGATCAAAGCATGTGGGCCCATCCACCACGTCCAGGTGAACCTTATTGGACAGGTTTGATTGATGTGCCAGCTTGTTTATTTCTATGCATTGCATTGGTGGAGCAGTTTTTGCCCTCACAAAAAAAATGTTAAACTTTAAACTGTTGGATTTCTTATTAACTTCTAACTATTAATAACAGAAAAATAGATTAAAGTTACAAATGAGAATAAACAATTACAGATGAAACATAGAATTACAATGAGGTCTATGAAAATAAATTTATTATCATTGGCCCCAATAATCGTTATCTAATGAGCCAAAAAGTATTATTTGCTGGCCTGCTCTCCCTTTACAATGCTCCTTCCAGCAGACAGAATTTCACCAGCTTTTGAAAACATTCTTTCTGCAGGAACCGAAGTAGCAACTACAGAAGGATATTTTCTACCAATCTGTTACAGATTGGAGTTGGGTTGAGTGTTTGTGGGGCTGCGTGCCCTGCATTTTTTCAAGTTGCCGCGGAGGGACCAACGGTCTCCATGGCAACTTGTAAACAATGCAGGGCCTGGTAACACGAACGCAATTGTCATTGTGTTAGATGGGTATCCTATCTTTTCTACAGGCTCTTCGTTAGACGCTGAACGCACGACACGTTGCATCTCCTTTTCTGGATGCGACCTTCGTGCGTTCAGCGCAGCCCTCCATCTTTCATTTAGACAGCATTGCCCACAGCCATGGCGTTGGACACAAGCGTTCAGAGCCTGCATCTAACACGATGAACAAAAGCATGTGGAGGAGGGGCCTAAGACCCCACTGCAGCAAACCTGATTGGTCACAAAGAGTCGCCTGATACTTTCCAAAAGTTTCCAGAACTTGTTTATAAGTTCATTAGTGCCGCAAGCAAAACGACATCCTGTACAACACAAAGGGAAGGGCGGAATGTAAAGAAAGAAGATCTGGTCACCGGACCGCAAGACACGCAACTATACTGAAATCCATATTATATCGCCTTAAACTATCGATGTTGCCGATATATCGGACAAAGCAATATCCATGGAAAGTATCGCCAAAGCACATATCGGTTTTCGATGTCCCAACCTTTAAGCTAGGTACCTGTCCAATAAGATTTGCCTGGACGTGTGGGGTGGGCCCACGTGCTTTGATCAATATGTGCGCTCAGAAGCTTGCTTTTTTATGCAGTTAGTATAAATATCAGTTGTGCAATTTTATTCAGATATTAAATGCTCATGAGTGCTGAAGTGCGTTTCTGTAATTGTATTGTCGTCTGGAAATGTGGTCCATTGTTTCTTTATGCAAGTTTGAAAATCATCAGCATTCATCAAATTACTCGGGGAACCTCCAAAGCTGAGAATGGACTTGTGGTTGGAGAACCTCCAGCGTCATTGTAACAGTGATAAAACTGATATTTATCAACACACAACAAATATAAACCGACTCAAAATGGGGCTCACACCCAAAAATGGATGTATCTGACTAGTAAGAAAGGAAAAACAGAATCTCAGCGCCTCACATATAATAAAAATAATCAAATATAATAAATGGTGAGTGTCCACTCACCTGGTGCACAGTGGACCCCTCTGCACAAAGGAGCCACCGGCACACAGTTTCCACGATAACTTCTCAAAAAGGAACCTGGTCCCCAATCCTAAATCCTAGGAGAGACGTCCTGGGGTAGAAAGCCCTCGCATGCGCTTCAAATATCCAAAATGGCAAACAAGAAAAAAGAACCCCCGCGCTCCGGAACCAGGACCACAGTCTATATTAATATTCCTGTCGCATTAATAAAGTGGAATATTAATATAGACTGTGGTCCTGGTTCCGGAGCTCGGGGGTTCTTTTTTCTTGTTTGCCATTTCTGACTAGTAAGAACATTTCCATAAACAGACATGTCCCAAGAAAATACTGTATATTATGGCACTGTACCTGGAGAGTCAGACAGAGGGCAACTATAAATGGACCATAAAGATTCTGAGAGGGGTGAGACTGCCATGAGAACTCACACTGAAGTAGACCCCATTGTTTTCAAGGGCTCAATTTACATGTCAGATTTTTCTCTCTGCAGAAATCTCGCTTATTGTTTCCAATTGGTGAGGGAAAAAAAATCACATGCAAGTTTCATGCGAGGGTAATGGGATTTGTAATCTTTCCTGCATCCGTACATGAACCTCCCTACTAAAAGATAGCAGAAGCAGTTCTTCCATAATATGTCACATATCATTGTTGCTTGCTTTATGGCGAAAACACATGAGTGTTTCCTCCTCTTATACAGCATGTTCTTGGCAAACCTTAGAAACAACGGCTTTTCCTCTGACACCTCTTTCAGGTTGGGTGTCCAGGTGAGCGCTTCAGTCTCTTCCTTACGAGCGCTTTCTTCAGCACGCTTACGGGCATATCTCACAGACCTGATTTTCTCAGTAAGCCCCTGTTCACACAGCTTCTGTTTCTTCTCAAGTTTAGACACAATCTGACATTGATGACCAAGCTCCACCATAACATCTTCTAATTCCTTCCGAAGACTTGCTTTAAACTTCTCAAGTTTATCATAAGCAGCTGCTTGTTCTTCTTACTGTTGACTTGTAGCTTCTAACTCTCTTTGAATTTCTCTCTTCTGCTCTTCAACAGAATCCAAGCATGCAGCATTCTTCTCCATTTTCCCTTCCATATCTGACACCTGAGCCTGCAGTGTTACAATCGGCTTTGATAGGCTTCTCTTAGTTTCTGCATGCTCCTCTTAGGGTGCCTTCACACTTGCAATAAAATTGTACGATTGTTAAGTGATGCGAGAGTGAGTGAAAACACAGAATTATGAAACCAATGATTTTGGTGATTGCGATGTGGCGTTAGAAAAAAAATCGCAGCATGTCCTATCTTTCTGAGTTTTGCTTTTTAATCTCCCATGTTTCCCTCCTTTTTATCGCATAGCATAACATGAAATTGCAGCTTTCGTGTGATGTGTTTTTAACATTAGAAACTCCTATTGTCTATCTCCAGAAAACCGCACGAGAAAATCGCAAGCAGCAGCGATGTTTTTGTAAGAAAAAGCATCGCTGATGCTCAGACATCTCATGAGCAAAACTGCAATTTTGCCACAATTTTCTCGCGGCGATATCGCGATCACCAGCGTGAAGGAACCCTAACTTCTTTAGGAACCCATTTCTCTCGCCTTCCATTCTCTTCAGGTGTGCAGTAAGCCTCTGGTGCGTCTCTTCTTGCACCAGCTTTTGAGACTCTTCACTCTAAGGGCATACACAGATGGACGTGTTTTTCTCCCCTTATAATCACTGATTTCAATAGGATTTTAGTGGTTTCATTTTCCTGCTGGGATTTCTCACGAATACATTGTGCGGGGAAGATCTCGACGCCTCTTTTTTCAAACTTTTGCACTCTGGGGCAGAGTTTGAACTGCCAGTGAGGGAGAAGAAATCTCCCTCATTCAGACGCAGCTACGCTCCGTGTTGCAGAGCGTAGCTGCACTTACGGCAGTGTGTTTTTGCCCTCATAGGCAGGAGTGATCGGATACTAAACCCTTAGGGCTCGCTCACACATCCGCATTGTCACTATGTATTGCGCACATATCTTTCATATCTTTCACTTGTGTAATACGCAGTGCCCAGAGCCCATTCATTTCTATTAGGCCACTCGCACCAATATTGGCTATGGAGATTTAACATAGCGCAGTAAATTCCCATGTTATAATGTGTATTTGCTGTGTTCTGCACATGTGAAAAATACGCATAAAATACACAGTGACAACACGCCCGTGTAAGTTAACCCTAAAGAATGCCGTCCTGCTTTTTCATTATTTGTATTCCCCCCCCCCCCCCCCCTCCCAACTTTAAAGAATCATAACTCTTTATCCATCGCTGTCAGTGTCTGGGGGCTTGTTCTTTTTGCGGGACGAGTTGTACATTTTGGCAGTACTATTTAATATACCATGTGCGAGGGCTCGTTTTTTGCGGGAAGTCCTGTAGTTTCTATTGGAACCATTTTGGAGTACATATGTATTATCAATCGCTTTTTATTACATTTTTGCATGAAGACGGGGTGACCGAAAAAGCGCAATTCTGGAGTTGCGTATTGTTTTTTCTGATGACGTTCACTGCGCAGGATAAATACGTTACTTTGTTAGATTGGACTTTTATGGACGCACGATACCAAATACAATTTTTCTTATTAGAAATACAGGAAAAGTGTTTTTATTAAAAACTTTTACTTTTTATTTTTTCGAATTATTATTAAAATGCCTTTTTACTTGTTTTTTTCACTCCCCTTGTACTTACGAACATTTGATCGCTGATACAGTGCAATGTAATATACTGCATTTTATAAAGATGTGCAACAGGCACACCTTCATACGTATTCATTCATGGCAGCCATGGGGGCCTTCAGAAGACCCCAGGCTGCTATAGCAATCGAATAGCACCCTGTGGGGGAGGGGGGGGGGGGCATTCAGGACACACGAACACCGCTCTGGGCATTTAAAGGGTTAATAGCGGCTGTTGCGGGCGCGTGTCAGCTGCCAAAGACAGTTGGCACTCACATTGTATGGCGTAGGATTGGCTCCTGATCAAACCCGGCACCTACACAACATAACTGCATGACCCGGGGCATGAGGCATGTAATCTTGTGAGGCTGTAGGTAATTCCCATCCCTCACTATTACCCTGATACATCAGTAGACAGAATACGGGTACAATATTTTTTAGGTGACAAGATATATTGTTTTTGTCTTGTACGTCTCCGACTGCACAGAGCCAGCAGTTAGTACAAAGGAAAGCAGTGGTGTATCATTACATGGTGCCCATTAAAGTCAATGAGCCATCCATATAATCCTCAGGTATGTGAGAGCTGATCTCTGTACTGGATCTTCACCCTGGCTTATAGGGGGAGACCTCAATATATTAACTTTCAATATGTACAGTGCAGCATCAGAAGAAGCGTTAAAGCATAGCTGACTTCAAGACGTTTTCTAAGATACCCCAGGTTTTCCTTACCTGCTTGTTTGCACCCTAGTTCATGTCTGTAAGTTCTGGTTTTCAGGTAGTCTGGTTCCCCATGTTTCTGTTGCTCTGCTTTTGCAATCTACTTTCAAGGAGAAGGCATGTAGCAAGCCAGACATTCTGCTAGTAGTTCACTGTCCTGACTTTCTTGCCCTTACTTTTCATGCTGCATTGCACTGTCTCTGGGCCAATCAGCAGGGAAGCAGTATCTATCTGAATGCCCAACCCTCTGCTTTCTCAGGGTGATCAGGCATTTAGAAACATTCTGGCCAAATGGTTAGTAAAAACACTATAATGTGTGTGTGTAATGTGTGCACATACTGACATAGACACATACCCACATGTTGTAACAGCATGTGAGGCAGAAATTGTGGAGATTGTTATCACAGTGTCTGCAGATCTGTCAGCCTGCAGCCTGTAAGTGCATGTGAGCCACCTGTGAAGATAGCCCATCCACTTGTTGCTATGTCCCTGTGTCCTTGTTACAATAGAGTGGATTGAAGAGGAGCTGGAAGGGAGACCCCTAGTGGCAGCCACTTTGAATGTGATTTTCAGTGGTAAAGCAACAGCATTTTTAATGTAAGTATATTACAGAAAGTATGAGACTAACACAAGCTACTAGATGAGTAGAAGTTGTGTGAAAAGTTAGTGCCTCTTTAAAAAGTATCTGCACTTTTTGAAAACTTTTAACATGTCAAAACTTTTGATCAGTGGGGGTCCAGGGGTTGCTGCCTGTTGGCTTCACTCATCAGCTGAAGGCTGACACATAGATGTCTATAGAAGTCTATGTGTCCATCTTCAGTTGCTGAGAGGAGCTGACAGGCAACAATGACAGCTAGAGGGGCGCAGCTCTTGGGTGAGCGCTGCAGCCCCTTTAGTTCAGCAATCAGTGACAGTCTCAGCACTCAGACTCCTACTGAACAAAACTTTTGACATGTCACTCTAGTGTCAAATGTAGAGCTTGTGCGGTTAGGCAGCAGTCCACCAATCCACCCAAGAATAATGTCCAAAATGTACCTTACTGCTCAACTCTGTGATGCAACTCTAGAAAATAGGTCAATACATGCCCCAGAAGCTGAAAAGTGAAACGCAGGTCGGGCTGTTCTGGGCGTGCCGCTTGCTGTTTGATGAGCCTTTATATCATTATACTCCTTCTGTCATCCAGCAGTTAAGACAAGAGCAGACACAGGGGTGCTCCATTAAACCCACAACCCAGCTGGATGGGACTGCTTTTACCCACTTTTACTGCCAGTTTTGACCTATTTCCTGGAGCTCCATCACAGCATTGAACGGTAAGGTACTTTATGGACATTAGATACTTTCTGTGCCTTAATAATGTATGTGCCAATGGGGGTTATTGGGACTAGACATCATTATTACACCTGCACCCCAGTACCATGGTGCCATGACAGGTACATCTGGGATTGGTGGAAGGGCTGCTTTACTGTAACTCTCTTACTGTTACTCTAGGGAGATGGCCAAGTGTCCTTGTGCAGGGATGCAGCATGGGGACTTGTATTCTGCCCGCTCGAAGTTACAGGGTGGTGCTACATTATAAAAAAACGCTTTGGGTCTGCATAAGAGCAAGTGGATGATGCTGCAAATTAGGAGTTGATTTTGCAGCGTTTAGGCCTCCTTCACACGGGCAACAAAGTTGCACGATTTTGTTGTGTCGCTACAATGCTACAAATCGCATGTACGTGAAGCCCATGCTTTCCTATGGGTGCCTTCTCACATGCGATGTTTTGTAGCCTGCGACATCCCGACACAAAAACCTTGTGGGTCCGGCGATATGCCCACGACTCATAAGGGTTTTGTAGCCCATGTTTCCCTATGAAGCCTTCCTCTCTGTTGCATTGCATTCATCGAGCGCTGACTCTGATTGGCTAAGCATCAGCCAATCATAGCCAATGCTTCCAGGAGGCGGGATTTTTCAGTCCCTGGCCAGAAGAGATGAAAAACATTGACAAAAGACCAGGGAGAATATGCAGCAGAACCCCGGACAGCACATCTAAGGTGAAGTATACTTAAAAAAAAAAAATAAAATTCTACAGCTAGGGCTTTTTTCGGGGTAGGGCTTATATTTCAAGCCCCCTTCCCCTCCCCCCCAAAATCCTTGCATATGGTGCTACAAACAACTTTGTAGCCCTACAAAATCGTGTTATCACTGCGAGCAACTGCAGCGATATCGCAAGAAGCAGCAATGGGATATTGCAGCAATTTTTTCGTGGCAATGCCGTGTCGCCCATATCAACAAGGCCTTAATCAGCAGTTTGAGCATCAGAAAGCGGCCTGTCTCTGCTCCTGTGCCGCTCTATCTCTTGGAACTGACACAGACCTGTGACGAGGCTTTCTACCAATGGTATTCCAGTACGCTTGTAAGAAGGGAGCCCAGGTTGGAGTTTGTGCTGTAATGAGCTTGGTTATGGTTCTTATAGTTATTTAATCTGGATGCTATAAGGGCGACCTCTACTGGCTGTCCTATATTACTGTAGTTTGTGTATTTCTCTATGCAGTATTGCATGTGACTACCTATTGGTGGCAGAGGTCAGGTGGGAGGTCTGGAGGACTTGAGATCATAAGACTTGCAAGCTGGAGACCAATTCCAGTGGTACTGAGCCTTAAGAGAGACTGCATTGCTGGGAGAGAGCTGCCAAAGGAGTGAGGAGTCGGCTTGAGGAGATGTGGGAGACGTGAATTGGAGAATCTGTGCCTGTTAGAGAGGAACAGTGGCACAAGAAAGGAGGCAGACGGTGTTTGAGAAGTGCAGCTCCATAACACACCAGAACAAGTGTCGATGATAGAACAAAGCTGCAAAGACTATAGCTAGAGAGACTGCTACAAAGGGTTCACATCCTCCTGCAGCTCTGAGAATCGGGGGACTCACAATAGACATCACCTACATTACAGTACCAAACACACTGGAGCTACGTAAGTGAGGTCGGCCCTCAGGAAAAGGCCCAATGTGTACACAGGTAGTGCCTTAAAAGCAGGCCTGCCAGTTAAAATATGCAAGCTCAGGCCGGCACCAGAGGAACACATAGTCATCCGCCAATTGTGGACAAATTACGGGACAACACTTGTGTGACTTCCAGCTGTGTGCAGGCGACCCCATCCCTGGGTTGAGATGTTCGGTGGTGCTACCATGTTGTACAGTGCAGCGTGTTGCTGGTCTCTGGGATTCATAACAGATTGTTACCATCCCCCACTAACGGTAGAATTAAGCAGATCTTAGAGTCAGTTAGGTTGACTAACATTTCTGACTAACTGCATGTTGTTATCTGATAACAGAAGCTTCTAAGGCGACTTCATCTCCAAGTTAATTTGTTAAAATAAAATATATATTTTGTAAGCCTGGTGTCCGCATCGTACCCCGACCCCTGCCTCACCTGCCCCTACTGTGACACACTCCCAACCTAGGGACGTTGCCAGGGTCTTAAAAGATCAGGGGCGCAAGCCCCGAGGCATATGATGTACCCCTCTTCCCCCCAAAAATATTATTTATCATATAACCAACCATATAAATCAGAGGCAGCATACAGTAACTGAATGTTATCTGCATACTAGTACTGAACAAAGCACACTATACAAACACCAGTTACCATAATACAAGGCCCATATAATACCGCACACCATGACCACTACTACTGCAGAGTAACTGACTAATATTACCAGCATACAGTAACTGAATGTTATCTGCATACTAGTACTGAACAAAACACGCTATACAAACACCAGTTACCATAATACAAGGCCCAAATAATACCGCTACACCATGACCACTACTACTGCAGAGTAACTGACTAATATTCCCAGCATACAGTAACTGAATGTTATATGCATACTAGTACTGAACAAAACACGCTATACAAACACCAGTTACCATAATACAAGGCCCATATAATACCGCTACACCATGACCACTACTACTGCAGAGTAACTGACTAATATTACCAGCATACAGTAACTGAATGTTATCTGCATACTAGTACTGAACAAAACACGCTATACAAACACCAGTTACCATAATACAAGGCCCAAATAATACCGCCACACCATGACCACTACTGACTAATATTACCAGCATACAGTAACTGAATGTTATCTGCATACTAGTACTGAGCAAAGCACACTATACAAACACCAATGCTACCATAATACAAGGCCCATATAATACCGCACACCATGACCACTACTACTGCAGAGTAACTGACTAATATTACCAGCATACAGTAACTGAATGTTATCTGCATACTAGTACTGAAGAAAACACACTATACAAACACCAGTGTTACCATAATACAAGGCCCATATAATACCGCCACACCATGACCACTACTGACTAATATTACCAGCATACAGTAACTGAATGTTATCTGCATACTAGTACTGAGCAAAGCACACTATACAAACACCAATGCTACCATAATACAAGGCCCATATAATACCGCACACCATGACCACTACTACTGCAGAGTAACTGACTAATATTACCAGCATACAGTAACTGAATGTTATCTGCATACTAGTACTGAAGAAAACACACTATACAAACACCAGTGTTACCATAATACAAGGCCCATATAATACCGCCACACCATGACCACTACTGACTAATATTACCAGCATACAGTAACTGAATGTTATCTGCATACTAGTACTGAGCAAAGCACACTATACAAACACCAATGCTACCATAATACAAGGCCCATATAATACCGCACACCATGACCACTACTACTGCAGAGTAACTGACTAATATTACCAGCATACAGTAACTGAATGTTATCTGCATACTAGTACTGAAGAAAACACACTATACAAACACCAGTGTTACCATAATACAAGGCCCATATAATACCGCCACACCATGACCACTACTGACTAATATTACCAGCATACAGTAACTGAATGTTATATGCATACTAGTACTGAACAAAACACGCCATACAAACACCAGTTACCATAATACAAGGCCCATATAATACCGCACACCATGACCACTACTGACTAATATTACCATACTGCGACTGAATAAAAACCACTATAGAAAGACTAATATTCCCAGCATACAGTAACCATATAGTGCTCGATAGTGGCTCTACACAGGCGCTCTGCAGACCACAGAAGCGATTTCAGTACCGATATATCCAGTGATCACAGGTGACGTCCCTTCTGACTGGAGTTGTTCATGTTTCTGCCTGGTCCATGGAGTGCAGAGCACCATGATGACTTCCTCCAGCCACAATGTGTTTCTGCAAAGTTTACAATACAAATATCTTTGGCTTCTCACTTTTCCAGCACCCTAAATGTCTTACCAACCTATACAAACTCACCCTGCTGCTATCCCCATTCTGCGCCGGTCTCTGCCCTATCTCCCCCTATTACTGTGTGCTACAGCACCTCTGCAGCGTCCCAAAGGGTAACTCCAGACACAGGGCAAACATTGAGGAGCTGGGAGGGCAGAGTGGTCACTTGTCAGGGTGGCACTTACCTGACTCCTCACCAGAGGCACACACGCAGCCTCGGCCAGGGCATCGCTGGGCCTCTTCCGGACACCCCTAGGAGAGGGATGGCCAATATGCATGTGGTGGAACTTCAGGTTGTCACATGACACCACCGTTCCTTTCTCCCCGCATGAACCTCGGCGATAATAAAGAGAGTCCACGCACGATTTAGTTGTTAAGTACCCATATCGGGCGAGCCAACATGAGTACCCCGCGGATGTTAAAACAACCTTGCATCACTTCAGGGAAGAAGTGATCTATTGGTTTCAATGGGAGCCCTCGCGTCGCATGCACCTAGCGGGTGGAGCGATGCTGCTGCCGGACGCATTGAGCAATACGGAAGATGGGAGAACATGTGCAAGGATAGAAAATGCCACAATGTGTTTCTGGTATGGCAGGGCAATGTAGGAAAACAAAGAATGGGGTTCATATCAGCGTGAGAGTGGTGCGTCTTGCAACCCACAAATCTGGCGTGATTTTCTCGCCCCCGGTGTGAAGCCAGCCTAAGACCTCCGACACGCTGCCATTTTTTTATCCGTGTGTTGGATGTAATAAAACCGGACGACACATGGACAGCACACGGACCCGTGTTAGTCAGTGAAGCCGCATACACTACCAGGCCTCATCATGCAGGCACTGAACGCGGGAGAAAACTCCTTGCGGACAAGACTCCCCTATTCAAGTCAATGGAGAGAGAACAAAGTTGGCCAGCGAACGGATGCCAATCATGTACAGTCCGGGGGCGGTCCGTTTTTTTCTAACGTTAAGAAGAAAAGAATTGGGTTACTTTCAGTTTTTTGGGTGGGAAATGAAAAACGCATGGCGAACGAAGAAAACGAACTGACACATGGACCGAATACAGAGGCCATTTTCAATGGAGGAACAGGGCAGATCCAAGCGCCAGGGCGCCCGCTGCAGGTGGCACGGACTCAGCTTCTTTAAGTATCAGGCAGCTAAGATGTAACGTTATGTGCTGTGGTGTGAAGGGGTTAAAGACGTCACAATTTTATCAACATTTGTGCAACATTTTGAGAAATTTGTCGCAGATAGTGACCACGTTGAGGCCAGCGACAATGATAACTTCCCCCATTGTGATGCAAGGAAGTGTTAGACTCGCTGGTTGCACACAAAGGAAGATTACGGATTGTTGTCCGACATCAGCTCGCAGTTAGCAGCCGGTCACAAGTGGGCAGGTTACTCGGCCGCTCCCTGCAGGATTTGGCTAATTAAAGATAAACAGAAGTTAAGTCTGTGGAAGAGACGTCCTGTTCCTCAGGAGACGCACACAAGGGCTGAGACCTTCAAAGACGAGAGTAAGTGCGCTGCGAAGACTTTCCCTTTAGTTGGGGCTGGCACAGCTGGTTTTATGGGGCAGCAAACTGGGCAACTACCGAGCCACCAACATTTCCTAGAAGGTGCCGGAACTTACCATGAACCTTTTTACTGTCTTACTTTGAAAGCGGTGGTGGTAATCACAATTAGCGATTGGCTACCGAGTCTTTACACAAGCCAATCAGACTCTGCAGGAGACAGATGATTGTTCAGAGGTTTTTTTTTGCCCCATAGAGTTTCATCTTTGTGGGCAGCAGATCCTTCATTTACATGAGAATATATTCTGCCCACGGGTGTCCCTACCATGAGGCGATCCGAGACCACTGCCTCAGGCGGCGGTCCACAGGACCTCAGAGGGGCAAAGCTAGGTTTGCAACCCAGTAAGTCACTGGCCCGGCTGGTATTTATTTTTTTCTGGCCATCTTGATGGTATAATTGCTTTTCATTCAGTCCTTCCACTGCTCCCATTCAGCATCCATTGCTGTTGCAATCAGTCTGTATCCCCCAACCCCCCCCCCCCCCCCGGTGACTGCGTTCCTCCACAACAACGCGGACACCAGGGGGAGAGGTCAGGAGCCGCCGGGTGGGAGCTGTGGACAGAGTGAGTGAAAAGCTGGGCAGGTTGCTGGAGTTCCTCTACAAAGGACTCTGCTAATACTGGGGCCACTATAGGGGATACTATAACTATTGGGGCCACTACCAGCGTCACTATTATTACTGCAGCCATTAAGAGGGTCACTATTACTATTGGAGCCACTATTACTACCGGCGCCACTAACAGGGTTAATATAACTATAGAGATAACTAACATGGTCACTATTACTATTTGCACCACTAATGGGGTCACTTTTAGTACTGGAGCTATTAAGGGGGTCACTATTACTTTTGAGGCCATTACTGGGGGTCACTATTACTACTGGGACCACCAACGAGGTCACTATTACTACTGGGGTCATTAAGGGGTTTACTAGTACTACAGGGGGCCCCCTAGGTGTCACTTACTTTTGGGGCCACTACTAGGGGCAGTATTACTCTGTCACTTCAGAAAAGTCTCAATGGTTGAAGTAGGTGTTGGGTATCTTGTGTATTGGCAGTTTTGATTCCTGTAAGATGAATGGTTTTTTCTGCGGGGTGGGGGGCGCCATTTCACACTTCACCCCAGGCAGCAGAAAGTGTAAGAAACCAAAAAGTGGAAAAAGCTTGTATTACGCACTGCATACACGCAAATGGGAGTGAAACAGCGTAATGTGATGTATTTGATTGCCCACTAATGACTGCGTATCACACGCACGTAATATGCGGTAAACTTCCGCTGAGCCTGGCCTTTAGGCATTTTCAATTCTCTGTTTTCAAACGCTTCTGTTTCGTTCCCCCGATGATTTTAATTGGTTTTTATTGAAAATGGAAATATTTCCATTTAATTCCGTTCTATTTTATTTTGTACCTTTAATAAGGTTTTTTTCTTATATTCTCTGTTTGGTTACATAGTAACTTACAATACTGTCATAGTAGCATATTCTTTAGGCTGAACGCCCCGTGTCCATCCAGTTCAGCCTATTACCCCCCCCCCCAATTTTGATCCAGAGGAAGGAAAAAAAAAAACCCCAATGGGGTAGAAGACAATTTTCCTCATTTTAGTAAAAAAAAATGTCCTTCCCGACTCCAATCTGACAATTAGAATAATCCCCGGATCAGCGACCCTCCTGAGTAACCAGTGATATGACATGTAATATTGTAACGCTCAAGAAAAGCATCCAGGACCCCCTTAAAGGCCGAATGCTACAGGTCGGATTATCGGTGTGGAAATCGCGGTCAGACACCCACTGTGATATCCGCAGCAACGTCCGTCCATAGACATGCTGTGTAAAATGATTCTCCCCTCAATCAGCTGCGATTTTCCGCTCGTGGGGGGAGATTCGCAGCATGTTCTAATTTGTGCGGAAAAACGCACGGACGGCTTCTATTGTAGTCAATGGCCGCTGTCCGACCTGCGATACTCCGTGTTGTGGGCACAGCGGAAGTATCACAGGAATCCGTGTCATACCCCAGCGCCGGCTCTCTGGCTGACATTCTCGCGGCGGATCCGGAGAGATGAGTATAGGGTCTCTGGGGGGCAACGGGCCTGATTCTGCTGCGAGATTTCACAGGCGGAATCCGACCCGGCAGTGGGCATGAGGCCAGACTCTTTTATCGAATTCACCATCACCACAGCCTCAGGCAGAAAGTTCCATAGGCTCACTGCTCTTACAGTAAAGAACTGTATGTGGTGTAGAAACCTTTCTATGTGGTGTAGAAACCTTCTTTCCTCTAAACGTAGAAAGCGCCCCCTTGTTACAGTCACAGTCCTAGGTATAAATAGATGATGGCAGAGATCTCTGTACTGACCCATGATATATCTATACATAGTTATTAGAGCGCCCCCTTGTTATAGTCCTGGGTATAATAGGTGATGGGAGAGATCTCTGTACTGACCTCTGATATATTATGCATAGTTATTAGAGCGCCGCCTTGTTACAGTCCTGGGTATAATAGATGATGGGAGAGATCTCTGTACTGACCCCTGATATATCTATGCATAGTTATTAGAGCGCCCCCTTGTTACAGTCCTGGGTATAATAGATGATGGGAGAGATCTCTGTACTGACCCCTGATATATCTATGCATAGTTATTAGAGCGCCCCCTTGTTACAGTCCTGGGTATAATAGATGATGGGAAAGATCTCTGTACTGACCTCTGATATATTATGCATAGTTACTAGAGCGCCCCCTTGTTACAGTCCTGGGTATAATAGATGATGGGAGAGATCTCTGTACTGACCCCTGATGTATCTATGCATAGTTATTAGAGTGCCCTCTTGTTACAGTCCTGGATATAATAGATGATGGGAGAGAACTCTGTACTGACCCCTGATATATTATACATAGTTATTAGAGCGCCCCCTTGTTACAGTCCTGGGTATAATAGATGATGGGAGTGATCTCTGTACTGACCCCTGATATATTATGCATAGTTACTAGAGCGCCCCCTTGTTACAGTCCTGGGTATAAGAGATGATGGGAGAGATCTCTGTACTGACCCCTGATATATTATACATAGTTATTAGAGCGCCCCCTTGTTACAGTCCTGGGTATAATAGATGATGGCAGAGATCTCTGTACTGACCTCTGATATATCTATACATAGTTATTAGAGTGCCCCTTGTTACAGTCCTGGGTATAATAGATGATGGAGAGATCTCTGTACTGACTCCTGATATATTATACATAGTTATTAGAGCGCCCCCTTGTTACAGTCCTGGGTATAATAGATGATGGGAGAGATCTCTGTATTGTCCCCTGATATATTATACATAGTTATTAGAGCGCCCCCTTGTTACAGTCCTCGATATAATAGATGATGGGAGAGATCTCTGTACTGACCTCTGATATATTTATACATAGTTATTAGAACTACTTCTTGTCACAGTCCTGGGTATAATAGATGATGGGAGAGATCTCTGTACTAACCCCTGATATATCTATACATAGTTATTAGAGCGCCCCCTTGTTACAGTCCTGGGTATAATAGATGATGGGAGAGATCTCTGTATTGTCCCCTGATTATATATATATAGTATATAGTATAGTGCTCGCTTGTTACAGCCCTGGGTATAATACATGATGGGAGGGATATATCTATACATAGACCCCTGATATATCTATACATAGTTATTAGAGCGCCCCCTTGTTACAGTCCTCGATATAATAGATGATGGGAGAGATCTCTGTACTGACCTCTGATATATATATACATAGTTATTAGAGCGCCCCCTTGTTACAGTCCTGGGTATAATAGATGATGGGAAAGATCTCTGTACTGACCTCTGATATATTATGCATAGTTACTAGAGCGCCCCCTTGTTACAGTCCTGGGTATAATAGATGATGGGAGAGATCTCTGTACTGACCCCTGATGTATCTATGCATAGTTATTAGAGTGCCCTCTTGTTACAGTCCTGGATATAATAGATGATGGGAGAGAACTCTGTACTGACCCCTGATATATTATACATAGTTATTAGAGCGCCCCCTTGTTACAGTCCTGGGTATAATAGATGATGGGAGTGATCTCTGTACTGACCCCTGATATATTATGCATAGTTACTAGAGCGCCCCCTTGTTACAGTCCTGGGTATAAGAGATGATGGGAGAGATCTCTGTACTGACCCCTGATATATTATACATAGTTATTAGAGCGCCCCCTTGTTACAGTCCTGGGTATAATAGATGATGGCAGAGATCTCTGTACTGACCTCTGATATATCTATACATAGTTATTAGAGTGCCCCTTGTTACAGTCCTGGGTATAATAGATGATGGAGAGATCTCTGTACTGACTCCTGATATATTATACATAGTTATTAGAGCGCCCCCTTGTTACAGTCCTGGGTATAATAGATGATGGGAGAGATCTCTGTATTGTCCCCTGATATATTATACATAGTTATTAGAGCGCCCCCTTGTTACAGTCCTCGATATAATAGATGATGGGAGAGATCTCTGTACTGACCTCTGATATATTTATACATAGTTATTAGAACTACTTCTTGTCACAGTCCTGGGTATAATAGATGATGGGAGAGATCTCTGTACTAACCCCTGATATATCTATACATAGTTATTAGAGCGCCCCCTTGTTACAGTCCTGGGTATAATAGATGATGGGAGAGATCTCTGTATTGTCCCCTGATTATATATATATAGTATATAGTATAGTGCTCGCTTGTTACAGCCCTGGGTATAATACATGATGGGAGGGATATATCTATACATAGACCCCTGATATATCTATACATAGTTATTAGAGCGCCCCCTTGTTACAGTCCTCGATATAATAGATGATGGGAGAGATCTCTGTACTGACCTCTGATATATATATACATAGTTATTAGAGCGCCCCCTTGTTACAGTCCTCGATATAATAGACGATGGCGGAGATCTCTGTACTGACCCCTGATATATCTATACATAGTTATTAGAACTACTTCTTGTCACAGTCCTGGGTATAATAGATGATGGGAGAGATCTCTGTACTGACCCCTGATATATCTATACATAGTTATTAGAGCGCCCCCTTGTTACAGTCCTGGGTATAATAGATGATGGGAGAGATCTCTGTACCCCTGATATATCTATACATAGGTTTTAGAGCACCCCCTTGTTACAGTCCTGTGTATAATAGATGATGGGAGAGATCTCTGTACTGACCCCTGATATATCTATACATAGTTATTAGAGCGCCCCCTTGTTACAGTCCTGGGTATAATAGATGATGGGAGAGATCTCTGTACCCCTGATATATCTATACATAGGTTTTAGAGCACCCCCTTGTTACAGTCCTGTGTATAATAGATGATGGGAGAGATCTCTGTACTGACCCCTGATATATCTATACATAGTTATTAGAGCACCCCCTTGTTACAGTCCTGTGTATAATAGATGATGGGAGAGATCTCTGTACCGACCCCTGATATATCTATACATAGTTATTAGAGCACCCCCTTGTTACAGTCCTGTGTATAATAGATGATGGGAGAGATCTCTGTACCGACCCCTGATATATCTATACATAGTTATTAGAGCGCCCCCTTGTTACAGTCCTGGGTATAACAGATGATGGGAGAGATCTCTGTACTGACCCCTGATATATCTATACATAGTTATTAGGTCGCCCCCTTGTTACAGTCCTGGGTATAATAGATGACAGGAGAGATCTCTGTACTGACCCCTGATATATCTATACATAGTTATTAGAGCGCCCCCTTGTTACAGTCCTGGGTATAATAGATGATGGGAGAGATCTCTGTACTGACCCCTGATATATCTATACATAGTTATTAGGTCGCCCCTCAGCTGTCTTTTTTCTAAACTAAATATTCCCAATTTTGGTCAGCTCTCTGGGTATTGTAGTTCGCCCATTGCCTTTATTACTTTAGTTGCCGCCTTTGTACCCGCTTTAACTTTGATGTCTCCTTCTTGAGCGCCGATGCCCCAAACTGTCCACAATTATTTGATGTTGCTGCATAGCTTTCAGTTTGCGGTTTCATCAGAACTTAAAGGGATTGTATCGGCTTGATCACGCTCCCTGAACTGCAGGCGTGATGTTGTAGAGCAGGCGGAGCTCCTAGTTTATGGGGAAGATTCAGTATAACCTGTATTTATTCACTTAAAGGGAACCTGTCACCATTTTACACCCATGAAACCCTCTATACTGTATAATAGGTGGTATAATGGGCATTTGTGTGGTAGTTTGCTAACCATGCAGGTCTGAGCACAGCTGTAATACCAATGGTTTACGTGTACCCATGCTGCATGCAAATGATGTGTTCGGGTCCCGGGTCAATGACCGTAAATGTCACTTATAATCGGCCAGAGACCGGTCAGTCTAATGTGTCAGGGGTCTGGGCCACAAGCTGAGGACCCTCCAGGCCGTTCCAGCGGGGCGGATGCAGTCCCCCGATAAAACGCTGTTTCACCACAGTTTTCTTTGGCTACATTCACAGGGGTGAGACGCTGATATAGAGCTCCCTCGTTCCTATAGCATCTGAAACTAGAGGGGGTGATGGGTGAGAGGAATGACTGCAGGTCCCCGGGGCTGTCATGACTGATCGCCCATCAATGTGTGGCACGTCTTTATAGGCTGCCTGTCAGAATATGGTATAGTGCAGTACCATGGTATTGCACTATACTGTATGAGCAGTTTAAAGTATGACAAGTTCAAGTCCCCCGTAGGGAATTAGAAACCCTCACAAATATGAACCCCATTCTTTTGAAGGGATTTATTCCCATGAAGGATGAAAATCACAGCATGTTCTATCTTTTTTTGCGTTCCCTCGGAACGCCTCGCCCATTGTTTTCAATGAGACCTTTAAAGCCATCACATGGCAATCACAGGCCCTGAGGTGTGCATGCGGGTGCGATGTGATGTCTCCTATTGGAATCAGTGGAAACACTTGTGATCCTCTGACACGCATGAAACACGCGCCTGCGGATCACAGTTTCACAGAAGCGATGCCTCGCATCTGCGTGAAAGACGCATGTTGGCGATGATATCACGCATGCCCATGTGAATGTAGCCTTAGGACGTCATTTCCATGCGACCGTGACTGCCGGAGCCAATCATCATAGAGTTAGGCCTTCTGTCCACGGGTGATATGTCATTGCGTTATCCGCGGCGATAATCCAGCTGCGGGTAATGCGGTGAACGCTTTCAATAGGCTAACTATGGAGAGCGCAGCCCGACATCCACGAGCGGAGAATCATAGCGATTCTCTGATCGTGGGATTAAAATCGCAGCATGCTGCTATTTGCCGCAGTGAGCCTATCTATTATATAGGCTCATCAGGGACCTGTCAGTGCTCCCCCCTCATACCCCGCGGCGGGATATGGCTAGTAATATTCCGTCACGGCCGTGGACAGGCAGCCTAAAGCTCTCCTACAGAGCTGCAATTGCTACAATCCCCACTATTAGGCTTCTACACGCGGGCGAGCGCAATATCAGGCTGTGAAACTCGTCCTAATATCGCACTTGTGAATGTGCGATTTACCCGCAGATGTGAGGGGTTTTTCAGGCATTGCATGTGCGACATTCTGATCCTCTTGTGCGAGTTTATTGCGTGATAGAGGATCGGAAGTGTTTACCATTGTTTTCGGTGGGGAACCTCGCATCACACTCGCATGCACATCACACTCGCATGCACATCACACTCGCATGCACATCACACTTGCATGCGCATCACACTCACATGCACATCACACTTTCATGCGCATCACACTTGCATGCGCATCACACTCACATGCACATCACACTCGCATGCACATCACACTCGCATGCACATCACACTCGCATGCACAGCACACCCGCATGCATAGCACACCCACATGCACATCACACCCACATGCACATCACATTTACATGCACATCACACTCACATGCACATCACACTTGCATGCGCATCACACTCACATGCACATCACACTTGCATGCGCATCACACTCACATGCACATCACACTTGCATGCGCATCACACTCACATGCACATCACATGACATGCAATGCATTAAAGGTCCCATTGAAATCAATAGGCAATGCGTTCCGAGGAAGAAGAAGAGATAGGACATGCCATTCAGAAGACTGAGGTTCATATACGTGCGTCTCGCAACAAACAAATCTCGCGCGAGTTTCCTGGCCGTGGGAGAGCAGCCCTAACAGGTGGATTTCCATCATCACAAATTTAAATCACAAGTACTCATGACAACCAAATCTTAAACCCTCCCCCCCCCCCCCATCCCCACACCTACAGGCCCCCCTTTTTTTGCAGGCTGATACCTGGCAGGTAGGTAAGGACCCCTCCGATCATAGGAGAAGTATGGCCCATGTGGACTGCCCCCTGCACCTGCAGGTCCTGTGAGCTGGCAGCCTTCTTGTATAACAGACAGCAGGTTTCATGCCAGCTGCATTATGCAATAATTGGCACTGATTACAGTACAACGCATGTGGTTGATCAAACAGCCCACTTCACAATGTTCAGAGCCGGTATTTCTACGTGTCGTTACACAACCATTGTCATTGCACAACACAAGTCGTACAGCGGATTTTATATTATTCCCGTCAGCGCCCCCCCCCTCCCTTTACAAGAGGTTATTGGGTGCAACGGCATTCCTCAGCCCTCTACGGATGCAGCCGACTGTGGCCCTTAATCCCCTTAAGGATGAGGCCCTTTTCCCCCCCCATTTTTGTTTTTTCCTTCTCCCTTTTAAAAAATCGTAACTCCTTTATTTCTCCATCGCCGTCGCTGTAGGAGGGCTGGTTGGTTTTTGCGGGCCGAGTTGTATTCTACAATGGTGCTATTTAATGGGCCATATAATGTACTGAAAAACTTTTTAAAAAGTGGAGTGAAATGACAAAAAAAACACATTCTGCCATCTATCGGTGCGTCTTGTTTCTACGGCGCACAAACTGCCACAAAAATGACATAACTTTATTCTCTGGGTCGGTGCGATTACTACGATACCAAACTTGTAGTTTTTTTTTTGCTGCGCTACTTTTATTTTTTTCAAAGACATTTAATTTTTCTAAATCATTTTCTGCCGCCGTCTTCTGGGCGCAATAACTTTTTTATGTTTTCATTGATGTAGTTCTACGATAACTCATTTTTGTGGGACATCCCGTAGTTTACGTTGGTACCATTTTGGAAATTCCACAGATTTTTTTATTTCTTTTTATTGCATTTTTTGGGGAGACAGGGTGACCGAAAAAGGGCATTTCTGGTGTTCGCTTTTTTTTCCCAGACGACGTTCACCGTGTGGGGTAAATAATGTCCTACTTTGATAGATTGGACTTTTACGGACGCGGCGATACCAAATATGTATTTTTGTTTTATGATTTAGATTTTTTTTATTACAGATTTGGCAAAAGGCGGGGGATTTAAACTTTTATTACTTATTTTTTCTTACAAAAATGTAAAACTTTACTCATAGAATCATACACTGGAAGAGTTGGAAGGGACCTCCAGGGTCATCGGGTCCAACCCCCTGCTCAGTGCAGGATCACGAAATCATCCCAGACAGATGTCTGTCCAGCCTCTGAAGACTTCCATTGAAGGAGAACTCCCCACCTCCCGTGGCAACCTGTCCCACTCACTGATCCCCCTCTCTGTCTAATATCTAATCTATGTCTCCTCCCTCTCAGTTTCATCCCATTGCTTCTAGTCTTTCCTTGTGCAGATGAGAATAGGGCTGATCCCTCTGCACTGTGACAGCCCTTCAGATATTTGTAGACCGCTATTAAGTCTCCTCTCAGCCTTCTCTTCTGCTAAACATTCCCAGATCCTTTAACCGTTCCTCATAGGACATGATTTGCAGACCGCTCACCATCTTGGTAACTCTTCTCTGAACTTGCTCCAGTTTGTCTATGTCTTTTGTAAAGTGGGGTGCCCAGAACTGGACCCAGTATTCCAGATGAGGTCTGACTAAGGAAGATCAGAGGGGGATAATGACCTCACGTGATCTAGACTCTATGCTTCACTTATTGATCTTATTTATACCTTTTTTCTTATCCCCCCTAGGGGACCACAACTAGCGATGCTTTGATCATTCCTGCAGTATGATGGAATGCTATGGCATTCTGCAATCTGACAGGCAGTCTATCAGGCCACGCCACTGGGACGGCTTGATAAGACAGCCCTCTAGCCTTTCAGGAGTACCCCGGCTGTCATGTCACCCGCACGGCTCCCCGCAATCATATCGCAGGGAATTTAAATGACAGACAGCGGCATTTAAAGGGTTAATAGCGCTGATAAGCCGCGCGGCTGATTGCAGCTATTGCCTGCAGGTGTCAGCTGTAATACACAACTGATGCCGCGCTGTATGAAGAGAGGTAGCGCTGCAATCTCTCTTCATACATATCCTGACGCTGTAGGGCGTAGATGTACATCCTGGAGCATTAAGGGGTTAAAGGAGTCCTCCACTTGGACAATCCCTACTTGGTAGAAGGGTCGGTGTTTTAGGCATAAGGACGCAACGATTTTTGGGGGATTTTCATCTCTAATTTTCAAATGCCAGAACTTTTTTTCCATTTTCCCGTCGACGCGGCCGTACGGGGAATGTTTTTTGCGTGGCGAGCTGTAATTTTTCTTGGTACCATGCAGGATAATATGTGTTTGTTTTTTTGAATTTTTCTTATATGAAGAGGGGACAGTTTTTTTCTTCTATACTGCAATGCATTACCGCTTACAATAGCGATCACAGGCCATTATAGACCCAGACTCCATTGCCTGGTGTCCATCAGCCCTCTTAGCGGATGGCTGGTAACGTTGATCGCAGCATGTAAGGTGTTAACAGCGGGGATCGAGATCCCTATTTTTAGAAAAAAACCGCATTGCATCACATCGCAGCCCATGCGCTTTCACATGCATAAAAGAAAGTTGAATGTTCTTCCTAAAATAAAATAAAAAACGCATCGCACTCGCATGGAAACGCAACGTGTTTTTTTAAGATTCCATAGATCAAATCAATGGAAAGCACTTGTGATCCTTTCATGTGTGTGAAGCAAGCGCCCGAGGGGATGCGTGTGATAAAGTGATGCAAGGCGGTTTTTTGAATGAAAAGCATCTCACATCCGCATGTAAGGCCTCTTCCACACGGTAAGGGAGGCACGTAAAAAGTGTGCGGCTATTAGAACCAATGGTTTCCTGTGTAACCATGGAGGGCCAGTGGGTTGCCATGGCAATCTACAACCGGACAGCGGTGTCTAGGTCTGGCATGGCCCATGATCTCCATTATTAGTGATAATACATAGCAGTACAGAAGTATTGCAGTGTATTATCATAGCAATCATAGGCTCACAGATTCACGTTCCATACAGGGACATATAAATGTAAAAAAAAGAATTAAAAACTGTAAAAAAAAACCATAAAAATAGTGATATAAAAACCTTTTTGTGCACTTTCCTGTCTGTTAAATCTCTAACGACGCATACAATACCCTGAGCACACCTCTTACCCTGCACAGCAAATACTGTCAGCAAAAAGAAGAAAAAGCTAAAAAACGGAGCCAAAATGCTTCACCTCCCCAAAAATGATCAAAAAAGACGTCTGTACCACAAAATAGTACAAACAAAGACTAAAGCGTGTTGCGCCAAAAAACAAGCCTAAGGTCCAAAATAGGCCGCGCACTGAGGCTAACTTCAAACGGGCGAGTCTGATATCAAGCTGTGAATCACGGCCTGATATCGCGCTCACCACCATGTGATTTCCCCGTGGATGCGAGGTATTTTAATGTCAAAACCGTCTCACATCACTGCGGGGAAGTACCAATCCTCCGCAGCGGCTGACAGCGGATTGTCTCCCATTGAAAACAGGTGATGCAAAGATAGGACGTGCCGCGATTTGTTTCCCGCATGACATCACGGTACAATGCAGTCCGGGAAAACATTGCTCAGGTGTATGACCACATTGAAAAGAATGAGGTTTATATTTGTGCGTCTCGATTTCTGCGATTTTCTCAGCCGTGTGCAAACGGCCTATAAGGGGTTAAAGACAGCACACTTTTATAATTGTTGTTGTCTCATCTGCAGATTCTGAGGTCCATGACTCTCTTCTCCTGACATCGCCGCCCCGTGGGGTCGGTTTTGTAGAATGAGTTGTATATTTAATGGCTCCATTTTTGGTTAGAAACAATATATTAAACAACTTTTATGACCTTTTTGAGAAGGAAAATGGAAAAAATAGCAATTATCCCATTGTTTCCCAGCATTTCCTTTAACAACATTCACCGCACTGAACAAATAATGGCAACTTCATTCTGCGGTTATTGCGATGACGCCAAAACAAAATCCGCACGGTCTTTGTGTTGTTTTACTAGTTTTGCATGATTTTACCAAATGATTCGCTTTTGTCGCCGCATTCCGAGACCCGGAACATTCTTATTTTCCAACAATGTCACCGTGTGAGGGCAACAATTGGTAGGTTTTAGCCGGGCTCACACAACCGTAATTTCGTTGCGCACGATGTACATGCCTATAATACGCGCAAAATGGCATTAACAGAGGTCCACTTCTTTTCATTGCTCCGCTCGCACCTGCGTATATTTAATGCATATGTTACGCACAGAAAGAAGATCGCAGCATGTTCTGTTTTTCTGCATGTAATACCCCTATTGTTCTCTATGGGGGCGCTCCGAATGCAACGCATATGCAATTACTTTGTGTATTTGCGATGTTTTTTTATGCATGTTTCTGGGAGACATGCAAAGTTCAAAAAGTAACCAGGAAGTTGTAGGCAGACGGTGCAGGAGCCTCCAGGGATGACCGACCCTCCCAAGCTGGAGGCCATAATAATACTATCATGGCTACTTCTGATATGGGCAAACTCCTTGCGGTCTGACACATCGGACGTGGCTGTGAAAAAGTGGAAAAAAACAGCCAAGACAAGACAGTGTCATCCTCTAGTAAAGACACGGTTCTCAGAGCGCCGCTAATAACGCTCACCAACACAGGAAAATGGCACCTGTGCGATCATGTGAGCACTAGAAGGGTGTTTCCATGCAGTTATGCAACTTCTGAGATCACTCTATGCTATATATTATCATAGAATAGTAGAGTTGGAAGGGAACCCCCGGGGTCATCGGGTCCTCCCTGTTCAGTGCAGGATTCACTAAATCATCCCAGACAGATGTCTGTCCAGCCTCTGAAGATTTCCATTGAAGGAGAACTCCCCACCTCCAGTGGCAACCTGTTCCACTCATTGATCCCCCTCACTGTCTAATATCTAATCTATGTCTCATCCCTTTCAGTTTCATCCCATTGCTTCTAGTCTTTCCTTGTGCAGATGAGAATAGGGCTGATCCCTCTGCACTGTGACAGCACTTCAGATATTTGTAGACAGCTATTAAGTCTCCTCTCAGCCTTCTCTTCTGCTAAACATTCCCCAATCCTTTAACCGTTCCTCATAGGACATGATTTGCAGACCACTCACCATCTTGGTAACTCTTCTCTGAACTTGCTCCAGTTTGTCTATGTCTTGTATAAAGTGGGGTGCCCAGAACTGGACCGAGTATTCCAGATGAGGTCTGACTAAGGAAGAGTAGAGGGGGTAATTACCTCACGTGATCTAGACTCTATGCTTCACTTAATACATCCCAGAATTGTGTTTGCCTCTTTTGCTGCTGCATCACATTGTTGACTCATGTTCAGTCTATGATCTATTAGTATAGCCAAGTCTTTTTCACATGTGCTGCTGCTTAGCCCAATTCCTCCCATTCTGTATGTGCTTTCTTTATTTTTCTTGCCCAGATGTAGGACTTTGCATTTCTCCCTGTTAAATACCATTCTGTTAGTCGCTGCCCACTGTGCAAGCTTTTATAGATCTTTTTGAATACTCTCCCTCTGTTCCCTAGTGTTAGCTATCCCTCCTAGCTTTGTGTTGTCGTTAAATTTGATCAGTTTCCCACAATTCCCTCCCCCAGATCATTTATAAAAAATGTTGACCAACACTGGGCCTAGGACAGAGCCTTGTGGTACCCAACTTGATACATTCTTCCACTTGGATGTGCAGCCATTTATGACCACTCTGTGAGTACGATCACTCAGCCAGTTGTGAATCCACCTAACAGTTGCCTTGTCAATCCATATTTGGTCATTTTTTCAATAAGTATGGTATGAGATAATTTGTCAAATGTTTTATTAAAGTCAAGATATACTATATCCACCACATTTCCCTGATCAACCCAGTTGGTGACTCTGTCATCCAAGTACTTACATACATGCTGTTTAATTTGTTCAAAGATCTCTCCTGATGTAGAAGTCAGGCTCACAGGTCTGTAGTTTCCTGGGTCCACCTTCTTCCCTTTTTTGAAGATAGAGACAACATTTTCACTTTTCCAATCTCCTGGGACTTCTGTTCTCCAGGAATTTTCAAAGATTATGGCGAGTGATTCAGCAATTACCTCCGCTGCTTCCTTTAGTATCCTAGGATGTAATTCATCTGCACCTTGAGACTTGAATTCATTTAAGTTTACTAAGTGTTCCCTCACCATCTCTCTGCTTTTATTCCCCCAATAGCCCAAGGAAGATCAGTTGATGTTACATCTACTTTCTGAGAGAAAATAGATACAAAGTAGTAATGTAACAGTTCGTCCTTCTCAACATCATTTTTAACCAATTCACCATTTTCATCCCGTAAACATCCTATAGCATATTTGACTTTTCTTTTGACATACCCCCAAATCCTTTTTTATTGCTTTTGGCCTCTCTTACAAGCCTCAATTCATTATCAGCTTTGGCTTTTCTGACCCTTGCCCTACAGTTTCTGCAGACCGCATTATATTCTTCTTTAGATATTCCTCCTCTTTCCATTTGATAAACATATTTTTCTTCCTTTCTAACATGTGTACAAGTTCTGTGTTCATCCATCCGGGTCTCTTTAAATGCTTCCCATTCTTCCTTCTTTTAGGGATTGGTAACGATTGTGCCTTGAGAATCTCATTTCACAATATTTCCCAACCTTCTTGGACATTTCTGTCCTTATGAACATCCAGCCATTGGATTCTTCCTCTCCTCTTTCTGAGTTCATTGAAATCTGCCTTTCTGAAATCCAACCTTGAGGTCCGAGTCTTCTCAGGTTTTCCTCCCCTTGTTATCCAAAATTCAAGGATAGCATGATCAAATAAAACTGCCAGCAGTGGGATGATGTACGATGCACTCGGTGTGAGTTCAGCCTTCATTGAAGCTATTTTGGGTGACTTTTTATTTACTGTTTGTTCTTGTTTTCAGGAGACAATAGAAACAAAAAGTGCTGCTCTGGCATTGTGTTTTAGTTTGTTTTTAGATGTTTGCAGTGATTGCTAAATGTGTAAACTTTAGTGTTCATTTTATTTATTTTTCAATCATAACTCATTGTGCAAGAGAATATTTTTTAACCCCTTAATGATGTGTCCCTTTTGCATGTGGGACGAGTTTTATTTTTCAATGATCCTATTTAACCCCTTAACAACCGCTGAAACACCTTTTTTACGGCCTGCAGCTGCAGGACATGTATGAAGGGAGATTGTGCTGTGAACTACCTCCATACATCGCTGCTGCCGGCTGTTTCTTACAGTAGACACCCGGCAGTAACAGCTTCGATAAGCCATGAGGCTCATCAGAGCTGTTAACCCTTTAAATGCCGTTGTCAATTCTGACGGCAACAGTTAAATCGCCCAAACGATGCTCAGGGGTCCCGTACAGCTCCCCGCTATGAGATCGCAGGGAGCTGTGCAGGTGTCATGGCAACCGGGGCCGTCTGAATGCCTGTGGGGTGGCTTGTTAGACTTCCTGCCCGATTGCAGTATGATGTGATGCTATGGCATTACATCATACTGCAGGAGCGATCAAAGCATCGCTAGTTGTGGTCCCCTCTGGGTACTAAAAAAAAAGTAAAAATAAGATCGATAAAGTTTTACTAATTATTAAAAAAAAAGTTATGTTTACAAAAAAAACAAAAAACCTTTTGCCATATTTATAATAAAAGAATCTAAATAACTAAACAAAAATACTAATTTTGTATCACTGCATCCATAAAAGTCCGATCTGTCAAAGTAACGCATTATTTACCCCACAAGATGAACGTCATCAGAAAAAAAACAGCAAAGACCGCCAGAAATGCGCTTTTTTGGTCACCCAGTTCACAAGAAAAAATGCAATAAAAAGTGATCTAAAAGTCATTTGGCATCGTAGTAATTATACTGACCAACAGAATAAAGTTATCAGGTCATTTTTGTTGCAGTTTGCGCGCCGTAAAAGATGGCGGAATGTCATTTTTTTTCCATTTCCCTCCACTTATCATGTCATTGTTGCTGCAGTGTGTACCCCTTGAAAACAATACCCTCCCCTCCCCAAAGTTGGCACAAGTGTTTTTTCTACAATTCACTCCACTTAGAGTTTTTTAAAAGTTTTTCAGTACATTATATGGTAAATTAAATGGCACTATTGAAAAAATACAACTCGGCCCGCAAAAAACAACCTGCCCTCCTACAGCGACGGCGATGGATAAATAAAGGAGTTATGATTTTTTTTTAAATGGGGGGGGGGGGGGGGGAATGAAAATGGAAAAACAGAAAAAAGCTTGCTCACTAAGGGGTTAATGTAGCATATAATGTACTAAAAACTTTTAAAAACCTCTAAGTGGAGTGAATTGTACAAAAAACACACTCGTGCCAACTTTGGGGAGGGAAGGGTCTTGTTTTCACGGCGCACACACTGCAGCAACAATGACATGGTAACTTTATTCAGTCATGATAACCATGAAGCAAAGTTTCTATAGTTTTTTTTGCTATATTGCGTTAGAAAAATAAAACTATTTTCTGCCACGATCTTCTGAAAAACATAACTTTTTTATTTTTCCGTTGTTTTTTCTGGGACGACCTGTAGTTACTGCTGGTACCAATTTGGGATTCATATGGAGACGGGGATGAACAAAAAAAGCTCAATTCTGGTGTTGTGTTTTTTTTTTCTGACATTCACCATGTGTGATAAATAATGCGTTTCTTTGATACGCTGACCTTTATGGACACGGGAATAACTGATATGTTTGGGGGGTTTTGTTGTTTTGATTTTTTATTATATTATTATAAAAATGGGGAAAGTGTTGTTTTTTTTAAACTTTTAAGACCTTTTTTTTCTAATAAAACTTTTTTTCTACTTATTTACATTTTTTTAGTCCCAATAGGGGCAACTTGCAATCATTTGATTGTTCATAGAATAGTAATACCATAGTACTTTAGTACTGCATTATACTACATTCTGACAGGTAGCCTATCAAGATCGGCCAGAGGCAATCAGTTATGACAGCCGTAGGGGGGGCTTTCAGAAGGCCGCAGGCTGCCATAACAGATGAATGACACCTCGCAATGTCATCAGGGACAGGGGCGGTGGTGGGGGTGTCAGGACCTCCAAACACTGATTGGGGCATTTAAATGCTGCTATCAGAATTGAGCTGTTCACTCATGATCACGGCTGTTGCAGGCGTGTTGATCGGCTCCCAATCCCACCGCAAACAAACCCAACATGCCCAGGTTGTACCTGTATGACCTGGGGTTTGAAGGGATTAAAGTCACATACTTAGGATTTTTGAATGTAGGTCAGCAGGTGATCCTTTCCCTTCCCCCGCTCCGCTGACACTTCCCATTTTATGAATTCCATGAGATAGTGATTCTTGCCAGTGCTCTCTCAGCGAGGTGTAGAATGTACCCAGCAGAACGGAGTCAGGCTTCAGTGACTCGGGAATGGAGGGGCCACGTTCCAGAGGGGAGGTAGATTTCATCATTGGTAATCCGATCATGGTAAGTGACCTTAGAGAGGCAACAAAAGCATCGTTGTAGGAAAACATCATGTCGTCGGATGATACATTTGGTCGCTTTACATGTTTCAGATGCATATAATGCAGACAGGATCACAATCGTTTGTAATAGGAGTGAGGCGGTGACCCATATAGGGCGAAGATGTCAGGAATCAAATCGCAACATATCCTATCTTGTGTGAGTTTTCACATCACACCGCCCATTGTCTTGCAAAGTGGCCGGCAGCAGTAGTGCACCATGTGCAAAGTGCAAGTGATGCGATGCAATGCGAAGTCTCCCAGTGAAAGCAATGGGTCAAACTCTGCGAACCTGCATTCCCGAAGTGATGCGAGGCTGTTTCATATGAAAAACACCTCTCATCCTCGGGATGGATGACAAGGGTGATATTAGGCCGTGATTCACAGCCCGATATGGCCCTTGCTCGTGTGAAGTCATCTTGAGGCGGTGTGTAGCTTTTCTGGAGCTGGGTTTGGTATGGGTATAGTTACTGAGCAGGTCTAGAGAGTAGTCAGGGGGAAGCCAGAGGTCAGTATCAGGTGGTCTTGGGTTCGAGAGTAACAATGGAGGAGGGGGATATTGTTTATGGGAGGAAAGCCAGAGGTTAGAATCTGGGTGTCTCAGGTTGGCTTGTTGAGGAGGAGAGGAGCTTTGATCACAGCTGAAGCACAATAATCACGCGCTAGTGCAGTGGCAAGGTCAGGCTTTTATAATGAGCCTAATTAGGAAAATAGGTGAGGTCAGGACAGGGGCTGGGTTTTTATGATCTGGAAACTAGGCAGAGAGTCATGCAGGGGAACTGTCCAAAGGCTGAATGACTCAGTAGTGAGAGCTACTGACTGGAGTGCAGGAGGTCCCCGGTTTGATTCCTGACAGAGTGTTTTTGATTCTGCTGCACTGGCTGCCTTGCTGGTCCCTGGGTCCTTGGTTGTGCTGCAGCACAGTTCTTGTTGTGGAGGAGCGATGAAAAAGAGGAAAGAGGCTAGTGATACACATGCGTGTCATGATGGTGCTCAGGTGCAGGCATCTGCGAATACTACTACGGCATCTGTGAATACTTTACACCGTGAGGTTGCCTATGCAATATTGGAGCCAATATCTAATATTAAGCAGGGTGATCGTATGGCAAATTTGTCCTTCCAAGGGTCTCCTGCACATGGGCGGAAATTCTGCGGCGGAATTTCCCGCAGAATTTCCGCCCATAGAAGCTGCCGTAGGATTGCATTAAAAAACACAGACGCCCGCATTTTGTCCGCTTGAAATCACACGCGGAAAACAAATCACAGCATGTTCTATTTCTGTGCAGGGCTCGCAGAGGGACGCACAGAAATGTCACTCCCGGGCTGCCAGTTCTGCTCTGCGCATGTGCCAGCTGGCCGCCAGCTGGCACATCAGAGAGCCGGAGCCCCGGGAGAAGGTGAGACCTGCACTGGTCCCTGCAGGGGTGCGGGTCGGGTCCCGCTGCGAGAATTCTCACAGCGGGATCCGACTCGGCCGTCTGCGGCGGCCTAACTCTTCCTGCAGCCCGGTAAAAAATACTCATGAAAAATCTACAGTTCTATTTGCCTCTTCTGATGGGACTTATATTTTATCCCACAATTGAGAAGGGTAAGCATGGCCCTGTTTATATGCTTCATCTGCCTCTGCGAGTGCAGGCCATTTCAGCACAATCTAGTAATGTGGATATGCAAGATGATAAACAAAATGTTTTTCTAGCTGTGACTAAAGCAATACAGTTTTGACTTCCCTCTCTGCTCAGGTTGGTAGCCTGAAAGAGGATGTTGGATTCATAAGACATGATTTGCAGAAAGTTACAAAAATATTGTCTTCTGTTGCCTCAAGATGTTCTAGACATAGTAGAGAAGAGGTCCCTATGGCAAATATCAAAATGAGATGCCCTAAGTGCATGTTTGCATGACTTCAGCTTCCATTCTAGAATAGAGGATCTACCAACTTCCCTTCTTTCATACACCGGAATGGCAACATGTCCTTAGGCCCACTTCCCCTTACCTTAGTCACTGAGATAGTAATGCTAGTGGACAGGATACATAGATTAAATAGATTTACAGTACTGATGTAGAAAAGTTTCACTGTGGCATAGAACAGTTTCTTGCCTTTTCCCTAGCTCTTTGATGGCTTTTGTTGCATAGTAAGGGCGCCCACCCACTGGCGTTTTTTTTCACTGTGAAATTCACAGGTTTTTTTTTTCTGCAGGGGGTCTCGGGGACTTGTAATGTAAAAATCGCGATCGCGCAAAATTGCGATTTACCGCGATATCGCGATTTTGCGCGATCGCGATTTTAGCTTTGCATGTCCCATAGCCCAAAGACCCCTGCAGAAAAAAAAAAAAACGCTGCGAATTTCGCAGTAAAAAAACGCTAGTGGGTGGGCACCCTTACAGTGTGTAAGGCTGAAAAAAGACCTCCGTCCATCCAGTTCAACCTATTACCCTCCCACCCCAATGTTGATTCAGAGGAAGGCAACCCTCCCACTCCCCCTAGTGAGGTAGAAGCCATTTTTTCTCATTTTAGGCAAAAAATATCCTTCCCGACTCCAATATGGCAATCAGAATAACCCAATAATTCTGAGTAATCAGTGATAGAATAAGTAATATTATTACACTCCAGAAAGGCATCCAGGCCCCTCCCACATTCTTTTAATGAGTTTGCCATCACCACGTCCTCGGGCAGATTGTTCTAAAGTCTCACTGCTCTTACAGTAAAGAACCCTCTTCTACATTGTTGAAACAGTGAGGGTTCCGGGGGCGTTATGCATCCACAGTCCTAGTTATTTGTAGGATCTTTCCTCCCAGTTAAACTCTCTCTCTCTACTGCCAAACACTCACTTTTTCTGACACACTTGCGGTTTCTCTCTTTCTCTGATTGCATGCGGTTCTTGCATTATACTCCCACACAGTTCAGGCATGTCCGGGCTTTCATACTCTCCCCATACTGGTACGGCTGGGCTCTTTCATACTCTCCCCATACTGGTATGGCTGGGCTCTGGCATGAGCAGCAGACCATCTCTCCGCCATCTCTCTCCAACAACCACTCTCTTCCAACTCCACTCACCATCTCAACTCTCACTCACTAACTAACTATAGACACCTCTTACTCAACCACATAATTCAACATACATCACACGGTCCACAACCAATCCATGAACAGACAGAACAATACAATTTCCAGACAACACCAGACATGAACAGACATTAACCCTTTCATGCTTGCAAGCTCCAAAACACATAAACCTGATGCATTCCATACTTAAGACAGTAACACAAGACAGACAATAAAACATGTATGTTGAGGTGCTCGAGGGGACCCCAAACCCTGGGCCACTATACATGCATAAAAATGCATTGAATTTGTGTGCAGCTGTATATTTGCAGCCGACTTTAATGGATGATTTTTGGTCCTCGATACCCCAATAAACCAAGGTCAGAGCAGGAACACTGCTCCAATTCCCATGTAGTGGTCAGCACTTGTAATTGCAGGCTGGGGTCCTATTGCTTTCAATGAGAGCTGCGCCTGCAATTACAAGTGCTGGCTGCTACATCGGGGGTCAGAGCAGCGGCTTCTGCTCCGACCACAATGTGTCCCGGTGGGCGCTTTCTGGATAGCCCCTTTAAGCGAGTAAAGCTTTCCTATGGAGCTGCATGTATTACAATCCCAACTTCAAACAGAAGACGGCGCTCCGTCATCACAAAATTCTATCTCAGTTACAATCAAATCCGAATCTCTTCTTTCTGTCACTTTCACGCTTTGCTCTTCAGGAACATTTAGTAATGAGGATACATCCCCTCTGGAGTCGTCCCGTGTGAAAGCACCTTTATAAATGACGCACGCTAGGTTGGGCGCCTGATACAAATTTTGCATTGTGACCTTAGAACTTCAACTTCCTCTTCTGCGACTGTTAGAAATTTGGTGCTTTCCTTGCAGCATCTGTAGGTGGGAGAAAGAACAAGGTTGGGCGTCTCACTTCTTGCAAGTTGCATTTAATAAGCTAAAGTGTGGCAGGGAAGTAAGGGGTTAATTCAAACAACAAAAAACTTATCTAAGTGAAATCCCATTTAGTAGCCGCATAAGGTGAGGCTAAACATTCATTGCACGGTGACTAAGAGGAGTGGGAGGGGAAGAGGAGAACTGAAATAAACTTTTAGAGAAGCGGCCCCTCACTTGTCTGCTCGCCTCCTCAGCATCTCAGGAAGGAGCTGCCCGCTCTGCTCCAGGTATGTAGTAATCAGGTCCACAAGCTGTCTTTGTTTCTTACTAAGGGCTTCTTCTTGGATTTCATCTCGTGATTACAGTTTATGTTCTCAGCATTTCAATGGATGAGAATAAATAGGGGTGCAATAATATTATTTACCGCGCCCCCCCATTCCTAATAATATGGGGACCCCATCTTATAGGCGCTGGAGCGCCATCCACTGCTCTCCACTCCATCGCTGACTTCTTGTATATCCGATATCACTTTACAGAGGTCTCCTTCACATATTGTAGGTCCCTGCGGCAGCAGAGCTTACAGTCTAATTATCCTGTCCCAGACTCACGAGCTGCTGTGTTTTCAGGTCCATCAGTCGTTCATCATGATTTTGGAATGTAGGAAGAAACCGGAGAGCCTAAAACTGCACTAAAACACAGAAAGAACTTCATACAGACACCACAACAATTGGATGTGAACCCAGAACCCTTGTATTAAAGGGGTATTTCAACCACGGGCACTTTTTTTTCTGCCACCAACTTGTCCTGAAGGCTATACAATTAGTTGTGGACATTATATAATAGGTCAGATATGGACATTGAATACTTTTTTGATGTTTTACATGAAATCCCCCACATGCTGCCCCGCGGTGCGTTAAAGATGGTGCCAGAGGTGTAGCTACCCTGGTTATACCAACAGGGTCCATATCACTGTATACATAGAGATGTATAACCTATACCATCTGTACATACATAATTATACCCAGGTTATACCAGCATGATCCATATCACTATATACAGGAGATGTATAACTTATACCAGCTGTACATATATAATTATATACAGGAGATCCCCAGGTTATACCAGCATGCTCCATATCACTATATACAGGGAGATGTATAACTTATACCAGCTGTACATATATAATTATATACAGGAGATACCCAGGTTATACCAGCATGATCCATATCACTATATACAGGAGATGTATAACTTGTACCAGCTGTACATGTATAATTATATACAGGAGATCCCCAGGTTATACCAGCATGCTCCATATCACTATATACAGGAGATGTATAACTTATACCGGCTGTACGTATATAATTATATACAGGAGATCCCCAGGTTATACCAGCATGCTTCATATCACTATATACAGGGGATGTATAACTTATACCGGCTGTACGTATATAATTATATACATGAGATACCCAGGTTATACAAGCATGCTTCATATCACTATATACAGGGGATGTATAACTTACACCAGCTGTACATATATAATTATATACAGGAGATACCCAGGTTATACCAGCATGCTTCATATCACTATATACAGGGGATGTATAACTTATACCAGCTGTACATATATAATTATATACAGGAGATCCCCAGGTTATACCAGCATGCTCCATATCACTATATGCAGGATGTATAACTAATACCAGCTGTACATATATAATTATATACAGGAGATACCCAGGTTATATCAGCATGCTCCATATCACTATATACAGGGAGATGTATAACTTATACCAGCTGTACATATATAATTATATGCAGGAGATACCCAGGTTATACCAGCATGCTCCATATCACTATATACAGGAGATGTATAACTTATACCAGCTGTACATATATAATTATATACAGGAGATCCCCAGGTTATACCAGCATGCTCCGTATCACTATATACAGGGAGATGTATAATTTATACTAGCTGTACATATATAATTATATACAGGGGATCCCCAGGTTATACCAGCATGCTTCATATCACTATATACAGGGGATGTATAACTTATACCGCCTGTACGTATATAATTATATACATGAGATACCCAGGTTATACAAGCATGCTTCATATCACTATATACAGGGGATGTATAACTTATACCAGCTGTACATATATAATTATATGCAGGAGATACCCAGGTTATACCAGCATGCTCCATATCACTATATACAGGAGATGTATAACTTATACCAGCTGTACATATATAATTATATACAGGAGATCCCCAGGTTATACCAGCATGCTCCATATCACTATATACAGGAGATGTATAACTTATACCAGCTGTACATATATACTTATATACATGAGATACCCAGGTTATACCAGCATGCTCCGTATCACTATATACAGGGAGATGTATAATTTATACTAGCTGTACATATATAATTATATACAGGGGATACCCAGGTTATACCAGCATGCTCCATATCACTATATACAGGATGTATAACTTATACCAGCTGTACATATATAATTATATACAGGGGATACCCAGGTTATACCAGCATGCTCCATATCACTATATACAGGGGAAGTATAACTTATACCAGCTGTACATATATAATTATATGCAGGAGATACCCAGGTTATACCAGCATGCTCCGTATCACTATATACAGGGAGATGTATAATTTATACTAGCTGTACATATATAATTATATACAGGGGATACCCAGGTTATACCAGCATGCTTCATATCACTATATACAGGGGATGTATAACTTATACCGGCTGTACGTATATAATTATATACATGAGATACCCAGGTTATACAAGCATGCTTCATATCACTATATACAGGGGATGTATAACTTATACCAGCTGTACATATATAATTATATACAGGAGATACCCAGGTTATACCAGCATGCTTCATATCACTATATACAGGGGATGTATAACTTATACCAGCTGTACATATATAATTATATACAGGAGATCCCCAGGTTATACCAGCATGCTCCATATCACTATATGCAGGATGTATAACTAATACCAGCTGTACATATATAATTATATACAGGAGATACCCAGGTTATATCAGCATGCTCCATATCACTATATACAGGGAGATGTATAACTTATACCAGCTGTACATATATAATTATATGCAGGAGATACCCAGGTTATACCAGCATGCTCCATATCACTATATACAGGAGATGTATAACTTATACCAGCTGTACATATATAATTATATACAGGAGATCCCCAGGTTATACCAGCATGCTCCGTATCACTATATACAGGGAGATGTATAATTTATACTAGCTGTACATATATAATTATATACAGGGGATCCCCAGGTTATACCAGCATGCTTCATATCACTATATACAGGGGATGTATAACTTATACCGGCTGTACGTATATAATTATATACATGAGATACCCAGGTTATACAAGCATGCTTCATATCACTATATACAGGGGATGTATAACTTATACCAGCTGTACATATATAATTATATGCAGGAGATACCCAGGTTATACCAGCATGCTCCATATCACTATATACAGGAGATGTATAACTTATACCAGCTGTACATATATAATTATATACAGGAGATCCCCAGGTTATACCAGCATGCTCCATATCACTATATACAGGAGATGTATAACTTATACCAGCTGTACATATATACTTATATACATGAGATACCCAGGTTATACCAGCATGCTCCGTATCACTATATACAGGGAGATGTATAATTTATACTAGCTGTACATATATAATTATATACAGGGGATACCCAGGTTATACCAGCATGCTCCATATCACTATATACAGGATGTATAACTTATACCAGCTGTACATATATAATTATATACAGGGGATACCCAGGTTATACCAGCATGCTTCATATCACTATATACAGGGGAAGTATAACTTATACCAGCTGTACATATATAATTATATGCAGGAGATACCCAGGTTATACCAGCATGCTCCGTATCACTATATACAGGGAGATGTATAATTTATACTAGCTGTACATATATAATTATATACAGGGGATACCCAGGTTATACCAGCATGGTCCATATCACTACAAGAGATGTATAACATATCAGTTGACGTTTACCGTGCAGAATACAAAGTGTGTATAAATTATTGCATGGGTCGTTATGGATGCAGCTATACTAATTGTGGGTTTTTAAATTTTTTTTATTTTTTGTTAAACAGAGGAAAGTTCACCAAAAAGTATTGGTTTAGGGTGTCTTTTACTATTTGTATTTTTTTGACCCTTTTTTAAAATATTTGTTTGTGTCCCAGTAGAGGACTTGAACCTGTGATTGCTATGATAGTACATTGGAGTACGTTTGTCTGCAATGTATTATTGCTAATAATAGCAATCATACGCCATAGCAGACCTGGACAGCGCTGTCTGGTGTCCGGTTGCCATTGAAACACATCGTCCCTCTGCGATTACACATCGCAATCAACATTGATCATGGCATGTAAGGGTTTAAAGGGGTTGTCCCGCGCTGAAACGGGTTTTTTTTTTTTAACCCCCCCCCCCCGTTCGGCGCGAGACAACCCCGATGCAGGGGTTAAAAAAACAAACCGGAGAGTGCTTACCTGAATCCCGGCGGTCCGGCGTCTTCATACTGACCTGCTGAAGATGGCCGCCGGGGTCTGCTCCCTCCGTGGACCGCAGCTCTTCTGTGCGGTCCATTGCCGATTCCAGCCTCCTGATTGGCTGGAATCGGCACGTGACGGGGCGGAGCTACACGGAGCCGGCATTCTGCATGAGCGGCCGCATTGAAGAGAGCAGAAGACCCGGACTGCGCAAGCGCGGCTAATTTGGCCATTGGAGGCCGAAAATGAGTCGGCACCATGGAGACGAGGACGCCAGCAACGGAGCAGGTAAGTATAAAACTTTTGATAACTTCTGTATGGCTCATAATTAATGCACAATGTACATTACAAAGTGCATTAATATGGCCATACAGAAGTGTATAGACCCACTTGCTGCCGCGGGACAACCCCTTTAACAGCAGGGATCGGTACTCTCACTGCTGCAGCGGAAAGCGGCTCTCAGTCATAGTCCAGCCCTGCTGCGGAGGGTGCAGGCCCAGCTTCTGGCCTCACAGTATCTATAGGATGAAAGGTGATGCAATTTTATAATATACTTTGTTAAACATCTTCCTCCTCGTCTTCAAGAACTCTGTTTGTTGTTAGTAAAGTGTAAGCAGAATATCACACAGGAGCATGGCGCAGTCCTAGCACGAGAACCAGCTGGGGGGGGGGGGGGGAGGGGATCACATGACCAGGGCGCAAGACAACCGTTAAGGTTCCAGCAAACACGGATCTTGAAAACTGTGAGAACTTAATGAATAAAGTAGATGATTGCAGAACTTGTCATTGTGGGAATAATACAGTTTATTGTTTCCAACCAGAAAACTACTGAAAACCCGTAGAGGCAAAAACAGCAGCAACTGGTCCAGTGTACAGCATGGCTGTCAGCATGGAGATCAGGTCATCCTCTATAATGCAAAGTGTGAAGTTCACCCTGAAAACCCACTGCAAACAACTGACATATAATGTGTTGGAGATGTTACTGGCTGCACTCTGGGGGACATATAATGTGTTGGAGATGTTACTGGCCGCACTCTGGGGGACATATAATGTGTTGGAGATGTTACTGCCTGCACTGTGGGGGGCATATAATGTGTTGGAGATGTTACTGGACGCACTCTGGGGGACATATAATGTGTTGGAGATGTTACTGGCTGCACTCTGGGGGACATATAATGTGTTGTAGATGTTACTGGCCGCACTCTGGGGGACATATAATGTGTTGGAGATGTTACTGGCCGCACTCTGGGGGACATATAATGTGTTGGAGATGTTACTGGCTGCACTCTGGAGGACATATAATGTGTTGGAGATGTTACTGGCCGCACTCTGGAGGACATATAATGTGTTGGAGATGTTACTGGCCGCACTCTGGGGGACATATAATGTGTTGGTGATGTTACTGGCCGCACTCTGGGGGACATATAATGTGTTGGAGGTGTTACTGGCTGCACTCTGGGGGACATATAATGTGTTGGAGATGTTACTGGCCGCACTCTGGGGGACATATAATGTGTTGGAGATGTTACTGGCTGCACTCTGGGGGACATATAATGTGTTATAGATTTTACTGGCTGCACTCTGGGGGACATATAATGTGTTGGAGATGTTACTGGCCGCACTCTGGGGGACATATAATGTGTTGTAGATGTTACTGGCTGCACTCTGGGGGACATATAATGTGTTGGAGATGTTACTGGCCGCACTCTGGGGGACATATAATGTGTTGGAGATGTTAGTGGCTGCACTCTGGAGGACATATAATGTGTTGGAGATGTTACTGGCCGCCCTCTGGGGGACATATAATGTGTTGTAGATGTTACTGGCTGCACTCTGGGGGACATATAATGTGTTGTAGATGTTACTGGCTGCACTCCGGGGGACATATAATGTGTTGGAGATGTTACTGGCCGCACTCTGGGGGACATATAATGTGTGGTAGATGTTACTGGCTGCACTCTGGGGGACATATAATGTGTTGTAGATGTTACTGGCTGCACTCTGGGGGATATAGAATGTGTTTTAGATGTTACTGGCAGCACTCTGGGGGACATATAATGTGTTGGAGATGTTACTGGCCGCACTCTGGGGGACATATAATGTGTTGTAGATGTTACTGGCTGCACTCTGGGGGACATATAATGTGTTGGAGATGTTACTGGCTGCACCCTGGGGGACATATAATGTGTTGGAGATGTTACTGGCCGCACTCTGGGGGACATATAATGCGTTGGGGATGTTACTGGCAGCACTCTGGGGGACATATAATGTGTTGGAGATGTTACTGGCCGCACTCTGGGGGACATATAATGGGTTGTAGATGTTACTGGCTGCACTCTGGGGGACATATAATGTGTTGTAGATGTTACTGGCTGCACTCTGGGGGACATATAATGTGTTGGAGATGTTACTGGCCGCACTCTGGGGGACATATAATGTGTTGTAGATGTTACTGGCCACAATCTGGGGACATATAATGTGTTGGAGATGTTACTGGCTGCACTCTGGGGGACATATAATGTGTTGGAGATGTTACTGGCTGCACTCTGGAGGACATATAATGTGTTGGAGATGTTACTGGACTCGCTCTGGGGGACATATAATGTGTTGGAGATGTTACTGGCCGCACTCTGGGGGACATATAATGTGTTGGAGATGTTACTGGACTCGCTCTGGGGGACATATAATGTGTTGGAGATGTTACTGGCTGCACTCTGGGGGACATATAATGTGTTGGAGATGTTACTGGACGCACTCTGGGGGACATAGAATGTGTTGGAGATGTTACTGGTTGCACTCTGGGGGACATATAATGTGTTGGAGATGTTACTGGCTGCACTCTGGGGGACATATAATGTGTTGTAGATGTTACTGGACGCACTCTGGGGGACATATAATGTGTTGGAGATGTTACTGGACGCACTCTGGGGGACATAGAATGTGTTGGAGATGTTACTGGCTGCACTCTGGGGGACATATAATGTGGTGGAGATGTTACTGGTCGCACTCTGGGGGACATATAATGTGTTGGAGATGTTACTGGCCGCACTCTGGGGGACATAGAATGTGTTGGAGATGTTACTGGTCACACTCTGGGGGACATATAATGTGTTGTAGATGTTACTGGTCGCACTCTGGGGGACATATAATGTGTTGGAGATGTTACTGGTCGCACTCTGGGGGACATATAATGTGTTGGAGATGTTACTGGCTGCACTCTGCGGGACATATAATGTGTTGGAGATGTTACTGGTCGCACTCTGGGGGACATATAATGTGTTGGAGATGTTACTGGCCGCGCTCTGGAGGACACAATGTGTTGGAGATGTTACTGGCTGCACTCTGGGGGACATATAATGTGTTGGAGATGTTACTGGCCGCACTCTGGGGGACATATAATGTGTTGGAGATGTTACTGGCCGCACCCTGGGGGACATATAATGTGTTGTAGATGTTACTGGTCGCACCCTGGGGGACATATAATGTGTTGTAGATGTTACTGGTCGCACTCTGGGGGACATATAATGTGTTGTAGATGTTACTGGTCGCACTCTGGGGGACATATAATGTGCTGTATAACTTTTTAACATTTTTGGAGGAGATGGATAAACCACTCCGAAATTCATTTTGGGGTTTCGTTTTCAGTCTTCACATTCCCTGATAACTTTCTCACCTTCTCAGCACGTTTATAGAGATTTTATTATTTTTTACTACTTTTGCACAATATTTTTAAAGACACACAACTGCCTCCACACCGCTGCTGTCTAAGACCCAGAACATGTTTGGTTTCCCGGCGGCGCTCGCTGGGTCTTGTTTTCGCCAATTCTGACGTTGGTTTTTAAAGTTATTTTTACGGCGTTCACCATTCGAGATAAATAACGGAATGTTTTCATTGTCTGGTTGTTATAATATCCATGATGTGCTTGACCTCGTCTCCGCTGCAGCCATCCTCCCTCACCCTCCTCACCCCACTTACCTAAAGTAACCACTGACACCATTGCATTTTTTGATAATTTTGGCCACAGCAGCCATTTTTATTGACAAACAACCTTCACTTAAAACATTTGGCCCCTCAGTCTGGTTTTATCTCCGTTTGGATTGTAAACAGCTGGAATTTAATGGATGGAAGATTAAAATGTCTCAGTTACAAGCTCCATCTGGTGACTGTGCCCAGATCTACCCTTCACAGACCATGCGAGACGCGTACTAAGTGCCCAGGAGCCCCTTGACACGGCGTGGCGGGTTTTATTTCATTCACAGCAAATCTTACTGCGATTCATCTCATGCAACAAATTAGACTCCGCTGTCATTTAGGAAGGAGTCCGCTGAGCGCCATAGTCCTATCCGCTATAATGTACGATGTCTATATACTGACCACATCTAATCTACCTTTATCTCCCGCAGGATGGGTGCAGACTCCAAGCAGACTGTTCTCCTGGCGCTGCTGATTGTGTCCGTCGTATCGGTACTCATTGCCCTTATTCTGTCCCTGGTGAGAAGCGTTGAGGTCCCCATCCCCCCTGGAACCAAGGTAATTAGAAGTTAAAAACTGCATAATGATTCCAAGAACCCCGAAAGGCAGAGGTGCCCCAAGCCTGTATGCTGCCTGGGGTGAAGGAAGAAATGGCCCCCCTTGGCAAAAACCCACTGATTTTACCGGCATTGAAAGTGCCAATACACAAGATGCCCAACACATATTTAAGCCATTGAGACCTGTCTGAAGTGACAGAGTAATAAGGACCCCAGAAGTGGCCACAATACTAAGTGTCCCCCTTAATGGCCCCAGTAGTAATAGTGACCCTGTTAGAGGACCCCTGTAGTAATAGTGACCCCAGAAGTAATAGTAACCCCGTTTGTGACCCAAGTAGTAATAGTGATCCCCCAGTGGCCCAAAGAGTAATGGATCCTCCATAGGTGTTTCGCTTAGTCTGCAGCTCCTATCCACCCTGCCAGGGTCTGCACTGCCTACGGGCATTCCTGGCAGACCGGAGCTGTGGATTGAGTAAGTGAAATGCCCGCTGGGTGGCCATCCGGCTGGCAGTTATTTTTTACCAGCCATTAATGATATAAAAATAATTACCGCCCCTCCGCCATCCTGCAGACTGCTGCCTGAGGTGACAGTGTCAGGTTGCCTCATGGTAGGGGTGCCAGCCAAGCGCTCGCTGCATCGTCCAGCTCCTCCCTTCGCTGCTGTCAGTGTGCAGGAGACTGGAGGAGGAGTCACATGGTGCACGGAGCGCTCCAGCCAGTCAGCCTGACAGCGGGACCGTTTTACTGTCAGCGGGTTGGGAACAGGTCAACTAATATACTGAGCCGGAGCCAGCGGCAAGGAGAACATCCAGGGTTATGGGAACACATGAGGTCTGTGGGCGGCCCTGATCCACACCCTGTAATGCAGGTGTATTTTGGCCATGCGAAGCCTAACTTTGTATATACTGTATGTTAATGGGGTTTTCCGACAATTACCTATATTGGTAGCAGTGAGGGAATGAGGCACAAAAAGTAGCAACACCAATACTCACTTCCTCGCTCTCCCGCTACCAGCTTCGGTCCTCCAGTCTTCTACTTCCATTGGCTGCAGCAGTGACTTGGGTTGGTTACTCATGTGACCCCTGCAGCCAAAAGAATGTCGGACAGGGATGTCACCGGTGCCATCCTGTAAACCTGCCCACGGCTTATACATTATATAAACCCACGTACAGGACATGTCACCTGTCAGATGGGAAGGGGCTGGACCCCCGAATCAGCGGTCCAGCGCCACGGTGAGAATATTTCTTTTATATAGATCTGCAGGGAGCGTTAGCATGTGTGCATGACCGTCTCTATTCAGTCTCCTCCGGACTGCTGAGGGTGCAGTAACCCTGTAGTAAGGAGGACGGGGGACACGAGACCCACATTCTTGAGACTGCCAGGTGTCTGAGCAGTGAGACCTCCACTGATCAGAAAGCTGTCCCCTATCATGTGGATAGGGAATAACCCGCAATCTTGGTACAACCCCTTTAAGGGTGACTACCCACTAGCGGGTTTTTTCCACTGTGAATTTGCTGCAATTTTTTTTTCCAATTGTCAATGGGACTTTCTAATGTTAAAAACGCAACGCAACTCGCGTTTTTGGTGCGTTGCGGTTTAACATTAGAAAGTCCCATTGACAATTGGGAAAAAAGAAACGCAGCGAATTCGCAGCGGAAAAAAACGCTAGTGGGTAGTCAGTCACCCTAAGAAGGGGCAGGTCAGTTCTTAATACTGATCTCTGCAGAATTGCGTAGGAAATTCTGCAGACGGATGTTCCCTATTTACAGGGCTAAATCCATATGTAGAACTGTGGCAGAAAATATACAGCGCCGCGGAATATGTTGGCGCAATACAAATAAAGATCATTATTATTGGCCACTTCCAGCTTGTGACAAGTGGAAACTTTCTATCCCGTCTGTCATCTGAAGAATGGCTGGACGTTATTAAGTCCCATCTGTCTGTTTCCCCCGCCGTAAATAACAAACTGATACAGCTATACATAATACACCAAGCTTACCTCACCCCTAGCCGTCTCCACAAAATGGGCAATGCCTCGTCAAACTCCTGCCATAGATGTCGCCAACCGGAAGCAAAATTCTGGCACCTGATCTGGGAGTGCCCTCCAGTCAATGACTTCTGGTCCAAAATCACCGATTTTATAAATTCAATATTGCCATCCCCTTTTAGCATCGGTCTGGACCCTAAAATATTTGGTCTACTGGAGGAGGAGGTGTGGCCATATCATACCCGTACTTTCCTTAAAAAGGTGCTATTTCTGGCGCGGAAAGCGATAGCCATACAATGGATGGCTGCTGAAGCCCCATCAATCCCACACTGGATTCAAATGGTGAACAAAGTAATCTCCTATGAGAAAATTATTTACCAAAATAGAGGCTGCCCGAACAAATTTCAGGAGATATGGGCTCTCTGGCTGGATACCCAATCCACCCTATCTGCAGACTAAACTCTCAACCCTGGACTCCCCCTTCCTCTCCCCCCCCCACCCCCCTTCTCATATCATCAAACACACGGAGCCTTACTATACAAATCTCAAAGGATCGGCACAGACAAGTTATGATGGGTAAATGTTAACAAAAAGTATCCAGAAATGATTGTACTATTTACCAAACCAATCCAAGTACACCGTAACACCCATGTACAATCTGATATGTATCTAACATTCTCGTTTTGTAATGTGGAAAATATTTCTGTGTTTTAAATAAAACGAATTAAAAAAAAAGATCATTATTATTATTACAGCTTTTGCCAATGTTTTTCGAAACAGGATCCATGCAAAAAATCAGCTTTGGATCCCACCCCGTGCCTAGACCCTCAGGGTATTGCAGTCCCTAACAATACTACAGCGGGGGCATGTGGCGGTCAGCTCTTATGTATGACATCACTCGTGTGTCAGGACAGCCAGTATCCAGGGCGGTAAGCTGTAGATGTCGGCTCAGTCACCTTCAGTCCGTTACACTGGGGAACACAAGTTTTGGTGCCTGAGATGTTAGAATGTTTATTGGATATTTCTGGGTTGTAGATCCGGAAAATGGCATTCGTTTTTGCCCTTCAGGTCTCCTCTTCACTACAAACGATATTATACCACCATTAACTATCAATAATCACATTATGTAAAAATATGCAAGGATCTATTCCACGAAGCTTAGAAAACGAACTACAAACAAGAGTTTCCTCCTTGGGACACGTCCCTGAGCCTCGTGTCTGTGACTTCCTGTGATGTTCCTTGACATTCGCGATGGATGCTCCATCAGTAGTCTGCCATCATCCATGGTACCGTTCTTCCATGATCCTTATTTCTTGGTGAAATCGTTCCCCCTGTTCGTCGGTGACATCACTAAGACACAAAGGAGATCGATCCAAATGACTGTACAGTTAGAGCAACTCGATACTCCTGCTGCAACCAAGAGTACAACATGCAATGAGCGTGATCTCCACGAGTGCCATGTACTCAGCGGCCTTGTATCCAAGAGAATCCTTCACAACCATAGAGAGTGATGACCGTGCACGGCCCTCAATATCGTTCATAGAATCTTGAAAACGCTGGTTTTTCATGAGTTCCCGGATTTGCGGTCCATCGAATATACCTTCTTTCAGCTTCCCCATGCTCAGCCCAGGAAATTTCCAACATATGTAGTGGAAACGCGTTCCATCTGCCCTGAGAGCCTTTACAAATGCTTCATCAACCCAAGTTTAATGTTGTTGCAGAACACAAAATCATTTTCTCTTGTGACGAATGGCACAAACTCTTCTCTGTTGCCGCATTCTGTGGTTTTAGTGCCCAGTAACAGTCAACTTATTTCTGCCCGCCGGGAAGCTAACAGCTCAGACACTTTCTGTCTCCTAGGAGGTCGTTCAGTTCAATCCTTTAATATTGCTGTCATGTTGCCCACCAGCCGGTTGATCGGTTTCTTTGGAGAGCTGTGGGCGGCTGCTACATGTTGGGAAGGTATATCCTCTGGATGTGGGCGTTTAGTGGAGGCTACATCCGGATATGTACACTGACATTGATGCCCTTTATATTCAGCAGTCATCGCTATCGTTGCTCTGCTGGCACCATACCATTGGTGTACCAAATTTCATGCACTTCCTTTTCCCGTTCCACCCCTGTCGCAGGAGCTCTGGACATGTTGGCACACAGTATGTGGTGCCCAGGATTGTCTCGATCCCACAGTTTCACTATGAAGTCAGCTATATAAGCTCTTTTCACAAAGTCCGCTATAGCTTGTCTCTGCCGATGGATTGTGTATCCCCACAAATGAAACTAAAGCCATCAGACGGCAGACAGGCGGACAGGCGGACAGGCGGACATATTTTCTTCTTGATGTTGCCATATCTGTCTGTATTGGAAACCAGACACACCTGAACATCAGCTAAATGAAGGATATAATGTACGGCCTCCTGCAGACGGCCGGATCAGATCGCAGCAGGATCCGATCCGTACCCATGCAGTGTCCGCTGCGGCTCAGCTGCTCCAGGTGTCTCCCTGCTCTGCTATGTGCCCAGCGGGTGCATGCACAGAGTGGAGCTGGCATGTCACAAGTAACATTTCTGTGGGGGCCTCTGCGAGGCCCGCACATATATAGGACGTGCCGCGATTTGGTTTCCGCACGTGTTTTCACGCAGTCAAATTGCGGCTGTCTGCATAGTGCAATCCTATGGCAGCGGGCATAGGTAAAAATTCTGCGGGAAATCCCACCGCGGAATTTGCGCCCGTGTGCAGGGGGCTACAGGAAACAAATTCAGCTGCAAAAAATAAAGGGATAATAATTAGGGATGAGCGAGCGTACTCGGAAAAGCACTACTCGCTCGAGTAATGTGCTTTATCCGAGTATCGCTGTGCTCGTCCCTGAAGATTCGGGTGCCGGCACGGAGCGGGGAGCTGCAGGGGAGAGCGGGGAGGAACGGAGGTAAGATCTTTCTCTCCCTCTCTCCCGCCCGCTCTCCCCTGCTCCCCGCTGCGACTCACCTGTCAGCCGCAGCGGCACCTGAATCTTTAGCCCCGAGCACAGCGATACTCGGATAAAGCAAATTACTCGAGCGAGTAGTGCTTTTCCGAGTACGCTCGCTCATCTCTAATAATAATTAATATTATCAGCAATATCTCAAAAACTAAAGATCCTACAGAAAAAAATCGCATTTCTGGAATCGGCGGCACAACAATACCCAGAATCACGTCGAAAATTCCAGGCACCAAGAAAAAACTATACTTTTGTCCCCAGTGTAAGTAATGCGGAAACATGAAAGAAAACTTTGGTGCAACTTTTTCACGTAAGAAAACCTCCGTTTGAGAAGTTCCTCCCTTGTGGTTCCGGTTTCGGCCCCTGTGGTTGGATGTAGTTGGATGTCTCCAGGCTCCGACCTTCTTATGTGCCAGGGGGTTGATTGATTACCACCGTGGGAACTGGACAGCCTGGCACAGATGTGTTCTCAGAGGGCACAGTGCAAGAACTAATATTTAGAAAGTTTCATGACCTCCCACAGGATCACTGTGTACGTTCTGTTTCTTCTTTAACCCCTTAGTGACGCAGCCTATTTTGGACCTACGGATGCAACGATTTTGGGGGAATTTTCATCTCCAACTTTTCAAAAGCCATAACTTTTTTATTCTTCCACGAACATTGCCGTATGAGAGCTTGTTGTTTTGTGCGGCACACTGTATTGGTACCTTTTTCTGGTGCATATAATATATTGTAGAATTCTTAGCAATTTTTTCAAGGGCAGGGAGAAAAAGACACATCAGTTTTGCCATTTTTCTTTTTACAGCGTTAATGATCATTTTTTTCTGCAGGACTGTAGGATTACAACAAAAGCAGAATAATTTTTTTAGGTTTTTCCACATTTAAAAATCTTTTTTTTTGTGCATAACTGCTTCAAAGTCCTATAACTTTTTGTATTTCTCCATAGACAAAGCTCTGTGAGGGCTTGTTTTTTGTGTGACGAACTGTAGTTTTCACTGGTAACATTTTGTGCTACTTATGGCCTTTTTGATCACTTTTATTGCTTTTTTTGGGAGGAAAATGAGCATAAGGGCTTATTCCGACGTGTGGGTTTTCACGCCCAGCCGACATACGCTGTCCCTCTCTGCAGGGGGAGTAGGCGGGCAGGGCCGGGAGCAGTGCACTGAGCTCCCGCCCCCTCTCCGCCCCTCACCACTGTTTGGGGCGGAGGGGCGGAGAGTGCACTGCTCCCGGCCCGCCTCCTCCCCTTGCAGAGAGGGACAGCTCGGCCGATATACACATGTCGGAATAAGCCCTAAGGCATTTTGGTTTTTTTTTTGCTTGTGTGTTCAGTTTATTGTTTGGGACATTACAGATGCAACAACACCAATTTAATTTTTTTAAGCAAAGAGGGCAAAGTGCACAAAAAAGGTTTTTTGTTTTACTACTTTTATTATTAAATCTTTTTGTATCCCTGTAGGGGACTTGAACCTGGGATGCATTATAGCTAACCATAGGGATCACAGGCCAGTGATGACAGACCTGGACACCATTGAGTAGCATCTAGTTGCCACAACCCATCGGCCCACTACACTAACATTGCAGAGGGCCTATGACATCACAGAGGGAGCGCCCTCCCTCTGTTAACACTCTACACGCCACAATCAACATTGATCGTGGCATGTAATGGGTTCACAGCATGGTTGGTGTTCCCACTGATACCCGATCTTGCAGTGGGTAGCCGGCTATAAGTCATAGCCCTCTGTTGATGGCATGGGCTCAGTATCCATAGGTGGTAAGTTTATGAACATTTGCACATACCACTTCTAAACCAGGACGTAAGTTTATGTCCTGGGCATGACAGGGTTAAATGGATTTTGAAGTTACTATAATTTATTATGCATCTACTTCTCGCCAAGAATGAAACAAACTACAGTGACAGTCCTATAATCCGGCTATTGATAATCCAGAAAGTCTGATCATCTGGCACTTGATGGATGTAGTTAGAACTGATTGAGAGAGTCCCAGGGATGGCAGTAAGTTTGGTCTAATGTCTCGCTTGGCTCGATGTGCCTGAAGATTCCCCATAATTACAGCTGGCCTTTATATAGATTGGACTGTTCAATAATTCAGACCATCCATTGACTGATGCCGGATTAATGGAATACTACTGTACTTGCATGGTTTTAGGTCAGAGCTACATTCAGCTGTGTGATCCTAAATGGTCCATGATGCAACAAATGTAAATTTAAAGGGGCAGTCCACTAGATAATATGAATAAATAGCACAGGATAAATTAGTGGGGTTTCTTCCATTGGGATCCCATCAATGGCTAGAATGAAGGATCCCAGTGAGAGGCTGTTTCTCTACCTCCCATAGTGTGGTATGGAGCAGAGACGAGGGGTAGGCAACTGCCTAGGGCTCCCTTTGTCACAGATGAGAAAGGTGGCAATTTTATTTGTAATTATTTTTTCTTGCTACCCTTACAAGGGTTATCCAGTTGTAAGATATTGATGGTCTATCCTTGGGATATGTCATCGATAGTAGATTGGCGAGGATCCATCACTATGGTCCTCTGCTGGTCAGCTATACCCACTCATTTCAACAAGAATTATGCCTGTAATACCAAGCCTGACCACTGCAGTATGTATGGCGCTGTCTGTTTCCTGCAGAAATCAGCTCAGTGCAGAGGAACAGACAAGTGATCGCTGTTGGCCCCTTTACTACTGATGATCCATTCAGAGGACAGGCAATCAATAGTTTACAACTGGACGGCCCTTTAATATAATACTGATATTGTTGCCAGTGGTGCGATGGTGATGGAACTCTATAACTACAATGGTTTCTGTGTGGCTTTTGCAGTATGGGATGGTGTTTGATGCTGGTTCGTCCCACACGTCGCTTTTTATCTATCAATGGCCAACAGACAAGGAGAATGACACTGGGGTTGTGAGCCAGACTCATGTGTGCGATGTGGAAGGTACGTACGATGGATCTTAATTCATGGAAAGTTTTGCATATTTTCGGTGTCTTTGATTGAATCCTGAAAAGAAACAAAAAGGATGCTGTAGTGATAGAGATCTGCCTCCTGCCCGCCCCAGGGTATATATGTACGCCCTGGGCAAGAAGGGGTTACCAAGAATGGCTGGATAGTTATAGGCGGCCTCTAGCTGCAGCAGCATGTACACGGTTCACAGAGAGAGGGTGCTTCCTCTGTGACTTCATTGCCCCCCCCCCCCCCCCCCTGTGATTGCTATGGTAAGTGATATGCATTGCAGTGTAGAAGTCCTGCAGGACATTAGCAGAGCAATCGTAGCATCCTACAGGGACATAAGAAAATAATTAAAAAAAAATATTAAAGAAAAACCTTTTTGCACGCTCTTTTTTTAAAAAAGAATTAATACTAATAAATTAAATACAAACACAATTTTTAAAAAAAGCAAAAAAATGGAACCAAAATGCTGTTTTTGTTCATTTCACCTCCCAAAAAGCTATATATATACCCCAAAATGGTGCCAATAAAAACTACAGCTTGTCAGCCGCCCACACGGAGCTCCAGAGAAGGAAAAACGAAACATTACGGGACTTGGAATGCAGGAATGTCAAGAATTATTTCTAAAAAGTTTCCATTGTGCAAAAGTCTAAAAAATATCTATAATTATGGTATTGCCGTAACCGTAGCGACCAGCGGAAAAAAATGATAATTTATGCTGCAGGATTATCTCTGTAAAACAGAAAACAAAAAAAATGGAAGAATTGATGTGTTTTTTCTATAAAAATTGAATGTGGTTTCGTTTTCACTTTCGGGATTCTCCCCCATTAATCGTACGGGGAGAAATGACCAGACTCGCCCTGTATATAGTATTAGCTACGTGTGGGGAGGATGGGGCAGGATCTATCTGTCTGCTATTTTTTCAATATCCTGCGCTATGGCGCGAAGTTTGAATGGCCGGCAAAAGACTTCGTTCATGCGCAACTACGCCGGCGAGCATAGCAGCGCACACCGCCATCTGAAGCTGCCCTTATACTGCGGCTTTTCAGTGCAGATTTCGCAGCTTCAAATGAGGGGATAAAATTCAGAGTGAATCCGCATTAAAGTTTGCTGTGATACAAGCGGCTCTTAATGCCAATCGTCACCAAAGCCTGCTGTGATAAATGGCAGCCGTGCGAATCTAGCCTGCGGGAATAGATCAGGCCAAAAACCTCATTTCAAACTTGCTATTTTATACGTGAGTGCAGCGCATGATGAGGGCGGATTCAGACGAGCGTAAGCACAACTATGCTCGCCAGCTACGATCTGCACACACACTTTCGAATTTGCGTACATGTTTCACGTGCAAGGAAAAAAAATGCTTTCGCTTGCTGTGCATTTGCATAATAAAGGCACCATCGGAATCTGTGGGGTGCACAAATGTGCGCCCTATCCCTGCGCAGTGAACCGCTCATTTTTGCAAGGAAATCTAAAACATTGTGGATTAATTAGGCTGCACGGCCTTTCCAATCACGGCATGTCTTTGTCCCGCACCGATGTGAATTGTCCCCAGCAGCACGGAAGGTACAATAAAAAGTGCATATATGCGTGCGATAGCGCGACCCTCACAATGCAAAAAGTCATTCTATCGCCAGCGTTTCTACACTTCTGCTTCTGGATTCACACAAGTGTATTTGTGCACGAAAAACCTGCGCACGCAAAAGGCAGAAAATAGTTTGATCACATTTGCGTATCCAGCTACACAATTCGGTCACACAAAAAAAAACGCAGCGCGCTCTATTTTTTTGCGCGGGGAAAGAGAAGACTTTGAACTCATGAAACTATTGGCCTTTTCAATGGCTGGTAGAATGGATGTGGGTTTTTTGCACAAGCTATTGTAGATGACTTGTGCGCACAAAGAGATCAGTAACAGAGGTGGATTCGCCACGCATCTTCCATTGCAGACCCCCACACGGAAAATCCGCAGCATTTATAGTAGCAGCAAAGTGAATGAGATTTTGAATAAATCTGCACAAAACCGATGTGGGAATTACATGTGGTGCGGAACCTAAATTATCACATGTGAATCTTATAGCAGGTTGTGCTGCAGAGTGAATTTCGCACCAAAGTCCACATTGAAATGGCGCAAAAGCCACACCAAATGGTCTGGTATTTGATGCAGAATTTCAGCTGTGGACGATCCGCAGCAAATCCGCCCCGTATGAACACAGCCTATGGCCGGCTTCACATCTGCGCTGGAGCCTGCGGCCAGACGTTCCATCACAGATCCGGCTTAGAACACAGGAAGACAAAGCACTGCATGCGGCGCATTTATTTCCGTCCAAAAGCCAGGAAGCCGGGCGGAAAGCAGCGGACCCCAATATAGTCAATGGTGTCCGTCCAGCGCTGTCCAATTCCATCCAGACATGGAGCTGTTCGGCCGCGGGAATTCCCCTTTCCTTCACCACTAAGGGTGCCCACCCACTTGCGATTTTTTTTCCTGTGATGTTTTGCGTTTTTTCTCAAGAGCAATTAGTATAGAATGTGTTCTTGTCCATCTGGGTTTTTTTCCGTTTCGTGGGGTTTTTTCACATAGGAACTGTCAGTTGCATATCTCTCCTTATTTTTCTCTTAATGCACCCATGATTGTCAATGGAGGGCTGCAAAAAACGCAGCGAAAAACGCGCAAAAAACACGCGAAAACGCCGCATTTTTCACGCGTGAAAATCGGCAACGCAAGTGGGTAGGCGCCCTAACTGAGCAGGAAAGCTCCGGGTGCGGCTGTGAAACCGCCCTGCTGTTTTCTAGGTTTGCTGCACGTTTCTGCAGACATCTAGTCCCGCTCTCAGCTGACAGGTGATACATTTGTATCAGTCTAGACAACACTCTGCATACAATGTATCATTATCAGCAGCTTGCTACAATGTATCAGTCTGCAGTCCAGAGCATTGCTGGTAAAACATCTGCACCCACGCTGACTACTTTATATCACATCCGTGCTGGGACCCTCTATATACATGTATGTCTGCCTGCAGCCTGTCTGTCGGAGGTTGTGGGACCTGCAGTTGTTTCCCATATATTGTTCTCACATTCCCCTCCTTCATATTCCGGCCTTGGGCTCATGCCTCTATATTCCAAGATCTGTGTCTTGTCCATCTGCTCATTGCATCTTACTCACTACCCTCCCAGCTCCCCTCCTCGGACTCTGCCTCCTATTGCCGCAGACACATCTGGCTCTCCGGGGGGCAATGCTCTGCAGACTAGTCATACAAAGAGTTCAGCAAGAGAAACAACATAATAAAGAATCTCCATATGAGTAGCCCTCCATATTCAGTCCTCAACCTGCCTGCTGTCTGGGTCCCTCATATGTCTAATTTCTCTATTTAAGGGGATTATCTGGTGTCAATGCCGCACATAAAATACCCTATTAAGTAATAGTCAGCAGCGTAACAAGTAACCCAGGGGCTCCATAGCAGAACCTGGAACAAGACGTCATGGTGTTGCTTCAATCATTTCTGGCTGTGCGTTTAATGATTATCTTGGTCTCCCTAATGCGCAGCGATAATGCACACAGTGATGTCACAGTACAGGGATAATGCACACAGTGATGTCACAGTACAGGGATAATGCACACAGTGATGTCACAGTACAGAGATAATGCACACAGTGATGTCACAGTACAGGGATAATGCACACAGTGATGTCACAGTACAGAGATAATGCAGACAGTGATGTCACAGTACAGAGATAATGCACACAGTGATGTCACAGTACAGGGATAATACACACGGTGATGTCACAGTACAGGGATAATGCAGACAGTGATGTCACAGTACAGAGATAATGCACACAGTGATGTCACAGTACAGGGATAATACACACGGTGATGTCACAGTACAGGGATAATGCAGACAGTGATGTCACAGTACAGAGATAATGCACACAGTGATGTCACAGTACAGGGATAATGCACACAGTGATGTCACAGTACAGAGATAATGCACACGGTGATGTCACAGTACAGGGATAATGCACACGGTGATGTCACAGTACAGGGATAATGCACACAGTGATGTCACAGTACAGGGATAATGCACACAGTGATGTCACAGTACAGGGATAATGCACACAGTGATGTCACAGTACAGGGATAAGGCACACGGTGATGTCACAGTACAGGGATAATGCACACGGTGATGTCACAGTACAGGGATAATGCACACGGTGAGGTCATAGTACAGGGATAATGTACACAGTAAAGTCACAGTACATGGATAATACACCCAGTGATGTCACAGTAGAGAGATAATGCACACAGTCATGTCACAGTACAGAGATAATGCACACGGTGATGTCACAGTACAGGGATAATGCACACGGTGATGTCACAGTACAGGGATAATAGACACAGCAATATCACAGTACAGGGATGTTACATACAGTGATGTCACAGTAAAGAGATAATACACAAAGTGATGTCACAGTACAAGGATAATACACACAGTGATGTCACAGTACAGGGATGTTACATACAGTGATGTCACAGTACAAGGATAATACACACAGTGATGTCACAGTACAGGGATGTTACATACAGTGATGTCACAGTACAGAGATAATACACAAAGTGATGTCACAGTACAAGGATAATACACAAAGTGATGTCACAGTACAAGGATAATACACACAGTGATGTCACAGTACAAGGATAATACACACAGTGATGTCACAGTGCAGTGATAATACACAGTGATGTCGCAGTATAGGGATAACACACATGGTGATTTTGGTTCATTCGCAGGAGCATCTTTTGCTCTATTTTCCTGTATTTTTGCAAACCATGGTCCTCCTAGAAGTCTATGGAAGGTGCGCAAATATGCACCCAATATACATGCAAATGCATAATGCGATGAGCAATTCCGCTGGAGAAAGAATACATCTGGACCTCATTAGGCTGAATAGCCTTTTAAACCACGAAAGAGGTGTAACGTGCGCTAAAAGTACAGCACTTTGTGTCGATACATACTCACATCAACATTGTTTACTGTGTGAATACATTGCACTGAGGCGAGCCTATTTGCTCATGTGAAGCCCTCTGACTGTCGCTCTAGGTGAAAAAATGCTCATGTGAATAAATTTACTGAAAAAAACAGTCTTTTCAACGCGTGATTTCATCCGTTTTTCAATTGGTTGGATATTGTGCATGAAGATCGCCGTGTGCGTCCGCCCTCAGTCTACTCTGCATCATCTTCTGTGGACTACAAACGTCTAAGTAGCTTAGGGTCTTGGCAGGTTACTTTGCCCAACAGTTACATGGTGGCACTTTTATCGCACTTACACCCTCGCACAGAACGCTAATTTGGATTGGCAGCCATTGAAATTGATGTTACCACATTTATATACAGTCTGAGTGTTAGATTATGTGATGGTGACAAGAAGGGAATTCTAACTGTGTCATTTTGCAGGTCCGGGTATCTCCAGTTATGCCAATGACCCTCCTGCTGCTGGTAAATCTCTTGTTCACTGCCTGGATGAAGCAATGGCTATTATACCTGCAGAGAAACAGAAAGCTGCCCCCGCTTATCTTGGAGCCACAGCTGGGATGCGACTGCTGGAGTAAGGGAGACTTCTTCGACTACTGGTCCTGGGGATACTAAAATGACTAGGGGTGCCCCCAGCCTTCATGCTGCCCGAGGCATTGAAAGCCCCGATACTCAACATATATTTGAAGGATTAAGACTTGTATGAAGAGACAGAGTAATAATAGTGGCCCAAATAGTAAGTATCCCCCTTAGTGGCCCCGGTAGTATTAGTAACCTCTTAATGGCCTCAGTAGTAATGGTGACCCAATTAGTGGCCGCAGTAATAATAGTGACCCCGCTAGAGGCCCCAGTAGTAATAGTGACTCTGTTAGAGGCCCCAGTAGTAATAGTGACCCTGTTAGAGGCCCCAATAGTAATAGTGACCCCCATAATGGCCCCAGTAGTAATAGTGACCCCCATAATGGCCCCCAGTAGTGCTATCAGCCCATGGTGGCCCTCGTAGCAATAGTGCTCCCTATTAGTGACCACAGTAGTAATGATATCCCTAGACCTATGGCTAGGCAGCGACCTGCCAAGGATTTCAATTACTCAGTCCACAACTCCAGTCTACCGGTGGCCATCTGCTGAGTCTGTGACTTGTGACTTCTCCCCCAGCATCTGCCGCCCAGCCGACTCCCAATTGGCAATTTTTTTTTCACTGGTCATAAATATGGCCGGTAAAAAGAATTACCAGCTGGGTGGCAACCCAACGCCCTTCTGAGGTCCTGCAAACTGCAGCCTAAGGCAGCAGCCTCAGCTTGCCTCATGGTAGGGGTGCCCCTGCCTAAAGGCCAGTTAATCTACTGTAACCCCAAATTCTGAGATTGGATGCCGTTTCTTTAAAGGCAAGGATATCTGAGCTTAACAGAAAGGAAAGACCACCTCTAAAATGCATGGCTAACTATGAACGCAGTTTTACCATGAAGGTACAGAATAAATTTACATCCAGCTGGTCTGATATGACTATAATATGGCGGTACTGTGTGGTCCGTATTTTCACTGAAACGCAAAGACCTCCAAGGTTCTTCTGTAATGTGATGCAGACCAGTGGAGATCTGCCAATACAGGCAGACCATACAACTGGCATGGGCCCGGTGGCAACCCCCTGAGGTGCAGGGATGCCCCTGCTCTGAGCGCACTGGTTGCCACCTTGAATGGCATTGAGAGGAAATGATTCATTTTCAAATATAGTCGCACAAATCTTCGTTCTCCTGAATTTACCACCATAAAATGCAGTTTGCGTGTCATGTGGGTGGAGCAGCACTTTACTACTTGTAGGTACAGAAACCCACATCCTACAAGGGAAGGAGCGGTTCCTCCTTCTAACGACCTTTAAGAACTCCCCTGTGCTTTTTAATTAAATTGTGGAAACGAAAATACTTGTTTGGACGGAGGCCATCAGCAGGGCTGGCCCCATTCCCTGTACACCTCTCCGGGATAGACCGAAAGTCTGTGGGAATACGAGTACTGCGGTGCTAGATTACAGGAAATCCCAAAGAGTTTAACCCCTTAGTAACTCATGGAATAAATCTGTGCTCCGTGGGACTTCATACCTGAGGGGCGCTGTAACATTTTATTAAACAATGTTGGGCTTGTTCTGACCTTTCTGCTAGTTTTATATCAAGTCTTTGTACCTTTAATCAGTCGTGTAAAGTTTTATATACATATAGGTTAATACCTTGTAACGAAACACTCACAGCAAACAATAGAGCAATTTACTATAGATGGACTCTGCTACAACAACCCCGAGGCACAAAGAGCCGAGTCGGGCCCTTCTTCTATATCCAGCACAAAGCCGCGCTTTTATCTATGCCCTACAAAAGGGTGCAGCGTTCCCAGACCTCGGTGGTCCGCTCACCCTTCGCCTTCTAGTAGTTGCTATGGCTGCTACAGCTGTAATCGCATGGTCTGGGCATTGATGCTCAAGCTGTATTCACACGGACAAGTGCGATATCAGTCTGAGAAACTTGAATATCATGCGGGTAAAAATGCGATTTTCTAAAAATGAATTGCGCTTGCATGAAAATCACATCTGCGTGCGAATGTGATGCGATTGTGTTGTGGTCCCATGAAAAGTAATTAGCGTGATCACCTATAAATTCGCCCATGTAAATACCCCCGTGGTAAGTAATGGCTTGTATTACTGTGTGAGTTTTATGCGTCGCGCAATGCACAAAACGTGAGCGAGAATAACAGCCGCGCGAATACAGACTGAGGGATTCGTTCACACGGGGGAATTCGCGCAGCTAACTTACATGCGCAAAAAAATGACGACTATTACAACTCGCACCTAAAAAGGAGGACAAAAGCAACTGAAATTCCCCTGCTGCGTGCAAAAATAGGACCCGACCCATCTTTGGTGCGCGATGCGCAGGAATTTCCATAGACTCCGATGGGAGCCGGATAACAAGGAAGGGGGAGGAAGATTAGCTAAACATTCTGATTGTTTAGTTTAAACTTCTAAACAATGGGAATGGGAGAGGAAGGGAGGTAAGGGGGGAGGGAGTGCTGTTGCAACGCTAGACCCAGAAGCGCATTTTAAATGTCCTGCTGTAAGCTCCAGTTAGTCCCCGCGGGGATGAGGGGACTCCCCATTGCTCCAGGACATTTTAAACTTGCTGCTCAGCTGCCCCCGAACTCCGAACAGCTGCGCATTCTTCCGCTGCTTATAAGCGTGGTTTATCAGGGTAAAACGAGGGAGCCCCGCCCTCTCTCTCCTCGCCAGTGGCCCCGCCCCCTCTCTCTCCTTGCCAGTGGCCCCACACCCTCTCTCTCCTCGCCAGTGGCCCCGCCCCCTCTCTCTGCTTGCTATGGAGGTAGTGGTGGAATCCCTTGGGGATCCCTGCTAACCCTGCTCTCTCTCTACCTGCCATGGGGAAATCCCAAAGCCACGAGGGGCTTCATCTCTATCCTCCTGGAGAGCAGCGTTTTTTTAAAGCAATACGCTGTTCCCGATTGTGCAAATGTGCGATTTTTACTCTCTTTAAAGGGGTTGTCCCGCGCCGAAACGGGTTGTTTTTTTTTTCAACCCCCCCCCCCCCGTTCAGCGCGAGACAACCCCGATGCAGGGGTTAAAAAAGAACACCGGACAGCGCTTACCTGAATCCCCGCGGTGACTTCTTACTTACCTGCTGAAGATGGCCGCCGGCATCTTCTCCCTCGGTGGACTGCAGGGCTTCTGTGTGGTCCATTGCCGATTCCAGCCTCCTGATTGGCTGGAATCGGCACGTGACAGGGCGGAGCTACACGGAGCCCCATTGAGAAAAGGAGAAGACCCGGACTGCGCAAGCGCGTCTAATTTGGCCATTAGACGGCGAAAATTAGACGGCAACCATGGAGACGAGGACGCTAGCAACGGAGCAGGTAAGTGAATAACTTTTGATAACTTCTGTATGGCTCATAATTAATGCACAATGTACATTACAAAGTGCATTAATATGGCCATACAGAAGTGTATACCCCCACTTGCTTTCGCGGGACAACCCCTTTAAGCTCAGGACTTCTGCATGGAAAAATCACTCGTTTACGTAATTTTTTTGTGCAGTTAACCACATTTTTTTGCGTGATTTGCAGACCCGTATGAACAAGCCCTGAGGTTGTATTTACATAGGGAAGTGCGATATTGGTGTGAGAAACTCGGACCGATATCGCGCTCTCAGGACTTAACAGACAAACGTGTTTTTTCTCCCGTTCCGTGACAAAACAGAACCACTGATTGCAATTCATTTCAGTGGTTTCGTTTTCACTATACCTAAGCTATTGGTCTAGTTCAGCCACTATGACAAAGGGCCCTGCTGTGTATATTCCGGATCTGACAACTCCTCTGACTCCCGACTATTCTGACTTCTGCGCTCCGGAGAGCCATGCTAGCCCATCGGCATCTTCTGCACGCGTTGCAGAGTGTGGCGCAGGAAGCGGTTCCCCCTGCCACTGACTGTTTAGGCACGCAGACGGCTTTCTGCAAAGAATTAACTGCTGCGATGCATGAACCAGGCCTTGAGGACAGTATTACCTGTGCAGGTGCCCCATATGCAGGATTACCAGACAGAGCAAGGGTTGCAGGAAGTCCGAAGAGTCTTTACATGGCAGCCGAATCAGCGATGCAGTCACTTTAGCTTGACAACTAGTAACAAAAAAAAACATTTTTGCGTACTTTCCCCTCTGTGTATAAAAAAATCTAAAACCTTTTTTTAAAAAACCAACAGAATTGGTATCATCGTATCCATAGCAACCTGTACAATAAATTGATAAAATATTTATCCAGCAATGTGGTCAAACACATTAGTGATGTTTTCTCACATGGCACCGCGATTTGATGCTATGCAGGAAACGCATGGCAGCATGTCCTATCTTCCTGCGATGTCGCATATTGATTTCAATAGGGCCAACAGCAGCAGCGCCGGCCCCACTGAAAGCAATGGGAGAACTCTATGATCCTCTGTGACAGCCGCGACAGGGAAATCTCCTCAGCCACAGCTGGGGGAATCCCTTGGGCCGCGGTTGGGGGAATCCCTTCACGGCCCGATATCGCCCTCGCCCATGTGAAATTAACCTTAAAATCATCAGAAAAGCCATATGTACCCCAAGATAACACCAATAAAAACTACAGCTCATCACACAAAAAACAAGCCCTCATACGGCCAGGTTATGGCTTTTGAAAAGTGGAGACGAAAATCCCTGAAAAAACCTTGCATCTTTTTGGTCAAAATAGGCGGTGTCACTAAGGGGTTAAGGCGCAAGTGATTACCCTGGGTGAGGGAGATCGTGTCTACCAGCCTTCCATTGGATGCGGCCCTGCGCACTACCTCTTTTTGGCCACTAGTAATTACCAGCTCCGGTAGCGTGCTGCCTACATACCGTAATGCTTGTACCCGCGAGATTTACTATGATCACAGCGAAATCCTCATTTCTATCTCTCTTAAAGTCTACAGAACAAGACCGCATCAGATAAGGTGCTTGCTGAGGTATCCAAGACCATAAGCCGCTACCCCGTGGATTTCCGCGGTGCTCGGATCATCACTGGACAAGAGGAAGGGTCCTATGGTTGGATCACTATTAATTACCTCTTGGAGTCCTTTATGAAAGTAAGGGTCCTTTTACATCTACAGGTAAAGCATGGATGAATCGACAAGACCGCCGCTCGTCTACCGGGTCTTCTGAAGGCCGATTCAGACTCTATTAGCAGACAAACCTTTGATCATACGATTGTTCGCCCCCCTATAGAGCTTCACCATCGCTGGCATCACGTCCATTCACACTGGAAGATGTGCCGCTGACATCAATCAGTTTTTGTGCTGCATAAAAGCTGCAATCACCCAATGAACAAGCGTTTGCTCATTCACTGGGTGATCGGCAGCATCTTCATACGGGCCGATGACGGGGCAAAATGTCCCTAGTGACGTTCCAGCCCGATCGTCAGCTGTGTAAAACACCCTTAAAGGGGTTGTCCGGTTAGTGGATGATATTACAAGTTTTCATCCACCCAATAGATTGGTGCTGGTCCGACAGCTGGGACCCCCACCGATCCCGGGAACGGGGTCTTGTGTCCTCCTTTCACAGTGGAGGATCCTTTCTCCCATTTCTGTAATGTATTTGTAGGTGGGCTGCTGATCGCACTTACATGGTTACAGTTCCATTGATCTCAGGGAGCCGTGTATATGCAACCAGCGGCCCATTCACAACTACATTACAGGAATGGGAGAAAGGATCCTGCACTGTGAAATAGGGGGGGGGGGGGGCACGGATTCCCTGTTCTCGGAATTGGTGGGAGTCCCAGTGGTTGGACCCCCCTGATCTATCTGTTCTCACCCATCCAAATGGGTGAAAACTTCCAATGTTATCCACGCACGCTGTTTACAAATACGAGGGGATGGGTGTTGACAAATGTTTTGGAATTTGGATGAATTAAAGGACACTTTACATGTGACGACTCCCAAGACTGACTGACCTGTGTTCAACTGCTGTTCACATGGAACCCTTCTCCACTTCGGCCTTTAGAGTTCTCATTTACTACTACCACCAAGGCGGCCGCTCCACACCTGTGCAGAGGAGGGGGGGGGGGGGGTAAAGTTACATTTAAAAATTCAGATCTGGAATGAAGTTTTGTAAAACTGTTTGTTCCTTTCTAGTATTCCTTCAGTGGTCATTGGATGAGACCAATCTCTACCAGAATATATGGTGCTCTGGATCTTGGCGGTGCTTCCACACAGATCAGCTTTATCCCAAAAGGAGATTTTGAGGATGCAAAAGAAAAAGCAGAATTCAAACTATACGGCTTCCCGTACGCCATCTACACGCATAGCTTCCTGTGCTATGGGCAAAACCAGGCGCTGAACCAGATGCTGGTGAAAGCAACTCAGGTGAGCAACAGAGCAGAGAGATATGAGAGATAGATAGATAGATATGAGATAGATAGATAGATAGATAGATAGATAGATAGATAGATAGATAGATAGATAGATAGATAGATAGATAGATAGATAGATAGATAGATAGATAGATAGATAGATAGATAGATAGATAGATAGATAGATAGGAGATAGATAGATAGATAGGAGATAGATAGATAGGAGATAGATAGGAGATAGATAGGAGATAGATATGAGATAGATAGATAGATAGGAGATAGATAGATAGATAGATAGATAGATAGGAGATAGATAGGAGATAGATAGGAGATAGATAGATAGATAGATAGATATGAGATAGATAGATAGATAGGAGATAGATAGATAGATAGATAGGAGATAGATAGATATGAGATAGATAGATAGATAGATAGATAGGAGATAAATAGATAGATAGATAGATAGATAGATAGATAGATAGGAGATAGATAGATGGATAGATAGATATGAGATAGATAGATGGATAGATAGATATGAGATAGATAGATGGATAGATAGATATGAGATAGATAGATAGATAGATTATGAGATAGATGATAGATAGATAGATAGATAGATAGATAGATAGATAGATAGATAGATAGATAGATAGATAGGAGATCAATAGATAAATAGATATGAGATAGATAGATAGATATGAGATAGATAGATATGAGATAGATAGATAGATAGATAGATAGATATGAGATGAGATAGATAGATAGATAGATAGATAGATATGAGATGAGATAGATAGATAGATAGATATGAGATAGATAGATAGATATGAGATAGATAGATAGATAGATAGATAGATAGATAGATAGATATGAGATAGATAGATAGATAGATAGGGGATAGATAGATAGATAGATAGATAGATAGATATAGATATGAGATAGATGATAGATATGAGATAGATATGAGATAGATAGATATGAGATAGATAGATAGATAGATAGATAGATAGATAGATATGAGATAGATAGATAGATAGATAGGAGATAGATAGATATGGGATAGATAGATAGATAGATAGATAGATATGAGATAGAGATGAGATGGATAGATAGATAGATAGATAGATAGATAGATAGATAGGAGATAGATAGATAGATAGATATGAGATAGATAGAACATATAAAGTTATGACTTTTGAACACTCTTTCCCGCAGGGTAAGGATCTGACTCGTCCTGTAGACATCCCTTGTTATCCCAAAGGCTATCAGCAGACGATTACCCTGCAGTCTCTCTATAACACCCCATGCATTGTCCAATCTGCTCCGTTAGCCTCTCTAACGCAAACGTTCAGCGTGACGGGCTCTGGTAATGCTACCCAGTGCTATGAAATTCTCACAACCATCTATAACTTTACGTCCTGTTCGGGTAAACCCTCCTGCTCATTTGATGGAGTCTACCAGCCGCCGGTCAGCGGAAACTTTTTTGTAAGTAGCTGAAATGTGTAGCAGTCGGGAATATGGAATGTAATAAGGCAGTAAATGGTAGAGTTTATAGGGAAGTAAGAGTAACGGGGCAGAGAAAGTGATGTGTTATACTTCATCCCTGCCTGTGTCTACCAATGCTCACCATCATAATGGAATCACGGCGATGTCCATGCGCAATTGTATTTAGTCACCGCAGCGCCACATCGTTATGATGAAGCCAAATGCTATTGTATTGTGAAGAAACAAAACAAATCCCTGGAAGGCGGTATAAAGGAGAGAACACATGGGATAGCGGGGTCGGCACAAGTAGCGGTATACACCTATAAGATACACAAGCAATACAATACAGTGCTGAGAAAATGCCAGGAACACGTAAGCATCACAGTATGACCCCAAGTCACGTAAAGCACCTTTACACGGGACACCTGACGGCCATCCATGGACAGCCGCCCGACTATCCTGTGCTCTACAGTGAAAGGAGTCGCAGCGGCCGGGGATCGTTCCGCCTCCATTCACAATGAACACGAGTTGTGCAAACATTGAGTGCTCCTGGTTACACGGCCCGACAGGCGCTTGGTTTTCAGCTCTGCTAAAAACCAAGTGGCTCCAACAGGCGAGGGATTTCTCGCTCATGTCCAGTCAGGAAAAAGAAAGGACTGGGAATCCATTTCACCTGCTTTGGTACAAATGAGCGTGACAACAGGAGCGCCGGAGAGGTGACAGCAGCCCACCCCAAAAAGGGACTGGAGACAACAGGAGCGCCGGAGAGGTGACAGCAGGCCACCCCAAAAAGGGACTGGAGACAACAGGAGCGCCGGAGAGGTGACAGCAGGCCACCCCAAAAAGGCACTGGAGACAACAGGAGCGCCGGAGAGGTGACAGCAGGCCACCCCAAAAAGGGACTGGAGACAACAGGAGCGTCGGAGAGGTGACAGCAGGCCACCCCAAAAAGGCACTGGAGACAACAGGAGCGCCGGAGAGGTGACAGCAGCCCACCCCAAAAAGGCACTGGAGACAACAGGAGCGCCGGAGAGGTGACAGCAGGCCACCTCAAAAAGGGACTGGAGACAACAGGAGCGCCGGAGAGGTGACAGCAGGCCACCCCATAAAATGACTGGAGACCATTCCTCTCTTCTCCCTGGTTCTTTTCTAGTTCTGCCTTGTGCTGGTGTCCTTGTCACTACTGGTACATGAGACGCTACCTGCACAAGAGCCTGGAGCAGATACCAGGACACTGGGCGTTACACGAGGAGAGTCGGGCATTAACCCAGCATCAGGACTGGAGGAACAGGAGGAGCCTCCAGGGACCTACAAAAAGATCTCAAGTGGCTCCTGACCAAACTGTCATACACAGACTCCATGATGGTGGCTCAGGGGCTGAGGTCCTGTAGTGGGGTTTGTGGTTTTAGCCCAACTTTGGGCAGCCTGATTTGCATTCGAACAGCAGAATTGGCAGGTCCGCCATTGGCGCCCCATGTTCTTCACAGATGAGAACAGGGCTGAGCACATGTGACAGACGTGAAGGAGTTTGGAGACGGCGTGGTGATTGTTATGCCGCCCGTGCCATCAGTGTCCCCTTCAGTTTTTCAGCAGTGTATAATTATTAGTATGCCAATTAACAGCCTCTTTAGAAATAACAAGCTACAATGCGCGGCCGGGTATATACCTGTTTATAGGATCACACGATGCTTTGTATCTCCACCCATCCAGGCCTTCTCTGCTTTCTTCTACACATTTGACTTTCTCAACTTGACATCTGGACAGAGTTTGTCTACGGTTAGAAGTACAGTGGACACTTACTGCGCACGAGACTGGACAGAGGTGAGTTTATACGGGGGCACCCTATACATGAGGCGAACTGTCTGCAGGACTTCAGAGGGGCGGCGTTACGGTTGCCACTTGGCCAGTATTTATTTTTCACTGGCCTTCAAAAAATAATTCCCAGCTGCGAGCCAGTCAGGCAGCAACCACACAAGTGGTGCACTCACTCTGTCCACAGCTCAGGCCAGGCGCCAAACCATGCTGCCATCAGTTTGTGACCCCTGACCTCTCCACTGGCATTTGCATGCAGGAACGCAGACCTGGAGGGAGAGGTCAGGGGTCAGAGACTGTTGATAGCGTGGTGGCCGCTTTACCACCGGACTCGACTTGTGGACAGAGTGAGTGCACTGCTCTTGGGGATGCTGCCCAACCGGACCTCCAGTTCAGGGGTCACTATTCCTACTGGAGCCACTATGGGGGTCACTATTACTACTGGAGCCATTATGGGGGGTCACTATTCCTACTGGAGCCACTATGGGGGTCACTATTACTACTGGGGCTACTTTGGGAGTCACTATTAGTACTGGGGTTACTTTGGGAGTCACGTATTACTGGTGCCACTGTGGGGGAGATTATTAATACTGGGGCCACTATGCGAGCTACTATTAATACTGTAGCCCCCTACCAGGGTCAGTGCTACTACTGGAACTACTAATGGGGTTACTATGACTACTGGGGCTACTTTGGGGGTCACTATTACTACTGGAGCCACTATGAGGGTCACTATTACTACTGAGGCTACTTTGGGAGTCACTTATTACTGGTATCACTGTGGGGGAGATCATTATTACTGGGGCCCCTATGGGAGCTACTATTAATACTGTAGCCCCTACCGTGGTCAATGTTACTACTGGGACCACTAATGGGATCACTACAACTACTGGGACCACTAACGGGACCACTATTACTATTGGGACCACTAAAGGGGAACCTTACTATTGGGGCCACTACTGCAGGCACTATTACTACTGGAGGCACTATTACTCTATTACTTCAGTCTCAATGCTTCAAATATGTGTTGGATATCTTGTGTATTGTACTCTTGAGGCATTCTTGAGTTCATACACTGGGGACCCTTCATCTTTCCTGGCGGCCCCCTCCATGTAACAATATACTACATGTGATAATTCTATCATTGCTCATTTTGCTTACAGCTTCAGTCATCTTTCCCAAAAGAAAAAGTAGATCGCCTCAGAGATTATTGCGCTAACGCCAACTACATCCTCTCTCTGCTGCTGGGCGCCTACAAGTTCAATGACGACTCCTGGGAATCCATCAGCTTCATGAAGCAGGTAACCCCAACCTACTGGAGAGCTGCTTGTGTACTATAGGGACTCTTCCTGACAAGGACGGCCCTGCTCCATGTGATTGTGGGTGGGGCTTCCAAGTGCACTAAGGGCAGCATGGTGGCTCAGTGGTCAGCACTGTTGGCTTACAGTACTGGGGTCCTGGGTTTGAGTCCAACCAAGGGCAACATCTGCATGGAGTTTGTATGTTCTCCCCTTGTTTGTATGAGTTTCCTCCAGGTACTTCGGTTTCCTCCAACGCTAAAAAAAACCATATTGATACCCCTTGAAGATTTTCATCTCCACTTTTCAAAAGCTATAACTTTTTACGTTTTCCGTCAACATGGCCGTATAAGGGCTTGTTTTTTGGGTAGCGAGTTGTAATTTTTATTGGTAAATATAGTGTATTGTATATATTTTATTTTTTTCTATTTAGGGCAGGGAGAAAAAACACATGAATTCAGGAATTGTTTCTTTTTTTCTTACAGTGTAAGGGCTTATTCACACGAGCGTATATGGGCCGGCATTTTCACGGCCGGCTGATATAGGCTACTATTTGGGCTCGGCGTATATGCTGTCAGGCAGGGGAAGACAGCTTTGCTCTGTTAAACTGTCTTCCCCTTCCCTCCCCCTCGTTGGCTCACCTCCTCTCTCCTCCCCTCTGGCTGTTTGCAATGGGAGGAGAGGGACAGGGCCCCCGTCCTGCCCCCTCCCAGTGCAAACAGCCGGAGGGGAGGAGAGAAGAGGGAGGGCAGTCATGCTGCTAAATTTCCTCCCACCTCCCTTCTCCGGCCGCTGTCATTGGCTCCCATAGGAGTCTATGACAGCGGCCGTAGTCAAGCCAGGAAGATCTTTCCTGCCCGGTGTAAAAGCACCCAGCCGGGAGCTTTTACGCTGTGGAAATATGCCTGTGTGATCTGATGTTCTGTAATTGCTTTTGTAAGTGATAATGCAGTGCAATACAGAACTACTGCAATTCATTATCACTGTGATAATAGCTTTTCTTGTTCAAAATCCCCTTTAATGCATGTTTTTAAGCCCCGCCCAATTTGAGGCCCAATGATGAGAGAGGTAGAAGGTATAATAAACCCTGAAACTACTGCTAAATAAAATTTAGCTTTAGGTGAGGAAACTATTACCCTGCTTCCCCAAAAATAAAACCTACCCTGAAAATAAGCCCTAGCTGCATTACATAAAAAAACAAAATACTACCTAGCAGTCTTGATCCAGGTCCCTCCCGCTGCTCTCTGCTTCTTGCAGTCCTCGGCCACCCGCAGAAGATCACTTCCTGGTTATGGGGTTCATAAATCCCACTTCCAGGAAGCGATGGCTCTGATTGGTTGTTGAGCTCTGCCCACCTAAGCAATGCAGCGCTCGATAAACCAATGCGATTGGCCAGTGCCGTGGGTGAGCAAATTCATAAATCCTGCCTCCACAATGCAATGGCTGTGATTGGTTCTTAGATCACTGCTCAGCCAATCAATGCAGTGCTCGATGAACCAATTACAGCCATCACAGTGGGCAGCTGGAATGATCCCCAACCCGCTCCTCCTCCATTAACTGAGTGATGATACTCAGGTGTAATAGTACAGGAACGATTATCGCTGCGACGACCCATCCAGCATCTGCGGCCAACAGTCATCCCGTGTAAAAGGGCTCAAAGGTCTCTTTGTGAATGGTAGCTGTAATAATGCAGTTTGCAGAGAATTTGTACATTTCCTTTGAGGATGCCAACAAGCTGCAGAGTGCAGGCTGCATGCAGGGCTCTGCATTCTGTCAATGGACTGTTTGCTGTACTGAGGAATAGGGACTCAGTGCAGTCGTAGTCCGACAGCTTTTTTAGCGTCTCTCACATCTAACTTTCCACTTTTGTAGGCTGCGAACACTGACATTGGCTGGACGTTGGGCTACATGCTGAACCTGACCAACATGATCCCGTCTGAGGCTCCGTCCACCGTGAAAGTACAGAACTACGGTGTCTGGGCGGCGTCCATCTTCTTCATTGTCTTGTGTCTGGCTCTTGGACTATTTATGTTGTTTTTATATTTTCGATAACTGGGATCTTCTATGCAATTAGCGGAACAGGAAAGATGAACTGAGATAAATACCGCCATACACCTCGTAGACCAAGTCATACCGCCGTACACTTCATAGACCAAGACATAATCACCGCCGTACATCTTATAGACCAAGACATACTCACCGCCGTACACTTCATAGACCAAGACATAATCACCACCGTACATCTTATAGACCAAGACATACTCACCCCCATACACCTCGTAGACCAAGACATAATCACCGCCATACATCTCATAGACCAAGTCATACCGCCATACACTTCATAGACCAAGACATACTCACCGCCGTACACTTCATAGACCAAGACATACCGCCGTACACTTCATAGCCCAAGACATACTCACCGCCGTACACTTCATAGACCAAGACATACCGCCGTACACTTCATAGCCCAAGACATACTCACCGCCGTACACTTCATAGACCAAGACATACCGCCGTACACTTCATAGCCCAAGACATACTCACCCCCATACACCTCTTAGACCAAGACATAGTCACCCCCATACACCTCATAGACCAAGTCATACCGCCGTACACTTCATAGACCAAGACATAATCACCACCGTACACCTCTTAGACCAAGACATACTCACCTCCGTACACTTCATAGATCTAGAAATATTAGGCTCAAGACCAAGTCCTTATAGAAACCAAAGTTGGCGGCAATTTCCTCGTTTCTTCTGACTGTGGGATTGGGTGCGAGCTCCACAAATTACAAGAAGTCCATCATCATCTGTATCAGTGGCGTAGCTATAGGGGTTGCAAGAATACTAATTGTGACCCAGGCCCAAAGACCCCCTCGCTGCAGTCACAGGTCCGCCCGAAGCTGCCTTGAAGATAACATCTGTCTCCATTACTGTTGTCGCCGCGCCACAGCCTATCAATGCATCTGTGGCAGCATAACATAAACCGGCTCCTCCCCCGTCTCCTGCTCTCAGTACAGTGTATATGCACAGGAGAAGGGGGAGGAGCCAGTCTGTGCTATGCTCCCACAGACGCTGTGACAGGCTGTGGCGCCACAACGTGAGTAATGGAGACGGTGAGGGGGAACATGGGAAGGCAGACGTCTCAGCTCAGTGGGAAATAGCAGAGCAAGAGGATGAGACTGCAGGGTAGGGGCACCAGCTAAGAAGGACTGAGGCTACATGCATCTAGTGCAGAACCACAAGTCTCAGCAGGTTCCATTTCTTGCAGTACTAACTGTACATTAAGTGACAGGGCATACTGGAGTCTCATGTTCAATGATGACTAGTTGTAGAACTACAAGTCTCATCATGCTCCTGCTAGCCCAATTTCTAGTGCTACTAAAAGTCTGAACTCAGATAAAAAAGAATAGGGCAAGTTAATGACACCAATCAGAGGAGACGTCACCTGTGATCTCTGGAGGTAACTGCACTGTAATCACTATCACTGTGTACAACTGATATCTACCTATTATATAGTGACTGCGTTATTTAGAGCTATTGTAGAGCAGAGCTGCTGTGTCAGTTACTAACTCTGCCTTAGGCCCCCGGCACACTCGTGTATTTGGGGCTGTCCGTGTTAATCCACAGACTGCACACAGCCCCATTTTAGGGCTTTGAGGGCAAGTACACTGACCATCGGTCCATGTAAAAAACTCATCGCATGTACTTGTACACATGATAAGTGTGCCAGAGGCCTTGTGTGGATAGAAGTTTTTTTTTTGTTGTTCTTTTTTGAGGGGGGGGAGGGTTACGGCACACTGCGGGCATCATCCCTGGCTGCTAGTGCTGCAACGATGGGTCTCTTAAAAGACCAAGTGATGCAGTGTAAGGGTCTTTGCAGAGTTTTCTTTCATAGCCATGAAAAGAAGTTATGGGGTTGGTGGGGGCAAGCTGAACTTTCTCACCCGGCCCATGAGCCTTTAGCTACACCCCTGATCTGTATGGATACAAGGCGACTCCACAACCTCCTTCCATTCCTTTGGACCGCAGGAAACAACATGGACAATAAGTTTACATCATGCGACCTGGAATAAACCTTCCCTGTGTTGGCCCCAAGCAGTTCTCAGTCAATGTCAGGACTTCTGGCTCTCATGGAATGATTCCTGGATCAGGACACAGAAGATGACATGGATTGACGGCTTTCCAAGCCAAAGACTCTGCATTCCTGATTCTTTGAGTGTAAACAGACTCTGAAACTGGAAATAAATCAGGAACAGAGATGAACACTGCGGGATATGGGATATGTATACACAACCAACGCCATCAAGAATGGTTGTTGCTGAGTGGAAGGTTCTCCGTAGTCTCCTGGTGGAGGTTCCTGGAGGACATGGTGCTCACCCATCCCTTTCCTTATGTAGAAGCAGATCGCTGCTTCCCCTCCTTCGTTTGCTAATTATGCATTACCCTATGGAGGGGACGTTCTGCACAAAAGACATGGAGAAGGCGAAGTGACCTGCACTGGACCCACCTTCTCCATCCTGTCCTCTTTATTGTACTCCTCACCAAACCGATCCCCTAGAAAATTCTAAAACTGAAATAACATCTTAGGGACTTTTCAAACAAAGCAGAATAGGACTCACCGCAAGCCGTGGTAAATTCTGCACCAAAATCCACAGGTTAGCTGCAGATTTTGATGTGGACTTGAAAATGGCTGAAAACCTGCTCGCAATTTCACATCAAAATCTGCAGTTAGACCTGTGGATTTTGGTGTGGAGTTCCACAGCTGCAGATTTGTCTGCGTCTTGCGGCGTAATTCTGTCCCTTGTGAAAGGTCCCTAGAAATGAAGGCCCACCCTTGAACATCATTTGGTTGTGTTTTTTTAATCGAACTAATTCCTTAATATATTCAAATCCCCTGCATGGAGTTAAAAGGCAGAATTTTGCCTACCTACAGCCACCACTAGGGGGAACTAAGGAGCTTACTGCATACTGTTTGTACAGTATATTCAATTGCAGTAATGTCCTGACGTCCCCCTCGGGGTGCCTGCAAGCCATCATCATTTAACCATATAAAGGGAGTGTGTCAGCTCCTATAACCCCCTGAAGCTGTACTTATAGGCTGATAGCAGCTGAAATGCTGAATCCATGGGTGTGAATCTAAGGACTCATTCACACGAGCGCGAGCGCTGTTTCACCTAATGCCATCTGAATAAGCCCTAATGCAGAGAGATGAAACCTCATGAATTTGCATTGGGTTATTCAGACCTGCGTTCTTCTAAAGCATGCATTTCGGACCAAAATAGCCCATTAAAGTCAATGGGATTGTGGAAATGCGCAGTGAATATGTATGATACAGTGTATCCACTGTGTGCATGAAATCAATCCAGTCTTCTTGCATTTTTTTTTTTTACGCCAGTGGGATGAAGGTGAAGATTCTTCTGCACATCTGGGTTCTTCTGTCCAGCGTGCCAGATAGCCGCACTCTTCTATCTACTGCTGACCTACATGCAGACCCTCTATAAAGATGGCTGCTGCTGTACCAGCGGGCTTTTATATGTGTTGTGCCGTCGCACAGTCATCCCAGCTACCATTTTTACCCTATTCCTCACCATGGAGGGCTTGGGTTTTTTCGGTTATCGGTGGGCATCTTTCGATTTAACGGGTACCCTGGCAGCAATGACATTGTGACTTCCATTTCATTTGACAGCTGAATGTGGGGCTCCTGTCAGGAAGACCCCCAACATGTCACAGGGGGGCTTGGAATAAGGGAAACCTTTTTACGAAATAGTTTGTAAAATAATCATTTAAAGGACTTTTGAAATGTTAAGCCAAATTCCACATAAGGGGTAAAACAGGCTGGCGCATGCGCAAATGAACTCGCCACTATGGAGCGTATCGGGGGATGAAGCAGGTAAAAAAATATTTCACTGTTCAAATCTTTTCTTGCACATAATAATAACGCTTGTGAAAGTGAAACCATTGAAACCAATGCAAACCAGGGGGCAGCTCCTCTGCGGTCGCCCCCATGAAAGGACTGCCTGGAAACCACAACTGATGCACAGGAAAATGGAGAAAGTGGAGCATTGGGTTAAAAGCTTTCAGTCTTTATTAGATAATGCAGACAGACATGGAGAAAGAAAGGACATGTGCCGTCTTACATGCTTCAGGCAAGCATGTTGCCCTTGGGCCTCATTTCCATGAGCATGTCAGGTTCCATGGGCAGGATCCCACCCTGCCCACGGCATGAGGATGTTAATTACCAGTCTGGATGCGTGCAGGTTGTCTGTCCTCTCCTCTGTGCATGTGGGCAGGCGCGCTGGCATGTGGGCGAGCCCACCGGAGGACACGCCCTCAGCACATGCGCAGTGCAGATTTTTTTTTCAAATTTCCTGCGGGACCCACAGCACACCCGGAGTGACAGTTCTGGGTGTGCCGCAGATCGGACGGCTTCCATTGACTTCAATGGAAGCCGTCCCGGTGGGGTCCACAGCAAAATGGAGCATGCTGCGATTTGTTTTCCGGACGGGAAGGTCCAGAAGATAAACTCGCATGCTTTAATTAAGCTGCCCATGATTGTCTATAGGCAGCTTGAACTCTGGATCATCTGCCTGGATGCCCCACGTGGATCCCGGAGTTCAAATCCGACAGGGACATGAGCCCTTAAAGGGGTTGTCTCGCGAAATCAAGTGGGGGTATACACTTCTGTATGGTCATATTAATGCACTTTGTAATGTACATCGTGCATTAAATATGAGCCATACAGAGGTTATTCACTTACCTGCTCCGTTGCTAGCGTCCCCGTCGCCATGGTGCCGTCTAATTTCGGTGTCTTCTTGCTTCTTTAGACGCGCTTGCGCAGATCCGTCTTCTCCCTTCGGCTCCGCTCGGCAGCATCGGTGTTTTGGCTCCGCCCCTTGTACGCGTCATCGCGTAGCTCCGCCCCTGTCACGTGCCGATTCCAGCCAATCAGGAGGCTGGAACCAACACACGTCATGGGGCGGAGACTAAGGCACATGTGGGTAACACATATATTTACAATAGAAACCCAAGGGGTCATTTATAAAGACTCGAAGCTTTTACCTAAATGTCGGACTTTCTCCATTTTCCTGTGCATTGAAATCAATGGTTTTGTTTAGTCATTTTTTGTGACGTGATATTACGGCCGTAGAAAATGACCAAAACATGTGAAGACGCCCCGGGTGTGAACGCTTGCTTGCTGTTTCACTTTATATCATTAGATTAGCAGTTCGGTGACTTTTATGTGTTTTTAGCTAGTTTTACACTTTTATGGTTACTTGAATCTACAAGATGACTGTTGCTCTCAAGTGAAAGCGGATGTTTACAACGAAAGGATTTAATATTGTACACAAATAAATACTTATTCACTGTTTTCTACTTATTTCGCTGTCGTGGAATTTATATGATTTGAGACTGATGAAGAAGAAGCGTTCAGAGAAATAGGTCTGGTCTTCATAGAGCAAATACTGTAACACTTCATTATGTAAGTATGCAGAAGAGAAGAAAGGATGCAGCTATTTTATATGCCTGGGGGAATCAGATTGGAGGCGCACACATCCTTCCTGCTTTCTAGACAGTGCAGCAGGGTGTGTGCTTTACGGCAGCTGCAATGAGTGGGAGTCAGAAATGTGTCCATGGACTAAAAAAGAGATGAAGTATAGCCAGTGCAGGCCTTGGGTCAGCAGGCACCCTGTCCGAAATTTTTATTGGTCCCCCCCATCATAAGAAAAACCTATCTATATATATTGCACCTGTAGTCCGCCCGCACAAGTTGGGTAAGGTAGTTATCTTTAATTGTTCTCAAGAACTTATCACCCCTGTGAGATTTGCTGGCTTCGTTTTCCCATATTATATCTGGATAATTAATGTCCCCCATGATAATTACTTCATTATGGTTTGACACCTCTTCTATCTGCCTTAGTAGTAAGGTTTCAGTTTCTTCTGTTGCTTTTGGTGGTCTACAGAAAACCCCGATCAGGATTTTGTTATTTATTTCTACCCACAGAGATTCCACATGTTCATCTCCTGCACCTATATCTTCCTGTAGTCTCAGCATTAAGTATGATTTAACGTACAGACATACCCCTCCCCCTTTCTGGTTTCCACGGTCTCTTCTGAAGAGGTTGTAACCCTGTAAATTTACCACCCAATCGCACTTATCATCAAGCCATGTTTCCGTTATTCCGACTATATCATAGTTTTCATCAATCATTCTCACTTTAAGCTCACCCACTTGACCAATCAGACTTCTTGCATTCGTTGCCATACAATTTTTTATGGTTGTTGTTCTTTATATTCATTGTTCTACTTATGGTCCTATTGCCTGTTCTATCAGTTCTAACTGTACTAACCCCACCCCCTGCTCGATCCCCGTTTCCATTACTTGGTCCCAGGTCACTGCCTACACTGGCTACCCCCCTTGTTTCTCTGGTTGCCCTCCCCCCAGTCCCTAGTTTAAACACTCCTCCAGCCTTCTAGCCATCTTCTCCCCCAACACAGCTGACTTCTAACTTTGTTGTTGGTGCCAACGTGCACCATGACCTCTGGATTCTCACCAGCCCCTCCCACTAATCTGTCAACCCGATCCGCGATGTGTCAAACTTGAGCGCCAGGAAGACAGCACACCGTTCAACGATCCCGGTCTTTGCGGCAGATTGACCTGTCTGTCCCCCCTATACTTGAGTCCTCCACCACTAGGACCTGTCTAGTCTGCCCTGCACTCCCCTTCCCCTTCTTACTGGAGCAATGATCCCCCTGGCGGTCAGAGGGCATGTTGTGCTGCAACAGTGTTAACCCTGTAATGGCATCCCCCCCATTTGCAAACTTGTTGGGAGTGCGCCAATTCAGGACTAGCCTCCCTGGTTTTCTTCCCTCTACCCCTTCTGTCACCCAGCTAACGGCCTGCTCCCCCTGCATCTACCCCAGCGAGTGCCTGCTCAGTGGGCAGCAAACTCCTCTCCGTATTGCCCATGTGTCGCAGTGCTGTAAGTCACTCATTTAGATGCAGGATCTGGGCTTTCAAATGTGCAACGTGCCCACATCTCGCACAGCAGTATGCACCATCGACCGGCTAGTCAAGGACCGCATACATTGCACAAGTAGCACACCGCACAGCATTGCCAAGTGTGCAGCACATTCTAGTGGGGATTTACAAATTAACGTAAAAAGAAATGAAATTGAGCTATCTAGAATCTGGGTGGAGTTACATATAGATTCTAGGTAGAGTCCTGGGACTAGACAGGGGCCTAGTCTATCTTTGAATTGGGAGTTGTTGGTCCTCCAGTCACTAAATTAATTCAAAAGCAAATGTAAAGTGAAATACATACATTTAAATCAACTATATACACTCTTTTTGTAGTGACAAGTCTGGGTACAGCACTAAAACCAAGCTCATAACAAACAATAGCAGAACCATCTTCAGTACAAGGATACAGTACCAGAACCAACTGTAGTAGATAAACACAACACCAGAACCAAGCTCATAACATGAAGATCGTACTAAAAGTAATGCAGAAGTGGTCATAACCTCTTTATTAACTGATGTAGATCGTAGATCGCACATGTAGTTGGAGTGACTCTTCCTCTATACAGATTTGCTACTGAATATAGTCTCCATTAATAGCGATGCATTTGCGCCATCATTGAACCCAACTCTCGAATCCTCTTTGAAAAAAGTCAGGTGTCACTGTCAAATCCACTTCTTCACAGCCACTTTCACTTCATCTGTATCATCAAATCATTGTACCTGAAGACTGTCCTTCTTGAGACCACACAGGTAGAAGTCGGAGGGCTCAGATCCGGGCTGTACAGTGGATAGGGGACCACAGACCAGCCCAATTTGCCAATCACCTGATTTGTTGCCAAAGAGGTGTGCGGTCACACGTTGTCATGGTGAATGTGGAACGCTTTTAGATTCTTATATGGTCTCTTCCTCCTAATGGCTTCCCTAAGCTTCTGGAGTGTCTCTCCAGAAAAATCAAGGAGAATGACGCCCTTGTCATCCCCAAAAAACACTTACCATGACTTTCTGTGCTGATTGCTGGCTCTTGAACTTCTTAGGTCTTGGAGAAAAGCTGTGCCGCCATTGTATGGACTTAGTCTTCGTTTCCGGATCATAAAGATCTGCCAACGTTTCAGCCCATCGCCATATCAGAGAAAAAATAGTGTCTTCATTGGCTTCGAACGATTCAAGCAGATCAGAGCAGACCTCCGATTTGAAGGAGAGAATGGTGGGTGCCAAAAGCCGAGGTACCCACTTCACACAGATACTTTCCGATACCCCATGCTTTCCACCATCTACTGTATGGCTCAGTTATTTAACAAGCTCACGGATTTTGACATGGCTGTTCGGGTGAATCAACTCGTCCACCTTCTGACAATTTGTGTCAGTGGTCACAGTTGATGGTCTGCCACTGCGTTGTTTGCCTTCAATGCTGGGTTCCCCTTCTGAAAAACTCTTCATCCACCTGTGAACATTGCTCAATGGTGTCATCTCCGTATACACGCCAAAGCCTTCTGTGGATGTCGGACAGCCTGCACCCCCTCCTTCGTCAAGACGTCAATGACAGCATGTGGCTTCTGCTTGGAATCCATTACTCACCTGCAAGGAAGAAAAGGAAGAGTCGCCCCAACTACATGTGCAATTTGAACGATCTACAACACTTAATAGAAGAAGTTATGACCACTTTTGCATTACTTTCGGTACAGCCCTCATAAATCTTGTTGCAGGGGCACCGATGGGATGACAGAACATCAGAGGGGAGGAGACAGAGGCAGGAGGAGGATTATTCATGTAGTTTCATAAGACACTGTCACACAAAAGAAGAAGTTCAGACCCAAGGGGGGGGTAAATGGTTCTATCTTACATCCACCTAGTGCCCCCCTACAAGCTGATAACCAGCGTCCTGCGCAACAGCATGGGTCGCTCGTTGTAAGGTCGGCGATGAGTATAGCCCCTCTCCCAGAGACCTGCTGCATGCCGAGCGTTATCTGTCTGCATAATGTTGCTATCACGATCTGTTCTTCAAATGAGAAGGAGTAGGCTGACGCTGTCCCAGTCTACACAGTAAAGCCAAAAAAATGAGCTGCGGAAAGCAGAAAATGTCAGCCTACCGGGTGTTCCAGTCATCAGTGTGAACCTGGAATATTTCAGAATTAGGGTATTTTGTTTGGATCTTTGTTTGATCTTTGTATTTTCTGATGACCCTTTCATCTTTAATGTACAGAGGAAGATGGAGGGTATTTTCCGTTGATGTGATTTGCAGCGTCATCACCAGAAGGCTGCAAAATGTATTTCTATTTATTCAAACCTATCCTTTACTCTGTGTTTCGGGGTGGTACTCGTTCCCTCGTCAGGTAGGTAGATTATAATACAGCTGAGCATTCTGGTTATTGACGGTGTGGGACGCGCCAAAGAAAACGACTAAATAGCAGTAGAGGAGAACAAAGGAGCGGAGCGGCCACAGGGGTAGATATAGTGGAACTCCCCAGGGATGGGAGGAAAGGGCGGTTACCCCAATGTTTAATCTAATTCATGGTGGGGGATTTGGGTTCAGCCAAACCAGTTGGATGCCACAGCCATACGGGTGGGAGTGTTTAACCCCCTTTTTTTTTCTTTTTGCGTAATTTTCTGCTTCTCCTCCCCTAACTCTTATTTTTTCTGTCGCTGTCTGAGGGCTGGTTGTGTTTGCAGGATGAGTTGCATATTTTAGTGGCTCTATTTATTCTACTATATTATCTACTGGAAGACTGAAAAATTTCTGAGTGGAGTGAAATAGAAAAAAAAACGTTATTTTGCGCGGCCTGGTTTTACAGCGCATAAACTGCGGCAAAAATTACATGGTGACTTTAATCTGTTCATCAGTACGATCATGACGATGCACGATGTGTTGAGGTTTTTTCTGCTCTGCTACTTTCAAAAAAAATATTTTTATTCTGTCCCCATATTCTGACTGTCATCTTTCCGTCAAAATAGCTGTATGGGGCTCGCATTTTGCAGGGCAACCTGTGGTTTTTATTGCTACCATTTTGGAGTACATGACATTTTGATTGCCTTTTATTACATTTTCTCTTGGAGATGGGGCGACCAATTCTGGCGTTGTGTGTTTTCTGCCAATGTCAGAATTGGTCACCTCAGGATAAATAACACTGGGGAACATAATTTTTGGTGACTGAGATGTTAGAACTTTTTAAGGGTATTTTGGGGTCATAGACTCTGAAAATGACATCAGTTTTTCTCCATCAGGTCGGCTTATCAAGATATGACATATGTCCATATAAATGTATCCATATTGTATTATACATGTATTGACGGCCAATCAAAAGCTGAAGGCAAGATAAAGTCCAAGAAGCCGTGAACACAAATAGAACAAGAGTTTCTCCCTTGAGATGTTGATGTAGCTACATTTCCGTGATTCCCTGATGGGATGTTCCTGGACATTCGCGCTGGGCGTTTCCCCAGTAGTCCGCCATCATATGTGTATCCCATCATCCGCAGTCCTGTTCTTCCACAGTCCTTATTTCTGGTGAAATCGTTCCCCCTGTTCATCACTTACATCACCAAGACAATCTAGAAATCCATCAGGAATGACTGCCGGTCCTGCCATCTGATGCTCATGTTATACCCAAGTGTTCAGGAACAGAAGTGAGCGTGTTCTCCACAGGTTCACCAGAGTTAGCGGCCTTATAGTTCCCAAGGAAATGCTTTACAACCGAACAGAACAACGACTGCGCCTCAAAGTTGTCCACTGGCTCCTGGAAACGTTGGTCTTTGACAAGTTACTGGATTTGTGGTCTGTCGAATTTACCTGCTTTTAGCTTCTCTATGCTAATCTGAAATTATTTCCAAAAAGTCTATCTGACGCAAAATATCCAATGACAATCACATCATTGTAAGAACCTTCAGTTAAACTTTGGTCATTAATGTTCTTACTCTGTTCTTGATCAGTTTTGAGAAGGATCGCTCTGTACTGCAATTCGTAACCATCATGGAAAAGGCAGATTCTCATGAAAACGTCCACGTTGACGAAGCTATCCTCTATGTTTCCATCATGTAATCGTTTGTAAAGGAATCATTTGTAACAAGTGTTAGAGTCATAGACTAAAGAAAAAACGTTTAGACTGAAAGCAAACTGAAATCACCTCAGCTTCCAAATGATTCTTGAGATCGTCGGGATAATCAATCATCAGCTTCTTGGCTTCGGAGCAAATCTCTTCAGGAGTGAGGATGTCTAGTTTGCCAAGAAAATCGACTCGTGAGCAAATGAACTCGTAAGCGGGAAGTCGCCGTTCAATCAATGCTGAGAACTGATCGATGACTTGTAGGAAGAAGTTTCTATGGAAATTATCAGAAGCGGAGAGCTCAACCCCAGAAGCGCCGCCATAATCCAGGGGGTCGTAAACGAACATTTACTTTGCGCTGGCGTGGTTGCCGGTACTCATTTGTACTGGACAACTGGACTCCCTGATGTTCATGGTCAGTGAAGGAGTTTCACTTTGATTGCACAATGGCAGTCTTCAAATCCAGGTGGGGGTTCTGTAGGCACAAATTAGTTTTGTTGGAAGCTTGAAGAAGGTCATTCCAGAATGTAGCATATATTCCAATCTCCAACATAGACATCTGATCATACAGGCCACTCGCGGTTCAACAGTCTTTTCATCGGGATTTTTGGTGACGCTTTTCAGGGAATTTACAATAGTTGCATACCCATTCACAAGAGCTTTTGTGGCATCAGCCTTGGAGGACCATCATGTCGTGGAAATTCTGTGAGGTAGAGAAAACGGATTTCCTTTCCCTTCACATTTCATGGCCGCCTCAAACTCCTTTGTTAATATTTCAAACAGACGATCTGTAGCAGTGAAGAAAGCTGAAATATGGGACAGCTGCTGGCCAGCACTCAGCTGCTTCTTTACCCACAAAATTTAAAGGGGTTTTGTCATTAAAAATAAAAATCCTATACTCTCCTATTCCTTCCCCATCAGCCTCCTTAGCACATCTTCTCCCCGCTGAGCTTCTGCAGTGCCCCGGGGTCACCTCACCTCACGCTGGCCGGCTTGTTATGAAGGCTGCATTCCTCGCATTCTCTTCCGGCAGGGCCAGTGAAGGTCACATCCCTAAGATGTAGCGTTCACTGCCTAGGAAGGAATTCTGATCTATTGCCGAGACAGCGGACATGAGCAATCTCTGAAGTAGATCGGCACTCCCTGCTGGCCTGTGAACTGTGATGTAACGTACAATGGCTGGCAGGAAGAAGACTACCTGTGAATGTATGTAACCTCACACGAAGCAGAAGAATCAGCCAGCTAGAGGTGAAGTGACCCCCGCAGACTGCAGAAGAAGATAGATGAGGTGAAGATCTAGTCAGTAGACTGACATGGGAGGAATAGATAAGTATAGAATTTTTATTTTTTTTTATGACAGAACCCCTTTAAGCTGTGGGCGGTACAAGGTACCCACGTTGCATTGGGATTTTCCACTCTAATCTTGGCTTGAAGGCCATTCACTTTCCCACTCATGGCTGCTGTATTGTCATATGACTGACCTAGACAGTCTTTAATATCTAGTCCATGGACCTTGATTTGGCAGATATTGTACAAATTATTCTTATCTGTTTAACCTCAGCCGACTGTGGACTGTCCTCGGGTATTTCTTCAGTAACGGAGCTTCCTGCACTAAAAAAGTTGCTAATAAGGCAAGTTTTACATAAAAGTTGTTCCTGTTCCTTGGCAAGTTCTTGGTTTCTCCTTCGTTTCGTAGCACCACTTTCGTATACGCGAGGAACTTTGTGGCGATCCTCAGATCTGTTTGGATCATCCTTGCCACTCATGATACACGAATCAGAATCCTAACTCCAGCTTTGTGCCGCTAGTAAACTTTACGTGTCCGACTTCTTTTAGGAATATCGGTATTAGGGCGCGGTCACACGAGCGTAGGTGTATTTACGTTCGCACGTGCGCAGCGTTTAATCGCCGGAAAGAACGTTTTTCGGCGATCATGACCAGAGCTAGAAAGCGTATTATCGTTTGTTCCTACTTTGCAAACTATCTTTTCAGCCATCGAATATGCGTTGGCGCATATTTCGGTCGCATATGTTCCGGGTTTTTTTCGGGTTGCCGTTTTTACGCGCCGTAAAATCGCCCATGCGAACGAATACATTGGAAACCAATGCCCCAGATGGTCACGTATATACGATTGGGCGCAAAAACGCGCCGTTTATGCGCTCGTGTGAACGCACCCTAAAGCCTGATCTATTTAAAACCAATTAAACAATAATGATATTCAAAATAATTAAGTTGATACTTGCAGGATTAGAGAAAATAGAAAATTTATCTTTTAAAATCAACCATTATTTCTTTTTGACTTTCAGACGTGTGCGCCTTCACGACCCATGCAGACGCCACTGATGACGTAGTTTTGGTTTGTGCGCCTCCGGCTTCGGAAGTCAGGCGTACGCCGTCACACTGTAACTGACTATGGATATTTACTGCACAGGAGAATTTAAACTAGAATCATACATAAAATTATTATTTTTGATACAAATTACTTAAAATTTTTGGAATCGGATATTTTGAAGGGAATTTCCTTTTTTTTTCATTTTATTTGGTGGGGGCCCCTTATCAGCCGCCCATGTTGCCCTTGCCTAAATCCGGGCCTGATCAGGAATATCTCAAACAATAGAGCTCCTAGAACAAAATGGATGGGGAGGATGAGGCAGGAGGCAGAGCTCAGGAGGGCTCATCTGTGGCAGCCAATCAGCCGCTGGGGGCAGAGCTCAGGAGGGCACGTCTGCGGCAGCCAATCAGCTGCTGGGGGTGTCGACTTCTACTGATGACTGCCAAACCCTGTCTCCACCCATGATTGTGGTGGAGACATGATGCACCAGTACCAAATACCTCTACAGTTAATTGCAGATTGAGACAGCTGACAACAGAGAGCAGCAGAAAGCACATGGCTATGAGGTTTCAGCCCCTTTAAATTTGACCAGATGACATAATTGCCCTTTGCCTGGATGTTGGGGAATGTTCCTTCTTCCTGGCTTTTGTCACCAGTCATAGTACAACATGAAGTCATTTTATAGGCAGCTGCTGGATCAGAGGTCGGATCCTGCGAGATCTCCTCATCTGCAACGTGCTGTGTCATATCTCAGTTTTGTTTTACAATGCTTGTAAACATTTAACACAAGTGCGTGCGACGTCAGCCACCCAGGAGCAGGATGGGAGCGGGCTTGAAGAATTTGCTCAAAGGGGGTTCATAGTAAATAAACGCTTCGTCAAAAACAGTCCAGCCCTAAAAGAAGTTGTTGTGTTGCTACAAACCTGAGGAGGGAGGTGGGGGGGGATCATCACTCTTTAAGGAGAGCACCTAGAGGGTGAGTGACTGGGAAATATATGCAATACCTCTGCAGCGCCACCTATTGGATGGCAGCATTCCTGCAAATCGGTGTCCAACTTTTTATACAGGTGTAGGAAATCACTGTTATATTGGTTTGAAAGTATGTGTAGTGGAATCACCCAACCCCCCGCCCCCGGGTCTGGATAAGTTGGTTCTGTCCTGAGTTCATGGAGAGTGATGTGGAAACCCCTTATATGTAAATGGCGGTTGTTATAAAAGGAAGGGGGGCCGGTTGTTGAGACATTGAGTTCCACAGCACATGGGAATCTAGAGGGGAGCCGCTGCGGGCAGATATTCCCTCTACATACCAGAGAGCTGCTTCATCTTAGCTGGGATCTAGTAGGTAACAGTATCAGCACACAAGCTATATAGTTGGGCTGAATATAAACTACAGTGAAGAAACAACTGTAGTGACCTGGAGGGTCCTACAGGGTAGCACAACAGTCAAAGTCCTGAATACCTTGCTATAAGCTCCTAGGGAGACATAGAGGAGAAAGACCCTGATATCGGGCTAAAGCTATTCTGCCCGGCAACCACTCGCTTCTGATTGGTTCCTTGATTGGTGGAGTGGGAGGAGTTAAGTCAAGCCTGGGAAACTGAGAAGGGTGGAGGAGGAAGTGTGTCATTGGAGCGAGAGAAAGTGCAGGAAATTAGCAGGAAGTGAAGGAGGAGTTGGAGATAGTCATCGGAGGTGGAGTAGAGAGGAAGCAGTGTGAGGAGCTGCAGCAAGTAAAAGGTTACTGGAGAAAAACGTCCAGAACAAGCCCCAGTGAGGAGCAGGAACCTAAAAACGAGGACTTCTCAACAGTGAGTCTAACTTGCCCCTGTGTAATTAGGAGTCAATGGAAGTATAGTTAACCTTGCAATTGCCTCCATTCCTCTACAAATACCCATCAGGAAGACCCCTCAGATAACTTAGACTGGTGGGCTCATCTTCCCAAACAGAGAAAGGGATTGGTATGTGTTTTCTGTTGACAGTAGCTCTGTTGAAGTTAATGCTAATTGGAAAATCTGCAAAGTGGGAACTGTTGTTTAATCTTCCAACTGCGTACCTTTGATTTAGTTTATCAAATCTGGTTTGGACTCTTTATTTATTTCATCACTACCAGAACACTTCACTGGAAAAGGTACTGGCGTCACGACAACATTCAAATTACCGTATTCATCACCATTGTTAATACTTTTGCCACTGTGCGCTGCTGGGCCGGGCCACAGCTGGATATTCCGGGGATGGACAGCAGAGCCACTATTGACAACCACCTTATTTCTCGCTGTCTCCCTACAAAGGCCTGCGCTCGGCCGCCACACAGCTACTGTACTGTTTGATTACTGTCCGTCTCCCTGTGCAGAGCTGGTGATACCAATTCTGCTGCATCGCTGTTACTGCTTGATTCCTCTAGGCTTTATGTTTTGCTGTTTGGTGATTGCTAATTCCTAAGCAGCTCTGGTTGATGATATGTGGATGTGTAATAGCCACTATGTGATCATTAGAGTAGATAGAATTATAGACAGGGACTGATGTTCAGTTTAGGAACAGTGTCAGGTTGGGTGACCGATGGTCCATAGGGAGAGTAGAGGTCCCATCACACTGATGGAATAGATAGAGAAGAGGGAATAGTACGGTGTGGTTAGGTTTGCCTTCAGCATCCGGCTTCCTGTGTGGTGATGGTCGGATACAGAAGCTCCTCGTCCTTCTCACCCTCTTCTATCTTCTGACCTGCATTGGAGTGCGGTCATCCTGCTGTGGAGTCCGGCATCTGCTACCAGCTACAGGGGCCCCAGCATCATGACTCTTCATCCTTCTGACGTCTGAGGCATCGTGCACGGGACTCCATGCACATCTGTATATGCATATACCCGGGTATACAGTCACCATTTAATAAACACTATTTGGAACTACTTATTAAGTACTCTATCATTCATTGTAACATTTGTATCCACAAAGCCCTCCACAGTGCAGCGCCCCCTATATTGTATCCTTCATCCACAGTGCAGCGCCCCCCTACATCGCCTCCCTCATCTCAATCCATCAACCAGCCCGGGCTCTCCGCTCTGCTAACGAAACCAGACTGAGCGCCCCTTTAATTCGAACTTCTCATTCCCGCCTCCAAGACTTCTCCAGAGCAGCACCGGTCCTCTGGAACGCACTACCAAAGGATACCCGGGCAATCCAGGACTCGCAGAACTTCAGGCGTGCTCTAAAAACGCACCTCTTCAGGGAGGCATACCGAATTCCCTAAACAAACCCCTCTGTACTCCGCCTGATAACATGCTCCCTGACCTACTGACTGCAATCCCTGCTAGCCATCATAAACCGCTCCTGCAGTCATACTGTTTCTGCCGTCACACGGCCAAATATCTGACCATTGTCTATGTGTATAGAATCCCTCACTCTCCACCCCGCCATACTGTGCACATCTCCAGCCCCTTTACCTTCTGTATCACCCCATTACTTGTAGTATGTAAGCTCGTTGGAGCAGGACCCTTACCCCTATTGTTTCCATCAATTGATTACTATATAACCGTGGTTCTGTAATGTTTGTACTTTTGTCTTTCTGTATCCCCCTGTCTATGTAAGCGCTGCGGGATATGTTGGCGCTATACAAATAAAGATTATTATTATTATTATCCATTGATTGTATCTTTACCGACTGTTTTATGAAGTATGATATCCTTACGGTTATCTCTCTACACTCATTTATATTGAATACGTTGGATTCACAAATGTATGCCTGTTTGTATAAATGCTTAGGTAATTCTCAGGAAGAGCCCCTTGTTAGTCTATCAACTATCCTGTGTGGAGGCAGTGACTAGAGAAAGCTCACTATTACACCCATTCTTCCAATTAGTGAAGATGCCAGGCCGCCGTGTGCCATGCAGGTTAGCGCCAGGGCATGTTGGGAAGGGTTAATGTATATACCATTCCGCAAACAGGGTTACACAGGTTTTTGTGACAATGATTGGGAGTTGAAAACCAAGCCAGAATCCATACACAGACAGCTGCTTCGGGGTGTTTGCTCTTCATCAGTGTGCAGTAGGTTTCTAGCTTGGCTGGTCATACCAATTCAGCCACTATATGGCTCCATTTCACCATTATCTATCATCCCTCACTCTCCACCTCGCCATACCGGGCACATCTCCAGCCCTTTATCTTCTGTATCCCCCCATTATTTGTGGTATGTAAGCTCCTTGGAGCAGGACCCTCACCCCTACTGTTTCCTTCAATTGATTAGTAGATGTAACAGTGCTTTTGTCATTTTATTCCCCTGTTTTGTAATCGCTGTGGAATATGTTGGCGCTGTATAAATAAAGATTGTTATTAGTAAGAGGCCTGTGACGTGGGTCAATGGGGGGGGGGGGGGGGGTCATCACTTCCTATGGAGTGAGGAGACTTAGAAGGCCATGCTCCTCTGATGCTGTGGAGTGGCACACTGCCCCCTGCTGGTGTGATGGTCTGGGGTCCATCACATATGACAGTCGGTCCCACCTAGTGGTGGTACAAGGGACAATGACAGCTCAGCGATATGTTCAGGACATCCTGCAGCCACATGTGTTCCTCTCATGGCTGCTCCCAGCAGGATAATGCTCGGCTGCGCACATGTACTAGAACCTCCATGCTCTCCGCAACACATCTTGTATCTAAGCTAGAGGCGGTACAACAGAGTACTAGAGCCTCCATGCCCGCCCGTATTACATCTTGCATCCAAGCTAGACGTGGTACAACTGGGTTCTAGAACCTCCATGCTCTCCGCAACACATCTTGTATCTAAGCTAGAGGCGGTACAACAGAGTACTAGAGCCTCCATGCCTGCCCGTATTACATCTTGCATCCAAGCTAGACGTGGTACAACAAGGTACTAGAGCCTCCATGCCGACAGTATCACATTTTACATCCATCTTGCACGCTCGTTGTAATGTGAAGTGGCTTGTGTAAAAGGGGCATTAGCCAGTTCATCACTTTAATTTCACTGAAGGACCCCATTATTAGAATGCTGTCTCTTTTTAGACCCCCCTCTCTCTCACGCTTGGCGCTCCCCTGTACGGTAATTCCCCCCGTGACCCCGGAGCATAAAATCATATGACAAGTTTTCTGTGGATCAGTTTCAGTGTGAATCCACATTAAATGGGAAAATCCAGCAATCGGAGCGACTTCCAACGATGCCGGTCATCGGTGCTAGACTAACTGAGGGTCTCAATGCCAGCCATGGGGGGTTTTTATTATGTAACGGTGTGGAGAGTATACAGAGAATGGCGTGATCGAGGAAAACATCCAGTGAAAGGGGATCCTGCGGCCGGAAACAACTCATCACTGAAAGGGGTCGGAGGAGGATGTCAGGAATCGTTCTGACCAACAGGCTGCACAGTCAGCTGAACACAAGCTGGAGCTCCAACTAACGTGTCCGAACGCACACCTCGCCGTTCCTCCGCACGGATTGGCTATAACAGCGGGCGACCAGTTCCAGCACCATTGTGTCTAAGAGAAATAGAAAGACTCCAGCGGGCAAAAGAGCGCAAAACTTGTATCACTGAGCAGCAAAAAAACATCAGATAGATCCAGATCTCTGTTGCTGATGGGAGGTCAGATTTTGGCCTAAGCAGTATGAATCGACGACCCCTTCTTGTCAGCTGGTCAGAACATGTCAGCGCCGCCATCTAATCAACTACAAGAAGCTTCCTGTCCGCAGGGGCCGATATTCCTGCAGAACGGTCACCTAGTGGGAATTACACTGCAATGAATTGCTGCAGTTCTGAAGGCCAAAGAAGGTCCAACGTTCTACTAGATGGGGGCTCTAATAAAGGGTCTGTACGGTGTATATCATTTTTGATTTCTGCAATATGAAACTGTAATAATACTAAATTGCCAGTAGGTGGTGCTGCAGTCCCCAGCATGTAAACAGTGTAGCAGATATGTGGATTGTAACAATATAACTGAGTGACAGATTCCGGCTGTTGCTTTGGAGTTTGGAGGCGGACGTCATTGATGTCATGCGGCACCAGTGTAATGAAGGCCCAGTTACGACACCTTATCTTTAGTAAATATACGGCGTTCGGTCCTCAATGTGCGCTATGTACTAAAAAGTGGAAGTGTTTCTTCCACTATGCGACCTGACGGTCATGTGACCACTGGGTCCCTCTGTTAGAGCAGAGCTTCAGGGTCCTAGCAGATCCTGATCAGCCCTGCCAGTGACCATTGTCATTACGAGGGGATATTCTCCCGTATAACTGGGGCTCCTATGGATGCCCCAGCTACAGTGGAAAAGTGTGAAATAAAAAAAAAAGACCATGTGAATGACCCCCAGAGGTCTTATATGATGTCATGGGAGACATAGATGGTAAAAAAATAGTTACAAAAATATGTAAAAAAAATTACAGAATAAAATAAAAATGTATGCGTAAAAAAGAAAGTGACCCAAAGCCGACGCCAACCAAACCGATGTATGCGCCCTGCAACTCAAAACTATACATACTATATATCAAAGCATCCCAAACCAAATGAGGAACCCTCTACTTTATTTTAGGGTAAATGTACTAATTCAAAAAACAATTCTAAGGGCTTCTACCCACTAGCGAGATTTTATTTTGCAATGCGACAGCGAGGATTATGAAACCAATGATTTTTAATGGTTTTTATACTTATTTGCAATTTTTATTCTTACGAGTCTAAAAGTGCAGAGAAGAACTCTGGGACATCGTTCGGTGTCCTCAGTAGGCCGGCGGCAGCAGTGACAGTCCCACTGAAAACAGGACTACGTTAAAAAGTAGCAGTGTGACTGTAAAGTTCCCGGCCCACCCATGAAATACCTGTCCTGGCCGAATGTCAGTTCCGCACCTCGTAGTGCACGCCTTTCTGGGTTACATAGCACATGTTTCATTAATATCTTTTTTTGTTTCAGATATTGGTGTTTGAGGTGCCCGAGGTGAAAACATCATAAAAAGTGGGGGGGGGAAAGAGCAAGCGTCATCCAATACCTGCTGAAGAAGGGCATGAGTGCGCAGGAGACCCAGAATGACCTGATGGAAACATTAGGGGGGGATTCCCCTTCCTATTCCACTGTGAAAAAGTGGGTGGGGGAATTCAAGCAGGGCAACCCCTCTGTCCAGGATGAACCTCGCAGCGCAAGACCGGTAACAGCCAGTACGGAGGAAAACGTCACTGCAATCCAATATCATCATGGCAGACTGGCGTGTGACAGAACGCTAGATTGCTGAGAGAGTGGGCATATCTCAGGAACGCGCTGGACACATCATAAGAGTTGTACTTGACATGCACAAGGTCTCATGAGAGACTGAATAACGGATAGACGGGCACCGTTACCTCTGTGCGTGGTGACTCCCATCTAGATAAAGCCGTAGAAAGGCTTCCTGTGCCGTATGTTGATCAGCCTCGGACCGCCGGATGGGCGGCTCACATCTGCCGCTCTCCCTCCCATTTCCGCTGATGGACTTCCTTTAAAGAAAGGCCGAGGGGATTTAGTAAAAGCATCAGAGCCTTTAGGGAACATGAAGTATCTGCCCCCTCACTAACTGTATATTGGGCGAACTGCGGACTGTGAGCGGCGAGCGGCCCGACTGCTTGTTGTGGAAGCACCGTTTATTCTTGGGTTCAAGTGCCTCATCAATATTGTGATCCCCGTTAGTTAGCGTTAGTTGGGGCGCAGAACGGAATCGTTAAAGATACGTAACGCTGGCGTCGGGTCACTCGCCATGCAGAATCAGACTCCTTTACTGTTGTGATAGAAATGTCTGCTTTGGTAAGTCTGGTGTCCGCCTGGCATCCTGCCCACTTCGCCATGCGTGCCCGAATAGTGTGCACATTCTGGGTTCTGGAGCTGGTTTAGGGGATGTCATGTGAAGACGACGACGACGGGGGGTTAATAATAACCTGTTTGTGCCACAAAATCAACACAAGAACAAACCTTCCGGAGAGGAGTCAGTCCGGAGCGGAGCACGGAGCTTCTGCAGACGATCGGGCCGATAAGGGAGAGGCGACGCGGTAATTTTGTTTGCACCATAATAAGGCTGTGACAATTCTGCCATTGTCTGAGCTCCGTCTGCAGCCAAAGAAGCAGAAATTAAGTTGCCTGTTACCAGAGAGGATGCCAAGTTTACAATAACACAAACATGCCATGGCCATGCCAACCTCGCCCGCGCTGGATGCCGCTCGTCTCCGTATAATGCACTAATATAGACCCCCCCCCCCCCCCAGCTCCCACCTGTCCCCCTGCAGGTGATAACGGACCGGCACCCATACATTATAAGGCTTTCAGCACCTGCAGAGTTCACTTTAACCAGCAGATCATGTGGTTGTTTAACCCCTTAGTGACGCCCTACTTTGGACTAAAGGATGCAATGATATTTGGGGATTTTCATCTCCGCTTTTCAAAGGCCATAACTTTCTAATTCTTCCGTTGACGCGGCCGTAGGAGGGTTGCTTTTTTGTGCGACAAGTTGTAGTTTTTGGAAGTACCATTTTCTGGGTACATATAATGTATTGTAGAACTTTTATTACATTTTTGGAGGGAAGGAGAAAAAACATCAAATGTGATTGTTTTTGTTCTGATCGGTGTGATCAGCATTAGTGTAGTTAGTGCAGTGTGATCAGTGTGTCGGTCAGGTAGTGAATCATGCAGCATAAGGGCTTATTCAGATGGGTGTATATCGGTCGGGTTTTCACTCCTGGCCGAAATACCTGCTCCTCTCTGCAAAGGGAGGAGGCGGGACGGGAGCTAGTGCACTGAGCTTCTGCCCCCTCTCCACTCCTCGCCACTGTTTGCAATGGGAGGGGATGGGGCGGAACTTAGCTCTGAAGACGGGGCTTGTGAGCTGACATCCAACAACGACTGAGAAACGCCGAAACACTCACTTTGAATACCTGCACACATAAACAGATGGAATAGCTGAAGTATGTACCATGGCCATATTTTGGCCATGATACTTAAGCTCACGATCCCACGACAAGGGTCCTCACACCAAGCAGAAGAAGTCCGACACCGAACTGACGTAAAGGGTGCTATGTCCGGCATCACCCACCTGACAGCACACCTGACATCAGAGGTCTGGAGGCCGCACCTGTCAAAGGGGAGTGGACAGGGGGTCCGTGGATGGGGAATACAGGTATCCAGACTGTCCTCAGGGAAGGTGGGAGAAACACTTCAGACTAACACCAAGCTCTGAACAGGAATGGGATAGGATGAATAAATGACCGGCACCCTCTCGTAAGAGCTGGTATATATGTGCAGCAGACTGGTGGTGATTGGCCGGAGAACTCCATCCACATCATCAGCCAACCAAATCAATCACACCTGCAGCAGTGCGCTCCTGGAAACCCATCAGAACCACAAGTCCCAGGAGCACCACATGACAATGACCAGCTGTAGTTTTTACATACCGCTTTTTTGGTCACTTTTACTGCATTTTTTGGGAAGCAAAATGAACAAAATATATATTTCTGCATTATTTTATTTTTTTACGTTTTTGCCATGCAGGATAAATAGTGTGTTCAATTTATTGCACAGGATTTTACTGACAGGCAATACTAAACGGTCAAGTTTTTTTGTTTTATGCTTTTTCGAAAACAGAGAGGGGGAAGTGGGCAAAACAGGTTTTTTTTACCACTATATTTTTTTAGGTCCCTGTAGACTTGAACCCGTAATCATATGAGCACTATGATGATATATTGCAGTACTGCAATGTGTTATCACAATTGCCGGTGATCATATGCTATGGCAACTCAGATGGCAAGAAATGGTGTCCGGCTGCCATGGCAACCCATCGGCTCTCACAATGACATCACGGAGGGAGCTAGCTCCCTTTGTGAACCCTTCATGTAATGTGACCAATAGAGATGAGCGAGCGTACTCGGTAAGGACAGATACTCAAGCAAGTATCGTCCTTACCGAGTACCTGCCTGCTCGCACGCAAATATTCGGGTGCCGGAGGGGGGCAGGGAGTGGTGGGGGAGAGCGGGGAGGGAGATCTCTCCCCCCGCTCCTTCCTGCTCACTCCCGAAACACAGTGCTCACCCACACCGGCACCCGAATCTTTGCGGGCGAGCAGGCACGTACTTGGTAAGGACGATACTCGCTGGCATGTAAGGGGTTAAAAGCGATGTTCTCACTGATCTCCACCGTCGGTGATCTCACTGATCTCCACCGTCGGTGTTCTCACTGATCTCCACCGTCGGTGATCTCACTGATCTCCACCGTCGGTGATCTCACTGATCTCCACCGTCGGTGATCTCACTGATCTCCACCGTCGGTGTTCTCACTGATCTCCACCGTCGGTGTTCTCACTGATCTCCACCGTCGGTGTTCTCACTGATCTCCACCGTCGGTGTTCTCACTGATCTCCACCGTCGGTGTTCTCACTGATCTCCACCGTCGGTGTTCTCACTGATCTCCACCGTCGGTGTTCTCACTGATCTCCACCGTCGGTGTTCTCACTGATCTCCACCGTCGGTGTTCTCACTGATCTCCACCGTCGGTGTTCTCACTGATCTCCACCGTCGGTGTTCTCACTGATCTCCACCGTCGGTGTTCTCACTGATCTCCACCGTCGGTGATCTCACTGATCTCCACCGTCGGTGATCTCACTGATCTCCACCGTCGGTGATCTCACTGATCTCCACCGTCGGTGTTCTCACTGATCTCCACCGTCGGTGATCTCACTGATCTCCACCGTCGGTGATCTCACTGATCTCCACCGTCGGTGTTCTCACTGATCTCCACCGTCGGTGTTCTCACTGATCTCCACCGTCGGTGTTCTCACTGATCTCCACCGTCGGTGTTCTCACTGATCTCCACCGTCGGTGTTCTCACTGATCTCCACCGTCGGTGTTCTCACTGATCTCCACCGTCGGTGTTCTCACTGATCTCCACCGTCGGTGTTCTCACTGATCTCCACCGTCGGTGTTCTCACTGATCTCCACCGTCGGTGTTCTCACTGATCTCCACCGTCGGTGTTCTCACTGATCTCCACCGTCGGTGTTCTCACTGATCTCCACCGTCGGTGATCTCACTGATCTCCACCGTCGGTGATCTCACTGATCTCCACCGTCGGTGATCTCACTGATCTCCACCGTCGGTGATCTCACTGATCTCCACCGTCGGTGATCTCACTGATCTCCACCGTCGGTGATCTCACTGATCTCCACCGTCGGTGATCTCACTGATCTCCACCGTCGGTGATCTCACTGATCTCCACCGTCGGTGATCTCACTGATCTCCACCGTCGGTGTTCTCACTGATCTCCACCGTCGGTGTTCTCACTGATCTCCACCGTCGGTGTTCTCACTGATCTCCACCGTCGGTGTTCTCACTGATCTCCACCGTCGGTGTTCTCACTGATCTCCACCGTCGGTGTTCTCACTGATCTCCACCGTCGGTGTTCTCACTGATCTCCACCGTCGGTGATCTCACTGATCTCCACCGTCGGTTTTCTCACTGATCTCCACCGTCGGTGTTCTCACTGATCTCCACCGTCGGTGATCTCACTGATCTCCACCGTCGGTGATCTCACTGATCTCCACCGTCGGTGATCTCACTGATCTCCACCGTCGGTGATCTCACTGATCTCCACTGTCGGTTTTCTCACTGATCTCCACTGTTGGCGATCTCACTGATCTCCACTGTTGCAGTCACAGTCGGTTCCCACTGGCTCAGTTTCTGCAGTTTACATCCTATTGCGACAAGTAGCAGCCGCCGGGAATGTAAACAGAAGTCTAATAGTGTTAGGGGGTTAACCCCTTCCCCTCAGACAGTTTTGTAAATTTTACTATTTTTGGACAATAATACCATGTTTCATAGAAAAACATTTTTTTGGCCTTCCTGATGAGACCCCATTTTTCAAGTCCTACATGTGTCTCTTTAATGGCTCCTTCACACGAGCGCATGCATTTTTGCGTTCTCTCGTCCACACCGTTAATTCACATTAATGGACAATTTTCCATGATCAAGTCCCTTGCTTAGTGAGCGTTTTCTCGGCCATTCACACGACCGGGTATAGAACAAGAACCGGTGGCGTGTATTTCGGCCGCGTATGTTCCAAATTTTTTTTTTTATGGTGCGATGTTTTTATGCGCCGTACAATCGCCTGAATGGACAAATGCATTGGAAACCAATGCTTCAGAGGGTCGCGTGTATCGGTCGGGTGCGAAAATACGCCTAAGGTTGGTATCACACGGGCATAAGCGCATTCATGCGTGCAAAAAAAAAAAAAAGAACACACTACCCTGCTCCCAGTCAATAAAAATGGACAATTAAGTCAATTGTTGGACAGATGACCCTTTCACGCAGCACAGCTGGTAAGTAACATTTCCTGTATTCGCGCTGCATGCGGTCTTATATATTTTAAAGGACCAATTCAGTTCTGAAGGGACATTGAGATGCCTGTATATTAGAAACCCCCATAAATCACCCCATTCTAAACAGTGGCCCCCTCAAAGTTTTCAAAACAAATTCTGTCAACTCTTTAAAACTGGGTTCACATGGGATGGATTTGCTGCGGAATCTCCGTGCGGATTGTCGGCATGGAAATTCTGCCGGCGGCTCCTAATCCTGGGATAAGCCAGCAATGTGGCCGAGATTTTGCAAAAATCTGGTCCACACACTGCGGCCAAACCGTGCAGAAACGGCCATGCGTGTGGAGTTTAAAGACGCAGCATGTCAATTCTTTTTTTTTCCTGCTGCGGCCTCTCTCCTCTCTTTGGGAAGAGATGACTGCAGTGGAAATACAGGTGGCAAAGCTGCTCCAAAACCCGCAGCTGCAGTTTTCCACGAGAATTCCGCCCCGTGTGACCCAGCCTCAGTGATTCACGGGAACTAAAGCAAAATGGAGCATCAATTTGAAACTGTCATTTTTCTTACACAACAGTGTAGTGGCCAAGTCCATCCATTCCTTGCCTCCTCCATAATGTCATGTCATGGGTACTGTTGTATCTTGTCTCCACCACAAGAATGGGTGCAGGCAAGATGCATGCCCACAACTTGATTGGCTGGCCATTCTTTCCCCCCCTCCCTCCCCCCACCTGGTGTCACTGACCGCTCTGCCACCGTTCTCACTTCTTCACATATTGCAAGCATTATACGAGGCCGGCAAGGAGAATGACAGCGGGTAACCAACTGTGCTGGAGCAGAGATGGGAGAAGGCAGAGCGGCGGGGGGCAGTGACACTCAGCCGCTCTCTCTTGTCCCCTTCCCGACTTCTGCGCTGTCACTCATGCCCACGGACTGCCCTATACGGTGTAATGTGTGCTGCCGTAGTCCGCCACCAAGCGCTGTCTCTGTTCACGTCCCCCGGCAGCTGTTAGATCTCCCAGGTACCCAACGAGTATCAGCAGGGAAAATGTCGGCCACAGCGGGGATGACATTCGTCCACAGTGCTGGCCGTGCGGCCAGGGTCCCAGCATATCATTGGCTGAGAAGCACTCCATCACAGTCCATCAGGGGGCCGGAGAAACAGGTATTACAGTGGGGCCCATGTATCTGAGCAGGGGGCGGTCCCTCTAGCTCCGCCTGCCCAGCCCATGACTCCACCCATAACTTTGGTGGAGACAAGATACAACATTACCATTGGTTATAAACAAAGCAAAGACAAAAACTCACATCCTGTCTGCGTGGCGCGGCACTCTCATTCCCACTTCCAGGGATTTCTGCAAGAATGAATGTCGTTGGGGTGAAACATTTTGTGCTACTTAATTTTATAGTCTACAGTGAGCGCCCCCTTTATCAGAGCCCCCCATCTAGCAGCGCGCTAGACCTCTTTGAAAAAGGCAAAAATTCACTGTTATGACTATCTAAGGGTATCAGAGGACCCGGTGTGCACCAAGAAAACCTTCCCCACCATTACTGCACATCCACCAGACGGACAGGAAGGGGTCAGCAATTCATGCTGCCTCTACCAAATTCTGATCTCCCATCAGCAACAGAGATCTGGCTCCATCTGACCAGATGTTTTCCCGCTGCTCGGTGATACAAGTTTTGCGCTCTTTTGCCCGCTGGAGTCTTTCTGTTTCTTAGACACAATGGCGCTGGAACTGGTCGTCCGCTGTTATCCCATCCGTGCGGATGAACGGCGCGTTGTGCGTTCGGACACGTTAGTTGGAGCTCCAGCGCTGTATTCAGCTGACTGTGCAGCCTGTTGGTCAGAACGATTCCTGACATCCTCCTCCGACCCCTTTCAGTGATGAGTTGTTTCTGTCCGCAGGATCCTCTTCCGCTGGATGCTTTCCTCAATCGCGTCATTCTCTGTATACTCTACATACCATTACACGAAAAACCCCTGCGGTTGGCGGTGAGACCCCGGCTAGTCTAGCACTGATGACCGGCCTCGCTGGAAGTCGCTCCGATCGCTGGATTTTCCATCTAATGTGGATTCACACTGAAACTGATCCACGGAAAACTTGTCAGGTGATTTCATGCTTTGGGGTCACGGGGGGAATTGCCATACAGGGGGCGCCAATCATGGGAGGGCCGGGGATCTAATAAAGGGGCCATATTAAAAAAAACTAAGAGGACAAAGGGGTTAGGATCAAACCTCTCTCTCTCCAAGAAGAGACCCCCGGGGCCGCTCTCTGCTGCGGTCTTATATCTTAGGGCTTTTTTTTACACAAAATGGTTATCATTCCCAAAAATTTTTGAATTGTGCAAATCTGACTGATTGTTCCGTGTAAACACGACTAACGATGAACGACGGGCGAGGGTTTGTGTTCGCTTTTCGTTTGTTGTTCATTTTATGCCGGCAAAAAATTGCGATCGCGGCGTCTGATAGTGAATGCGAGCGACTGAAGGATCGAGCGAACGAAGCGGAAACAATCTGTCCGCCCGTACAAACTCCGGTATTGCTCGCTCGTGCGCATCATTTGTCGCTTGTTGTAAATGAACCGTGAGGCCAGATTGACACAAGCCTAAGCATATTTGTGTGCATTGATGCGGCGCGTTTATTGCGAAACGGGCATTGCATACTTGTGTGCGCAAAAAAAAACATCAACCGGTGCGCTCAGCCATCAGAATGACCAACAGTTCCAGGAGTTAAAAATGTTCTCTTTCCCTGAGCAAATGCGCAATAATAGAACATGCTGCGTATTATTCTATGCACACGGAATACACGAACCCATCGAAATCAACGGCTTCTACTCTCAGTCTATTGTGCGTGTATATTTTTTGCGCAGCCGGCCTATCGCAGGAGGTCCCGCGCTCCTCAGCCCACCATTGTGAGATACTCTCTGCTCTTTTGCGCTGTTCTGCGAGGTTGTGAGACGTCCGCATTCTGTACATCCCAGTGTAAGTCTCTGACCTTCGTACAGGGAAGACGCAGCAGGACTGTGATCGGGCCACCGGCTCCACTTGCCAAGTCAATGTTTTGAAGTGTTGTGCCAGGTTAAACAATGTTGGCAGCCGTCCTAGGACAGGTGATTGGATACCTGCGTGTAAGGGAGGAGCGGCGAAGCTGCTGCAGCGCACACACAATGACACTACACACTGTACCTTGACCCAAGAGGAGAGGAAGATCTCCCACACCGTCGCTGGCCCTCAGGACAAGATCTCCCACAACGCAGCTGGCCCTGAGGACAAGATCTCTCAGACCGTCGCTGGCCCTCAGGACACGATCTCCCACAACGCAGCTGGTCCTGAGAACAAGATCTCCTACCCCATTGTTGGCCCTGAGGACAAGATCTCCCACACCATCGCTGGCCCTTAAGGACAAAATCTCCCGCACCGTCGCTGGCCCTCAGGACAAGATCTCCGCACCGTCGCTGGTCCTGAGGTCAAGAATTACTGCACCGTTCCTGGCCCTGAGGTCAAGATCTCCCACACCGTTGCTGGCCCTCAGGACAAGATCTCCCACACCGTTCCTGGCCCTGAGGTCAAGATCTACCGCACCGTTGCTGGCCTTGAGGTCAAGATCTCCTGCACAGTCGCTGGCCCTCAGGACAAGATCTCCCACCCCATTGCTGGCCCTGAGGACAAGATCTCCCACACCATCGCTGGCCCTCAGGACAACGTTCCTGGCCCTGAGGTCAAGATCTCCTGCACTGTTGCTGGCCTTGAGAACAGGTATGTAGGTACGTTCCCTTTCCTGGTCCCATTGTCTCCACCGCAAACCTACCCAGAACAGTTTTCGCCTCCTATTCACACGGACTGATTTATTTGGGCCATTTTTTTACAACGCCTTCGTGTGCGGCCGGCAGAGAATACAATATATGGATGACATATACTGATGACATACGGCTGTAACGTCATCCGCAGCGTGTCTGTAGTACGCATCCGTATCCCAGAGCGCTTCCATAAAACCGCCCTAATTCTGACTTTAGTTCCCCCACTTTTGTGTTCGTTACTTTGTGTCGGCTCCTTTTACACGCAACAATCATTGTTCAGAGTATCATCGGATCGTGCGAATTTAAACGAAACGCGTTCAGTGCAAACACGGGCGACAAATGAACAACCACAATCGCTTCTTGTTCGCTGTTCATTTCATGCGGGCATAACTCGCTTGTTTACACATTGCTGCGTGCAGACAGTACCGTGAATGCGAACGACTGAGCGAATGAGTGAACGATCTGCCTGCGTGAGCGAACTCGGTCATCGCTCAAGCGAACAATAACTAATTCCGTGGAAAAAGAACCTTCGGGCGGCGTCAGATGGGTGTATCTCAAAATACGCTCACGCCTTTGCAACTTTTTTTGCACGAGCGTATTTTGTGCGCCTGCCTGCGCAAATTCTGTGCACATCTGTGCAAGCACTACTTGTTGACATGATTTAAATGGCTGTGTAGCCATGCGAGGTGCCGGAGCGTGCGGGGAGCGCCGTGTTTTGCGCGCACATTTAGACCTCTATATGATACAGGGGATCCGATTATTTCCCTGCGAGAAGAAACACGTGGAAGTCAATGGGTTCTATGTTCCGCAAAAAACGCGCTAAACCGCGCTCATCTGAAGGAGCTCCAAGTGTCGGATACACTTGCTTCTACACACGGCGGGTGTATTTACACAGCGGGCGTGATATCGGCCCGCGCCTCCGCTTGCACTGTCGCTACTTTCCCTGCGAGTGACTTGCTATTTGCTAGAAAACTGCTGATTTTCATTCAGCTGCTTCTTCAATAGGAAAGTGTTACAATCGCACTGGCGTGACATTCACAAGTACTCACAAGTGCAATACGATTTTTTTTCTCACCCACTGGAAGTAATTACAAGACTTCTGCAGGTCGGGCGGGCGGCTGGGATTTTCGAACTTTGAAAAAAATTGGCTTTGTAAAAAAACTGACGCAATCAGCGGGGGTCATTTTTATGTTTTATGTGCCTGAACGCACAAAATTCACATGATTTTCTCCCCCGTGTTAATACAGCTTATGTCTGCGTTTATACGAGTGATTTTTTTTTTTGCGCAATTTCCACGTGCTGCGAGATGCACCGGAGTAGGAACGAATATAAATTGGTCCGTTTACATGTACGATTTTTATTTTTTTTTCCTCAGAGAAAAAATGCGTCTCGTCCCATTTTGGGGTAATTCTGTTTAGGAATCGCCCATCCTTCCCTCACAATACCGCACATCGCGCTCGCAGGTAGATGCGAGTTTTATACAATTCTCTTTTGCTACTATAGGGATAATAATAATAATGAATGTCTGCATCTCACTCGCATTAAACATCTTGGCTCTGCGAGTGCGACGCCGTTCCGAGTTTTGTGTGTTGCGAAAACGTACGCGAAAATAGGATGACCTGTGCTTTTATTATTTCTCGTAGCGATGCTGTGAGTAAACAATCTGCGGCCCGTCCTACTTTGGGGGATAACAACCATTATAGCATATGGGCCTGGGGAAAAAAAAAAAAGAAAAAAATCGCACACCTGAGAGCTGCCAGCTGAGATACATTGTTCTCGCAAAACGCATCATGTTCGCAAACAATGGCGGGTTTGAAGGGGTTAAACTCCCATCTACTCAGCGCTGCGCTTGTTTCACACCCACGTCTGTTGGTTCGCAGGTCGATGCTGTCATGTGCAAGAGCCGGAAGGGTTTGGCGGTAGGATGTCTGATCTGCATCTCCTCCGTATCCGGCATCATCGCGCTTATACTCAGCCTAGTGGGCACCAGGAATATTTACCAGCCGTCACCCAACAAGGTAAAACGAAAAAAAAAAGGTTTGGTGGAGAGCAGAGACATACATCGTAAATCAGTCCACTGAGCTCAGTTGTATGTTGTGTCTTATCTCTCCTTCAACCTGCACATGGAAGGAGCTGCAGCACCACCTAGTGGATGGCAATATTGTTACAAGTCAAGTTCTGCATTTTTATGAAGTTTTAAAGCAAAAGGAAGAAAAAATTTCCCTCTGTAATTGAGTGGCGATGAGATCTCATCCTCGCTCTCAGTTTTTGTCCTATTTTCCCAATATAAAGCCCCCCAACAGGACATTTCTGCACATTTACTACATGCGAGTGAGATGCTTTTTTGAGAGAAAAATCACATTTCAATAGGAGAAAAAACCTAAATGACTCCCATGACCCCGCAGGGACGTCTGCTCCCCTACAGGAGGTTACAGGCGAGCTTTCTGCCATCTTGCTGAAAAATGGACCGTGCTTCAGTCTTTCCATAAGAGAGACAGCCGCGTCCATGAACGCGTTGCAAAGGGTGAAGGCCGCCTTCGCACGGGCGTGAAAACAGCATGAGATTTGTGTATTGTGAGACTCACTAATATGGACCCCACTCTTCTGAATGGGCTGACACACATGAGCGATGTTTTCACGCATGGCGCCGCGATACAGGAAACACATCGCAGCACGTTCTATCTAGCTGCGATATCGCCCAACGGCAGCAGCGCCGACCCTAAGGCAAGCAATGCGAGAGCTGCGTAATCCTCTGCTGCGCTGGGGAATCCCTTCATCCCCGCACCGATGTGAGGCTGTTTTCACATGGTGGCAAGTGTGATATCGGACCATGAATCACGGCTGATATCGCGCTCGCCAGCGTGCAGGAGCCCGAATACATCGTATGAGTTGTGAGCCTCGTACAAATGCACTGAATTCACGTTGTGCTTGCCCATTTATGCGGGTTTTAGGCGAGCGCGATGCGGTTTTGGAATAATTGGTGATTTTCAAGATGAAGGATCTGCAGCGTCCGGGGCGACTTGTCCTTTATTCTTCCGTGAACACATGCAGCGACGCTTCGACTCCCCAGAGGAATCTGTGTTTATGGTAAAAGAAACGGCGGCCCAATATTTGCGTTTCTTTGCCCTGCAGCCGCCATTGTTCTCCGCGCCCCTCTGACTTCCGGCGGTTCTGCAGTCTCCGTGGTAACGAGCGCCTGTTTACAATACAGACAGGAATATTTATATACAAAATAACAATAAATAATGAGTGTTTTCAGGCTGCGCATCTCTGCTGCAGGAGACAAACACGGGCTTTATGGGCCGCAACGCCGTTCGTGTCCGTACAAATGCACAAGTTTCGCAATTGTTGGATCTTCAGGCTACAAAATATCACTTCCTATAGAAAGACTATAGAGGTCGTCTCAAGGCCGGTTCTACCCGTCATGCAGACATCTCAGGTCAGGATGGTTTTTCTTAGGGAGACGCCTAGTAGGTGTGAGGGGACCTTTAAGGCCATGCAAGGTCCTCTGGGAAATGTATGCAAATGTAAGATAGAACTGTGGCTGGTGCGACAACAGGTTCAGGGTGGCGCCGCGGCTGACAGACGGTGGCCCAATATTCCATTAAAGTATAATTTTATTTAACATGAACTTGATGACTATTTCCGCTCCACAGGAGGCGCCGTTCTTGAACGTTACATAATAACTTCAACCGCGTCTTCACAATAATAAAGTGTCTGAACCCGGACCGGCAAGGCACTTCACACACTGTATATATGTATATATGTCCGTCTCATCCTCAGGCTTCTTTCACATGAGCGCATATCGGCCGGACGCTTTCGCTGTGATCTGATGCATTGGATTCTAATGCATCAAATCACATGGGCGTATTTCTGAGACGTAAAAACGCCTAGTCAAGCCAATATAGCACCGGGCGTTTTTACGTCTGGCCCAAAAGATAGTCCTGGAATGTCGGCCACTGCATGTGCTCCTACGGGAGTCCATAGCAGCAGCCGTAGGTGAGAGGGAGTTTAGCCCCTTTTTCAGCCCTCTTGGCTCACCAACTTCGGCCCCCCATCGTCCAGGCCCTCTTACCACCTCTTATTACTGCGCTGCTCCCCCAGCATTGGGACGGCACTTCCGTCACGATCCTATGGCCACCGCCACGTAACCTCAGGCCTCTCATATCTGCTGGGTGCTGCGGAGCACAATCTGCTCTCATGTCCTCTCTTATGTCTGCTAGGCCTCTGCTGGGTGCTGTGGAGCACAAGCTGCTCTCATGTCTGCTAGGCCTCTGCTGGGAGCTGTGGAGCACACACTGCTCTCATGTCCTCTCTTATGTCTGCTAGGCCTCTGCTGGGTGCTGTGGAGCACACGCTGCTCTGATGTCCTCTCTTATGTCTGCTAGGCCTCTGCTGGGTGCTGTGGAGCACAAGCTGCTCTCATGTCTGCTAAGCCTCTGCTGGGTGCTGTGGAGCACAAGCTGCTATCATGTCTGCTAGGCCTCTGCTGGGTGCTGTGGAGCACACGCTGCTCTCATGTCCTCTCTTATGTCTGCTAGGCTATATTTACCTTCTTCCTGCTGTTTTGTTTTATTTTCATTGTAATCGTGCTTATAAAGTCGCATGTCAGTTTGTCAGCATGTCAGTTTGAGACCAATTCCTGGATGCGGACTTTGTGTTTGATGTAAGATACTGTACATGTGTCCTTTGACACCAGCAATGGTTATCTGAAGCTAATCCCCTTGCAAATGGTAGTGATTGGCTTAGCAGCATCTCAGAAAAAATTATAAGTGTGTCTGTTACCCACTGTTCCAGCTTCTTCAGGAAGAAAATAGCTCCACTCTCACTGCAGTGGCCAGGCTTGGTATTACACCCATTCACTTCAATGGTAATTTTGCTTGCAACACCAAGTCTGGCCACTGCAGTTGGAATGGAGCTATCTGCAACCTGCAGAAAATAGCTCAATGCACAAGCACAGTGGCGCAGAGAACAGCTGATCAGCGAGCGTGCAGGGAAGTGAAGCTCCGCTAATCTTCTATTGATGGCTTATCCTAACGATAGACCTTTAATAGTTTACAATCAGACGACCCTCTAATAATAAGTCTGCAATCCTAACGGTAATGCTTATGATGCAATGAGAAGGGGATCTTCTGTAAATGAAGCAGCGGCGTCATGTGATGGTGCAGCGGTGACAGATGAAGGGAACACATTTTTTAAATATTAGTCTTTAACAGAAGCTGAATTTCCGTCTATAGGTGAACAATTGTTCCTTGAACGCTGCATGAAACGTCACATGTAACTCTTACACATATGTGTGATGGTCAGATGCATCTTATTTCCATCACCGCCTGAATCGGGCCACAACAAGTCACCTGACCGAGCCTCGGATATTTACTCCATATGCCCGATTTCCACTCCACTATCTGTAGCCTAGACCAGAGGCGTAACGTGAAGCTCCTGGGCCCCAATACAAAACCTGTAAGGGGGCCCCCAACTATAATGTTTTATTCATAGTACTGGGCTCCCTATATGGAGAAGAGAGGTCTTATGGGCCCCCTAAGGCTCTGGGGCCCGGGTGCAACCGCATCCCCTGCAACCTTGACTGTTGCTCCATACCACAGTCCTAGTCCATTTAGCTCTAGGCTGTTGCTCTATGACCCCTGGTCATCAGGCCCATTCAACACTTCTCTGTACTCAGCCCTTGGTCATCAAGCCCATTTGCTGTGTGTGTGGTCATCTCCTGCTCTGCTCCCCAGCCTGGGGACAATGCTGTTTGTGCTGCTCTCCGCTGTCAGCGGCCTTCACAAGTCTCTTCTGCTGTCTCTACTCTGTAGGATCCTCACCGCTGCATCATCACACTGTGCTGCAGTCTCTCTCACAGCTCCTGCACTTGTCTCTTTTGCCGTGATGCAGCTCGTTGTCATTTATACAGTGCCTGATGCAACTGAAAGGTCGAGGACCTTCTGGGGGTGTGAGCTTAGCAGAATGACATCACTGAGGGTGGAAGGTCCTCAACCTAATGCTTCTCTGCCTCGCTCTGTCCTCCTTCCTCAGGAAGGAGGGCAATGCTACTACCCAGCACTCACAGAACCCAGTTGAGCCTTGGGCCGGAGGGGCGTAACCTAGCAGATGCGACCAGACCGCTATTCTGGGCGACTTGGTCACTCCTAACAGTAATAGGGAGCGCAGGGCATCACCTGCCCCTTACATAAAGATGGAGGATGCTGGTGCCCAAGGCATCCCAGTCCAAAAAGGGGTAGCTGCATGAAGCCCACTGAAATCAAAAGGCCCTCTGTGTAATGCCCACATCTGATGGGCATTACACTGCTCAATGTAACTGCTCCCTACTGAGGCTAATGGATGAACAGGCCGTTGTTGATCCGGACAACCCTTTTCCAGAAGGCTCCTGCCTTCTCTCTGTGACCCCCGGCAATAATGTCTAGCTAAGCCTAATATAGTTCATTAACGCTGCAGACCATATAGTACCATTATCTAATAACAGCTCCACTAACTCATTCACTCCAGACGCGATGTTCTGCAGCTGACTGTCTGGCCGCCGTTATTAGAGCTCATCTTAATTAATAACTATTGCTGTATAATTACGTGTTGCCTCGTTATGCTCACACGCCCTCTCGCTCTATTTGCACATATTACGTTGAACAGGATAGAAGTAGTTTCCGCACCCTGTGGTGTTGTCCTCATCAGGGACTTGTACAGTACAAACAAGGGAAAGACTAACAGATCCTCCGCGGCTTCCCCTGTTCTTCCAGTCGCCGCTGCTTTTACTTAAAGGGGTTTTGTCATCTCCCTTTATCCCCGCCGGGGCCTGGCCGAAAAAAAAAAAAAATCAGGATATACATAGGGGGCAGCATTATATTCTTGTACATAGGGGGCAGTATTATAGTAGTTATATTCTTGTACATAGGGGGCAGTATTATAGTAGTTACGTTCTTGTACATAGGGAGCAGTATTATAGTAGTTATATTCTTGTACATAGGAGGCAGTATTATAGTAGTTATATTCTTGTACATAGAGGGCAGTATTATGGTAGTTATATTCTTGTACATAGAGGGGCAGTATTATAGTAGTTATATTCTTGTACATAGGAGCAGTATTATAGTAGTTATATTCTTGTACATAGGGGGCAGTATTATAGTAGTTATATTCTTGTACATAGGGGGCAGTATTATAGTAGTTATATTCTTGTACATAGGGGGCAGTATTATAGTAGTTATATTCTTGTACATAGGGGGCAGTATTATAGTAGTTATATTCTTGTACATAGGGGGCAGTATTATAGTAGTTATATTCTTGTACATAGGGGCAGTATTATAGTAGTTATATTCTTGTACATAGAGGCAGTATTATAGTAGTTATATTCCTGTACATAGGGAGCAGTATTATAGTAGTTATATTCTTGTACATAGGGAGCAGTATTATAGTAGTTATATTCTTGTACATAGGGGGCAGTATTATAGTAGTTATATTCTTGTACAGAGGGGGCAGTATTATAGTAGTTATATTCTTGCACATAGGGGGCAGTATTATAGTAGTTATATTCTTGTACATAGGGGGCAGTATTATAGTAGTTATATTCTTGTACATAGGGAGCAGTATTATAGTAGTTATATTCTTGTACACTGTAGGCAGTATTATAGTAGTTATATTCTTGTACATAGGGGGCAGTATTATAGTAGTTATATTCTTGTACATAGGGGGCAGTATTATAGTAGTTATATTCTTGTACATAGGGAGCAGTATTATAGTAGTTATATTCTTGTACAGAGGGGGCAGTATTATAGTAGTTATATTCTTGCACATAGGGGGCAGTATTATAGTAGTTATATTCTTGTACATAGGAGGCAGTATTATAGTAGTTATATTCTTGTACATAGGGGGCAGTATTATAGTAGTTATATTCTTGTTCATATAAGGCAGTATTGTAGTAGTTATATTATTGTACATAGAGGGCAGTATTATAGTAGTTCTATTCTTGTACATAGGGGGCAGTATTATAGTAGTTATATTCTTGTACATAGGGGGCAGTATTATAGTAGTTATATTCTTCTACATAGGGGGCAGTATTATAGTAGTTATATTCTTGTACATAGGGGGGAGTATTATAGTAGTTATATTCTTGTACATAGGAGCAGTATTATAGTAGTTATATTCCTGTACATAGGGGGCAGTATTATAGTAGTTATATTCTTGTACATAGGGGGCAGTATTATAGTAGTTATATTCTTGTACATAGGGGGCAGTATTATAGTAGTTATATTCTTGTACATAGGGGGCAGTATTATAGTAGTTATATTCTTGTACATAGGGGGCAGTATTATAGTAGTTATATTCTTGTACATAGGGGCAGTATTATAGTAGTTATATTCTTGTACATAGGGGGAAATATTATAGAAGTTATAATCTTGTACATAGGGGGCAGTATTATAGTAGTTATATTCTTGTACATAGGAGGCAGTATTATAGGAGTTATATTCCTGTACATAGGAGCAGTATTATAGTAGTTATATTCTTGTGCATAGGAGGCAGTATTATAATAGTTATATTCTTGTACATAGGGGGCAGTATTATAGTAGTTATATTCTTGTACATAGGAGGCAGTATTATAGGAGTTATATTCTTGTACATAGGAGGCAGTATTATAGGAGTTATATTCTTGTACATAGGGGGCAGTATTATAGTAGTTATATTCTTGTACATAGGAGGCAGTATTATAGTAGTTATATTCTTGTACATAGGAGGCAGTATTATAGGAGTTATATTCTTGTACAGAGGGGGCAGTATTATAGTAGTTATATTCTTGCACATAGGGGGCAGTATTATAGTAGTTATATTCTTGTACATAGGAGGCAGTATTATAGTAGTTATATTCTTGTACATAGGGGGCAGTATTATAGTAGTTATATTCTTGTTCATATAAGGCAGTATTGTAGTAGTTATATTATTGTACATAGAGGGCAGTATTATAGTAGTTCTATTCTTGTACATAGGGGGCAGTATTATAGTAGTTATATTCTTGTTCATATAAGGCAGTATTATAGTAGTTATATTCTTGTACATAGGGGGCAGTATTATAGTAGTTATATTCTTCTACATAGGGAGCGGTATTATAGTAGTTATATTCTTCTACATAGGGGGCAGCATTATAGTAATTATATTCTTGTACATAGGGGACAGTATTATAGTAGTTATATTCTTGTACATTGCAGTATTATAGTAGTTATATTCTTGTACATTGCAGTATTATAGTAGTTATATTCTTGTACACATAAGGCAGTATTATGGTAGTTATATTCTTGTACATAGGAGCAGTATTATAGTAGTTATATTCTTGTACATAGAGGGCAGTATTATAGTAGTTATATTCTTGTACATAGAGGGCAGTATTATAGTAGTTATATTCTTGTACATAGGGGGCAGTATTATAGTAGTTATATTCTTGTACATAGGGGGCAATATTATAGTAGTTATATTCTTGTACATAGCGGGCAGTATTATAGTAGTTATATTCTTGTACATAGGGGGCAGTATTATAGTAGTTATATTGTTGTACACAGCGGGCAGTATTATAGTAGTTATATTCTTGTACATAGGAGGCAGTATTATAATAGTTATATTCTTGTACATATAAGGCAGTATTATAGTAGTTATTTTCTTGTACATAGGGGGCAGTATTATAGTAGTTATATTCTTGTACATAGGGGGCAGTATTATAGTAGTTATATTCTTGTACATAGGGGGCAGTATTATAGTAGTTATATTCTTGTACATAGGGGGCAGTATTATTGTGGTTATATTCTTGTACATAGGGGCAGTATTATAATAGCTATATTCTTGTATATAGGAGGAGCACATGGGGATAGCTTAGGAGACTCAACCATAGAAACATGGCATGAGCATATTGCCATGACCCTCTTACCTTTTTAAATACTGAATTTGCCTTGCCTGTACGAGAATGTTAATATGCACCCCCCCCCCCTCTTACTAAATTAACCCTAATTAAGAAGATAATCCCTGCATTGTCATTCATACTTGTACCAGAAGACTTTTAAGGTCATTGCAAAAAGTCAATTCTGATTCAACTACACAATAAACATAATTACCTAATAAAAGGCCAATAAAGTAACATTCAGCATGCCAACTCCTTGCAGTTATCATTTTGCAATAATAATCTGCAGGAAAACATCTGAACTTTAAATGAACGAAGAAGAAAGATCGCTGTACAGATCAGACATTCATTAAACATGGGCTGGGTACTGCAGCATTGGACACTTCTCTACATAGGGAGCCCAGTACTATGAGTAAAGCATTATAGTTGGGGGCCCTGTTACAGGTTATGTATTATTATAGTTGGGGGCCCAGGAGCTTCAAGTTACGCCTCTGCATTAAGGGGGTTAAGAGAAGTTGGGGGGCCCCCCAAGATAAACTTTTGCACCTGAGCCCATGGGCCTTTAGCTACGTCCCTGACTGTATGAAACCACATTGTGAGGGGATTTGCGTGAGATCGCCTTTGCTGGGGTCCAGGACACACTTCTCCAAAACATAGAGTCAGCTGCCCGAAGTAAGCTTAAACTGACACATGGCTATTTAAAAAACAAAACAGAGCAGGAACAAAAGAAATACCTTGTTCTCCTGTACTGGCTAATACACAGACGGACCTGTTCTAACAGCTGGGGAGCTTCTCCCTGTCAACTTACAAAATACTTGATTTGGGCAACCATACTGACAGATCACATTTTTTAGCTCACACAGACCAGCTTTCTGTGTTCTCCTCACTGCTCTTTAAATATTCACCCACCTAATTAATTACCCAGCAAGTGGACCCTGTTACCTCATGTATAAGAGGAATCCAGAGGAAATGTACCCTCCCTCAATAACCACACCTACAAATGTGGTGGATAATCCGCACACCATAGTATTACACAGATTTTACAGTGGATTCAATGTTTAATGACACTCAGATACATCATTTCGATATCAATGGAAACAGAAACGCAAAATTATGTTGCACAACATCAAAAATATTTTCCCCATCAGAGGAGTCAATGTGAGCCCCTTTGTCACTGGACACACATGGATCACGACAGACTGATGGCTTCTGGAATGCCGCAGATCATGGCGGGCTATACGGGGGGCATGTAGACTCTAATCACAAGGCGTCAGGTCCGGGGAACGTGGAGGACGAGGAATAAAGTTTACTATTGTCACCACCTGCATGTTTGGTGGTCGCCGCTCACTTCTGATATTTTGACAATGGGGGAAAGCTGACCCATCCTATTGGGATCATAGAATCATAGAATGGTAGAGTTGGAAGGCACCTCCGGGGTCATCGGATCCCCACTGCTCAGTGCAGGATTCACTACCTGTTCCACTCATTGATTCCCTCACTGTCTAATATCTAATCTGTGTCTCCTCCCTTTCAGTTTCATCCCATTGCTTCTAGTCTTTCCTTGTATAGATGAGAATAGGGCTGATCCCTCTGCACTGTGACGGCCCTTCAGATATTTGTAGACAGCTATTAAGTCTCCTCTCAGCCTTCTCTTCTGCTAAACATTCCCAAATCCTTTAACCGTTCCTCATAGGACATGATTTGCAGACCGCTCACCATCTTGGTAACTCTTCTCTGAACTTGCTCCATTTTGTCCATGTCTTTTTTAAAGTGGGGCGCCCAGAACTGGACCCAGTATTCCAGATGAGGCCTGACCAAGGAAGAGTAGAGGGGATAATTACCTCACGTGATCTAGACTCTATGCTTCACTTAATACATCCCAGAATTGTGTTTGCCTTTTTGGCTGCTGCATCACATTGTTGACTCATGTTCAGTCTATGATCTCTTAGTATACCCAAGTCTTTTTCACATGTGCTGCTTAGCCCAATTCCTCCCATTCTGTATGTGCTTTCTTCATTTTTCTTGCCCAGATGTAGGACTTTGCATTTCTCCTTGTTAAATACTATTCTGTTAGTCTCCGCCCACTGTTCAAGCTTTTCTGGAACTTTTTGAATCCTCTCCCTCTCTTCCCTAGTGTTAGCTATCCCTCCTAGCTTTGTGTCGTCGGCACATTTGATCAGTTTCCCACAATTCCCTCCTCCAGATCATTTATAACAATGTTGACCAACACTGGGCCCAGGACAGAGCCTTGTGGTCCCCACTTGATACATTCTTCCACTTGGATGTGCAGCCATTTATGACCACTATTTGAGTAGATCACTCAGTAATCGCTTGAAATCATTCAACAGGGATTTCCTGTTCCGGCTGCGGCAGACACCATATTTGTAGCGTCCGTGAATGAAATCCCCGGGATGGTTTCCTCATTGAGAAAGAAGGGGCCTGACACTTTCCTACAGGTTATAGCGCCAAGCACATTCACCGCCTGGGACTCGCCCGTACGCTCCATGTAGACAGGCGGGTTCCCCTCCCCCACAGTCTGACATTACATTTGTTGCCCGGAAGGCGGCTTCATCACTAAACACTAAAGACTCCATAGAACCATCGATCTCCATTGGTTTGCAGACTTTCGCAGAAAGAATGTCGCTGCGCTCTTCCACGTGGTCGGCGGCGGTACGTCCAATCTCTGCTCGCTCTGATCTCTGAGGACTTCGTGTGAAACTTGCACGGACGCGCTTCGCTGTTTCCACACTTATTGTTGGACGGCCGGAGGATTTTCGCTCACTGATGCAACCTGTCAGATTACCACTAATGAATTGTGCGCCCACTGGGCGGAGCTTCACCCAACTCAGGTCGAAAATGATGTTATCCACTAATAACAGACTGGAAGATGTGAAAAATCAAGGACACAAAACGCTCTCCTGTCTTCGCTGGCAGCCATTTTATCTCATGTCCCCCTAGTGATGACGACGGCACAATAAAACTTTTTAGGCCTCATTTAGCAAAACCATCTAACAGTAGTGCGGTCCTTAATGCCCAACCAATCACAATGCAGCGTTCATCTTATCTCAACAGCTTGAAAAATGAAAGCTGCGCTGTGATTGGTTGTGATGGGTAACAAGGACGTCTTACTGTTAGAAACTCAAAAAGTGTCATTTAGCAAAACCATCTGTTTCCATTTATAAAGACATTTCTGTATCTGAGTGTCATTAATTGGAGTTTGGGGGTCTCACATGGGGGGGGGGGTCACCTGTAATAACCTTCTGTATTGTCTATCATGTGTCGTCTCCTAGTGTTGTTGTGTTATAGCGCCGATTTGCCTGTATTGTCTTCTGCCATGCGACTATTGCAGTGTATGCTAGTATTGCAGTGTATTATAGATGCCGTCCTCTCCACTTGTACAGTATGGAGTATTCGGCATTACATGATTGCATTCCACTTTGCCACAATACATGTTGTAGACTTTATTGCACTGATTTCTTCTAGTTTGTTCTCCCCGCATTACAACGCAGTGCGTTCTGCCTTACAGTATGGCTTGGTGTTCGATGCCGGATCATCTCATACTTCGCTCTACTTATATCAGTGGCCGGCAGACAAGGAGAACGACACCGGGATTGTTACGCAGCTCCACACGTGCAACGTTAAAGGTATATATACACTATTTTCTGTTTAGCGGAATTGCAACTTTCCCGTTATATGAAAACACAATACATTGAATGGATTGAACCCTCAGTTAGGCTCTAGCACACGGCCATATTATAGCTGTGCCTTGTATGAAGCTACTAGTAATTGTTAGGAAATTGTAGTACTAGTGTTTCTGGTGGCACAATGTGCCACACAGCTCTGATACATGAACGTCACACACACAGCTCTGCTACATGCACGTCACAAACACCTAGCCGGACAGCAGCCATGTGCATACAGAACCTGTAATGTCACCGTCATATAATCAGGGGCGGAGCATGTAACTGCCTCACTGGGGTTGAAAGACCTTTGATGATGTCACCATCATGTCATCAGGGCTGGAGCATGTAAGTCACTCACAAACCCACTCACTCATGCACGGACGGACAGGTTGTCATTAGTATTTCAATAATAAGGCCCACATTCAAACGCACAAGAGCTTTACTGTACTGCTGTATGTCCCAGATGTCATAAGGTACAACCAAAAAAAAATGGCATGTGCCATTAAGTGCTGTATGTATCGAGCCGTAGTATATCCCCCACATTATATCCCCCAATTATGGCACCATACATATGACGCCCATTTCGCTCCATGCTAGGAAGCCATATGACCTTTATTTACTGTCGCACATGCTGGGTTCACGGCTTTACCTTGTGCGCGGAGTCTTGAACGCAGTCTGACTTCAATGCCTCAAGGAGTGAGGGTGCAATCACACACTCACCAGGGCAGCTTCACCCAGTTGTGTTCAGCTCAGGACTCACTCTGCTTTCCTCAGGAAGGTTGCACCCCACCTTTCCTGAAGCACACGAATAGTCTCTTTAGTGTTCAGGTATCTCTCCAGAACTCTTGCTTTCAGTCCAGGTCTCCCCCTGGATCTGTCTCTGGCTCACCTCTCGCTAGACCTTCCTCTGGCTGTAGCAGGAACGAACACCTTTATCCTACTTACTGAGCACACCTGTGGGTGTTTTCCCCTTGTCTTAGGCACCAGACTGCCTGTCTGATGCCCCTACAGGCCATTCTCAGTAGTGCACCTCTACAATATATATGCCTCTTCGGATCCATTTCATTAATCCTTGATGAAGGACTGAGAGTAACAGTCTGAAACCTCGCATCAACATCATGTACTTTTGTTAGCCATTAAAAGGTCTCATATCTACAAAATTACGGAGAACGATCACATTTTGCTCTACTGGAGATACCGGACCAAACTTTCTTTTGACGAAAAATGCTGGAGGCTCCGATAGACACATGAGCAATTATTTTATATATTTTTTTTTCCCCCTTGTCACACTGCAATGCGGGAAAGAGATTGCAACACGTCCTATCTTTGGGCGCACCCTCACATAGCATTTTCAATTTCAATGGGGGCGACAGCAGCATCACACCGCATGTTGGGTGTACGTGGTGCGATTTAAGGTCTCCTATTGAAAACAATGGGAGACACTCTGCAATCACTACTTGCCCAAAATGATGCGAGGTGGTTTTGATATTAAATCACTTCGCATCCATTGGGATATCGCATTGCGGGTGTGCGGCCGGCACAGTACAGATCATGCCGTGTCATCGCTAGTGACCTTTCCGCAATGATGATTGCGGAAAAGTCGCAGGGCGGATGGCTTCCATTGAATTAAAGCCATCCACACAGGAGCCACATAGAATCGCAGCATGCTGCTATTTCTTGTCCGCGAGCAGAAAATCGCAATCTTTTTTTACTTGTGGGCAGGAAATTGCGTTTTGCCATAGCGTGCTATGGGCTGCATTTGCTGCAGAATCTGGAGGCGGACGCTCACTCCGAATTCTGCAATGCAAATCCGCGCATGTGCAGGCGGCCTTACTCCCCTGTGGCAGGGAAAGGGTTACATTGCAGCTCTCTGATGGCGCCAAGTTCAGACTATTAATCAATAATGTTTTAAGGTCTCAGAAAGTCAAATATTGACAGGGCAGCAAATCTGGAGCGCAGCCAAAGCCTTGCGTGCGGGTGATCTCTGCTCTCGTCAGGGAGATCCTCCACCCAAATGGTAACTCTTAAAGGGGGCCTCCGTCCTTACTGTCACTGTGCCGGCGGGTCCGCTACCCATGGGCACGTTTACCTGCTATTTAAGAAACGACAACTGCATTGCTGATGGGAGTCTGAGGGTCATTTCACACGGGACGGAAATACGCCGCAGCCAAATCCGCAGATGCGTAATTCTACACCAAAGTCTGCGGGTCTGACTGCGGATTCTGATGCTGAACTGCAGGCAGGTTTTAAGCCATTTTCAATCCCCCATCAGAATCCGTAGGTAGCCTGTGGATTTTGTCGCAGAACTTACCGCGTCCTCTGGTGCGTTGTGCGGCCCATTCCGTTCCGTGTGAAGGTCCGTTAGGCTTTGTCCACGTGGAGCGGATTTTCCACGGATTTCCCATACAGATTCCCCATACAGAAAATGTGCGACATTTACAGAATCCGCAAAGTCTCACCCCACGCTGCGGACACGGACACATGGATTTTTGGTGCGGAATCAACTTCTTCAGAAGAGGGGATGGATTCCACGACAAATTCAGCAACAAATGCGGGTTTTGCGGGTTTCGCGCTGCGGATCTGCTGCAGACACTCTGCAGCCAATCCATCCCATGTGGACGTACCCTAAAGGCCCTGTTACAGGGGTGACAGGTGGGCACAAATATGAACGCTCATTCACCCGCCTGTCAGCTCATGTAAAGTTTCACTCCATAAGCTGATGAACGCACGTTCGTTGGCTGATTGATCTCCCCGTGCGAACAGCGGATGTGCTGCGAATAGCGATGATTCTCTGTGCAGGACAAACTAATGCATTAACAGATGGGCCTTTGTTTAATGCCACGACTGACCGACGTAAATGGGCCCTCACCTTGTCTGACATTCATTTTCTTTCTCTTCAGGCAGTCAATCTCCTGTTCTGTCCACCATTCTTTGCACTGCAGCTATAATCGTTCAGATTGGCTTCTACATGTATAGGTCCATGGTCACTATAACATCACTGCAGTTAGCAGAATATTCCCTGCCGTGTGCAAGGTCCCTGAGGGCTCTTTCACACCAGCGTATATTGGACGCCGTTTTCATGGCCGGCCAATATACGCTATGATCTGAGGAGTAAAAACTCATGAACGGACGCACAAATCTAACGTCTGTGTGCCCGTTCTGACGGCATGGGTCCCGGCGCTTATACGCCAAGGCCGCCATGCCATTTCCCCTTTCCTCCCCCTCGCCAGCTCACCTTCTCTCTGGCTTTTTGTAATGGGAGGGGGAGGGACAGGGGTGAAGCTAAGCTCCCGCCCCATCCCTGCCCCTTGTCTGAAGCCAGCAATGAGAGGCTGGGTGGCACTTAGCTCCGCCCCCTCCCAGTGCAATCAGCTGGAGGGGAGGATAGAAGGGGGAGGGAGTTTAGCAGTCACGCTGCTAAACTCTCTCCCACCTCCCTTCTCCGGCCGCTGTCATTGGTTCCCATAGGAGCCCATGCAGCGGCCGACCTATGCTGGCCCAAAGATAGTTCCAGGACTATCTTTTGTGCCTGACGTAAAAGTGCCCACCGCTATATTGGCCGACCGGGCGCTTTTTAATAGCGATAATACAGCCATGTGATTTGATGCATTGGAATCCAATGAATCAGATTGTAGCGTAGATCAGCCGACCGTGAAAACGGCGGACGATATATGCTTGTGGGAAAGAGCCCTTCAGGTGCTAATATACATAAAATGAATGTTAACCAAACCCGACAATTTTGGTGGGACCTGCTGACCACCTAGTTTGCCTCTTCTTTCCCCAAAGGGCAGATGTTGGGTGGGACTGGCGTATTAGATGTCCTCAGGGGAGGAGTGGGCTCAGTGGCCAAGCCATACACAGCGGGTGTTGGCTGTCTGACGACTGACACCTGCCTGCAACACATAACTCTAATTGCAACCGTTAACCAATTAAATACTGCAGTCAACTTGGACAGCGGCACCTAAATGTCCGGATAGGGATTGTGATGTCCTGAATGGCTCACCCTGCAATGTGATTGGACTCTACAGGAGGCAGGGCCTAATGGGATGGGTCACATGGCAGAGATGTAGGCCTCCGGCTGACATGAGGACCCATTGGAACCTTGTTTTCACATTGTGGGGTGCCGATGGGTGACAGAAAGAGCCGCCCGTCATCAGCTTGCTTTTGATTGTAGCATGTAGGCGGTTAAACTGCCAGGATCTGGGGTCCCTGCTTTCCTGGCGATTAGAGCTGTCAGTAGTCCGCCAAGCCACCACCATAACAAGATGTATCTGCAGGTTTAAAGGCCATTAGTGAGGTCAGTAATAGGCGCGTTGGCCGTCACTAAGGGGCGAAGCAGAAGAGTAGCAAGAGCATTACAGATAAGTGTATTGTGTCTTAGTGTGGGACTCGGGGTTCACTAATGGACTTTGGAAGTCACTTGTATTTATTTACGGCTTATCTATTTGGATTTTTGCATATGATACTTTTTATCTAAATCTAACTGGGGTGACGGCATAATATTTGGCGCTGCACAGGTAGCTCCTCCTTATCATAGTCTGGCAGACTGCATTCTATAAGGCCTCATGTCCACGGCTATATTAATATTTAAAATACGCAGCGTTTCTCCCGCACGCGGATCCGCGCCCCATAGGGATGCATTGGACACCCGCAGGTAGTTAAATACCCGCGGATGTCATTTTTCCCTTCAGGCGCGGATCCGCTTGCCGGAAAAAAACCGGACATGCTCCATTTTAGTGCGGGTCTCCTGCAGGCTTCTACTGAAGCCTATGGAAGCCGTCCAGAACCGCGGAACACCCGTACCAGAATTAAAACTCACCTGTCCGGACGCTGCGTATCTTCCCTCCGTCGTGGCCGGATCTTCTTTCTTCGGCCCGACGGGTGTGTCCGGCGCATGCGCGCGACACACTGCAGGCATGCCGAGCATATCCGCCAGGCCGAACTCTGTCTGTACGATCCCCATTTAGAATGTGCCCCATGATTGACAATGCCGTCTGGGGTACATCTTGTGCCATGCATGCCCTCTTTGGACAGCTGGGTCCGTACTGCTGTACGAGATGTGAGCATGTTGCACATTTGGAAGCCCAGATCCCAGATCTAAATGAGCAGCTGGTAACACTGAGATCCACTGGCACCATGTAAAGGAGTTTGCTGCTCACTGAGCCCTCGTTGGGGTAGATGTGGGGATGGAGGGTAGTTGGGGGGTGCAGGATGATCAGGCAGTTAGCTGGGTGACAGGAGGAGGGATAGAGGGAAGAGATTCAGGGAGGCTAGTCCTGAACTGGCACACCCCAACAAGTTTGTAAAGTTGGCAGATGAGGGGGATGCCATTACAAAGCCAGCACCGCTGCAGCACGGCATGCCCTCTGAACACCAGGGACATGTCTGGTCCAGTAATAAGGGGAAGGGGAGCGCAGGGCAGACTAGACAGGTCCTGGTAGTGGGAAACTCAATATTAGGGGGACAGAGCAATCTGCCACAACGACCGGGATCCTCGAACGTTATGTTGTCTTCCTGGCGCTCGAGTTCGACACATCGCGGATCGGATTGTCAGATTATCGGGAGGGGCTGGTGAGGATCCAGCGGTCATGGTTGCACATTAGCACCAATCACAAAGTTAGAGGTCGATGGAGGACCCTTAAAAATGATTTCAGGGATCTAAGCTCAGGGCAAGGTCCTCCAAAATAGTATTTTCTATACTACCTGTACCTTATGCTACACCAGAAAGGCCGCAGGAGATTAGAGAGGTGAACCAGTGGCCCCAGAGTTGGTGTAGGAAGTAGAGGTTTGGGTTCCTGCAGAACTGGGTCGACTTTGCTGTTGGCTACAGGTTCTACCGTAGGGATGGGCTGCATCTCAATGGGGAGGGTGCAGCTGTGCTGGGGGGAAAATTGGCTAGAAGGTCGGAGGGGTGGTTAAACTGGGGACTGGGGGAAGAGGCAACAAGAGAGACAGCCCCAGGTCACTGTCTACACTGTTTTCTCCTCTAAGTAATGAGAATGGGGGGCGGAGTGGTGGGAGGGGTTAGTACAGTTAGAACTGGCAGAACAGTTAGTGAGGATACACTTAATATAAAAAAAAAATAACCAAAATCTTCTAAACTGAACAGGAGACTAATGCTAGAAGTCTGACCAATAAGGCGACCGCTGCTACCGTACAAGTAATAATATCTGAGGAAAAACTACGACATAGTGGGAAAAACAGAGACCTAGTTGGATGTAAGCTATAACAGGGTTACAGTCTGTAATGTAGGAAGAATTGTAGATAGTTAATTGTAAAAAAAAAATGTCTCCAGTGTATACACAGGGGAAAATAAAGTGTGAGATGAAATACAGAGTGATAAAGTAAACTCTCCATTAAATGTCACAAATCTAAGCCAGGAGGAAGTAGAGAATCACCTGAAAAAAATTAGAATAGACAAATTGCCGTGTCCCAATGGCATACACCCCCGGACCCTAAGGGAATTAAGTAATGTGATGGACAGACCCTTGTTTCCTATATTTAAGGACTCTATAGTGACTGAGTCTATTCCACTGGATTGGCACATAGCCAATGTGGTGCCAATATTCAAAAATGGGGCCAAAAAGTGACCCTGGAAATTACAGGCCGTTCCGTCTTACTTCGTTTGTGGGTAAAAAAGGGTTTCTAAGAGATGCCATCCTGGAGTATCTCAAGAAAATCAGCTGTACAACTCCATATCAGTTTGTTTGTTTTTTCTCCACCTAGAAATATTTTTGTTTTCCAATACATCATACGGTGCGTCTGAATGCTGCCATTAAAAATTACAACTTGCTTTGCAAAAAACAAGCCCCTATGCAGCCATCTCATCAGAAAAATAGAGTTATGACTTTTGGAAAGTCGGGTGGAAAAAATGAAAAACTTAAATACAGCTTCAGCATGAAGGGGTTAAAAGGGGGTGTCCAGGTGTCCAGTAATGAAGAATTGTTGTTACATGTGTGCTGCATTGTTGCACCCTCAGGTTCAGGGCTTTCTTCTTATACCGATAACCCAGCCGAGGCAGGAGCGATCCTGAAACCCTGCATGGATGAGGCTCTGCAGATCATCCCGTCCGAACAGCACAGCGAGACCAGAACATTACTGGGGGCCACAGCCGGCATGCGACTACTCAGGTAAAGTAGTGAACATGGAGAAGATAATATACAACATATTATACAGCCCCGCGGGGTTATTATCAGGAGGGAGAACATAGTATTAGAACTCACTTCCTGGATACAATAAAGTGGGCTGCTGTCCCTTTAAATGTAATAGAACTCACGGATTGGCACAATAAATGGATTTACAATGATCTCCTTATCTGCGATCACCTCTGACATCACTATTTACCAAACATCCTAATAAAATAGTTTATGAATTGTGCAAACAGCGCTGAAAGGCGAACTTATCATCGTCAACAATGGGCGTCGCTATCACAGGCTCGTTTACCTCCAGGAACTACAGAATAGGCCATTCTATAAGGCAGGGCGCTTCTGCATTCGTAGCTGCTCACTTCCTGGATGTAATTTAACCCCTTAATGACGCGGCCCCTTTTTCTTTTTCCATTTTACGGTAGTTTTTTCCTTCCCCCTTCAAAAAATCGTAACTCCTTTATTTATCCATCGCCGTCGCTGTATGAGGGCTTGTTGTTTTTTGCGGGACATGTTGTATTTTTCGCTGGTGCTATTTAAAGTACCATATAATGTACTGAAAAACTTAAAAAAAATTCTAAGTGGAGTAAAATGAAAGAAAAAATTACATTTCGCCATTTTTCAGTGCGTCTTGTTTCTACAGCGCTCAAACTGCAACAAAAGTGGCATAACTTTATTCTGTGGGTCGGTACGATTACTACAATACCAAACTTGTATAGTTTTTTTTTTTTATTGTACTAGTTTGGGTTTTTTTCAAAGACATTACATTTTTTTAATTATTTTTTGTGGTCATTTTGTGCGCGCAATAACTTTTTTATTTTTCCGTCGACGTAGTTGAGCCAGGACTCATTTTTTGCGGGTTGTCCTGTAGTTTCTGATAGTACCAATACATACGACTTTTTGATCGCTTTTTAATGCATTTTTTCTGGGAGACAGAGTAACTAAAATAGTGCATTTCTGGCGTTCTTTTTTTTTTTTTCGGTTGACACTCACCATACGGGAAAAATAATGCACTACTTTGATAGATCGGACTTTTATGGACGCGGCGATACCAAATACATATTTTTCTTTTATGATTTAGATTTTTTAATATCAGATATGGCAAAAGGGGGTGATTTAAACTTTTATAACTTTTTTTTTTTTACAATTAAAAAAACTTTATTGATTTTTTTTTTTAACTTTACTTTAAACTCCCCCTGGGGGACTACAACCAATGATGCTATAGCATTACGTCATTCTGCCATTTAACAGGCAGTCTATCAAGTCACCCCACAGGGATGGCTTGATAGGCAGTCTGCTAAGGGCGCCCTGGGGCCTTTCAAAAGGCCCCCGGCTGCCATGACACCTGCACGGCTCCCCCAATCTCACCGCGGGGGGGCCGTGCGAGACCCCCGAACATAGTTCGGATTTAAATGCCGCTGTCAGAATTGACAGTGGCAATAGCCGCGAACGGCCGATAGTGGCTATTGCCCGCGGGTGTCTGCTGTAATAAACAGGTTGCCCCGCAACCTCTCTTCATACATACCCCGCTGCTCCCTGACGTACCCTTACGTCATGGAGCGGGAAGGGGTTAAAAGGGTCAAACAGTGCCACACCTGTCCGTAGGTTGTGTCTTGTAGTGCAGCTCAGTTCCTTTGTAGTAAATAGAGCTAAGTGGCAATACTACCGACGGCCTGTAGAGAGATGAGAGTAAAAGAAATGAAAAAGGAGGGTGGAGCAAGGCCCAGTGAGGGGGGTGGAATATTTATGGAGTACAAACAGTTTTCAATGATTGAGTATTTTGAATGGTGGAGGTGCTGCCAACCAGATGACGCTCCACCAGTGTGGGCGTAAGTGTAGCGAAAAAGATGTGAAAAGAACTGGTATGGAGGCGCAACACTCTAAGCTACTAGAAGATGTAGATCAAAGTCCAATGTGTGATGGTGAAAGCACTTCTTTTTTATTATTTTTTCAGAAATTAAAAACCAGCAATGGAATACGTGTTTCGGGGAAGAACCCCTTCGTCAGTTCGGCTGGATAGGACAACAGGATGCCTAGGGGGGGGGGGGGGGGGTGACATCTTCTAGTAGCTTAGAGTGTAGAGAGATGAGGCGCTGTTTGTGGAAGAAATCCCTAACATTTTTTCTAATTCTACACAACCCCTTAATGCTGCAGTGTCGGGGTATGTATGAACAGAGATCGCAGGGCAATGGCTTTTTCTTACAGCTGACTCCTAGTGGCAACAGCTCCAATAACCCTTTAAATGGCAATTCTGACTGCGGCATTTAAATTCCCCAGACGAAATTTGGTGGTTCTGTACAGCCCCCCCCCCCCCTCCCCTGAGATAAGATCGCAGGGAGCCATGTGAGTGTGAAAGGCCCCAGAGCTGTCATGGCAGAATGCCTATCAAGCCATCCCCGTGGGGTGGCTTGATAGAATGCTTGCTATGGCATTACATCATACTGCAGGAGCGATCAAAGTATCGCAAGTTGTTTTTCCCCTCTGGGGATTAAAAAAAAAAGGAAAAATAAGATTACTAAAGTTTTACTAATTATTAAAAAAAGTTATAAAAGTTAACAAAAAAACCTCTTGTCATATTTATAATAAAACAATCTAATTAATAAAACTAAAATACATATTTGATCTATCAAAGTAATGCACTTACTTTAACTCATTCTGTACCAAGACATAAATGTACGCCCTGACTGGGAAGGGGTTTCTGCGAATGAGTGAACACCTATGTCCTACGGATGGCATGGGCTCAGAAGCTGAGCCTTGCACCATCCACAGCAGGAGCCGGCTGTGACTGATAGCCAGCCTCCTGCTACAACAGGAAGGATCAGTAAGAGCATTGATCCCTGCTGTTAACCCCTTACATGTCATGATCAAGAATTCTGGGGGTTGATGATCACTTGAATGATCCATTTGACCAAGGGTTGAGGGCTCGTTCAGCAGTTAAGACAATCCTGCTTGAGCACTGGTCATGGGTTTATGGAGATCTCTGCTATGCTTTTTAATATATTTTATAGGGGTCAGAGCTCTATTTTTCTTATACAAATTCTCTTCATAGACATAAAGTGAAATAAACTTCTGGTTGCCTGCACCCACCACTAGGGGGAGCTCACTAAATGCTGTGTATTAATGTACTAACTGTATGCAGTAATCTCATTTGCTCCCTCTAGTGGTGTCTGCAGATAATCAGAATTTTAACTTTTAACTCGATGTTAATTCGGGGGTTGTGGAACTGTGTTTCAGAAAAAGTGATCCCAGTCTGCTAAAAAAACTATATTAACCCATTCCTGACATGCATGTGTACATGTACAGCGCAGATTAGGGTGTCATTGTATGGAGCGGGTTTGGGAACTGTGCTCACTCAATAAATAGTGGGTGTTGGCCATCTTTGACAACTGACACCTGCCCACAACAGCCTCTATTGCAGATGACTCCAATCTTGACTGTTAACCATTTAAATGTAGGGATTGGGCTTGTGATGTCCTAAATGGCTCCTCACGGTAAGATTGCAGGGTGCTGTCCAGGTTTCATGGCAGCCTGGGTCCTATGGAAGGCCCTCAGGGGTGCTATGAATGATTGCCTATTAAGATGTGCCTGTAGCATGGCTTAATAGATTACTTGTTTGAATAGACTATAGTGCAATATTATAGTATTATATTGTACTGTATAAGTGATCATACAATTGCAAGTTCAAGTCCCTTGTGGGAATAGAAAAAAAAAGGAAATTAAAGATTTTTAAAAATTGTTAGAGTGATGGAATAATCCTCCATCTATCACTCATTGATGGAATAATCCTCCATCTATCACTCATTGATGGAATAATCCTCCATCTATCACTCATTGATGGAATAATCCTCCATCTCTCACTCATTGGCATGACTTATTTCCAGGGAGAATTGCATGCCTCATATAAGACTCCCTTAGCCCTTGTGGTGTCCTTCACAAGGAGAAGCATTACCCCCCAGACTCATTATTAAAAATTTGGAATCGCTGAGCCCGTAAAAGTCCAAATTTTTTAGAATATCACAATATTAATCCCATGCAGTGAACACGGTCAGAAAAAATACACAATGCCAGAATTGCACTTTTTAGGTCACCCTGTCTGCAAGAAAAATTTTGAAAAAAAGGTATCAACAAGTTATATAAGCCCCAAAATGGTATCACTGAAAACGACATGTCGCCCGGCATAAACGGGCTCTCGTACAGCGCCATAGATCGGACTTCATAAAAAACTATAGACATTTGGTGTGGCCATAATTGTGCTGACCTGGGGTGTGAAGATAACGGGTCATTTTACTGCACCTTGAACACTGCAAAAACAAACCAAAAATGGTGCAATGGAGATATCTTTTCCTTTTCGCCCCACTTTTTAAAAAGTTTTCATATATATTATATGGTACGGTAAATGGCCCCGCTGAAAATACAATTCTTCTTACAAAAACAAGTCCTGACATAACTGGTTGGATTGGGCCTCTAATGGCATTTTTGTGATATTGTTGCTGTTCTACACACTGTCATGGGTTTTCTAGTGGGGTAATCAATATGTGCTTCAATTCAAGCCAAGACAGGATAGCCTCAGTGGGATATTAACAGGCTTATTATAATGATTGTATTACACCCCTGGGAAGTCGTCTTTACAAGAAAATAGATTATCTGCTGCCGAAAGAAGAAGAAATCAATTCGTCAAGTGTTCCTTGTGGGAGGATTCACTGAGTCAGGGACCATAAAATCTTCACTCCCTTATCAGTGACTATTCTTTTAAGTGCATATTATTCCCATCCATGTCTGTCCTTGTCATCAGTGTGTATGTATGTGTGTGTATATTATATATATATATATGCATGCCTCTTCGGATCCATTTCATTATGTCTTGATGAAGGACTGAGAGTAAAGGCCCTTTTAGACACAACGATTTTCGCTCAAAAATCGCTCAAAGCCATCTTTTGAGCGATAATCGTTGTGTCTAACTGCGCTGACATCCGGCAGTATTCATTAAGCCGTCGTTTATCGTTGTCTTTCAGCGTGCTGACGATGAGCCTTATCAGGAATTCCCAGCGGGATACAGCTGATACTATTGTTTCCCACTCCCTAAAGACAGATGGGGTATGAAGAACAGACCGGTCCAGCTCTGTTCTCCATACCCTGCTTGGAGCGCTCAGCTGTATAACAGCCGGGCGCTCCGAGCAAAGGACAGCTGGATGCAGAAGACAAGTGGGGCCACTCCGCTTGTCTTCTGCATCCTCCGCTCAGAGCACTTGGCTGTATAACAGCCGGGCGCTCAGAGCGGGGAACAGCTGGATGCAGAAGAGTGGCGGGGCCACCACACTTGTCTTCTGCATCCTCCGCTCAGAACGCAAGGTCATCGCTCAACGTTTGAGTAATCCGCTTTCGCTGTAAAAAAAGAACACCACGTTCTCGCTCAATAATCACTCAAAAGATTTTTTGAGCAGTAATCGCTGTGTCTAAACCAGCCTTAAAAGTCCAAAAGCTGGCATTAACATCATGTATGTTTGTAGCCATTAAAAGGACTCATATCTACAAGATGACTTGGTTTATCTTACTGACAATCACATTTTCCTTGCAAATTATTTATCAGGTAGTGTCCCTTTAAGAGCTCTTATGGCAGCCGTATTACTTATCATATTCATGATAAAATATGATGACAGAAGTATTGGCACATAGAAGGGGATGAAATTGGATTTTATTCACATTTTCCCATCCAGTGTGGCCACCTTTGGCCTCCATGACTGCAGTCCCCCTCCACGGCCGCTTCCCACCAGATCCCCATAAATGTGTGCAGGGATTTGTCTCCATTTCCATATGGTATTCTAGTTCGTCGCAATGATGCTTGATGGGATTGAGATCTGGACTTTGGGCGGCCAATGAAGTCTGTAGACATTCTGCTCCCCACCCTGCGTGCCATATGACATGGTGGTAGGTCATGGTGGTGGAGACACGGAGCTGTACCAGAGTATGACCACAGGGGAGGTGATGCCACATTGTCCGGAATGTCTCTGTAGCCATTGTCAGTGAAGGTGGACTTCACTACAACCAATGGTCCTAACACCCCTCACCATGACAGAACCTCCTCCAAACCTCACTGTTGGAATAATGCCGTCACGTAGAAACTGCTCTCCAGCCAACCGCCACACCCAAGTGCCACCATCCGATCAGAAGATGGTGTCCTGTGATTCACCCACAACACTTGCTTCCACTCACTTACAGTCCATCGCTCCAAGCCTCATCGCAGGTGCCGCTGTGCAGTCACTGCTGTGATGTTGTGTGCAGCCGCTCGTCCATGGTAACCCTTCACATGCCGTTCCCTATGGAGGGTTCTGGTGCTAATGGATTTCCCAATGTCCTGTGAGACCCCCCTGAGCGAGGGCAGACGATGTGTGTGATGTCTTCACAGCTACTACAAGGCGTTGTTGTCCACGTTCTGTCAGTTTACAAGGTCTCCCTGAACGTGGCAGTGCGCACACACCGGATGGCCTCCATCTACCAATAACATGGCCAACAGGGGACTCTGGAAGGTCCAGAATCTACAATGACCGTACTCATTGGTTGGTGACATCCCCCCACCAGAGCCCATTGTCAGCTCTCCACCTGGTGACATCCCACTGCCAGACCCTGTTGTCAGCTCTACACCTGGTGACATCCCCCCACCAGACCCTGTTGTCAGCTCTAAACCTGGTGACATCCCTCCACCAGACCCCGTTGTCAGCTCTACACCTCGTGACATCCTTCCACCAGACCCCGTTGTCAGCTCTACACCTGGTGACATCCCACCACCAGACCCCGTTGTCAGCTCTACACCTAGGGGAAGCTGATGGTTTCTGTACTGGGATCTCCTGTGTGATCCTCTCCTTTATACCTAAAGCTCACACATCACTCCACAGCGCAGGATTGTTGGGAGGCCTATACTTCATCAAACCAGTGTATGTTCTTATACAAAATTACATTTTTTCCTCACCACACAGTATAAAACTGTAATTAGAGTATGTACTTAGGTTGCAGAACGAGACCAAAACTCAGCAGATCTTCGATGAAGTTTCCAAAACTCTCCGTCAGTATCCTGTGAGCTTCCAGGGGGCTCGAATATTAGATGGTAAAGAGGAAGGTTCGCTAGGCTGGGTCACAGTCAACTACCTTCTGGGAACCTTCATACAGGTCAGTAGTAAGATTCTTCCTCCCTTCCCATGAGGCCATTTTTATAGAGAGTTGCTGACCCGGTTGTCTTTTCTCTTGGAGCAGTATTCATATATAGAGAGATGGATCCATCCCAAGCAAGCTGAAATGTATGGCGCCATGGATCTAGGAGGGGCCTCCACCCAAATGACTTTCCAGCCTTCAGTGGATGTGGAGGACAAAAGCACAGAGATGATCTTCAGACTCTATGGCTATGACTACACCATCTACACTCATAGCTACCTCTGCTACGGCCAAGACCAGGCACTGAAGAAGCTGCTGGTGTATCTCATTGAGGTAAAACGTCCACACTTTATACAAGTTGTGGATCGTTCAGATGTCTCGCCTCCATTCATTCCTGATTTACAGTCCACAAATAGTGTAGATGTGTAAAAAAAAATCTAGTTTACTTGGTTTCACTGTTGTAAAATACATAATGAATCCAGGATATACCGTGTAACAGACCATAAAACAGTTAATGGCATGCATGGGGCAATTTACTTGTAATTTATAGGCCCTGCTCTGTCCCCTTTAGTAATTTACAGGCCGCTTTCTGCCCCTTAGTAATTTTAAGGTCCTATTCTGCCCCTTTAGAACTTTATAGGCCCCACTGTGTCTAATAAGTAATTTATAGGCCCCAGTGTGTCCCTTGAGTTGAAACATGTTGCATGGATGAGTCAGGCACAAGGAACAGATCTGAATCAATAGCAAAGTCCCGAAGGATTACTTGCAAACTAGTAACAGTCATGCACTGGAAGGATTCACGATCACAGGGATTGCTCAGGACAGGAAGTAGTTGGAAATTTACAGGCTCTGCTGTGCCCCCTGAGTTATTTATAGGCCCCATTGTGCTCCCTAAACGGAAACAGGTTGCATGGATGAGTCAGGCACAGGTAACAGATCTGAGTCCATAGCATAGTCCCAGAGGCTTACCTGCAAAATAGTAGCAGTCATGCGCTGGAAAAACTCCCATTTGCATAGCTCTGGAGAGGCACATGCAGAGGCGATTTGATGCGATGCGTCCACTTAGTAGCTCTGAAATCCACACAATTTTTTGATGATTGTTGAACAGAAGAAACCAGAATCACAGAACAAAAACACAGGCCAAGTGAGATAAGAGTGCAAGCATCGTGGACTACTATAACATACAGCAGCGCTAAACATCTGTCCTCGGCTTCAGTTAGAAGCTCCTGTGACCCGATGTAACACCTTTCTCATTCCTGTCGGGTCCCTAATGCAATCTGCCAGCTTCCCCTTCTGACTACACTTCCTGCTGCGCTAAACACCTCTGAACTTGTTATAGCCTCCGGCCTCACGTGAGAGTCCACCACACTTCACCCATCTGACACAGCAGCACCCCTCTGCCAAAGTATATAGTAGAATCATGGAACTGTAGAGTTAGAAGGGACCTCCAGATGTCTGTCCCGCCTCTAAACACTTCCATTGAAGGAGAACTCCCCACCTCCCGTGGCAACCTGTTCCACTCATTGATCCCCCTCACTGTCTTATATCTCATCTGTGTCTTCTCCCTTTCAGTTTCATCCCATTGCTTCTAGTCTTTCCTTGTACAGATGAGAATAGGGCTGATCCCTCTGCACTGTGACGGCCCTTCAGATATTTGTAGACAGCTATTAAGTCTCCTCTCAGCCTTCTCTTCTGCTAAACATTCCCAGATCCTTTAACCGTTCCTCATAAGACATGATTTGCAGACCGCTCACCATGTTGGTAACTCTTCTCTGAACTTGCTCCATTTTGTCTATGTCTTTTTTAAAGTGGGGTGCCCAGAACTGGACCCAGTATTCCAGATGAGGTCTGACTAAGGAAGAGTAGAGGGGGATAATGACCTCACGTGATCTAGACTCTATGCTTCTCTTAATACATCCCAGAATTGTGTTTGCCTTTTTGGCTGCTGCATCACATTGTTGATTCATGTTCAGTCTATGATCTATTAGTATACCCAAGTCTTTTTCACATGTGCTGCTGCTTAGCCCAATTCCTCTCATTCTGTATGTGTTTTTTTTTTCATTTTTCTTGCCCAGATGCAAGACTTTGTATTTTTCCTTCCGTGCCCATTATCTGCTATCAGATTCACTCAGAGGCAGCTTCTGGGCCCCAAGACCAAATCTTTAAAGGGGTTGTCTCCTCATATACAACAGCTTGAAAAAAAATGCAGCCGCTCCCGGCAAACAGCTAATTTTGCCAGGGGCAAGTTGCTGCCAGTTAGGATTTTCTTCTGCAGCAGTGATTGTATGGTGGTCACTCAGATGAATGACTGTTCATGTAGGTTCATGTCCACCATATTGGGGGTCGCTCCTACAGTGTTGCTCTCAATTGCTAGAAGGGTTCTCCTTTTTGATGTCTACATGCTGTAATAAGGAATATGGACAGGAGTTATCTTCAAGAGACAACATCTTTAACCCCCTCCTGCTACTAATAACTTGTCTCCCAATTCATCAGTGGGTTAACCCCTTACATGCCATGATCAATGTTAATTGCGGCATGTAAAAGGTTCACAGAGGGAAGGCATTCCCTTTGTGATGTCATCGTCTCTCCACCAAGTAGACACAGTGGGCCAGTCAATGGTGTCCAGTTCTGCCATGGCCTGTGATTGATATGATAAGTGATAATGCATTGCAGTACTAAGTACTACAGTGTATTATCACAGTGATCATAGCATCACAGGTTCAAGTCAGGGACTTAAAAAAATGGAAGACAATTAAAATATTTAAGAAAAATGTAAAAAAAATAGTTGCTAAAAAACCTTTTTTACACACTTGCCCCTCTCGTTTGGAATTTTTTTTTCAAAAGAACAGATGTTTAATATCTTCACATCCGTAATGACCTGAACAATAAATTGAACACACTTTTTATACTGCATGGTCAATGCTATAAAAAGAAAGCAAAATAAAGAAAAGAGCCAAAATGTTTTTCTTCTTCATTTCGCCTCCCAACGAAACGCAATGAAAGTGATCAAAAAGACCAACTGTATCCAAAAATGTAACCAATCAAAACTACAGCATGCCATGCAAAAAACAATGCCGCATACGGAGATGTCAAAGGAAATATTAAAACGTTATGACTTTTGAATATCCCCCAAAAATTGTGGCGTTGTGAGGACCAAAATAGGTCACGTCACTAAGGGGTTAAGAGGGTTCCAACTGCCATGTGCCATTTATAATATTGGTGTTTTCTGTGGCAGAGGGCCTTTGGGCCTCCTCAGTCGTCACGGCCGGGGTGATTGCTGTGTTTAGGCCCCCGGTCATACCTCTGACCAAAGCTAACAGTGCAGCTATAGAAATCCATGGGGATTAGAAGTCCCATCATCCTCACTCACATATATGAAGTTATGGCAATTCCTGAGGGTCTTGGCTTACGGACCACCACTGATGAGCACAGATATGATGATGCGTATAACCTTAGAATGGTAATAACGGTAAATCGAGAAAAACCGTCTCTTCTCTTTAGAACCGCGGCTCCGGTAACGTCCTGCACCCTTGTTACCCAAAAGGTTACTCTGCCAACGTCTCTCTGTCTTCAGTCTACAACAGTCCTTGTGTCACGACCTCCCCAAGTGATATAGAGGCCAGTGTCATCGTGGAAGGATCCGGCAACGCCTCGGAGTGTCAGCGCTCGGTCCGAGAGATCTTCAACTTCTCAGGCTGCAGTCACACCTCCTGCTCCTTTAACGGGATCTACCAGCCGCCGGTGCACGGACCGTTCTATGTGAGTAGATCCAAGCCGCTAGCGTCCCGGTATAAGGGCGTCTTCACACACGGATTTACCGGGCAAGAGGCACAAAACCCGTAGGTGACTGTAATGCGATTTTTCTTTTTTTTCCCCTTTATGAAGTAAGATGCGATTTTTCACGCACATGAAAAGTGCATATTCCACAATATGGTGCGTTTTTCTTGCCCGTGTAAATATAGCCTGTGGCTGCATTCAAAGGGAAACTAAAAACAATATCACTCTTGTAAAAATATGATTTTTTTCCCTACAAGTGTGCTGGAATTTGCGATAAACCAATTGCTGAACATGTGATTTTCACGCGCTTGGGAAGTGCATATTACTCTACAGGAAAATGTATAAATGGCTTCACAGGCGCATGAAACGTGCGAATACATGCGAGCGCAATAACAGTACGGTGGGATTGTTAAGTTGCACACAGAAAATAATGGGTGAGTTTTCTGTGATCTAGCAAAAAAAACAATAGGATCTGCCACATTCTTTCGTCTCTCGGCATCGCTGCTCGGGGAAAACCGCCGGTGCGAATTCAGTCTAATGGCTAATGCACACGGACGGATTTCTGCCGCATTTCCTGCGTTGGAAATCCACGTTGGAATAACGCAGCTATTGGGTTCTATTGATCCTAGTAGCTCAGTGTTCACATGCATGGCTCTGCCACGGCTATCTGCTGGGGGGAAAAAATAGGGACATGTTCTAATTCCCCGTGTTTTTCTGCTGCGGGAGGTCTCCATTACTATAGTATTATTGGAGACCTCAGGATTTCTGTGGTGGAATTACGCGATCGCTCGCGGCACTCGCGCTTTTAAACACAGTACTCCCATGGTGGAAATCCTGAGGCGTATCCCGCTCCGTCCGTGGGCACGAGGTCAGTCCTATTACCCAGCGGTGATGATGCGCTCACATCTCGTCTCATTTCAGGCCTTCTCTGCCTTTTACTACACATTCAACTTCCTGAACCTGACATGCCAGCAGTCCCTGGGCGAGGCCAACAGCGCCATCTGGCAGTACTGCGCCCGGCAGTGGACGGAGGTACAGAAACTTCTGGTGATAGTACAAAGTGGTGTATCATCTGGGAGCGATCCTCTGAAAGGCTGCATAAAGTGTACTTTGAGGCAGCCCGGTCCGGCCACCGGCTGAGGAGGGGGTATCACAGATAACCAAAGTGTTCAGCGAACCTATGAAAAGTGCGGTTCGGCGGGTCTGCTCAACTTCAGGAAACATTTTGTTTCAGTCCAAATTAGTTTGTACTGCAGCGGAACTTCCCCAATACGCCTAAAATACTCCTGGTGTATGGAGCTATGTAAGAGCAGTAATGCCCTCCTCCTTTTCCTCCTAAGCAGCATGGTGGCTCAGGGGTTAGCACTCTTGCCTTGCAGTGCTGGGGTCCCAGGTTCAAATCTGACCAAAGACAACATCTGCATGGAGTTTGTATGCTCTTCCTGTGTTTATTTATTTTTCTTAACAATCACCTTATATTTATTGAGAATCAGGAGAAACACCGTATACAAGCTCCAGGCAGATGCTCTGGGTCAGATTTAAACCTGGAAGCCCAAACACTGCAAGACAACAGTGCTAACCACTGAGCCACCATGCTTCCTCTTGCTCCTCCACTTCCTTCACAGCTTCCTCCTACAATTTTTCCTGAAGGAGGAAGAAGCACGTTGGCTCAGTGATTAACATTGTTGCCCTCCTTCTTTCTTCTTCCTTCTCCTTCTTTCTTCTTCCTCCTCCTTCTTTCTTCTTCCTCTTCCTTCTTTCTTCTTCCTCTTCCTTCTTTCTTCTTCCTCTTCCTTCTTTCTTCTTCCTCTTCCTTCTTTCTTCTTCCTCTTCTTTCTTTCTTCTTCCTCCTCTTTCTTTCTTCTTATTTCTCTTCCTTCCCAGCTTCTTCCTCCAATTTTTCCTGAAGAAGAAAGACGCACGATGGCTCAGTGGTTAGCCCTGTTGCCATGCAATGCTGGGGTCAGTCTTAAATTCAAATCTGACCAAGGACACCACCTGCATGGAGGTTGTAGAAACTCATACAAACTGTGCAGATGTTGGATTTGAACCTAGGACTCACCATGTGCTAACCATGGAGAGGAGGAACAACTTTTTGTGAAGTTCAACCCGAAACAAGGTTCAACTGTTTTGGTTCACTCAGCACTATGACAGGCTTAGATACAGCAGCTCAGCAGACCGTATCACACAGGATAGGATTAGATACACGGCTCAGCAGACAGTATCACACAGGATAGGATTAAATACACTGCTCAGCAGACAGTATCACACAGGATGGGATTAGATACAAGGCTCAGCAGACAGTATCACACAGGATAGGATTAGATACACTGCTCAGCAGTCAGTATCACAGAGGATGGGATTAGATACAAGGCTCAGCAGACAGTATCACACAGGATGGGATTAGATACAAGGCTCAGCAGACAGTATCACACAGGATGGGATTAGATACATGGCTCAGCAGACAGTATCACACAGGATAGGATTAGATACATGGCTCGGCAGACAGTATCACACAGGATGGTATTAGATACACAGCTCAGCAGACAGTATCATACAGGATGGGATTAGATACATGGCTCACCAGACAGTATCACACAGGATGGGATTAGATACACAGTTCAGCAGACAGTATCACACAGGATAGGATTAGATACATGGCTCAGCAGACAGTATCACACAGGATAGGATTAGATACACGGCTCAGCAGACAGTAGCACACAGGATAGGATTAGATACATGGCTCAGCAGACAGTATCACACAGGATAGGATTAGATACACGGCTCAGCAGACAGTATCACACAGGATAGGATTAGATACATGGCTCAGCAGACAGTATCACACAGGATGGGATTAGATACACAGCTCTGTGAGTCCGGCCCCGTGTCCTCCAATATATAACTTGCTGTTCTCTTGGGTTAAGCTCACCTCCAGTTACCCTTCGGAGAGCCAGCATCGCCTGGTGGAGTACTGCAGCTCGGCCGTGTACATCCTCACGCTGCTGGTGGACGGCTACAACTTTACCAGTGAAACGTGGAGCAAGATAAAATTCGCTAAGCAGGTGCGTGCCGCAATGTGTAAACAGCGATAAACATATGGACCATATCGGACGGTGATAACAGACCGGAGATACCTTATCTGGCAGCTCTCATTATAACCTGCAGGTTAGCTGCACACAATATGGCCTGGAAGAGATCAACCTGCCGTTCGCACCCCGCCGCAGATTTACCGTACAGCAGTATGTGGCGCAAATTAGGTGGCGCAGAAAAACGTAATGTGTAAATCATTCAGGGCATGTAATACAAAAATCTATCTATGTAGCGCCAGTTTATCAGAGACCCCAGTCCTTTAATAGAGTCCACGCCCCTTTATCAGAGACCCCAGTCCTTTAATAGAGTCCACGCCCCTTTATCAGAGACCCTGCCCCTTTATGCTAATTGTTCTGTGTAAAAAAAGCCCTAGGATATACGGCGTTAGCAGAGAGCGGGCCCAAGTGTCCCTTCTTGGAGGTAGAGAACCAAGTTTGATCCAAACCCCTTTGTCCTCTTAGCTTTTTCAGTATTGCCCCTTTATCAGAGCCCCGACCCTCTCACAATTGGCGCTCCCCTGTACGGTAATTTTCCCCATGACCCCGGAGTGCGGCATAAAATAATGCCACGTGTTTTCCATGGATCAGTTTCAGTGTGAATCCACATTAGATGGGAAAATCCAGCGATCGGAGCGACTTCCAACAAGGCCGGTCATCGGTGCTAGACTGGCCAACTGCAGGGAGCTTTCTCGTGTAATAGTGTGGAGAGTATACAGAGAATGGCGCAATCGAGGAAAACATCCAGTGAAAGAGGATCCTGCGAACGGGAGCAACTCATCACTGAAAGGGGTCGGAGGAGGATGTCAGGAATCGTTCTGACCAACAGGCTGCACAGTCAGCTGAATACAACGCTGGAGCTCCAACTAACGTGTCCGAACGCACAACTCGCCGTTCCTCCGCAGGGATGGTATAACAGCAAGCGACCAGTTCCAGCGCCATTGTGTCTAAGAGAAACAGAAAGACTCCAGCGGGCAAAAGAGCGCAAAACTTGTATCACTGAGCAGCGGAGAAACATCCCCTGGTCAGATGGATGCAGGTTTCTGTTGCTGATGGGAGGGCAGAATTTGGCGCAAACAGCATGAATCGCTGACCCCTTCCTGTCAGCTGGTCAGAACATGTCAGCACCGCCATCTAATCTGCAGCAACTACAAGAAGCTTCCTGTCCGCAGGGGCCGATATTCCTGCAGAACCATTTCATCACCTTGTGGAATCTACAACCCGATGAACTGCTGCAGTTCTGAAGACCAAAGGAGTCCAATGTGCTACTAGAGGGGGGGTAATAAAGGGGCGGTCGGTGTATATCTTATCTATAGCATCTATCTACATTATCTTTAGATCTATTGTATCTTTCTGTGACTAACAAGGTATCAGCTGCAGCGCCTCTGTGTGATGCTCAGAGAGGGGTCAGCAGAGCAATGCGGCATTATTAGTAACGATGACACAATAAGTGGTATATATGTAAAGAGATATAAGGATAATGTAAATATCCTGTATCTACAGTTTTGGGGGTCTTGGAAACCCCCTTTAAGATAAGAACAGATTATGCAGAATGACTTGTTGTGCGTCACACATCTGCCCCCATATAGATGTCCTCAATGAGAGGGTCATGGATGCTAGGTATGCTGGCACGGTTTTCCTGATGTGTGAAGCATGGCGTAACGTTTCTTTCCTCCTTCCAGGCTGGCAATGCCGACGTAGGGTGGACTCTGGGATACATGCTAAACCTGACTAATATGATCCCTTCGGAGGAACCTTCTCTCCTGAAGGCCCACGATTACGACATCTGGGTGGCGTCGATATTCTTCATCGTGCTGAGTGTGGTGGCGGGACTGCTGGCTGCTCCACTGCATTGCTACTGCCGGAACGCTTGTGCAGAACAGGCATGGTGGACATGAGCCGGGGCCGGACTTCACAGACTGTACAGTCATGGCATAATTTATATGGACACAAGGATAACCCTTTATATTGTTCTAGATCGTCCAATTCATCGTACTGTATGTAGATGGTGCAGTAGGGATGTGACCGTACAGGGCATGGATGGTCTGATCGGAGCCTCGGCCACAACTCCAATGATAAAATGTAACTTTCAGAAGGCTTGGATGGATTGGAAACATCTCAAACCCCAGAAGGGTATAAGATAATGTACTTATCACATGACAGCTGTAGGTTTTATGATGGGTTTTCTGCAATAAAACTGGACGATCGTTATGATGCATAATACTTATTCCAAATGTGATGGGAGTCGTTATAGGGTCGTATTGCACAGCCCGGTGTATAGAGTGGGAGACGGCACTGGTGCTGTGAAAGAGTAACTCTAGTCTATAATAGGGGTTGTTTGGTGATTGGAAGGTGCTTGATGTTCTTTATTGGGTCAAGAACTGTCAAAGAAAGCTTTTTGACTTGCAGTATCGCTCGTCACCACATTATCAGCAATGCGCACACGCACGCACACACGCACGCACACACGCACACACCACTGGTTCACAGAACCTATTCTTGCAGTTTGATAACTTCATATGCACTGAACAATCAGTACCTTAGGAACAGCTGACATGTGACATTTGGTGATGAGTAACGCCGTACCAGGTGATGGCCACCCCACTATCTGCTCTGAGATAATGACATCTGACAGTCATGGGTAAACGTGGAGACTTGAGTAACATTAACCGCAGGCAGATTGTTGGTGCCTGGAGGTGTGCTGTCAGTATTTCTGAAACAGTCGCACTTGTTGGCTGTTCCCAAACTATATTATCAAGAGTACCAAGACTAGTTCAGCCATAGACAGAAGATCTCACAGTGGCAGAACACACGTGGTTGACCCTAGAGGCCAGCGTTGGGTGGCATATCGGATATCTCAGCAACAACGTGCCACAGTGGACCAACTGATCCAGCAGTACAACAGTTGGGAAGTTAGACCAATTTCCACAAGGACCATGCGGTGTAACTTGCATCAACTGGGGTTCAACAGCTGAAGACCAACAAGGGTGCTCCTGATGACTCCCGTCATTGCCAACACCACCTTTCATGGGCTCAGGACTGCTGAATCATATGGATGGTCGGGTTCGCATCTGGTTTAAATATGGAGCCATATCCCAAGAGTGCATCGTGGGGTTCAACAGGCCGGTGGTGGCGATGCCATGGGAGCGTTTTCCTGGCATTGTCTAAGACCGTTGGTCATCATACCACAAGCCTTGAATGGTGAAGGTTACAGGGACCTGTTAGCTGACCATCTGCACCCAGATCTTCAGGAAGTCTTCCCCCACCACAGTGCCATCTTCCAACAGGACAACACTCCTCCTCAATGAGCTTGGATCACTAGGGAGTAGTTGCGACACAACAATGAATTCTCCATACTGCTGTGGCCCTCAAGCTCACCAGAAGGTAACCTCAGTGACCATTTTTGGGATATTCTGGAAAAGGTTGTGAGATCTGCTCCCACTTATCCCCAAAATGTGCACCAACTGGCAGAGCTGCTGCAACGGGCGAGTATGGAGGATATACGCCACCTTGCAGAAACTGTGTTCTTGATGTGTAAAAGCCATGATGGCCCGAAACAGTTGGGCCAACCTGAGTAGGTTTTCCTGTTGCAGTGATTGTTCAGTGTATTAGCCTAATGTCTGACACACTGCATTATTTCGGCCGTCGTTTTGCATCCGTATTGTGGAAGTGCGTCCGGTCTGACCACGGGGATTCGGACCCCCAACGCCGAGAACCATGCTTTCTTATGATGCTCGGAGTTCGGGTCTGGAAACTTGCAGTCAGGCTGGGGCACACTTCAGTATTATGGACGCAAAGCGGCGCCAAACGATGGCAGAGTGCCACCGGCTGGCAGAGACATTCGGGACTTCATTTTCCACAAGTACATTTTCTGTTACAATAAAACAAAACAGAACAATTGCCCAAAGTGGAGAAAAAAAAGGTAAAAAGAAACCAATTTATTCAGAAAACTGTCAGCTAAACTACGTTTGTGTTTTCGGCTGTGATCTACAATGAATATGCCTGATTTTTGTACAGCTCAAATGTAGGAAGGTGAAGATCGCCCCCTAGTGGCTGATCAAGCTCATGCCAAAGTTTCTGTAGCCTCAAAACTATTTTTTGTTAAGGTGGTTTTCCGAGAGTCCGACTGATATTGATGACCTATCAGAAGGATGGAACAGCGGATTGGTGGGTATCCACTGCATGGGGCGAGTGCCGATCAGCTATTTGACCAGGCCATGGCATAACGAGGAGAGCTCATATGTAATGTAGCTAATAACACATCTGAATTGGACAAAAGTGTAATTTGGCGCGACCATTCTTTAGGTCCTAAAAAAGAACTGTATATTGAAGTTGTGACCCTTTATTTTTCTAAGTGTAAAAAACTACGTGAAAATCCACAATACATGAGGCTAAGAAGGGGCTGCAACCTCCAGTCTGGGGGCAAATTTGAATAAAAAGGGGCATTACCTTGAAGGGTAAAAAGTGAGTAGAGTGGGAGGGGTGGCACATTCTGCAGAGGGACATCGGTACATGCAGCCTGAGAACAATCTAACTCTCCTCTATGTGTAGACATATTTTATTCCTCTGTTCCTCTGAAGTAACCACCACTTCATAACATTTTCTGTGCGAACAACAAGTAAACACCGGTACCAAATTAACTCAGGTGAAGCCGGGTATATCAGCTAGTATAACTGTATACAGGAGATACCCAGATCATACCAGCATGGTCCATATCACTATATACAGGGAGATGCATAACATATACCAGCTTTTTACATATATGTATAATTATATACAGGAGATCCCTAGGTTATACCAGCATGCTCCATATCACTATATACAGGGGATGTATAATTTATGCCAGCTGTACATATATAATTATATACAGGAGATACCCAGGTTATACCAGCATGCTCCATATCACTATATACAGGAGATGTATAATTTATACCAGCTGTACATATAGATACCCAGGTTATACCAGCATGCTCCATATCACTATATACAGGGGATGTATAACTTATACCAGCTGTACATATATAATTATATACAGGAGATCCCCAGGTTATACCAACATGCTCCATATCACTATATACAGGAGATGTATAACTTATACCAGCTGTACATATATAATTATATACAGGAGATACCCAGGTTATACCAGCATGCTCCATATCACTATATACAGGATATATAACTTACACCAGCTGTACATATATAATTATATACAGGAGATCCCCAGGTTATATCAGCATGCTCCATATCACTATACACAGGATGTATAACTTATACCAGCTGTACATATATAATTATATACAGGAGATACCCAGGTTATACCAGCATGCTCCGTATCACTATATACAGGATGTATAACTTATAGCAGCTGTACATATATAATTATATACAGGAGATACCCAGGTTATACCAGCATGCTCCATATCACTATATACAGGGAGATGTATAACTTATACCAGCTGTACATATATAATTATATACAGGAGATACCCAGGTTATACCAGCATGCTCCATATCACTATATACAGGATGTATAACTTATACTAGCTGTACATATATAATTATATACAGGAGATACCCAGGTTATACCAGCATGCTCCATATCACTATATATAGGGGATGTATAACTTATACTAGCTGTACATATATAATTATATACAGGAGATCCCCAGGTTATACCAGCATGCTCCATATCACTATATACAGGATGTATAACTTATACCAGCTGTACATATATAATTATATACAGGAGATCCCCAGGTTATACCAGCATGCTCCATATCACTATATACAGGATGTATAACTTACACCAGAAAGCTTTCATGAAACATTTTAATGAATATTATGTAATAAAACAAACAGAAATGCTATCAGTTTTGCACACAAGTCGTATGAAATCTTCACTGTCATTGAAACAAACTATCAAACAAAACATAAAATGTACATAATATATCAGGAATAGTACAAAATGAAGAGAGGTGCATATTGTGCAGACTGCAGACCTCCAGCGGTGGTGGCTCCCCCCACAGGTTGTAACAGGTATATACGTCCCATTACAAGTACACCAGAGCAGGAATGAGTGAGAGTTCGCAGCCGTCCACATTACTGAGCGTGGCTGTCCATTCCACAGCGACTACGTCTACGAATACATCAGGATAGACCGTGACCTGCGCTCCTCTACCCTCACGATGCGTCTTCCTCATTAACGTTGGTGGCAAAGCACCTTGGGAATATTCCGATGCTTCCATTATAATGACCCTCCAACCATTCGGCATTGACTGTTGGGGAGCAAAAAGAGTGAAACACAAAATCCAGGCAAAGTATAGAAAAAGGCAACTAAACACAGGAGACAAGACCACCGTGACCTGCTCTCTGCGGGGCATCTTTCATGGGTAGGCTACGTTGGCATTGGTGGCCTGTAGAGCTGTCCATTCTCATACTTACCAACCCTTAAAGGGTTGTACCGCACTTACGGGTTATCCCCCGACTACGGGATCTCCATAGGGAATAAGTTGCCGATTGGTGGGCGTCTCATGGTTGAGCCCCCTATTAATTACCGCGGGGGTCACTTCTCCCTCCCGCAGTGACCTCACTATGAATGGAGCGCTGGCCGAGCATGCGCAGTAGGTGCTCCATTCATTTCAATGGGGCTGATGATAATATCCGTGAGTAGCGCTCAGGTATATCCGCAGTCACGTATATTTTTATTTTCGCTAAATGTGTTTAATTGATTGGCATCATCGTATCTATAACGGCCCGTACAATCAGGTTTAAAAAAAAAAAAGCAAAAGTGCACAAAAAGGTATTTTATTACTATTTTTTTATGCAGTTTGCTTTTTTTAACGTTCCTGTAGGAGACTTGAACCTGCAATGCTACAATCACACTGATAATACACTGCAGTACTTCTGTACTGCTGGGCATTATCACCTATCATAGTGATCACAGGTCATGACAGACCTGGATGCCATTGATTGGCATCCGACTGCCATGGCAACAAACAAGTCCTCTGTGATTACATGGCAGAGGGCCAATGACATCACAGAGGGAGCACCCAGCCCCTGCTGATCAGCTGTTCATGGGGTCACTGCGCTCATGCACGGAGCTGGTTTCTGCAGGAAGCAGACAGCTCCGTTCTTACTGCAGTGGCCAGACTTGGTATTACACACAAAGTTCTCAATCACTTCAGTGCCTGCAATACTAAGTCTGGCCACTGCAGCGAGAACAGTGCTGTCCGTTTCCTGCAAATATCATTTCAGTGCACAAGCAGACAAGCCCAGCAAACAGTTGATTGGTGGAGGTCCTGGGAGGCAGACCCTGCTGATTTACTATTGATGGCCTATCCTGCAGATAGGACATCAATAGTTTTCAAATGGACAACCCCTTTAAGGAAGCACAGAAAATAGAGAAAAGCTTAGGAAGAAGTGGTTACCTTCTGAGAAGATATCAATGATGTCACCCTGTTCAAAGGTCAGATCTTCTGGTCCTTCTGCCTTATATGTATAGATAGCTTTCATGCGACGTAGGATAGGCCTCCCCAAGCAGTGGTAGGCGTCCTGCATGGAGGAGCGGATGGTCAGTACTATTACACATACATGATTTGGTATAAGAAGTTGGGGGTCGCACAGGATTAGCTTTGATCCAGAAACAGTGCTACCCCTGTCCGTGGCCCATGTCTGGTATTGCAGCTGAACTTCATTGCAGTGACGATTGGAGACAAGTGTGGCGCGGTTTGGGAAAAAAGCGGCCATGTTTTTCTAACCTTCAGCCTCTTTAGTTATCTTTACCTTACAGCACAGCATCAGTCTGTTGTCCTTCGCCTGTTTCCACATCCCCTGCAGGTCTTCATCATCGGTCACTGATGTTAACTGTTTACCCTCCATATCCCTGTAACTGATCAATACATTTTCTGTTACGCACGGCCTCAGGCACCAAGGAGGAATGACTACTGCTACCTGTTACACCCCTGTAATTACTTGTATTCGATAAATTAGACTAGTAATGTAGTCCAGAGCTGCAATCACAATTCTGGAAGTCGGCAATACCCACTTGTGATTTGAAGTCTTTTAAGTCTTCACAACATGCATTTAGGGAATCATGGCTTAAAAGTAGGTCAGCTAAGTGCCAAAGGTACGCGCATCATCAAGCTTACTGACTCCACCAGCAGAATAGTAAGTGCAGCTCTGGAGTATAATACAGGCTGTAACTCAGGACCAGTGCAGGATAAGTAATGTATGTACACAGTGACTCCACCAGCAGCAGAATAGTGAGTGCAGCTCTGGAGTATAATACAGGATGTAACTCAGGATCAGTACAGGATAAGTAATGTATGTACACAGTGACTCCACCAGCAGAATAGTGAGTGCAGCTCTGGAGTATAATACAGGATATAACCCAGGATCAGTACAGGATAAGTAATGTATGTACACAGTGACTCCACCAGCAGAATAGTGAGTGCAGCTCTGCAGTATAATACAGGATGTAACTCAGGGTCAGTACAGGATAAGTAATGTATGTACACAGTGACTCCAGCAGCAGAATAGTGAGTGCAGCTCTGGAGTATAATACAGGATGTAACTCAGGAGCAGTATAGGATAAGTAATGTATGTACACAGTGACTCCACCAGCAGAATAGTGAGTGCAGCTCTGGGATATAATACAGGATGTAACTCAGGAGCAGTACAGGATAAGTAATGTATGTACACAGTGACTCCACCAGCAGAATAGTGAGTGCAGCTCTGGGGTATAATACAGGATGTAACTCAGGATCAGTACAGGATAAGTAATGTATGTACACTGTGACTCCACCAGCAGAATAGTGAGTGCAGCTCTGGAGTATAATACAGGATGTAACTCAGGAGCAGTACAGGATAAGTAATGTATGTACACAGTGACTCCACCAGCAGAATAGTGAGTGCAGCTCTGCAGTATAATACAGGATGGCACTCAGGATCAGTACAGGATAAGTAATGTATGTACACTGTGACTCCACCAGCAGAATAGTGAGTGCAGCTCTGGAGTATAATACAGGATGTAACTCAGGAGCAGTACAGGATAAGTAATGTATGTACACAGTGACTCCACCAGCAGAACGGTGAGTGCAGCTCTGGAGTATAATACAGGATGTAACTCAGGATAAATACAGGATAAGTAATGTATGTACACAGTGACTCCACCAGCAGAATAGTGAGTGCAGCTCTGCAGTATAATACAGGATGTAACTCAGGGTCAGTACAGGATAAGTAATGCATGTACACAGTGACTCCACCAGCAGAATAGTGAGTGCAGCTCTGGAGTATAATACTGGATGTAACTCAGGAGCAGTACAGGATAAAGTAATTTTCATATACACTGTTCAAAGAAATGAAGGGAACACTTAAAGGCGTTCTGACATGAATAATGTTTTCATGCTTTAACAGCCATTGTTCCCTGGTCTGCCTAATGGACACAGGGAACCCACGATTTTTGGCGTGTTAAAGCATAAAAACCTATGCTTACCTTTTCTTCTGTTGATGTTGTGCAGCGGCGGTCATCTCCCAGCAGGCTTTCTTCTTCCTCCGACGAGCCAGGACGGGCCGCCAGCCTCCAGGATTGCGCGCATGTGCAGAAGACAGGTGCCCTCTGACGGGAGTCAGGACGGGCCGCCTCTCCACTGCGCACGTGCAGAACTCGGAGTTCAGCCAGGACGGACAGGCTGCTTGTGACGTGGCGCCTGTCCGTTCACCTCAGAAGTGGCTGACAGACGGAGCAGAGCAGGAAGCAGTCATTTTGACAGCTCCAGCTCTGCTTCTAGAAGCCACAGAAGAAGATGCCCGACAGAGAGGACATGCCTGGCGATCGGTCCTGGCCAGGCAAGGTAAGTAAAAAAATTTTTCTCATGTCAGAACCCCTTTAAATTACACAATGATCATGACAGTTTGCAGGGCTCTGGTAGCTCCTCCTGTCCCTCCGGTCCTGATGCTGGAGGGTATTCTGTAGGGCTCTGGTAGCTCCTCCTGTCCCTCCGGTCCTGATGCTGGAGGGTATTCTATAGGGCTCTGGTAGCTCCTCCTGTTCCTCCGGTCCTGATGCTGGAGGGTATTTTATAGGGCTCTGGCAGCTCCTCCTGTTCCTCCGGTCCTGATGCTGGAGGGTATTTTATAGGGCTCTGGTAGCTCCTCCTGTCCCTCCGGTCCTGATGCTGGAGGGTATTCTGTAGGGTCTGGTAGCTCCTCCTGTTCCTCCGGTCCTGATGCTGGAGGGTATTCTATAGGGCTCTGGTAGCTCCTCCTGTTCCTCCGTTCCTGATGCTGGAGGGTATTCTGTAGGGCTCTGGTAGCTCCTCCTGTTCCTCCGGTCCTGATGCTGGAGGGTATTCTATAGGGCTCTGGTAGCTCCTCCTGTTCCTCCGTTCCTGATGCTGGATGGTATTCTGTAGGGCTCTGGTAGCTCCTTCTGTTCCTCCGGTCCTGATGCTGGAGGGTATTCTATAGGGCTCTGGTAGCTCCTCCTGTTCCTCCGTTCCTGGTGCTGGGGGGTATTCTGTAGGCCTCTGGCAGCTCCTCCTATTCCTCTGGTCCTGATGTAGAAGGTCATTTTTGTAGGACTTCTGTATAAATTTTTGAAATGGATACACATCTCAGCCCCCGAGGTGGGTAAGTGCTCCTGAGGATGCTGTGAGCTGTGTATGTATACAGTAATATACACGCTTTGTTAAAAATAATGCAGCCCCTCGTAGAAGTTGTCGTTTAATTGCAGACCCCGTCCTGCGGTTCCATCTCAGGCAGAAATACAAATGATGAGAGTTGTGGTGATTAGATGAACGGTCTTATCACCAAAGGCCCTCAGAGTGGTTCCACCCCCCTTGGCCTATAAGAGGCTCTCGGAGGCTACTTGTGTGTTGTGGACCTCCATCACATCTTGTATCCAAGCTCGAGGCGGCCCAACAGGATCATAGAGCCTCCATTATGTCCGTATTACATCTTGTATCGAAACTAGGGGTGGTACAACAGGGTACTAGAGCCCCCATGCCCGCCCGTATCACATCTCGTATCCAAGCTAGAGGCGGTAAAATAGAGTACTAGAGCCTCCATGCCCGCCTGTATCACATCTTGTATCCAAACTAGGGGTGGTACAACAGAGTACTAGAGCCTCCATTCCCCCTGTATCACATCTTGTATCCAAACTAGGGGTGGTACAACAGGGTACTAGAGCCTACATGCCCCCTGTATCATATCTTGTATCCAAGCCAGAGGCGGTACAACAGGGTACTAGAGCCTCCATGCCCACCCGTATTACATCTTGTATCCAAGCTAGAGGCGGTACAATAGAGTACTAGAGCCTCCATGCCCCCCGTTTCACATCTTGTATCCAAGCTAGAGGCGGTACAATAGAGTACTAGAGCCTCCATGCCCCCTGTATCATATCTTGTATCCAAGCTAGAGGCGGCCCAACAGGGTACTAGAGCCTCTATGCCCGACTGTATCACACCTGGATTCAAGCTAGAGGCAGTACAACAGGGTACTGGAGCCCCCATTCCTGCCTGTATCACATCTTGTTTCCAAGCTAGAGGCGGTACAACAGGGTACTAAAGCCCCCATGCCCACCCGTATCACATCTTGTATCCAAGCTAGAGGCGGTACAACAGGGTACTAGAGCCTCCATGTCCACCTGTATCATATCTTGTATCCAAGCTTGAGGTGGCCCAACAAGGTACTAGAGCCTTCATGCCTGCCTGCATCACACCTCGTATCCAAGCTGGAGGTGGAACAACAGGGCACTAGAGCCGCCATGCACACCTGTATCAATTCTTGTATCCAAGCTAGAGGCAGTACAACAGGGTACTAGAGCCTCTATGCCATATCACATCTTGTATCCAAGCTAGAGGTGACCCAACAAGGTACTAGAGCCTTCATGCCCACATCACACCTTGTATCCAAGCTAGAAGTTGCACAACAGGGCACTATAGCCTCTATGCCCACCTGTATCACATCTGGATTCAAGCTAGAGGCGGTACAACAGGGTACTAGAGCCTCCATGCCTGCGTGTATCACATCTTGCATCCAAGCCAGAGGTGGTACAACAGGGTACTAGAGCCTCCATGCCTCCCGTATCACATCTTGTATCCAAGCTAGAGGCGGTACAACAGGGTACTAGAGCCTCCATGCCCACCTGTATCACATCTTGTATCCAAGCTAGAGGCGGTACAATAGGGTACTAGAGCCTCCATGTCCACCTGTATCACATCTTGTATCCAAGCTAGAGGCCGTACAACAGGGTACTAGAGCCTCCATGCCCACCTGTATCACATCTTGTATCCAAGCTAGAGGTGGTACAACAGGGTACTAGAGCCTCCATGCACACTTGTATCACATCTTGTATCCAAGCTAGAGGCGGTACAACAGGGTACTAGAGCCTCCATGCCCACCTGTATCACATCTTGTATCCAAGCTAGAGGCCGTACAACAGGGTACTAGAGCCTCCATGCCCACCTGTATCACATCTTGTATCCAAGCTAGAGGCGGTACAACAGGGTACTAGAGCCTCCCTTCAGGGGGTCAGTTTTCTAAACTAATAGTCCTTCTAGGGGAGGAATTCATTTTGACAGTAAGTCTACATAAAACAAAACACTGTAGATTGAATAATGTACCTGAGTTGGACGCGTATTTGTTCCCCTTGCTGTTTCAGTTTGTTCCTGAGGAGGCGCTGTAACTCCTGGTAACTGATGTTTTTGCTCACCAACAGATCTACTGTGAACTCGGTGTGCACCTGTAGTTTCAGCATATCCCCCTCCGATAGTGGAGACCCCACGTCACACACATCCTCTTCGTCATTTCTTATTGCCTGTGTCAGAGAATAAAAGGTTAGTAATAAGATGTAGTTGAAGGGGCGCCAACCTCTCATATCATATCATAGAATGGTAGAGTTGGAAGGGACCGGGTCATCGGGTCCTCCGGGGTCATCGGGTCCTCCAGGGTCATCGGCTCCAACCCCCAGCTCAGTGCAGGATCACTAAATCATCCCAGACAGATATCTGCCCAGCCTCTAACTATACATTCTCCACTTGTCTTGGCCGTTGGCGCTGACTGGCACTGCAGTCCAGCAGCATTCAAGTAAAAGGAGCTGAGCTTCAATACCAAACACAGCTTATGGCCGAAGGTGGAGCCGCTTCCCCATCTGCAAATGCCTAAAACATGGGACTACGAGACTGTCAGGAGAAACGCACAAGTGCTGCTGATACCGCAGCTTGTAATATCTACACCTGTAAGGCGGCATTCACACGGGAGCTTCAAGCGCAATGTCTGACCACTAGACATATGGTCCGATACCGTGCGTGTAAATCAGTGTTCCCCAACTCCAGTCCTCAGGGACCACTAACAGGTCAGGTTTTCAGGATTTCCTCAGTGTTGCACAGGTGATTTAATTATTGCCGATGCCTTTACGTGGTCGAGACTTAAAATACCTGTCGAGCGGTTCCGGATCGATCGGCCTTGACACGGCACATAGGCAAGCCTGGAGTCAGCCACACAGGTATAGATAATTAATTTATCTTACCGTCTTATGATGGTTTGTTGGGCCCGCCAAGTCCAAGGTTGCCTATGTCCGTGCCTTGTTTCCAGTCGTCTCCAGATCCTATCGACCACTCCCCGTACGGGCCACCAACTGTCATCCACGTGAATGCACCCTCAGGCTCTATTTACATGGCCGACTTTCCTGTGCGATTGTGGATTGCAAAACGTAAAAAATTTGCACAAAAAATATAACCTGTTATTGTAGACGCGTCGATTTACAGGTGTGATTGTTCTCCTGCAGGGATATTTTGAGACTGAAAATCGTAGCATGTTCTACTTTCCTGTGATTTTGCAGAAAGGTCGCCTGTTATTTCCTATGGGCGAGTTAAAGGTCGCATCACACTCGTATGAACATGTGTGTTTCATGCGTGTGCAATGGGATTTTTTTATTTTCCTATAAAAATACGTGTGAAAATCACATGTTCCGCTTGGCGATGAGACTTTCTTGCAAATTGAATTGCACTTGCAGTTAAAAAAAAAACATCACATTTTTGAAGGCGCGAGTTTCTCTGACCGGCATCACACTTGTCCGCGTGAATCCAGCCTAAATATCCCTCCCCATTATGTGTTGACCTATAGAAGAGTTCCTTAACATAAAGAAGCAGTCTTCTTTTCACCTCTTTGACTTCCCGCTCGACGGGTGCAGAACTCTGCAGTGCGACGACCATCTCTACCCTCTGACTAGGTGCCCGTGGGGCAGCCTCCTTGATCACTGTGGGTGAGGACCTCTCTGCTGGTTCAGGATGGACAGGCGTCTCCTCTAACGGGTTTTCCTCTGGAGGAACACACTTCACTATCTCTTCCTCATCTTCATTATGGACACTTGTATCCAGCACTTGGTTGTCTTCCCAGAAAGCTTCTGAATCATCTATTTCTGGGTTCTGGATAAGAAGGAAGAGTTTAATCACGACCTAAAATACATGATTGTGATCATTTCTACTCCCGAACATATAATTACCTCACTGGGTACCGGTGGGTCAGTTGTGGGCTGTGGTGGTACATGCCAAGATGGTAGCAGAGTACCTGTAATAGACAGTAATTATCCACATCATACAATGCAAGAAACCTTGGTTGGTGTACTCTGACTGATACAAGGTCGCATCCCCAGCCTCTCACCACCATTGGATAGGACACCAGCCTTCCAAGTCAGCCAGGAAGACTTTCCAAGATTTTGGATTTTCTATACAAAATACCTCCAATGGTCATTATTATCTTCATACAGTCTGAATTTGTCAATGATTATTCTTTAGCCCATCAGCACTTTTTGGCGTACATGTACGCCCTCTGCCATTGGGATTTTTACGGAGCAGGATCGGGTACAAGCTGTCTTTTAAAGACCCCCATGGCTGCCATGTATTTCTGCATATTAGGACAAGCCTGTGGCCTGTCTTCATAGAATGCTGGCAGAAAAAACCATATAGTGCAATACTTCAGGATTGCAGTATATGGTATAAGCAATCAAATGATCACAAGTTCCCTATGGAAACTAAAAAAAATAAAAATAAGTGAATAAAGATTTTTATTATTATTATAAAAAATAAGGGATACTAAAAAAAAACAAAAAACACATTTTCCTGTTTTCATAATAAAAAAAAATTGGGATCACCCTGTATGAAAAACTCCAATCTATCAAAAGAGCACATAATTATTTGAATTGCGGACCGGCCAACCAGCGCTTCCACGTACATCCACAGTGAAGAAAATAGAAGACTTGGAAGAGTAAGCAGAAGACCTGGAGAGCATTGCGGGCTCCCACATACGGAATCCGATCCGCCCGTGGACATGAGGCCTAACATGTATCGCACACGGTGAACATAGTCATCAGAAATAAATTACTCAACGTCAGAATTGCGCTCCTCTCCAAGAGAATACGGTATTTAATAAGAAGCCATCAAACAGTCACATGAACCCAAAAATGGGACCAATAGAAACTACAGGATGTCACACAAACAATGAGCCCTCCAGCCTTCTCTAGGGCATATCCGCTCCAACCCACCCATCTTAGAGATACAGGCGGGCGGCCCCGTGCACAAGGTGGCGGTGTATGCAGATGATTTATTGTTCCCTCAATGCCACCTGTTTCACTGCCCAACATAATAGCCGAACTTAAAAGATATGCCCAATTATCCAACTTCAATAAATGACCAAATACTGCTGCACGGCACATTTCCCTACCTCAACCGCTGGCACGCCTGAAAGAGGCTCTCATTTCGCTGGGTCCAAGAACACATAAAACACCTCGGTATACACCAAACCGCAGATACAAGGGGTCTTTACTCAGCCAATTATCCAGGTTTATTAGGGGAGATTACAACAGACTTGAACGCCCGGACGGAGGGGCTATTCTCGTGGCTTGGTAGATGTTCCTTCTTTAAAATGAACCTTCTCCCAAGACGGCTATATCTTTTTCAGGTCCTTCCAGTCTATATACCATCACAATTTTTTTAGACATCTTAATTCCCTAATGATCAAATGTATCTTGGCAGACAAACCCACTCGAATAGCTCGGGCCACACTGGTAGGGCCTAAAATGGAGGGTGGTTTGGGTCTTCCAGACATAAGGGCATACCACCAAGCATCCAATTTACAGAGGGTGGTAGACTGGCACACACACGGGGGCACCAAGCAATGGGTCTCTATAGAGCGGGGAGCCTCATCTTGTGCCCTTAATAGCACTACCCTGGTTACAAGGTGACTTGCCCCTGAGGTCAAAGATCACCCCACAATAAGTCCCACTATGAAGACAATCCTTGGGGTCCTTCAGAGAAAGGATCTCTCACCGGTCCCCTCTACACTGTTCCCAATCTTAGGTAACCCCTCCTTTCCACCGGGATCAGAGAGCGGGGATTTCTGTAGATGGCTAGACAACAAAAAATTCAGAGCTATTGATTTCATACAAGAGGACACCTGGCTTCCAGTCGAGTCCCTAGGCAGTGTTACGGATTCCGCCTCCCTTCAACACTTCCTTACTTCCCTCCCCATCTGTCCGAAGACCCCGACCGAACAGTTATGTTTGGGAACGGACCCATCCAGACATCCACTTTTGTGTATTTATAATCTATTGACTGCCGAGCCCGACTCAATAGTCCCCTCATTCATACAGAGCTGGGATGTGTATTTGCGCTGTGTTCTTGCAGAATGCGGATTGTATATTTGCGCCAACAACTGTTTTTTACAGTTTTTTTTACATGCACAAATCAAATATGCAGCAATGTCCTCAGCCATTGAAGCGGCCAATTAGTTTCATGACTTCACAATCCTCCCTGCGCAAATGTGCTGGAAACTAGTGTAAATCCGGTCTCGGAGCATTCACGTGGGCGATTGTAACGTGCACGATCCGTCTGATCGCGATATGGATGGGACTCGTGTAATAGTAACACAGTGACTTCTATGTCTTTATTCACATGAGTTGTTTTTTTCTCGCTGTGAGATTGAACAGTCGCCGTATGCTCTATTTTTGCGCGACTCCTCACAAGGATTGACAATATTTCCTATGGGATCTTTAAAGAAAAGATAAATAAATAAAATCACATTGCACTGGCGCATCACGCAATTTGGTTTTTACCATTGAAACTCTTGTAAACACCTGCGTTTTTTTCTTCACGCGCGGGAATAACAGGCATGAAAATCGCAAGTACATAAATACAATGTAATGCGCTTTTAAGCAAAAATGCATCCCACCCGCACCCAGAATAGCAGGTTTCTCAGCCCGATATTGTGCTCACCCGTGTGACTGCACCGACTCATTCAAACCCGTCTATGAGGCAGGACACCAGCCCTCACATCAGCTCTAACTACAAACCCCCCACTCCCAATCCTCCGCATATCGAGAGGACAGCGGATGCGCCCACTAAGTGCCGTCAGGTGGGTGACACATGCCCTTTCATTTCAGCATCCCCTAGTAGTCAATAGCAGATGCCCATACAAATGTCTATAAGCCTAACATTTAGCTCAGTTCCGGATTTGCGAACTTTCCCATGAAAGTTCAGTACACAGCTCACCTGCGGTCTTCACGTTGGGTCTTGTGGGCGGCATCTTCGTGGGGGGCATAGGAATCCCATTATTAATTTTCTGTTAAAAAAAAAAATAATCCATAACTATTATCTTTAGTGCTTTCATCTAGAGACAGCGCCACATCTGTCCACAGGTTGTGTCTGGTACTGCAATGCAGTTCCATTGATGTGAATTGATTTGAGCTGCAATACCAGACACAACCTGTGGACAGATGTGGAGCTTTTTTTTTGGAAGAAATCAGCCATGTTTTTCTATTCTTGTATATTCCTTTTAAGTAATTTAACCCTTCAGTGGAAAGCCCATTTTACGCCCAAATGACCAACTAATTTTTCAGTATTTTGGGACCTGTGATACTAGTTCCAGGAGGTGTGGCATGATTGTGCTGGCTGGGTAAAGTGTTCTCCAGCTGGCCAATCCCCTCTGTCTGCTGCCTATATCAGCCCTCTGGCTAGAGGGAGCTAGTTTTCCTCATTTCCCCCTTGTGTTAGCATTCATGCTTGTTGTTAGTTTGGCATGAGCTGCGATATGTTCTGTGTGTCTGTGCTGGTTGCCAGACACGTGGTGTGAACAGTCTTGTTCCATTTTATATATATTCCATGCTGTGTTGGTGTGTACTATGCCCAGTACTGCATGGATCATTGACCATCTCTGGGCTAGTTAGGTCCATAGGTTTCAGCGCGGGGCTGTCCCTATCAGGACGATCGCCCTGCTTGCAGGCAGGTTTCCTGAGGTTAGTTCTCTCATTAGAGTAGGGACCCTAGAGGGAATAAGCACCTGTGAAGTGAGCCCGCAGGCTTAAGTATCTTGGCCAAAATATAAACTAATACCTTGTACGTTCTACAGTTATTCCATCTGACTGTGTGCAGGTATGCAGGTGAGTGTTTTGGCCATTTGTCAGTCATTGTCTTATGTCTGTCCATGAATTCTGCCCGCTGTTTCCGAGTTCCGTCTGAGTTCCCTAGTTCATGTAAGAAGTGGACGTAACATTTTTCTGCCAATATAGCCATTTGAGAGCTTGTTTTTCACAAGACACATTGTATTGTGTAGTGCCAAAATGTATTCTATAACTTTTATTAATCTTTTTAGAGGTTAATTGGGAAATTCTGCCATTTTTTAAATCTAATTTTTACAGAGTGCAGCATGCGGTATAAATAACATTCTTCGGGTCAGCAGGATTCCAGCGATAACAAGTTTATGCAATTTTTAAAAATATTTTTATATTTCGCTATTTATACGAGGGGCTGCTGATAAGTCTTTGGCTTTACCCAGAAAGAAACGAGATAGGAAGATGAAGCTTTCCATTTCTCCCACATCCTCCCCACTGATGCCAACACACTTCTTACATCAGGATTCCAAGTTCTGGAAGCCGTGCAAAAAGAAGGATTTCAGTCGCGCCTCACACCAGTCATCCGTAGCAGCCGTGGCATCAGAAATGGGGTGACATTTGGTCCCCTTGAGGTGTTTCTTCTGGAAACAGATGATAGTCGGAGGGAGCTAGATCTGGTGAATAAGGTGGGTGGTCAACCAGCGGGAAGCCTAGCTCCACCAGTTTTGCCGCGGTCTCTTGTGCCGTGTGAGCAAAGGCGTTGTCTTGCAGGAACAAGATTCCTTTGGACAGCTTGCTGCACCTTTTGGCCTTCAGAGCTGCCTTCAATTGGTCCAAAAGTTCAATGTTATACCTTGCATTGATGATGGAACCATTGTGAAGGTCGTCCACTAGCAGCATGCCCTCCTTATCTCAGAACACAGACGCCATCACCTTAGTGGCTGAGGACCACTGGGCCTCCACTCTGACTGCTCCCCCTAGTGGTGGCTGTATATATCTGTATGTAGTGAGCTCCCCCTAGTGGTGACTGTATATATCTGTACACAGACGCCATCACCTTAGTGGCTGAGAACCACTGGGCCTCCACTCTGACTGCTCCCCCTAGTGGTGGCTGTATATATCTGTACACAGACGCCATCACCTTAGTGGCTGAGAACCACTGGGCCTCCACTCTGACTGCTCCTTGGTTTCAGGGTCATACACATAAATCCAGGTCTCATCCATGGTGACCAGTCGGTCCAGGAAGTTCTTATCAGTCCGGAAACGCTGACAAATGGACCGGGAAGTTGTCACTCGATGCTCTTCTGATCTGTTGTCACACATTTGGGGACCCACTTTGCAGATGGCTTCTTCATGGATAATGACACAAACACGTTCCCCACAAACCCCCATGATGTCGGCTATTCCTGCAGCCGGCCGATTCTCCAGTATGAGGTTGTGCGCAGCATCGACGATCTCCGGAACAACAACCCCTCTCGGTCGTCCAGGACGTTCCTCATCATTGGGGCTGAAGTGGCCCCCAGTCCATAACTGTAGAGTATGAAGGGCATTGATCCGCTGATGTCTGCCACATATCACCAGGAATATCCTGCGCCGACTTTATCACTCCTCTGCTCTCATTGGCTGTGACTATCGCCTTAGACGCCGCCATTTTGTTTTCCCGCGTGCCGAGATCACTGTTGCCATAAGCTACAAACACATATATTAGACACATAAGGCTTTCATGTGATGGAACATTCGTTACCATAGAAACAAAAAAAGAACACAAAGCCAAAGACTTATCAGCAGCCCTCGTACGCACCAAATACGCTTCTCTTCTTTTTTTTTTTTTAAGATTTGTTTGTGTCGCCTTTTTCTTCTTGCATCACTGGGGCTCTGTGAGGACTTGTGGTGTTTGCAGGATTAACTTTAGTCTTCATTTATCCCATTTTTGGGAACATATAACATTTGGATAATTTTTTATTCTGTTTTGTCTAGTAGCGAGACTAACAAAACTTACAGTTCTGACGTTTAATCTTTTTTTTTACTGCGTTCATCATATAAATAGATTTACTTCTGCAGGACCGTCTGATTATGTTGATAGTAAATCTACTGAATTTATATAGTTTTTTTATATCTTGCTACTTTTTCACATTTTTTTCCTTCAGTCCTGTTTGAGTTTTTTGGGAGGAATTTTTGTGGAACGAATCGCACGTTTATTGGTACCAATTAGTGATCCGTATAACTTTATCGCTTTCTATTCTGATTTTTGTAAGGTGAGATGTACAGAATTAGCTATTTTTGCCATGGCATGCACTGTGCAGGTTAAATAATGTAACTTTTTTTCCGTTGGTCAGTACAAATGCAGAGACACCCGATTTTTTTTTTACATAGTAAAAGGGAAAGGTGGGGTTATGATATTTTCATTTTTTAAATATTTTTTACACTTTTTCAACTTTATTCATGTCCCACTAGGGTACATGAATATCTCTACCGTTGATTGCTATATGTCAGTATGGCACTATATTATATTGCACATGAAGCTCACTCAGAGTCCTCCGGGTGCCATGGTAACCCATCAGGACCTTGGGATCACATTGCAGGGTTCTGATGGGTGACAGAGGGGATTCCCCAGTCATCCTTTTCCATGCCGCTTTCCCATTGACTGCCGCATGTAAGGGGTTAAAAAGCAAGGATTAGCAGTTTCCCGGTCCTCACTGTTAGAGCAGGTGCCAGGTTGTCACCAGACAGACATTCCTATTGGCACGGGGAACTCGTGTCGGCATTCTGATGCAATGCCATAAAAAGGAGTTACATCAGAATAAAGCCCATTAGTGACCTCTGTAAAAAAGTGTATGGGCGGTCACTAAGGGGTTAAGCACAATATAATGCAATTACCTTCATATCTGCCTTAGGTGCGTCCACTGGTTCCAAAAAATTAGCTGGAATGAGAATTTTCTATAAATTGGACAAAAAAAACAAAAACAAACAAACGTTACAAAGTTCAGAGAGGTTGTCACGGCCCCGTAATGACTGCTGTGCGCTCATCTACCCATCGTGAGGCGCTTACCTGCCCGTCGTGGATGGCCGTTGCCCAGTCTCCATGTTTGTTCAGAACGAACAAGATGCTGTTGGCCCTCACCGCCACGTCCCGCGAGTTCTCCGGATAGTAGTGCACCATGACGCGGTGGTAACCCGCATCCCGGCCTCTGTGGGTCACATGACATCGTTAGGTCCCTACTGCTTGCAAAATGCTAATTATTTGTATAGAGAAGCAGAAGGAGGAACTTACTGCATGGCCTCCTGGCACGGCTGGTAGAATCCCGCCTTCTGCAGAGAAGAGACCACCAAGACACTGACTACCTAATACAGCAGGCGTCCGATAATCCAGAAACCAGATTCTCTGGACTAGCAGACTGATGTAAACGTTACAGGCACTATATGTTATGGAGACAGGGGACTGACCTGAGGACGGAGGGGCTCGAAGCCGCTGTACTGGTCATTGGGAACCACAGATGAGAGGATCTGAGGAGGAAACGATGGATGTTCAGGACTTGTAAGAGGATGCAGGGAGATGTAAGACTTACAGATAGACTCCCCCCCCCAACAACAACAAGGGCCCATAGTAGTGGCGTGTCCCTATAGAAGATACTCTAACCACAGGCACCTTGACCATGGGCCCACAGCTTCTTAACCCCTTCAGGACCAGAAATTACCAGTTTTTATTTCCGCCTTTAGAGCCGTAACGTTTTAATTTTTCCATGACATATCCGTATGAGGGCTTGTTGTGTTTTTGTGGTATCATTAAATGTATGGAAAAACTTTTAAAAATACTTGAGTGGGAGAAATTAATAAATTAGACCGTGCCAGGTTAGTTTTTACAGCGTTCAGTGGGATTATGCAAATACGAAATTTATATAGTTTTTCAAAAATGTTCTTCTATTTTAAAATATTAACTACATTTTTTCTTCTATTCTGACTAGAGATGAGCGAACGTGTTCTTAACGAGGACTTACGCACCCGAACACCGGCTTTTCCGAGGACTTCAGTGTTCGCGCGTAAAGATTCGGGGGGCGCCGGGGGGCGGGGAGAGGCGCGGCGGCATGGGCGGCAGCAGCGGGGAACAGGGGGGAGCCCTCTCTCTCTCCCTCTCCCCCCCACTCCCCGCCGCACCCCCCCGCGCTGCCACGGCGACCCCCGAACTTTTTTCGCCTGAGCACGGAAGTCCTCGCAAAGTTCGGTGTTCGGGCGAAAAGGGGCGGGGCCGAACACGTTCGCTCATCTCTAATTCTGACATGTAACTTTTTTATTTTTTTTTTTGATTGGGCCTTGTGAGGGCTCATTTTTTGCAGGGTGAGCTGTAGTTCTTATTACCACCATTTTGGGAAACATATGTCTTTCTGATCACTTTTTATTTCAATTTTTTTGAGAGCAGGATAACAAAATATATAGCAGTTCTGGCATTCTGTTCCTTCTTTCTTATGGCCTTCACCATGCGGGATAAATATATAACTATCAGATCATAGTCCAACCGGGGAGAGAGAGATGGCGGCGGGGTTGCAGGGCTTCCACCGAGAGCGTGGGAAGAGGCAGCGGGGCTAGACGGATCACCCTCTAGCCCCACCTCTCTGTGGTTTACTATAGGGATTCTCTGTGAATATAGCCCTGCCCACTATATGAAGCCCCACCCACTCTCTGCTATGGGGATATTCCTCGGGATTTCCCCATAGCAGCGAGATTTAGCGGAGCTATTGGGGATCTCCCCAGAGCATGGATAGTGAGTGAACCTGTGAGGGATTTCCCCATACCAAGGGATAGACAGCGGAGCAATGGGGGATTACCTCTTTGCTTCTCTCCGTGCTATGGGGAGATCCCAAAGTCCTGTGGGGCTTTTTCCCTCTCCTCCTGGAGCAGCTGCACTTCTCCAAGCTCAGCAGCTCCGGTGAAAGGGCAATGTTTCATACAATGAACAGATTAAACATTGCCTGTTCACGCGTTTGCATTCCTATAGGTGCGCACAAAACACGCTCGTCTAACCGTGAGGTCAGCGGTAGTTGCACATGTGCACCACCACTCTAATGACTTACAGGCTCTAATGAACTTGGCTATCTCCAGTGGCCCCATTGAAATGAATGGAGTGTCGGCCCTCACTTCAGGACAAGCCAGACCCCATTCCCAGGATCGGTGGGGATCCCAGCATTCCAGTAGTTGGACCCCCAGCAATCTGACAGTTATTCCCCATGTTGTGAGTAGGAGACAATTGGCTGCAGGGGGTCGGTAAATGGATTGTGATATTTAGCCTCTTAGTGACCATAATACGCCTTTTTACTGACCTCACTAATGGGCTGTAAACCCGCACACACATCTTGTTAAGGCGGTGGCTTGGCGGACTACTGACAGCGGGGCTCCTGCCCTAACAGCCGGGAATGGAGAAACCTCAGATCCTGGCAATTTAACCCTTACATGCCACAAACAACAACTGCAGCATGTTAGCAAATGACAGGGAGAAGGGCTCCTTCACCCATTAGTACCCCGTGGTGCGATCACAAGCTACCAATAGGTTTCCATGGTAACCTGAAGCATGACAAAGACCTCCATGTTTGCCATGTAATTCAGCCTATTAGGTCCCGCCTCCTGCAGAGTCTAATAGGCTGCTGTCATGGGCTTATTAGATTGTACTACATAAGTAATGCAGTGTACTATCCTGGTGATTGAACCATCACACCTTCAAGTCGCCTTCCGGGACTAAAAAATAAATAGTGTAAAAAAGTTCGTTAAACTTTATTTAAAGAAAAAGAAGTAGTAAAAAATTAGAAAATCTCCATTCACTTGGTGCCGCAGTAAGATCTCCTTCAGTTAAGCGTTCTTTTTGCGCACAAATAGCCATGCAAAAAAAAAAACCGCCTCTCGCGTGTTTAAAAAAAAAAAAGCATGAATGCAGCTAAGTGCGTGATCGACATTCGCACGTAATTTGTGTCCGGTCCCATCTTTTTCACGCAGCGCAGACCTTAGATGCGAGCATTGTAGCCACGCATGTCCTGACTTTTGATGATGCAAGTATTTTGCGCGTCCAAATATCATGTAAACACTTCTACAGGAAACCCTTGGATTTAACAGACGCCATCTTTTTGCGTGCCTATAACGCGCAAAAAAAAAAAGGGTCGTCTGAATGCGTTCTACTCGTGCTGCTCAGATGAGAAAGTTGTCAAGGGATTTTTACCATTATCATAATCGCTGTTAATATAAAACCCCAAAAACAATTGTGGAAATTCTGGACATTTTTTTCCATCTGCTTTCCCCGTCAAAAGTGCAACAAAAGTTATACGACACATTATATGGACCCCGGAGTGGGGCCATGAAAATATACAACTTGGCCCAACAAAAAAAAAACAAGCCCTCATACAGCTGCCAACAAGCCATGGCTCATGCAGTGCAACAATGAAAATAGTTTGGTCTTTAAGGCACAAAGTAGGCTGGATACTACAGGGTTAATGATTCAAGGCCCAAATCACTCAATCCACCCCAAGATCGGGAAGACGACCAAGATATCGTCTACTTTAGGTGGAGTTACACTTGAACTCCTTTTTTTCTGGAGTCCGGGCAGATCAATAAACATAAGAGGAAAGTGTATATACAGAAAGTTACATTTGATATGTCCTATGTTACATTTTGATACATGTTGCTTCTTGGACAACTCTTTATCTAGAAGTCAGTGACCTATTGGGTAATTGAGCCTTATTGACAAGCAGGAGGTTTGCTGCCACAGTTTATAGATTCACATTGAGTCGTTTCAGGTGTAATGCTCTTTGCTCACCTTCGGTTTACCCAAGAAATCTATGGACTTCAACTGGTCCACTTCATGCTTTCGAGGTCTGAAAATCTCCCCCTCTGGTATGCAGATTGGTTGCAGCAGACATTGGCTCTGTAGGAAGAAACAATCCATGGAGAGGCCGTGTCAGAATAGATTTCATATCATTATACTGTAATATAGTAGTAGGTGGCTCGGCTACAGAGGAACCTCACTGAGGTCCTGGAAACTAGGGGAAGGTGGTAAATGTACTTTTGTTACCTCCGAACATAATCTTTATATATGACTGTACTCCTTATCTTGGATATGAATATGGTATTAGGGAAAATTAAAGGGGCTCTGTCAGGTCTGTATCTGAGAGCAGCACAGGATAAAGGGAGAGCCGTGGAGCCCAGGGATATATCATTTCTTCTTGTTTAATTCAGTATTTTTATGGAAAAAGCAGATAAAATGCTGCCAAGATTCACATAGAGCATGCAAGTCCTGTTTGCCCCACCCACAAAGAATGAGTGACAGCAGACACCTATGCAGAAAAAAAAGTTATTGACTTTGTGTTGGTTGGACAAGCAGAACCCACAGGCGTACCCTTACATTCTAGGTGACGTTGAGCTGTGTGGTCTGTGAAGTGCCCCTCAGTGATTGCGAAAAATCCAAGGAACTTTATATAATGAGCTGAGACACTGCAGGAGAGACTATTGGGTCTTGTTTACTGGGGAGATTTGTTATCGTCTGTGTGTTTGTACTGTTTGTGGACCAAAAGTGTCTTGAGACACAAGAAAAATGTATTCAATAAAAAAAGATTTGAATTTTAAAAAAAAGAACCCACAGACTTTCTCAATAAGGCCTGGAAGGGAGAGCAGGACTTACAGGCTTTTTGGATGATTGGGCCAAGGAGGCAGGGCTCACAGGCTCTCTATGACTGAAGGATGAAGGTAAGAGGACAAGTTTTCTCTGAGCGGGTGGGGCAAACAGAACTGACAAGCTTCCTCTATGAGGCCTGGTAGCAATTATCAGCTTTTTACATGAGTGTATGGAATCAAACCATAACAAATTATATAACTCTATAGTCTATCCTAGCAGGATAAACTGGATCCTTAATCTGAAACACTCATGCTACTGCACACCAAACAGTGCTAAATAATAAAGAGAACCGCAAACAAAGGAAACACTGTCCCTAATGAACCTTAGCCAGGAAAGGAAACTGCCTATATGCAGGAAACCCATCCTGACAAGAACGAACCTGACCATGTACCTTGGCCACCAGTAAAACCTACGTGGGATAGGGGAAGAACACAGGGAACAAGATGAAAATGAAACAAGATGAAAATGATAACTCATATCACAGTCAGAGGAGAACTGGAAACTAAACAGCACTGAAGATCAGCACCAGGACCGGCCAAATAGTCCTGACAAATACCCACAGGTGAGGACAAGCACGTCTCACCTAATAGCACTCCCACCAGAGCCAGAAGACAGGGAAATACATACAAACCTGAAAAACAGCAAAGTGTATAACGTAGCTGTGGGGGACTGGGAGGCGGGGCTAGCTAGATGTAGAGGAAGGAAGCGACCAAGGGAAGGTGTTAGAGGGATAGGAAAGAGAAGAGAGGAAGAGGAGGAGTCAGTGCTCAGAAGGAGAAAGAAGAGTGGAGTCGCACCAGGAAAGGTCTGCAGCAAGTCTGAAGATGGAGCACCTAACGCAGCAAATTCGGGCAGCGGTGGCCAGCCAGGGTCCCCTGTGGCTCGTGAAGATGGCCGAAGAGTACCAGTCGGCGGCAACAGCGGCGGCGGCGTTACCGGAGGCGAGGCCGGAAGAGGAGCCAGCGGCGGAGTGCGGCGGCACGGAACCTCGTGGGAGGCCGCAAAGACGGAGGCAACCACCGGCAAGATTAAGCCCCAGCCCAGCGACGAAAAAAGGGGGCAGAAACAGCCCAAGAGCAGCGGGAGCGAGCCGGAGTGGAGCGGCGCGGTCGCAGCGCCAGGCGGAGGCTTACAGACCCGGGGAGCGTAGGAGTGGGGACGAGAGCGGAGCGGAAGGCGGAGGTCTACTCACCGGGAGAGGCGGAGCGGTGCCAAGGTCGGGTAAGTCCTGCGCGGGCAAGGGGAATCCCGTGGCGGTGCAGGAGAGCATGGCGGAGGTGAGGGAGAGCGGGACACGTGTCTCCCTCAGCAGGCGGAGGGATCTGCGAGCCGGAAGTAGTACCGGCGGGAGGCCTGCACTTCGGAAGGAGGCCACAAGGGGCTACGGGAGCGAGTCCCTGTTCAGCCCGGAGGAGCGCAGCGGGGGGGAGGGAGAGCTTAGCGGGGGTAGCGAGAGGGAAGGGGGGGGGGGGTCGGATTTCAAAGAGAGGTGTCAGGAGGATAAATAGAAGGGAGAGTAGGGATAGTGGAGATAGTGCAGGCAGTATAGTTTTCATGAGAAGGGGGCTTGGGGCGTTGGCAACAGCCCCTCCGCCTGGAGAGGGGAGGGGGGGGGGAGGGGCGGGGGCGCTTTATGCAGCAACAAGCAATAGTGGCATCAGGGGCAGCAGGTGGAGGGCAGGGCGCCCGACACGAGCGGCGCACAGGCGGGCGCTCACCGGGCAGCTCGTCAAGGGAGCGAGCTAGTTGGCGCGATAGGGAGGAGCAAGCAGCAGGGCACGGTAAGTATGGAGGGGTGGGGGGGCGCAGAAGCGAAAAAGGGGCGCAGCGGTTTAGGGCAGGCAGAAGAGCGCGGGTATCTACGAGCTCGTCAGCGTCTCCAGAGAATGAGGGTCGGAAAAGGAAGGCCCCTCTATTGGATACACAGAGAAGGGCAGGAGCGGCGGTTGTTTACGATAGGCGCAGCGGCCGGGAGCGGGACGCTCGGGCTTCACGCGGTACTTCATCTCTCTCGCCGGCTTCTTCCGCAGATAATAGGTACGCTCCCCGCAGTAGCAGACACAATATGGCACCTTCGGCCGGTAGGGCATTCAGTGCGCAGAGCCAGAGAAGCCGTGGTGTCACCCATGATTTGGGCACGGAACGACACGCAGGCCAGAGGCGGGATCGTGTATCAACGCCACCCGGCCCGAGCTTCCTCTTGGCGGAACCAGGGAGGAACAAGGCGGGTGAGTCACACTACAAAAATGTTTGGGATGTATCGGTAACATCAGGTGATAAGTATAACGAAGATTTTATGGGTGCGCTTAAAGCGCTGGTAAATCGTTCTGGAATGGAGAAAGGTTTTGCTCACGCACCCGAGAGCTCGCAAGGGGCGAGTCGTAGGGGCGAAGAGTTGTGTGATGAAGAGTTTATGGGAGCGCTAAAAGCGCTGGTGAATCGTTATGAGGTTGGTAAAAGTTTGGCTCACGCACCCGAGAGCTCGCAGGGGGCGAGTCGTAGGGGCGAAGAGCTGGTTGGTGACGGCTTAAGGTTCGCAGATACACTTTTCTGCGGGGTAGCCCCGCTCGGGGTGGGCTTGACGGAAGAAGTAACGGAGAAAATTAAAAATGGTACATATGTTGACATATGGTCACTATTGTCGGTGGAACATATTGCGGTCGACAAAGAACGGTTTTCGGAACGTGGGACCGACAAAAAAGCGAAAGTAGCCAAAACATTTGGTAATTGGCTACAGGCGTTTTTAATGTTGGCACACGTAGCTTGTCAACATAGCCCACAGAAGGGCCCGGAACTAATGGTGTATATGAACACCATTCATAGTGCTTATAAACTGCACGGAGGGTCGGCGTGGTGGAGGTACGACGAGGATTTTCGTCGTCGTATTTCCGGAATGAGGAACATAAGCTGGGCCACGAAGGCAACGGATGTGTGGATCCAGCTTATTCTTTCACAAAAACCGGTAAAACCGTTTTTTCAGGGGACCGCTGCAGGCGCCAGTGGACAGCAGGCACCTGCGGCATCAAAACCCTCCGGATCGTGCTGGGCCTTCAACGAAGGTCATTGCCGATTCTACGCATCGTGTAAGTTTCGGCACGAGTGCTCAGTGTGCGGAGGAGCACACTCCGCAGTACGGTGTTTTAGGCGACAGAGGACAGCAGTTACACCAGGGGTGCCCAGCGCAGGGGCGAACCCCAGTGAACGTCAGGTACCTGGAGCGGTGGCTCGTCCGGTACCACAGGACGCAGGAGGCAAGATTAATTAGGTTAGGTTTTACGGAAGGTTTCCGGATACCGCACAACCCGACTTTTTCCCTTAGGCTCTGCGACAATTTAAAATCGGCTCGAGAAAACAAAGAGTTAGTGATGGAGAAGTTACTGAAAGAGGTAGAATTGGGTCGGATGGCGGGCCCATTTCGGGAGCCCCCATTCGGGAACTTGCGGGTTTCACCTTTGGGGCTGGTCCTGAAGAAAGAACCGGGCAAGTTCCGGCTTATCCATCATTTATCTTTTCCGACGGGTGATTCGGTCAACGACGGGATTTCGAAAGAGCAAGCGGCAGTGTCGTATGCGTCTTTCGACCGGGCGGTGTATCTAGTCCGTCGGGCGGGAGCTGGCGCAATGTTAGCAAAGGCGGACATTGAATCAGCTTTCAGGTTGCTTCCGGTACACCCTGATTGTTTTCATCTGTTGGGGTGTAGATTGGAAGGGTGCTATTTCGTGGACATGTGTTTGCCGATGGGATGCTCTATTTCGTGCTATTATTTTGAGGTTTTCAGTTCATTTTTGGATTGGATACTTCGATTCGAGACGGGCATCCCTTCGGTATTACACTATCTGGACGATTTTTTGTTCGTAGGGCCCCCCGAGTCCGGCGTATGCGGTTTTCTATTGGCATCTTTTCAGAGGCTGATGGAAAGAGCAGGCGTTCCCCTGTCCGCGGAAAAGACAGTAGGGCCAGTGACAGCTTTGGAGTTCTTAGGTATCGAGATCGATACTAAGGATATGGTGTTTCGGCTACCAGAGGAAAAGATTGCGCGGCTGCGGCAGATGGTAGAGACCGTTGGTACATCACGGAAAGTTACACTGCATCAAATGCAAGTGCTGCTGGGCTTGCTAAATTTCGCGTGTCGGGTCATACCTATGGGACGCGCCTTTTCGAGGCGATTGTCTTTGGCGACGAAAGGGGCAAAGGAGCCTCATCATTTTGTCAGGGTGACAAAGGAAATGAAGGCGGACCTGCACATATGGAAGGTTTTTCTCGAAACTTTCAATGGGCAGGTAATATGCCAAAGGGAAGAAGTCGACAGTGAGGAGCTAGGACTGGTATCAGATGCAGCGGGAGCCTGTGGTTTTGGTGTGATTCTGGGTAACAGGTGGTGCAACGCCATGTGGCCGGAAGCCTGGGTCGAGAGAGGATGGACGAGAAACATAGCTCTGTTGGAAATTTTTCCCATCATGGTCGCCATTGAACTATGGGGCCCGGTGTTGGCTAATAGAAGTATATGTTTTTGGTCGGATAACCAGACGGTGGTGAGAGCGGTAAATAAACAGTCCTCAGCGTGCAAATTGGTGTTGGCGGCTTTACGCCATTTGATTTTGGATTGCCTGCAGCATAACATAAAGTTCAAAGCGAGCCATGTACCAGGACATTTAAATAACAAGCTGACGCTCTTTCTCGATTTCAGATGTCGAAATTCAGGGAGCTTCACCCGACGGCGGACGTCGAGGGGGTATGTTGCCCTGCTTTCTTATGGCAAATAATAGAAAGGAGCTCCTGAATCTGGTCCGTAAGTCGGTATCCGAAGCCACATGGCGGCGCTACAATGCGATTTGGAAGCAATGGTTTGAGGTCGCCGGGGGTGGTTTTCCGGATACGGAACAGGCTAGAGCGGTTACTTTAGACACATTGGCGAACCTGCGCGGGCGGGGAGCGTCGGCGGATGCGGCGAAAAAACACGTTTCGGCAATAGCATTTTTGTTACGGTTACACGGGAGTCGGGACGTGACAAAGGATTTTGTTTTTACGCAAATACTGAAAGGTTGGAAGAAAGAGAAGTTTTCTCGGGATGGGAGACGCCCGATCACTTTCGAGCTGCTTTGCGCAATGATGAAGATAATGGGATCAGTATGTGCGAACGCGGAAGAAACGGCGCTTTTTAGAGCTACATTTTCCTTGGCCTTTTTTGCAGCGCTGCGGTTGGGCGAATTAGTATCGACGAGTAAAAATAATCCGGGAGGTCTGCAATTTTCGGATGTTTCGCTCGGGGACGACGATATTAAGATTTGCATAAGAAAATCGAAAACGGACATATACGGTGCGGGAGAATGGTTGCGGATTCGTGCGCTGGGGACAGAGTGGTGCCCAGTAAAGTTAGTTAGAGACGTGATAGCACGCCACAGTGGTGGCGGCCCGCTATTGGTGCACGCAACGGGATTTCCGGTAACAAGGTACCAGTTCACGGCGATAATGCGGTCATGCTTAAAAAACCTGGGTTTGGCGCCAAACGACTTCGGGTCTCATTCGTTTAGAATTGGGGCGGCCACGTCGGCGTTTTCCTGTGGGTTGCGAAGTGAGGAGGTAAAAAGGGTGGGTAGGTGGAAATCGGAGGCATACCGGTCCTATGTAAGGCCGGATTTGAGAGTACTGTGAAATGGTGATGAGTTTGATGTTGGGGACAGTCTTCCCCTGTTTTTTCTTTCTTGATTTGTTTTACAGGTTCAAATTGGACAGTGTGGGTGGTAGGACACTCCTACATATTTTGGGCCGAAAGGAGGGCCAGAGCAAGGCCGGTGGGTCCCCATTTGGGACAAAAAGACGTATGCGTGCAATGGCACGGCGTACGAGGTTTGAAATGGACCGGGCTGCTCCAAGAGGTGCTGCAAATCAGCAGGCGGTCACCCGATAAAGTGATCTTGGTAATCCACGCGGGTGGAAATGATCTGGGGAAAGTTAAAGTGGGAGAGTTGCTAACGTTGATGAAGGAGGATTTATACCGTTTTAAAAAATTCTTTAACGACGTTATTATAGTCTGGTCAGATATTGTGGCCAGAAGGTTATGGAGGGACGCGAGGGATATGGAGGCTATAGAGAGAGCGAGGAGGAATGTTAATTTTAAGATGTCTAAATTTGTTCAGTCAATTGGGGGGGTGTCAGTTAGACATTGGGAGTTAGAAAAGAGAGAGATAGGCATGTTTAGGGGTGAGGGTGTTCACCTTAGTGATATTGGCACCGACACGTTTTTGTCAGGACTGCAGGACGGGGTAGAGGAGGCGTTGTGGCTGGCATGTGGGGGGCGGAGTGCAGCATAGGGATATGCTGCATCCTTGGTGGCGGTAATTTTATTCCATGCCAGCAATGGATGGAAGGGCTGTACAGGCCCATCATGGGGCTTTCTTACGCCTGGTTGTTTTACGTTAAAAGTTTTACATTTTATAAAGCGGTTAAGCGGCATGGAAGATGGGTATAAAGTGGAGTAAAAGAGAAATTAAATAAAGCTGTGGCCTACCCACGTAAAACGCCAGCAGGTTGTTGTGTCCTTTATTTCATAGATAAAGGGGAGCTAAGAGGTAAATGGGTAGTCCTCCCAGTCTGAAAAACAGCAAAGTGTATAACGTAGCTGTGGGGGACTGGGAGGCGGGGCTAGCTAGATGTAGAGGAAGGAAGCGACCAAGGGAAGGTGTTAGAGGGATAGGAAGGAGAAGAGAGGAAGAGGAGGAGTCAGTGCTCAGAAGGAGAAAGAAGAGTGGAGTCGCCCTCCCACCCGCCCTGTAAGGAAAGGGAGGTGGGATAGAGTTATTATGAGGAAGTCAAGTTGTTTAGGAAGTTGTCACAGCTTAGGGTTAGGCGGTAATTTTATTCCATGCCAGCAATGGATGGAAGGGCTGTACAGGCCCATCATGGGGCTTTCTTACGCCTGGTTGTTTTACGTTAAAAGTTTTACATTTTATAAAGCGGTTAAGCGGCATGGAAGATGGGTATAAAGTGGAGTAAAAGAGAAATTAAATAAAGCTGTGGCCTACCCACGTAAAACGCCAGCAGGTTGTTGTGTCCTTTATTTCATAGATAAAGGGGAGCTAAGAGGTAAATGGGTAGTCCTCCCAGTCTGAAAAACAGCAAAGTGTATAACGTAGCTGTGGGGGACTGGGAGGCGGGGCTAGCTAGATGTAGAGGAAGGAAGCGACCAAGGGAAGGTGTTAGAGGGATAGGAAAGAGAAGAGAGGAAGAGGAGGAGTCAGTGCTCAGAAGGAGAAAGAAGAGTGGAGTCGCCCTCCCACCCGCCCTGTAAGGAAAGGGAGGTGGGATAGAGTTATTATGAGGAAGTCAAGTTGTTTAGGAAGTTGTCACAGCTTAGGGTTAGGCGGTAATTTTATTCCATGCCAGCAATGGATGGAAGGGCTGTACAGGCCCATCATGGGGCTTTCTTACGCCTGGTTGTTTTACGTTAAAAGTTTTACATTTTATAAAGCGGTTAAGCGGCATGGAAGATGGGTATAAAGTGGAGTAAAAGAGAAATTAAATAAAGCTGTGGCCTACCCACGTAAAACGCCAGCAGGTTGTTGTGTCCTTTATTTCATAGATAAAGGGGAGCTAAGAGGTAAATGGGTAGTCCTCCCAGTCTGCACCAGATTACTTAGAAAGGAGGCGATCCCAGAACCGCTGCAACAACCCTTTATCCTTTGCTGCTCTTATGTAGATCTGTTTTCTAAACTTTTAAAATTCAGCATCGTGATAGGAAATCCCCTGCACACCTCTCCTACATGGGATGCCTTCCATCTGGGGTAGCAGGGCTCTATTAAATTTACCATAGTTTGAACAGGTCAATTTAACGAGATTGTACATGGCTGTTAGGGCAGCAAATATGTATCCAACACAAGGACCAAGGATGGTGTGATTGGCTTTCCAGTTCCTGGTTCAGTGCATTTTGGCTTCGTCGACTCTTCGGTATATTTTGTAGTGTTGTGGTAAGTTGTGTACTCCTTTGCTGCTGCATTCAGTATATACTTAATCTAGTGAGTTTGTGTAATAATTAGTTCAGGGGCCACAAACACACACAGGATCGCAAATCATGTTACGGGAAATCCAACCCGACATAACTAAATGATGGTGTCCTGTTTCCTCATGCTATATCTGTCCCCGTACACAGAACACAGGAGTCTCCTACCCTCAGGCCCAGGGTTAGAATAAAGCCTCCTTAGGGACTGGATGGGGGATCCTACATGCATGTAATCAGGTGGATTCTGAATAATTCTGCAGAGCATCCATCATATTATTATCTGTTTGATTGTGATACACTTCTACTACCCCAGACTTCCAAAGTACACAGGATGATAACAGGAGACTAAAAAAAAATAAGACGGCATGGACCTCCCTACCATCAAAGGACATCTTCATGGCAACAGAACAAATAGCATCTATTGTACAAGTAGGGAGAGACTATGTCCAGGGTATTGGAGTATGCACAAAAATGGGGGAAACTGTTAGGACAGCAAATATGTATCCATCTTATATGCTTCAGTCTGAAGTCTCATAACCTTATAATTTTCCATAACTAGAGCATTTTCAGACAATACTATATTAGCTTTGCCGAAGTGGTGGAAGAACAACCTTGGTTATTAAGCAACTTCTGACAAAAAATCCAGACTGGCGACCTTGACATTATCAGCAGTAGTTTTCCAAGAACATGTTCTTAAATCTATGATAAAGAGGCTCCTGCCCATGGTAGGAATATACTTGTTTGTTTAATACTATATACGCAGCACTAATAAAGGGGAGAACTAACTCAATTACATCGAGCTGAGTGTTAGGGTGCATTCAGACGACCGTATATCGGCCGCGTATTCACGCTGGCCGATATACGGCGTCTCTCTCTGCAGGGGGAGGAGGCTGGAAGAGCCAGGAGCAGTGCTCTGAGCTCCCGCCCCCTCTCTGCCTCCTCTCCGCCCCTCTGCACTCTTTGCAATGAGGAGGCGGGGTGGGGCGGAGCTAATTTCTGTTACTTAACCCCGCCCTTGTCCCGCCTCTTCATTGCAAAGAGTGCAGAGGGGAGGAGAGGAGGCAGAGAGGGGGCGGGAGCTCAGAGCACTGCTCCTGGCTCTTCCAGCCTCCTCCCCCTGCAGAGAGAGATGCCGTATATCGGCCAGCGTGAATACGCGGCCGATATACGGTCGTGTGAATGCACCCTGACTTAGTTGTGTGAAGTAGTTCATCTCATTCTTTTTATATTGTGAAACACCAGAATATGCCTGGAGCGCAGGTATTGCACTAACATGGCTGACCTGAGTCTCCTAGAACAGCTCCTTTCCTGTCCACAGGTTGTGTGCGGTATTGCGATTTAGTTCCATTCACTTAAATAAAGCTGGGCTGCAATAACAGACATAACCCAGGAACAATGGTGGCGCTGTTTCTGGAAGAAGACAACCATGCTTTTCTAATCCTGTGCAGTGAGTTATGTCAAACAGCATAACCTCCCTTACCTGAATCTGAGCATGGGCATCTTCAAGCTTGGCACTTCTGAACTCCGCTGGCATCCATTTGACAGCCTCATTGATTTTCTGTTGTGCAATCTCCCATTTTCCCTGGTAGCAGAGTATAACCGCGGTGTTATACCGCACCTGCGCCAGACACAACAGGGTTACATGCAATGGTTATGTCACAAATCAGTGGGGTTATTACAATTGCCCAAGTATTGACCCATGGAGGTCAGTTTGGGTGCAGCGGGATGAATATAATGTCTTGAGATGCACACATACCTCCCAGGTGTGCAGCAGGTAAAGTAGACCCAGCTGTTTGTAATCTATCATACTGTTGTGTCTGAACTGGGCCAACGCCAACTGGCAGTCATTCAAGGCCTTCTCATACCTGGTGAAAAGAATTTATGAGATGCGTTACACAATGAAGTAGTGAGCATATAGATGAAATCAGTGGTGTATACAAAGGAGGGAGAGTCCAAATACAATACGAGTCCCCAACCCACTGAACCGCACTAACATTTGCACAAGCAACCCCATTGCTGCTGCCTTCCCGGCTCCTCGAGTGGCCATCAGCCTATATACAGAAATAGTGTTACATATTAGAGAAGTGCTGATAGTGCAAGTCCCTACAATTTGTTCTAAAACCTCCAAACAGAAGTTGCTCACAAGGTGATACAAGGACTTACTGCTTCAACTTAAAGTGCACATAGCTCCTTTGGAGGAAACCAACAGCAAAGCAGCGGTCTTTGGTAACAGACTTCGTGTATGCCTGCGGAGAGAGATATAGGGGTTAAATATGCCAGAGCTCATGGATATATTAAAGGGGTATTCCCATCTCCGTTTTTCATGGCCGAGATAGGAAAACCTGACCGCTCTGCTCCGACCACCTGTCAGAAAGGGCCGGGCGCTTAGTGAATGGGAGCTACGGGAACATCGTACTGCACTGTGCTACACCGGCTCCGTAGACGCCAATCAGTTCACCAAGAGCTACGGAAACAACGCTGCGCTAAGTGCTTGGCTCGCTCCATAGACTCTGGCCGGGCGGCTGGTACCATAGGCAGTGGTTTCCCATCTCAGCTATGAACAGCCCAATGGCAATACCCATTTAAAGGGATCCGATCTCCAGGTTCATGAAGTTCTACCCAGAGATGAGCTCCAAGTCACAGAGGCGGGCACGCAGACTGACAGCGATATTGCTGTGAGAAAATTACATTTAATGTAGGAAGGAAGGGGTTAACATTGGGAATAATAAAGAAAATGTACGGCATTGGTGCATTTAAAGGGGGTCTCCAGTTGTAACATATTAATGGCCTATTCTTAGGATGGGTCATCAATATTAGATTGGTGGGCATCCGTTGCCAAGGACCCTGCCAATCTGCACTTCTGCACTAACCTGATTTCTGTAGGAAGCAGACAGCTCTGTTTCCACTGAAGTGGCCAGGCTTGGAATTGCAGTCCATTCAATCCAATGGGAACTTGCTCTAGGAACGAAGTTGTCTGCTTCATGCAAAAATCAGGTAAGTGCAGCAGCCAAGAAAACAGCTGATCGGTGGGGGTCCCTGGAGACAGACCCCTGTCAATCTGCTATTGACGAGCTATCCTGAGGTTTATAAACAGGCAACTCCTTTAAATACCTATAACATTTTACTTCTCCATCCAGGCAGTGGTGTAGGGGCTTTTTTTTTTTTAATGAGCTGTAGTTTTTATTCGTACCATTTTGGGGTACATACGACCTTTTTTTAGCATTTTTGTTCACTATGTGAGATCAAAAATAAGGTTGATACGGATGCAACAATCTCAAATATGTATTTCTTTACTTTTTTCAATACGAAAAAGAAATAATTGTGCAAAAAGGGTTTTTTATTAGCTTTTTTAACTTGAAATTTCTCCCACTGTTTCTATTTATTTTTTGTTTGGCCCTGTAGGGGGCTTGAACTTGTGATCCTGTGATCACATGATCACATAGTGCATTATCGCTATTCTTTTACACTACCAGCTATGTCAGTCCATCCCTGCTCTGTCATTGCATTGCAGAGGGCTGATGATATGGCAAAGGGAGTTCCCCTCCTCAGTTAACCACTTACACGCCATGGTCAGCATCGAAAGGGCTGATAGCTGGGATCTGAGTTATCTCTGATCTTGGCCATTGTTGCAGGACAGATGTCAGTTACGGCCGTGGGCCCATGGTTCCTGTGACAGGAAGGGGTTAAGCTGTTGCAATAGAATCTTTGTAAGTGTAACTTATTACATATTTCTGTTCACTGGTATTGGATCTTGTAATGTTTCTCTAGATCACAAACAGGTTTCCCGACTGGCAGCGGTCAGAGTTAAGGTGCGCTCTTAGATTTCCTTGTCTCGGGGTGACTCTTTTCTCTGTTCCTTAATAGAGGTCACTACATGCCCATCTACCTGACTCACTGCTTTCCCTGAAGACAGGTGCTGCCAGGAAGTTTTACACCCCGTGGTATTATGTACAGATGGGTCATTTTCCATTACACTTTGTGCTTCCCTCCATTTTCAGACCATTTTCAGAATCTCGGCATGCTGTCAGTGAATGGAAACATTTGTTTCCATCCTATTCACCAGACATGGGTGTAGGGTTCGTACCGTGTATCTGAGCTCTCCCTTGCAATGAGCTGTAACCCAGTTCCACTCAGACACGATCAGGATGGGTTTGCGATGTAAACACATAATGCTTCTATTCACTGACATCAAGCACAAATGTTGCAATTGGTGAAGAAATTAAGCCCATTGCATAGTAGAAATTTTCAGCACCTTTGATTATACATTGATACAAGGATTACGCTTTCATTACATAAAAGTGGAGAACCCTTTAACCCCTTCATGACCATAAATTACGTCGGACAGTCGTGAAGGGTGCATGGAGCGAACTCGGGACCCGAGTCTGCCGCATATCTGTCAGCTGTTTTTGACACGTCATGTAAAGCACTTTGTGAAACTTTGCCCTCACTTAACCCCTAAACATATAAGGACAGGGCAAAGGGGACACTTCCACAGCAGGTCTATTTTTTTTTTTTTTTACGTTGCGACTGCGCTGCTCTCTATGGGAGCACGGGCCGCAACGGAAAAGCATGCGGCCATGCTGCTCCAAAACTCGCGGTTTTGAAGCTGCGCTTTCCCAGTGGAAATCTCGCATTTTTTGCTGCGGCAAAACCGCAAAATTCCCGCCAGGAATATGACCCGTGTGACCCCAGCCTTATATCTGCCTGTCCAAGGGAAGGGGTGACACATTTTTGTTGATGTTATCACCCCTTTTCCCCATATTTGCTGTCTGATGGTTATACAATGTTTTGAGGACTCATCTACACAGTCCAGCCCCGCAGAGGCTGCAGTCATTGCTAGCTGTGACATCTAACCCCATAACACCACAGGGCATACATCCACTTCCTGGAGGTTAGGGGTTTGTATGGAGGGGGTCCGGGGTGGATCCCCCTCTATACAATGTGGGTGTTGGCTACAGACGATACATGCCAACAATAGCTCCGGCCAGCAGCGCCGGACGATGTTCGTGGTCTGATCTATTAAAGTAACGCATTATTTACCCCACATAGTGAACGTCAGAAAGAAAAATGCCAGAATAGCACTTTTTGGTCACCCCGTCTTCAAGAAAAAATGTCATAAAAAGGGATCAAAAAGTCACATGTACTCCAAAATGGTACCTATAGAAAGTATAGGATGTCCCGAAAAGAAACGAGCCCTCGTACAACTATGTCAGTGGAACAATCTAAAAGTTATCGCAGTCAGAAGTTATTTTTTTCCAAAGAAATTTTATGTTTTAAAAGCACAGCAAAAAAAAAACACTCTATACGTTTTGTATCGTCGTAATCACACTGCGCCGCAGAATACAGTTAGCGGGTCGCTTTACTGCAGTTTGTACACCGTAGAAACAAGACCCCTCCCAAAGATTGCAGAATTGCCTTTTTTTCCCATTTCACTCCACTTGGAATTTTTAAAAGTTTTTCAGCACATGATATGCTACATTACATCGGACCAATGAAAAATACAATCCCAGCAAAAATCCGTTAAAAAAACTAAAATAAAGCCAAAATAGGCTTTTCCTGATCATCTGGTTCCCCAAAACAGGAATAAAAAATAGTATATGCCTCAAAATGGTACCAATAAAATCTGAACTTGTCCCACAAAAAGAAAACCTGCATGCAGCCTTGTTAATAGAAAAATAAACCCGCCGCAGTCCTGGAGTGTGGAGACACACAAAACGTCTGCTTGTAAAAGAAAGGCGTTTATATTGTGCAGAAGTGGGAAAACATAAGAAAACCTCTAGAAATTTGGTGTCGCAATCGTCGTGATCTGTAGAATAAAGGTATACCACACGGTGAGCACCATAAAAAAAACAATGGGGAAATCGCTTTTTTCTCGGTGCCCCCAGCCCAAAAATTAATAAAAGTTATTTAATACATTGTGTACCAGGAATTGGTTCCTAGAAAGCTGAGAACTCGCCCCGCAGAATACGAGATTTCATACCGCTGCATTGATGAGAAAATAAGAACGCTATGGCAGTTGGGACACAAAAGGGGACACCATTTACTGGCTCTTAAGGCTAAAATTAGTGATGTCACTAAGGGGTTAAAAATGCACTTGAGGTGACTGAGTTCTGCGCCAAATATATTTACATGAGACATAAACCTACAAACTTATGTTATCAATTAGACCTTAAGTACAGAGCAGGCCGTGCGATGCGACATTTCCCACTGACATCAATGGCAGACACTTCCAATGCGCTAGGACGCACGAAAAACTCACGGGAGGCTCAGAATGTCATGGAAGTGATGAGTGGCGTTTGTGCCTTAAAAAAATGCCTGGCATCTGTGGGTAAAACGCACGTGGATGAGCGCAATGTCAGGCTGAGCTTCTTGGCCCGATATGGCACTCGCTCATGTCATACCAGCCTTATGGTGGCTGTAGGGGGTTAATAAGACTGCGGGGTCCGTACCTGCAGGGCACTCGCTCGTGTCATACCAGCCTTAAGATGGCTGTAGGGGGTTAATAAGGCTGCGGCGTCCGTACCTGCAGGGCACTCGCTCGTGTCATACCAGCCCTAAGATGGCTGTAGGTGGTTAATAAGGCTGCGGTGTCCGTACCTGCAGGGCACTCGCCCGTGTCATACCAGCCCTAAGATGGCGTAGGTGGTTAATAAGGCTGCGGTGTCCGTACCTGCAGGGCACTTGCTCGTGTCATACCAGCCTTAAGGTGGCTGTAGGGGGTTAATAAGGCTGCGGGGTCCGTACCTGCAGGGCACTCGCTCGTGTCATACCAGCCTTAAGGTGACTGTAGGGGGTTAATAAGACTGCGGGGTCCATACCTGCAGGGCACTCGCCCGTGTCATACCAGCCTTAAGGTGGCTATAGGGGGTTAATAAGACTGCGGGGTCCATACCTGCAGGGCACTCGCCCGTGTCATACCAGCCTTAAGGTGGCTATAGGGGGGTAATAAGACTGCGGGGTCTGTACCTGCAGGGCACTCGCCCGTGTCATACCAGCCTTAAGGTGGCTATAGGGGGTTAATAAGGCTGCGGGGTCAATACCTGCAGGGCACTCGCTCATGTCATACCAGCCCTAAGGTGGCTATAGGGGGTTAATAAGGCTGCGGGGTCCGTACCTGTAGGGCACTCGCTCATGTGATACCAGCCCTAAGGTGGCTGTAGGGGGTTAATAAGGCTGCGGGGTCCGTACCTGCAGGGCACTCGCCCGTGTCATACCAGCCTTAAGGTGACTGTAGGGGGTTAATAAGGCTGCGGGGTCCGTACCTGCAGGGCACTCGCTTATGTCATACCAGCCTTAAGGTGACTGTAGGTAGGTAATAAGACTGCGGCGTCCGTACCTGCAGGGCACTCGGGAAGTCTTCTCTCTGGAGATGAATGCAACCGATGTTGAACCAAATTTTAGCAGGAGGATCGTCGATGCTGGTAAAATGCTTCAAGGCGGCGTCCAGGTCTTTCTTCTCTGCGGCGAGGACGCCTTCATGCCAGAGTTTAATCAGATCCTTGTAGGGCATCCTGTCCTCGGACCGTCCACCCCGGTTCTAGAGGGACACGGCAGGTGCTTGTGAGAGGTGTGCGGTCTATCAGGAAGTGGGATCCGGCGTCCCTCCCTCGGATTCCAATCCTCTGTCTAAAAGAAACTAATGACAGAGCGCGTCCTGTAATTCCTGACTTGCATCATTGTGAAGCAATAGACACCTGTGTGCTTACCTGACAAGACTACTTTACGTCTGAGCTTCCTCCTCCAACCCGCCCCATAGCATCTTCATAGAGCGTGATGTGATACTAGTCCAAGAGAGAAGCAAGAAAGATCCAGCACAGTCTATGCACATAGAAACTAGACTATTCCAGGAACATTGAAGGCAGACGGATGAGGATCTGCCTAGTCACACACCGGCTAACTGTGGTCCATGCTGCGGGGACCCCAAGCCAATACACACACAGATAGTCCCGGTTATGTGGCTGGGCTGCACTGGGCGATCAGCGGTACCTGTGGGTCTGAACAGGTGTGTAGTGGAGAGACAGGCTAGAAACAGGGTGCATAAACAAGGTCCAGGTTATAGTAGAGTCCAAGATACTTAGCCGAGGTCAGGGAGCTTAGAAGTCAAGATAGTCAGAAGGAGAACAGGTCAAAACCAGAAACACACAGACTGAGGCTTTATCATAATAGTAGGAGTCCATTTGCTTATGCATCCACCCTTGGGAATGAATGCCTAATACAGCAGGGGCAAGAATGTGATTGGAGGGGGACAGGTTAGGGGAGCGCACGTTGGCCGTTTAAGGGTAGAGGCAGGAGCCCTACAGGCAGAAGGCTAGCAGCAAGCAGTGGAGAGGCGTGCAGAACGTGAATGACAGCAACGCCTTACCGCAGCCCCAGCAGCGGGTGAGTGGGGTGAGCAGTGGTGGCTTCTGTGACAAACATTTAAGCTTATGCATTTCTGACCATGCCACCTCTATAGTCAAGGCTTTTCCCTTCTTTCTTGGATGTGTAAGAGGGGAGAGAGGTGCTCCGCTCCCCTTTAACCAATGACAGCGGCTCCTGGCCGCTCTGTGCTGAGTTCTGCCTGCCCTCAAACAGGGTAAGAATGAAAGATGGTGCCACTGCTGTGAAACAGTCTGTAAAGGCACTCACCAGGTTACCTTGATGAAAACAGCCATAACAATCTTGCACCTTACCCATTTGGACCTGTCAGATTAAACAAATTCTACCCAACTTCATCACCCTTGTGTTTCGGGGGTTGTTCAGAGATGGGAACCCAGCTGCACATTTTGTGGACCTGTCCAGAGGCAGCCCGGCTCTGGTCTCAGATACAGGGGCTACTCCATAGAGTTTTCATAGGCCCATTCCAGAAATCTCCATCGGTGTTTCTGCTAGGAGATTGGTTGCCAAAGATTAAATATCAGGCGCATAAATTGATTTAAAGTATCTGTATGGCGGCTGGAGTTCATATTGCAGCCAGATGCAAACAACCACACCTATCCCTTCACGAGATACTGAATAGGATCTCACAGATCGCACTACATGCGATAGAGTCAGATACGTTAGATAGGTATGGGCTAGTGTGGGGACCTTGGATAGAGGTGATGGACATCCCGGGATTCTGGCATACTCTCCCTTCAACCTGGAATGGCCTGCTTGTCTAGTTGCAGATAGATATTCTGCCACAAACCTGTTGAGAATGTTGAGCCAATTTAAAATAGGATGACCCTAGTTTGGTTGAGTTTAAAGCTGAAGTTTATAGTACAAGGTTTAGTATACAAGTTACATTCAAGTAAATTCATATTAGGATTGCATAAATAAATGATTGTTTGATCATCAGATAATTTGATTTTAAAGCCCCCTGCGTGGGATTATTGATGCATGAAGGACATTTGTACCAGATTAGGCCATTCTAATAAAAACCTTTTGAAACTAAACAGGGTAAGAAGGAAGCGGAGAGCGATAGGGATTAGAAATGAGCGAGCGTACTCGGAAAAGCACTACTCGCTCGAGTAATTTGCTTTATCCGAGTATCGCTGTGCTCGTCCCTGAAGATTCGGGTGCCGGCACGGAGCGGGGAGCTGCAGGGGAGAGCGGGGAGGAACGGAGGGGAGATCTTTCTCTCCCTCTCTCCCTTCCCGCTCTCCCCTGCTCCCCGCTGCGACTCACCTGTCAGCCGCAGCGGCACCCGAATCTTCAGGGACGAGCACAGCGGTACTCGGATAAAGCACATTACTCGAGCGAGTAGTGCTTTTCCGAGTACACTCGCTCATCTCTAATAGGGATCCATTCAGGCGCTTGAACTGCAGAAACTGGAAGCTGTGTAAGAACTGGGTGGACACCCCATCCCTGAACTTTAGCAGCAATACGAGTGCCATATAATTTTGGTTGCACTACAGTGCAAAGAGAGTGCAGGGAGTTCAGGTGCTGCCGGGAGCACTGCTAAAAGAGGTGCGATAGTCTGCAAAAGAAGCTTCCAGAAAGAGGCCATTGGCTGCTGAAACAAGGGATTGGGGACTGCCTGAAGCTGTTAATAAAGAGGGAATCTGTGCTACAGCCCCAGCCTGGTATAAGCTTTAGAGCTGCTATAAGGATCCAAGGAAACTGCTACAGTTATCCTCCCGACCCCGAACTAGTCTGGGGTGGTGGTAGCTACAGTTCCCACATGACGAACTGTAAGTGAGGCTGACCTCAACTCCAATACTAGGTATGCACACCATGTACGTGTAAATGTGCTTTAAAAGTTATTGCAAAATTGCACACTCCGCGAGCGATGCATTGCGGTTTTCTCACAAAACACATTGTAATCGCAGGTTTACAAGTGTAATATTGGTCTGAGTTTTCACAGCATTAGTAAATAAGCCCCATGGTCTTAAAATGCACCAGATTCATCACACTTGGATGGTAAATCTGTCCAATTTAAAAGGGAACTTGTCACGTCCCCACATAAACTAAGTTATGGTTCTGTTAGGGTTTGTGACGGAGCCGGGTAATGTATTTTTTTATACTCACCCGCTCCCACGATCCAGCGCTGCCAACCCAAGAAGTCAGTGCGCGGCACAAAGATTTGGCTCTTTTAAGAGTCCCATACACACAGTTCCTATACAGGTCTATGAAAAGAGTCAGATTTTCGTGCCACACACTGACTTCACCTGGTGACAGCGTTGGATCATGGGTCGGTAAGTATAAAAAGTACATCACCCAGCTCCGTGTCACCAACCCTAACAGCACCATAACAAGTTCCCTTTAAGACTGTCTAGTCTAAGTTTATAACACCTATTAGTTGATTTAGTTTATGACAAAAATTGCACCAAAATCTTGCCACAATTTAGACCACACCCCCTTTTTCCAGATGAGTTGGAAAACCAATTCGAAAGTGTCTAAAAGCACACAGTAAATGTGGCACAAAGCATGTAAGATAGTTGTCTGGCTTAATAGTCGTGGTATTGTGCTTAAAATTCGCTGCCTATCCGCCAGCGAGACCTGCCACACACTCTGCTTGGGCTTATGCAACTTTCCCTCAGGCACTTCCATGGCTATCTTTCCCTGTGAGCGAACCGTCGGCTCTTCTAGACCTTTTTCGGCCTCATGGAACCCTCTGCAGCCACCATAAGGTCCACCCGGCGCGGAGCTACACTCAGCCACCATTAAGCTCCACCCCATGAATATTAAGCACCACCCAATGACTATTAAGCAACATGGCAAATATTAGGCCACCGACTGACCGTATATGGTGGTGGTGGAGGTTTCTGGAGTCAGGGTGGGGAGGGCTGGCAAGCCTTCGTTTTGAGTTTTCAGAAAACATTCCCCCATGAATGTTTCAGTTTTCACGTGAGGTATCATTCTTTTGAGGCAGAAGGACTGGACTCTCTCCCCAGTAGTGGGGAATGAGGAGAACTGTCCGATCTGCAGCCGCGCTCCTCCACTGCCACCGCCGGCGCAGAGGAGAATGGGATAGCCCTTTCCAGCCATCTGGGTGCCACGGAATTCGCGCGCATGGAAAAAGTGGACAAAAGCTTGGCTCAAGGGATGACTTTCAATAGATAGCAGCGAGGTAGCTGCTCTGCTACATACGAAACCCTGACCCAGAATCAGGTCGTCCGCGAATGATTTAGCACCAGGTCCCTAACGTACATGCGATGTGCTCCTGGCGAGAGGCGGTGGGTCTTTCTGAAGTGTGCAGCTATACGTGACAGGAGGGTGGTGGAAGGCGAAGCCTCCCTGGCTATTACAGGCCAACCTTGGCTCCTTGGCACGTTTAGGGGGGATTCTGACTTAGAGGCGTTCAGTCATAATCCCACTGAAGTGGCCCAGAACACCATCCTGGTCCCCTCTATAAATGTCATACATGTTCGTCCTACGTAGATGCATTGTGCAAAGCCAGTCTTGTTATTTCCAGTGTGTGTGTTGCACAGCTGCAGCGCTTCAGAGGTTAACTTCACTAAAATCATTACCTGCCTGTAAATGTATCAGTCTGTCATGTCATGTGGTGTGAGTGAAGGTATAAATAGGAGTGCTTGAGAGCGGGACTTCAGAGAGAGTGCTATCACACAAGCCACATGGAAGCACTTTCAGCTTCCATGTAGGTGAAGATGGAGGAGAAGGAGAGATATCCCGTAGTGATTGGAGTCTGGATGTGAGTGGAGTCCTAAGACCATAAGAGAGAGCATCCCCAAGTAATTCTGTATATGGAGACCCATTGTACGGGTACCAATTCATATTACAAGTTTTCCTATGCGGCTGTCCAACTCCACCGTATAGAGGTATGCTGCTGAGTCACAGCCACGTGCCTGATGTGCGGGGTGTTATCACTAATCCTTTAAGTAAATGATTGTTGCCAAAGTGTCTGCTTAGTGACCCTACCCCTCTTCCTCCTCCAGGGTGCTCCCAGTCCAGGCACAGTACTGTACAGATAACGTGGACTGCAGGACTGGTTTCATCCTGTGTATCCTCCCTGATCTCTGTTCTGCTACACTTTGAAGAATTGAACCTGCATTGTTTTGAATAATTGTTTGCCTAAGTTACTTCCAGTAAAGTTATACTGGGCCCTAATCTTTCCTAGGGACCCGAGGTACGATACACTAGTCTCTGTGTTTATTCTCTGCCGCGTAGCATACCGGTGTGTGGGAACGGTGGCGTCACAAGTGATAACTACTACCCCCATCATCCCTTTATTGGCATCCTCTATCCTGGGGATGTCGAAGGTGGCCTGCAATCCTGCTCTGGCCTTGGCTTTGTGTCATCCCTCTGAGACCAGAGCCTGGAAAGTGCCGCCATGACAAGCCAACACTTATCCCTCCCAGCTCTGCACGTTAGTCAAGTGTCCAGGGTACTCCTCCTTCCGTGGGGTGTTGCACAACAGATGGTAGCTTCACCCCATTGGCCCCTCAGCTAAGCACATATACCAAATGTCTAAACCTGCGGTTCCTCTCGTACTGAGTAGGATTACTATTGTGACAACAGGGTTCATCAGTAGGGTAAAACTAACCTGTCTCACGACGGTCTAAAACCAGCTCAGGTTCCCTATTAGTGGGTGAACAATCCAACGCTTGGTGAATTCTGCTTCACAATGAGAGGAAAGACGCCAAAGGATCAAAAAGCAACGTCGTTATGAACGCTTCGCCGCGACAAGACAGTTATCCCTGTGGTAACTTTTTTGACACCTCCTGCTTAAAACCCAAGAAGTAGGACTTCCGCCCAAGACACAGAGGGAGCAGGACGTGTCCTACAGAGCTCCTGCAAACACAGCTTCCCAGAGCCACCGGGACCCTCTGGTGCCTTATAAAAGCAGCTGCCGGGGACGAACATCTCCCCTGCTTGCGAGGCAGAAGCCCCCCACACCCCAAAGACACCCGGGAAGTCCCCGGGAGACCCCGCAACGCGGCACGCGGAACCGCCAAATCGGGACACGGGCGGGAGGAGAGAGAAGACACGGGGCCCGTGGCACACCGAGACTTAACCTGCGGAGGGACCTACCGGATCGCTGACCGCGGCGGGAGACACGCCGAGGATCCCCCGAAGTGCCGCGGCCTGGGAGACATCTGAGACCGCGACCCAGACTTCCGGTCGCGAAGGCCGCGAAACCCCCCGGTCGGAGAGGACCCCCGAGAAACCCCAGGGGGAACCCGGAAGACCCGCTGAGAGCCATTAGCACACGGGGAGAAGGCGGAGAAGCGGAGGCTAAACGGCGGCGGGAGCCGCGATCCAGCCACCCGGCCGCGACAACCGGCACACGGAGCGGCGCGAGAGAAGGAACCCCCCCAAGGTATCCGGACGACCCGGAGATCCCCTCCAGGGCGCTGCCGCCACCCGCGGAGCGACCGGAACGCCGCGGCCTAGCAGTGCCAGAAGCCGCGGCCTAAATTCCTGGCCGCGACGCCAGCGACAAACCCCGCCCACTACGGTGGCCGCAGGAGCGGCGCTTAGGAGACCGGCCTTTCTGACTGAGGCGCGCCGCGGCCCGGCGGCGCTCGAATCACCGGCCCCGACTGAGGGGGGGCTGCCGGCAGGCCGTGACCCGACGAGACCCAGGAGCTGCGGCACGGGGCCTCGGTGGTGATACCAGCGAACCAGTAAGTAAGGGGAAGGACACAGAACCCCCCCACAGAAGACTGGGTAACCCCTACCCACGCATCACCCTAGAAACAGGCCACAGGGAAAGCAGCAAGGGGAAAACAAAAGCCACACCATACATAAGCCCCCACACGAACAGTAAACAAACCCCACCCGACCGTGGCCCTGGGCAGTGCCCCAACAAAACAACAAGGGCATAAACAAGGCCTGAGAGGAGGGGGAGAAAAAGAAAGGAGGAACACAGAAGGGTAACGCGCCTAAAGAAAAAGAGAACACCCCAAGAGGGGGGGGGGAGGTAGAAAAGGGGAAGAAAACGAACAGGAGGAGAAAAACACCGGCAAAACAGTGACCCCCCAACCCTGCGGAGTAGAGTGGAGGCGAGAAAGGAGACAGAAGTAAACATAACAAGAACAAAACCCACCAGAAAAACCCAATAGAACCACACAAGCAAAAATGCAAGAATAATAACTAAACGAGAAGCCACATCCGCACCGAAAAAACCAGCAACAAAACAAAAACGAACTTGGATACAGGGAAAAAGCAGCTCCTTGTACACTAAGTCTGCATACCCACCAGAACCGAAAACTGAAATATGGACAAATATCTAAACGAACGTAATTCAAACACTTCAACGCGAGCAACACGCCAGATAGATATAGACAAAACAAACTCAGGGGGAAAGCAGAAAAACAGACCGACCAAAAGTACAAAAGAAAAAGAGAGCAAGAATACCCAACAACCCATACCCTCCCCAAGAAACGCCTCACCCCGAGCTACAACAACATCGGACCAAAACCCGGAAACTCCACCTCCACAAACCACGGCATCACCGATGGATAACAGTGCAGAAATGACACAGGCCACAATGGTGGCGCAAGAGGTCTCAAAAATATTACTACCATTATTTGACAACAGATTAGAGACATTGCACAAATCTATAAACTCAGCTCTATCGCAAATCACAGACAACACCCAAAGACTGACAGAGCTGGAAGCAAAGTCCCAAAACACAGACCAATCCATAGCCACCTTAGAAGCCTCATTACAAAGAAGCCGATTAGAAACCAAAGCACTCCGGGAAAAAATAGACGACCTAGAGAACAGACACCGACGCAATAATCTACGTTTTGTGGGAATCCCGGAATCGGTAACCAACGCCCAACTCTCAACATATCTAACCACAGACCTACCACAAGCCCTTCAACTCAACATGCCAAATGACCCCTTAATAATTGAAAGGGCCCACAGAGTTGGCCCGCCAGGAGATGGACGCAACAACAGAACCCGACCACGACCAGTAATAGCCAAATACATGCATTGGGCAACGAAAGAGGAGGTTATACAGGCCTACAGACGACGAAAAGAACTGATAATTCAAGGAACAAAAATCCTCATATTTCAGGAATTCTCAGCTGCAGTCTCTCAAAAACGCAAATTATTCACTCCAATCTGTCAAGCCCTACACGAACAAAACACACGTTTCCAACTGCTGTATCCCGCAAAACTTCGGGTGCAAGAAGGCAATAGAACTTTGATATTTAACAATCCGGAAGACGCAAGGAGACACCTACAACTGGAAGAAGAAAACGGCCAAGGATGAGACAGAAAGAAAAAGGGAACTGGGTCCCTGATCCCCCAACACAACCCTGATCCAAATAACGCGGATGTGGCAGCACTAATGCAAAAGAAAAGACTACATTCATGTTTAATGTTTATATAAGTTTTTCTATGTTTTTCACTATGACCCATTTGAATTCTAGGAGGGAACCCAACAGGGAGATCGAAGGGCCCCGCCGACACGGCACGACCACTATTCAGTTGCACCCACGGCTCGCTGGGACCGGGGGACGCGACGACAGAAAGGCACTCATAACGGTAAATATGACCAAAACACATACATCAACATGCCTATAGACGCAGAGACTACAGAATACCACACACCCAAAACACTACAAATTCTATCTTGGAATGTAGATGGTCTTAACACACCTATTAAGCGAAAAAAAGTACTAACACACTTGAAGCGACACAAACCAGACATTGTATTCCTGCAGGAAACACATTGGAAAAAAGAGGGAAAGGGCGAGCTGAGAGCACCGTGGATAGAAACATGTTACACAGCCTCACATACATCAGCATCACGAGGAGTAGCCATCCTGATAAGGAAAAACATACCACACACGACGAGACAAACCATAGCAGACCCACAAGGGAGATTCCTGGTGCTGAGGGTCAGCATAGACTCACAAACATATTGCCTGGTGAATATATACGCCCCCAACACAGGCCAACCAAAATTCTATGCAACATTAACAGAACAGCTACAACCTTATCTAAACGACCACATAATCCTGGGGGGAGACTTTAATGGCATACAAGACGACTCACTAGACAGAACAGGACCTTCCACCCAACCAACCCCAACCACACACGCGCTAATCACACTAATAGACCAACTCCACGTGTGCGACCCGTGGCGACTTTCAAACCCAACCAGCAGAGAATATACATGCTGCTCCAACGCCCATCACTCGTTTTCTCGGATAGACTTTTTCCTAATATCAAACAAAATATTTGATTGCCATCGGCAATCTATAATCCATCCGATATCTCTAAGCGATCACGCACCGATCGCAACAACACTACAATTGGTCCCCTCTCGGAGGCTGTCACGGCTGTGGCGCTTCCCCTCCTACCTACGGGAATCGGAAGAGTTTAGAGAATACATAAAACTACACTGGAATAATTACGCAGACGACAACAGCGAACACATAGACAACATAGCACTCTTCTGGCAGGCCTCGAAGGCAGTGATGAGAGGTCACATCATAAGCTACGTGTCCCACAAAAGGAAAAAATTCCAAACAGAATTCGAGGCCTTACACAGCTCCCTCTTGGCAACACAAAAAGAACACATAGACGCTCAAGATGATAACTCATATCAAATATTCCTCACAGCAAAACACCTGCTAAACGAATTCGTACACACACATGCACATTGGCAAACACAACTAACAAAAAATAAATTTTATAGGTGGGGCAACAAGACGGGGCGATTGTTAGCAAACCTAACCAAACAAAGACAGCCACACAAACCAATATTAACCCTAAGGCTTACCAACGATAATACCCTGACGACAAAACAGGAAGAGATAACCCAAACACTATACGAATATTTTGAAAACCTATACCGGGCGGAACCAGCAAACATACAAGACATCCACAATTTTTTAGAAACAATGAGCTTGCCGAGACTCACAGAGGAACAAAAAACAGTACTGAATGCAGACATACGAGAGGAGGAGGTTCGGGACGTAATCGCGGCGGCAGCAGGGGGGAAGACGCCGGGACCGGACGGTTTCACGACAGAATATTACAAAATACTAACAACGGACATAGTACCAGTGCTGACCCAACTATACAATGCAATATACATGGAAGATACCCAAATAGAGGACTTCGGCACTTCTAGAACAATTCTACTCCCCAAACAAAATAAAGACCCGACTGACCCGCGATCATACAGACCGATCGCACTACTAAATTGCGACTATAAATTCTTATCCAAAATACTAGCCGACAGACTTCAAACCATTCTACCGTCCATACTAGATACATCGCAAAAAGGCTTCACGCAAGGACGTAGTGCCCTAAAAAACATCAGAGCCGCCATAGCGGCGACTGTGGCAGCACAAAACCCTGAGAGTCCCATAACAATGCTCCTCAGCCTAGACGCTGAGAAAGCTTTTGACAAAATGGCCTGGCCATTCCTAAACGTACTGCTGAAAAAAAGAGGGTTTGGACAGACCTTTGCAAACTATATTAACACAACACAAACAAACGCCACCACAATCCTCACAGTCAATGGCCACAACACCCCCCACATCGACCTTTTCAGAGGAGCTCGACAGGGCTGCCCCCTTTCACCATTACTTTTTAACATATCAATTGACCCGCTACTCAGATTCCTAACGCACACCACGCTCTTTACAGGGGCGTGCTACGGAGAAACAAGGATAAAGGTAGAAGCATTTGCTGACGACCTCTTACTTATAGTCAACAACCCTAGGGAAACACTATCACCCCTATTACGGGAAATAGAAAGAATAGGCAAACTCTCAGGCTACACCCTGAATCTGGACAAAACAGAAGCACTGCTACTTAGAGGGCCAGCGAAACCCACATGGGCAAACCAACACCCATTCAAATGGGAAAAACATTCCATACAATACTTGGGGATTCAACTCACAAAAAACCCTTCTGCACTCTACAACACAAACATTGAACCATATGTCAAAAAACTAGAAACGACCCTAAATGTATGGAAGAACTTTACGGTCTCCTTTTTGGGGAGAATCAACCTCTTAAAAATGGTAGAATTCCCACGATTACTATATATCCTGCATTCACTCCCCATATTTCTAAAATTGAAAGACATAAAGAAGATCAACTATCTATATAGAAAATTTATCTGGGGGGGAGGACGACCACGCATTGCCCTTAAAACCCTACATAAGCATAAGGACAACGGCGGCACCAATCTACCAAATATAAGGGACTATAACCTAGCAGCACAAGCGCGATTTATCCATGACTGGATTTATTCCAAGTCGCACTTTACAAACACGCCACTAGAACAAATAATGGCCAAGCCAATACAACTACAAAATGTACTCCACCAACCATACTCAGAATTGCCAAAACAAATCAAACATAACCCCCTGATACTAGCGGCATGGAAAGCATGGAACAAACTACGTAGAGACAGTCAAACGTCACCACACATATCCCCACACCTGACATTCATAAACAACCCCAATTTTCAGGACGGAAAACCCCACAACATCTTTTTTGAATGGAAAGCACACGGGTTGGACTCAATAGATAAGTTACTGCACAAAAGGGAAAGAAGAATCCTAACTCATGCAGAAACAAAACAAAAATACCTCGAAATCCCTATTCCACTGTTCTCATACCTACAGGCCAGACACTATATCACAGGTCTTACACCGCAGTTCCAAGAATATGACTGGACACAGACAGGAGACACTTGGATCTCCAAGAAAACGGGAGCACGGGGAATGATATCTAAAATATACAGAGCAATAAGGAATATGAGGGAAGAAGAGGACATCGATCCAGGGGTTGGGAAATGGGCTCTGGACAACCCAGACCTCACACCCACATTAATTAAGGAATCCCTAGTGTCAGCTCACAAATGCCTGCCATCGGCCAGGTTTCTGGAGATGAGACTACAGATAGCCCACAGATCATACCTCACCCCAATTAAGGGATTTTACATGGGAATTTACGACACCCCAAACTGTTTCAAATGCCAGGAACCAAACACTAATCTATACCACAGCCTGTGGACATGCCCTCTGATAAAAAACTTCTGGTCCCGAATACGCGAATACACTACAAGACACCTGACAAACTTCTGCCCACAAGAACCAGCATGGGCAATATTTGGATATCTAGACCCCAAGACATATCATTGTGCCAGGGGAGTAAGAAAGTTGCTACACTTTATAGCAGCAGCAGGCCTAAAAACCATCCTGCAGACCTGGGTGCAACCAACAGGCCCCCCATTCAGATTGTTCCTGGAAAAACTTGCATTCTTATTTCAAATGGACTGGGCGGAAACTTCATTATTTAAGGAGAAAATGGTACAAACTTTCTTCGAAACATGGGGAAGTTTCATCCAATTAATGCCACAGAGAGTAAAAGAAAAACTAAAAAATTGCTTTCACCACACCTATTGGTTCCAGGAGCAAGCGGCAGTGGGGGACACACCAATATAGGGTAAATCACTGGTCGTGCCGTGGCCGCGCGGGGCCTCTATACCTTTCGAAGATCTCCAGCACGAAGTTCGAAAGACTAAGTGTATAAATACCAATTGGGTCAAAAGTTTGGTTTAATGCAAATGTTCTCTCCCCTCCCCTCCCCCCCCCCCCCCCCGTCCCTTCTTGCCAGACCGACTCCCCCCCCCCTCTCTCTCTCCCCCCCTCCCCCCTTTTTTTTTTTTTTTTTTTTTTTGTGAGTGTCTTTCCTTCCCTTCCTTTCGTCTCGACTCCCTGACCCCTCATGCCCCTCCCTAACTCTCCCAGTTATATAAAAATGTTATGTAAAAGTGAATTAGGATGACATTTTTATCTGTGAAGTTAAAACAGCAAATTCATCTGCAATGTCAAAGTTTGTCCTGATTCAACCAATAAAAACAAGTTTAAAAAAAAAAAAACCCAAGAAGTCAGAAGGACTGTGAGGTCCCGGTTTCATGGTTTGTATTCATACTGAAAATGAAGATCGTACAAGCTTTAGTCCTTCTGCTCCACGGGACGTTGCTGTCCTCCCTGAGCTCGCCTTATGAGCATTACAGTTTGACAGGTGTACTGCTGTAGTACCCCAGAGTTAGGGTCCCACAGCACATCTTTCACTGTGTTAGGGTGAATGTTCATACATACTCATGAGAAAATGTGGAAAATGATTTGTGTTACGTGTTTTAATTATCAGGCAACAAAAACACTTGGTTTATTAGGGGTTAATTTCTACTTTTCCCATTAGCTAACTCTGCATGATTCAGCAGAATGTCAACTAACCCCCCTCACTGTCGTCAATCATCCTTAGTTAGCTTGGGTATTGGACAGTTAGTTGGGTCCTCACTCAGGATTGGTAGACACAGGGGGTATAAAAGGTAGCAAGAGGATGGGGTTAAAGGGGTTCTGTCACTAAAAAAGAAAAATGCTATTCTTATCTATTCCTCCCCCATCAGTCTACTTACCAGATCTTCACCTCCCCTATCTTCTCCTGTCTCCTGCAGTCCGGGGGCTCACTTCACCTCCAGCTGCCTGATTCTGCTCCTTCCTGTGAGGTTCCGTACATTAGGTTGGCGGTCTGCCAATGTACTTTACGTCACAGCTCACAGGCCAGCAGGGGGACTGCCTATCTTCTTCAGAGATTGCTCATGTGAACCCGTGTGAACCCAGCCTTATTCTCTCGTTGCATTCTTGCAAACACGTATATAAAGCCGGCGCTGCGGCGTGGATTTGCCGGCCGCAACATGTTCATTTTTCTCTTTCGCTGCGGCCGCGCTCTCCCAGCGGAAATCTCACGGTTTTTCGCTGCGGCCAAACCGCGAGATTTCCGCCGGGATTCCGCCCCGTGTGAACCCAGGCTTAGACAGTCGTGTGGAGTTAGAGACCGACACTGCAGAGAGGCTGTCAGGTCAGTCTGTGTGTGGAGGATTGCTGGTGGAGAAAGTGATTGCCAGGAGTGATAGGACTAGCAGATAATTTGGCCTGTGGATTGTTCCAATACCCCGTGAGATTCACTGAGATATAATTCTGGTATGCTGTGATTTATGCAACTGTTATTGACTTTATTAAGAAATTTAAGTAAATGGACAAGATCGACCGTTCCTGGCTTTGTTCCTATACTCTTCTGGTGTTGGACTATTTTATTCATCTACAAGATCCACTGCAGGAAAAGGAACGGTGGCGTCACGAGTGACAACTGGACTTAAGGTAACCTCCGGTTACTATCCCTGTGATCTCCTGCAGCAGTAATGAGGTCGGGTCCTGAGTCACACTTAGGTAGGAGATGGTAGAGCCCCATGACTAGGTTAACATCTCTGCTGTCCCTTCAGCTGAGGGCCTGCTCCTCGGATGCTGCAACTGGGTAAGTGAAAAACAATAAGAGTAGTGGTATTTCACCAGTGGCAACACCGTGCGCCGCCTGTCCATCCCCAACCCCCAGAAGGGGTAGGCCGAAGGGGCTGAAAGCGGTGGGGCATCCCACTTATTCTACACCTCATGTCAGATTAGAGTCAAACTCAACAGGGTATTTTTTCTCCGCTGTTTCCATCTTGGCAACAGGGCAGAGGACAGGTATCCAATGCAACTGTGGTGATTCACTGAAAGGGCCTGGGGCGCATCTAGAGTCAGCGCTTCCACCCTGCTAGGCCTCTCCATGCCATCTGGTACTGCCCACACGGGGCCAAGGTTTGCTCCTGTTCCCTGAACTCATACCTCACAGCGCAGGACAAGAGTGGAGAGAGCATAACCGGATCCTGAGAGAGGTGGCGGAGGAAGCAGGGTGCGGCACCCCTACTTCGCGCCCCAGCCTGACTGACCCAGCTCTTAGAGCGAATTCTAGGCCCAAAGTTTTGGATCTGACTTACTGAATTCACTTACCTATATTGTTTTTAACATGTCAAAGGCTGTACACCTTGGAGACCTACTAGGTATTGGGGACTACCCGGCGTGAGACTTACACCATCTTCCCCGAATTTTCAAAGTCCAGCCAGAGCTCACCGGATGCCGCAAGAACCACAACGCTTTCAAGGGCATGGGCCCCTCTCTTGGGGCAAACCCACTCCACGGCACCTGCCCTTCACAAAGAAAGGAGAACTCTCCCTGGGGCTCCCATCGGCTTCTCTGGGATCGGTCACATCACCGCAATCGACGCCCTGTTACGGGTGCCCGTCTCCACCACACAGGCTGAGGTCGATAGAGGCCATCACCTGTTCCTTCCGAATGGCGGTAGCCTGTCTCTCAGGACTGACTGACCCATGTTCAACTGCTGTTCATGTAGCAGTTCAGGCACTAAGGTGGAGCTTCAGGTGTAACAGTTGCAGGTGTAGCAGTAGTCAGATGGAAAGCCAGGATTCAGCAATGGGTAATCACGGTATGAGGTACAAGGGATGAGGCGGGTCACGTAGTCAGGAGAAAAAGATAGGAGTGAGTATCGGGAAGTCTTGTAGCAATAGCAGGCAGAAGGGAAGATGGATCAAATGCTGTGGAGCAGAATAATCTCACACTGAGGGAGTGGCAAGGCTAGGCTTTTATAGGAAATCCAATTAACAGGTGGGGTGGAGCCAAAACAGTGATTAGATCAGGGTTACAGGAATAAGGCTGAATTTCCAAAAGGGAACTGTCCGAGGACTTGATAGCTCAGTAAAAAAGGCTACCATTTGGAGTGCAGGAGGTTCCTGGTTTGAGTCCTGACAGTTCACATTGAACCCTTCTCCACTTCGGCCACCAAGGTTTGCACCCGCGGCTGCTCTGCTCGAGCCCTCAATGTGGCGGCCCTCCCACTTGTTGTGGCTTAGTCTGATCAGCATCAAGCACCTTAACCCGGCGTTCAGTTCATCCCACAGCCCCAGTTCTGCTTACCAAAAGTTCCCAACTGCCCAAGCTCCAAGCCAGCGAGCTTACCCATTTAAAGGTTGAGATTGTTTCGGCCCCAAGAATTCTAAAACTGCTCGGGAACCAACTACTAGATGGTTCGATTAGTCTTTCACCTTTCACTGGACAACCGATTTGCATGTCAGGACCGCTGAAGACCTCCACCAGAGCTTCCCAGGCATAGTTCACCATATTTTGTGTCCTAACACTCGCGCTCATGTTCCATCTCCCTACGTTCACATTTCGGTGTGTGTCACATTTTCTCTGTGTATTTGCACACCAAAGGTCCACATAGAAGTCAAGGGGTGGGTGTGCAGATGTGCGGTCAGTGCACAAGGAGATGCGGGAAACACTGCGTCATTCAGCTGGAAAAAGAACACATCTTGAACTAATTAGCCATTTCAATTGGTGCATTTGTTTGCCGCCAGCAAAAGAATATGCGGGCAGAAAAAGTTGGGTTAAATACGCCGATACACACACAAAAAAGTATTGTTCAGTGGGCAACTATGCTGTGTAACGGCATGCGCCATCGTGCTTACAGTCGTGTGAAGCTGGCCTTAGAGTGACTATCCACTACAGTTTTTTTTTCACTGCGAAATTTGCAGCGTTTTTTTTCTGCAGGGGTCTATGGGACTTGTAATGTTAAAATCGCAATCGCGCAAAATCGTGATTTTTTTTTTTTTTGCGGTAAATTGCGATTTTAACATTCCAAGTCTCATAGACCCCTGCAGAAAAAATAAAAAACGCTGCGAATTTCGCAGTGAAAAAAAACTGTAGTGGGTAGTCACCCTTAATGTGAAGAGGAATTTTGATTTCATTGTGTAAGTGGGTTTTTAGTACAAAAAAACAGCAAAATTTCCTTAATTTGGTATCAGTGTGGGCGCAGTTTCTTGATTATTGGATTCTAAATTATTGGAATGGGTGATGTTAGCAATTAAAACATAACTCATTATGTTAACCCCTTAGTGACGAAGCCTGTTTGCGCCTTAGTGATGGAGCCAAATTTTGGAAATCGGACATGTGTCACTTTAACATAGAATAACTCCATAAAGGTTTTGCACATCCAAGTGATTCTGACATTGGTTTTTTGCCACATATTGTACTTCATATAGGTGGCAAAAATAGACCAATAAAATTTGTGTATATTTAATAAAAGCACCAAAATTGGGAAACGCTTGAATAAAATTGTCATTTTTTTTCACATTTTCAATTGCAATAAATCAAATGTCAAATATGTGCGAACATACCGTACAAATTTTTGATATATATTTCCATGTGTTTACTTTATTCTGGATGCACTTTTGAAAAACTTTCTTTTTTTTAACCATTTAGGAGACGTTCAAATTTAACATTGATTACACAACATTTCGAGGAACGCTTTGTTTCCCTACAACAAGCCAAAATTGTAAAGGTGTCAGAATAATAGATACCCCCACAAACGACCCCATTTTAAAAACTACACCCCTTAATGTATTCACTGAGGGTGTCAGGAGTAATTTGATCCCACAGTTTTTTTTTTCAGGAGTTAATGCAATTTAGAAGAGAAAAAATAAAATTTCATATTTTTGCAAATATGTCATTTTAAAGACAGGTTTTTTTCTATAGTGCACATGAGAATAAGGAGTGACACCCCAAAATGGATACCCCTGTTTCTCCTGTGGTCAGAAACACACCTATTGTGGCCATAATCTTATGTCTGTATGCACAACGGGGCCCAAAACGAAAGGAGCAGCCGGTGGTTTTCATAGCAGACATTTCGCTTGAAGGCGTTTTAGGCCCCATTGCTCACTTGTAGAGCCCTTTAGCGGCCAAAACGATAGTTAACCCCCACAAATAACTCCATTTTCAAAACTAGACCCCTTAACGAATTCATCTAGAGGTCTACTGCTTTTTTGACCACACAGTTTTTGAATGAATCTAAGGAAAGCAGAAGGCAAATACCCCTGTTTGTCCTGTGTTTAGAAATATACCCATTGTGGCTCTAATATTGTCTGTAGGCACAACGGGGCCCAAAATGAAAGGAGCAGCCGGTGGCTTTCAGAACAGAAATTTTGCTTGAAGGCGTTTTAGCCCCCATTGCCCATTTGTAGAGCCATTGAGCGACTAAAACGATAGAGAACCCCAACAAATGACCCCATTTTGAAAACTAGACCCCCTTAACGAATTCATCTAGGGGTATATTGCGAAGTTTGACCTCACAGTTTTTGAATAAATTTAAGCAAAGAAGAAGGAAAAAAATTACGATTTTCACTTTTTTGGCAATTGTGTCATTTTAAAAACAGTTTTTTTTGTACAGCACACCTATGAATGAAGACTTGCACTCCAAAATGGATCCCCCTGTTTGTCCTGTGTTCAGAAACATACCCGTTGTAGCCCCAATCTTCTTATAGGACATATAGCTAGGTCTATAATGGAGGGAACAAACATTTGATTTGAATATATTCCAGGCCCCATTGCACGCTTGTAGAGCCATTAAACTGCCAAAATAATAGAACGCCCCCACAAGTGACCCAATTATGAAATCAAGACCCCTAAGCTCATTTATCTAGGGATGTACTGAACAGCATTCTGGCCCCACATTTTTTTAAAATTATTATAAAGCAAGTGAAAAATAAATACAACTTAACTTTTTTCACAAATTTGTCCCTTTTATGACAGTTTTCTTTGTTTCAAGCAGGAAAAACTGGGGAGACGCATCCCAAATTTTATAGCACTAATTCTTCTGTGTTCAGCAATACCCTCATTGTAGCCCCAATCCTCTTATAGGACACATGGCTACGCCTATAATCCCCATCGCAAAAAAAAATAAAATTGACTCCCTAAAAAGAATCCCCCCCTTTTTGGCATTCCCTATAAATTAAATTAAATTAATAATGTAAGTGTAACGCCTGTGGACGTGCAGCCACTGTGTCAACCGGCTATGATCCAGTCCAGCACAGCTAACAGGCGACCGCAGCGTGGGAAGTAAAATACCGGATGTACAAACCCTGTATGCAGATGGACACTAGGGAAAGTATCTTGCCCTGAACTAATAGCCAGGAGAGGGAAAACCCTGCCTATAAGTGGAGCACTCGTCCCAATAAGGACGACCCCACGGTCTTCTTCTAGCCGCCGACTGACTCACTCTATAAAAAAAGTGATAGAACAATACTGGGGCGTACAGGAACAAAGGAGGTACAGACTGACAAGGATAAAGAGAGAAGCAGACTCACAAGGATAACAGACAGCAGGATACATGAGCGGAGGACACAGAACAAGGTAACAATGTAACAGCCGGAGCAGCGGCTAAACGTGGAGTTATGGACACGAATCACACAACAACACTACAGCACTGTCTGAAAGGCCCAGGGCAGCTATATAGGGAGGTGATTAGAAAAGGTACATCAGCTGAGCAGGAGACCCAGAAGCAATTAACCATAAGAGTGCTGGAAGAGAATAAATATAAGCTCAGTGAACAGCGAGAGCAGGACAACGCCCTCGCCTACCAGACACAGAAGCAGAGGATTGTGTCTGAACAGTGCACCTAACAGTACCTCCCTCTTACGCCCCCTTCCCCTCCTGCCAGTTCTTCACAGAAAGTCCTGAATCCGATGTGGGGCGTTGATGTTCTCAGATGGCTCCCATGACCTCTCCTCCAGTCCGTAACCCTTCCAATCCACTAGGAAAAAGGGCTCATTTCTAACCTTCTTAACATCAAGGAAATGTGCAGCAATATGCTGCAGGATACCATATGGAGCCTGTATGCCTCCATGCCTGCCCATATCACATCTTGTATCCAAGCTAGAGGTAGTACAACAGGGGACTAGATCCTCCATGCCCGACTGTACCACATTTTGTATCCAAGCTAGAGGCAGTACAACAGGGTACTAGAGCCTCAGTGCCCCCAGTATCACATCTTGTATCGAAGCTAGAGGTGGTACAACAGGGTACTAGAGCCTCCATGACTGCCCGTATCACATCTTGTATCCAAGCTAGAGGTGGGACAACAGGGTACTAGAGCCTCCATGCCTGCCCCTATCACATCTTGTATCCAAGCTAGAGGCAGTACAACAGGGTACTAGAGCCTCCATGCCTGACTGTACCACATCTGGTATCCAAGCTAGAGGTGGTACAACAGGATACTAGAGCCTTCGTGCCCAGCTGTATCACATCTTGTATCCAAGCTAGACATGGCCTAACAGGGTACTAGATCCTCCATGCCTGACTGTACCACATCTTGTATCCAAGCTAGCGAAAAAAGAGTAAGCAAGAGCAGCACTCAGGGGTTGATTCCAAAAAACCAAAACTTTATTGCCCACAACGTTTCAACTCTTGCTCAGAGAGTCTTTGTCAAGAGCACTTGACAAAGACTCTCTGAGCAAGAGTTGAAACGTTGTGGGCAATAAAGTTTTGGTTTTTTGGAATCAACCCCTGAGTGCTGCTCTTGCTTACTCTTTTTTCGCTATTGGAACACGGTCCAGGATCCAGGACCTGCAAGAGCGAGCACCCCCTGGAGAGGAATATCTTCCCTGCAGTTTGACAGGTGACAAGTGTGCTGCGATCCATTCATTGCTTAGGACTGTTGTATCCAAGCTAGAGGTGGTGCAATAGAGTACTAGAGCCTCCATACCCGCCCGTATCACATCTCGTATCCAAACTAGAGGCGGTACAACAGGACACTAGAACCTCCATGCCGACAGTACCACACCTTGTTTCCAAGCTAGAGGCGGTACAACAGGGTACTAGAGCCTCCATGCCTCCCGTATCACATCTTGTATCCAAGCTAGAGGCGGTACAACAGGGTACTCGAGCCTCCATGCCCGCCCATATCACATATTGTATCCAAGCTAGAGGCGGTACAACAGCGGATGCGAGTATATATGTATATTCCATCTTCCTGACAATGAGTGAGTGTTATCGGATATAACGGTGCTCAGTGCGGCTGCTGCTCGCAGTTTAGTGATAATTGCCCGGCTGAAATTCTGAATCCAGATGCAGTTAAGCAATTAGCGGTAAATCGCAAGCGTTAGCTGTGACCACAGCCGATGTGAGAGTGCGCTAATGTGTGTTTATTAGGTCTTGGTACTACATGGTGACTTTGCTGTGTAGCCCTGCGACCTTGCATCCTCAGTGAAGTCATTGGTGCGCAGCGCGATGCCCCGTTTGTTGCAGTTGTGACGTGCAAATCACAAAACACTCCAGTGAGGTCGGATGAACTGCTGATCTGCGGGTCACGGCAGCTTGCGTCCCCACTGACCACAATGCGAGTGCGAGTGCACCGGAGCCGTCAGCCATCTTTGGTCATGACTCTGTTACTATGTATGACGCAGCCAACGTCGCCATGTTCCTGAGCCTGAGGCCACATTATAACACTTCCGTAATACGGATCAGTCGTCCGATGGCGGCACACTGTGCATCATCAGGACCGCGCTGTATTTTCCGTGTCGGTTATATTTTTTACTGGACAAATTCTGATTTATATTTGCCCAACAGAAAATGATTTACCAATATGGAGGCAAAACCGGAAAAAATAGGTCATGCTGTTTTTAAAAAGTGGTTGTGAAAAATATACCGAGTGAATAGATACATAGATTTACATTAGCGCCATATTACGGTCCACAAAACTCGGACCGGATACCGAGCTAAAATACATTATCCCAAAAGTGGCGTAATTCTGATGTCTGCGAAGCGGCAAAGAGTCGTCACATGGAACGGAAAATTTTATTAGCTACTCATTTGCTAATGGTTTACATGGTACTTGTAGTTCCACAGCATCTGAACTCCATACACGCAGATGTAATGAACCCAGTTATGGGAATATAATACAAATACATTTATCAGCAAACCGGGGAAATTACACATTAAAATAGCGAAGAAATTAGACTTTATATTGCATCTTGTTACCATAGAAACGAACAACAGGAAGTCTCCCTCCGGTGTGCGTCCCTCATTAAAAACTGTCCGTGCGGTACAAAGTAGTCAAGAGAAAGGTTCCGGGTGAGGAAAAGCAACGTGTGAGGCGGCTATAGACGAAAGAGGCTGATTAGCTGCAGAGTGAGTATGTGACGGAGTGATGGATGGTCCCCGAGCCCCTCAGGCCATGGAGAGCGGGAGGATAGTATAGAATACCCGAGTAATGTGGCGAGGAGGACGCCTCCTCAGGTACTTCCTGCATGTGTGCACCAGGCTGTGTCGTTTTACCTCAGGTTTAGTCATTTTAGGAATGTTTTACCTCAGGTTTGCTGTTTTTAGGAATGTTTTACCTCAGGTTTGCATTTCCTCATATGACCGGCGCCCCATTGCAAAGAATACCCATTCATATGAGTGGTTTTACGCGTGACAACTGTTGTCTGACTGGTTGAGCGAATGCAGACGACCGTTGTCCTGTGTAATCATGGCCGCTGACCGGGTGACGCTTGAGAATGTGTGTTGCTTCATTCCTGCTCACATGAGAATAGTCGCAGGTTAGTTATCGTTTGTCAACGTCTCGCCACCATCTTTTCCGTTAGATCTGCGCTTCAGCGGACGCAAAACTGAACCAGAATTGCTGCGCTAAAGTCCACGAATAACACTTGTTCGCCCGCTAGCAAGTCGCTGTGGAAAGTACTAGAAGGATCCCTCCGGGCAGCGGGTTGTGCCAGGTAAAGCCACCCTCACAGCAGCGTCTGCCGGCGCATACAACGCATGTGCGTGCTCCCCGCGTGGGAGATACAAGTGCGCCGTACACAACTGTGTGCCCACAGATCCACCATCTTCGTGCTCCGTGTCAGAGGCACCATTAATGTACCGTTAGTTATCAGACATGTCTCACTTCTATCTGTTTCTGGGAAAGTTCGATGAAAACCAATATGGCTGCCATCGTTGTGCCCGCGGCCGGCCTGCCGGTGAGCCCTGTGCCTCCCGCGGCCGGTGAGCCCTGCGCCCTCCGCTGCCGGTGAGCCCTGCGCCCTCCGCTGCCAGTGAGCCCCCCGCCGCCGGCCTGCCGGTGAGCCCCCCGCCGTTGGCCTGCCGCTGAGCCCCCCCGCCGCCGGCCTGCCGGTGAGCCCCCCCGCCGCCGGCCTGCCGCTGAGCCCCGCGCCCTCCGCCGCCGACCTGCCGCTGAGCCCCGCGCCCTCCGCCGCCGACCTGCCGCGGAGCCCCGCGCCCTCCGCCGCCGGCCTGCCGCTGAGCCCCGCGCCCTTCGCCGCCGGCCTGCCGCTGAGCCCCGCGCCCTTCGCCGCCGGCCTGCCACTGAGCCCCGCGCCCTCCGCCGCCGGCCTGCCGCTGAGCCCCGCGCCCTCCGCCGCCGGCCTGCCGCTGAGCCCCGCGCCCTCCGTCGCCGGCCTGCCGCTGAGCCCCGCGCCCTCCGTCGCCGGCCTGCCGCTGAGCCCCGCGCCCTCCGTCGCCGGCCTGCCGCTGAGCCCCGCGCCCTCCGTCGCCGGCCTGCCGCTGAGCCCCGCGCCCTCCGCCGCCGGCCTGCCGCTGAGCCCTGCGCCCTCCGTCGCCGGCCTGTTACCGACTCTATTTCTTCTAGTTTTTGGGCATTACTTTAAAGGATCGATCAGATTGTCGCTGCCGATGGCGGGCGCTGTCGGTAAATTCCCCAGCTATGAGGCCTGCCGTATTGTGCTGCCGCGTTACATGATATACATATATTACACCTCAGAATGTGCGTATATTTTCACCGACGAGCTCCCCGGATGATCCCTTTGTAGTCGGCTGCCCACACATCTCCCAGGCGCAGCGCTGTAAGTGTTCAGCTTCGGGGATCCGGCAGTGCGGCTGCAGTTCAGTCTGCCTCATGTCAGCGGGTATATCAGATTACTGCCTCGGTCTTGGGCCGTTTTGGGCAGCCATGTGTAAGTTGCGCCCGAGAAACCCTGCTGTAGCTCCCATCAGTTGGCAGACGGACACTTTTTTGCGTACTGTCCGATATTCACAGATCCCGTATATTACAGGAGCTGGTCACATCTGTGACAACGGGCAGCGGCTATGGGGGTATGTGAAAGAACACGCGTGTGAGTAGCATGATTAGCTGTAGCGGTCCGTATGGTGCCGCATAGAGTCTAGTGGATGGGGCTCTTGGGAAGAACCATACATGGAGCCCATGACTGCAGCAGCTCATATGCCAAGAATGAGGTCCTTGACGACGCCACACTTATTACTCTAGCAAATCCCTCACTGCTCTTCCAGCTTCTCGCATATCCTTAGGCCTAGCTTACATTAGTCCGGGCAGTGGGCCCGAGTCACTGGGGTCCATACCTGACTTAGGGCTTATTCACACGGGCAAGAATCTCGTGTACATTTGGTGCGCAGTGAGACGCGAAAAACTCGCACAAATATGAACTCCATTCTTTTCAACGGACTTCTTCACACGAGCGATTTATTTATTGTTTCCCCCCTCACACATCTCAGCATGTTCCATCTTTGGACGTTCTCGCCCATTGTTCTCAATGGGAGCTTAAAAGACATTGTTATGGCATTCGCATGCCGTGCGATGTGGGTGTGAGGGCGATGATTCGCATTGAAATCAATGGGAAGCACTTGTGATCCTTTGACGCTCCTGAAACACGCCTGAGGATCGCAAGTTCACGGAAGTGATGGAAAGTGCGTTTGAATCAAAAACGTCTTGCATCGGCGTGAAACACGCACGTTGGCAAACGCTATATTGGTGAGTTTCTTGGCCCGATATCGCACTCATCTGTTGGAATGCAGCCTCACCCTCAGATTTTTGAGCTTGTGTTTACATTGGTCAGTTAACTGGCCCTCCTGGACGGGACCCAGAAAAAGATTTTCCAATTCCTCCTTCTGCTGCCACTCCACTCGCCTCTGCACTGTGCTGTCTGTTTACACTTGCAGTTCTCATTCACTAATCGTTCAGTGTTTCACATTCCTATGAATGAGCAGTGTTTAAACTGCACGGTGAGTGCCCGAGCCGGCGCTGGTGTTTATGCTGGCTGAAAGCGAATGACGAACATAAAGCGAATGATTCTCGTTGGCCGTTGGCTCGCGGTAACATAGAATGACTGAGTTTCACTTGTTCTGTGTTAACGCAGCATAACCCGCCTGCCCAAACACCATCTACTTTACTAGGTCTTCCCCTGTTGGCCTCTCAGCTTTGTAGCGTCTGCAGGCATGCGAGTCTGTAGTCTGCTAATCTGGCATGCAGCAAAACCAGTCAGCCCTGGTATCTGCAGTGGTGGCATGCCGCTGCCGGACTCTTCGGCTGGCTGACCCACTTACCCTCAGGGACCTTGTGCGGCTGAGCAGGCGTGTATGTCTATGATTACTGTTATTGGTGCTTGGAGTAGTGGCAAGATCCAGGCCTTCAGTATGCCTGGCACTAAGTGGCGAGCACCTCATCTTGTGCCACATGAAGTGGAACATTCAAGCACACAAGTGCAAGGGAAAAATCAAGCGGTCACCTATAGCAGCCAATCACATTCCATTCAATGGTTTTCTAAAGCGCCTTCGGAAGTTTCCCAACTCTGAGGCCTCATTACCATGGGGGAAATTCAGGCCTGCATAGATTCCCTATGCAGAATCCCGCAGCGGGTCCCTCCCTTTCCTGCAGGCATCAGGCCAAGTAATTCGATATACTTACCTGTTCAGACGTTGCGGGTCTCCCCTCCGTCGCAGCCAGATCTTCTTTCTTTGGGCGGCGGATGTGCTTGGCGCGCCTGCAGCGTGCCGTGCACATTTTTATTTTTGCGGCACAGATGCAGGTGTGCCACGCGACCGGTACGGCTTACATAGACTTAAATGGAAGCCGCGGGAGCCGTCCGTGCAGGAAAACCGCACGAAATGGAGCATGCTGCGGGTGCTTTCCCGCGCATGTGATCCGTGCGCCAGGAAAAAATGACGTCCGCAGGTATTTAATTACCTGCGGGCGTCCAATGATTCCCTATGGGCGCGGATCACGTGTGTGGGACACCCGTGTGGTTTTAATTCCATTCTGCACGTGGACATTGGGCCTTAGGGCTCTTGCACACTTGTGTTTTTCTTGTGCATTTTTTTTTCACGCGATATCGCTGCCTTTTTTTTTATGCTAATGTCAATGAGACTTTCTAATGTTAAAAACGTATCGCACAAAAAGCACAAACTTTGCCATTTTTGTGCAATGCGTTTTTAACATTAAAAAGTCCCATTGACCTTCACGGTAAAAAAAAGGCAGCGATATCGCGTGAAAGAAAAACGCACAATCGCAATTTTGCTCATGAGATGTCTGAGCGTTGGGGAGGCTTTTTCTTCCCAAAACATTGCTGCTTGCATTTTTCTCGCGATAGAGAATAGGAGTTTCTAACGAAAATCGCAAGTTTGTGCGGTGCGATAAAACAGAGGCTCCATAGGGAAACATGGGAGGTAAAAAAACGGAGAAAGATAGAAAGATGGGACATGTTGCAATTTTTATTATTTATTTATCTTTTTCCCACTTCGCATCGCATCAGTAAAAACATCGCAAATGGGAATAAAACCACTGAAAATGTTTGATTTCATAATTCTGCGTTTTCGCTCACTCTTGCGTCGCGCCTAAATCGCACAGTTTTATCGCCAGTGTGAAGGCAGCCTTACTGAGTTGCCGTTTGTCACAGTGTGTCAGTGAAGGTAAGAGCTTTCACCCAGTAGTCCAGGGCAGATAGGAAATGTGTACTGTTGCTGTGATTTGCATAGACTAATGGATCTGATTGCTGTCAGTGAATGAGAGCACTTATTGTTTCTATTCAGAAGCCGGAAACCTGCCTAGACTTCATGGCATTGTCTGAGTTATGTAAAGGGCATCGCACCGTCCCCATGGTGTAAAATAGCAGGATCAACCGAAAATGGCCTCTCCCCGCTCCCTGCCAGCGGCTGCGGGTATCCCTGCTGACGTCGGCCTGAGCCGTCAGCAAACAAGCAGTTGGTGAAAGTGCTGATCGCTGTTGTTGGCTGCAGCAGGTTTGTGTCATTGCCTGCATATTCACAGCGTATTTGTGCAGCCCGTTCTCTCCCATGACTTGTTGCAGTGCGTAATATGCACCGAAATACGACATACATGTATCTTTTCACGTCATCGAAGACCGAGTAAAATAATGCGCTCATGTGAACAAACCCGCTGACCTCAGTGAGTGTTCACAGCGTGTTGTGTGCAAGGCCTGCGTACATAATGTACTGCACAAATACAGTCGGCTGAACAAGCCATTAGGTAGCCCACTTCAGTCACGGCCGGCTGCAGTGATGACATGGGCATTGGAAGGGCTATACCGAGTCCCCCGATGTCCGAACGGAGCTGGAAATGGCTGTTCCACTTCCACTGGGCCATGTATTTCCCCTTCCTGTAATACTTGTAACAGCTGAGGCTTTGCTGCAGTTATATCTACTGTAGGTAGTACTAGTACTGTAGTTTATTTTTTCAATATTTTCACATTTTCTCATTGCTGTCAGTGAATGGAAACAGGCAGTAAACCTATTCATGGCTCTTTACAAAACAAAGAGAGCTCTGGTACATTGTAACAAATTCTGCAGCCCTGGCATTACGAAGACCTTTGATGTAAAGAAGGGTTAGCTGTGCAGTGCATTGTGGGAGATGGGATTGTTTTTCTTCTGCATATGCTGCACATTGCTTACTGTAGACTACGTGTCCCACAATGCAAAGCAGCAGGATTACATTATGGTGCTTTTGTAAGAAACCAATTCTGCTGTGTGTCTGCATGGGGAGGCAGAGGGATTCTGAATGCAGCTTTGTATGTGACCGGAGTGCAAGTAAATTGACTCCACATCCCATCCAGTTGGCGTCCTTTATAAAACGTTTTGGGGACAAGCAGCGCTTTTCTGTAGAGGCGGCTTCTGTCATGTTTGCATCGCTCTATAGACTCGAGTCCTCTTCGCTCCCTTTCCTGTCCCCCGGTCGGTCTGAGCACAGTGTATTGTAGTCGGTCCCATCTGTCCGGCCAACTTCAGACTTGTACGCTTTGTGATTGTTTGTTTTTGCTTTTTACTCTTATCTGTTTGGAGTTTTCCTCAATACCTTTATCCTGCGGTTCGCATCGGACTCCATCGCTGCAGATGCTTTTTTCCCGCACGTTTTTCATGAGCCTGATAAAGATCTGTTGTTCCAATTGTTGGAATGGTAAACGCTGCTCTGGCGTGCCAATGTGATAAGATATTGTTCATGCATCCATAGGGAATAATGGGGGATTCACGGAAAAATAAAACACGCCGCAATTTTGAGATTTCGAACTTTCAGCGTGAGTGAAAAATCACCCATAAATCTACACATTAAAAACGTGTTATTTCAACAAGCGAACTCCGTGCATCCCGCGATCTCCCAGAACTGCATTATTATCGCCTGCGTAAATACTCCCTATAAAGGCGCCCACCCACTGGCGTTTGCGATTTTCGTGCGTGAAAAACACCGCGTTTTCCGCGCATTTTTTGCGGCGTTTTCGCGGCTTTTCCATTAATTTCCATTGACTTTCATGGGTGCATTAGGAGAAAAATAAGGACACATATGCAACTGACAGTTCCTATGTTAAAAATCGCAACGCAACGCAAAAAAAAACACCAGTGGACAGGAGTACATTCAATTCTAATTGCTCTTGAGAAAAAACGCAAAACGCAAAGAAAAAAAAATCGCCAGTGGGTGGGCGCCCTAAGGGTGCGTTTATACGGGTGATTTCAGTGCGCTGTGAGATGTACGGGACTCGCACGGTAAAAAAATTATAATATTAAATGGGTCTATTTACACGTGCGCTTGTTTTCTTGCAGCGTGTCAAGTCTGCAGAAAACTTGTCATTATTTCCTATGAGTTAAAAAATCCTATATTTACATGCAGATGTGAGTTTCATGGGAGTGGGAGGTGATTTTTCTTTCTTTTTTTTTAACGATCAGAACAACCTGCGACTTCCATGTACATTTTACAGGTGTGTGCAGCCAAGTGAAGCACTTTTCTCTCAAAATGCATATCGCTTACATAAAAAATTGCAGGTCTGCAAATGCAATATGGATCTGTGTGATTGCATCTAGAGTAATTGTAGCAGGGATAAGAAAGTCACATTCTGGTCGGTTTTTAGTTTCATAATGTATCTTTAATTTAGGTCATTGGTATTTTGCAGTATCCACTGTTCTGCTTTTGTTGCTACTACTAGAATTGCCACTAGAGGGCAGTGCAGACCTGAAAGTAGTTTTTGTCATCTCCGCACACTTGGAGCTTTGATAACTTTCCGTCACTGACTGTACAGCATGTGTGTAGCTTTATTTTATTTGCACTACATGTAGTAATTGTAGCATTCCTTGTTGCCAGGAATCGCAGTTTTGTAGCAAATTTGTGTTTGTTTTGTTACATATTTTTTTATTTCTACAGTTCTGCCGGTTTCATGGGAAGAATAGGCTATTCTTCATGTCAGTTCTAATGGAATTTGCTATGGAAGTTTCAAACTGCGAACACAGCATAACATTGCAGTTCTCAGATGTTATAAATTTATCCTGCCCTTGTAATTGTATTTAAATGGAATGTCCCACCAAAATCATTTATTTGCTTATCCACAAGAGAGGTGATTATTGGTTGACTTCTGGGATCTCCAGGGATCATGAGAATGGCACATCCTGATCCGCCTTAGTGGATGGAGTAGTGGGGTATATGCATGACCACCTCTCCATTCACTTCTGTGCATCACAGGGATCTCCACCTGTACCAGGAAGTATCATCAGCACGTCACCCGGCTGACTCAATAGATGGGGAATGGAGCTGCAGTGGAGATTGATGCGCTCCTCAATCTCCCTCTGACCCATAAACCATTAATGGAGTGATGGTCACACTTGTGCACCGCCGATCCCATTGCTAATGGAGAGTTAGGGTGGGCTGCTCTCATGAGCCCTGAGGGTCCCAGTGGTTGGATCCCCAGCCATCAATCATTTATCACCTCTCCTTTGGACAGGTAATAAATGATTTTCTTGGAACATCCCCTTTAAAGGAGTTTTCCCATATTATTATAAAGTGATATCATGATATGCCATCATTTTATGATCTCTGGGCCCCCACAATTGTCAGTTTAAAGGGTCTGCAGTGCTGGTTTAGTTTTTCTTGTACCTTGGTGCTGTTGGCAACAGTTGGTGTTACAGCAAGCGGTGGTCCCAGAAGTCAGACCCCCCCACCCCCCACCCATTGTAAAATGATGCTGTATCGTAATAATGCGTCATTGCTTTTTTAAGATGGAAATACCTCTTTAAGTTAAATTTGCGTGACCTAGCCACATCTGTGAACTTTAGAACAGTGGCCTACAACCCACGGATAAAACTACAACATGCGGCATGCTCTGTAGCTTTAGCTGAAAAGCCAAGATTTGCAGATCATATTTTTTATTGGGGTGGGGAGTACTGCCGGAGTTGTACAATATCAGAAAACTCAAGTGGGTCTACACTGCAATACCAGGCACGACCATTGACAAGGGTGGTGCTGTTTCTAAAGAAAAAAAACTAAATTGCTACTTGATTTTTTTTCCCTCAGCACTTTCCAAGTTGTTTTATTGCCTCCATTACGGCAGTTAGTGAAGCTGCCTCTGCTTCTAACCACTGTGTTGCCAGATCCTCCATTCCCTCACTAGAGCGTATCTTTAATTGTTGCTTACGGCATCGGAATGTGACATGGCAGCGTTCTGCGCTGCAATTACCTTCATCTGCATGAAGACTTCATCATTTCTCGCCAACGGCTGTCTTTTGGGATGAGATCACTCAAAAGGAGACTATTTTCTGTCCAGATACTTGAGCGTGATATCGGATCGTGTTGCTTCTTTCCTTGTTTTTCATTGTCTTTGGGGCGAAGAAAATGCAGACAAATAGGTTTTATAGATAATTTTTTGGGATCCTCCAGGAGTGAATGTGAGCTATTTCTATGCAGAATAGTCTGCAGGCCGGTGGGGGGGAAGGGGGGGGATGATAATTAGGGCCCCCGCTATTTCATGTTCTCCCTCCTCCTCTTTTATTTTCTGGACCTACTTTTTATGGTTTCATGTATATAAAGCCGAATCCGTGTATAGAGAAAGGTTCTGCAACTTGCAAACATACTTTGTTTCAATTCTTCACCATTTTTAAGATTTTTGCTTTTGTTAGTAAAATGGACCAATTATGATTGTATCCAGAGGCCGAAAACACGTCCATAACAAATACTTATGACAGCGGAGTCTGTTGGGCCGCTCTCCCGCAGTAACAAAGTAAGCCGATGACGGCACCACTTATTTATCCCTTCCCATTGGCATAGTAAGCATAGTTGAAAACCCTGTTGAACTGCGCTTTTAACACACCCCGTTCATTTCAATGGGCGAGGTAGGGCGTCAAAAACACCTTGCAATACTGCGCTGAAACCGAGAGTCTCCATTGAAATGAATGAAGGTTCAGTAGAGCATAATGCTGTGTGAGGAGGGAGGACGCGAGTCAGGTGGAAACTTACCACGGATTCACGCGCAAATCTGTGGTGACATCAGCATTATATTGCATCCTTGCTACAGGGTATATGTCACAGATTTTTCTGCATTACTGAATTGTTGGCGCAGCTTCCGTGTAAAATCTGCATGTGGACTGGCCAATTAACTGGGGACAAATCTGTAGGAATAGGCATGATTTTCGCACCAGAACGCTGAGGTTCAGCCTGTTGAAGTGTCAGATTGTCATTGGAAGAATCTAAAATGGATCTCCCCGCGGTGTGAGCGTGCGCTCAGGGTAGGTGCGCTCAGGGTAGGTGCGCTCAGGGTAGGTGCGCTCAGGGTAGGTGCGCTCAGGTAGGTGTGCTCAGGGTAGGTGCGCTCAGGGTAGGTGCGCTCAGGGTAGGTGCGCTCAGGGTAGGTGCGCTCAGGGTAGGTGCGCTCAGGGTAGGTGCGCTCAGGGTAGGTGCGCTCAGGGTAGGTGCGCTCAGGGTAGGTGCGCTCGGGGTAGGTGTGCTCAGGGTAGGTGCGCTCAGGGTAGGTGCGCTCAGGGTAGGTGCGCTCAGGGTAGGTGCGCTCAGGGTAGGTGCGCTCAGGGTAGGTGCGCTCAGGGTGATGCACACACATTGGAAAGTTTCAGCATTTAAACCTGCACCAAACTTCGTAGTGAAATGCGCAAGTAACTTTATCGCTGACTTTCACCGTAAATTTCACTCCTTGCAGTCCAGTGAATAAGATACGCCGTGAAAACTTGCTGCTTTTCCATGACTGCCAGAACATGATGGGGATTGGATTAGCTGGGAGTGAATGGGCTTTGTTAAAGTCCTATTCCCTTACAATGTACTGTAAATTACGTAGCTGACAATCTGCAAAAACTCTACTATGTGACAACTCGTCCTCGGGCTTCTTTCACACGGGTGTATTTGCGTTCTTAATTAGGCACGTATCTTTTACGCTCGTAATACAGTGAGCTGAAACCCCATTGATTTGCATTGTGTTCAGACGTGTGTTTTTCACAACAAATCGCAGCATTTCCTATTTTGGCCGATATTATGGTCTGTAAGCGACCATTAAAATCAGTGGGATTGCATAAACGCGTATAGATCCAGTATGTTAAAACGCTGCATATGTCATGCACCCAAACTGTATCTGCCCATGTGAATGAGTCCTTAGGCCACTCTCACCCGCGCACTTTTTTGCGCGATGCCGTGGTATTTTGAATTCTGTGGTAGTCATGGTACAACGCTCCCAGGTATTTCAATGGGGCCTCGCAGACCTGATTTTCGAGTGCCATGTGCTCTTATTTATGTACGTGTTTGCGCTTTTTAACACACCCCATCACCCATCACAATGATGTGTGTTAAAAAGCGCAAAAATAAATGCATCTCGTCACCCGTCACGATGGGGTACATTAAAAAGCGCTGTTGAACGCAGTAACCTTCGTTCGAAAATGCTGATAAAATCGTGGCAAAACGCTGCGAATAAAATGGCGGCATGTCGCCGACGCCATGTGTGAGAGGCCTTACTGCCAGAACATCCAGAACGAAGTCAGCATGTGGATTTTAGTGCGGGGTCTGTAAGGTGTGTGCCCGATGCACTGCAGGTGGGCAATGTGCACAACAGAGTATTAAAGGGGTTGTCCCGCGATAGCAAGTGGGTCTATACACTTCCGTATGGCCATATTAATGCACTTTGTAATGTACATTGTGCATTAATTATGAGCCATACAGAAGTTATTCACTTACCTGTTCCGTTGCTGGCGTCCCCGTCGCCATGGCTCCGTCTAATTTCAGCGTCTAATCGCCCGATTAGACGCGCTTGCGCAGTCCGGTCTTCTGGCTGGTGAATGGGGCCGCTCGTGCCAGAGAGCTGCTCACCGCGTCGTCATCGTGGCTCCGCCCCGTCACATGTGCCGATTCCAGTCAATCAGGAGGCTGGAATCGGCAATGGAACGCAAGGAAGGAGAAGAAAATCCACGGTGCACCATGGGAGAAGACCCGCGGTGCACCGTGGGAGAAGACCAGCGGCGCCATCTTCACAAGAAGAAAAGAAGAAGCTGCAGAACGCTGATGCAGGTAAGCGCAATGTGCTTTTTAAAAACTAACCCATGCTTTCTTTTTAACAGGGCAGAATGTGGGGGTAAGTGAAAAAAAAAAATTTTCACTTTCGCCGCGGGACAACCCCTTTAACCCTTTCCAATCCACTGTCTGACGTCTAAAGACATTATGATTTAAGGCTGTACAGCTCCGATATTGGTAGACATCTGCCGGGGTTCTCTTACTGAATATTGCCAGCCTCTCTGCTGTCGGAGCCTATCCAACGTGTCACCTCATGCAGTACTGGCTTTAGCCAGCAGATAGCGCAGTTGTATAATGGCAGAAAAAGAGTAAGCCCCCCTAGGAAAACCAGGATACAAATTGGATTGGAAAGGGTTAAGATCCACTGCATGCCCCCACATTCATGCAATTTTTTTTTTGTACATCTGAATGTGGTATTTAAACCTCCACTGACGTGTATCGTGCTGCAAATTACCGCAAAATCTCTGTAAATTCCTTCCTGAAAAAATGTAGCAATTCTACAGCATGAATCCACCTTCACTTACAGATGGGCCGTGTTCTTTGTTGTTCTTTGTTGCTTTTTAGGGTGCGTTCACACACGGCTGCTCTACCTTGGATTTTGTCATAGATTTTACTGAAGATCTGCACTAAGGCCTCATGCCTCGCAGCGGAGTCGGACCCGGTGCTCCCCAGTGACCCCTGTCTGGATCCGCCGCGAGGATGTCGCTCTGTGGTATGATGCGGATTCCCACAGTGTGGAGTATCATGGGAAGCCGTCCGTGCGGGTTTTTTTTTCTGCACAATTTAGAACATACTGTGATTCTCTCCCCCGCGAGTGGAAAATCGCAGCTGATTTCCGCTCGTGGGCAGGGGGAGAATCGTTTTACACAGCACGTCTATGGACGGACATTGCTGCGGAAATCGCGGTCAGACACCCGGCGGATGTCTGACTGCATTTTCCGCAGCAATAATCCATCCGTGGGCATTCGGCAAAATTGAATTGCGGAATCCGCGTGGTTCACCTGCGCAGATGATCCGCGGTTCAATATGCCCTTAGACTATCATTGGGCATTCACAGGTATTTAAATACCTGCAGATGTCATTTTTTTTTTTTTTTCCTGGTGTACGAAACACATGGGAAACAAACGCAGCATGCTCTATTGGTCTGCGGATCCCTCCACGGGAAAGCAGGAAATAAAAAAAAAAAAAGGCCCAGCACATGCGTGCGGCACGCTAGTGCTGCGCACATCTGCCGTGCTGGAAGACATGGACATGAGGCCTTACATTGGTGACAAGATCCGCAGCAAAAAGGCAAAAAAGGTGACAATTTGTTGGTGAAGGTGAATTCACGTACTTCAGAATTGCTACAAATTTTCATGCATGAATGTGCAACAAATCAGCTACACGTAACCTTCACCGTTAGGCCTCTTTCACACGGGAAGCTAGGCGTGCAAAAATCACACGCTAAAAACTCATGCAGCTATTAGAACCAATGGTTTCCTATGGGAACGTTCAGATCAAGGAATCTGAACGGCCCCTTAGGAAACCATTGGTTCTAGTAGCTACTTGACTTTTGCGCGCCTAGCTCCCCGTGTGAATGAGCCCTTGGAATAACTTCACACGGGCGAGTGCGATATGAGGCCACGAATTCCGACCCCATATCACTCTCCCCACTATGTGATTTCCCTGAGGATGCAAGGCTTTTTCAAGGGTAGATCTCGCATCGTGTGCACCTAGCACGTGGTGCGATGCTCCCGCTGGCCCCATTGAAAACAGGCCGCAGAAGCCACCCTAGAATTGCAAATTTTGTTAATTTTTCCTCTGGAAAAAAAACCGGAATAAAAGGTGATCAAAATGTTCTGTTGCCAAAAATGAGATAATTAAAGACTAGAATTCATCCCTCAATAAACAAGCCCTCTTAGGGCTCGGTCAGACAAGCATTTTTTATTTTTTTTGCGAGCCTATGTGTGCAAAAAAATAGCGCTCCACAGATGTGCAAAATGCGCGTGACCGAAGCTCCGTGCTTTTTTTTTTTTTTTACATGTGCCACGAAGGTCCCCTCATCACTGAAACTCTGACAGCACTGTCACAGTGTTCAGTGATGATGGGACTCCCTGCGGGCACAAAAGAACCCCCTGCCACAGCTGTCACAGAGGACCGTGATGCTTTCCCATTGCTTTCAATGGGGCCAGCGCTGCTGCCGCCTCATTCAAAGCAATGGGATAAAGGCAACCTCTGCAGCAATGATTTTCAGGGGGTGGCTTAAAATATAAGCCCTACTGTGAAAATCATCCCTAGCTGTTCGGCTTTTCTCTCCGTCCCCGGCAGTCGTCTTCCTTATTCTGGTGGCCGGGGATTGAAAAATCCCCGCCTCCAGAGAGCGCTGCCTCTGATTGGCTGAGCGCTGTGACCAATAGACTGGGATCGTGCCGACCCCGAGAATAATGGGATCACATTAGATATTCTGCATGCTGAACACCGTAAAAATTACATGAAAAAAGAAAAATGGAGGGATTTTCCCCCTATCCAACCCCCCCTCCCCCCCAAAAAATAAGTTTATACAGCAATTTATAGTCGCCAAAAAATTAAAAAAGGCACAACTTGTTTTGCAAAAAACAAGCCCTCCTGTGGCTGTGGGGCTCTGGGAGTGCCACAATGCGAGGGACTGAAGGGTTTTATTTATTGTTTGACCATTAGGACAGAAAAGGGTCCCGTCATTAAGGGGTTAATATAACTCACAGCAAGCAGAGGTCTTGAAAATGGGGAGGAATTGAAACCCGATTCTGAGCAGTGTGACTCCTGGCCCCCTGTAGGCCGCGGTCAGCCGGACCCCCGAGGCCCGCAGGCTTCTCACAGCTCGGCTTTGTTTTGCCTGCGGTTTCGCTCTGAATCTCTTTCCTTTTATGCGACCACAAATCATTTCTCGTCTTATTTGTTTTTCTCATTACTGCCTTATGGCTCATCTTGATTGTTAATTAAAGCCTGAATCCGGGACCCCTTTCCTTGAAGACAGGCGATTGTGCGGGGGTTAATCTAAATTCCGTGCTCTGTGTGTGTGGTTTGTGCTCTTCTGCAAATGCTTTTTTCTCCGCCAACCGCATCTCTTTTTGTCTGATTTATGGGATTGATCTAGACATATCCCCCTGTGGGGAGCTGCGAGTTCACCAAAACAGCCCTCTTGTCTTCCAGGGAAAGATACAATCTGCAAGTGCCTGTAAATGTGGGGACCGGAGGAGGGGGCCCGGGAGGAATTTGTTTTTTAACTTATTGGACCCGTCTGCCGAGGGGTCAGGCACAGTTGGATGGACTCAACACAACCCTTCATACGAAGAACAATCCTCGGACTCCAAGGCTTTTTGTCATTTGTGTTTTAAGCCAAAGTTAGTCCACTTGGGCCTCTCGAGGAGATGTAGAACTAAAAGTCCCAGCAAACCAGGCTGATCTCTTCTGTCTCTTGAAGAGTGATAGATGGATGTTGCATCACATCCGCTCATGTTACTATATTGGGTATCCTCTGTTGATGTGGGACTAGAACGCTCAGCAGATCCTTATAGCTGTCTGGGGTTTATATACGCAGGGCATAGAGCCAGGCTTCATGAGCGAGAGTTGTGTTTTGGGAGACGCAGAAAACTCGCTCCAATAGAAACTTCATTCTGTTGAATAGTTATTTACAGGAGCCATGTTGTATCTTTTGGCGTTCCTCGGGACGTCTCAATGGGACCTTTAAAGACCTCGTATGGCACTCGCGTACCGTATGCATGCCAGTTCAGTGGGATGTTTCCCATTGAAATCAATGGGAAATGCTTGTGATCCTCTAGTGTGCGTGAAACGCGAGCCGAAGGAGCGCAATTTCACAGAAGTGCGCTGAGACGTTTTTGAATGAAAAATGCCTCGCATCCGCATGTAAAACGCACGTTGGCAAGCGCAGTATCGGGCTTAGCCGTGTGAATGTAGCCTAATACAGACAGTATAAACCCCATTGATTTGCTTTGGGTTATTCAAACGTGCGTTTTTAAAAAACAGTTTTACGCACATTAAATAAAATCGCCACATGTCCTATTTTGGTCTGGTAATCCATGTGGTTTGCTGAATTTAATAAAACTTTAATAAAAATATTTGATTTAAAAAAAGTCTACAGGATTTCGGAAATACGCAGCTGTCTGCGGCTTTCTGCATGTTGGCTGGAGACGATGGTTTAACCCTTTCCAATCCCAATTTGTATCCTGGTTTTCCTAGGGGGCTTACTCTTTTTCTGCTGTTATACAACGGCGCTATCTGCTGGCTAAAGCCAGTACTGCATGAGGTGACACGTTGGATAGACTCCGACAGCAGAGAGGCTGGCAATATACAGTAAGAGAACCCCAACAGACGTCTTCCAACATCAGAGCTGTACAGCCTTAAATCGTAATGTCTTCAGAGGTCAGACAGTGGATTGGAAAGGGTTAAAAACTAGTGACATCAAATGGGCCTTTTTTGGGGGGTTCTTTTTCAGGGATGAACAAAACACAGGGAATATGAACATGAAAAAAAATGCATGGGCGCCAAATGCGCATATATACAGCATATGAATGCGCCCGTCGAAGACTCTGCAGGTCCTGCCATGTTGATATTTTGGGTTCCTCAAGCAAATTTGGAACCAGAAGTCTCAGCATTTCCTTCCATGTTCTCCTCGGTCTCCTGATTATGGCTCGGTCACACTAGCGTTCCTACATTGTATTGTTCGGCTCCAGCCTAGGCGCCGCACAACGCTAAAACCGGAAGTGCCGCATTGTGGCGCCGGATGGAACCCAATGACTGTCGTTATGCATGCCAGCATTTTCGCAGATGAAGTGCTGCATGATTGTAGCATAAATTCAGAAATGGAGGATTTTATTTTTTTTTGACGGGGGTGGGGGGGGGGGGATTTTATCCATTAAAAAGTGTTTTTCTGGGGAAAAAATGTGTTTTCTTTTTTTTTAAAATGTAAACATTATTGACCTTTTCTAACACTATTTTTTAATCCCTGAAGGGAGCTTGAAGATGTGATCATTTAATCTCAAGGATAGTACACTGCATTACTTATGTATTGCATTCTACGAAGCCTATGACAGCAGCCTATTAGACTCTGCAGGAGGCGGGGCCTAATAGGCTGATTCACGTGGCTGACATGGAGGCCTTTGTCAGGCTTCTGGCTGCCATGGGAACCCATTGGTACCTTGTGATCAAACTGCAGGGTGTTGATGGATAACAGAATGAGCCCCCTCTCCTGTCATTTGCTTACATGCTGTAGTTAAAATTAATTGTGGCATGTAAGGGGTTAACTACCAGTATCTGGATAGAGCCGGAGACTGCAGATTGCTACAAAAGTATAGTGCCAAATAATAATAAAGTTGGCACAGAGTAATTCTAACATAAGAGCTTCTATCCTTACCATCTGTCTGCCATGGCACTACCAGGCAGCCCCTCAGTGGCAGGCATTGTGCTCCTCTGCTGGTATTCCCAGGCAGCGTCTGCAGTGTCCTCCGCCGGGGACTTCTGGGGGGGTGTAGTCTGTTTAGTTATTTTCTGACTTTAATATCTCCCACTGTTTAGTCTGTAGCGGGGACCCCTGGGGATCACTTCTCCCAGCCATCTGTGATGTTTTAAGACTCTCCGCTGACACAATGAGTTTATGTCTAGTGCCTTCGCATCTCCCATAAGGACTGGGGCCCGGAGTATGACCGACGTCGGGTCATGCGGGGAATAAAAAGAACCGTTTGGTGTCTGACTGTAACCCTTTCTGTTCTGGGATATGGTTGTCATTAGACACGTATGTATATAACCCTCTTGCTGTATCTGGTGTGTGCTCCTGGGTGGATACAGCAGCATCTGCTTGCCTGGAATTTGGAAGAGCCAGCGTCAAATGACTGTAGCAGAGCCAATCTGGAGCTGTGACTGTAGTGGCGTACGGTTCCACTAGTCTACAGATGAGTCTATAAAGCTTTATTGACATGTAAACAAAGTTCAGCAAGTTTCTAATGTACTTTGTGCTGCAGTTCCTTACCATTTCCAAGATCTCTGCTTGCTGTCAGTGTATAGGAACATTCTTGTTGAAGGGTAGATTCACATGTACCAGAAATGCTGGTGATTTTCTGCTGCAAAATCTGCAGCAGTTCCTCATCAATTACCGTGCCAACCTCTGCACCAGCGGTGTGGATTTTGACTAGGATGCAGTAACCGCATCACCTGACCAGGGGCGGCACTCGCTAGCGGCTGCCGGGCTGCGCTGCCATCTTGGGGCAGCGCAAAGTATTGGAGATGAGGGGAGTTCTGGGCAGGCCGAAATCCGCTGTGGATACATAGATGAATCCTAGTATTTATGTGGAAATACTGCAGACTTGACAACCCCTTTAAGAGAAAAATAAATGTCCACCCAATGGTGTCCATAGCCTTTAAGATTGTTCTGCTCTTTTCTAGAACTGTGTGGTTTTTTTGAAATGCTAGGTGGCATGATGACAGTGGGGGTTCCCATAGGCTGGGTTCACACAGGGCGGATTTGCCGCGGTTTTGCCGCAGCAGATCCGCCCGCGGCAAAACCGCCCGCGGCCGCTAATCTCGGGATTAGCCAGCCATGTGGACGAGATTTCTCAGAAACCTCGTCCACACGGGACGGCTAAACCGCTGCGGTAAATCCGGCTGAAGCTGCGGCTGCGGCCACCGCAGCCGCGGTTTCAAAAGATGCAGCATGTCTATTTACTTTTTTTGTTTGTTTGTTTATTTATGTCGCGGCCGCGCTCTCCTCTATGGAGCGCCGGCCGCAACGGAAAAGCATGCGGCCGGGCCGCTTCAAAGCCGCCGCGGTTTAAACCGCGGCGATTCTCCCGGCGGAAATCTCGCGGTTTTTGCTGCGGCCAATCCGCGAGATTTCCGATGGGAATCCAGCCTGTGTGAACCCAGCCGTACAGCCGCAGTGTAGTTGTCAGCTGTGCAGCTTTCCTGATGGTAAATAATAATAATGTTTATTTATATAACGCCAACATATACCGCAGCGCTTACAAGACGGGGGGAAATAAAAACAAGACCACGGTTACATGAAGTAATCAATGGATGGAAACAATAGGGGTGCGGGTCCTGCTCCAACGAGCTTACATACTACAGATAATGGGGGGATACAGAAGGTAAAGGGCTGGAGATGTGCACGGTATGGCGGGGTGGAGATGTGCACGGTATGGCGGGGTGGAGATGTGCACGGTATGGTGAGGGTGAGGGATTGCTATACACAGACAATGGTCAGGCTGTATAGTGGCTGAATCGGTGTGACTGCAGGTTTTGATTGATTACGGTTAGCAAGAACTGCAGTCAGTAGGTCAGGGAGCATGTTATCAGGCAGAGTACTGAGGGGTTTGGTTTAGGACATGTGGTACTCCTCCCTGAAGAGATGCGTTTTTAGAGCACGCCTGAAGTTTTGTGAATCAGGGATTATGCGTATAGTTTTGGGTAGCACGTTCCAAAGGACCGGTGCTGCTCTGGAGAAGTCTTGGAGGTGGGAATGAGAGGTTCGAATTAAAGGGGCACTTAGATTTCGTTAGCAAAGCAGAGAGCCTGGGCTGGGTGATGGATTGAGATGAGGGAGGCGATGTAGGGGGGCGCTGCACTGTGGAGGGCTTTGTGGATAAGAGTGGCGAGTTTAAATTGAATTCTGTATTTAACGGGCAGCCAGTGCAGTGACCGGCACAGGGCAGAGGCGTCCGAGTAGCGGCTGGACAGGAAGATGAGCCTGGCTGCCGCATTCAGGATGGATTGGAGGGGTAGAGTCTGGTGCAGGGGAGGCCGATCAGCAACGAGTTGTAATAATCGAGCCGGGAGTGGATGAGAGCGACAGTGAGCGTTTATAGCGTGTCCACAGTGAGAAAAGAGCGGATCCTTGCGATGTTCTTGAGGTGCAGCTGACCTGTTCGGGCCAGAGATTGGATGTAGGGGGTAAAAGAGAGATCGTAAATACACCTAGATATTCAGAGCTGCTTTATTAATGCCCTTAGGGTGGCTTCAGACAAGCGTATGCCCAAATACGCTCGCCCCAGGGTAACATATAGGCACGCTCTAGAGGCGCACGCAAAAAAGGAATGGGTTCTATTCTCTGTGTATTGCGCACACTGTGTGTTAAGGAGCCCTAAGAGTTGGCCTGAAGTTGATGTAACTGTAACGAGCCCCAGGGGGTTTTCAGGCAGGTAACTTCTCCACGGCACTCCTTCATTTCAGCATGTCAACCCCAGCATTGCTATTATCTGGCATAGGAGAGGTGAATTTCCCCTTTAAGAGGATGCTTGCACTATAGTCAGGATCTGCGCTCTTCCAGCAGGACGGGTCTGCAGTGTCTCATCGTTATTTGCATAGTTTTAAAAAAGTTGTTTTTGCTTTAAAGTCCATGGAGAAAGGGATTCCAGCGCTGGAAGTCTGGGAAAAGCTGAGGATAATCTCCGGCCGGTGTCACTTTCCTGGAGGTTTTTTCTAGTATTTGTCTTGCTGCGGCGTTGACCCGGTTTGACTCTGGTATTCCAGGCAGCGTTACGTTCTCTTCCATTGTTTGTGTGAGATTTTACTACAATTCCCAGAACTGTTGATGAACTGACACGGCTCGCGGACCGAGGCCTGCATGTGGGGCGGAGGCACCCTAGAGCCCTTCACTTATTGGGGTGCCTCTTAATGAACTCGGGGATTAATACATTTTTATGAATGTGCAGTATTAGTTATGGATTTGTCTAATATAGGGGGTCAAACTATTTTGCAGAATCCCCCACCATGACTCAGTGCGTCTGTTTAACCCCTTAGTGACCGCCAATACGCCTTTTACTGACCTCACTAATGGGCTTTAAACCTGCACAGAGATCTTGTTAAGGCGATGATTTGGCTGACTATTGACAGCGGGGCTCCTGCTCTAATCCCCAGGAGAAGAGAAGTAGTTTAACAGTCTGTCACCTATTGGCACCCCACAGTGCGATTGCAAGGTACCAATAGGTTTCCATGGCAAATGCCCTCATATCTGTCATGGAACTCAACCTATTAGGCCCCGCCTCGCACAAAGTGTATTAGGCTGCTGTCATAGGCTTCCTAGAAGGCAATACATAAGTAATGCAGTGTAGTATCCTAGCGATCGAACAATCACATCTTCAGGTCCACTTCAAGCCCTAAAAAAATAAATAAATAAAAAGGGTCAAAAAAAGTTTAATAAAGTGTAATTTAAATAGAAAAAGATCCAGTTTAAAAATGCACATTTTTTCCCCACAAAACCAGTTTTAGTTGGTTGAAATGCCGTTTAAAAAAAAAAAAAAAGTGCATAATCGATATTATCGCGTTCGGAACAATCCAAACAATAATGTTTTGTTGTTTTTTTAGCGCGTGGTGACCGCCATAAAAAGTATTTTAAAAACTAATTACAGAATTGTTATTTTTCTTTTGTTTGCCTCCCAAAAAAACGTAATAGAGCAATCCAAAAGTCACATGTACCCCAAAGTAGAACCAATAAACACTACAGCTCTTCCCTCTGCCAGAATAATAAGTATATTGTAACTCCTAGGGCTCATGTCCACGGGCGGGTCGGATCTCGCATGTGGGAGTCCGCAGCAGAATCCGACCCTGCCTGCGGCCGAGGACGCTGCTTATCTCTCCGGGTCTTCCTTTTTTTCTCCTACTGCGGATTTGTGCAGAAGTGTCGGCCGGCGCAGATGCGCAGTCGAGTGTTTGTTTTTTTTGTTCTCAAACTCCTGCTTTCCCGTGGAATCCGCGGCCCATCGCAACGTCAAATGGAGCGTGCTGCGGTTTGTTTTCTGCACCCAAAGGTCCGCAATTCAAATCCACAGGCTCTAATTCAGTTGCGGACGCCCATGTTTTCCTATGGGTGGCTTGAACTGTGGATCATCCGCCTGTGGACATTGGGCCTTAGAATGCGGTGATGCAGAGTCAGTAGTTTATCTATAAAACTGTTTTATTGTGCAAAAGTAGTAAAATTTAAAAAAAGGTGATCACAGAAGGGGCTCATCCACATCCGCTCCGCCGGCTCCAGTCAGAACCTTCGGCGCAGCAGGATGTGCTACTTCATCCTGTACATTCTGGCAAAATGCTGGCTGGAACTTGAATGGACCCCGTTATAGTCAATGGGGGTCCGTTGGGTAACGTCATAAGACAAAACCATTTGGCCACAGGGGTTTTGTGTTTCCTCTCCCCAAACGGGTCCTCATCGTGCCGATCAGATGAAGCGGTCGGGTTATTCTTACCAAATGGTGAATGCTGAAAAAACCGAGACACAAACAAAGGCAGAATCTCAGGATATTTTTCCACCCCTCCCCCCAGGAAATAATGTAATAAAAATGACACCACACACAATATGTACCCCAGGGTGGTGCCTATACAATATAGAACTCGTCCCCAAACCCCAAAGCCCTCATCCGGCTGGGCACGGAGACATGGATATTCCAATGTGGTGATGAAGATTGCTTGGTCCTAGGGACGCACAATAGGCTCGTCCTGAAGGGGTTAAACTGGTTATACGTATGCTGATTTCTCTTTTTTTTTTTCTTTCCTGGTGGGTTATGTGGGGGAAGGGGTGTCACTATTCATGAAACCAGCTGGCAGCCCCGAGGTTGACCATTGGGCGCCGTTTGCACGATTTAAAGACCGAATGATGACAAAGTTCTTATATTTAGTTCAGTCGTTCATTCGCTGCACCCCTGAATGTGAATGCCTGAACAATCGCCGTTTACACGTGGCAAGTAGCAAACGAGGATTTTTACATCTGCATAAAAAGAATGCCAAAAGATAAAAAACGAATTGCCGTTCAGCCATCGGCCATGTTTACACTTAACAATTACTGTTCAAACGTGAAGGCTAGTTGTTGCGTGTACACGAGCCTCCAGGGAGGAGCGGCATGTAACATACTGCAGCTGTGTGCTAGCAGCCCCCCATAGACTCATGTGGTCCTGTGAAGGCCGCTCCCCTGGGGTCACTAAGCATGATGGTGACTGCCGGTCTGTTGCTGGCTGTGAAGTAGTTGTTAGGGTGATGTATCCGTGTGCGGGGATGACTGCAGAGCGGGGATTTAGTTTGGAGTCACTTTAACCATTTGTGACCAGCCTATTCTGTGCCTTAAAGGGGTTGTGCCAGAATATCAAGTTATCCTCTACCCACAGGATAGGGGATAACTGGCTGATCGGTGGGGATCTCATTGTTGAGACCCCTGATCATCTCAAGAACGGTGGTCCCGTGTCCCCTGTCCTACGAACAAGGAGGAGACTAATTGGAGCACCAGTCACTCAACCGCACCAGCGCTCCATTCACTTTCAGTGGGACTGCTAAAATACACGAGTGGCGCACCTGCTTGGGTATTTCCATCACTACCATTGAAGTAGAAAGCGTGCTGATCACACATGCAGAGTGATGTCACTGCGGGGGAGGAAGTGAACCCCACAGTCTCCGGAGAGCAGGACGCGGGACTATCGTTTTCTAGATTGGCTTGGGGTCAACGGTGAGAGTCTACCGGTCAGGAAGTTATCCCATACACACAGAAAGGGGGGAAACTCCATATGCTGCTACAACCCCAGCATATCAACCTAAACACCAAGTGGTTTCATAGTCACCTTACAAGAGATATAACCTGCTAACAGCAGCAAGGGCTTGGTTTTTTTCGACGAGTTGTATTTTTACTGGCCGCACTCTGGGGGACATATAATGTGTTGTAGATGTTACTGGCCGCACTCTGGGGGACATATAATGTGTTGGAGATGGTACTTGCCGCACTCTGGGGGACATATAATGTGTTGGAGATGTTACTGGCCGCACTCTGGGGGACATATAATGTGTTGGAGATGTTACTGGCCGCACTCTGGGGGACATATAATGGGTTGGAGATGTTATTGGCTGCACTGTGGGGGACATATAATGTGTTATAGATGTTACTGGCCGTACTCTGGGGGGGACATATAATGTGTTATAGATGTTACTGGCCGCACTCTGGGGGACATATAATGTGTTGGAGATGGTACTTGCCGCACTCTGGGGGACATATAATGTGTTGGAGATGTTACTGGCCGCACTCTGGGGGACATATAATGTGTTGGAGATGGTACTTGCCGCACTCTGGGGGACATATAATGTGTTGGAGATGTTACTGGCCGCACTCTGGGGGACATATAATGTGTTGGAGATGGTACTTGCCGCACTCTGGGGGACATATAATGTGTTGGAGATGTTACTGGCCGCACTCTGGGGGACATATAATGTGTTGGAGATGTTACTGGCCGCACTCTGGGGGACATATAATGTGTTGGAGATGGTACTTGCCGCACTCTGGGGGACATATAATGTGTTGGAGATGTTACTGGCCGCACTCTGGGGGACATATAATGTGTTGGAGATGTTACTGGCCGCACTCTGGGGGACATATAATGTGTTGTAGATGTTACTGGCCGCACTCTGGGGGACATATAATGTGTTGGAGATCTTACTGGCCGCACTCTGGGGGACATATAATGGGTTGGAGATGTTATTGGCTGCACTCTGGGGGACATATAATGTGTTATAGATGTTACTGGCCGCACTCGGGTGGGACATATAATGTGTTGGAGATGTTACTGGCCGTACTCTGGGGGGGACATATAATGTGTTATAGATGTTACTGGCCGTACTCTGGGGGACATATAATGTGTTGGAGATGTTACTGGCCGCACTCTGGGAGACATATAATGTGTTGGAGATGTTACTGGGTGCACTCTGGGGGACATATGTGTTGGAGATGTTACTGGCCGCACTCTGGGGGACATATAATGTGTTGGAGATGTTACTGGCTGCACTCTGGGGGACATAATGTGTTGGAGATGTTACCGGCCGCACTCTGGGGGACATATAATGTGTTGGAGATGTTACTGGCCGCACTCTGGGGGACATATAATGTGTTGGAGATGTTACTGGCCACACTCTGGGGGACATATAATGTGTTGGACATGTTACTGGCTGCACTCTGGGGGACATATAATGTGTTGGACATGTTACTGGCCACACTCTGGGGGACATATAATGTGTTGGAGATGTTACTGGCCGCACTCTGGGGGACATATAATGTGTTGGACATGTTACTGGCCGCACTCTGGGGGACATATAATGTGTTGGACATGTTACTGGCCGCACTCTGGGGGACATATAATGTGTTGGACATGTTACTGGCCGCACTCTGGGGGACATATAATGTGTTGGAGAGGTTACTGGCCGCACTCTGGGGGACATATAATGTGTTGGAGAGGTTACTGGCCGCAGTCTGAATAGCAATAATGACATTATATTTTAAATTGTTTTTTTACGGCATTCACCTTGCAAGATAAATAACAAAATATCCTCGTTGTCGCGGTCCGTACGAATATGGGGCAGATTTAGCTTTCTTAGGTTCCCATCTGTTGTGTAAAGAGAATTAGGTGCGTTGCGTTACCCATATGACTTCCATAGGATACTTCCTGAACCCTGAATGAATGTGACAAATATGGCCACGTTAGATGTGTCCCCCCCCCCCCCCCCCTCCGGCGATCCGTAAATCGCGTTCCCTACCTGCAGAAGCTCTTGTTTTTCCCCTCTGGAGGTCAGGACCCTAATAACCATTTCATCGGAAGTTCTCGTCGGCATTCTGTGAAATTACTTTCCAGTAAATATTTTTACTGGCGTCTCTTGCGACTGATTTCTGTGAAAGACATTGAGTGAACAAGCGGAATTCCTCGCCTGTAGTAACCCTACACTCGCGCCGCTTCTGGGACAGGAGCGGGGGCCGAACGCGGGCTCCTCGTTTGCTTCCTCTCTTGTGAGATGAATTGGTTTCATGCATCTGCCTTTCCACTATAGCCGCACAGCGCCTCATCCGGTTCCTCCTGCTGCTCCTCTGCAATATTATTACTTTGTATCTAATCGATGACTTGTAAAGGTAGGGACATTAGGTTGTAGCTACAGCCGTATGGAAACTATATGGTTCTGGGACACTGTCCATGGTGATGTGCCATCTAGTGGTCATGTAACCGTGTAATGCAGTGCACTATGCTGACAGAAGGATTGGGTTGCACATAGGTGATGACCTTTAATTCATTCACATTTCACCATATGGTGATGGCCGCCATTGGCCTTGGTGACTACAGTAACCCTTAGCGGACACTTCCCACCAGATCCCCATAGATGTGTGGAGGGATTTGCCTCCATTCCTCCAGGAGCTTCAGATGGTGGGATGATAGGAGTGTCGGTCGGGCACAGATACAGCGGTCTAGGGATTGAGATCTGGACTTCGTTACGACAATGGAGTCTGCAGACGTTCTCCACGACCTTGATGAGCGCCATGTCATACGGCACGCAGTGTGGAGGAGCAGAACATCTACAGACTTCATTGACCAGCCCAAAGTTCAGATCTCAATCCCACCGAGCGGCACGAACTAAAATACCATATCCACACCCAACACACCCATCATCCCCCCCCATCACTATCTGAAGCTCTTCTCAAGGAATGGAGGCAAATCCCTTCACACATCTATGGGGATCTGGTGGGAAGCAGCCGCGGAGGGGGACTACAGTCATGGAGGCCAAAGGAGGCCAACACCGGGGGGGGGGGGGAGGGGAACGTGAATAAAATCCAATTTCATCCCCTTCTATGTGTGGACAATACGTCTGTCAGCAGAGTGTAACGCAAGTACTGCAAGGTCTCTGCAGGGGAATTACCTGTGGGACTTGTCCAGCATCTGCCTGCAGCACCAGTAGAGCAATATGGATGAGATGCCAAGAAGCCCAATCCACACTCCCTTTAAAGAATCTGCGGTGTGGACTGACCTGCGCTGCACATTGGAAATCCACAGGTCAGTTTGTTGCTGGAAATGAGAGGGTAAAAACTGTGATGAATCTTCAGCCTTTACACCCCAAATCCAAAGGAAAAGCCAGCTTCTTCTGGGGTCAGGGTGGAGGTGGCCGGTGCTGGGGGGCGGGGTGGGCGACACACTCCAGGAGGTCTGTACGACTTACCTCTGTACACCACTGCCTGCCTTGTACGGAATGACATAATCAGCCGCATTCGGCGGTCGTGTCATGCACTTCATATTTCAGACATGTTTGGCAAGAGTTTTCCAAGAGGAGGGATCAAATATTTGGCAGGCTGCAGTTTGCCATTGACAGTCATCAATAATTGCTAATGTTACAGCTGATGCTTGCTTTAAATGGCTGAAATTGGCAGTTTGGCCCACCTTTTTCTCAAGTGCTTAGCCGCCTACAGGATGTATCTAGCATGTATGTTCACAATATGGCACTTGGGTACACGTGGGGGTGGGGGGGAGACTGTCTTGTGAATGTGTTCTTCAGATCTCCGTTCAGAGACCCCCTCGATATGCTTCATAAGTTACAATATGTGGACACATTGAGTTCTCTCTTCATTAAACTTTATTTACACTGGGTGGTGAGGACAAAGCTATAATAAAAGTACAAGTTAAAGGGCAAATGAGAGAACTTTCCCCTAGAAGTTGTTTCATTGACATGTAGGATGGCCTCTTGCAAAAATGGCGATTCCCATTACACGGTTAGGAAACCATTTCTAATTGCTAATGCAATGGATAGCATATCCTGTACAGTGTGGAAACGGTTAACTCGGGGTCCCTGGAAGTGACTTTTAAAGCTTTTACTTGTGGTCATGGGGTAAGCACCCTTTGGTCTGGTATTTGCTTGTGGTTCGGACCAGCAGGAGATGGCGGAGCTAGGGGAGATAGTGACCTGATGACAAAGAAAGTGCTGGAAACATTTTGCGTGCACTAGCTAATCGTTGTTTGTGAAAATCACGAAGCATCCAGGAGATTCTTTGCCAAGTGCTCAGAGCGAGCGTACGAGGCCCAGCTGGCGTCCGGCAGGAGCTACTCTTGTTTACATGCTGCGGCAGGGGCTGTTCCGCCGGTAATGAGGTCTGCATGGCGTTCCTGACCCAACTTTGCCTTCCTCTTCTGTCCATTCCAATTGTAAATCTGCAGTTTAACCCTTCAATGGGTTTTGAAGGCAGATATGGAGGTTCTCCTACCTGCTTATCCATCATGTGAACTGAGGTAGTGCTTTTCAAACATGTTTGGCCAATATTCTCACAAAAGAAGTAGAATTGAGCCTGCTTGCTTATGAGTATTTCACACTTCACTCCAAGTAATCTCTACACCCATCTGAGTGATAAATATATTAAGAGGTGCAATAGGAGTACAGGATTATAACTCTTTTATAATACTGCCCCCTATGTACAAGAATATAACTACTATAATACTGCCCCCTATGTACAAGAATATAACTACTGTAATACTGCCCCCTATGTACAAGAATATAACTACTGTAATACTGCCCCCTATGTACAAGAATATAACTACTATAATACTGCCCCCTATGTACAAGAATATAACTACTATAATACTGCCCCCTATGTACAAGAATATAACTACTATAATACTGCCCCCTATGTACAAGAATATAACTACTATAATACTGCCCCCTATGTACAAGAATATAACTACTATAATACTGCCCCCTATGTACAAGAATATAACTACTATAATACTGCCCCCTATGTACAAGAATATAACTACTATAATACTGCCCCCTATGTACAAGAATATAACTACTATAATACTGCCCCCTATGTACAAGAATATAACTACTGTAATACTGCCCCCTATGTACAAGAATATAACTATTATAATACTGCCTCCTATGTACAAGAATATAACTACTATAATACTGCTCCCTATGTGCAAGAATATAACTACTATAATACTGCCCCCTATGTACAAGAATATAACTACTATAATACTGCCCCCTATGTACAAGAATATAACTACTATAATACTGCTCCTATGTACAAGAATATAACTACTATAATACTGCCTCCTATGTACAAGAATATAACTACTATAATACTGCCCCCTATGTACAAGAATATAACTACTATAATACTGCCCCCTATGTACAAGAATATAACTACTATAATACTGCCCCCTATGTACAAGAATATAACTACTATAATACTGCCCCCTATGTACAAGAATATAACTACTATAATACTGCCCCCTATGTACAAGAATATAACTACTGTAATACTGCCCCCTATGTACAAGAATATAACTATTATAATACTGCCTCCTATGTACAAGAATATAACTACTATAATACTGCTCCCTATGTACAAGAATATAACTACTATAATACTGCCCCCTATGTACAAGAATATAACTACTATAATACTGCCCCCTATGTACAAGAATATAACTACTATAATACTGCCTCCTATGTACAAGAATATAACTACTATAATACTGCTCCCCTATGTACAAGAATATAACTACTATAATACTGCTCCTATGTACAAGAATATAGCTACTATAATACTGCCTCCTATGTACAAGAATATAACTACTATAATACTGCTCCTATGTACAAGAATATAACTACTATAATACTGCCTCCTATGTACAAGAATATAACTACTATAATACTGCCTCCTATGTACAAGAATATAACTACTATAATACTGTCCCCCTATGTACAAGAATATAACTACTATAATACTGCCCCCTATGTACAAGAATATAACTACTATAATACTGCCTCTATGTACAAGAATATAACTACTATAATACTGCTCCTATGTACAAGAATATAACTACAATAAGACTGCCCTCTGTGTACAAGAATATAACTACTATAATACTGCCCCCTATGTACAAGAATATAACTACTATAATACTGCCCCCTATGTACAAGAATATAACTACTATAATACTGCCCCCTATGTACAAGAATATAACTAATATAATACTGCCCCTATGTACAAGAATATAACTACTATAATACTGCTCCTATGTACAAGTATATAACTACTATAATACTGCCCCCTATGTACAAGAATATAACTACTATAATACTGCCCCTATGTACAAGAATATAACTACTATAATACTGCCCCCTATGTACAAGAATATAACTACTATAATACTGCCCCCTATGTACAAGAATATAACTACTATAATACTGCCCCCTATGTACAAGAATGTAAGTACTATAATACTGCCCCCTATGTACAAGCATATAACTACTATAATACCGCCTCCTACGTACAAGAATAACTACTATAATACTGTCCCTATGTACAAGAATATAACTACTATAATACTGCCCCCTATGTACAAGAATATAACTACTATAATACTGCCCTCTATGTACAAGAATATAACTACTATAATACTGCCCCCTATGTACAAGAATATAACTACTATAAAAGTGCCCCTATGTACAAGAATATAACTACTATAATACTGCCCCCTATGTACAAGAATATAACAACTATAATACTGCCTCCTATGTACAGGAATATAACTATTATAATACTGTCTCCTATGTACAAGAATATAACTACTATAATACTGCCCCCTATGTGCAAGAATAGAACTACTATAATACTGCCCCCTATGTACAAGAATATAACTACTATAATACTGCCCCCTATGTACAAGAATATAAGGTCTCAGATGGTGACACATTGAATAGCTGTTATTAGATTTGCGGATTGCTTCAGTATACGGCAGTCAGTCTGGATTGTTATGGTGTCAGTCCTTATAAAGTCCTGGTAAAGGTCAGAGGTGATTCTATTAGTTTGCTTCGCCTTTATTACCCTATGAGTAGTCTCTATCATTTTGCGTGTAAGCTGCTCTGAAGCTGCTGGTTTGTGAATATTTTCCTCCCTTTTCAGATTCTTTGTATTTATTTCACATTCCAGTCATGGCATGACGCAGCCAGATCTGATGGTTAGCAGCCAGTTTGGAGCAGAGGATGGGAATTTGGCAGTGAGAATAGCGTGTAAAAGGGTGAGAGGCAAAGACGAGGAGAGACGCCAGAATCCCAAGATGCTCTCGCCGCCTTCTATTTTTTTTTTTCCTCCTCTTGCATTTATTTAAATAATTGAATGTTTTGCCAATTTTAATTTGGCCGGTGTTTCTGAAGACCTTTCTATTACAGCTCATTGTACTGGTGTGAGTATGTGCAATGGGGTTACAGCCTAAAGGGAAGGGGGTACATTACATACTGAACAAGACTCTACAGTTACCAAAAATGAGGTTTCATCCTTGTCCAGATTTTGTGTATTCCTGCAAATCTGCATTGTTGTTCAGTGGTGTAATTATATAAAATGGCCCCTTTTATTAGAGCCCTCGGCCGTCTCACGATTGTCGCTCCCCTGTACGGTAATTCTCCCCGTGACCCCGGAGCATAAAATCACATGACAAGTTTTCTGTGGATCAGTTTCAGAGTGAATCCACATTAGATGGAAGATCCAGCGATCGGAGCGACTTCCAACGAGGCCGGTCATCGGTGCTGGACTAGCCGGGGTCTCACTGCCAACCCGGGGGGTTTTCTTGTGTAATAGTGTGGAGAGTAGAATGGCGCGATTGAGGAAAACATCCAACGAAAGAGGATCCTGTTGACAGAAACAACTCCTCACCAAAAAGGGGTCGGAGGAGGATGTCAGGAATCATTCTGCCCAACAGCCTGCAGAGTCAGCTGAATACAACGCTGGAGCTCCAACTAACGTGTCCGAACGCACAACTCGCCGTTCCTCTGCAGGGCTGGGCTATCAACGCAGACGACCAGTTCCAGCACCATCGTGTCTAAAACATCACCTGGTCAGCTGGATCCAGATTGTACTGGTGCATTATATCTCCACCAGCAGAATGGGTAGAGACTAACTGCATGCCCACAACTTGGGATTGGCTGGCCAGGAGAATGGGCGGAGGTAAAGTACACAACCCCAATTTTGGATTGGCTGGCCCGTAGCACCCGGCGCTGTGCTTACTCAGCTCCTGGCTGGACTGACATGTCAGCTTTCTGCTGCGATCTCCCTGCTGCTCTCTGGATGGACTGACATGTCGCACCCGACCAGTGCTCTTACTGGTGCCTTCGCCCCCGGCAACACTAACCACGCTCTCAGCATCCATGTCCCGACGCCGACACAGCAACAGTAGCAGCCGGCCCCCCTGCTACTGTCATCGCTGGGGTCCAGCATCACAGGCAGCTAGTGGAGGCCGTCTGTGAGAGAGCTGCCCCCTGGGCGGTGGACGGTTTATCACATGCATTGAGATGCAGCAGAACCGGAGTTGGCGTACAGTACTTTGAAGCAAGGTGGAGGGCTGCTGGGAGACGTAGCCCTGGTGAAACAGCAGCTGTGAGTCTTCGCCAGAGCCGGCCACCACACCGCAAAAGACATGGTGCTGATGGGGGCTTTAAGTGGGTGTTCCCTCTCACTCTAGCCGGTCAACCCAAGTCTTCACCCCTAGTTCCAGTGGAGACATAATGCACCAGTACTGATCCAGATTTCTGTTGCATTGTGTTGATGGAAGGGGCAGAATTAGGTGCAAGTGCCATGAATCGCTGCCCCTTCCTGTCCGGCTGGTGGGGGTACAGTAATGAGGGGGGGAATGACTTCTTGGTGCACTTTTACTTGAGGATGGACATCGTGACAAATTGCTGCGGTTCTGAAGGCCAATGAAGGTTCAGTGTGCTGCTAGCTGGGGTATACAATAAATAGGCTATTCAGTGTATAAGTTACAAATGTAACAGCATTTAGGTGGAAAACAATGATTTTTCCATCAAGTTTTTCAATTCTGCTCCTCTTGCTGCATCATTGGGCAAATGTGTCTTTCAGGCGTGTGGGAAAGCTGGGTGGTAGCAGCTGCAAGATCTGTAATGGCAGGCATTCTGTATGTTCAGAATATAATAGCCAAGTAACAATGACCACTCAAGGAAAAATATTTATTGGGTATTTAAAGGCAAAATGTTGTTTTAGCTGCATTTCCCCTTGTTCTCCAGTAGGCATTCCCATACCTGTACTACGAGGTGCACTACAGCATACGAAGTGTTAAGCGGGGATTGTGTACTTTTGTCCATTTTTACATTTATCGTCAGTGCACTAAAACCACACATGTATCTTGTCTCCACCAGAAGAATGGGTGGAGACATGGGTTGGCCTGGTTGAGTTGATCCATGAAACTCGCGTGAATTGTGGCATGTCCTATCTTTTTATTTTTTGTGTTCCTCGGAACGCATCGCCCATTGATTCCAATACATTGCGTGGCTCTCGCATACCGTGTGATGTGCATGTGAGCGCAATACAAGATTTGCCATTGAAAGCAGAAAGAAACCCTTTCGATAAGCTATCACGTGTGAAACTCGCACAAGAGGACCCGAACCTCACAGAAGGGATGCAAAGCAATTTGCCTGAAAATCGCCTCGCATCCGCGGGTACAATGCAGCTTGATGAGTTTCTCAGCCCGATTATCGCACGTGTGTCGGTAGCCTTATGTGGATTTTGGTGCAGATCTGCTTCAAAATATGCTACATGTGAACAAAGGCTCCTATAGGTGTTCGTGTAGGTCATTGTTCACACAGCCTGCACGGACGGAACAATAAGTTAATTATTTTACTATGGGGGAACTGTATGGCTACAAGGGAACATTATGACTATATGTTCCTATAGGGGGAAGGTATGGCTATATACTACTACAAGAGGACATTATTGCTATATGTTCCTACAGGGGGACAGTATGGCTATTTATTGCTACAGGCGGACAGTGTGGCTATATATTAGTACGGATTGCGGGCAATATGGCTATTTACTGCTACGGGGGGGGCAGTATGGCTATTTATTGCTTCAGGGGGGGCAGTATGGCTATTTACTGCTATGGGGGGGCAGTATGGCTATTTACTGCTATGGGGGAGGCAGTATGGCTATTTACTGCTATGGGGGGGCAGTATGGCTATTTATCGCTACGGGGGGGGGCAGTATGGCTATTTATCGCTACGGGGGGGGCAGTATGGCTAATTATCGCTACAGGTGGGGAGTATGGCTATTTACTGCTATAGGGGGGCAGTATGGCTATTTATTGCTATGGCAATTTATTGGTATTGGGAGGCATATGGCTATTTATTGGTATGGGGGGTAGTATGGCTACTTACTGCTATGGGGGGCAGTATGGCAATTTATTGGTATTGGGAGGCATATGGCTATTTATTGGTATGGGGGGTAGTATGGCTACTTACTGCTATGGGGGGCAGTATGGCTATTTATTGCTATGGGGGGGGCAATAAGGCTATTTATTGGTATGGGGGGGCAGTATGGCTATTTACTGCTATGGGGGGGGCAGTATGGCCATTTATTGCTACAGGCAGACAGTGTGGCTATATATTAGTACGGATGGCGGGCAGTATGGCTATTTATTGCTATGGGGGGGCAGTATGGCTATTTACTGCTGTGGGGGGGCAGTATAGCTATTTACTGCTATGGGTGGGCAGTATGGCTATTTATCGCTACGGTGGGGGGGCAGTATGGCTAATTATCGCTACAGGTGGGGACGATGGCTATTTACTGCTATAGGGGGGCAGTATGGCTATTTACTGCTATGGGGGGGGCAGTATGGTCATTTATTGCTACAGGCAGACAGTGTGGCTATATATTAGTATGGATGGCGGGCAGTATGGCTATTTATTGCTATGGGGGGGTAGTATGACTATTGTTATGGGGGGTAGTATGACTATATACGGTATTACTACAGGATAACATCACTGCAGGGGGCATTATGGCTATGTATTACTACGAGGGGACATTGTGGCTCCTCTTTTCCTACAGGGCACAGTGCAGCTTGCTGCTCCTTACTCGGCACGCAGTGAGTTGCTCTGTTACACAGTATTTAGAGTAGAACGTGTGGTAATATTAAAGGTTTATCTTTATAAAGGGATTATGGCTATGAAGAAGCAAAGAGCCAAACATATCTGTGCAGCAACCTCTGCAGAAACAAGTTGTGTTCGAGAGAAGCTGTTGTCGATTTGGACTGTATGGAGAAGAAAACTACAATGCTAGTTAGGGATGTCATGTGTGAGCCACGGAGTCAGTGCTTGTTCTGCCTCTGATCAGTTCTGTAGTCCCGGTATGGTCTGTGGAGTGATGAGAAGTAGTAGCATTCTTGTTCCTGATCTTACAGCTCCCATCATACAGCTTGTACTAGGAAGTACAAACTTAAATACCAGTAGCAGGTTTGCCTTGACTTTACAACATATTCCACTATTGATCTGGATTCTGGTGCTGTAAGTATGTAAGGAGCTTGGTTCTGGTGCTGTAAGTATGTAAGGAGCTTGGTTCTGGTGCTGTAGTTATGTAAGGAGCTTGGTTCTGTATTTATGTAAGGAGCTTGGTTCTGTAGTTATGTAAGGAGCTTGGTTCTGGTGCTGTAGGTATGTAAGGAGCTTGGTTCTGGTGCTGTAGGTATGTAAGGAGCTTGGTTCTGGTGCTGTAGGTATGTAAGGAGCTTGGTTCTGGTGCTGTAGGTATGTAAGGAGCTTGGTTCTGGTGCTGTAGGTATGTAAGGAGCTTGGTTCTGGTGCTGTAGGTATGTAAGGAGCTTGGTTCTGGTGCTGTAGGTATGTAAGGAGCTTGGCTCTGGTGCTGTAGGTATGTAAGGGGCTTGGCTCTGGTGCTGTAGGTATGTAAGGGGCTTGGCTCTGGTGCTGTAGGTATGTAAGGGGCTTGGCTCTGGTGCTGTAGGTATGTAAGGGGCTTGGCTCTGGTGCTGTAGGTATGTAAGGGGCTGTTCTACTACTTCTGATTACAATAATATATATTTGGAGTATTGTAGTCCTTTTATTGGAGCACTTCTTCCTAGATTTGGTGTGGGAACTGGGTGTGGCCAGGGGTTTGGACTGGTTGGGGTGGAGCTTAGATAAAGCGCTGCAGTGTGCCTTGCGCACACTGCCTGACCTGTCTCTCATTCCTTCCCTGTAAAGTTGGGAGCTATGTAGTTATAGTGGTCCCAGTAGCAATAGTGACCCAATTGGTGGCCCCAGTAGTTATGGTGGACCCCTATAGTGGCTCCAATAGTAATAGTGCCCCCCCCCCCCACCCCCTCAATTGGCCTCCAGCCTGCAGCTCCTGTCCACCGGAGACTGCTGCTGCCGTGTCCCTTGACTTCTCTCCTGGCATCTTCATGCAAGAATGCAGACGCTGGAGGGAGAGGTCAGGGGTCAAAACCTCCGGTGACAAGACCGTTCATCTAATCACCACAACTATCATCATTTACAGATCTGCCTGAGATGGAACCGCTTGCCGAGTATTGTAGCAAAACGACAACTTCTTCTGGGGGCCGGAGGGTTTTTTTGACACTGAGTGTGTATGTATTTTAAATATATATATATATATATATTTATTTATTTATTTATTTATTTATTTTTATTTTTTTTTAAGTAATATTTCAAAAAATCGTTACATTTTTGTAATTCTACTGCCAAACAGAATAAAGTGATCACTTCATTTTATCCAAAGATGGCAAAACTGCTGAGTTTTTTTCCCCCCTTTTCACTCCTTAAATTCTGTAAAGTTTTTTTTTTCAGTAAATTATATGGTCTATTAAATAGAACCATTGAAAAGTACAACTCATCCTGCAAAAAACGAGCGACGGCTGCAGAAAAGGGAGGGGATGATTTTTTTGAAAGAATGGAGGAAAAAGTGAAAATGGGAAGAAAATAAAAAGGCCGTGACTTTAAGGGGTTAATGGTAAATGTCTAGCTGTTATGGGGGACCACTGAACTGGGGTCTTTGCTTATGTTGGCTCCGCCCCATTTTGCATGGATGACTTAAAACCCTTCTACAGGTGCTGCAAATGACCAAATGACCAAAAGGGGTAGAGTAGTAATTGGCCTGCAGAGGATTGAAAGACTGCTGGACCCTCCTTCCTCCAAAACTGGGATTTGCTGGCATCCTTGACCTCCTGAATTTTCATGGAAGTTCCGCCGTTTCCTCTACTTTGTAGTTATTGGCTTGTTTTAGGCCTGTTGTAAGCATCCTGCAAAACATAATATTTTTATTTTGTACCATTTAAAAAAAAAAAAGGAGCAGAAAGCTAATTTAGGATGTGCGCGGAGTAACCAGGCGCGGAGTAACCAGGCGCGGAGTAAGCCACGCTGACCACACATAGTAAACCCTTCCTGTTTTAGAGATTATCTTTCTAGTAAAGAAGCGCTGCCCTCAAGGACTTCTGATGTAGCCAGAAGGAGCACAGACCTGAAAAAAACAGGACAATCGTGGGGATTTTTTGTCTTCAGATTGGGAAATAAAGTCGACCTTGTGGTTTTCTGTTCCTGTAAAATAGAGGTGATTTACTAATTGTGTTTTCCTGTATGAGACGATTATACATACAGCCCACACAGGCCAAAGGGATTCTGAGCGGCTCACGTTACATATATGTATTCAGGGTCCTCTTACATTGGCAGTAAATCAAAACCTCCTATGTATGTACACTGTGACTCCATCAGCAGAATAGTGAGTGGAGCTCTGGAGGATAATACAGGATGTAACTCAGGGGCAGTACAGGATAAGTAATGTATGTACACTGTGACTCCACCAGCAGAATAGTGAGTGGAGCTCTGAAGTATAATACAGGATGTAACTCAGGATCAGTACAGGATAAGTAATGTATGTACACTGTGACTCCACCAGCAGAATAGTGAGTGCAGCTCTGGGGTATAATACAGGATGTAACTCAGGATCAGTACAGGATAAGTAATGTATGTACACAGTGACTCCAGCAGCAGAATAGTGAGTGCAGCTCTGGGGTATAATACAGGATGTAACTCAGGATCAGTACAGGATAAGTAATGTATGTACACAGTGACTCCACCAGCAGAATAGTGAGTGGAGCTCTGGAGGATAATACAGGATGTAACTCGGGATCAGTACAGGATAAGTAATGTATGTACACAGTGACTCCACCAGCAGAATAGTGAGTGCAGCTCTGGAGTATAATACAGGATGTAACTCAGGATCAGTACAGGATAAATAATGTATGTACACAGTGACTCCATCAGCAGAATAGTGAGTGCAGCTCTGGAGTATAATACAGGATGTAACGCAGGAGCAGTACAGGATAAGTAATGTATGTACACAGTGACTCCACCAGCAGAATAGTAAGTGCAGCTGTGGAGTATAATACAGGATGTAACGCAGGAGCAGTACAGGATAAGTAATGTATGTACACAGTGACTCCACCAGCAGAATAGTGAGTGCAGCTCTGGGGTATAATACAGGATGTAACTCAGGATCAGTACAAGGGTGACCAAACTACAGCTTTATGCAGAGCTGACAGCCTCTGGAGGATCCTGCATCGAGAGGTTTGTGGCACTCTGGTGGCACGAGCACCTCCAAATACCTGCTTACTGCCCTTCTTAATAAGATTTAATTTCCTTCTTAAGCTTTTATCAGATTGTATAGGCCTGTGCTATGAATCGCTCGCATAGCTTTTTACAGTTTGACAATCTCTCTTCAGTTTCCATGAAATATCAAATGTTTGCAAGAAATTGGACTATTTCAAACTTTTCATGTTACTTGCCTAATAATGTGACATTCTCTTTAAGTAACTTTCCCTTTAACCAAAATCACCGGGCAATCTAATTAACAAATCTGTCTGAAACCGCACATCTAAAGGGAGAGGAGAAATAAAACAAGCACTTGATCTGGATTATGGTTTTCTCCAGCAGGTTTCGGGGTATTTTGTAGCTTCCAAATTGTATAGTGTGCACACATCATCGACCAGATCAGACACAAGTTATTAGTCTCATATCCAAAATGGCTCTGGAGAGAAACACCCAGACAGCCCCTTTTTATTGCAAGACATAACACCTGCCCTTTAATGGGCGTGCAACAGATTACATCAGTAACATATAGGATTCTCATTTGTCGGATCATATAGAATCCCCCGCCTCTCTGCCCACCCTTCCTCAAGTCTTGATGTAGCGTGGACTTTGTCCTAGCTGAAGGCATTTCTGTGTGCGTGTCAACTCATTATTTAACTAACTTCAGTATGGGGGGTGGAAGAGGGCTAGGTAAACACTCAGTATTGGACAAGTATACATATAACACTATGACCTTTAACTCTTAGAGGCTGTTTGTGCAACTTTATGTACTTAGCTAACATTACACCACACATCTTTCATCATGCCATTGTCTAGCAAATACCATGATGAGATTGTGTGGCCATTACCCTCCACTAAGTTAAAAGTCATTACAATAGCATAATACATTTGGTTTATACAAATCAATAGACATTTTATACTTACTAATCATCATGTCTATCACACACTTTGAACTAAAACCTAAAACCCATTTTTAAATCAGGGCGACCATCCCACCTCAATCCATGACCAAATCGCCAGAGCCACCCGGATCCCCCGGAATCGCCAGAGCCACCCGGATCCCCCGGAATCGCCAGAGCCACCCGGATCCCCCGGAATCGCCAGAGCCACCCGGATCCCCCGGAATCGCCAGAGCCACCCGGATCCCCCGGAATCGCCAGAGCCACCCGGATCCCCCGGAATCGCCAGAGCCACCCGGATCCCCCGGAATCGCCAGAGCCACCCGGATCCCCCGGAATCGCCAGAGCCACCCGGATCCCCCGGAATCGCCAGAGCCACCCGGATCCCCCGGAATCAACTACTCCAATACAAGGAGAAGGAAAGAAACAATCGTGTGCCTCTAGTAGTGACCTACAATCCACAACTAGAGGTACGAAGGAAAACCACAAAGAAACTCCATCATACCTACACAAGGATGACCGTCTGACCACCATATTCCCGGACCCCAACACACCGCAGGACTATAAGATCGTTGGCCCGACATTCGTCCCGTCTAAATGGGCCTTAACACTGGACCAAACGTTTTTCCATTTTACCTGTAACCCTATTAATACCTACCTTGCCTAATAATGTGGAACACCATTTGGGTGGGTGTTTGAGGGTAGCCGATCATCACCCCAGAGTTATTAGCCTGTGTGATGATTTAACGTGGCTTTCCGGTTATTGGGTCGCGTCTGACCTGATGCTGGATGCCCTGACCAACAAGGCCCGTCTGCAGGAGGATCCCCCTTCTGGAGCTGGGAGGGGAAGGGTCCGGCACAACTCACTGAGCACCGTGGACTTCATTCCCCTCCTCGTGAATTAGGTAGTGGCCTTTTAGCTGAACACAACTGAGTTGATTTCCCAGACCAAGCGGCGTGCCTCACAGTAAAGGGCATGTTTGTAAGATAGTCCCTGCATTAACCCTTCAGAGGACTGTTCCCAGTCAGGACTATGTTGGGGCTTGTAGTTTTGGAGCCTCCAGTAATCTATAGGTGGATTGCATAAATAGTTCTACTGTTGGGATACAGGATCTTCTCTTACAAGTTCTTAGTGGGGCGTACAGTTTGAAGTGTCAATTGACTTGTCAGTGTCGGCCCGTGTCGGCCCTCGGACTCCTGGGTATTGTCGAGATGCTGAATGGGGTAATCTACAGTGATGGTGCGGTTATCGATGGGGACAATGTTTTCGTAGTAAGGTATGACAACAGACTGCACCAAGCGGTGCCAATTTTGGTGCAGAGGCTATGGCTTTTCTTCAGCCTTTGCATTGTTCATTTGCGGATTTCATGTGGATGAAATTCAGTTACAGGGGTTGTCAGACTTAATTTTTTAAATATAATTTTGGCCCTCCCATCGCTGACCCCTACCTGTCAGCCGGTCAGAACATGTCAGCACCTCCATCTAATGTGCGCTAACTGCATGAAGCTTCTTGTCCGCAGGGGCCGATATTCCTGCAGAGCGGTTTCATCACCGAGTGGAATCTATACACCATGGCGAATTGCTGCGGTTTTGAAGGCAAAAGGAGTCCAACGCTACTAGATGGGGCTAATAATGAGGCTGTTTAATGTATATACTGTGCCACCAGGACGGGCGTGCAAGCACTTTATGCCAAACAGACTCATTGGCGCCGGCGTCTAGAAATGACAAACCTTTGCACTGTGCAACATTTACCCTTAAGACAAAGTTCCGCGTAAAGGAGGTCCCGACCAAACATCTGGTGTGATGAAGCCGGCCTTGGGTTCCAAGGAAATGGGGTTAAAAACTAATGGAGATTTTACGGAGGGAGCGAAAGGGGAACGGCAAGCTGCAGGAAGCTGTTTGGCGTTAACAATTTGTACAGATGGTTTCAGTTTGCCCGACTCCAGATCCGCCTGTTCCCCGGCGCGTTGTTTGTATCAGACCGTAATGGAGAGATCTCCACATTGCCGACTTGTCTATCTGCGCACACAATCTTCATGTACATATATGCAGGCGTCGCTCCGTCTCTCCGCTATCTGCACACATGTGTACATGTCATATTACCGTAAACAACTGCAAACGGGCCCCAGATGTCCCTCATCCACCGTATAATCCAATTTGGTCCCCAGTGCCCCCGCGCTGCCACGATCGCCCACTCGTTAGAGTAAAGTCATGTTAGATCTAGGCAGATAATGAAATCATTGCTGACCGTAAATAAACCCCCCTGCAGATGTAGGCTTGGTGCTTCTATCCAGGGGTTTACAGGGGGGCTACACCCTGACGGACCCTTTACGGGACAGCTCAGTTGGTTTTCTGCAGGTGGACGCAGTTAACGGGTTTTGCAGAATTTGCATATGTACTTGCGGTTTTGCGTGCGTCTTTTCATCTGCAGGATGTGTTGCGTGTTTGTGGCATGGCGGCCGGGGTTCCTGCGCGGACGGCACACTGGTAAACTCTCTATATACAAACCTCAACAAACGCAGATTCGGGTGCGTTTCCACAGCTGAAACTCTTCACAATCCGCAACAAAAGTGTATTTGCAGATTTTTATGTCGTTTTCAGGTTCTCCTCCATTGATCCCTATGGAGGAAATCTGCTACATTTCCACACCGCTTCTGCAACATGGGGTGGATTCATTTTCCGCAACGCTTTTAGGCTGGGGTCACACGGGGCGGATTTGCTGTGGAGTTTCGCTGCAGCAGATCCGCCTGTGGCCGCTAATCCCTGGATTTGCCAGCTACCCTGTTTCCCTGAAAATAAGACATCCCCTGAAAATAAGACATAGCATGATTTTCCAGAATTTTTGAGGATGCAAAAAGATTTTTTAGGCTGCTTGAAATATAAGCCCTACTCCAAAATTAAGCCCTGCTAAGTTAATTTAAAAAGTCAATTTAAATAGTGTCCAGGCAGCTATACATGTAAAAAAGTTAAACCTTTTTGAACAAAAATTAATGTAAGACACTGTCTTATTTTCGGGGAAACACGGTATGTAGATGTGATTTGTCAAAAATCTCGTCCACACATCGCTGCAGCTCGGATTCCCGGGACGCAGCACATCAATTCCTTTTTTTATTCTTTTTTTCTGCTGCGGCCGCACTCATCTCTATGGAAGAGTCGGCCGCAACAGAAAAGAATGCGACGAAGCCACGGGTTTTGTTGCAGCTAAGTGCCGACGGTTTTGAAGCTGTGCTTTCCCAGGGGAGATCTCGCAGTTTGAAAATACGACCCGGGTGACTCCAGCCCTAAAGCTTGTTGCTTATCCACAGCAAGAAAATTCTTACAGGTGTGAAGGAGACTTGGGAGACCAAATTTGCTTGTCTTGTACTGGAAATGCTGCGGAACTTCCACAGTGACTCTACTAGCGGAGATTCTGCAGCGCTTACTACATGTGTGAAGGCAGGATACAGAGCCGAGCCGCGTGGACACGTCTGTGTAGATGAACCCTGCAGGTATCCTATTTTGTGATTTCTCAGATGACCGTGAAGTCAATGGGTGCGCAAAAAAGTGACGCTAGAAAAAAAAATGGGCCTCTGATTATGTAAAGCATACGGATGACGCGCATGCACTTACACGACTTTGCAAACCAGAATCGGACACGCTCCTCTGATTAAGGCAGGCGACCCTCGGGCACACCTCAAGGGCACCTGTCAATGTGCGGGCAGTCCCTGTATTTGCATGTCCTAATTGTAATAGTTTTTTTTCACGCAGTCCGTGCCTTGTTGCATTTTATCGGTCCGTATGCTCTCTGTATGTCGCCTTTTTTTATTTTATGTCCAACATGGATATATAAAGAGCCAGTGTGTCGGAGGCCTAACCAGACCAAAGGCCTCAGATATCAGAACGCTGATCCCCAAATTTGGTGAGATGTGCTGAATACACTGTCCGCAGCGCATTACAGACCTGACGTTGCCAGCTGATGCCACCAGAATGGTCAGTGGCGGTCCTGGTCAAAGAAAGCTGAGTTTTTGTGGCAAGGACAATCTGTGTCTAGCTGGGTTTCTTGGAGGTCTGGCTGGTGAAAGGGTTAAAAGGTCAAATTTCGATGCAGTTTAATCAGGACCCCCGGCTGCACTTGGTGCAGGTTTCCAATCGATGGCCAAGAGACCGTGACTACTAATCTGGAGGGTCTGACACACAATCCGTGACCAATCAGCAATTTCCAGGGCTGACTTCCTATATTCGGAGACGGCTCTGTTACAGCTTCACATTAGGCCTCTTGGCGCTCCCGGATTCCATGCTAGGAGGTGTTGGATAGAGCCCTCCGTCTTCCTGCTCTTTATATCTTCTCATTCGTGAAGCCCCCATTATAGGCTTTGGGGAAACCACTTGTTCTTCAGCGCTTTACAAAGCATGGATGTCCTTTAGAGTTCTGGGTGGTAATGGTGCCAGGCCTAGCGGGGATATGGCACCACTATAGTCTGTGTCTGGTATTGCGCCTCGGTCTCATTGAAGTGAATGAGATCCAGCTGCAATGCCAACCACTACCAAGAGTGATGCTGGTTTTGGAAAAACAATGTTTTTTCTCATTCCGGAAAATACTGTTTTGAGTGTTTTTAAGGCTGCTCTCACACATGCATTCAAGAAACGCTGCACGAAGCTGCCATTTTTGCACAGCATTTTCGAACATTTTACAGCATTTTTGTACTGCAACCCATCACTGTGATGGGTGATGAGGTACGGTAAAAGGCTCTAAAATGCATGAAAATAGAGCGGACTGCGCTCGAATATCAACACTGGTCTGTGAGGCCCCATTGAAATCGATGGCGACGTTGTACCGCGGTTAGCGTGGTGTACGGGACGCTGCTCTAATCGCCATAAAAAGCGTCCATCCAGTGTGAGCCTAAACCCTGCAGAAACCGTACACATTAAGGCCGATCTCACACGGGCGGACCCCTATTATGGAATCAGCGCACAGGAGCCGCAGCAAACCGCATGCATTGAAAGACGTGTGAAATCGCTTTTTCGCTCTTACGAGTGGATGAAAAATCGCAGCATGCTTTATTTTGCTGAGGCCTTCCGAGACCCCCCATATACAATGAACATTGTGTATTGCCTGCGGGTACCGCGTCATCGCCATGTGACAGTGCGGGAAATAAAACTGTACTGCGCATGATTGACAGCGAGCCGCCACAGTCATCCGCAATACAAGAAAAGAAGGTATGCAGCGTTGCCATCTGGGCTCACAGCCAAAATCTGCTGCGGACCTCCAACACGTTCGTGTGTGCCCGACCTAACCCCGTGAGCAGACTATTGAGCACAGCTCTGAAGCATAATACAGGAGCTAACTCTGGATCAGTACCAGCTGAGGCTAACATCACACGGGCGTACGTAATATTTCGCACTCGCCAACATGCTCTTTTCACTGCTTATTTTTGCCCATGCAAATACGCCCTTGTGAAGCTGCCCATACTGGTTACTGCCTGCGTCACTGCACAGTTGTGCTACAGCTCAGTGCTTCACCTATGAGACACAAGGGGAGATGATGACATGGCGGCATGTACCTGGGGTGGCGGCAGGAATGTGCTGTTGGCAGGGGTTTTCTTTTTGTTCCCGAATGATACAGGTCACATCGGCGCAGACGAGCGAGAGGCAATAGGCTGCCGCATCTGTGGCCAATCCAAAAGACCCACGGCCATACGGCCAAGAGTAACGTGTGAGCCGACAATCACTCAATGCCTCATTACTCGGGCCATTACAGGAACAGACTGAAAAACATTGTATGGACAGCTTGGCTACAGATTATCCTGATCGAGAGCGGTGGGAGTCCGTGTGTGAGTCCTGAGAGCCGAGGCCGCTCCCCTGCTGCTGGCAGACCCTATAACCCTGTAGTACCCCTATAGTATAATGCAGTGCAATACAAATAGGATAAAAAAGTGAATGCCTCACTGAATGGCTGTGATTGGCTCATTGAGCGCCGGCTGTGATTGGCTGCCGGTGCTCAATTAGCCAATCGCAGCGCTCGCTTTGGTGGAGGCGGGGTATTCAAAACCCCGTTACCAGCAGAAGATCAGCTGCGAGACAAGGAGGGTGCAGCACCGCCGGACACCATTGTGAGGCATCAGGACGCCGCAGACCAGAAAAGTATAAGGCACCCCCCCCCCCCCTGAAAATAAGACACGGCACCCTTTTTTGGGGAAAAAATAATATAAGACAGTGTCTGTCTTATTTTTGGGGAAACACAGTATTAGGAAATTATAGTACCATTATTCCATAGCAGCTGAGGCCACGGGGGTTTGTAGGGGATGCAGTCCACCCGTAATCTGCACAGGGATGAAGGACGTGATGATGTCACCGTCATGTGATCAGAGGCGGAGCATGTTACTTATGGACATACAGCCCAAGTGACTAATCACATGATAGTGACGTCATCACAGGTCCTGTAAGCACATGGTTGCTGTTAGGCTCTGCATGTTTTATGTTTGAGGACCTTTTGATGATGTCAGCGTCATGACATCAGGGGCGGAGCATGTAACTCACTCATGGCCGGACAGGTGGTCGTTAGTATGTTGACTAGTAATTATTAGTAAATTATACAGTACCAGTGTTTCTGGTGGTGCTACATGTACATCACATACACCTCTGCTACATACATTCTTCATACATCGGAGATGAAAATTAGCACAGCAGAGACCTGCACACACTGATGACCCCCTGGTCATGTGACCCCAGACTGCTCTCACACAGGTAACTAATCACATGATAGTGACATCATCACAGGTCCTGTAAGCACACGGCTGCTGTAGGCATTCATTAGTATTCCGTCCCCTACAAAGCCCCTTCCTCAGCTGCTATGGAATACTAAGAAACACGTAGCCGAACAGCAACACTTGGGATCAAGGACCTTTTATGACGTCAGTGACATGTGATATGGGGCGGACCATGTAATTTACTCTTCGTCCGCCCCTGATCATCCGGAGGGGGTAAGTTGCATGCTCTGCCCTGACTCACATGACTGTGATGTCATCACGGGTCCTTCATCTGAGGTGGGGCGGTCTCAATTGCTATGGAATGTGACCTGTGATGACGTCACCATCCTGGGATCAGGGGCAGAGCATGTAACTCACTGACTCACGCATGGACAAGTGGTCGTTAGTATTTTGTTTGTGATGGCAGTGTTCCAGAGATGGCCAGTAAAGGGCTCTGTGGTAGTCGGGTTGGTAGAGGAAAAGTACCTCTGCTTATTAACTTGCACCTGAGGGAGTTTGATAAGAGGGGTGCTGCTTAGTTAAGGCCGGTTTGCATGGAACGATTGTTGGGCGCATGGACTGCCACCCGACTATCGCTCCTGTGCTTGATGATAGTCGTTCTGTAAATGGAGGCGCAGCAGCCGGGGATCGTTCTGTCCACCAGCCTCAATCCACAAATACTGGTGTATCTTGAGGCCACCAGAAGCTAGGGGTGTGACAGCTGTCAGCAGGAGTGAACGCGCCTGTCACGCCCCTAGCTTCGGATTGGCTGACAAGATACAGCATAAAGTGCCAGGGGAGGTGAGCAGGACGCTGTGTATGCATGTACCCGGTGGCATGTGCACCTGACGAGCACCCTAAGCTGATATCACAATCTCCTATCTCCTGTCATGTCTGTGTGCGGCAGGTGGGGACGGAAGTGGAACAGGCTGCCACGTGTCAGCTCACCAGTTCCCTGCTGCTGTCCACAAAATTAGTGATGCATGGAAGGATGGCAGGCCAGGGGTGCGGCCGCCAGCAGCATGCTTCTCATGTGCAGCGACGTAATACACAGTGTGTGTATAATATGTATGTATATATATATATGGTGGCAACATAATACACCAGTACCCAATCCACAGTAACAGGAGTCGCTCTAACGTTGAGCCGACAGTCATGGTGCCCTATTGCGGCCACTTGTAAAGAGGTGAAACCAGACGGTACGCGAAAGGCGCCCTGTACTGGGAATGGACTCCGCGTATGATGGTGCTGGGTGATGAGTTATGGAGTATCTGCCCTAGAGAGGGACATTCATGTATAGTAAGAGGTCGAACTGCGATCATGTAATACAGATCAGTACGCCGTCTACCATGCGGTGTCTTGGCTCGCAGCAATACTGCTTTACTGCTGTGGATTACCAGTTGATCACATTTGCGTTGGAGGCTCCATTCGGTGCTTCATAAATCTGGCACGAAGCCCTGGGTAATACAGCTCAGCATGCTGCCCTCGTCTGCCCGGCCACACGCAGGGGGACGGGCTGGAAGCCCAATTGACTCCTTTATATTATATGGGGTCTGTCGGGGGTGAGATCTGGCGCTTCCATTTTCCGTGCAAGTGTGAATGCGGTCAAGCTGGAGGGTCCCGAGAGGGGACTAGAGTAAGGCCTTGTTCACACGGGTATATATATATATATATATATATATATATATATATATATGCTCCGTATTACGCCATTTGGAGTTCGGAGTCCCCATTGAGGGTACATTTGCACAAGCGGTTAAATCGTGTGAGTTTTGTGTGTTGCGCTGTTATTCTCCGCAGGTCCGTTACACCGGTGATTGGGGGGGTGTCCTCGCAGCATCTTCTATCTTTGGGCAATAACACCCATTGTTTCCTATCAGGCCGCGGGGTTGCATTGAACTCGCCCGCCGCGTCGTGCATTAAGGTGCGAAGCTGCTTTTGCAATTTTTTACTATTGGATCAACATGCTGTTCACATGAGTCTGTCACACGCATGACCGTCACAGCTGTGTGATAGTGATCATAGTAGACTTCCACTGGCTGCTGGCCGTCTGGGCCCTTACATGGGAGTGAACCCTTTGGGCACCGTCACACTTGGGAGAAAATCGCACATTTTTTGAGCAAAGCGAGAGTGAAAACGCAGAAGTATGAAACCAATCATTTGTAATGACTTCGTCCCCATTTGTGATGTTTTCACTGCTGCGATGTGGAGTGAAAATAATCAGCACGTCCCATACGTCCGCGTTTCTATATTTCTTCGTTTTGTGATCCGCTCGTGTTTCTCTATGAAGCCACCTTTGTCCCCTCAGAAAGCACAAATTTGCAATTTTCGTGCGATGCGTTTGTAACAGTAGAGACTCCTATTGACTTTCATGTGAGAAAATGGCGGCAGACGCAATGTGCGATTATCAGGAGCAAGCATCGCCGGCGCTCAGACACGATATTTGGCGAGATTGCCAGCGTGAAGGAGCCCTTAGATGCACCAAAGCACCTAATATAGCTCATGATTAGATACACGGCTCAGCAGACGGTATCACACAGGATAGGATTAGATACATGGCTCAGCAGACAGTATCACACAGCATAGGATTAGATACACAGCTCAGCAGACAGTATCACACAGGATAGGATTAGATACACGGCTCAGCAGACAGTATCACACAGGATAGGATTAGATACACGGCTCAGCAGTCAGTATCACACAGGATAGGATTAGATACACAGCTCAGCAGACAGTATCACACAGGATAGGATTAGATACACGGCTCAGCAGACAGTATCACACAGGATAGGATTAGATACACGGCTCAGCAGACAGTATCACACAGGATAGGATTAGATACACGGCTCAGCAGACAGTATCGCTCATGACGGGATTAGATACAGTAGCTCAACAGGCAATATCGTCCATGATTGGATTAGATACACAGCTCAGCAGACAGTATCACACAGGATAGGATTAGATACATGGTTCAGCAGACAGTATCACACAGAATAGGATCAGATACACGGCTCAGCAGACAGTATCACACAGGATTAGATACACGGCTCAGCAGACAGTATCACACAGAATAGGATCAGATACACGGCTCAGCAGACAGTATCACACAGGATAGGATTAGATACACAGCTCAGCAGGCAGTATCATACAGGATAGGATTAGATACACAGCTCAGCAGACAGTATCACACAGGATAGGATCAGATACACGGCTCAGCAGGCAGTATCACACAGAATAGGATTAGATATACGGCTCAGCAGACAGTATCACACAGGATAGGATCAGATACACGGCTCAGCAGGCAGTATCACACAGAATAGGATTAGATATACGGCTCAGCAGACAGTATCACACATGATGGGATTAGATACTCGGGCTTCCTAGTTCTTGGCCGTGTCCGCCTCACATGACCCTCCTTGACAGGGACAGATCTGCAGCGGTGACTATATGGCGTCCCTCCGGGGGTCTCCTGGTCCCCCCTGGCTTGGCTTACAAAGCTGCTTGGTGTCACTTTGGGCCTGCGGTCCAGGCAGCGTGACAGATGATACGTGGGGACGAGGGGGTCATGGCCCAGCTGCCAATATTTACAAAGCGTCAGTCCCAGCAGAGAGGGCCGTCTCCCTGCCACAGGGGCGCTGGTTAATTAGGCAGGGCTTGGGTAACGGATTACTTAACACAGCGGCTATGGAGGCATCTGCTCGCCCAGCGCATTAACATAACTGTGGATGCCTCGCTGCCAATCGCCTTACAGGCCTGGAGGACAATTAGGGGTTTCCTTCCCTGCTCCGCGTCCTGGCATCTAATGGGGGGCACGTACCCAATGCAGCGAAGGGCAGGGCAGCGCGGATGTTCTCATCGTTACTGCGTCCTTCACTAATTTACTCGGAATATGTGGTGATGGATTAATCATCCGTCTATGAGTAGGGAATGTGAGCATGCACCCTCAGGCTCTGTTCACACTGTGTCTAGGGTGTACCCCTGCAGTATTCGGGTCTGTCCTGTGAGCCCAATGGCTAATAATGGGGTCTGCCTGTGGTCCTTCCTCGCGGCATGCTCTATTATGTTGTCAGAGACCCCCGACGAGGACTCCTGCGATGGCCTGTGCTGTGCAAAAGACCCCAATGCGAATGGCCTGGGCGCAGCAGAAAGCTCATCTATGGTTACCGTAGGGGCTTATTCACACGGGCGCTTTTAGTTTCAGTCTGTGAAATGCACAACATCTCTGCGGTCGTAGACCGTGTACTCACTGGGTGTCGCTTTTTTTGTATACATATGCATCGCGAATTTCACACGTGCAAAGAAAATGCATGAAGTATGCGGTGAACGTGCGCGCGTCCTGCGAAGTTGCTGCAGATTTGCGCAATCCCCTTGACTTTACTGACTTATTTCGGTCAGTATTACGGACATGCTGGGTTTAAAAAAAACAAAAACATTTTTCTATTCATGCACACGAAAAACGCATATCTGGATATCCAACACAAATGAATGCATCCAGTCCTCCATATTCCCTGCGCGTCTGGCCGTATATCCGGGCCGCCCGTGTGAATGAGGCCTTAGAGGAGGTTCCTGCTTGCTGACTTCATGTTCCTGGAAGCGGTTCAGGGGGGACATCCAGTTTGTGCTGTTGGTTTGTCTTCTTGCTCACCGCTTGCACAAGTCGCTGTTTGATCTCCGTCTCCCCTTTGAGTCATCCTTTGAGATGTCCAAACATTTCATCGGCCTTCATCATTTCCTTCCAAGGCTGAAGCTGTTATTGATTGCGTTGACGTGGGATTTTAATATCTGTGTGCAGCTTAACCGATTGTTGGCCTTTTCTAATTAGTGTTTTTTGGTTTTTTTTATGCATTGTAACCAATTTGAACGAACAGTGCTGCAGTGTAAAGCATGTGGGTGACCGGGGAGAGACAGTGCAGCTAAGCTGCAGTCTCAGGTCAATCCATAAAATATTCTCTCCCTTACTATCACCGTTCGGTCTACAGTGCTTTGTGCCTCACAAGTATATGGGATGCTACAGGACCCCCCCCTAAACAAGTATGTAGTGCGTGACCTGCTGCTTAAAGGGGTTGTACCAAGATTGCAACTTATCCTCCTGTCCACAGGAGGCGCTCCCTTCACCCCAATGGGGCTGAGGGAAATGGCTGAGTGGGTGCTGCTGGGGTATCTCTGCAGTCCCATTGAAAGTGAATAAAGCACTCCTATGCCTGCACGACCAGCACTTCATCCAGTCTCCTCCTCCCTGCAGGGGGCGCAGTAACCATATAGTGAGGAGGATGGGGAATGGCTGGGATGTCAGTGCTGAGAACCCCACTAATCGTTGTCCCCTATCCTGTGGATAGGGGATAACTTACAATCTTGATACAGCCTCTTTAAAAGGGTGTTCCCATCGCAAGCATGATGACCAGAGTGGGAACCGCGCTCCGTACGATGGAAGCAGCGCAACACGGTTCCCAGAACTCCCATGGAAGTTATGCAATTAGCAAAGCAGAGCGAGATCTACCTTATCTGTAACCCAAGAGCTGTGAGATGCGTCACTCGCTGGCTGCATCGGTTGTGTAACTTCCATTGACTTCTATGGGAGTCACGGAAACTGTGTGGCAAAGCCCACCCAACTGTTTTTGTGATACTTTCCATCTCAACCACCTCACACAGCCAGACTGGGGGCCACACCTACAGATGGGTGCCAGTCCCAGAGGTGGCATCTGCACTTACCTGACTTCTGTGGCACATCCTACGGGTGAGACGTAGTGAGCCGTGTAGGAGAGACATGTGATCATCAACACCATTACATCCATGAAAGCTGCAAGCGACATGGCCTATCTGATGAGAATAGAACACGCAGCGTCCTCTGAATAGCCTCATAAGTTACAATGAGGTCGTAATGTGTCCGTGGAATACATAGCAGGTGCCCCGGGAATACGGCCATGCCAATGGGCACTTAATGCACAAGGTCCTGAGAGCGAAAACTAAGGTCTATTGAGCAAAGGTTGGGTGCCGCTGCATATGTGGGGTGACAGGAGGTACATGTGGACCTGGGGGGCTGAATGCAGAGGCTGAAGTTTTCAGCACTCATTTGCAGCACAAAAGGAAAGTGCTGGAGGCGGAAATCAGATGCTGGGTTACTTAAAGGGGTTGTCCATTTGAAATCTGATGACCTATTCCCAGGATAGGTCATTAATAAGAGGTCCATCGCTAGGGATCCTCACAACTGTCCTTTTAGGCTGGGGTGCTCGTGTACTGAGATGATTTTTACAGGAAGCAGACAGCTCTGTTCCCACTGCAGTGGCCAGGCTTGGTATTACAGGCAAAGTTCACACTGAAATTAATGAGATTTAAGTCTACAATACCCAACCTGGCCACTGCAGTGGGAACAGAGCTGTCTGCTCCCTGCAGAAATCAGCTGAGTAAATGAGCACAATAGCCCAGAGAACAGCTGATCTGTGGGGGTCCGGGGCAGCAAACCCCTGACGATCTACTGATGACCTATCCTGAGGATCAGTATTTTGTAAATGGCAACCCCTTTAAAAGTAAGCAGTCACTTATTAGTCAGGAGCAGTTCATTCGGGTTTCAGTCTTAAGCGTGCCATGTGCTGTCTGCGGCCGCCGGGATCCAGCGCTGTGGTCTCGATAATTAATTATTTTGATAGATGATGTCATGGGAAATCAGGTGACTGCTGCAGCCAATTAGAGTCTGCGGTATCCCTGCTCATTGTCCTGTCATCGGCTCACATCCTGAGTGCCATGGTGCCTGTAGTTCAGGAACGTGACACTGCAGGCTTTCATTGCACATGGTTGAGAATCTCGTGTGAGATTTGTGCGTTGCGAGATTCACAAATCTCGCGCGAATATGAACCCCGTTCTTTTGAATGGCGTCATATACATGAGCGATCTGATGTGGGGAAAAATTGCGGCATGACCTATCTTTTCGCACTCTTCAAAATGCATCGCCTATTGATTTCAGTGGGACCTTTAATGCATTGCATGGCTCTCGCATTCCTTGCGATGTGCATGCCATTGCAGTGCAAGCTTACCCATTGAAATCAATGGAAACCCTTCTGATCCACTATCGCTCGTGAAACTTGCCCAAGAGGATCGGGATTTTACATGTGATGCAAGGGGGGTGTTTTTGCCTAAAAATCGCCTCGTATCTGCAGGTTAATCGCATGCTCTCGTGCTCAATATGTAGTTTATCGCACTCGCCCGTGTGTAGGTAGCCGCCTTGTTAATGGCAGCCAGTGACCACTAATTCATTAGCGAGCTGCATGGACTTGTATCCTCCTTTTCCACAACCAAGACACAACCCGGCTGCATGGACTTTGCACTAATGGTGCCAGAGACTTTCCTAAAGGCACAATTTTGATTGCCTGCAGTCACCACTAGGGGGAGCTTAAGAGCTTGGTGTATACTGTCTTATGAATTCTACTTGTATGCACTGGCGCAGCGGTTTTTGTACACTGGTCTTATGCCTCCCTCACATAGGCGTTTGCGGTAAGCGGCGCAATTTAAATTTTGTACCATGTTTTATTTTCGCTGCGACCGACGCAGGCGTTTAGCACGCCACATCATTGATGAGCGCTAAACACTTAAAAATAGAACCGACACCGCTAGAAAATTGCGGCGCTGAAAAAAGCGCTGGGATTGACTGTCTGAGCGGTACCATTGAAAACCATGCGAGCGTTCAACCACGATTAGTGCGGTGCTGAAAGCGGCGCGCTCATCGCTGTAAGTAACGTCTGTGTGAGCGAGGACTGCTGTGAAGTGAGACAAATCTACTAAGAGGCGCAGTCTGCCCCCGGGCGCCAGGCTCCGCCCATCTTAACCAAAAAAAGAGTGGTGGGGACAATGTGAAATATCAATACGTAGCACATAAACCTGCGGCAGCCGTACAATAACTGCCCCCGGTGTGCAGCGAGGACGCATTCATGGCCGCTAATTACCACTCTGAGTGTTGAAGGGGACAGGAAATGTTTTGGTTTTCGCCGCAGCCCTCCTCATACCAAGCTGTGACATTTTTTAAAACTTCTAGCAGATTGTAGTAATGTATGTCATTCAGTAGAGGGCAGCAGATCCTAATCTACCCGGTACACCGCCATCCGCATGGACCCGACACATCCCAGGTTGTAGTCCGCACTCGCCGCCGGTGAATAATGGTCTCCAACGCAGCAAAAGATGTAAACGGTTCCTGATGAAACCAGACTGAGCTATGGAGATTGGCGCAGTTCACGGGTCGGGACATGTCTGTATATACTGCGTGGCTATAACTCAGGACTCCTATAGTGATCGGTTGGGGTGTGTACACTGAATGACCCCTCATTAGAGACCCCCAGCTAGTGGCCTTCAGAGGCGCAGCCGTTCAGGAATATCGGCCCTGCGGACGGGGGGTTTCTTGTAGTGCCCACAGGGAGGCGCCTATCGTGAGAGAGCCAGAGGCTCTAATAAAGGGACAGGGGCTCTACTAAAGGACTGGGGGTTCTAATAAAGGGGACATTCATATATAGTCAATGCCACCTCTTTCTCCCCCATATCTCTTCCCTCTTTCTCTGATTGTCACATTGCGGTTTCAGGCCCGTAGGTGTGCAGCTCCTGGATGGCATCTAGTCCTGTGGTGATAACACACCCGGGTCTGCTGCCAACTGGGCGAAAGCCCCTGCGGATGCCAGAATAGTCTTCTGAGCAGCTAACCCTTCGGTATTACTAATATGTTTGTCTCTTGCAGGAGTGCGGGTGAAGTCCTGACATAATGGAGTCTGTGGGGACGGGTGATGCGGGTGAGTCTTGCCCACCTTTTCCTTAGTATATTGCTCTCTGGTACATTTGGCCTGCAACATGATCTGGCAGGACCATGAGGACTATAGATAATTCGGCTAGCCGGAACCATTATGTGTCATTTCTTCTAAACGAAGCATGCTACCGGTATTACAGCTTCCACCCAGCTTTTCCGTGTGTCTGAATGGTAAAATCCTGTCTGTGCAGGGTGGATTTGTCATGGACTCTTGCATGGAAAATGTGCAGCACTTACCGTAGCAGCAAAGTGGATGAGGTTTTCAAAATCTCGTTTACACGCTGTGGAAAAAATACACGCAAAATCCGTGCGGGACTTTACAGAGCATGTCAGTATTATCACGGTTTGTGCTTGCAGAATCCTCCTCCTCTCAATGAGGGGGTGAAGGTACACCAAACTCCGCTGGAAAAACCGCATCAGAATCTGTGTGCGGGCCTGAATGCAGACTCGTCTGTCTGCAGCGGATCTGCTCAGTGTGAACACACCTGAATGCCCCGTCCTGCAGCCGTACATCGGCTGAGCGTGTACAATGTATCGGCTGCAGTGCTGGATACAAGAGTAGCATGCTCCCAGCTGTGGAGGAACTGTTAGGCCAGCTTCACACGGGTGAGATCTGTGCATGGTGACACACCATTATGAACCCCATTTTTTTGAATGGGGTCGTACGAATGAGCGATGTTTTCCTGCATGGCACCGCAATGCGGGAAGCAAATCACAGCGTGTTCTATCTATTCACATGGTGGGGAGTGATTCACGGCCCCATATCGTGCTCGGCCGTGTGAAGTTAGCCTCATTTCTATGTGGGCTTACATTACAGTTTTCCATTAATTGACAGCAAGCAGAGCTCTTCAACATGGTGGGAAGTTTAGACACCAAAAATATGAGGAAGTTGCAGAACTTTTTATTATATGATGATTAAAAAGTAGCAGCACTTTCAACATGTCATAGAGACATGTCATATCAGTGGGGGTCCTGCTGCTGAGACCCTGCTGATCGCTAGAACGAGGGGGCTGCAGATGAAGATGGCCTGCATAGAGATCTACAGAAAGCGCTATATGCCTCTACCTGGCTGTCGTCAGCCGTCGGAAGGAGCTGAAAAGTGGCGAAGACAGCGGAGGGGCCACAGTGCCCCAGTGAGCGCCGCAGCCCCTTCAATCTAGCAATCAGTGGGGGTCTCTGCAACTGGACCCCCACTGATTAACACTAGTTGCTCTCCATAGACATAAATGTAGAGCATTCCTTTAGTTGGCCACATTGTGTCACTCCTTATGGCTGCAGGTTGTGGATGGATCTCCAGGACTGTGGCGACCGGATGCAGCAGCTCCATCCCCATAAATCAGGGGATCCGATCAGTCAGCGCACATCCCCTCCGTGTTTACATGGAGCAGGTCTGCAGACTGATCATTTCTCAGTCCTAATAGATCCGTGAGATCATTCACAGATCAGATGTGTTTACTGACCCCGTGGCCGGGGATTTAGTGGAATTTAGTCTGCTGGCTAATCTCCTGTCACTCTGCTGTCTGTATCTTTTCCATGTCTTCCTGTGTTTCTATGTGTTCCCTTCCGACCGCTCTGCTAATGCCGGCCATAGACACCCAGGTGAATCGCGTTGCCAGCTAATCGTGAAGTATTTTGCAGTAAAACATAAGATTAACCTTCTCCTGACCGAGGGTCAGTGATGCTCCTGTGTCCAGGTCATGTTCTGCATTCTGGGATTCCTACTTTCATTGACTTTCACTTTTTGAGTGACGGATCTACATGAGGGACAAGTTTGTATTTTTCAGTTGTACCATTTAACGTACTATATAATGTATTGGAAACTATTGTAAGTCTTCCAAGTGGGCCGAAGTCAGGGAACCCCCCCCCCCCCCCCCCCACACACACACAATTGTACCATTTTGAGGAAGAGGGGGGCTATTTTTACAGCATTCAAGGTATCCTGTGGGCCCGTACGAGTGCAGCGATACCGAGTGGATGGAGTGTTACATAGTAATACCAAAATGGAAAGGCCTTTTGTTTTCTTAAAATAAAGAATTGCTTCCTGCTGCCATAGTTGGACCCCCCCCCCATAGTTTTTATATTTTGTCTTCAATAGTGCTGCATGATGACTCGTTTTGGGCTGGGAAACCTGTCGTTAGTTTTGGTACCATTTTGGGGAATATACGATTTTTTGATAGATTGCAAAAAGTGCAATCCTGTAATTGTATATTTTTGTTTAATCATGCAGGATTCATAATGTGATCTTTTAATAAACTGGACTTTAAGGCTGGGTTCACACGGGACCGAAATCCCACTGAAATCTTGCAGAATGGCTGCACGGAAAAAATGCTAGATTTCCGTGGGATAAGTGCAGGACTTGAACTGGCAATTGATTGCTCATACAGTATAAGGAAACACTATGGTATTGCATTATACTGTATTTTAACAGGTTGTCTATTAAAGACGTGCCACAGCCTCATCTTTCATGGTCAAACAATCATGGCAGCCCATGTTGACCTTTAGAAGCCCCCAGGCAGCCATGACACCTGGAAAGCATCCCCGCAATCTTCTGGTGCCCTGGCCATTCAGGACATTTAAAGGGAATTTATCACCTACTTTTAGCTAAGCTTATGGGCTGACAGTAGGTGACCCGCTGAGTCTGGGGACGTACCTGTTATACCCCCCCCCCCCCCCCCCCCAGTAACACCTCTCAGTGCGGCGCTGCTAAGTAGTCTGCCTCCTCTAACTTTATAATGGGCAGACTATGTAGTAGCACCCCTGAATGCACTGCAGACATGGCGTCCAGGGCTTGGCTTATAGAGCTAAAAGTAGGCGACTGTCTCTTTAAATGCTGCTGACAGAACTGAGGTTTAACAGTGGCGATCAGCATTCCGCGCCCGAGCCCGCTCCATGCGCAGCGTCAGCTTGGACTGCTGTATGTGTGATGCAAAGAGGGTCTGAGATGCTTCCAGAGTAATTACAGCTTAATCATTGTATGTTGTGTTTCAATTCTTCATCATTTTTATGGTCTCTGCTTGCTGTCGGTGAATGAGAGCGTTCTTGCTTAAATGCGCAGCTTAAAAACCTGTACAAACATAATGCTTCTCACAGCTGAGGGTTTGCTATATTGCGCCAATGGAGGTAGTCCTCTGTGAGATATGGCTCTTTTACACGTGACGATTACTGTTCAGACTGCGTAAACACATGCGATGAGCCATTAAGTGTAAACAGAAGGCGGGCGGGGGAGGGGAGAACGCTTCATGCCGCGGGTGCGGGGACGAGCATCACGGGGGCGGGCAGTCAGACATCGTTTACCTATAAGCTCATCCCGTGTAAAAGGACCAATAAACACTACAGCAGAAATCTCTCCTGTCCTGCTAAAATGTATCAATGCAGTTAAAATGTGTCAGTCCACTGGCGTAACCATAGGGGATGCGGTTGCACCCGGGCTTAGGAGCCTTAGGGGGCTCATAAAGCCTCTCTCCTCCATATAGGGAGCCCAGTACTATGGATAAAGCATTATAGTTGGGGGCCCGCTTACAGGCTTTGCATTGGGGCCCGGGAGCTTCCCGTTACGCCTCGGGGTCCGTCTATTTAGGGGGTTGTCTGAATTGGATACATTTGGGGTTTGTAAAAGAATCCCAGAAACCAGCAGGAAAGCCCTGATGAGACCCTCCCCAGCGGTCAGCATCCCGTGGCCCAATTCTGTAACCAGACCACGGTAGCGCTATACAACCCCCTTGTCCCATGATGGCCTTGGGTTGTCACATGACTATAGATGGTCATTAGAAGCATGAGTTCCCTCGAACTATCTACTGGTGCCTGCTGTTTGACATCCTAGGATATGACTACTAGCCAATGCGGGTATGAGCCATTCTGTGCCTCCAACACAAAGGGTCCGGTCCCACGATGCGGTAAAGCTTGCCCACCTGAGGCGTCCAGCGGCTGCTGCTCTCCTCTTATTAGCAAAGTTTCCCGGCCGTTGTCCACAGTGGGGTTTTAGATTGTGGAGGACCATTTACATGTGATGATTATCACACAAAAGTTGTTCAAACGCACACATTTGCGTGATAATCGTTGTCTAAATGCGCAGCCATCGGCGCTATTCATTTACAGTGTGCTGGTCGCTGCGTGAAAATCACCGCTGGACCGCCGGCTTCTCACTGAGTGTAAACGCTCCCTACTCAAGCGAGAAGCCAGCGGTGATCCACCTTCTAAACGCTCTGCGCGAGCGCCAACAGCCCAGCGGTGACGTCTGCCCACCTGCCGTTGTTTAGGTGACTGTCGCCGCGTCTAAATAGGACATGTGTGGTCACCGACCCTAGATCTAATATTATAGAAAGCGACACAACCAGAATGTTGGCCTTGCTCATGTGTTTTCTCTTCTTCCAGGACACTATCTCTCTCAGATTGTATCTGCTGTGAACATTGCTTGGGCCCTGAAAGAAGTGGAGCAGGTAAGCTGCAGCACCATGGAAGCACAGGACCTTATGGAAGAGTCTCTAGAACGGTGTTCACACCTCCAGTCCTCAAGGCATCCAGTCCGCTCATGTTTTCAAGATATTCTGTGGCAATGTCTGAAGGCGCTTTCATACGGGGCGAGTGTCAGTCAAACGATGTATCCTGGCTGCGGTGCTGCTGCACAGGGGCGAGTATCGCTGACCGCGCGGCCAGCAGGGTGGTGGGGCGGCTGGAGGAGAGTCCCCGCCCCCATTCACTGTAAGCAGCAGCCGTTCAGTACTGACCGACTGCTGTTTACACTGAACGATCATCATTCAGGATTTTAGGCACGCTGTCTTCAGTTTCTCCTTTTACACGGGACGATTACACTGCCCAAAAATGTTTTTAAAAATTTTCATAACAGAAAGTAATTGATTTGTTTCTGTAAAATTAAAAATGCTGATTCCACCGGTGACTCTGAATAATCGCGGCGCATTTTCAAGTTATTTAACTTCTTAGTGACCAAGCGGTTTTTTTTCATCGTAAAAAATCGTAATGCCTTATTTATCCATCAGCGCCGCTGTCTGAGGACTCGTTTTTTGTGGGATGAGTCGTACTTTTCAATGGTGCGATTTACTGAACCAGGTAATGTACTGAAAAGTTCTAAGTGGAGTAAAATGAAAAAGAAACAACAAAATTCCGCCATCTTTCGGTGCGTCTTGTTTCTACGGCCCACAAACTGCAACAAAAATGACATAACTTTATTCTAAGTACAACTTTTTGTTCACTTTTTATTGCATTTTTTTTCTTGGAGACAGAATGACCAAAAAAGCGCATTTCTGACATTTCTTAATCTTTTTTTCAGACGATGTTCACCGTGCGTGGTAAATAATGCGTTACTTTGATAGATCGCACTTTTACAGAAGCAGCGATACTAAACATGTATTTTTGTTTTATGATTTTGATTCCTTTATTTAGTCTCCCCAGTGACCTGTAGACACAGCTCATTAATTACAACTTACTGCTGGATGATCCGCAGTGTTTACACCAGGTGGAGACATCCCTATATGTTACATAAACCTACCCTTAGTGTTCAGTCAGCATGCGGTGTGTAACCGTGATTGTGAAATAGTTGCCCAATCACTTTTGTTATTTGTGTTATGAAGCAGGTTAACGGCGAGCCGAGCGGATTAATTGTATCGGCAGATTTCGAAAAAATATAATACAACGGCGAATGGGTGACATTATTCCCCATAACTGGAAAACCTTACATGGTGGAAAATAAACAGACATCACGTGTGAATTCAGCTAAAGTTACTATAAGCGCCTCTCTGCTTATCTGTTACAAACATCGTGTTGCACAGTGTAATGGTTCAAACCCCACAGGAGCCGGACCAACCAGAACGATAATCGCCCCGTGTAAAAGGGCCTTAAGGCACTGACAGGAATTGAAGATCCTGAAAACATGACCCGTTGGGGCGTCTCATGGACTGGGGTGGAAACACTGCTTTAAAAGAAAACCGCATATATTAAAAACGGATTCTAATGCATTTCAGCTTCAGAAAAAGCCTTCTTCATAGCATCACCTAAAAGAGAATATACAGCTATCAATACTTCTAGTAGGCTGTATTCACACAAGCGTATACACCCCGTATACGCATAAATACATCGGCCGTCAGAATGAATGCATTGGATTCAATGCCGTTGTCACCATAATGAATACAATCACCTGCCCCTTACAGAACGCCCGAAATACAAACTCCATATAGATACATTAGATCTGTTCCAACTTGCAGGAAAACGAGTATTAACCCTTTCCAATCCACTGTGACCTCTAAAGACCTTCTGATTGAAGGCTGTACAGCTCCGATGTCGGAAGACGTCCAGCAGGGTATTCTTACTGTAGATTACCGGCCGCTCTGTTGTCGGCCTCTCCAGCATGTCTTATATCGCAGTACTGGCTCTAGCCAGCAGAGGGTGCCATTGTATAATGGCAGAAAGAGAAAGCCCCTAGGAAATTGAATCCAAAATTGGATTGCAAAGGGTTAAGTTTGAGAATCCAATAAGCCTCTCTTGATGGAACGACAAGGATGGCCACCCCGACAGACAAGCCAATTATAAGATGAAAAGTTGGGATGTGTGGAGAAATAATTATTGCCAATAGCCCGGGCTTTATATGCCACAAGTGTTACTTCAAGATGTGAGATGTGAGACAGAAAGTCATCCCGTCTTAAAAGGGGAACGTTATCCATATATGTAAAAAGAATGTCCGTCTGTCTGTCTGTCCTTTCTGCATTACTACACCATTCATCCGGTCGCCATGACATTTTCGGAAGTTGTTGGGTACACTCCTTCTGACATAGTCCATCTATCCTACGATAGGTGGCGCGCGTGTGAGCATCGGCGACAGTTATGCCCCCCAAACGGAAATCGATTGGTCGATCTACATCTCAAGCACAAAAGGCATTACGAGCTTCAGAAACAGATGAGCAGCGGGAGGCGCGTTCAACTACACAATGATGCATCCGCCGAACGTTTCGCAAAGCAATTGCTGGATATTGGGAATGGGAAGCTGGCAATCGACAGATCTACACAATGTATCACATCGCCCACAAACTTTGGTATGATGACATCAACCAAAGACGAACTGATTAAAAGGTTTTCCCAAATATCACGCGGAATTACAATAATCCTCCGTGGCTCAGAGCACTGCTATATTAGCAGCTACCAACAACCATGTCAATGCCAGCAACATCAGCATTCAAAACGGAATACCAGGAGAAGCGACAACGTATAAGTCCGCACTAAAGACGGTAGAGAAAGAGAGATGATAATCAGGCATCCAATCACATCTAGCACTATGCAAATAGAATTCCCGGAGTTTTCGCTCTACGGTGGATTTAGGGCCCTTTTACATGAGATGACTTGTCGGGCACAGATACCCAGCAGGTAGTCCCAGCGATAGTCGTTACCGTGCTCTAAAACAAGCATGACTCTTTGAAGGGATGCGGAGCGGCTGGGGATTGCTCCATCCCACAGTAAGCGGGCCGCCGTTCAGAAGTGATACTACCTGTTTACACGCTCAGCACGCAGAAACTGAACCACGAACCAAGCGAATTCTCAATCGTCGTCCAGTCGGGGCCGCTGGATGCAGAAATCTGAGCAGTGTATCGGCCCTTATAAAGGGGCCCTTAGCATGTTTAATTACTTTCTGTGAATAGCCCCTATTAACAAGTCTAGAGGGTAACGATTTTAGATGCAGAAACCTACAAAGCCCTAACACTGTATTGGTGGATGAGAGCTGCTGGCACATAGTCACGTATTAACCACACAGGCTTTTAGGAATAATTTAGTAACTATTGTTTGGTTTTTAATATCATGTGTAAGAGTTACAACCAAAACGGGAGCAGAAGAAAAAGTATGATTGGAAGGAAAAACTAAATAATCATCACTGTTATAACTAACGAAATCATTTACCAAATGAGGAGGACACCAATCAGGAAGAGGTCCTCTATGTACATATCATCCTATGGGCCCATTTAGACAACGATTCTCACTCAAAATTCACTCAAAGCCATCTTTTGAGCGAGAATCGTTGGGTCTAAATGCACGGACGTCCTGCAGTTTTCGTGCACAATTCGATCTTCGCTCAATTCTTGTTTTCTAGAATTGAGCGATGAACTCTTATCAGCGGTGCAGGCTGCTATCACAATCGGCAGCGCTAATAAGATTCTTTCAGCTCATGAACTGGTAGTTCACAACTGGATGTGAGCTGTAAGTGTGGAGAACAATGCAACTGTTTGCTTATGCGAAACAGCTGTATTGTTCGCTGAGTGACAGCGGCTGTGTCCCACTCCGCCTGCATAGCTCTTTAGTAGCTACTTAGCTACTATAGACTATGCAAAGATTCGCTCAAAACTGTCACTCAAACTGTCGTTTGAGCGATTTATGAGCGATCATCTGTCAGTGTAAATGGGGTCTTACAATCAGAATAGCATTTCTTTTCTTGTCAAGGAGTCTGCATAGATGGTTAAGCAATGTTGAGTTCCAGGTCACTGCAGAGACGGTAATGTTTTGATCTTATCATAGGTTAAGGAGCACTTGAGACAATTCCTCTCCACAGCGGACGACCCGATGACGTCTCTCCTGGACTTGCTGGACCACTATAACCCCACTAAAGGGAAAGGGCACGCCCTGCCGGCTCTGGTCACCTGTGAATTTCAGAAATGGATACATGACCATCCAGAATGTCAGCAGGTGAGGCGACAACAAATGCGTGCTGCGAGGAAAGTCCTATATAGATACATAAGATCTATAAGCGGGTGTGTACAGTACCTGGACGGCCCCCTTCTAACGTGTATGGGGGTGTCCATGACCAATGTTGGGGGGGCAATGAGCATTGGGCATGTGGGAATCTGACAGCTGTAATCAAGGACCCCCGCATACATGTTTGATAGCCGGCCGGTCCTGTTGGTAAGGATCTGTGCATGCTGGGTTATTTAGTGCTTCCTGTAGTCCTTTACACAGAAGGATTATCCTTCAGTTTGTCAGTGGATTGTGTGAGATGATGATCTGTCAGTGTGAACAAGGCCAGCAGCCCAACCACTAATGATTATTAGTTCGGTTTAGGCAGACGGCTGGCATGTGCAGTTGGCATTTGTTTATCTACAAATGACTGGCTGCCTACTCTTAACCACTTGTTGAGCATAAGGACGCAACGATTTTTGGGGGATTTTCATCTCCACTTTTCAAAAACCATAACTTTTTTCTTTTATTGTCTACATGGCCGTATGAGGGCTTTTTTTTTTTTTTTTTTTATTAGTGCCATTTTTGGAGTACATAAACTATATTGTAAAACTTTTAGTATTTTTTTTTCATGATCACAGGGAAAGAAAACACCTCAATTCTGTCATTGTTTGTTTGTTTTTTTTTTTACAGCGATAATTATGCAGCATAGATGGCACAATACATTTTTTCTGCGGGCCGGTACGATTGCAACAATACCAAAATTTGTATTTATTTATTTTTCTAGTTTTTTCCACTGTCCTATAACTTTTTTATTTTTCCATGGACAGAGCTCTGTGAGGACTTTTTTTTTGCGTAAAGAGATGTAGTTTTTATGGGAACCATTTTGGGGTATATGCAGCTATTTTGATCACTTTTATTGCTTTTTTTAGGGACGCAAAATGAAAAAAAAACAAACTAAAAACTGAGGCAAAATGCTTATTATTTAAGTGTGTTCTATTTTCTTGTACAAGTTGTTATGGATACGACAATAGCAAATATGTTGGCTTTTAATCTTTTACATTTTTTTTATACTAATCGTGGAGAACGCTTTTTTTAAAAAAAAACTTTTTTACACTAATTTTATCCTTTTTTTTCTACACTATTTATGTCCCTGTAGGGGACTTGTTCCATAACACCTATGATCGCTATGATAAAGCATTGCAGGACAGAAGTCATTTTCGCTTCTAATAGCCATCATAGGTAATGGTGACCCGTCGGCTCTCCGCGATTACATCGTGAGAGTCCGATGACGTTGCAGAGGGAACGCGCTCCCTTTGTGAACCCTTTTACACGCTGCGATCTACATGGATTGTAGCAGGGAAGGGGTTAACAGCAGGGGGCGCTGTCCTGATGCACCCCTACTGTTGCAGGCGGAGGCCACCTATCAGTGACAGCCAGCTCCTGTTGTCGGATAGCCCGCGATCTCTTCTAATCTTACGCTATCCACAGGATGTAAGTGTATGCCCTGTTGCGTTAAGTACCCCGCAGCCCGGATGTACACTTATGGCATTAAGGGGTTAATGGAGGCAGGCAGCCAGAAGCGCTCTCCGGCCCGCTCTGCCTCCATATAGTGAACAGATGTTCTGACAATGGCGCTAAACATTGTCTTGTGTAAAAAGATGCAAAAAGTACCATTACACGGGATGACTGTCGGGCGCACGGGAGCAATAGTCATTCAGTGAATGAAGGTGGAGCGTGCTGGAGATCTCTTCTGCCTGTTCGCTTCCATTCACAGTGAATAGGCAGTCGTTCAAATATTGAATGAGTCCCGTTTACACTGAGTGAGAAGTCACTCGCTAGCTCGTTAGTTTCAGTGAGCTGCAGCGACTAGTGACTTTTGAGCAAATTCTCACTCGATGCCCGGTCAGTGGTTGTGTGTACACAGGATGACTGTCACCCAAAATCACTGTCTCAAGTGCTGATATATGAGATAATCATCCCATGTAAAGGTACCTCACCTTTTATAGCAGAGTTTGGCTGTTCCTCACCCAGTCTTAAGCCTCCTACACAGCTGATTCTGTCCCAGTTAATGACTGTTTTTCAACCTACATATGAAAATGATGATTTACTTGTCCATCCTGTTGGGGTACACAGCTCTAGACCATGGGATATAGCTACTGGTCACTAGGGGGTAGCACTGAGCAGAGAATCGTTAGCCCCGCCCACTCGCTATATTCCTCCTGCAGACACTGAGCTAACCAGTTTTAGCTTAGTGTCTGTAGGAGGCACATTTATCTGTCCCATGGTCTATGAAGCAAGGTGTTAGCGGGGAGCCAAGACTCTCACCCGTTACACCAACCGAGGCGGAGGCGAACCGAGGATGAATCTTTTCCCTACTGTTGGCAGCCCCAACTTCTTAGGAAAAGATTGTCTGTGCTTTGAAACCTATCAGGCACATTAACCCGCCAGCTATAGTGTGCCCCACTTGTGTATACAGAGTACCCCTCATACCTAGCTCTACAGGATGGCTGCAGGGGGTACACTGCTGTAGCCCAAGACTTCACTACCTACATTATGGTGGGTGAGTAGGGGGTCCCTGCGGGTGGTTTCTGTTGATCTGGCTGCATGTGGATGGGCTTACGGTATAAGGATGAGGCTCCATGCTGTTCCCGCAATGTGTTTTCGGGCGCCCAGAATCTGGGGTGGTTAGCTGCAGGTGCAGGGCGCTTTCTGGTAGCACAGGCTGGGCGTTCTGCCCATCTGTTTTTGCCAGCGGGTGCGCAAGTCCTCCCCGCTAATTTAGTCCCCGACTTTGGGCCTAGGTATCTTCTGGGGGCGGGCTACTGTGAGGTGTTGTCAGATGCCCGCCCCCTCCACCAATCACAGCGGAGGGCGCGCTATATGAATATCAGTGATGATTGGTCAGCATTTCCTGTTAACTTGCTGGCAGTGGTGTTTGGGACTGCCATGTCCAACTCCAAAGCTGAGGAGCCGAGACGGGGGTCATCCATAGCCACTCATTATGCACGCTCTCGGTCTGCGATTAAATTCACGTGTGGGCAGCTGGAGTCCTATTGCAGTAATTGTACTCCGTTGCGGCAGGTGGCTGTAGACCAAACTACTAGCACCCCTACCGTGCCACCCTTGCGACCCACCGAGCCCGAATGGACTCAGTCTCTATCGTTTGCGGTCTCCAATTTGGCTATAGATTCCTCTGTTATTTTGGGGAGGATGGATCGGATGTCGGGGCCTCCTAACAGAGGGAAGTCTGAAAGAAAGGATTCCTTGTCACAGAATGTTCCCCACGTTAGACCTTTAGGGTCCAGGCATTCCTCTGGCTCGCCTGTATCCTTGGACCAGGTTGCCGTTGTCTAGCGCTCAGGTGGAGTTTAGTTTTTACCCTCGACGCCTTAGTCAATTGCAGGGCGAGCCTTCTGATTCGGCTTCTATGACCAAGCATCTCAACTACCCTCAATGGTTAAAAGCCTTATCACAGCAGCCACTGGTACCTTACAGATCACTGACCAGCCTCTGGCTACTCCTGCGGCATCCGTGTCCTTCCGGCACCCCAGACGTACCCCTAAATTATTTCCTCCACGTGAGGATCTTGAGGATGTGATCTCCAGCGAATGGAGTAAACTAGATAAGCACTTTGTTAAGCCTAAGGCTAGGTTCACACGGGGCGGTTTCATTGCGGATTTGCCACAATTTTTCGTTGCAGATCCGCTGGACGGACAAACCGCTACATTTGCAGTGCTAGCCAAAGTCAATGTGTTTTAGTAAAACCAGTGATACATGGTTTGCCCACATTGCAGACGTATGGGTTCTAGAGGTCTTCTTCGCAGGTTATACAATCAAGTTTGTTGCCCAGCCACCCGAACGTTTCTTAATTTCAAGGGCTCCAGGATCTCCTCTCGCAGCTAGAGTCTTGACCCATTCCGTTCAAAACCTGCTTTCTCAGGGCATCATAGTGCGGGTCCCGTCCTCCCAGCATTGCAGGGGTTTTTATTCCAATCCATTTACTGTGGCCAAAAAGGATTGATCATTCAGGCTGGTCCTGGATCTGAAAGCGCTAAATTGCTACTTAAGAGTTCAACATTTTTGTAGTCATTCGTGACATCCAGGAAGCCAGGCGAATTCCTCTCGTCCATAAACATCAAGGACGCCTATCTGCATATCCCCATTTGTCAGGCGCATCAGTGTTTCCTGCAGTTTGCCATTCGATCCGGGCATTACCAGTTTGCAGCCCTCCTATTTGGGCTGGCTACTGCACCCCAAGTTTTTGCCAAGATGTTGGCGGCGGTCATGGCACTCCTTTTAAAAGGGATTGTGGTCATTCCTTTATTTGGACGACATCATGATAAAATCTCCTACTTGGGATTCCAACCTGCAGACTCTTCAGGTCACATTGAACACTCTGGCCAGGTTCAATTGGGTCAACAATTTTCCCAAGTCGTCCCTCATCCCAGCCCGTCACGTAATTTTTCTGAGCCTGCTCTTCAATACAGGGCATGCCAGAGTCTTTTTGCCACCAGAGAAATTGTGTCGCCTCTGGGAGCAGATATGCTCTCTACGGACGCCAGACCGCTTATTCATTTGCCACTGCTTATTCATTTGCCACTGCATGTGAGAACTGGGTCTCATGATTTCAGGCTTCGATGTGATCCAGTACGTGCAGTTCCATGCCCAATCCCTTCAATAGGCCATCCTCTCACTGTGGGATGGTTTTGTGGGGTTTCTAGAATGGGGGATCTCAGTACCTCCTCAAACCCAGCGCTTCCTCCAGTGGTGGCTGGATTCTCCTCAAGTCCCCTAGGCTCGCCCCCTGGGGAGCCTCCAGTGGCAGATGCCAAGGGAAGGTCCCATGGGAAGGCGGGGACCCTTCAGAGTTTTAGGATGCAAGGCGTCTAGACTCCCCAGGAGTCAAGGTTGCTCATAAACATACTGGAACTTCGAGCCATCTTCCTCCTTCTTAAGCACTTTACACGTCAGTTGAGAGGTCTTTCAGTACGGGTCCAGACCGACAATGCGACGCCGGTCGCATATATAAACCACCGGGGCGGAACCACAGTGTTAGAAGTGGCAAAAATTCTATCCTGGGCTGAGGTTCATCTGTTGGCTCTCTGCAATTTACATTCTCAGGGTAGACAACTGGGTGGCCAACTACCTCAGCAGAAGGGATGGCTTCCCTAGGGGAGAGGGAACTACATCCTGGAGTATTTCGGTTAATTTGCTTCCAGGTTCAACCACAGGTTACCAGCCTTTGTGACCTGATTCCGGGATTCCATGTCTTGCTCAGTAGACACCCTCATAATTTCGTGGGAGGGATTCTGGTATCCATACACGTTGCTTCTGTTCCCTCTGATCTGCGACTGCTCAAGAAAATCAGGCTGGAAGGCCTTCCAGGCATCCCCGTGGCTCCAGATTGGCCACGCAGAGCATGATACGCTGAGCTCGTCCTCCTACTCGACTTTCCATGCCGCCTTCCAGTCTAACCTTCTCTCTCAGGGTCCCCTCTGCCACCCCAATTTGTCCACGTTTAATCCCATGGCTGTTGAGGCCACAATCTTAAGATCTCATAGCTTTGGAGAGTCTGTCATTTAAATTATGATAAAGGCTAGGAAGCCCTCTTCTTCCAAGGTCTATCATCCGGTATGGAGGAGCTTCTTTCTTTTAGTGCAAGCAGCGGAATGCTCACCCGATGCATTTCTCCCTGCCCCAGGTCCTTGCCTTTTTGCAGTGCGGTCTGGAGTCAAGGCTGGGTCTCAATTTCTTAAAAGGACAGGTGTCGGCCCTCTCGGTGCTTTTTCAGTGTCGTCTGGCCTCAAGGCCTGCGGTCCACACCTTCTTGCAGGGTGTCGTTCACGCCGTTCCCCGGTACCGCCTTGGGACCTAAACTTTGTGCTGGTGGCATTATAATGTCCCCCCTTTGAACCACTGAAGGAGGTTCCGATGTGTTTCTTGACATGGAAGGTTGCCTTCTTGGTGGCCATTACTTCCATTCGCAGGGGATCTGAGTTGGCAGCTCTCTCGGCTAAACCGCCGTTTACCATCCTCCATCACGATAGGGTTGTATTACAACCTGTTCCATTGTTTCTTCCTTAAGTGGTATCAGCCTTCCATCTTAATGAGGAAATCATCCTCCCCTCTTTTTGCCCTGCCGCCGATCATCAGAGGTTACAGGCCTGCACAGGATGGACCTGGTACGGGCTTTTAATATGTATCTCTCACACATGGCCTCTTTCCGGCGTTCCGATTCTCTCTTTGTCATCCCTGAGGGTCCAAAACGTAGACTTCCAGCATTCAAGATAGCCATCTCCCGCTGGATTCGTTCGGCTGTCTCCAAAGACTACCATGCTGGAGGAAAACCACCCCCATTTCGGGTCACGGTGCATTCGGCTCGGGCGGTTGGGGCATCATGGGCTGTTCAGAATGGGGCTCTGCCACCCAAGTGTGTAAGGCCGCCACTTGGTCTTCCTTGCACACTTTTTCCAAATTTTACTGTGTTGATACTTAGCATCTGCGGGCGCCACTCTGGGGAGCAGAGTTCTGCAGACTGCCATCAGCTGACCGTATGTGTCTTCGAGCTCCCACCCTAGACGGGAACTGATATAGGACGTCCCACGGTCTACAGCGGTGTACCCTGATAGGACGGATGAGTACAACTAGACTTTGATCCTCAGCGTAAAGTCTCTTTCTTGTCCCGTCCATTGGGGGACACGGCACCCACCCGATTCAGGTATTCTGTTTTTTGTTGACCTTCCTCGTTCGAGGTTCTCCTTTGTTGTCGTACATAGTACTATTGGAGTGTATTTATTCGTATGCGGTTTTTTCCGCTGTGTGAGCGTCAGCATCATTTCAAGAGAATTTAAAGAAAAGATGTAAGACAAAAAAGTGCTTTTCAGAGTGGCATCTCTTCTTCCTGTGTTTTTGTGTGTAGCGCCTACTGGCTGTTCCTACTGCGTGCTACAAAACTGGTTAGCTCAGTGTCGGCAGGAGGGATATAGCAAGTGGGCGGGGCTAATGCTTCTCTGCCTACTGCCGCCTCCTAGTGACCAGTAGCTATATCCCACGGTCTAGAGCTGTGTCCCCCACTGGACAAGACGAGAAAGAGTCTACACGGAGTACCGAAGTCTACTTTTCCATCACCTGTTTGCTATAATTGGTTAATCTTACACCTGACTGTGTGAGCGTACCTGGAAGAACTGATGCTGAGGACAGAGGGCGGTCACAACAAATATTGATGGGATTTACATTTGTCTTTTGTTCAGTCACTTTGCATTTCGTTAATTAACTTGGATTATCACCATTTCTGAAAGCATTCTTACTTTGCAGGACTTTTTCCAAACCTGCCTAAAACTTTTGCGCAGCACTTTAAGTTAGGGAATCCTCTCCACGTATGCCTCCAACGTACAAACGCAGTCTGAATTGACCTCAACAAGTAAAGGAATTTTCCAAGCCCAGAAATTATGCACATAATTGTGAAAAAAACCTCTAATATCAGTATTCTACAAAATGTGATCGTTCAGCAGGAGAAACCAAGTAATCTTGTAGATATGATGCCTTTTAATGGCTAACAAACATACATGATGTAATAGCGAGCTTGTGAACCTCTCGGGCTCTTCGTCAGGCTAAAGTGGAATAGATGTGAAGAGGCATGAATGTTTATACACACTTATATCATACATACTTATGACAAGGCACAGACATGGATGGGATTAGTATTCTACTTCACATTGAAAAAAACTCTGCACGACTGGTCCCTGGAGTAACGTATCATCCGTACTGGTGTCACCCCCTATGGGCAGCTATTGGCATGTGCAATCAGGTGCCATGGTACTCAAGGACAACAGAAAATGTCAGGTGACCCCAGTAACCAAGGATTAGGCCATTTATGCTTTAACCAATGGGAAACCTTAGGGCTCGGGGGAGTCATCAGTCCTTCCCTATGACGTTAGGGGTTGTTGACCAACTTAACCCTTTCCAATCCACTGTCTGACCTATGAAGACATTATGATTTAAGGCTGTACAGCTCCGATGTTGGAAGATGTCCGTCGGGGTTCTCTTACTGTATATTGCTAGCCTCTCTGCTGTTGGAGTCTATCCAACGTGTCAGCTCATGCAGTACTGGCTTTAGCCAGCAGATAGCGCAGTTGTATAATGGCAGAAAAAGAGTAAGCCCCCTAGGAAAACCAGGATACAAATCGGATTGGAAAGGGTTAAGAGTTCTCTGAGGGATGTGGAGCCAAGTAAGGACAGGTAAACTGATAATTAATCAGTTAGGAGATAAAACAATGATCGGCGTGGGATGTAGGCCTCTCTCACATATACCGGCAGCAAAAAACTTTGACCATGATGCTTTTGCAGCGATTTTACTTAGTTTTCGGCTACAGGTTCCTTCGTCCGACCGTGTGTTTTAGTGCACCCCATCATTGTGATGGGTGATGAGGTGCACTAAAACACCAAAAAATAGAGCAGGCAGCGCTAGAAAATTGACACGCTGGAAAGTGCCGTCCAGCGCCGCGATCGAGTGCATGTCTGTGAAGCCCCATTAAAAACAATGAGGGCGGTTTGCTGCGGTAAAAAGCGGTTGTGTGAGTGTGGCCTTAGCTGAGGAGACCCCCACTGAACCTGAGAATGGGGGGTCTCCTGTCTCCCTGTTTCCCTCACTGCAACCCTCGCAATCAGAAGTGTGAATGCAGCCGTGGCTGGAAAAGTTCAATTCCGCTCTATTCATTTTCAGTGGGGTTACCGGAAATAGCTGAACGTTTGTACTTGGCAATCTCAAAATGAATGGAGCAGTGCTGCATGTTATATGTACACCCACATATAACACAACATCAAGAGAATGAGCTGTGATCTCCTTAATTATACCGGTGTGACAGGAGCTGTGTGATCATCGGTAACTGTGACAGGAGTGTTAGTGTCCCCCCTCTAGGCAGTTGCCGTGGTAGGTTCCATCTAACAGCATCACACAGACGGAGAAACTGACTGCAAACTGAACATATAACCCCAAGTAGATCTGAGATCCGTAATGTATGATGTCTCTAAAGATTATAGCAGTACTGTAGTGTTCTAAGAGGAGCGTCTGATATCCGTTATATATGATATCTCTAGAGCAGTGGTTTGCAAACTGTGCTCCGTGGAGCCCTTGGTTCTCCGCGAGCGACAGTCAGGGGCTCCGTGGCAAAGCTATGGCACGCGTGCTGGGTTGAGGGCACACTGAGCCCTCTCTGCTGGCACACACGTTACCAGCCGCTCACCACTGTAGTGATTATCGGTGGGGGTGCCGCAGCTCCCGCCGGTAATCACGCATCGATGCTGATCCCGGTGCACACTCTGACGTCAGTGTGCACCCGGGATCCTCCTCCCCTGAGTTCTCTCCTCCTTAAATATAATGTATATCAATATCCCGTCCAGCGCTCCAGCGTTCTGTCCTGTCTTTTTTTTCTTTTAAATGGCCCTGCCCTTTTTATAATGACCGAGGTAAAAATCATATGTTGTGATAAGTCACGCCCCTAACCCCTCCCTTGACCACACCCTCTGTCTTGCTTTGGTGCTCCACGGGAAATTTTTGCTTCAAAAAGGGCTTCATTGCTGAAAAAGGTTTGGAAATACTGCTCTAGAGGTTATATCTGTACTGGAGCGTTATAAGAGGATCGGCTGATAATCCGTTATCTATGATGTCTCTAGGGGTTATATCAGTACAATAAGAGGATTGTCTGATATCAGTTATATATTATGTCTCTAGAGGTTATAAGAGGAGTGGCTGATATCAGTTATGTATGATGTCTCTGAAGGTTATATCAGTACTGGAGCTTTATAAGAGGGGAGGCTGATATCAGTTATAACGCTTCAGTACAAATATAACCTCTAGAGACATGATCTATAAGAGGATGCGCTGGTATCAGTTATATAGGACAGGTGAGGGAGAGGGGTAGGTGCGCTCCTCTCCCCACAATGCACCTTCCAGGTGTCCCCCCCCCCCCCCCCCCCACGTACCCTCACTCACTTTTCTGAGGTACATGCCCTACGGCTCTTCCGTCTGCGGTCCATGCGAGTAGCAGTCATCTACCGCCCCCCCAGGTGCTTCCCGTCTGTTTCTGGACCACTTTACCACCTGGCTCCCCACTTCCTCTCCTGCAAAGTCCCAATGCTCATCCTAGGAGACTTCAACCTCCCCACTAATGACCCCATCTCCCCATCTGCCTCTCAGCTTCTTTCGCTCACCTCCTCCTTCGGCCTCCCCCACTCACAGGGATGGAAACACTCTTGATCTGGTCTTCTTCCATCTCTGCTCTGCTTCCCATCTCACTAACTCCCCTCTCCTGCTCTCAGATCATAACTTTCTCTCTTTCTCTGTAAAGCTCCCTAGCATCTCTCTAGACCCACCTACCTACCGTACCAACAGGAACCTTCAGGCCGTTCACACCAAAGATTTTGCCGAGTCTCTACAGTCTTGTCTGTCCCCTATCTCTCTCCTCTCCTGCCCCAACCTGGCTGCCGCACATTACAACACCGCTCTCAAACACCTGGATGAAGCGGCGCCCCCCATAACCGAAGCCATCCAAAAGAGACCGCCCCAACCCTGGCTCACGCCTCAAACACGATTCATCCGGCGGTGCTCGAGAACTGCTGAAGGCTGTGGAGAAAGCCTCAAAAGTCTGCAGACTTCCTCCACTACAAATTCATACTCAGAACCTACAACCTCGCCCTCCACCGCGCCAAACAAGTCTACTTCACTGCTCTCGTCTTCTCACTATCCCACAACCCTAAACGCCTCTTTGACACTTTCCACTGCCTTTTCAACCCAAAACTGCAGCCCCCGATGACGGATCTCAGTACTGAAGAGCTGGCTGCTTACTTCAAAAAGAAAATTGATGACATCCGACAGGAAATAACTTCCCAATCCCAGACTAGCCCCGACCCTAGTCTTGTCAGCACTGCATCTAGCTCCTGCTCACTGTCTGTACTTAGACCAACGACAGAGGAAGAAGTCTCTAGACTGTTCTCCTCCGCTCGCCCCACCACCTGCGCTAGCGACCCCCTCCCCTCACACCTCCTCCGATCCCTCTCCCCAGTAGTCATCTCCCACCTCACCACTAAAATCAATCTTTCTCTGACCTCTGGCATTTTCCCCTCCTTATTCAAACACGCCATCATATCCCCACTGCTAAAGAAACAGACTCTGGACGCGACTGATGCTGCCAACTATCGACCCATCTCAAACCTTCCCTTCATCTCCAAACTACTAGAACGCCTGGTTTACTCCCGCCTTGTAAGCTATTTATCAGAGAACTCTCTCCTAGACCCTCTTCAGTCTGGCTTCTGCCCTCTACACTCGACAGAAACCGCCCGGACTAAAGTGTCAAACGACGTCCTGACTGCCAAATTGAGGGGCGATTACTCCCTATCGATCCTCCTCGATCTCTCTCCAGCATTCGAGACTGTCGACCACAAACTCCTCCTCAGTATGCTTCACTCCATCGGCCTAAAGGACACCGCTCTCTCCTGGTTCTCCTCCTATCTGTCTGACCGCTCTTTCAGTGTCTCCTTTGCTGGCTCCACCTCCCCTTCTCTTCCCCTTACTGTTGCGGTCCCCCAGGGCTCGATCCTCGGCCCCCTCCTCTTCTCCATCTACACAGCCCCCATTGGACAGACCATCAGGAGATTCGGTTTCCAGTACCATCCCTATGCTGATAATACCCAGCTATACACCTCCTCCCGGGATGTCACAGCAACATTCTTCCAGAATGCCACCGACTGTCTGTCCGCTGTCTCTAACACCATGTCCTCTCTCTACCTAAAACTAAACCTCTCTAAAACTGACCTGCTGGTATTTCCACCCTCCACTAACCGACCTCCTCCTGACATCTCCATCTCAGTGTGTGGCGCCACCATAACTCCTAGACAACATGCCCGCTGCCTTGGGGTCATATTTGACTCTGATCTCTCCTTCCCCCCCCCCTACATCCAGTCTGTCACCTAAACATGTCAGCTGCACCTCAAGAACATCGCAAGAATCCGCTCTTTTCTCACTGTGGACACGTTAAAAACACTCACTGTTCTCCTCATCCACTCCTGCCTCGATTATTGCAACTCGCTGCTGATCGGCCTCCCCTGCACCAGACTCTACCCTCTCTAATCCATCCTGAATGTGGCAGCCAGGCTCATCTTCCTGTCCAGCTGCTACTCGGACGCCTCTGCCCTGTTCCAGTCACTGCACTGGCTGCCCGTTACATACAGAATTCAATTTAAACTCAGAACCTTCATCCACAAAGCCCTCCACAGTGCAGCGCCCCCCCTATATCGCCTCCCTCATCCACAGTGCAGCGCCCCCCTATATTGTATCCCTCATCCACAGTGCAGCGCCTCCCTATATTGTATCCCTAATCCACAGTGCAGCGCCTCCCTATATTGTATCCCTCATCCACAGCGCAGCGCCCGCCTATATTGTATCCCTCATCCACAGCGCAGCGCCTCCCTATATTGTATCCCTAATCCACAGCGCAGCGCCCCCCTATATTGTATCCTTCATCCACAAAGCCCTCCACAGCGCAGCGCCCCCCTATATTGCCTCCCTCATCTCAATCCATCACCCAGCCCGGGCTCTCCACTCTGCAAATAAATCAGACTAAGTGCCCCTTTAATTCGAACGTTTCATTCTCACCTCCAAGACTTCTCCAGAGCAGCACCGGTCCTCTGGAGTGTGCTACCAAAAGATATCCGGGCACTTACTGACACACTAAACTTCAAGCATGCATTAAAAACGCTCCTCTTCAGAGAGGCATACCATATCCCCTAAACAAAACTCCTCAGTACCCCCCTGATAACATGCTCCCTGACCTACTGACTGCAATCCCTGCTAGCCAACATAAACCGCTCCTGCAGTCATCCCGATTCTGCCACTATACGGCCTGACCATTGTCTATGTGTATATCACCCCTCACTCTCCACCCCGCCATACCGGGCACATCTCCAGCCCTTTACCTTCTGTATCCCCCATTACTTGTAGTGTGTAAGCACGTTGGAGCAGGACCCTCACCCCTATTGTTTCCATCAGCTGATTACTTCATGTAACCATTGTCTTGTGTTATTTCCCCTGTATTGTAAGCGCTGCGGAATATGTTGGCGCTATATAAATATGATTATATATCATGTCTCTAGAGGTTATATCAGTACTGGAGCGTTCTATGAGGAGCGGCTGATATCAGTTATATAGCATGCCTCTGGAGGTTATATCAGTACTGGAGCGTTTAGTTATATGATGTCTCTAGGGGTTATATCCGTATTGGAGCATTATATGAGGAGCAGCTGATATCGGGCACACATGATGTAAGAGCCTTTAGAGGGTCTCTGCACTGAGAATTCTGTATGTGGCATAAAGTAGTGATCATGGGGGGCCGGGGGGTTTCCCACTATATTTTGCCTCTTCTCAGCCTGAAGTGACTGATACCAGGGAGCAGTAGCTTCCATCTAGTTGCATTAGAAGAGATGATAGGCTGTCAGTCTTATGTCTTCTATTTCCTGTGTATTCCAGTCTGGCTTGAGGCTGAAGAAGCTGCAGGGACGAGTCTTCCCTTTGATCACCGAAGGAAATCTTATGGACATCCTTCTGTCCATCTACAAACTGGAGGAAGCGGAGCGCTCGTTCCTTCTGGGACACGTCACCCATCTTCACCATACGGGAAAATATAAAGAGGTACGTCGGTGAGGTCCCCATCGCACGGCCGCTCGTATGTTATACATCCAATGTTTTAAAAAATGGCTCTTGGGAAATGCAAGATGGCTTCCCGGTGCTGCGCCGTCCCTACAGCCTCCTATGGCACCACAGACAATGGTGGAATTCAGAGCCGGCAGAGTCTCATATACTGTGCTGCTATTCTCCACAGACCCCTTGAATGGTGCAGGCGGCGCTTGGGCATAATGAGGGGTAGGCAGAAGGCTGGCTAGTGTTTCATGGCCGTCTCATGTTACACTTCAGCCTTTAGAAAGAGTGACTGTGGCGGCCTGAATGAGACTTTCCTGCACTCCAAAAGGCAGAGAGTGGAGCACAAAGTGCCTCTTGTCACAGGCGGGCCCCTCCTGCTGAGCGCCGCCATTGTCACACACACAGAGGACCAGTCTGGCAATCTCTGCATGCTCCACTGCCTTCCGATTGTGCAGCAAATGCATTCAGCCGCTTGTCAGCTTGGATTAGCAAAGGGTCCCGTGAATAAAAGGGCTGTGATGTATTTGGTGTCTCAGGGTGGCCTAGGTACAGGCCGACTGTGCTCACGTTTTGGGCGTACCACCTTCAGTATCTCCTGGTAGCGTAGCAGGCATGGGACCTGAGTGCTGATCTGCTCCCTCCATCAGGTTCCTTCCTGCTTAATTAAATAGGAAGTCATTTTATTTGTAGTATTTTATTGTGTTTTGTAGTTTAGGAGATCATAAGGTGCAGGATCCAGCAGAGACCTGCGGGGGCAGCAGTGGGGGGCCCCCTTTGTATGGGCACCACGTGGGCTTGTTGGGTTCACAAGGGGGAATTCTCTGCAGAATTTTCCATGCGAATTCTGCCTCTAAAAACTGCAGCAAAGTCCCCGTGTTTCTGCGGCAGATCCGCGGGGGATTTAACTCTGTTAATGAGCACAATCCGTGTCCAGAATTCTGCCACATTTCCGCATCATGTCGTGAGGGATGTTCTGGCGGCGGATTCACAGCACTATTTTCCTTGTGAATTCCACCTCTAAACATCGGGTCAAATCCGTGGCTTTCTGTCGCAGATCCACGTGTGGATTTAGCCCTGTCAATGACCTCTCACTTCTTGACGTGGCACACATCAGAATTCCACATGTGGCTCTTGTACACTGACTGGGCAAAATCTGCGCACGGATCTGTGGCAAAAAACGTCTTTCTGCCGCGGCTTTTGACCAGTTTTTTTTCCCTTATAGACTGAATTAGCATGGTGAATGTTGGCATCTGAGCACGCCATGATGTGCCACTTCTTGATGAGCAAACGTGATTTTTCGCCATCAGAATTCCATGTGTTGGTTTTGCGAATTGCCGCGGTTTTCAGAGGCAGAATCTACGTGGAGAAGTCTGCAGCTCCTATTGTATCTGTAGACTAATGGGTCAGATGTAGTTCAGAAGTGTATCTGCACCCCCCCTTATGTCCGTGGACGTGGAAGTAGAAATGCTCCATAGACCACATTTTTCTACCGCACAAAAAAAAGGATGCTCAACGTAAAGCTGTGCGTTTCCATGTGCTTAAAGAGGTTTTCTGGGAAAGGTTAAATAAAGAGAAATTGAATACTTGCTTATCCTGGCAGCCCTGCTGTCCGCCGCACGGAAGATGGAAGAAGTGGTTGTCGGTCACGTGCCACTCACAGGCCACATTGGTGACTCTTTCACAGCCGCTGAAGCCTGTGATTGGTTGACCGGTCGCGTACACAATGACAGCATGTGACCGCCTGCCTCTTCTTACGATATATGGGCTGCAGTGCTGGACGGGGATCGGCCAGGATAGGGGAGTATTCAATTTCTCTACCATTTAACTGTGTGTGTGTGTGTGTGTGTGTGTGTGTGTATATGTATATGTATGTATATATATATAGATATATAGAGATATATAGATATAGATATATATAGATATAGATATATAGAGATATATATATATAGATATATAGATATATAGATAGATATATATGATATGATATGATATATGATATGTGTATTCCTTTTTTTTTCATTGAAATGCAGCTAGGGCTTATTTTAGGGGTAGGGAATTGTGTCACATCTCACAAAAATCGCTAGTTAGGAAAACATGGGCTACAAATATTGAGCATGCTGCGATTTTTATTTTCTTGCAACATAGCATCAGAGAAAAACCTTATATCTTTTTATACCTTCATTCTTACCCAATCCTGAGCTAGAGAAAAGTTAACTAACCAATCCCTGAGCTAGCTGGGGCTGATTGGCAGGTGTGAGAGCAGGCTACAAAGTCATACAGGGGTAGGTTGCATTGACATTCAAATGTAACACATTATTGACCATTTACAAAGACTTACACAATTAACATAAAGGGTGGTAACCATGTTGTGGGACCCCAACTCTGAGGTACTACAGTGGTACCCAAAAAATACTACAGCTCGCCACACAAAAGACAAGCCCTCATACGGCCGCGTGGACAGAAACATAAAAAGGTTAGGCATTTGAAAAGAGGAGATGAAAATCCTCCAAAGATCACTGCATTCTAAGGTCCACAATAGGCCGTGTCATTAAGGGGTTTGGCTGATTGCCTGGCCAGCTATCAATAGGGGTCAGAGCAGGAAGCAGATAGCGCTGTCTGTAGTGCAGCGCCCATAGTTGATCTTGCATTGACTTCAGCAGTAGCTGTGCCGGTAGTACCAACGCTGGGCTGCTGCACTGCTGGCAGTACTATCGGCTTCAGCACGCTGTCCCGGGGATGTACAAAGTTCCCTGCTACCTAGAAGCCCCTCCAGTGCCAAAATCCCCACCGCAACATATTAAGGCACCTAATGTGAACTTGTCCCTTTTGCAAGTGTATCAGCCCAGTAGTTTTTTTCCTACCACAGTTGTCTAATAGAAAGGCGCTCAATTCACGTCAGAATATTGTTTGTTTTCTTATTTCCTAGGCGGCCATTCTCAGTATAAAGCTGAATCTGCAGCCTGATTTGGACCTGGAGCAAGTAAGTAGCGACCAAAACTGCAGCATAAATGACAGCCACATTAACTGATTCTGCATATCCCTTATAATGAGCTGATGGTCGGGGGTCCGGCTGCTGGAAATGCTTTTAAAAATGTTATAACAGGGAGACCGAGGATTAATGACAGAATGCTGAGGCACAAGGCAGCAGTGCAGGGGTGGGGTTATCTGGAGAAGGCTGTGATGTCATCGAGAGGGTGGAGCTATCTTGGTAGCTGTGATGATGTCACTGCCCATCTCCCTTCAAGACTAAATCATAAACCACCTCTAATCTTCTGTGGACATGAGGATAGTCAGACAGTTCAGTTAAGACTTGCTTCCAGGCAGTAAGAAAAACATTGGGCTAGGGCAGGGGTGTCAATCCTATTTTCACTGAGGGTCACATCAGCATTATGGTTGCCTTCAAAGGGCCGTTTAGAATTGTAAGACTGTATAAATGTAACTATTCATTAACCTATTGTTATTAACCTAAGACATCCTATTACATGCCATCATCTTCCATTGAGCATGTTCTGAATCTAACAGCAAGCACCAAACAAATTGGTGTCGGTACCTTTTTTCTAGATTGCTGATAACCTAGTACAAATAGTTTGATCGGAGAGGGTATGGTCAGTAAAAGGCCAAGTTGCCATTTAGGATCAGGTTAGAGAATAGCCAACCCCTTCCACCTCTCTTTCTGCTTGTGGGCAGGAGATCGCGTTTTCTCATAGCATGCTATGGGCTGGGTTTGCTGCAGAATCCGGAGGCGGAATCCCGTTTCGAAATTTTGCAATGCAAATCCGCCCGTGTGCAGAAGGCCTCAGGCTTCCCTAGCTCAGGAGGGAGGCTGGCCTAGATGTGTTCCGGGGTTGTTTTACTGCAGCACTTCATGGCCTCCAGTTTTGGGAACATGATGGAAGAAATTACAGAACTGAAGGAATGTCTCACTGAGCTGCACTGCGCTACTATTTGTCACCCGGTCCCGCGGCGTCCCCTCCACCAATTTCATGCATGTTGGCAGTATTTCGGTGTCTACTTGTTAATCTCCTTCTCTCCTTCTGAAGATGTGCACGCCCTTGCTGCTCTTGGACAGATTTAACCTGCTGGAGGCGTACGTGTCTGGCCACCCCAAGCTGCAGAGCCAGCTGCTCCAGATGTTGGATCGATGGAGCGATTCCAGTTTCAACCCCAGGAAACTTAGCAAGTAAATACAATCAGTACCGTTTCTTTAATCAAGACGGAGAGCTGCAGCTTCCTGATTGTCGTTAGGTCGGGATCACACAGAGAATCCGCAACCACAATGACCGCATGAAAACCACATACAGTTCTGCTTGTTGGTTCCCCCTTTATTGGCACATGTTACCTTATAATCTTGTGTTTTTCACTGGAGGCTTAGTTGCCTGTGGTTTATAGTCTTTCTATACAAGAAGCAACCCTCCATGCAGAGACTTCCAGCTCCACTCGTGTCTGTACACAGCATTAAATGTGAGCAAGCAGGGCTGGAGGAGAACTAGTCTGAGATGAGACTGAGGTGGGCTTCAGACTAGTTCATATTGTAGTAGACAATGCAGCTGCTCATAGTCGTGCTCTAGTGGATTACAACTACAACCCCAATTCCCCCCCAAAAAAGTTGGACCGCTGTGTAAAATGTAACGGTAAAAAAAGAATGCAATGATTTGGAATCTCATATAACCATATTTTCTTCACAGTAGAACATGGAGCAGAAGGGGGAAGGGAGACATTTTTCTATTTAAAAAAAAAAAAAAAATTTACTCCTTTAGAAATGGATGGCAGTAACACATCTCACAGACGTTGGCACAGGGGTAACAAAAGTGGCACTAATAAAAATAAAAAAAAACAGCTGAAGGGTCAAGTTTCTACTGCGTCACATGACTTTGTATAACAAGAGCATGTTAGAGAGGCCGAGTCTCTCAGAAGTAAAGATGGTCAGAGGTTCATCAATCTGTGAAAAACTGCATCTAACAATTGTGGAACAGTTTCAGAAAAGTGGGCCTCAGCATAAAATTGCTAAGGCTTTGAATATCCCCCCATCTACAGTACATGATATCATCAAAGGATTCAGAGAAGCTGGAAAAATTTATGTGCACAAGGGACAAGGCCAATGGGCAATATTGGGAGCTTGAGATCTACAGCTCCTCGGGCGGCGCTGCATTAAAAACAGGCATTCTGTCATGTGAATCACTGCGTGGGCTCAGGAGTGCATCCAGAAATCATTGTCTGTGAACAATCTACAAACGCAAGTTAAAGCTGCATCATGCAAAGAAGCTGCTATGTATCAACACAATCTAGAAACGCCGGCGGCTTCTCTGGGCCAAAGCTCATTTAATATGGGCTGAGGCAAAATAGAAAACTGTTCTGTGGTCAGATGAATCCAAAATTTAAAAATTCCTTTTGTAAACCACCGACGTCGAATCCTGCGGACTCCAGAGGAGAGGAACCACCCAGCTTGTTGTCAGCACACCGTCCTGCCTCTCTGTTGGTATGGGGGTGTATTAGTGCCTATGGCATGGGCAGCTTCCACATCCTGACAGGCACTATCAATGCTGAGCGATATATAGAAGGTGTAGAACAACTTCTGTTCCATCCAGACAATGTTTCTTTCAGGAAAAATCTTGTATATTTCACAAGACAATGCTAAACAATATCCTGCATCCATCACAACAGCATGGCTTCACAGGAGAAGAGTCCGGGGTGAACCGGCCACCTGCAGTCCAGACCTTCCACCACATACTACATCCATCACAACAGCTTCACAGAAGAAGAGTCTGGGGTGAACCGGCCACCTGCAGTCCAGACCTTCCACCATATACTGCATCCATCACATCAGCTTCACAGGAGAAGAGTCCGGGGTGAACCGGCTGCCTGCGGTCCAGACCTTCCACCATATACTACATCCATCACTACAGCTTCACAGGAGAAGAGTCCGGGATGAAGCGGTCGCCTGCAGTCTGGACCTTACACCATATACTGCATCCATCACAACAGCATGGCTTCACAGGAGAAGAGTCCGGGGTGAACCGTCCGCCTGCAGTGCAGACCTTCCACCATATAGTACATCCATCACAACAGCATGGCATTACAGAAGAAGAGTCCGGGGTGAACCGTCCACCTGCAGTCCAGACCTTCCACCATATACTACATCCACCACAACAGCTCCACAGGAGTAGAGTCCGGGGTGAACCCGCCGCCTGCAGTCCAGACCTTCCACCATATACTACATCCACCACAACAGCTCCACAGGAGTAGAGTCCGGGGTGAACCGGCCGCCTGCAGTCCAGACCTTCCATCATATACTACATCTATCACAACAGCATGGCTTCACAGGAGAAGAGTCCGGGGTGAACCGTCCACCTGCAGTCCAGACCTTCCACCATATACTACATCCATCACAACAGCTTCACAGGAGAAGAGTCCGGGGTGAACCGTCCACCTGCAGTCCAGACCTTCCACCATATACTACATCCACCACAACAGCTTCACAGGAGAAGAGTCCGGGGTGAACCGGCCGCCTGCAGTCCAGAACTTCCACCACATGCTACATCCATCACAACAGCATGGCTTCAGAGGAGAAGAGTCCGGCGTGAACCGACCGCCTGCAGTCCGGACCTTCCACCACATACTACATGCATCACAACAGCATGACTTCACAGAAGAAGAGTCCGGGGTGAACCGGCCGCCTGCAGTCCAGACCTTCCACCATATACTACATCCATCACAACAGCATGGCTTCACAGATGAAGAGTCCGGGGTGAACCGGCCGCCTGCAGTCCGGACCTTCCACCATATACTACATCCATCACAACAGATTCACAGGAGAAGAGTCTGCGGTGAACCGGCCGCCTGCAGTCCGGACCTTCCACCATATACTACATCCACCACAACAGCTTCACAGGAGAAGAGTCCGGGGTGAACCGGCCGCCTGCAGTCCAGACCTTCCACCACATACTACATCCATCACAACAGCATGGCTTCAGAGGAGAAGAGTCCGGGGTGAACCGGCCACCTGCAGTCCAGACCTTCCACAAAGAAGAAACATTTGGCGCATTATGAAATTAAAAGTCCAGCAAAGGCTACCTTCATTTTAACTTTTTAAAATGAAATGGCATGAGGCCTCCCCTCCTCCTCTGATACGTTCTACTATGAATGAAGTGTGGTCAGGTGAGACTCCCAGAGCATTGCATCCTCTTGTCGTCTTTGCATTTATGCACATTTTACACAGCGTCCCAACTTTTTTGGAATTTTGGTTGTATATAGCAGATAGAATAACACCAGAAGAAAGATAAATATAATGCGTCATAAACTAAAACACAGTGTCTTGTGGTCTTCCTTTCAGAGAGTACCAGGGTCTTCCTCCTGTAAAACCAGACAAACTGAATGTGAAAACCCTCAGCAAGTTGGCGTTTAGGCTGCTGGAAACGTACAACCTGGACCCAGGTGAGTGGGATATTGCCACTTATACAGTGACTGCTGTACTATCTTAGTAGTGTTGTTGTTGCTCCCCGTACTAGCAACATTACCACAGCTGAGGATTTGCTATCGTTGTATCCAGCTGGGACGTTTGTCTATATTCTAATTAGATCATCGGCACAAATCGTTCTCCTGTCTGCCACAATGTGCAGGTAAGGACGGCTTCATACCGGCCAACCAGCATCTGAATAAGTGCAGCATGGAGCGAATGTAAGCGATAGTTGTTCCTTGTAAATACGGCCACCAATCCGGTGACAAGTGACTGTTTGTTCGCTTGTCACTTAAAGGGGTTGTCTCGCGGCAGCAAGTGGAGTTAAGCACTTCTGTATGGCCATATTAATGCACTTTGTAATATACATCGTGCATTAAATATGAGCCATACAGAAGTTATTCACTTACCTTCCCTGCGCTGGCGTCCCCGTCTCCATGGTGCCGTCTAACTTCAGCGTCTAATCTCCCGATTAGACGCGCTTGCGCAGAAGGGTCTTCTGCCTTCGGCTCTGTCTGGCACGAGTGGCGTTCTGGCTCCGTCCCTTCTACGCGTCATCGCGTAGCTCCGCCCCCTCGAGTGCGCCGATTCCAGCCTCCTGATTGGCTGGAATCGGCACATGTGATGGGGCGGAGCTACACGATGACGTGTAGAAGGGGCGGAGCCAGAACGACGCTGCTGCCGAGCCGAAGGCAGAAGACCCTTCTGCGCAAGCACGTCTAATCGGGAATTAGACGCTGAAGTTAGACGGAGCCATGGAGACGGGGACGCCAGCAACAGAGCAGGTAAGTGAATAACTTCTGTATGGCTCATATTTAATGCACGATGTATATTACAAAGTGCATTAATATGGCCATACAGAAGTGCTTAACCCCACTTGCTGCCGCGAGACAACCCCTTTAATGTCTGCTCACCATAAAGTAGTCGCTGATTGATGAATTATCATCTGATGTAAACACCTATTCGTTGTCTTTCAACGACTAGCCAATAACTTTGCAGGGAATGGTGCGCCTGATCGATGTCCACCTCCCATTAAATGCTGAATGGTTCCCGACATTTTTGAAGATTTTGCCCTCCCACTTAACTCTTTCCAATCCACTTTGTATCCTGGTTTTCCTAGGGTGCTTACTCTTTTTCTGCCGTTATACAATGGCGCTATCTGCTGGCTAAAGCCAGTACTGCATGAGGTGACACGTTGGATAGGCCCTGACAGCAGAGAGGCTGGCAATATACAGTAAGAGAACCCCAACAGACGTCTTCCAACATCGGAGCTGTACAGCCTTAAATCATAATGTCTTAAGACGTCAGACAGTGGATTGGAAAGGGTTAATGCTTATTGGTTCTTGAAAACACATAAATACGTGCTTGCGATATTCGGCTGAACAGTTCCTTGCTGCAGCGCCAATGAGAGACCGCGGCAACGAATGTTCACTCCAAGACTGCTTGCACATATTTATGTGCGTTCAATGGACTCCGCATTGGGGAGGGGACAAGATTTCAAATACGAGCCCACCAAATAACCTCACACCTTCTAACCAGTCGGCAACCGGAACTTAATGCAAACGCTACCAGCAATTTGTGCAGAGATTGTGAAACTGAACGAGTGACCAACAATGGCAGCGTGTAAAAGATATGTATTCAGACAATGGCTGTCCCGAGGCTCCGCCCACATCCTGCATGGATTATACTGCCTAGATATACACCATATCCATAAGGCTTCATTCACCCAACAGAGGCCAGCAGAGGGTCGTTTTGGGCTTGGTTAGGCCTGTATACTTGAGTATACGGTGTATTAGAGTAACCTATTCTGCCCAATGGTATGATGTAGGAGAACCGTTAATTGTGCACTATACAATTTAACATTTTTTTGCAATGGCAGTTTATGGGCAACGTATACCACCGTATGCCTATACAGTACTTTACAGTGTTGCATAGAGAGTATAAGTAAGAAGATGGCCCTGACTCGAAGTATGATGCAAACACAACCCTTAGCTCCGCTTTTATCACATCTGAGCCTTTTGCCGAGTATACCGTGGTAATATTGCCCACTCTATACAGAAAGCCCCCAATGTATGCTACAGTATAGACGCACAGCGGGATTTGTCGCTCATAGGATCACGTGCTTAACAAACAAAATGTGTAGAAATACACTGTTGCCCGTGACTTCTGTTCTATAACATTAACCCTTTCACAACACACATGATTAGTTACGTCCTAACTGCACATCCTCCATGCACTTAGGACGTCCACAGCACATACTGTGTTTGGGAGGACTGAGGAGCCCAACCTGCACCACATACAATGGGTATCGGCAGACAACACCTGCCTGCAGTCAGAGATAACCCTTTAGATGCCGGCAATTTGACAGCAGCATTTACATTTCCCAATTGAAGGAGGTTTAAATATCTTGGATATCCCTGCTGCAGTTTGGGGTCTTCTGAAGACCCCCAGGGCTGCCATGTATTTCTGCCTATTAAGATGTGCCTGTAACACATTTAATAGGCAGCCCATTAAAACCTCTAATAATGCAATGCCATATCATTATACTGTATAAGCGATCGCAAGCTCACGTTTCCCTGTGGGAACTGATAACAAAAAAGGTTAAAAAATAAGTAGAATTAAAGTGTTTTTTTTACTTTATTATATAAAAATAAAAAATGTTAAAAGTTAAAAAGGGAAAAATAAAATTCCCAGCTGTTACATGAAAAAAAACTAAGACATAAAAAAAAATCAAAAACTTGAAACTGTGACATCTTTAAAGGTCCAATTTATTATTAATCACAGAAGGTTAACTCTGTCCGAAAAAAAAAACACAACGGCAGAATTGCGCTTTTTGGTCACTCCATCTCCAAGAAAAATTGAATAAAATGCGATTTATTGCCCAAAATGGTTCCAATACAAACGAATGGGGGTCCTAAAAAATGGGACCTCACACAGCCCTGTAGATGGAAAAATAAAAAAAACCTGTGGGGGTTAAAAGATAAAGTCTGAAAAAATAGCTTTAAGTATTATATATTATCTAAAAAAGTGGATACATTTTGTATTGCTGAAACCATAATGACCCACGGAGTAAAGAGAACAACATGTCATTGCCACTGCACTCTGAATGCCATAATGGCACCCTGCCCCCTCCAAATGGGGCCGTTGCGTTCTCCTTCCCATTTCGCCTGCCCGTTATATCGTAGGTTATATGATACCACTGAAAAATAGTCTTCCTGGAAACGTGATGTGAAGGTAGCCTTCGGCCATATTTACACGGGTGATAGTTGTGCCGACTGGCGTGGTACAGCACGCGGACACCCCGTCTTTGTGATGTGCGATGTGTGGCACACCGCACGTATGTGCATATACTACTCCTCTACAAGATTTGCAGTAAAATAGGGCATGCGGTAACCTTTTAGTATTCCAGCATTGCTGCAAGAGAAAAATCGCCCACTGCAAGCAAAGGTTCTGTTCTCGTCTCGCAATGCTCAAAGCTTAGGCGAGAATATCCGCCCTGTACATATGGCCTGAAATGTATGGTCTGCAGTTTGGGCTATTCAGCTCAAAGGGGGTTGTCAGCCTGAATACAATTGTTACAAGCCGTGTGGCTGAGATGTTAACTAGAATGGTCCTATTCACTGACAGAAAGTTGAGACCTTGAAAATGGTGACTAACTGGAACACAAAATATTGTAGAAGGTTGAAGAACTTTTTATGATTCTTTGATTAGTCTTTATATAGAACGAAAAAGCCTATTAATGTCGGCCGCAGTTTGTTGTAAGACTAAGGTTTCCCCATCTGTGACCTGTCAGATCGCTGGCTGAGGACCATCCTAAGGGAACACTATCTGACCTAGTAGATATTTCCTTTTCTGTACTTTTTTTGACACCCAGATAAGTGGCATCTAATATATCTGACAGTCTTTTATTCTTCTCATCCATTGCAATAGCCTGCACATCGAGCCAAGTGAAACATAAACTATTCGAGGACTAGTTGCTGATAAGCGTCGGCTTTATACTATGACTAGCTGATATGCCTGGCTTCGTCCGAGTTAATTTGGTACAGGTGCTTTCCCTGTTGTTCGCACGATAATTGTTTTCATGAAGTCATTGTTACTTCAAAGGAACCGAGGAATAAAATATGTCTACACATAGAGGAGCGTTAGATTCTCCTCAGACTACATGTACCGATGTCCCTCTGCAGAATTTGCCACCCCTCCCTCTCTCCTCATTTTTTACCATTAAAGGTAACGCACCTTTTAATTCAAATTTACCCCCAGGTTGGAGGTTGCAGCCCCTTCTTAGCCTTAAAGGGGTTGTCCCGCGCCGAAACGGGTTTTTTTTTTTTAAACCCCCCCCCCCCGTTCGGCGCGAGACAACCCCGATGCAGGGACCTAAAGAAAAATCCGCACAGCGCTTACCTGAATCCCCGCGCTCCGGTGACTTCTTACTTACCGGCTGAAGATGGCCGCCGGGATCTTCTCCCTCGGTGGACCGCAGGGCTTCTGTGCGGTCCATTGCCGATTCCAGCCTCCTGATTGGCTGGAATCGGCACGTGACGGGGCGGAGCTACACGGAGCCGGCATCCAGCAGGAGCGGCCCCATTGAGGAAAGAAGAAGACCCGGACTGCGCAAGCGCGTCTAATTTGGCCATTAGACGCCGAAAATTAGGCGGGCTCCATGGAAACGAGGACGCTAGCAACGGAGCAGGTAAGTGAAAAACTTCTTATAACTTCTGTATGGCTCATAATTAATGCACAATGTACATTACAAAGTGCATTAATATGGCCATACAGAAGTGTATAGACCCACTTGCTGCCGCGGGACAACCCCTTTAAAGGCTCCATCCCTGCAGTCCATGGCTGCTTCCTTGTGTACTTTACAACCTTTCAGTATATACACATAAAGGTCACTTAGATTCTCCTCAATATATACTCCTAGAGGTGAGGTAGATTCTTCTCAGTATATACACCTAGAGGTGAGGTTGATACTCCTCGGTGTATACACCTAGAGGTGAGGCAGATTCTCCTCAGTATATACACAGAGAGGTGAGGCAGATTCTCCTCAGTATATACACAGAGAGGTGAGGCAGATTCTCCTCAGTATATACACAGAGAGGTGAGGCAGATTCTCCTCAGTATATACACAGAGAGGTGAGGCAGATTCTCCTCAGTATATACACAGAGAGGTGAGGCAGATTCTCCTCAGTATATACACAGAGAGGTGAGGCAGATTCTCCTCAGTATATACACAGAGAGGTGAGGCAGATTCTCCTCAGTATATACACAGAGAGGTGAGGCAGATTCTCCTCAGTATATACACAGAGAGGTGAGGCAGATTCTCCTCAGTATATACACAGAGAGGTGAGGCAGATTCTCCTCAGTATATACACAGAGAGGTGAGGCAGATTCTCCTCAGTATATACACAGAGAGGTGAGGCAGATTCTCCTCAGTATATACACAGAGAGGTGAGGCAGATTCTCCTCAGTATATACACAGAGAGGTGAGGCAGATTCTCCTCAGTATATACACAGAGAGGTGAGGCAGATTCTCCTCAGTATATACACAGAGAGGTGAGGCAGATTCTCCTCAGTATATACACAGAGAGGTGAGGCAGATTCTCCTCAGTATATACACAGAGAGGTGAGGCAGATTCTCCTCAGTATATACACAGAGAGGTGAGGCAGATTCTCCTCAGTATATACACAGAGAGGTGAAGCAGATTCTCCTCAGTATATACACAGAGAGGTGAGGCAGATTCTCCTCAGTATATACACAGAGAGGTGAGGCAGATTCTCCTCAGTATATACACAGAGAGGTGAGGCAGATTCTCCTCAGTATATACACAGAGAGGTGAGGCAGATTCTCCTCAGTATATACACAGAGAGGTGAGGCTGATTCTCCTCAGTATATACACAGAGAGGTGAGGCTGATTCTCCTCAGTATATACACAGAGAGGTGAGGCTGATTCTCCTCAGTATATACACAGAGAGGTGAGGCTGATTCTCCTCAGTATATACACAGAGAGGTGAGGCTGATTCTCCTCAGTATATACACAGAGAGGTGAGGCTGATTCTCCTCAGTATATACACAGAGAGGTGAGGCTGATTCTCCTCAGTATATACACAGAGAGGTGAGGCTGATTCTCCTCAGTAGATACACAGAGAGGTGAGGCTGATTCTCCTCAGTAGATACACAGAGAGGTGAGGCTGATTCTCCTCAGTAGATACACAGAGAGGTGAGGCTGATTCTCCTCAGTAGATACACAGAGAGGTGAGGCTGATTCTCCTCAGTAGATACACAGAGAGGTGAGGCTGATTCTCCTCAGTAGATACACAGAGAGGTGAGGCTGATTCTCCTCAGTAGATACACAGAGAGGTGAGGCTGATTCTCCTCAGTAGATACACAGAGAGGTGAGGCTGATTCTCCTCAGTAGATACACAGAGAGGTGAGGCTGATTCTCCTCAGTAGATACACAGAGAGGTGAGGCTGATTCTCCTCAGTAGATACACAGAGAGGTGAGGCTGATTCTCCTCAGTAGATACACAGAGAGGTGAGGCTGATTCTCCTCAGTAGATACACAGAGAGGTGAGGCTGATTCTCCTCAGTAGATACACAGAGAGGTGAGGCTGATTCTCCTCAGTAGATACACAGAGAGGTGAGGCTGATTCTCCTCAGTAGATACACAGAGAGGTGAGGCTGATTCTCCTCAGTAGATACACAGAGAGGTGAGGCTGATTCTCCTCAGTAGATACACACAGAGGGGACGCAGATTCTCCTCAGTAGATACACACAGAGGGGACGCAGATTCTCCTCAGTAGATACACACAGAGGGGACGCAGATTCTCCTCAGTAGATACACACAGAGGGGACGCAGATTCTCCTCAGTAGATACACACAGAGGGGACGCAGATTCTCCTCAGTATATATACACAGAGAGGGACGCAGATTCTCCTCAGTATATATACACAGAGAGGGGACGCAGATTCTCCTCAGTATATATACACAGAGAGGGGACGCAGATTCTCCTCAGTATATATACACAGAGAGGGGACGCAGATTCTCCTCAGTATATATACACAGAGAGGGGACGCAGATTCTCCTCAGTATATATACACAGAGAGGGGACGCAGATTCTCCTCAGTATATATACACAGAGAGGGGGACGCAGATTCTCCTCAGTATATATACACAGAGAGGGGGACGCAGATTCTCCTCAGTATATATACACAGAGAGGGGGACGCAGATTCTCCTCAGTATATATACACAGAGAGGGGGACGCAGATTCTCCTCAGTATATATACACAGAGAGGGGGACGCAGATTCTCCTCAGTATATATACACAGAGAGGGGGACGCAGATTCTCCTCAGTATATATACACAGAGAGGGGGACGCAGATTCTCCTCAGTATATATACACAGAGAGGGGGACGCAGATTCTCCTCAGTATATATACACAGAGAGGGGGACGCAGATTCTCCTCAGTATATATACACAGAGAGGGGGACGCAGATTCTCCTCAGTATATATACACAGAGAGGGGGACGCAGATTCTCCTCAGTATATATACACAGAGAGGGGGACGCAGATTCTCCTCAGTATATATACACAGAGAGGGGGACGCAGATTCTCCTCAGTATATATACACAGAGAGGGGGACGCAGATTCTCCTCAGTATATATACACAGAGAGGGGGACGCAGATTCTCCTCAGTATATATACACAGAGAGGGGGACGCAGATTCTCCTCAGTATATATACACAGAGAGGGGGACGCAGATTCTCCTCAGTATATATACACAGAGAGGGGGACGCAGATTCTCCTCAGTATATATACACAGAGAGGGGGACGCAGATTCTCCTCAGTATATATACACAGAGAGGGGGACGCAGATTCTCCTCAGTATATATACACAGAGAGGGGGACGCAGATTCTCCTCAGTATATATACACAGAGAGGGGGACGCAGATTCTCCTCAGTATATATACACAGAGAGGGGGACGCAGATTCTCCTCAGTATATATACACAGAGAGGGGGACGCAGATTCTCCTCAGTATATATACACAGAGAGGGGGACGCAGATTCTCCTCAGTATATATACACAGAGAGGGGGACGCAGATTCTCCTCAGTATATATACACAGAGAGGGGGACGCAGATTCTCCTCAGTATATATACACAGAGAGGGGGACGCAGATTCTCCTCAGTATATATACACAGAGAGGGGGACGCAGATTCTCCTCAGTATATATACACAGAGAGGGGGACGCAGATTCTCCTCAGTATATATACACAGAGAGGGGGACGCAGATTCTCCTCAGTATATATACACAGAGAGGGGGACGCAGATTCTCCTCAGTATATATACACAGAGAGGGGGACGCAGATTCTCCTCAGTATATATACACAGAGAGGGGGACGCAGATTCTCCTCAGTATATATACACAGAGAGGGGGACGCAGATTCTCCTCAGTATATATACACAGAGAGGGGACGCAGATTCTCCTCAGTATATATACACAGAGAGGGGACGCAGATTCTCCTCAGTATATATACACAGAGAGGGGACGCAGATTCTCCTCAGTATATATACACAGAGAGGGGACGCAGATTCTCCTCAGTATATATACACACAGAGGGGACGCAGATTCTCCTCAGTATATATACACACAGAGGGGACGCAGATTCTCCTCAGTATACAAATCCTTTCCCTAGGCTTTATGGTTTCTGAGAGAAGAACTTGTGTATTATGAATATCTTATGTATTGCGGATTTTTGTAGTTTTTCACACTTAAAATTGAATATTGATGTTCTGACCCTTTTACTTTTCCTATTTAGGATCTAAAAATGGTTGTGCCAAATGTCACGTTTGTGCGGTACAGATGTGTGCTGATAATTACATTACATAAGGGGGTCACTTATTTTTGCACTTAGAATTGAATAATCAAGTTGTGACCCTTTACTCTTCATATTTACTACCTAAAGAATGGTCGTGCCATATTATAAGTTTGTGCGACAGCGGGAAGTTACATAATTAGATTAGGTACAATACAGAGGGGTCAGTTAGGGCTTTCGCCTTTATTTTCCCTCAGCCTAATCTTCAGTCATTCTTTATTTTCAGCTCTCTGTTCAAACATGATAAACCAGCGTCACCTGGGCACCCTGAAGTATCTCATGTACAAGAGGTTTGTGGAGGTATGTAACATAGTAACATGGCGTAGAAAGACTCCTGTCCATCCAGTTCAGTCTATTATTTCCCAATGTTGATCCAAAGGAAGGCAAAAACCACCAATTACGTACAAGCCAATTTTCCTCTTTTTAGGGGAAAAAATTCCTGCCTGTCTACAATCTTGCAATCGGAAGAATCCCCAAATAACCAACCCTCCTGAAGTAATTGGCGTTATAGCAATATTATTACACTCCAGAAAGAGGCACAGGCCCCTCTTAAACTCTTTTTTTCAAATTTGTCATCAACGCGTCTTCAGGCAGAGAGTTTCATGGTCTCACTGCTCTTACAGTAAAGAACCCCCTTCTATGCTGTGTAGAAACGTTCTTTCCTCTAGATGTAGAGAGAGCCACCTTGTTACAGTCCTGGGTATAATGGATGATGGTAGAGATCTCTGTACTGACACCTAATACATATACATAGTTATTAGAGCTCCTACTTGTCACAGTCCTAGGTATAATAGATGATGGGAGAGATCTCTCTACTGACGTCACACACACACACACACACAGGCCTGCCAGCTGCACGTCACACACACAGGCCTGCCAGCTGCACGTCACACACACAGGCCTGCCAGCTGCACGTCACACACACAGGCCTGCCAGCTGCACGTCACACACACAGGCCTGCCAGCTGCACGTCACACACACAGGCCTGCCAGCTGCACGTCACACACACACACGGGTCTGCCACCTGCACATCCCACACACACACGGGTCTGCCACCTGTACGTCCCACACACACGGGTCTGCCACCTGCACGTCTCTCGCACACACGGGTCTGCCACCTGCACGTCCCGCACACACGGGTCTGCCACCTGCACGTCCCGCACACACGGGTCTGCCACCTGCACGTCCCGCACACACGGGTCTGCCACCTGCACGTCCCGCACACACGGGTCTGCCACCTGCACGTCCCGCACACACGGGTCTGCCACCTGCACGTCCCGCACACACGGGTCTGCCACCTGCACGTCCCGCACACACGGGTCTGCCACCTGCACGTCCCGCACACACGGGTCTGCCACCTGCACGTCCCGCACACACGGGTCTGCCACCTGCACGTCCCGCACACACGGGTCTGCCACCTGCACGTCCCGCACACACGGGTCTGCCACCTGCACGTCCCGCACACACGGGTCTGCCACCTGCACGTCCCGCACACACGGGTCTGCCACCTGCACGTCCCGCACACACGGGTCTGCCACCTGCACGTCCCGCACACACGGGTCTGCCACCTGCACGTCCCGCACACACGGGTCTGCCACCTGCACGTCCCGCACACACGGGTCTGCCACCTGCACGTCCCGCACACACGGGTCTGCCACCTGCACGTCCCGCACACACGGGTCTGCCACCTGCACGTCCCGCACACACGGGTCTGCCACCTGCACGTCCCGCACACACGGGTCTGCCACCTGCACGTCCCGCACACACGGGTCTGCCACCTGCACGTCCCGCACACGCGGGTCTGCCACCTGCACGTCCCGCACACGCGGGTCTGCCACCTGCACGTCCCGCACACGCGGGTCTGCCACCTGCACGTCCCGCACACGCGGGTCTGCCACCTGCACGTCCCGCACACGCGGGTCTGCCACCTGCACGTCCCGCACACGCGGGTCTGCCACCTGCACGTCCCGCACACGCGGGTCTGCCACCTGCACGTCCCGCACACGCGGGTCTGCCACCTGCACGTCCCGCACACGCGGGTCTGCCACCTGCACGTCTCTCGCACACACGGGTCTGCCACCTGCACGTTCCACACACACACGGGTCTGCCACCTGCACGTCCCACACACACACGGGTCTGCCACCTGCACGTCCCACACACACACGGGTCTGCCACCTGCACGTCCCACACACACACGGGTCTGCCACCTGCACGTCCCACACACACACGGGTCTGCCACCTGCACGTCCCACACACACACACACACACACACACACACACACACACACGGGTCTGCCACCTGCACGTCCCGCACACACGGGTCTGCCACCTGCACGTCCCGCACACACGGGTCTGCCACCTGCACGTCCCGCACACACGGGTCTGCCACCTGCACGTCCCACACACACACGGGTCTGCCACCTGCACGTCCCACACACACACGGGTCTGCCACCTGCACGTCCCACACACACACGGGTCTGCCACCTGCACGTCCCACACACACACGGGTCTGCCACCTGCACGTCCCACACACACACGGGTCTGCCACCTGCACGTCCCACACACACACGGGTCTGCCACCTGCACGTCCCACACACACACGGGTCTGCCACCTGCACGTCCCACACACACACGGGTCTGCCACCTGCACGTCCCGCACACACGGGTCTGCCACCTGCACGTCCCGCACACACGGGTCTGCCACCTGCACGTCCCGCACACACGGGTCTGCCACCTGCACGTCCCGCACACACGGGTCTGCCACCTGCACGTCCCGCACACACGGGTCTGCCACCTGCACGTCCCGCACACACGGGTCTGCCACCTGCACGTCCCGCACACACGGGTCTGCCACCTGCACGTCCCGCACACACGGGTCTGCCACCTGCACGTCCCGCACACACGGGTCTGCCACCTGCACGTCCCGCACACACGGGTCTGCCACCTGCACGTCCCGCACACACGGGTCTGCCACCTGCACGTCCCGCACACACGGGTCTGCCACCTGCACGTCCCGCACACACGGGTCTGCCACCTGCACGTCCCGCACACACGGGTCTGCCACCTGCACGTCCCGCACACACGGGTCTGCCACCTGCACGTCCCGCACACACGGGTCTGCCACCTGCACGTCCCGCACACACGGGTCTGCCACCTGCACGTCCCGCACACACGGGTCTGCCACCTGCACGTCTCTCGCACACACGGGTCTGCCACCTGCACGTCTCTCGCACACACGGGTCTGCCACCTGCACGTCTCTCGCACACACGGGTCTGCCACCTGCACGTCTCTCGCACACACGGGTCTGCCACCTGCACGTCTCTCGCACATACGGGTCTGCCACCTGCACGTCTCTCGCACACACGGGTCTGCCACCTGCACGTCTCTCGCACACACGGGTCTGCCACCTGCACGTCTCTCGCACACACGGGTCTGCCACCTGCACGTCTCTCGCACACACGGGTCTGCCACCTGCACGTCTCTCGCACACACGGGTCTGCCACCTGCACGTCTCTCGCACACACGGGTCTGCCACCTGCACGTCTCTCGCACACACGGGTCTGCCACCTGCACGTCTCTCGCACACACGGGTCTGCCACCTGCACGTCTCTCGCACACACGGGTCTGCCACCTGCACGTCTCTCGCACACACGGGTCTGCCACCTGCACGTCCCACGCACACACGGGTCTGCCACCTGCACGTCCCACGCACACACGGGTCTGCCACCTGCACGTCCCACGCACACACGGGTCTGCCACCTGCACGTCCCCCACACACACACACACACACACACACACACACACACACACACACACACACACACACACACACGGGTCTGCCACCTGCACGTCCCGCACACATACACACACACACACACACGGGTCTGCCACCTGCACGTCCCGCACACACGGGTCTGCCACCTGCACGTCCCGCACACACGGGTCTGCCACCTGCACGTCCCGCACACACGGGTCTGCCACCTGCACGTCCCGCACACACGGGTCTGCCACCTGCACGTCCCGCACACACGGGTCTGCCACCTGCACGTCCCGCACACACGGGTCTGCCACCTGCACGTCCCGCACACACGGGTCTGCCACCTGCACGTCTCTCGCACACACGGGTCTGCCACCTGCACGTCTCTCGCACACACGGGTCTGCCACCTGCACGTCCCGCACACACGGGTCTGCCACCTGCACGTCCCGCACACACGGGTCTGCCACCTGCACGTCTCTCGCACACACGGGTCTGCCACCTGCACGTTCCACACACACACGGGTCTGCCACCTGCACGTCCCACACACACACGGGTCTGCCACCTGCACGTCCCACACACACACGGGTCTGCCACCTGCACGTCCCACACACACACACACACACACACACACACACACGGGTCTGCCACCTGCACGTCCCGCACACACGGGTCTGCCACCTGCACGTCCCGCACACACGGGTCTGCCACCTGCACGTCCCGCACACACGGGTCTGCCACCTGCACGTCTCTCGCACACACGGGTCTGCCACCTGCACGTCCCGCACACACGGGTCTGCCACCTGCACGTCCCGCACACACGGGTCTGCCACCTGCACGTCTCTCGCACACACGGGTCTGCCACCTGCACGTTCCACACACACACGGGTCTGCCACCTGCACGTCCCACACACACACGGGTCTGCCACCTGCACGTCCCACACACACACGGGTCTGCCACCTGCACGTCCCACACACACACACACACACACACACACACGGGTCTGCCACCTGCACGTCCCGCACACACGGGTCTGCCACCTGCACGTCCCGCACACACGGGTCTGCCACCTGCACGTCTCTCGCACACACGGGTCTGCCACCTGCACGTTCCACACACGCACGGGTCTGCCACCTGCACGTCCCACACACACACGGGTCTGCCACCTGCACGTCCCACACACACACGGGTCTGCCACCTGCACGTCCCACACACACACACACACACACACACACACACACACACGGGTCTGCCACCTGCACGTCCCGCACACACGGGTCTGCCACCTGCACGTCCCGCACACACGGGTCTGCCACCTGCACGTCCCGCACACACGGGTCTGCCACCTGCACGTCCCGCACACACGGGTCTGCCACCTGCACGTCCCGCACACACGGGTCTGCCACCTGCACGTCCCGCACACACGGGTCTGCCACCTGCACGTCCCGCACACACGGGTCTGCCACCTGCACGTTCCACACACACACGGGTCTGCCACCTGCACGTTCCACACACACACGGGTCTGCCACCTGCACGTCCCACACACACACGGGTCTGCCACCTGCACGTCCCACACACACACGGGTCTGCCACCTGCACGTCCCACACACACACACACACACACACGGGTCTGCCACCTGCACGTCCCGCACACACGGGTCTGCCACCTGCACGTCCCGCACACACGGGTCTGCCACATGCACGTCCCGCACACACACACACACACACACACGGGTCTGCCACCTGCACGTCCCGCACACACGGGTCTGCCACCTGCACGTCCCGCACACACACACACACACACACACACACACACACACACACACACACGGGTCTGCCACCTGCACGTCCCGCACACACACACACACACACACACACACACACACGGGTCTGCCACCTGCACGTCGCGCACACACACACACACACACACACACGGGTCTGCCACCTGTACGTCGCCCACACACACACACACGGGTCTGCCACCTGCACGTCCCGCACACGGGTCTGCCACCTGCGCGGTGCGCACAGCCGGCTCTGGCACCTGCGCGTCAGACGCGCGCACAGCCGGCTCTGGCACCTGCGCGTCAGACGCGCGCACAGCCGGCTCTGGCACCTGCGCGTCAGACGCGCGCACAGCCGGCTCTGGCACCTGCGCGTCAGACGCGCGCACAGCCGGCTCTGGCACCTGCGCGTCAGACGCGCGCACAGCCGGCTCTGGCACCTGCGCGTCAGACGCGCGCACAGCCGGCTCTGGCACCTGCGCGTCAGACGCGCGCACAGCCGGCTCTGGCACCTGCGCGTCAGACGCGCGCACAGCCGGCTCTGGCACCTGCGCGTCAGACGCGCGCACAGCCGGCTCTGGCACCTGCGCGTCAGAGCCGGCTCTGGCACCTGCGCGTCAGACACACACACAGCTCCCCACGTAATCTGCTCAGGGATGAAGGACTTGTGATGAGGTCACCGTCATGTGATCTTCAAAAAAAACTTGTTCCGTGGGGGTCCATGACATAGAGAATGACATAAAACAATAAAATGACCAGGACTCCTTCCGCTCTGTTGGTACAACACTACCAAGTCCCAGTTGAAACAGGAAGTGCTTAGGTCATTTCCATCACTCACAAGACCATTGCAACCAAGCATTGGCCTCAATGGTCATGTGTGCATGAATGTCACATGACCATTGAGATCAGCCATTGGCTGCAGTGGGCATGTGAGTAATGAGCGGGATGAAACTGGGACTGGGTGGCGCTGTAGCGCAGTCACAGTTGAGGACTGAATAGTGGCTATTTAATTTTTTTTTTTATGCCATTCCCTATGCAGGGTAAGTTTTTTTTTATTTTAATTTTATTTTTTTCTTGCAGTGCAGTAAAACTGACATGAAATCGGTGAGATCACGGTGATCCCGGGTTTATAGACTTATTTTTTATGTATTTATCTTTAAAAAGTTAAAACAGAAATTTCTTTCCAGCCACATATTCTGATCCTAATAAGTTCTTGTTCTGGTAATTGGACTGTATAAGGGCTCGTTTTTTGCCGAGTGAGTTGTTGTTTTTATTAGTACTGTTTTGGGAAACCTTCACCTTTTTGATAATTTTTTATCCAAAGAAAATCACAATTCTGGGGCACTCCGCCTTTTTTTTTTTTTTTTTAATGCGGTCTTCACCGCACGGGATATACAGTATATTGTGATATTTAAGAGTTTGGACTTTTACATACTTGGCGATACCAAACAAATGTATTTTTAAAAATCTTTTTTTTTTTTTTACAGAGAAAGTTTTTAATTTTAAATATTTTATATTTTTTAACTGTTAAAACTTATTAAGTTTTTTTTTTTTTTTTTAAACTTTTCTTTTAGTCCCCAGAGGGACAGTTATTGCCCGCTATTATCTCCTAATAATCTGTGGTGGGTATTTCCTCACCACCACGTTTGTACGTTCCTCAGCCGCCTGCCAAGTAATACTCATAAAGTAAGAGCCGCTTCAGTCTGAGTTTTTTGGTCTTTGTAAAGTGGAAAGTTTCAGTTTAGATCGGGATGAGCCCCAAATAAATGTAGTGAGACGGGGATTTAGGGATTGAGAGAATTATGTTAGGCCTGTTACTGACACATGTTGTAAAGTGTATAAACATTTGCGTTGCTAACCATTTAATTGTTTATTCGCCCCGCTGCCGAGAGGCTAATTTAAACCATAACTTGAGTTTTAATAAGTTCCTGTAATGGGTTAACAGTTTCCGCAATCGTATTTTCATGGTCACATACCGTAGTCCTTCCAAGATATTCGAATTTGGTGACCACCGACAGGCCGCATCTGGAGATGAGTCAATAATCGGATTACAGGCTGTGTACGTCATAGCCAGTTAATATATAACCCAGAAAATTGGGAAAAGGGAATCTGCATTTTATGGCTTGAGGAAAAGACTGCTCGGGGTGTGAAGGAAGAGGATGACGTCGTCCGCATAGAGTGCCAATGTATTTTCTCGTCCTCGCCAGTGGATGCCTGTAATAGCAGGAGTACTGCGCAATGGAATAGCCAGACCGCAGACCAGGTGAGTATAGCCCCCCCCCCCCTGAAAATAAGACACTGTTAATATAAGACAGTCTTATTTTGGGGCAACAATTAATATAAGTGTCTTATTTGGGGGGAAACACGGTAGGTGTCGTCAGCGTAGAGGTGATATTGGAGGCCAAATCTGCGCTTGGTTTGTCCGATTTGGGTCTGTGTAGATAGAAAAGAGAAGGGGGCCCAGGACCGAACCCTGGGGGACTCCAACAGCGAGCAAAAGAGATGCTGAATGAGCGGTCAGAGAGGTAGGAGGAGAACCAGCAGTGTCCTTTAAGCCAATGGAGCGAAGCATAGCAAGAAAGAGGTCATGGTTAACAGCGTCAAATGCAGCAAAGAGATCAAGGAGGATTAATGGGGAGTAGTCACCCATCGATTTGGCCGTCCTCAGGTCGTTTGATAGGTCGGTATTTGGCAGCATCAGTCGGTTTCTTTAGCAGAGGGGAAAGAGGAGGGGAAAATACCAGAGAGGTCAGGGAGAGGTTGCAGATGGTGGTGATGTGGGTAATGACTGCTGGGGAGAGGGGATCGGAGGAGGTGTGAGGGGAGAGGGTCACTAGCGCAGATGGTGGGGCGAGCAGTCTGGAGACTTCTTCCTTTGTCATTGGTTCTAGTATAGATAGTGTAGTGAGTGATGGATGCTGAAGACAGTGGGATCAGATCGGGGCTAGCCGTGTAATGTTCGGAGATTTCTTTGCGAATGTTTTTTTTCTTTTTTTCTTTAAAGTGGGCGGCTTGCTCTCCAGCACTGAGATTCGTCATGGGGCCAGTTCTTTGGGACTGAGGACAGAAAGGAAGGTATCGAAGATTTTTTGGGGGTTGTGGGATGGTGAGGAGAGGAAGGAGGTGAAATGTACTTATTTGGCACGGTGGAGGGTGAGGTTGTGTAGGTTTTGAGCATGAATTTGAAGTGGATGAAGTCTGCAGGATGTTTGGATTTGCTCCACAGACGTTTGGTGCACCTAGAGCATCGCTGGATGAAGCGCGTTTTGGGGGGTGAGCCATGGTTGTCATAGTCTGTGGTGGACGGCTCGGGTCACAGCGGGCGCTGCTTCATCCAGGGCACGTCTGAGGGTGGTGGAGCAGTGTTCAGCAGGCAGGTTTGGGCATGAGAGGAGAGGGATGGGGGACAGGGAAGACTGGAAGGTCTCGGCAAACTGCAGGGTGTGGATGGTCTGGAGGTTCCTAGAGGTGCGATAGATGGGAGGCTCTGGGGAAACGTTAGGGTACCTAATGGAAAATTAATAAAATGTTCCTCTAAATTCTAAGCCATGGGAGCCTTTAATATTTTAAGGACAGAGTTTGATTGGTTGTTTTGTTTAATTAAATTCACTAATACATGGCTAGACTGATTAGGCCTCCTGTCCACGGGTGTAGTGATACCCCAGGGCAGATCTCCACCGCGGGAGCCGCCACCGGGGAGCACTGACAGCTCTCCGCACTGAGTCTTTGTGACAGGCTCACCGCGGAGAATTGCGGCAAATCGCAGCATGCTGCGATTTAAATCCCGTGAGCAGAGAATCGCTATGATTCTCGGCTTGTGGACAGCGGGGCTGCGCTTCCCATAGTAGTCTATGGAAACCGTTCACTGCATTACCCGCAGCCGGATTATCGCCACGGGAAACGCAGGGAAAAATCGCCTGTGGACAGGAGGCCTTACCCATTTCAAAGTTGCTTAGTGAAGAATAGTTTGTTTGCTGTTATGTATTTGATGTTTATAAAGACTGGAGAGCCAATGAATGTTACTAGTGTCAGTAGGCTGGGATGTATCTAACCTTTCAGCTTCTGCTACTTGAGATTCTAATGGGAGGTCTGATTTGGGAGTTGGATCTTTTTAATATAAGAAATAGTGGATCTGAGACATCTAAGATGAGCCTTAAGGGAATCTCATTTCAGAGCATATTGGGGGTTATCATCATGGATCTGGAGCTTCCAAGTTGGGAATATTTTCGACCCTGGGAATTGCAAATGTAGGAGTATTGGGTTATGGTCAGATATATCTCGAAAATTCAGGAAATATTGATACTATGGAATTGTTGTATTTGATAGAGCCCTCCAATCTTGCCTGGCGTAGAGCTGTGTCACGGTCCCAGGAGTTCAGGGCTCTAGCAAGTAATGGTGGCGGAGGGGCTCCAGATACAGGTGGCTGTGCTAAAACACTATGCGCCCGCTCCACTAAGAGTGAGGAGGAAATGACATCTTCGCTTGATGTTGATTTGAGCCAATGCTCCATGAAAGTTTTAGATTGTGATCCCTCAGCCTTTTCAGGTAGGACAACAACATGAAGATTGTTTCGCCGAATGCTATTTTCCATATCGTAAGCTTTGGATTGGCAAAACTCTTGGCAAAACTACCTGCTTTCTGTATGGCAGTGGGGAGTGGGTGCAACTCATCTTCCATACGGGAGAGGCGGCCCTCCATTTCCTGCATCCAACGACGCATATTCTGTAGGTCCTGTCCAAGCAGGTTAACGTCAGTTTGAATTTCTTCAATTTCCCCCATAAGGTAGTTTTTGCAAGTATTAATGGCCTCTAATAGCTGAAGGGAGACCTGACACATACTTATTGAAAAAATTACCAAATCTGGGATTGACAAGGCAACTGTTAGGTGGATTTTCAACTGGCTGAGTGATCGTACTCAAAGAGTGGTCATAAATGGCTGCACATCCAAGTGGAAGAATGTATCAAGTGGGGACCACAAGGCTCTGTCCTGGGCCCAGTGGTGGTCAACATTGTTATAAATGATCTGGTGGAGGGAATTGATGGGAAACTGGTCAAATTTGCTGACGACACAAAGCTAGGAGGGATAGCTAACACTAGGGAAGAGAGAGAGTATTCAAAAAGATCTAGAAGAGCTTGAACAGTGGGCGGGAACTAACAGAATGGTATTTAACAAGGAGAAATGCAAAGTTCTACATCTGGGCAAGAAAAATGAAAAAAGCACATACAGAATGGGAGGAATTGGGCTAAGCAGCACATGTGAAAAAGACTTGGTTATACTAATGGATCATAGACTGAACATGAGTCAACAATGTGATGCAGCAGCCAAAAAGGCAAACACAATTCTGGGATGTATAAGAGAAGCATAGAGTCTAGATCACGTGAGGTCATTATCCCCTCTACTCTTCCTTAGTCAGACCTCATCTGGTATACTGTGTCCAGTTCTGGTCACCCCACTTTATAAAAGACATAGACAAACTGGAGCAAGTTCAGAGAAGAGTTACCAAGATGGTGAGCGGTCTGCAAATCATGTCCTATGAGGAACGGGTAAAGGATCTGGGAATGTTTAGCAGAAGAGAAGGCTGAGAGGAGACTTAATAGCGGTCTACAAATATCTGAAGGGCTGTCACAGTGCAGAGGGATCAGCCCTATTCTCATCTGTACAAGGAAAGACTAGAAGCAATGGGATGAAACTGAAAGAGAAAAGACACAGAGTAGATATTAGACAGTGAGGGGGATCAATGAGTGGAACAGGTTGCCATGGGAGGTGGGGAGTTCTCCTTCAATGGAAGTCTTCAGAGGCTGGACAGACATCTGTCTGGGATGATTTACTGATCCTGCACTGAGAAGGGGGCGGACCCGATGACCCCAGAGGACCTAATGACCCCGGAGGTCCCTTCCAACTCTACCATTCTCTTATTCTAGGCTCAGTTTCCTGATGCGACTCTGCCCCATCATCTTTGTTTATTGCCTGGCTAATTCGCGTGGAGTGAGGCGTTGGGTCATGAGTCTCCATACAGGCAAATTCCCACAGTTTTTCAGTTGCAGATGAATTTTTAGCTCGTGTGCCCATATTACCGGGTTAGAGCAGATATAAGGCTCTCAGCTATAAGGATATGTATAATATGTGAAGCGGTGATTCTGGGTACAAGAAGAATCTCTGTTTTGTTATATTGTAAATATTGTCTGAGATTCCGATTATTTGAGAGTACCACAAGTCCCAGAATGTAGAAGTTGTCAATGGTACAATTGACTTGTACGCTATGAGATATGTTATGGGTGTCTGCTTGGTTCACCAGTACAAGGCAGGAGAACAACAAGTACCTGCAAGTCCAGGTGTTAATATATGATTGCCTGTGGAAGGAGATTTCTGTGTTCTGTGTTGCTGCTGATAGTGGGTCCTAGATGTGTGAGGGAGACCCTTCTCCAACAGCAGCAGCCAGTCACCAAAGGCCCGGGGCCAAAAAGGCCCTGTCACAGCTCCGCTCCACACGGCAATCCACCGTCGCAAGTAAAACAGGCCAGGTCAAGGTGTTTCCCCAACTCTTGGGAGCGTACCACGTGGCTCATATCGCAGCCTCAGGCTAGAGGTCATAGGAATGTCGTGGCAGGTTCCGGGGCCCTCCGGTAGCATGCACCGACCAAGGCTACAGAAGGAGGACCGCAGGCCCGAGCGACGCGATCAGGAATTCCCCGGCAGAGTGTAGTGATCAGCATCCCACTTGGGGAGTAGCTAACAAGGCTCCGAGGGTGAGGAGATGCTGACAAGCGCCTACCTCATCAACGCAGGCACTCCCGGAGTGTGGGCACATGGCTGAGCCGCTCGGACCTCTGGGTGACATGCAGGCAAGCAGTCCCGGGAGCTTACCCATATGTCCAGTCAGGAGCAGAGCCAATCCAGAGAAGTAGTGGAGAGTATACAGGTGTAGATAGGTAGTGGACGCCAATCAGGATACAGGCAGAATTATTAAGATTCACAGGGAGCTCCACTAAGAAACATCCAGCCATGTAGGTGATTAGCCCCGCCCCCAGGCCCTTATGGATCTTTAGTTGTATCTATAGAAGCGCAATCTTAAAGGGGTCCTTCACTTTGGACAATCCCGCTTTTTATTAAAAGGTTGCCTCAACAATAAATTGATGCGAGTGTGTTCTCTGCTGGGACCTCCAGTGATCAGCGGTAATCTGTGAGGGACCCTGGTGGTAAGTGTACAGTTTTTCTGCAGCACCACCACAGGAGAAATGAGGCATTACACAGGTTGCATTGAAATCAATGGGTTGTCTGTGTAATGCAGGATGTGTTGGGGCTTTCATGGAGAGAGAGATGCTCTTTGTAGCTAATAGTCGAGGATCCCGACCAGCGGACCCCCCACCCCCCACCCCCAGAATGCACTAATTAATGTATTTAAAATGGGTTTTATATCCAACAGAAATTTAGCCTGTAAATTGCAGGATGTTTGTATGGAGAAGCGAGACGGTGATGTTTATGGTTCGGGAGAAATGTCAGAATAGTTCACCCCGCCGCTAACAGCCGAACAAAGTAATTATTATAAATTAGTGTCAGCTCACTGGCTTGAAAGTAAGACCAAGAAGTGCCAGGTGTCTGCTGATTGGCTGCTTGCATGGATCAAACGTAGCAGTCTATTCTCTTTACAGATCTACACTGCCCATGTCTGGTGGCACCAGCACCTCCTGCTGCCATCAAAGCACATAAAGGGTTATTTATGAAGCTGCTAAAATGCAGGCTCCCCAGTCCGAACATCACATTGTGATGCATGTCTCCTGTTTTTGCACAAAAGGGAGCTGGCTGCAATTGCATGAAATGTGACGATTGGTCGCCAGCATGGAATTGGGCTTGGTGCGAGATTAATGAGCACATAAATATCTAAAGTGTATTCTCACCTGCAAGCACCATTTCAGTAATAGCCCATTTCTTGTGTAGACGATGCATGTATATTATATAACTAATATACTATATTATACCCCAGAGCTGCACTCACTATTCTGCTGGTGGAGTCACTGTGTACATGCATTACTTATCCTGTACTGACCCTGAGTTACATCCTGTATTATACTCCAGAGCTGCACTCACTATTCTGCTGGTGGAGTCACTGTGTACATACATTACTTATCCTGTACTGATCCTGAGTTACATCCTGTATTATACTCCAGAGCTGCACTCACTATTCTGCTGGTGGAGTCACTGTGTACATACATTACTTATCCTGTACTGCTGCTGAGTTGCATCCTGTATTATACTCCAGAGCTGCACTCATTATTCTGGTGGAGTCACTGTGTACATACATTACTTATCCTGTACTGATCCTGAGTTACATGCTGTATTATACCCCAGAGCTGCACTCACTATTCTGCTGGTGGAGTCACTCTGTACATATGTTAATTAGCACTTCTGTAATGTATCGTATAGTGCAGCTGTTGTGTTTTCATACTTGCGATATGATTATGACGTTGTGACTAATATAGAGTACGGTGTGCAGATGTTTCTGAGCTCTTTTCTTGCCTGTAACATCTGGACTTTGTGGTAAATCTGTAATGTTCTTTCTCTTTCAGAAAACAATGACTCAGGAGAACTGGGCCGACCACGTGCAGGTAAGACTGCATTCTGAGCTATATATTATGATGCCCCAGCGGTAACAGTGTCGTCCCACTGCTGCCCCCAGTAGTAATGGTGACATCCCACAGTGGTCCCATATACTTACCCTCTTCCTCCTCATTGAAGCGCCGCTGCTCCTCTCCCCGGCGCTACTAGCGGCACTGATCCCAGGTGCACACTATGGCAGTGTGCCGCGGGATGCCTCCTCCCCCTGCTCTCGCAGAACCTAAGAGGAGACGTCAGGGGAAGAGGATCCCAGTTGCACACTGAAGTCACAGTGCACACTGGGATCAGTGCCGCTAGCAGCGCAGCTGAGTGAACATTGGCAGGGGAGCCGCGACACCCCTGCAGGTGTTCACTAACGTGGTGTGCCAGCAGGGAGGGCTCTGCGCGCCGCCTCTGGCACTCGTGCCATAGGTTCGCCACCACTGCTTTATACTGTAGAGCAGTGATGGTGAAACTTTTAGAGACCGAGTGCCCAAACTGCCACCCCAAACCTACTTCTTTATTGCAAAGTGCCAACATGTCAGGGGGCGGGGCTCATCACGATGTATGATTTTTACCTATGTCATTATAAAGACAGCGCCATTTAAAATAGGCAGGGAGGAACGTCCTGTGTGTTTTATTTCCTAGCTAGAGCCCTGGAGTACCCTTGGTGCGGATTTTGACTGGAAATCGGTTGTGTACCCACAGCTGATTACATTACTATGTGGCGCTTCCCGCTGTCAGCTCTTCCCGGCTTCTGGTTCCCAGCGGCCTATAGAGGCCTCACCTGAACAGCGGCGTCGCACCTGACCAGACCGCTGGGAACCATAAGCCGGGGAGCGCTGACATCGGGAACCTTCAGAGGAGGTGAGGGGGAGCGCCACATAGTATGACATCAGCTGTGGGTACGCAACTGATCTCTTGTCAAAATCCATAGCCACAGTGCAGATTTCTACTGTATTTTTGATGCAGAAATAGCCACGAACATTTTCGCTGTGGACTTTCCTCAGCGTCTCCACCATGTGTAAACATACCCTGAGTCAGCTTGAGGTACGCTGCCACATGCACAGTGGCCCCAGTAGTAATAGGGTCCCCCACAATGGCCTCAGTAACAGTAGTGACCCCCACAGTGGCCCCAGTAATAGTAACCCACTCAGTAGCAATATTAACACCACAGTAGCCGCAGTAATAGTAACCCCCTCAGCAGCCTCAGCAATATTAACCCTTTCTGCCCCAGTAATTATATTAACCCCCTTCAGTAGCCCGAGTAATAAAAATGATTGACTGTCTGCCTATTACTGCGCATAATGAGAGGGCTGACTGATTTCTTTTAAGGGCCAGGAGATTTTCATTGTTGCATTGTAAGAGCCATAACTCGCTGACAGCCGTGTGAGGGCTTGTTGTTTGTGGGATGACTTGTATTTTTTAATGGCCGCACTCTGGAGTCCATATAATGTGTTGTAGAACTTTTATGGCATTTTTTTTTAGGAGGGAGAAGGTGGAAAAACTTCCATAAATTCTGCCATTGTGTTTGGGTTTTGTTTTTGCTGCTAAAGAAAAACAGTTGACTTCCTCACCGCATTCTAAGACACAGAAAATTGCTATGTTTTGGCAGCGGAGCGGTGTGAGGCCTTTCTTTGTGTGAAGATTTGTAACTTTTATTGGTACCATTCTGAGGTACAGGTGACTTTTGGATGGCTTTTTATCACATTTTTTGGGAGGCAAACAAAAGAAAAATGGCAATTCTGGCGTTATCTGTTAAAAGGATTTTTATGGAGTTCACCATGTGAGAACTATATCCATATATTTGCATGGTCTGAGTCATTACGAATGCAAGAATACGGTTTGTGTTTCTTTTTTTCAAAATTTTGTTTTGTTATTTTAGCTTTTTTAAACTTTTTTTTTTTTTTTAACATTTATTTTTTTATCCCTGAAGGGTACTTGAAATTGGATCGCTAATATAGTACACTGCATTACTTATGTACTGCATTCTACACTGCCTATGATAGCAGCCTATTAGATTCTGCAGGAGGCCGGGCCTAATAGGCTGAGTTACATGGCTGTCTGGTTTCCAGCTGCCATGGGAACCCATTGGTACCTTGTGATTGCACTGCAGGGTGCCAATGGATGATGGAAGGAGCCCCCTCCCCCTGTCATCTGGTTACATGCTGCAGCTGCTATTGATTGGGGAATGTAAGGGATTACACTTAGTAGTGTAAGTCAGTAGTCCGCCAAACCACCACATTACAAAGATGTGTATGCAGGTATAAAGCCCATTAGTGAGGTGAGTAAAACGGTGCATTGCGGTTATGAAAGTATTACATAACTGACTCTGCAAAGTCTCTCTTAACGGGTTTTGAGTCTCATCACCTGCTTCTTGCAGAACACCGTTGAGGGGAATGTCTGGCTGCAGGAGCAGTGCATCGCCCTGTTGTGTCGTTACAGCGATCTGCAGACGGCCGGCTTCTGGGCTCTGAAGTTCGGGATGCCCAAAGAAATGCTCCCTCAAAGCGTGGCAGATATTCTCAAGGACCTTCACTTTGATGATCAGTAAGTGCGATCTCCTCCCTCGTGCACAACTGGATCCGGCTGCAATGTTATTCATGGTTGTGTATTCTTGTAGTGCATTTTCCCTCTGAACCAGAACAGATCCCTTTAGGTAAGAGCATCTGTTAGGAAATACATCAGTGGCTGCATTAGCACTCTGGTGCCTGAAGGAATGACGGGTGCAACCACCTGATCTACCATTCCCTGAAAGAAATGGGATATGGAGCTCCTCCAAGTTTTGCTCCCTTTTATCTTCTAACTCCAAAATCTTCAAATCCCCCATTCAGTGCCTTGGGATTGAGATACTCATGGATAGATGGATGTCCAGGGTAATATAAAGTGGGCTAATCGTCAACTTAAAGGGCCACTCCAGTGAAAACACCTTTTTCCATGGCTGCCCCCCTCACCTAATTTCCTGTCACTCTCTGGACGTCTCCTCTGTGTTGCAGCCACTTCCATGCAGTGCAGCCTCCTGTCTGATGCTCATCAGGCACCATCTTGATGGTGAGATTTGTTACTTTCTGTATCACACCAGTCCCATGATGTATCAGCACTGTTTCGCTAAAGGCTGTACCATTTCTGCTTGTTGGGGATAGTTTATCGTTCCCTTCTAAATTCACCTCAATAAGCTGTAGACCATAAGTATACAGTCAGTAGGATGAACTGTGATCTCCTCTATTATAACTGTGTGATCATCATCATCATCAGTAACTGTGGCAGAAGTGTCTGTGTCCCCCTCTAGGCAGTTGCCGTGGTAGGTTCCATGTAACAGCATCACACAGACTGAGAAACTGACTAGAAACTGAACATATAACCCCAAGTAGATGTGAGCTCGTCAGAACTGAGATCACATGACCGTCTGAGGATAAAGAGTCCGGGAGTCTCAGATAGAAAGAAATAACTAACCACGATAACACTAGCTGACTTATATATACGGGAGGGATAGCTACTATTCCTGTCATTGCTGCAATGGGAATACTCCTCTAGCATATGCTGTCACTTTATGATTGGTGGGGGTATTTGTATCTTACGTGTTGGCATATCGCTGGGACCCTTCTGATCATGTCTAATAGTTACATCTAGATAATTACACATTTTTCCATGTGCCTGGAGTTTTAGATCCTATTCTGGGTAGTTTTGTGTCGCTTATTCTGACAATTCCATCCATTTTGTTCTCGGAGCTCTAGTAGTTTTTGGGTTCTTTTTGACGTCATTCTCTGTCTGCGTTCTATTTACTTTATTTTCCCTCCAGCATTTGCTACTATTAGTCTATATGATACATATCGCCAGCGCTGCACATCACACTTGGGTTGATGAAACAATGTGTAAAGACATTGAAGAGGAATGGAAGGTGTTTTGCTACAATGTAGACAATTGACTCTTTGCTGCGATGAGCATGGAGAAGCTGAAAGCAGGTAAATTCGATGGACCACAAATCCGGGAACTCGTGAAAGACCAACGTTTCCAGGACCCAGTGGACAACTTTGAGGCGCAGTCGTTGTTCTGTACGGTTGTAAAGCTTTTCCTTGGGAACTATAAGGCCGCTAACTGCGGGGAACCTGTGGAGAACACGCTCACTTCTGTTCCTGAACACTTGGGTATAACATGAGCATCAGATCGCAGGACCGGCAGTCATTCCTGATGGATTTCCAGATTGTCTTGGTGATGTAAGTGATGAACAGGAGGAACAACTTCACCAGAAATAAGGACTGCGGACGATGGGATACACATATATTAAAGGCCATAGCACTATTGGCCGAAACGTCGCTGTTGGAAATGCCATTTTTTTATGCAATAAAGTTTGGGAGGTTATTTTAACCCGGCTTTGCCTGATATGTGGACGAAGATCCTGTGTGCTGCCTCTCCCAGTAATATATTGTTTTGGAATATTGGATTCCTGGTGTCCGGGTCCAGAAAGGGGCTTGCACAGCGAGTACTCCTACGATTATTGGAGTGTACCGACATGTATGTGGTGCTGCTGTGAACTGTGCTATATATTGGGAGACACATATGATGGCGGACTACTGGGGAAGCATCCAGCGCGAATGTCCAGGAACATCCCATCAGGGAATCACGGAAATGTAGCTACATCAACATCTCAAGGGAGAAACTCTTGTTCTATTTGTGTTCTCGGCTTCTTAGACTTTATCTTGCCTTCAGCTTTTGATTGGCCGTCACTACATGTATAATACAATATGGATACATTTATATGGACGTATGTCATATCTTGATAAGCCGACCTGATAGACTCTGAAAATGACATCAGTTTTTCTCCATGACCCCAAAATACCCTTAAAAAGTTCTAACATCTCAGTCACCAAAAGTTATGTTCCCCAGTGTTATAGAAGGGATTTTAAGCGCCTTTCACACGGCCGAATGATTGGACAAACTATTGTTTCTAGGAATTTCTGCCCAATCATTGGGTTTTTTGAAGGTGCCAGCGATCACCTAATGAAGAGCTCGTTCGTAGGGTGATCACATCTTTCCTGAGGTTCTGAAAGTCATCCTTTTGGACGTCTCGTCTCCCCTTGTATCCGGGTGATGTGCTGCCGACGGTGAAGAAACTCTATGGGGGAGTCTGAATTGCTCTATGTAATGGCCCGCCACTGCATACGAGTGCAGGCCTCAAGATTGGCGCTGCTCATCTCTATAAATGTAAATGGATCCTTGTTGATTCTTGCAGTGCTGAAATACATTCTCTCTTAGGCCGTATTCACATGGCCAAGGAGAATCAGTCGTGTGAAAGAAGCCATGCAAATAAATAGTTTTTTGCATGTGATTCCTACCCGCCTCGGACATGGACACAACTCGCACGAGAATACCGGCCATATGCAAATGGCCTTCCAGACATGATTGCCACTGAGTTCTGGCGGTCCCGGCCGATAACGTGGTGTGCTTATTTGTGAGAACCTTCTCACATTCATGAGAACTGAATGCACTTAGTGAGCTCAGTTTGCAAAGAAGGATCCTCACATCCTGTGTGCCAAACAGGTTCCCAGCGCTCAGGTGCCGGCACCAGGGCGTGTGAGAAGCGAGATTCCCAGGCCTGGAAGCCACAGTGTAAATACGTACCACCAACCCAAGCTGGCAGTCTGGACTCATCCGGATCAGAATCCTCTCTGTGCCCCATGAGCATGCACACCATCGCTAAATAGTTAGCACAAATATTGACTTGTCCAGTTACATGAAATGCCGCACGGTGTTTGCACAACTGACCTTGGAGAGCCCCGGACTGTCCTGTTTATGCCCATTTAGAGTGCAGCGTGGGAAGCTCACATCCTCAAAAGCCATAATTTTTTTTTTTGGAGTTCTTTACAAGTTTACCTGTCTGTCTGAGAATCATAGACGCAGCTTTCCTCAACTTAACACATTCACTGCCACGCATGAGTTCACAGGAAAAGTGTTGTGTCTGTTTGGAATCTGTCCAGTTCCCATGAGAAACACTGAAAGACACTTTCTTCCAGAGGCCTGGGAATATCAGTCCTAACAAGTCTGCACTAATGTCTCCTTCCAGGTCTCAGAAACAAGACTTGTGCTGGAGGCCGCGGCACCTGGTTCCTCTGCAGGCAATGCTAGTAGTACTGCTATAGAAAAAAGTCCAAAAACATTTGCTGCAAGTGACTTATCACCCAGCACTGCTTTGGATGGCACCTATTCCTCTGATGCATGCACACTCCCCTCAGCCGAGCATGCAGGGGAGTAAGCCACTGCCGGACGCCTCTGTCGGAAGCCTATCTCCTGCGGGGAACAATGAATTTGGGGCATGTTCAAATCTAAAATGCAGGATTCTAGTTTCCCTTGGCATTTGCCATTGGGGAGTAAATGGTGTGCACATAAGCTGGGCATCCGGTCCTGCTGAAACCTGCAGGTTCACCTGACTGTCCTCTAATTTGTATGGGCACTTTAAGGGTGCGCTCACACAGAGCTGATTTGGTGTGGATTTTGTGGCAGGTATCACCCCTTCAATATGAATTCAACTGAAAGGGTAAAATCAGCAGCAGATCTGGGACAAAATCCACAGCAAATCAGCGACGTGTGAACGCACCCAAATACAGGTTCACTGTGTGTGTGTGTGTGTGTGTGTGTGTGTGTGTGGGATATATATATATATATATATATATATATATATATATATATATATATATATATATATATATATATATATATATATATATATACTGTAGTCCCATCCTTGCCTTGGACTTAGAGACCTGGTCCATCCATGATCTGCTTAGCTATGCAGCTAAATGAGAGTGGGGTATCTGTACTGCATGGCCCCTTTTTTGGAGCACAGGCCCACTCATGATTGGTGCATCCCTGTATGGAAATTCTTCCCGTGACCCCGGAGTAAAATCACGTGACAAGTTTTCCATGGATCAGTTTGTGTGAATCCTCATTAGATGGGAAAGTCCAGCGATCGGAGTGACTTCCAATGAGGCCAGTCATCGGTGCGAGACTAGCCGGGATCTCACCGCCAACCTGGTGGGAGAGTATACTGAGGAGATCCTGCGGACGGAAACAATTAGTCACCGAAAGGGGTCGGAGGAGGATGTCAGGAATGGTTCTGACCAACAGGCTGCACAGTCAGCTGAATACAACGCTGGAGCTCCAACTAACGTGTCCGAACGCACAACTCGCCGTTCCTCTGCACGGATGGTATAACAGCAGGCGACCAGTTCCAGCGCCATTGTGGCTAAGAGGAACAGAAAGACTGCAGCGGGCAAAAGAGCGCAAAACTTGTATCCCTGAGCAGCGGAGAAACATCCCCTGGTCAGATGGAGCCAGATCTCTGTTGCTGATGGGAGGGCAGAATTTGGCGAAATCGATGACCCTTCCTGCCGTCTGGTGGAGGTGCAGTAATGGAGTGGGGAAGGTTTTCTTGTCGCACACCGGGTCCTCTGATACCTGTGGATGAATGACACAATGAATTGCTGCAATTCTGAAAGCCCCAGAAGGTCCAAGGTACCCCTAGATGGGGGTCTCCAATAGAGTAGCCATGTAGAAGTACCCTTTTAGGTAGATTTGCCTTTCAGAAGTCAGGAAAAGCTGGAATAGCAGCATTATTGATGACTGCAGATGAAGCGAACACTGGCCCTTTATTCCACCTGATCAATGAGAGTGGAGCCATGTGCTGAGCTGCTAATGCAGTTTGAGCAATCCTTCTCTTTTCTCCTAGGACTGGAAGTGGTTGGACCTCTTACTGAAAGCTCCTCGGCCCCGAAGTAGAATCTGTGCCAGGAACTAAGTGCCATTTAGAATACTGGTGTCTTATGTGACAAAGGCGTCTTAGGGTGCCTGCAGACACCAGCGCCAGAATATGATTGCTACGTCTTCACGCCTTAAGGCCTCGTGCACACGGGCATGCTCCGTTTCCATGTGGGAAATCCCACACTGAATCCTCCTATGCCCTCTGTCTGCGACCCTGCGTACCTGTCAGAAGTCATCATCTTTCTGTATGTTGATGTGCCGCTGGCGCACATGCGCAGTACAGAGGACACCGCGCCGTCACCTAGGTGATGACGAGGATCAGCGACACTTCTACAATGATCATTGCAGAAGTGCCGCGGAAGGGACGGCTTCCATTGACTTCAGTGGAAGCCAGCCCTGCGTATCCGCTCTGAAAATAGAGCATGCTGCGATTTTTATTTCGGCCCGTAGCGGTTGCAAATAAAATGCGCTGGTGTGTGTGGAGAGAGGTGTCTGCACACACATCAATGGGCACATTGGGCAGCTGATCACCTGCTGACAAGAGCGGGATCTGCTGATCAGTTTGTCCCGTGTGCATGAGGCCTTAGGCACTTCTTCTTCGCTGATCTCTAGGACTGCGGTATGGATGGCCTTGCCTCAGGAGCGGTCATCAGGATCAGATCAGTCGGGGTTTGTTGAGCAGCGCTGTCACTTTATCATCCTGTTGATAGTGACTGTGCCCGGTATAAGTGACTGTGCCCGGTATAATTGTTCCATCCCATTCACTTGAACAGGACTGAGCTGATCTCACAGACATGAGAAGAGGCCTCAGCTCAGCGCCTCGGCGGTCTGGTGGGGATCCTAAGCATTAGATCCCGCCTGATCAGATCCTGATGACCTGTGCCCAGGATCCCGCATCACTACTTCACTCCTGGAAAATCCTTTTAAGAAGCAATTGAATGTTTATCAGAACGGGACGAGCAGCTTTCTATTCCCTGGAGATGCTTTAGCTGGCGGGGCTCTGGCGCTCGTCTTGGGACTTTCATGATGTTTTCTGCAGATTCCCAATTGTCTTCCAAGTCCTTCTGGAACTATTGAACATTCTGGGTTCATTGCCCTCCTTGGTTTGGCAAGTAGCTGACAATGTGTTATGTTTGCCCATCTTATCTCCTGTGTCCCCTCCTCTGCTAATCATGTAATTGCTCCAGACAGATTTGTGACGTCTCATACAAGGCTGGTCTTACACTGCGCTCGTGATCTCCTCAGCATTGCTGTAATACAGTTACAGCTAACCATTGTTACGAGCGGAGGGACTCCCTAAAGTTCATTCGTTTTCATGTTCCGTTGATTTATTATTTTTTAAGCGATTAAACTTCTTGAGAAGCTGAGATCTTTCTGCAGGAAAAGGACATTCCAGTTTTGGACAAACTGAGCTCGTTCTACCTTAAAAGGCTGTAACTCCGGGTCTGTTAACATGCTCTTGGGGTCCTTTTACAGCCCGGTACCTTGGCTGTGTAAGAAACCTGTCAATATCACTTACAGAACCGGAGGAGTGACCTGATTATAGTCATAAGCGCTGCGGAATAAGTTGGCGCTATACAAATAAAGATTATTATTATTATCTCATCATCTCCCATCCGTTGTCACATATGGAGTGACAATAGAGCGAAAAAAACTGAAGATTTGCTTATCTAACCACCGTTTAACCCTGCAGATGCTGCAGTCGCTGCCGAGCACGGCATCTAAATATTTTTACAGAAAAAAAATTTTTAAAGTTTTTTATTCCCTTTAAACAAAGCTTTAAAGATTGTAAAAAGATTTAAAAAACACCACATAATTGGTATTGCGATATCCATAACAAGCCGTAATATAAAGTATTACATTATTTATCCAGCACCGTAAATTCCATGAAGAAAACAACTAAAAAATGGCAAAATAGCAATTTACTGTTCATCTTGCTTCGGTAAAACAGAAATACAAAAATAATCAAATTCTTGGAAATATACGAATAAAAAGTAAAGTTATCGTGCAAAAACCAGGCCCGCATGCAGCTCTGTCGATGGAATATGCTCTGGTGTTGGAATGTAGCGCCACAGCAAGTGTGTGTGTGTGGGGAAAAAAAGTTGTGCAAAAGTAGTAAAACATTCTAAAACTTCATAATGATCTTTAGAATAAGGTAACTTAGTATTTATACCACAATATGAACACCTGTGAAAATAAATCCCCCCAAATAATGGGGAAATAGTTGTTTTTTCCCTCATTGACCCCCAATAGTAAAACTAATGCAATGCATTGTAATAGAGCCCAAACGGGTTCCTTTAAAAACTAGAGTTCATTCTACAAAATACAAATGTCCTAAAACTGACCAAAATAATAGTTATGAGGAAGGGGAAATGATTTATTGGTGTTTAAGGGTTAAATTAGCTGGGTCATTAACCCCTTAAGGACATGGCCCCCTTTCTTTCTTTTTTTTCATTTTCTTTTTTCCTCCTGCCTTTCACAAAAACATAACTCTTTCATTTACCCATCGCCGTCGCTGCATGAGGGCTTGTTGTTTTTTGCGGGACGAGTTGTATTTTTTAATGGTACTATTTAATGTACTGGAAATCTAATCTAAAAAAACCTGAATTCCGCCATCTTTGAGTGCGCCTTGTTGCCTTGTTGCCTTGTTGCCTTGTTTCTACGGCGCACACACTGCAACAAAAAGGACATGATAACTTTATTCTATGGGTCAGTATGTTTGCTACGATAACAAACTTATGGAGTTTTTTTTTTTTTCCTGTACTACTTTTGTTTGTTTTTTTCTTCAAAAATATAAAATTTTTAAAATTACTTTCTGTCGCCATCTTCTGACTGTAATAACGTTTTTTTCCCCATCGACCCAGTTGTGCGTGGGCTCATTTTGTGCAGGACGTCTTGTAGTTTGCATTGGTGCAATTTTGGAATACATAAGACTTTTTGGTCGCTTTTTCTTGGAGACAGGGTGACCAAAAAAGCACAATCCTGGACAACAACTTGCGATGCTTTGATTGTTCCTGCAGTATGATGTAATGCCATAGCATTACATCAGACAGTGATCGGGCAAGCATTCTATCAAGCCAGCCCACTGGCATGGCTTCATGGCCATTCTGCCATGACAGCCCTGGAGCCTTTCAGAAGTCCCCCTTCTGCCATGACACCCACACGGCTCCCTGCGATCTTATCGTAGGGGGGGGGGGGGGTGTACGGGGTCCTGGAACATCAGCCGGGGGATTTAAATGCCGCCGTCAAAATTTAAAGGGCATTTAAGGGGTTAACACATCCAATGAGCCGCGTAATTTATTTGAGCTGTTGCCAGCGGGTGTCGGCTGTAAGAAACAGCCAGCACCCGTGTTGAATGGAGGGAGATCGCACGATCTCCCTTCATACATCCCCAGACGCTGCAGGATGTAACTGTACGTCTTATAGCATTAAGGCAACTGATTTCTGTGCCAAATATAAATTCCAAATCCACAATACAATGACATTTTCCTGTTTAAGGGGTTTACTATTGAGCTGTCCTCAGGATGGGACATCAGTTGTTGTTCAGCCGGGGACCCCGGTGATCAGCTGTTATCCGGCCCTCGGTCATTGTGGACGGAGACGGAAGTTGGCAGCACCGTACCCATTGCAGCAGCCCAGGTTGGTACTGCAGACAAAGCTCTAATTAAATGTAATGCCATACCAACCCGGCCGCCTGCACTGCGGATGGAGCCGTCAGCTTCTGGCTCTGTTTGCACTGACCGTAGGCCTGATATCTGCTAATCAACTAATGATGACTTATCTTAAGGGCAGCTCATCAATAGCAAAGTCCTGGGAAACCTTAACATGTTTAAAGTCTAATTAAGATTGTAAAAGTGATTACTTCCTGGGTCACGACCTCCCAGAAGTTTTACATCGGTCACCAGCAGCTTCTCAAAAGGAATTTAAACTGGGGTCATAAGTTTGAATGCGAGCAGAGATGATAAGGTGGTCGCACACACACAATGGCTGTCCGCCGAAGAAGCCAAGGAGTAGAAGGAAGAGAGAATGCAATGGCTGAATGGGACTGTTACTCAAGAAGATGGACCACCCTTTATGTACTTGTGTCAGGAGAGCCGGTAATGGGGATGTTTACAACTTACTAATGGATGATACTCTGAAGGAGCAGCAGGGGTCAAAGAAGGCAGATGCTGTCGCTTTTCTTTTTAGTGTGCCCCTCCCTCAGCAGCCATGGCATGATCCTGTCCATCAGCAACTCCCATTGAGGTGCCAGTTTGCTTCCTGGCAGAGATCCTGGAGAAGTAGGAAACTGGTGAAGGGACAGCACATCTCAATAGGAGGCAGTGATGAACGGGATTGCATCATGTGCCAGTCCATCAGTGGCCATTTGCAGGATAGAGGGCAGCATTCAGAGAAGGTGAGGGGTTGGTCCAGCATCAGCACCCGGCAAACCTGCGCAGGTGCCGGGCCCCACTGAACCTGAGGGGACCCACTCGGGTGAGATCAATGCGTTCCTTGTCCTTTGAGATCAATTGTATCCACGCCTTTTAGATGCAGATACAATTGAATAAGGCAGAAGAACTGCAGGAAGCTAATCGCTTCCTGTTCCACCGCCCCGCCACCTTCTCTGTCAAGCAGGTGGTGCAGTGATGTCATCCAGTGGGGTTCAGGTGAGTAAGTTTATTATTTTACTGCCAGGGTACAGTATTGCCTTACTAAGTGCTCCAGGGACACAATGGAGCCTTTTTAACTACTCTTTGGGGGCCTATAAATGACTTGGGCATAGTGGAGCCTATAAATGACTCAGGGTGACTGTCGCCCAAGGGCCCATGTAAATCTGGAGCCAGCCCTGGCGAGGGAACATGACTGCAAGACAAAGGAAACCACTGGTCTTCTTAATATTATATATTGGTAAGTTCTAAAGGCCTTTAGTACCTGCCTTCCTGACTTGACTGTATATAAGGTAGTCAGCCATGGTCCGACCACTGGGACCCCTCCAGTGATGCCAAGACCAGTGTTCTTGAATGCCCCATGTGAATGAAGTGGGACTTTGCGTATGTGTGACTGTCACTGCAATCACTGACCCGTTGATAAGCACACAGCGCCTATCTTGCAAAGAACACCGCTGAGCGTAGTGGTCAGCGCAGAAGCACAATCCCTAGACCAGGGCCAGGAGGCAGCAGAACACGGCTCATATACGTACTTCAACTCCAGGGATCCCAGGCAACAGCATTCAATCCACTGCTGGGGTCGTCAGCAGGACGTTCCCTATCACTGATCCCAGCCAACCCTTGTCTCCACCCATACTGTCAATGGAGACGAGATACACCAGTACCAATCACTTCTATGGGACAGGCGGAGATCGATACGCTTGGCTTTCTCTCTCTATCTCATAGAAGTGAATGGAGCAGTGGTTGATCATGTGCACTGCCGCTCCATTCACATGGTGCATTTGGGTGGTTTGGTTTTGGCATCGCTGAGGGTCCTTGTGCTTGACCTCCATCCATCAGAGATTTGTCCCCTATCCTGTGGGTAGCAGATACATTTTTTTTGTTGAAAAAAAACTTTTAAGGGGTTGCCTGAGTTTAAAAAGCTTGGCATGCTCTAAAATAACAAGAGTCAATGCCTACCTCTCCTCTCCGCCCGGGAAGTAGTGGAGCGGCTCCCGAGAATCTCCCATTGTCAGCTCTGACTGGTAGTTGGCTGAATGCTGGAGCCAGTCAGAGGCCGTAGTGCCATCTTTTGATCTCTTGGCATCAGCACTTGGCGTTCTGGGTGCCATGATGCCACGAGTTCAGAATGGGACACCAAGTCCTCTGATTGACTGCAGTGGTCACCTGACTTCCAGACAGCGCTGACAGCGGGGGGTTCACTGGAGCCTCTCCGCTGCCTACAGAGAGGAGAAGAGAGGTGAGCAGCCATTCTTTTTTGTTATTTTATAACATGCCTTGACATTTAACCCCTTCCCACAACAGAACTTTCCTGCAAATGTTAACTCCCAGGTGTTTTTGCAGTGTGAACTGATGTCCTATGAATGGCACCGACTCACGCCATCCGCAGCAGGAGCCAACTGTAACTGGTAGATGGCCTCCTGCTTGTTAACCCCTTACATGCTGCAATCAAAGCCATATGTACCCCAAAGTGGTGCCAATAAAAACTACAGCTCATCACGCAAAAAGCAAGACCCCACAGAGCTCTGTCCATGGAAAAATAAAAAAGGAATGGCACTTTGAATACCAAAAATTTTTTTTTCCCAAAAAAGGGTTTTTACAGTGCAAAAGTTGAAAAACCTAAAAAAAAGATATAATTTTGGTATTGTAATCGTACCCACCCCCAAAAAATGTATCTTTAACATATATGCTGTATGATTAAAGCTGTAAAAAACCCCAAATCAATGGCAGACTTTGTTTTTTTTCCACCCTCCAAAAAAGATTAATAAATAGAGATGATGGAGCCTACTTGGTGAGGCAGTTACTCTCTCTCTTCCCCGCAGCCCACCCGAGCCTGCTCGGATCACTAAGCAGTTACTCGAGAAGAGCCATGCTCGCTCGAGTAACTGCCTTACCAAGTAGGCTCGCTCATCTCCATTAATAAAAATTCAACAATACCCAAAAATGGTAGCAATAAAAACTACAGCCTGTCACTCAAAAATCACATTCTACGGAAAAATAAAAAAAACTATGGCTTTTGTAAAAATTGGAGATGAAAATCCGAAAAAAATCGTCACGTTCCTAGGTTCACATTAAGCTGTTAGTTTGTGTCCCATACTGGATTGTGTGCAATAGAAATAATGTAAAAATAGATTTAGAGTTTTTGGATCGTTTTCATGTTTCCATATTTTTGAAATAAAAGTTCCCCCCCAGAAGCGGAACCTGCTGCTGCTAACCGCTCTCTGCCCCGTCACGTCCCCGGTGCTTCACCTTGCCTCTTGACTTCCTCCTGTCCTCTTCCTTCTCTCCACCCCCATTGCTCAGACCCTTTATTAATGACCCCCCATCACAAGCTCTGTTCAATGTTACAGGCTGTCGGAGAGCCAGAAAAATCCTCAAGATTCACAAGCAAGAAAAAAACTATTTTACCAGCTTCCTATTCCCAGGAGCAAAGTTTATTTCCTGCAGAACCACACAGAGCTGTCCGGCTGCAGAGCCGCAATCCTGAAGGTAATGGGAAGATGTCCGAGGGATGTCCTACATGATTAATATCCCAACATGAGCCCTTTTTCCTGTGTCATCATTCATTGCACGGAGAGACTTAGTACTAACACGCTGGGGGTCAGGTCATGTATGAAGCTGTCAGCGCTGAGAAGTGATGGAAAACAAATGGAGCCGGGCCTTACTCCAGATCTATTACCTGCTCCGTCATGTATGATAGGCAGGAGACCCCAAGCCTTTGTTCATGAGGCAGAGTGTCAAATGGAGCCCCCCATCCCCTCCCATGCAAAATTACCCACTCGTTTTAAGCATTGAAAGCGCCAATACATAAGATACCCAACACATATTTGAACCATTGAGGCTTGTCTGAAGTGTCAGAATAATGGTGCCCCCAATAGTGACCACGATATTTAGTGACCCCAATAGTAATCATGATGCCATTGGTTGTCCCAGTAGCAAGCTTGTCCCCATAGTGGCTGCTTTAGTAATAGTGACCCCCATAGTAGTCCCAGTACTAATAATGCCCCCATTACTGGCCCCAGTGGTAATAGTGTCCCCCATAGTGACCCCAGTAGTAATAGTGTACCCTTTAGTGGCCTCAGTAGTAATAGTAGCTTCTCCTAGTGGCCCCAGTAGTAATGGTGACCCCCCCCCCCCTCCCCTCCCTTCCTCAAATCTTACATTTGTGACTTCTATAAACAGACGTTACCTGTTGTCTTCCAGGATGGACAAATCGTGGGGGTAGACATGGAGTGGAGGCCGTCGTTTGGTGGACTGGGCAAGCCTAATGTGTCACTTATTCAGTTGGCCGTAAAGGAAGAAGTGTTTCTCTTGGATATTTTGCAAGGAAATTTCCTCCAGAGCAGCGATCCAGGCGGGCGCTCGGAGCTCGTCACCTTCATAAAGGATCTGTTCGCTTCCAGTGGAATTAAGAAACTAGGTGAGAGAATGTTACTCTTGTGGTTGGTGCGATTGAGTAGACAAGTCATTTTGGATCTATTGGTTCCCTTTCCTGTCTGAGATGGGAATGCCTGCGTCTATAATCCGGCTATCCCGCCACACATTACGGAAATAACCAACCCCGCAGTTTTACGCTGTTTCTGTAATTTCCGTTGCCGCGAATGGGGGTCACGGAAACAGTGTGGCACAGTGAGCTACCCGCGGGAGTTACAGAAGCAGCTTGCTGTTCTATGCTGTTTCTATTACTCTCATTCACTTCAATGGGAGTCACGGAAACCACATAAGACTGCCGCCGTGGCTGTTTCCGTAATCCGCTGTGGGATCGCCTGATTACAGGCGCAGGTTTTCCCATCTCGGTTGTGAAAGCTGAGAAACACCCATGCAATGCCTTTTCGGTACCGCTGCAGTGTTACATTTTAATGCATGGTCTTGCAATGTCCCATAGGTTCCCCCCACGCTTTAAATATGGTTGCGTCTGGCGAACATCACATGGTTGGAATTATTACAAGGGTCTGCGATTTTTGCCCCCATTGGGAAACATTGAGATTTTGTGCAACAGTTCTGTCTTTCTGCAGGTTACGGCATGGTTGGAGATTTCCAAGGTCTGGATGCTACGGACGCCAGATTCCGAGGCCTTGAGTTGCGCAGCGTGGTCGATCTCTGTGAGGTACATAAGCAGGTGAGAAGATATTGGGTTGTATGACTAATTATCTAATCATTTGGGGGCCGGCCTTTGGCCCCCGCATAAACCCTGGGAACAGATGCTGGCGGAGAGGGACCACCGAATATACATGCAGCCTGGAATAAAGTAGGCCTGGTTATGGCTGCTGTACAGAGAGACATTTTCTTTAACCCCTAAATGACAAGTGTTTTGGTTCCCTACCAGCAAACCCTTTTAGCCATTTTCTTTATCTGGTGTTTATCTGCCCCGTTTTAATGTTCTCTTAGGTTATCAAAATATTTGGGGTGAAGCGTCGGGCCACTACCACCATTTTTATACATTTGTCCCCCTCTTGTCTTTATTAAGAATCGCGAGTACAAAAAGTAAAACGATTAAAAAAATATATATTATAGTTCTTATTTTTAAATTTGCAAGTTTACAGTAAAGTCTAACAATGGCGAGGGGACCATGGCGATGGTTTGGGATGGCGTGGGCGATGGTTTGGGATGGTGTGGGCGGTGTTTTTTTTTTGTATTTTATTTAAAACATTTCCCTTATTTTTACTTTTTTTTCAACATATTTGTTGCCCACTTCATTGTGAAAGACCCCTGAGGGACATTCATGCTGTCATATTTCCACTGTTTCTGGCGTATTTACGGGGGGGCCTCAGATACAGGTGACCTTAGTCCCCAGCAGAGCTGCCATGACAGGGGCGCAGTTCACTGGAGGCAGCCTTACTGCAGCCTCCTCTATTCACTGCATTGATTATACAGCCCGCACCCGTCCCGCTCCTGCTGGGTTGCAGCAGCTTTAACCCCTTAGTGACTGGCTTGTTTTGCATCTTAATCACCAAGCTGTTTTCATTGTTGTATTGTCCCATAAGTTTTTTTTTCCTTACTTTTTTGTCACTCTAGCGATACGAGGGCCTGAGTTTTGCCGGATAAGTTGTAACTTTTAATGGCAGCACTTTGGGGTACGTAGAAGGTGTTGTAAAACTTTTATTAATCTTTCTTCTTTTAATTATGGGTTAGGGGGCGGATATAAAAGAAACTCAGAAATTCCATCATTGTTGTGTAGGTTTTGTCTCATTGATGTTCACTGTGCGGTAACATTATGGCGTTACTCTCTGGATCAGCACAATAATAATAACACGTTTATGGACTTTTTTGCATGTGTTACTACTCTTGCACACTAAAAACCCTTAAAGTCAAATAGTGTCTCTGTTGCCACAAGACCCAGTCCAACTACAGCAATACCAAACGGAGGTTTCTCAATTCCCGGCCACTACAGTAGGAGCTCAGCTATCTGACCTGCTGAATGGCAGGAGCTTTAAAGCCGCGCCGTAAACGGACTATAGCGCGGGTTTAAACCCAGGACCAAGCGCCATATATGAATTCACAGTGGCTCATATTTACTGCCCAGGACTGTGCGCCGTACATGCCTGGCACATACCAGTAAAGAGGTTAAGAAAATTTAGCTTTTATGGACCCTGAAGTGAAGACGTAACAAGCAGAGAAAAACGGGTAAACCAGAAGTAAAGTGGCAAAGTAAGAGGGGATATTATGTGTATTACTGTGACCAATCCTGTACATACATATTATTGTACTCCCCAACAGATTCAGCGTAACCTCAATAGACCGAGAGCGCCCAGTGCGCCAGTGGAGGTCCTGGCAGACGCATCCGGGGATGACTGCATCCAGCAGCCAGAGAAGGGGCTCAGTTTGCTTGTAAAAGATGTCTTGGGAAAACCCCTGGATAAGACAGACCAGTTGTCTAATTGGGACAGGCGGCCACTTCGAGAAGATCAGGTTATCTACGCAGGTCTTTATCATCTTGTCTTCCATCACGCTGATTGTAGTGCTAGTGTTTTCGCTAGAGCAATGTTAATTTCCAATCAGATTGGCCACATTAACCTGTGGTTGCACTGACATTTTTACATTTGAAGCAATAGCCAAAAGAACTGGTGATTTGGCGCAACTCTCCAAATATAGATGATTATTAGTTTTGCCCTGTTCCATAGATCTTTGGGATTCCCCTTCACATTTGGCACCTTGCAATCCTTAGCTCTCCAATTGTCTGTATATTTTAACCAACCGAACTGATTAAGTGTGACCCAAAACGCGTTTCCCCATGCTAGCTGCACACGTTTAAAAAAGGACAAGTTTCTCACTGATCTCTAATATTCATCTACATTTAAAGTGTTGCGCAAAATCACCAGTTCTTTTGGCTGTTTCTTTCTGTGCATTTACACCCACTTAGGTGGTGCGTTATCTGGTAGGCAGCACCTCTAATACTCCAAGGACTAATGGAAGCTCCACAGTCAGAGAGGGCTAGAAGGCTGGAGGAGTGTTTAAACTACGGACCGGAGGGGAGGGCAAAAAGATAAATAGGGGGGTAGACAGTGTAGACAGCGACCTGGGACCAAGTAATGGGAATGGGGGTCAAGCAGGCGGTGGGGTTAGTACGGTTAGAACTGACAGATCAGCCAATAGTACCATTAGTAGCAAAATGAATATAAAGATCAACAACAACCGTGTAAGTTATATGGCAACGAATGCAAGCAGTCTGATCAGTAAAGTGGGTGAGCTTGAAGTGAGAATGACTGATGAAAATTACGATATTGTGGGAATAACGGAAACATGGCTTGATGATTAGTGCGATTGGGTGGTGAATTTACAGGGTTGCAATCTCTTCAGACGAGACCGTGAGGAACAGAAAGGGGGAGGCGTATGTCTGTATGTTAAATCCTACCTAATGCTAAGGCTACAAGAAGATATAGGTGCCGGAGAAGAACGGGTGGAATTTCTGTGGGTAGAAATACAGGGAGGAACAAATAACAAAATCCTGATAGGGGTTTTCTATAGACCATCAAGAGCAACAGAAGAAACTGAAACCTTACTATTAAGGCAGATAGAAGAGGTGTCAAACCGCAACAAAGTAATTATCATGGGGGACTTTAATTATCCAGATATAACATGGGAGAACAAAACCTGCAAATCTCACAGGGGTGATAAGTTCTTGAGAACAATTACAGATAACTACCTTATCCAACTTGTGCAGGAGCCAACGAGAGGGAGGGCCATTCTGGACTTAGTACTAACTAAGAAACCGGACCAAATAAAGGGGGTACAGGTTGAGGGGCACTTGGGAAATGGTGACCACAATATAATCAATTCAAACTCGCTACCTTCATCCACAAAGCCCTCCACAGTACAGCGCCACCCTATATCGCCTCCCTCATCTCAATCCATCAACCAGCCCGGGCTCTCCGCTCTGCTAATGAAACCAGACTGAGCGCCCCTTTAATTCGAACTTCTCATTCCCGCCTCCAAGACTTCTCCAGAGCAGCACCGGTCCTCTGGAACGCACTACCAAAGGCTACCCGAGCAATCCAGGACTCGCAGAACTTCAGGCGTGCTCTAAAAACGCACCTCTTCAGGGAGGCATACCGCATTCCCTAAACAAACCTCTCTGTACTCCGCCTGATAACATGCTCCCTGACCTACTGACTGCAATCCCTGCTAGCCATCATAAACCGCTCCTGCAGTCACACCGTTTCTGCCGTCACACGGCTAAATGTCTGACCATTGTCTATGTGTATAGCATCGCTCACTCTCCACCTCGCCATACCGTGCACATCTCCAGCCCCTTTACCCTCTGTATCACCCCATTACTTGTAGTATGTAAGCTCGTTGGAGCAGGACCCTCACCCCTATTGTTTCCATCAACTGATTACTATATGTAACCGTGGTTCTGTAATGTTTGTATTTTGTCTTTCTGTATTCCCCCGTCTATGTAAGTGCTGCGGAATATGTTGGCGCTATACAAATAAAGATTATTATTATTATTATTATTAATCAACTTCCAGCTGTCATTCAATAAGAAGCCTTATCAGGGAGCGACAAACAAACTAAACTTTGGTAAAGCAAAATTTGATCAGCTTAGAACTACTATCGGTAACATTAATTGGGACAATATCCTCAAAAATATCAGTACAGAGAACAAATGGGAGGAGTTTAAAAGGATCCTAATCACCTCATGTGAGCAGTTCATACCCTCTAAAAATGAAGGAACTTCAAGTAAAAGGAAACCGATGTGGCTCGACAAGACGGTAAGAGAGGCAATAAATGAAAAAAAGAAAGTGTTTAAACTACAAAAAACAAGAAGGCAGCGAAGAAGAACTAAAATCATACAGGGAAAAAACTAAATATGTAAAGGAAAGATAAAAACTGCCAAGGAGGAGGCAGAAAGACTGATCGCCAAAGAGAGCAAAAACAGCCCCAAACTATTCTTCAATTATATAAACAGTAAAAGAATTTGCACTGAAAGCGCTGGCCCTTTAACAAATAATGGAGAAACCATAGAAGACGTTGGGAGGAAGGCAAATCTATGACATGTTTCTTTTTCATTTGTGAATACGCTTGGGAAAAAAACTGTCACACGAGATGAAATCGATGGGCCCAGATGGAATACACCCAAGAGTTCTAAGGGAACTAAGTGATGTGATAGCTAGACTGCTATTTCTTATATTTATGGACATTATTGAGACCAGGGTTGTACCACTAGATTGGCGCATTGCCAGTGTGGTTCCAATATACAAAAAGGGGTCTAGAAGTGAGCCTGGTAACTACAGGCCGGTAAGTCTCACTTCAATAACTGGAAAAATATTGGAGGGGTTTCTGAGAGACGCCATCCTAGAATACCTCAAGGAGAACAGTATAACTCCTCACCAGTATGGGTTCATGAGGGGTCGTTCATGTCAGACCAATCTGATCAGCTTCTACGATGAAGTAAGCTCTAGGCTGGACCTGGGAGAGTCTATTGATCTCGTATATCTGGACTTCTCTAAAGCATTTGACACCGTGCCACATAATAGGTTGATATATAAAATGAGAAGCTCGGATTGGGTGAAAACGTGTGTATCTGGGTAAAGAACTGGCTCAATGGTAGAAAGCAGAGGGGGGTAATAAATGTTTCGTACTCTGATTGGGCCACCGTTGCTAGTGGGGGCCACAGGGTTCAGTATTGGGCCCCATTCTGTTCAATATATTTATCAATTACCTGATAGAAGGACTGCTCAGTAAAATATCAATATTTGCAGATGGAGCAACCAATGCCAGTCAGCTGCTGCAAAAGCTAATAGTCTTGGGGTGAAGTAAAAGAGGTATAGGGGCGAGGGACGAGAACATTATCATCCCACTATATAAGGCACTTGTCAGGCCTCACATGGAATACTGCGCATAGTTCTGGACTGCTGCGCTCAGGAAGGATGTTACAGTGCTTGAGGGGGCTCAAAGAAGGGCAACTACATTAATAAATGGACTGGGAGGACTGGAATACCCAGAGAGGCATCAAAACTGGGATTATTCACCCCGGAAAAAACACGGCTAAGGGGCGATCAAATAACTATGTATAAATACATGAGGGGACGATACAAGGATCTCTGCCATGATCTGTTTATACCCAGGATTGCGACGGTAACAAGAGGGCATCCGCTACGTCTAGAAGAAAGCCGGTTTCATCACCAACACAAAAGGGGGTTCTTTACTGTAAGAGCAGTGAGACTGTGGAACTCTCTGCCTGAGGACGTGGTGACGGCAGGATCCATAGAGGAGTTTAAGAGGGACTGGATGTGTTTATAGAGCAGAAGGATATTACAGGATATAGACATTGGGTGATCAGCGGGTTGTTGATCTCAAATGTTGACCCAGGGATTACTCTGGCTCCCATTATGGAGTCGGGAAGGTTGGCTTCCTCTGGATCAACAAGGGGTTGAAACAGGCTGGACTAGATGGACATTCTCTTCATTCAGCCTAACATACTATGTTACTATGTAGCTTTTCATTAGTTGTACCACAATCATTCAGGTTTTCCTCCATCTTCGCATTCTTACCTTTGAGCATCCTTGGGATATGCTCCCACAAAGCAGTTTTTCCGCTGCATATCCGTATATGCCCAACACAAATCATCCCCCATCACTATCTGAAGCTCCTCCCGGGATGGAGGCAAATCCCTCCACATATATATGGGAATCTGGTGGGAGGCGGCCGCGGAGGGGGGCTGCAGTCATGGAGGCCAAAGGGGCCACACCGGATGGGAAGATGTGAATAAGCCCGAATTTCATCCCCTTCTGTGTGCGTCCCAATACGTTTGTCAGCACAGTGTATAAATGAGAGTCCTGCCTGTTGGTCTGGTACTTGCTACGCTTCAGTTTAGTGGGTGCACAATGTTTGATTGGTGGGGTTCTGATCTCTGCAGGTAAACAGTATGAAGGGGCCAGATTCATCATTTACACTGATGCTGCAGCTCCTCCATATTTACTGGGAAACTCCTTAAAAATGCTCTGTACTTACGACAGTCTTTTTTTCATTGTAGGGGGCCAAACTAATTACGTTTACTTTTTCATAATCCTATTAGGCATTCTGTATAGTATACATATAAAACTTATTTCCCAATGGAATGACGTTTCCTTACTTGTCTTTGCCCCAGCTGCCGATGCCTATTGCCTACTGGATGTGTTTGAGACCCTGTGCCATGCCCCGGATGAGTTTGGGTTGAAGCCAAATTTCTATGAAGTCGCCAAAGGCCAGGCTTCACCAAAGAAGGGTATAGGAAGATCTCCACGCCAGAAGGAGTCTGGAAGATCTCCACGCCAGAAGGAGTCCGTGCCGAAGAATAAGGTATGAGTATGGGCAATAAGACATGTTTTTAGGGCACAAGCTAGTCAGATGCCTTATGTCTTTCCATTTCATTTATTAGACCTTTAATATACCTGCATGCTTTACTTCCTTCTATATACAATGGGACATAAATGTTATTTCATGCACTTGCCGTTTCGATATCCGTAATTGCTTGCTGCATCAGAACCTTCTTGGACCTCAGTATAGCAGCATAGACATGCAATGTTAACGGCAGCTTCAAAAACGCCAACATAAAAGTCCTTTGATTTATGAAGTGATTCTTCACATTTTAAAGGGGTTGTCCAGTTGTAAACTATCAATGGCCTATCTGTAGGACAGGCTATCTATAGTAGATCAGCAGGGGTCTGCCACCTGGGCCCCCCACAAACCAGATGTTCACAAGATCAGTGTGCTTGTAATGTACACTGAACTGATTTCTACAGGAAACAGACACCTCTGTTCCCACTGCAGTGGCCAGACTTGCAGGCAAAGTTACCAATGAAATTAATGGCCTGTAATACCAAGCCTTGGCCACTGCAGTAAGAATGGAGCTCTCTGCTTCCTGCAGAAATCGGCTGCATGCATGAGCACGCTCACCCAGCAAACTGCTAATCAGTGGGGCTCCTGAGTGGCGCACCACTATGACCTACTATTGATTGGCCTATCCTCCATTGGTAGTTCACAGCTGTACAACGTCCAGGCTGATGTTCAGCTTCGACCACCTTTTGTGGTTGTTTCCTCTTGCTGGATGAAGCACAGCTTTACAGCCACTCATTGAACCGGTCTATGTAAAAGTAGCAGTGACACCCCTCAAACTTTGTAAATGGAGCAAAAAGATCATTGAAGTTGCAATCTGGTATCTGCTGTACGTATGACTTGTATACCGGACTGCATTACATGGACTTACAGGAAAAAAGATGCTAATTAACGTTTGTCTTGTTGTCCTAGACTGCGGAACCTCCACCCAAAGTCATCCCCCCAAATAGTTCTCCTCAGACTAAAGCTCTCTCCCCCCGGGAGTTCAGTGTCATCTGTGACAATATGCTGCAGGGTTTGGGACGGTACCTGCGTTGTTTGGGCGTCGACGTCTTAATGTTGGAGAATGATGACGACCATAGGAAAGCAGCAGAGGTAAGCCCCATCCAGGTTCAGCTTATTCACCATCTGCTATTGAGGGAGTTCTGACCTCATCTGCGGTTCTCTCCAAAGACAACACTTGCTACCATCCATGTCTCCCCCATGCGTTATTCTCCCTTGGAGTCTGTGGGACGAATGGAGACCGATGACAGCAATTGTGATCTAAATAAGGCCGGCTTTACACATCCAGCACTTGTGGAATCTGAAATCCCCCCATGAAGTGCAATACAATGTTGGTGAATGAGGTTACAACAAACCCCGTTCACTGCGGTTTCTCCACTTGCTGCAGTGTGTCCGCCGCGCCGTGTCCGCCGCGCCGTGTCCGCCGCGCCGTGTCCGCCGTGTTGTGTCCGCTGCAGATTTAATTCATGGCAATGCATTCATGACTAAATTCTGCATAAAAATCAGCAATGAGAAGCCAAATTTCTTTGCTGATCTCATTATGGATTTGTATTGTCATTTTTGCGCAGTGTGTGAAATCAGCCTTAGGCTCCTAGGAGAGTTCTCTGCAACCATGACTGTCCAGCCAAACTACAACCCTCTTGCGGCTATCGGCACAGGCTGGGGGTTATGGTCTTCCTGCTATTGAAAACCACCGAACTAGTAAATAATTGCAAAAGAAAACTGTCCCTGTCTGCATGAATCCTGTATCAGAGGAAAGCGTTGGTCACACAGCCATTCAGTGTTGTCAGTCACTGAATGGCTGTGATTGGCTCATCAAGTGCCGTCTGGAGGCGGGGTATTCAAAGCCCCGTCACCAGCAGAAGCTCAGCTGTGAGACAAGGAGTGTCTCGTGTGTGTGTGTGTGGGGGGGGGGTTGCGGTTTAGCTAGTTCCTGTTTTCGGGGGAGGTCTTATATTTCAAGCATCCCCTGAAAACCCAATAGGTCTTACTATCGGGGTAGGACCCATTTTCCAGGAAACACGGTAGTAATGTTATTTTCTTGTAATACAGATCGCAAGGCGAGATGGGAGGGTCATCCTTACTTGCGGCCTGCCTTTCCAAACGGTGAGTCTGAAAATGATGATCCTGAGTTACATCCTGCATTATTATCCTCCAGAGCTGAACTCACTATTCTGCTGTGGAGTCACTGTGTACATACATTACTTATCCTGTACTGATCCTGAGTTACATCCTGTATTATACCCCAGAGCTGCACTCACTATTCTGCTGGTGGAGTCACTGTGTACATACATTACTTATCCTGTACTGCTCCTGAGTTACATCCTGTATTATACTGCAGAGCTGCACTCACTATTCTGCTGGTGGAGTCACTGTGTACATACATTACTTATCCTGTACTGACCCTGAGTTACATCCTGTATTATACCCCAGAGCTGCACTCACTATTCTGCTGGTGGAGTCACTGTGTACATACATTACTTATCCTGTACTGACCCTGAGTTACATCCTGTAGATCTTTTATTATAAAAGTATGAAACATAACAATAAAAGTAAACTGTAACAATAGTAAATAATAATAATACCACCGTATACAGAGATAAGGCCCTTCACCCAGAGTCCATGGTCCACAAACAAAAGAAACCCCATGTCTGGACTCCCCTCCCCCCTGCCGCACACTCGCACACACACTCAAAGCAAAACACAATATACCTAAAAGAAGAGCATCCAGCTATCCAGAAGAGAAAACTAAAACTAAAACTCCAGGTCCAGCCGTACCGCACTGAAACCCCATCATAAACAAAATTAGGCAATAACGTAAACATAACATATATATATATATATATATATATATATATATATATATATATATATATATATACCAATAATTAACTAAATATGAAAATAAAGACCAAGCCAACCGGCATACAAAAATAACTAAAGAAATAGTTTTTCAAAAATTTTTTATTTTTTTTTTATTTATTTATTTTTTTTTGGGTCCCCAGTGCAGCTCGGGGGCCATGCCTGCTCCATCAGTCCGTGCCCAGATTTCAAAAGTTCAGGACGTGCCAAGCCACACCAGGGGTTTTTTTTTTTTTTTTAATATATATAAACTGTACAACACTCTGCCTGCCGCAGCCTGGGGGCCATGCCCGCTCCACCAGTCCGTGCCCAGAGTTCAATGTTCGGGACGTGCCAGGCTACGGCTCAAGGCGTGAAACCACTCCCCCCCAACCCCCCACCCAACCTAACTACCACCCAGAACGTGAATATATACATATAAAACATACAATAACCAATATACATGACATACACGATATATTAACATAACCCGAAAGCCTAAGGTCGGCTCACCTGCAGCCCTACTTCACTCCATTTTGCCCAAATCAAAACAAAAAGCTTTATGGTGCACTCACAGCCCGCCACCGGGATTGGAGATGATAAGCCGGGCACAGACATCACAATGTACTATCCCTTGCATTTTCTCCCTATTCTTTCCCTAATTTGCCCTAGACTGTCCTTAGTCTGCCCCTCAGTCTGACCCTTCATGGAAACCTGTCCCTGCCCTATCCCTCCTCTCTCCCTATCCTGTCCCTATTCTCTCCCTACTCTGCCCCTAGAAAATTAAGAAAAACAAACTGTCCCTAACGAAATACAAGCCCTCTCCATAGGAGAGAAGCTTTAGATGTGCCCAGCCTCTCATACTCCAAAGAACGCACCTTCACCAGGTCACCCAGGATGTTCCTACATACCGTATCCACGGGGAGGACTTTCAGCTCCGTCGAGATTAAACACCGTGCACTCCAGATGTGGAACCTGACCACTAGGCTAACTAGAAATAAAGTGCAGCGGTCCCTGCCACCAAGGCCTCTGAACGCTCCATAAGCCCACTCCGCATAGGAGAGGTGTGCCAGCTGAGGCCAGCCTATGGAGACCCCTACCCGTTGGTATACCTCTGTATTAAAGGGGCACTGAAGCAGGAAATGCTCCATGCTTTCCAGCACGTCGCTGCACTCCTGACGGGGGCAACCCCTGTCAATCAGAGGCCTGCTCTTCAAGTTACCCCTTACATACAGTCTCCCGTGAAAGCAGCGCCAAGCCAAGTCCCAAAACTTCACGGGGACCCGGGTTGAATTCAGTAAACGTAACCCTCCCTCCAGGTCCCGACTTGGGCAGTCCTTGAGCGCCAGGGGCTTCTGGAAATGGGTCAACAGGACTCTTTCGTCGAGGAGCCTCCTCGTCAGAGTCCTGATCTCCCACATCCCCAGACCCCACCGGCGTATCACCTTCAGAACCAAGGTAGCGTAAGCCGGGAGATGTCCGTGCTGCGTGCGAAGGTCCTTCACTCGCCCTCCTGTCTCCCATTCCTGGAAGAAGGGCCGAAACCATCCCCTGCAGGAGTAGACCCACGGAGGAGCCCTCTCTTGCCAGAGGTTGCCTATGTTGATCTTAAAAAAAGTGTTTACAAGAAACACCACGGGGTTGACCATAGACAACCCCCCTAGTCTCCTCGTGCGGTATGTAACATCTCTCCTGATCAGGTTCAACCTATTCCCCCACAACATTAGGAAGAACAGGTTGTAGACCCGAGTCCAGAGAGGTTCTGGCAAAATGCATACGCTGCCCAGGTAGATGAATAACGGGAGCAGGTATGTTTTGATCAGGCTAATTCTTTCCCGAAGGGTCAAAGACCAACCCTTCCACTGATTTACCTTGTGAGTTGCACCATCCAGCCTGTCCACCCAATTTTGCATGGGGTAATCCCCCTGGCCGAATTTGATGCCAAGTACTTTTGCTGAAGTTTGGGGCACCGGAAGAGTGTCCGGGAGATCAAACACAGGATCCCCCCTTCCTAACCAGAGACTTTCACACTTATCCCAGTTGACCATAGACCCGGAAGCTTCCGAGTAGCGGTCCACCTCCGACACCACAAACTCCGCCTCCTCTCTCTCGAGGACACGAAGAGCGTGACATCATCGGCGTATGCCACTGCCCTCAGGGTAGCCTCCGGCACCGCCCGGTCCATCCCGACCCCTGCTATAGGTCCACAATCAACCCTCCTAAGGAAGGGATCTATCGCAAACGCATACAACAGGGGGCTTAGAGGACAGCCCTGACGGACGCCGGACCCCACCTCAAAAGGGCGGCCGGGCCAACCGTTCACCAGCGGGAAAGTCTCAGCCCCTGCATACAATGTTCGCAGCCAATCAACAAACCCCACTGGCAGGCCGTATCTCAGAAGGACGGACCAGAGGTACTCGTGATTAACCCGATCAAACGCTTTGGCCTGATCCAAGGACAGCAGGTACCCCTCCCAGTGACCAGCCCTACCCTGCTCCACTGCCTCCCGGACACCGAGAACAGCGCTAAAGGTGCTACGGCCTGGAACAGAGCAATGCTGCGCCCCCGAGAGGAGCCGGGGTGCAAACTTGACCAGCCGATTAAACAGCACTTTGGCCAGAACCTTCCTGTCCGTATTGAGAAGTGCTATGGGACGCCAGTTCTCAATATGGCTCGAGTCTTTACCTTTTGACAGAATGATCAAGGCCGACCTCCTCATTGACTTTGGCAGAGTGCCCGAGGAAAGACACTCATTTAATACCTCCGTCAAGAGGGGACTCAAGAGGTCCCTGAAGGTCTTATAATACTCGGATGTTAATCCATCCGGACCTGGCGACTTTTTGGGCCGGAGCCCATCAATCGCCAGTCTAACTTCCTCTTCTCTGATCTTTTCTGTCAAAACGCCAAGAGAGGTGTCTACCCCTGGCCCAGGGACAGCTTCAGCCAGGAAAGCCGACATCACTTCCGAATCTAGATCCCTCTTTCCCAAGAGTTGCGAGTAGTAGGATCTGACGACCTCCAGAATCCCTGATCTGGATCGATTCAGGGACCCCGTACTGTCAATCAGTCCAGTGACCACTTTACTATTCACTGACATCCTACAGTTTCTGTAAGGGTCGGGCGAGCGGTACTTCCCGAAATCCCTCTCAAAAACCAAGGATGCGTGTCTGTCATACTGGCACATCTTGAGTAAAGATTTCACTCTGGAGATCTCCTCGCGGCTACCTCCAGTCGAAACGAGATGTTCGAGTTTCCTCCTCAGGCCGTTGTACAGGCGGTACCTGTCCAGGCATCTGAGGTTGGAGAGCTCACGGAAGAACCTCGCCGCCCTCCTCTTGAACATCTCCCACCACTCTGACTTACTGCTACAGAGATCCAGTAATGGTACCTGGCTCTGCAGAAAATCCTCAAAGGACTGTCTTATCTCTGCTTCCTCCAGGAGTGATGAATTCAGTCTCCACAAACCTCTGCCCATCCGGGGGGTCTCTGCAACATTCAGAGAAAACAATATTAGACAGTGATCGGAGAATTCCACCTCAACAACGGACACTGGTGAAGAGATGGCTTCCTCCTTCAAATAAAACCTGTCTATTCTAGACCTGCTCTGACCCCTATAAAAGGTGAATCCCTCGTGGCCTGGGGTGTGCCGGATGTGGACATCCACCAGGCGAGCCTCGCTAGCTATGCTATTAAGTGCGACGCTGTCAAAAGTCAACCGCCTGTCTCCAGAGCCTCCCCTATCGCGGGCTCTTGTGACTGCATTAAAGTCACCTCCAAAGACAACTTGGCGGCTGGTAAAAAGGTAGGGCTTGATCCTCATAAAGAGACTCTTCCTGTCCTTTTTTGACTGGGGACCGTAGATGTTTACAAGTCTCAATTCTTGTCCCTTCATGAGGACATCTAAGATCAGGCACCTTCCCATTTCTAATTCAATAACTCGTCGGCATTCGACCGCTGCGGTAAAAAGGACCGCCACTCCGCTATACGGCTCGGCCGCAAGAGACCAGTAGGAAGGGCCTGACCTCCACTCCCTTTTTGCCTTATGTATGGCTGCCAAATCGGACAGCCTGGTCTCCTGCAAGAATAAAATGTCGGCTTCAACGCGGCCGAGAAAATCAAAGGCCGCAAATCTAGCCGTATCCGACTTAATGCTGGCAACGTTAATTGATGCCAGAGTCAGCGGAGTGGGTGCCGCCATCATGAGTGATTAAATTAGATGGCTTTCTTCCTCACACCCGCTTCTTCGGGGTCAGAGGAAAGCCCCTTGCTTCTTTTTTTGGACACAGATGTGTCCATAGCAGGGGATCCCCCGACCCCATCGTCCTTGTTTCCAGGCTCCAGAGTAGCCCCCTCCCCGGAAGGAACTATGCCTCCACGAGTAGGAGACTCAGCGCCCCCTGTTGACCCTTTCTTTGCCCCAGGCACCTTGCCCTTCGCTTCCCCCTCAGAGGAGGAAGAGATGTCTTGAAGGGCCCGGTACCTGTTGGAGAGTCCAACTGGAGGCGAGCTGGCTTCTCCTTCCAGTACTTTGCCAGGGGTGGGAGAAGATCTTGAATCCCCCCTTCGCTTTCTCCTAGTGGCACCTAGCTTACGCCGTTTCTCTAACCACCTCTTTCCTTCCTCATCCACACTCTCATAGTGGGAGGAATCTGAAGAGTTGGTATTTCTCTCCTCCCTCTGGATCCTCCTGTCCTCTTCATCCACTTCGCTGTCCCTCAAGGCCTCAGCCGCACAATTTGCTTCAGGAACAGGGGCCACCATTGACCCACCTGCTGTGGGCGCTCCTGTCAGCTCCCTGCTCCGTCTGCGTTTGTCCTGACGCCTCTGCTCAGCAGGCGTCTTTTGCCGGTTCTTCCCTGGCTCCTGAGCTCCTCCACCTCTGCTAGTCCCCTCACCCCCGGAGGCCGCACCATGGCCCCCATCCGTAGGGGCTGACACCGCATTGGCAAAGGAGCGTGGACAGCGACTGAATGGGTGACCGAGATCACCACACAGGTTACACCTAATCTCCGCACAGGAGGCGGCTAGATGACCCAGACCCCCACACAGAGCGCACTTCAAGGTCTTACAAGCGGCGCTCAAGTGTGAGGGGTCGCCGCACCTGTGGCAGAGCTTCGGCTGCCCCTGGTAAAAGGCCAGGATACGATCCCTGCCGAGGAAGGCTGCAGATGGAATGTGTGCCACTGAGTTACCTGAACGCTTCAGCTTGACCATAAACGTCCAGGCCCCGGACCATATGCCGTGCTCATCCCTGTTCTTTCTGGGCATGTCTGTCACCTCTCCGTATCGACCGAGCCACGTCATTATATCAAAACAAGAAAGTGACTCGTTACGAGTCAAAACGGTCACCTTCTTGACTTCGTTCTGGCGAGACACCACCTGGACGGCAAAGTCTCGCCAGCCGGGCTCGCTTTTCATCAGCTCGTAATTCCCCCAGAAGAGTTCTAGACCCTCTGGGCGAACGAAGCTGATGTCAAACTCAGACGTGCCGAAGGGATGGATTAGGGCAAAGATGTCAACCGCCCTAAAGCCCATCTTCAGTAGAAGCTCCACTACCCTCGCCCTCGGGGGGCATGTATCATTGCCCCTCCAACGAAGACGGACCACATTCCTACGACCTGCGTCCTGCCCGGGTGTTGGTAGGGACCATACGGTCTCCCCCCTTTGCTCTCGGAAGGCTCCTAAGCCGTGTCTCTCTGTCCAAAGAGATAGGTTCACCTCTCTTCCTCCAACTGTGATTGAACTCTCCCCCTTCCGTAGAGCCCCCAGGAGGCGCTGTTGCAATACGCCCTCTCTAGAGCCTGGAGACAAGGAGGACCCTTCCCCTCCAGCGGCGACACTGGCATAACTCCTACCAGCTGTCGTCGCCGCCGGAGGGGCGACTGGAACCTGTGATGTTCCCTGACCATCCCTAGAACCTGTGCCTATATTTACAGTAGGTGCCCCTGTGCTGAGAACAGTAGCTTCAGCCCGTACCTCCGAGTGCGTCGGAGCATCAGACTCGCGGGCTGCACCAGACACATCCACACCTTTCATACCAAGACCTTTCATTCCAAGACCCTCTGGACCGGACTTGGGGTTAGAAGCAGCTTTTTTATTTTGGGCCTTGGTAGACCTGGGGGGTGGCACTGCTGCCCCATCTTGCGCAGCTGCAACCACCGTAATGACCCCCCCATGGTCAGCACTCTGCATTCCGGCAGTATTAACATTTTTATTTTTGCTTTTTCCTTTACATTTGCCAGCAGCCTCCACATCACTGGGTGCCTGGGACCTAGGCTGGGACCTAGACTGAGGGACCCCTGTAGACCGACCTGTCGCACGGGGGACCCCCGATCCCGCAGCACCCTCCGCATCACTGGCCTTACTGGCGCTGGCAGTTCCGCCACTGCCAAACTCTTTTGCCACCTTGCCTTGTCCTGTGCTGGCCGCCCTGCTGGCTGTTTCTGTCACTGCACTAACTGAAACAGGGACAGGGGACCTGGCCAGTTTAACTCCTTTATCCCTGTTCCCATGTTCAAAACCCACTGCAGAGTCAGAAACCGGGGTTCTCAGGGTGGGGGTGCCCTGATCCGACTTTGCAGCCAAACCAGCGCCCCCCGTCACATACACAAATTTCTCCTGCACCAAATTCTTTTTTTTTCCTTTTTTCGCCTTGATTTTCACTTCCTCCTCTGGTAAATCATCACCAAACTGAAGGCTGCTCATATTAGGGGGGGATTCCAACAGCCTTATCTGCTGCATTATTAAAGCGCCCCCATCGCTTTTATCTTCTTCTGGATCAGAATCCCCGGAGGTTGCAGGCAGCGCAACCTGCTCCGGCCGGAGGCTGCTGGTGGTTGTAGTGCCACTCTGGGTCTGCTCTCCTGAGCAGACAGGCTGCTCCCTCAGACTGTCCTGGTAGGTGTCCTCCTCAGAACAGTCACCACTGCTGTCTCCATCGCTGGAGTGATCAGCCTCCTTGTGACCGCTGTGTCCTGACGCCATCTTGGAGAACCTATCACTGTTTATTAATTTTTCCCTAAAGGGACCACTTTGCTCAAGAATCCTGTCCCTCTCTTCTTTGCACCTTTGTATGCAGTTTTTACAGTCCTGTATGGACTTGCTGATTGCATCTCTTTTTCCTTTAGCGGCGGTCTGGTCCTTCAGTGACCTGGCCGACCGCAGCTTCTCCTTCTGCAGGAGGATTTCTCTCCCCGCTCGCTCATAATCCGCCATGCTGGTGGCCAGACGGGAGGCCAGCTCTACCACAGACTCCCCTTTCCGACGATCACTCCACTGTGGCTTACCTTCTTTGCTGAGCGTTTGGCTGCGAGTCTGACTGCGGGTCATCATCTCGCTTCCGGCGCTGTCAGATGCGGCTGCACCAACCTGCTGGGCCATGTCACTGCGCCTGCGACCCGGACCCTCTCTCTTCGCAGCTTTACTAGCTGCTCCGGCTTTCCTGGTTGTTGCTGCTGAAACCACGTATGCCGCCAGCGCCGCTGATGGTGTTGTCGCTGCCTTCTCAGCACTCCCCCCCCCCTCCGACCGAAGCCGGGTGGGGGGGAATTGCGGGACTCCATAGAACAAGAAGCCCAGCTACGTGCTCTGATCCTGGGCTCCAAAACAGGCTTCCAGCTGGGACTGCAACCACACCCTGGTTCTCTGAGGAGCTCCAACAAACCACACCTTACTCCAGAGATGCACTCACTATTCTGCTGGTGGAGTCACTGTGTACATACATTACTTATCCTGTACTGACCCTGAGTTACATCCTGTATTATACCCCAGAGCTGCACTCCCTATTCTGCTGCTGGAGTCACTCTGTACATACATTACTTATCCTGTACTGATCCTGAGTTACATCCTGTATTATACTCCAGAGCTGCACTCACTATTCTGCTGGTGGAGTCACTGTGTACATACATTACTTATCCTGTACTGATCCTGAGTTACATCCTGTATTATACTCCAGAGCTGTACTCACTATTCTGCTGGTGGAGTCACTGTGTACATACATTACTTATCCTGTACTGATCCTGAGTTACATCCTGTATTATACCCCAGAGCTGCACTCACTATTCTGCTGCTGGAGTCACTGTGTACATACATTACTTATCCTGTACTGATCCTGAGTTACATCCTGTATTATACTCCAGAGCTGCGCTCACTATTCTGCTGGTGGAGTCACTGGGTACATACATTACTTATCCTGTACTGCTCCTGAGTTACATCCTGTATTATACCCCAGAGCTGCACTCACTATTCTGCTGGTGGAGTCACTGTGTGCATATATTACTTATCCTGTACTGCTCCTGAGTTACATCCTGTATTATACCCCAGAGCTGCACTCACTATTCTGCTGGTGGAGTCACTGTGTACATACATTACTTATCCTGTACTAATCCTGAGTTACATCCTGTATTATACCCCAGAGCTGCACTCACTATTCTGCTGGTGGAGTCACTGTGTACATACATTACTTATCCTGTACTGCTCCTGAGTTACATCCTGTATTATACTCCAGAGCTGCACTCACTATTCTGCTGATGGAGTCACTGTACATACATTACTTATCCTGTACTGATCCTGAGTAAGGGCCCATTTAGATGTGACGAATGTCGGGCAAACAATGCCCGACACTCATCCCCGCACATACTGGCTGCGGTGCTGCTGCTGCACAGGAGCGAGTATCGCTGGCTCACAGCGGGGTGGCTGCAGGAGATTTCTCTCCTTGCTCCCCCGCCCCTCTCCATTGACATAACATAGCTCAGTACTGAACGTCTGCTACGAGGGGGTGCTGATAAGTCTTTGGCTTTGTGTTCTTTTTTGTTTCTATGGTAACGAATGTTGCATCACATGAAAGCCTTATGTGTCTAATATATGTGTTTGTAGCTTATGGCCACAGTGATCTCGGCACGCGGGAAAACAAAATGGCGGAGTCTAAGGCGATATTCACAGCCAATGAGAGCAGAGCAGTGATAAAGTCGGCGGCGGATATTCCTGGTGATATGTGGCAGACATCGGGGGATCAATGCCCTTCATATTCTACAGTTATGAACTGGGTGCCACTTCAGCACCAATGATGGGGAACGTCCTGGACGACCGAGAGAGGTTGTTGTTCCGGAGATCGCCGATGCTGGGCACAACCTCCTACTGGAGAATCAGCCGGCTGCAGGAATAGCCGCCATCATGGGGGTTTATGGTGAACGTGTTTGTGTCATTATCCATGAAGAAGCCATCTGCACAGTGGGTCCACAAATGTCTGACAACAGATCAGAAAAGCATCGAGTGACAACAGATCAGAAAAGCATCGAGTGACAACTCCCCGCTCCATTTGTCAGCGTTTCCGGACTGATAAGAACTTCCTGGACCGACCGGTCACCATGGATGAGACCTGGATTTATGTGTATGACCCTGAAACCAAGGAGCAGTCAGAGACGGGAGGCACAGTGGTTCTCAGCCACTAAGGGGATGGCGTCTGTGTACAGATATATACAGCCACCACTAGGGGGAGCAGTCAGAGTGGAGGCCCAGTGGTTCTCAGCCACTAAGGTGATGGCGTCTGTGTTCTGGGGTAAGGAGGGCTGCTGCTAGTGGACGACCTTCACAATGGTTCCACCATCAATACAAGGGATTACATTGAACTTTTGGACCAATTGAAGGCAGCTCTGAAGGCCAAAAGGCGCTGCAAGCTGTCCAAAGGAATCTTGTTCCTGCAAGACAATGCCTCCGCTCACACTGTAGACCACCGCAAAACTGGTGGAGCTCGGCTTCCATCTGGTTGACCACCCACCTTATTCACCAGATCTAGATCCCTCCGACTATCATCTGCTTCCAGAAGAAACACCTCAAGGGGACCAAATGTCACCCCATTTCTGATGCCATGGCTGCTACGGATGACTGGTTTGAGGCACAACCGAAATCCTTCTTTTTCCAAGGCTTCCAGAACTTGGAATCCCGATGTAAGAAGTGTGTTGGCGTCAGTGGGGAGGATGTGGGGGAAATGGAAAGTTTCATCTTCCTATCCTGTTTCTTTCTGAGTAAAGCCAAAGACTTATCAGCAGCCCCTCGTATTTACACTGAGTGATCAGCGGTTTGCTCATCGCCCATCGCTTTTGCTGCATATGGCGCTGGCCGATGAGCTGATCGCTCAGTGTAAATAGCAGCCGGTCAGTACTGAACAGCCGCTATGTTATGTCAATGGAGAGGGGCGGGGGAGTGAAAGGAGAGAAATCTCCTGTAGCAGCACCGCAGCGAGTATAAGCGGGGACGAGTGTTGGACATCGTTTGCCTGACATTCATCCTATCTATATGGGCCTTTACATCCTGCATTATACTCCAGAGCTGCACTCACTATTCTGCAAGCTTTAGATCTGTAATCATGGCATCGCCCCTGCATGTCCAATATCTCTACAGAAGTCGCTTCTCTGCTTTGTATTCTGTGTACTTCTGTATCATGCCGTCTCCCTATCTCTTCTCTCACAGCTCCGTTCACAAATTGGAGAAGGAAGATGTTTTGCTGTGGACAGTTCAGAAAAGGCCAGAGAACAAGCCGTGAGGGTGCTGAAGCATTTTAACGTGGGTGTTTCCCTGGCGGACATCTTCAGTCGCTGTCAGGTAGGATACAATTCTGTATACTTGGCATCCGTGGAAGCTGATCGTGTTACATAGAGAGCTGTCCCTAGAAACACAGCCGGCTTAAGGCCCTTTTACACGAGGCGATTATCGTTCTGGTTGTTCCGGCTCCTGCGGGGCTTTGAACAATAATCGTCCCGTGTAAAAGCATGCGGAGACTGAAGACTGGACGAGAATCCGCGTGCTTAAAATCCAAACGACACATCGGTGTAAACAGCAGTACTGAACGGCCGCTGCTTACAGCGAATGTAGGGGGGCCGAAGGGAGAGAACTCTCCTCCAGCCGCTGTCAGCGATCCTCGCTCCTGTGCAGAGCGAGCATCACAGGGATGAGTGTCGGGCATCGTTATGTCTAGAAGGACCCTTGCAGAGCCGCCTCGCCCCATCCAGGATACATCTGCTGTGATCGGGTCACTCAGTGCAATGTCAGGGATGCCGAGTGCGTTCACACATACCGTGTCCACAGCTCAGGTATCCAGAGATCATTTTCCACCGAGGGCTGAACGCCATGCCATGCCATGCCATGCCCACTGTGAGGGTTTTACTCTACTGTTGTGTTCCACCTGATTAACAACTAAGTGGATTCAAAGAACCTAAAAGAAATGGTTTCTTTTATACTTTGCCGTAGTTCTCATGTTGGTTCAGTCTAACCTTGTAGATTGTGTAAGTGTAGAATGATGAGACAAGGACAGGTAGACACACTGCCCCCTACTGGCTAGCATCAGAGGTGCAAATCCCTACATAAGCAACATGTATGTTCTCATGAGCGGTTATCTTTTGGCACACACGGGGATCGCTCAGGAATGGAGGTGGAGTGGCTGGAGATTGTTCCTCCCACCTGCATTCCCAGTAAACAGGCCGTCCATAGAAGAACCGCTGCCTGTTTACGCAGGCCCATCGCCGTGGGATTTGTATCCCTGCAGAAACTGAATGATGATCTAATTATTGTTCAGTTGCTGACGGCTTTTACACTGAATGATCATTCAGATCCCCGTGATCCAGCGATGATTGTTCAGTGGATGAGGGATCTTAAAGTGACCCTCTGTTTTCGGGACACCATTCTGCCCTAGGACGGGGACAGGGGTTCATTTTACCTGCTGCTGTTCCCCTCTACCAATATCGGGCCTGTTTTCAGTTGTCCAAGAGGGCTGCAGCAGTTTTAATACCCACCTAATGCGCGCTGTGTGCTGCTCTCTGATTTGACCATTGGGATCACATTAGCAGCTCTGGCCAATTAAAGAGGAGATATTGTGCGTTAATACCGCCAATGCAGTGCGGGGATTGGGTAGTCTAAACGATGTGTAGGCCATCGTGAATGGCTGAAAGCAGAACCCAGAACCGTCAGATTGGAGGGATGGCAGAAGAGAACAACTGCAGGCAATATACCCCTCCCCCATACCTACCATTCCTGGGGCAGAATGTTACCCTAAAACTGGAGGGTCACTTCAAGGGGGACTCTTGTCAAGTGCTATGGGCATCATAAGGTAATTTTATGGGCCCATAGGGCTGAGTATGGAGTGTGCTTTTTATACTTGTCTGCACTCCTCTCTGCATTCAGTACACATGTGGACAGCATGTGAGAATGCAGAGATACGTGTCATGGTATATGGGGGAAGACAGGAAATACACCCCAGACTCAGGCGCACTTGTCCTAGAAGCCCATAATGTAGTCCCTGGTGCTCATAGCCTGAAAGGGAGCATTCTCAGGTCCTAACGCCGGGGCCCACTTGGTTTGATGGGCCTGTGGTGCTCTATGCTTGTCGTGCCATCAGCATCATCTAACAAGCCCATGTACAGCTGAAAAATCCCGCTGATCCCATATTGTTTTTGTTGCTGTCTCTCTATTATCGGGGACGGTCGTTAAAGCTTCACTGCTGGCTGGATGTCACCTCTGTGGGCACATTGGGGGTTAAGCAGCGTCTGCTGCGGGGTCTGCTCCGCTAACAATAGTGCATTGTGCCCGTGTTTGTACACAGATTACACATGTGGCCCACGCAGTTTGTGCAATGATTGCGGTCCCTCTATGCTAATTAGTCTGATGAAGAGACAAACCTTTTTTTGCATATTTAAATGAGCATTAGAGATCTGCAGGTGACCCCTCCTTTTATATCATCCAGTGAAGCCATAGTAGAGTCCTCACATCGTGGCACTGCCCCGACTAACGGGATGACGGGCACCGCTCAGGATGGTTCGTCCGGGCCCGGCTCGCTCTGCGCTGCAGGAATTATTTAAAGGATTGCACTTCAGTTACTTGTTTTTAGGCTTTGTAAAAATGGAACAAATTAAGACAATTGTGGACCGTCGACCAGCCGCTAATCCTACAGCCAGATGGTGGCGCTTGTCGTGCAGGAGATACGTTGTGGTTTGTGCTGCATCGCTCTGCGGCTCGGCACCATGCTGGTATTACACGGCCATCACGGGGTGCAGAGGGTTTATAAGACTCGAAATAGCGGGGAGCTCGAAAATGGAAAGTATATTAGGAAGCTGCAGAACTTCTTGTACGTTGAGCGAGCGCAGATGAAGATGCTTGGGATATTTTTTATGTAACACCTTCACAAGCGTCGTTATGGGTGGTTAGAAGGATGTACGGAAGGGGCTCGGGAACAGAGTCCTCATCATGCCTGGCGGCTATCGGCTCTCTCTGACCGCCTTCGGTAACTGCTGGGATTAGTGTTAGCTCTGGCTATAGAAAAGTGTACAAAATTGATAATTGTGGGGGTTTACATCATTTAAAAAATAAAAGTTGAAGAGTTACAAGTTGAAGCCCCTGTGAGTACGAACGGAAGGCGTAAAACCTGTGATAAAGTTGGTGGGGTGGGGAACACACCTTCTGAAGTCTGCTGGTCCTGAAGTGGTTAATTAATTTGCATCATTACTTTTCTTGGGAATCTCCATGCTTTGAACGGCGTTCAGTCAGTGATCTGCAGCAAAATGTATTTTGTAAAACAAGTTTTTCTGGTTTGTAATTCGAACTTTATTCTTCTCTGCACTAGAAAGCCGAGATAAAAGCAACATGGGGGGTGTATTCAAACCTGCGCACCGGTGCCGGCCGAACACCATGTTGACACAAGTAATAGACGCTCATAGAAGGTGATCAGATTGAATTTTATTCCCATTTTCCCATCCGGTGGGGCCACCTTTGGCTTCAATGCCTGTAGCCCCCTCCGCGGTCGCTTCCCACCAGATCCCCACAGATGTGTGAAGGGATTTGCCTCCATTCCTGGAGGAGCTTCAGATAGTGATGGGGGGGATGATGAGTGTGATGGGCGCACGGATACGGTGTTCTAGTTCATCCCTCAAGGCTTGCTTGTTGGTTGCTGAGTAAATGGGTATGGGTAAATGTCAAGTGAACACTCGCTGCTGCGGTCTCTTGCGGGACAAAAGCCAGCCAGCCAGCGCAGCAGTGAGTGTTCCTTTGAAGACCAACAAGGGTAGAGGATAACTTTTGGTATAACCCCTTTAATGACCCTGATGCTCAAACTGTATGTAATCTAGCACCTTCCCAGACTTCACATTCACTTAACACAGCGGCCATTCAGTACTGAACTGCTGCTGCTTACAGTTGATGGAGAGGGGTGGGGGAGAGTGAAGAGAGAACTCTCCTCCAGCTGCCCCGGCCCCCTGCTGGCTGCTCTGTGATACTCACTCCTGTGTAACAGCATTGGAGCGAGGATACACAGGGACGAGTGTCAGGCATCGTTTGCCTAACATCCGGCCTTTAGAAATGACTGTTATACTTCTGTTTGATAATCTAGTATATTTGGTAATCCGGCTTTTTTCAGTATATGTATTAGTAGTATCAGTATATGTATTAGTAGTATCAGTATATGTATTAGTAGTATCAGTATTCTCAGTATCTGCTGGGAATCTTTTGCCTGCCGCTCAGGTTGCCCATATTTACTGTACATTTCAGCATGGACTCTGTGACTTTTCTCCACTTCTTCCTGTTCCATATGAATCCCGGGCTCCGCAGTTATTCCGAGGTGAGATGTGTCCCGGCTGACCCTGTCGGCACAGTCCTGCGGCCCCGACTCCTTCCCACAAACTGTCATCTTCTTTCCTGCCAAGATCTCTGTTTCTTCAGAAAGGGCGTTAAGGTCAGGAGTGGGGAACACGGCCAGAATCGGGGGTCTGTAAACACTGTCCTCTACCCCCCTTACAAATGCCCGGCTTCTCTAGAGAATAATTCCTGTATGTTTGCTTCTAGTGTCATGGTGGCCAACTGGACCTCATGGGCTGCAGTGATAGAGGAAGGATCGGCCGTCTACCTACCTAGCAGAGGTGGCCAAATCTTTTTAGCATTATAGTTGGGGTTCCCTGTGATGGTGCGTTGTTTCCAAGGGTCTAAAAATGGGGAATATACACACGTTTATAAGTAACTGTTTTATTTGTAATTCAGACTAAATGTCAGACCCCAGACCGACCCAAAGAGCGGACCCCCTACAGAACGTACCCCTAAATAAATATGGGCACAAAACCAGATCCGTAAACTAAGACTGCAGATCTGCCCCCTACATGTATTCACACCCCAGACCAGACACGTATATTCATACCCTAGCTAAGAGCCCTAAATGAAGACCCCAGACCCAACCTGTACATTAATTCACATGCCAGATCAGACCCTTACATTTGGACCTCATACCACACCGGACCAGAACGCCTAAACTAATCCAGATCCCAGACCAGACCACTAAATGGATCAAGGCTCTTAAGAAAAATAAATCCGATCCCAGACCCCCGAACAAACCCGCAATTAACTGAAATCAGTCCTATAGCACACCTGAATCGGACCCCAAGACCAGACTGTGGCCCAGAATGCTGTGATGCCGCTCGTGACTGCTGTTGCACATTCACCTATCACTATGTAAGTCTGTGGCGGGGCTCCACAGAACCGCCGTTTGGAAAGGCTGACCCAGTGGGAGTCTGGTTAACTGTGATGGCCGTCATCGTAGCCTCAGTTGGGGGTCACCAGCTCTCTTGTAGCCCCCAACATTAGATCTGCCCAGATGTGTAGTCATGGATTCCTGTGTTTTCCTGCTGCAAAACGAGACAGACTTGCCATCCCTGTAAACTGGCATAATGCTTTGTTTTTTCTGGATTATTGGACCGTGTTTAAACAAGCTTGTCAGGGTAGAGAACATTGAGGAAGATCGGGAACCTAAAGACCCATTTAGACACAACGATTATCGCTCAAAATTCGCTCAAAAGCCATCTTTTGAGTGATAATCGTTGTGTCTGGCTGCGCTGACATCCGGCAGTTTTCGTTATGCCGCTCATTGTTGTCTTTCAGCGTGCTGACGATGAGCCTCATCAGGGATTCACAGCGGGATACAGCGGATACTATTGTTTCATCCCGCTCCCTGATGATAGGATGAGTATAAAGAACATAGCGGTCCAGCTGTGTTCTCCATACCCGGCATGGAGCGCTCGGCTGTATAACAACCGGGCGCTCCGAGCAGAGAACAGCTGGATGCAGAAGGCTTGTCTTCTGCATCCTCCGCTGGCAGTGCAAGGTAATGGCTGATCTTGAGCGATCATCTTGCGCTGTGAATGACACAATGAATATCGCTCAAAAGTCACTTAAAGGGGTTGTCCTGCGCCGAAACGGGTTTTTTTTTTTTTCAACCCCCCCCCCCCGTTCGGCGCGAGACAACCCCGATGCAGGGACGTACAGAAAGCTCACCGGAGCGCTTACCTTAATCCCCGCGCTCCGGTGACTTCTATACTTACCTGTGAAGATGGCCGCCGGGATCCTCTGCCTCCGTGGACCGCAGCTCTTCTGTGCGGTCCATTGCCGATTCCAGCCTCCTGATTGGCTGGAATCGGCACGTGACGGGGCGGAGCTACACGGAGCCCCATAGAGAACAGGAGAAGACCTGGACTGCGCAAGCGCGGCTAATTTGGCCATCGGAGGGCGAAAATTAGTCGGCACCATGGAGACGAGGACGCTAGCAATGGAGCAGGTAAGTAAAAAACTTTTTATAACTTCTGTATGGCTCATAATTAATGCACAATGTATATTACAAAGTGCATTAATATGGCCATACAGAAGTGTATAGACCCACTTGCTGCCGCGGGACAACCCCTTTAAGCGACATCTTTTGAGCGATAATCTTTGTGTCTAAATGAGCCTTAAGATGTGATCTAAGATCTGTGACATCAGTTCTGTGCAGGAAACTTGCCAGATTATCAGTCTTTTCTAGAGTGTCAGAATAGAAGAGGCCACTGGTGCAATTATCGTGGTTCGTTCTTAGCGTCGCTGCTAATCGCTCCCATGAAATCAGCGCTTATTACTACAGAACCCGGTCACTCATCAACAGAGTCCTTCAGTGACACAAGCCGGATCCATCTGCTGCATGACGGCCCACAAACCTCAGCCGTGCATCTGCACCCCGCCGCCAACCCCCGTCCTCTGTATATTTGGACATGTCCGCTAAAAGGTCAGCTCCGCAGCATAATTCTCGGCGTGACACGTCTCTGGCTGGCGTACAGCACACACAGCTCTGTCTTCTGGCTGTCATCATTCGGTTACTTCCCTGTTTCCTGCCAATATTCATCCCAGCAGGAAGCAGCGGCTGAACGTCTCTGTCATATGTGATCCCTGGATAATGGAGGAAAGTTTTTTTCCAACTTTCTAAACTACTTTTGTTTTTCAATTACTTAACATTTTTTTAAGATGTCTGCTTACTGTCATTGAATGGAAACGTTCTTTGTTCAGTGGATGAGTCCCATCCTGCTCACAGCGCTAATGGGGGCTGAGAAGGAAGGATCTGTCTTGTGACTGAACCCAACGATGGGGGCCTGTGATGGGGTCCCATCAGCTTCTGTCATGCCCTCCAGTCTACCCGGGTGTCCTTACACAGAGCTCGCTCTGATTGCTGCATAGCTGCACATCCGCATCCTGTTGCTGTCAATGAGAATCTTTACGGTGTGTATTTTTTGTGCCATACTACTTTTTTGTCACAAATTCAGCATAAGAAATTACACCGGCAGCTATGCCCACTAAAAGGGTTAAATCTGCGTGGCCCTAAACCTGCAGAACCACAGAAATCCATAAAACTGAATTTTTAGAGGCGGAATCCACGTGAAGAATTCCATGTTGGATTCTGCCGTCTCAATTAAAGCTAAAGGCACCAACACACATTAGGTAGATGTCGATGACCACCCAGTGTCGATGGACGTCACCAAACTCTTCCTCCACAGCAAACTTCGGCTGAAATAAGGATCTGCCTGCCGGATCTACTGCTGGGAGATGAGCTGCTACCAACAGGGCTGCCCTCTCCCCAACTGAGACTATGGAATGATCGTACAATTGTGGGTGGTCCGACCGCTGGGACCCCCAGAGATCCTAAAACCAGTGGATTAAATGGAGCAGAAGTGTACATTCTCAACCATCACTTCATTCACTTCTATGGGATGGAGGGAAACTGCTGCGTGCGTCAGTCTCCACCTGTCCCATGAAGTGCGTGGAGCGGTGGTGAAGCATGTGCACTACTGCTTAAGTCAAATGGTGAATTTAACTTATTCCTCAGCACTTTAAAGTAATTTATTCATTACCCCCCACCAAGCTCATTTTACCGACCTCGGGAGGATGGATGGCTGAGTCGACCTTGAGCCGGCTACTTGAACCATGTGGGGATTGAACTCGCAACCTTCAAGTCATGAGCGCTTCAAGTGTGCTAAAAAAAAATAAATGAATATTTGAAGCCCCAGTGATCAGACATATCTGCAAGATGGGGGATAAATGTCTTTATAGAGAGAACCCCTTTGAAGAATGGGGGACTTGTTTGGACCTTCATCGGTCTCTATATCAGTGGGAGGTCCAGGACATCCATAAATTACATAAACTGCTTATTGATTTTAATGGGCAGCATGTAATTCTCCATTATCCCTGTGGAGGCGCTGCTGAGAAATGAACGCTTGCTCTTGGGTTGCCTGACAGATTACAGCAGATCATTGTGGATTTCAACAAGACCTGAGGATCTGCTTCGAACTAAAAGAGATTATCCAAACGAAGAGCCCCTTTAGTGTAATGTGGGGCGGGGGTCGATGGACTGGAACAGTCTGACAGCAGATGACATTTGGCCTTAAGGGGGCTCGGCTGACCGGGTGCCTTGCCCATGTTTGAGGCCATGTCCTTCCTTCAGGCCATGCTGCTCTCTTCTCATCAAGCTGAAGTGACAAGGATTGTTACCACCTCATTGGTAAACGGGGTCTCCAGTTCTGGCGGCAGCAGGGCGGGGGGCATTCACTTCCCTGTTAAACAGACCAATGCATTCCTTTTGAGGGCTTAATTACATTTCAATTAGTTAATGAATAAACCTCCCTGCTTCTCCACAGTCCAGAAAAACCTCTACTTGAACTGCAAGAGGCTTAAGGCGGCCTTCACACGGGTGACCCCGCATCGCTGCGAGAAAATGGCAGCGATATGGCATCGCTGCACCGTATGATATCGCTGCACCGTATGATATCGCTGCACCGTATGATATCGCTGCACCGTATGATATCGCTGCGATTTTCTTGCAGCAATACCGCGATTGTGTAGCGCTACAAAGTCCCATGTGACGCTACAAAATCATGCGACTTTGTAGCATTTGCTACTGTCAAAGTTGCATCACATCGCATGCAAACCGCGTTTTCGTGCGATGCGATGTAACAGAGAGGAAGGCTCCATAGAGAAACATGGGCTACAAAACCTCACGTGTCGCGGGCATATCGCCGGACCTACGAGGTTTGTGTGTCGGTTTGTAGCATGCTACAAAGCATCTCATGTGAAGGAACCCATAGGACACCATGGGCTTCTCATACAGGCGATTTGTAGCATCGTAGCAATACTACAAATTGTGCGACATTGTCGTCCGTGTGAAGGAGGCCTAAAAGTCTTATGTCCCCTCCGGCCCACAATGTGCCCCATCCACACCAGCCTGCCCAAAGGCTTCTTAGTGCAGCACTATTGAATCCTGATGTTTCCAGGGCAGAGGTATTCTATTAGCTCCGCTCTTCCGGGTGTGCTAGAATTATCACCTACAGGAATATACCCAGGTTATACCAGCATGCTCCATATCACTATATACAGGAGATGTATAACTTATACCAGCTGTACATATATAATTATATACAGGAGATCCCCAGGTTATACCAGCATGCTCCATATCACTATATACAGGAGATGTATAACTTATACCAGCTGTACATATATAATTATATACAGGAGATACCCAGGTTATACCAGCATGCTCCATATCACTATATACAGGAGATGTATAATCTATACCAGCTGTACATATATAATTATATACAGGAGATCCCCAGGTTATACCAGCATGCTCCATATCACTATATACAGGAGATGTATAACTTATACCAGCTGCACATATATAATTATATACAGGAGATACCCAGGTTATACCAGCATGCCCCATATAACTATATACAGGAGATGTATAACTTATACCAGCTGTACATATATAATTATATACAGGAGATACCCAGGTTATACCAGCATGCTCCATATCACTATATACAGGAGATGTGTAACTTATACCAGCTGTACATATATAATTATATACAGGAGATACCCAGGTTATACCAGCATGCTCCATATCACTATATACAGGAGATGTATAACTTATACCAGCTGTACATATATAATTATATACAGGAGATACCCAGGTTATACCAGCATGCTCCATATCACTATATACAGGAGATGTATAACTTATACCAGCTGTACATATATAATTATATACAGGAGATCCCCAGGTTATACCAGCATGCTCCATATCACTATAGACAGGAGATGTATAACTTATACCAGCTGTACATATATAATTATATACAGGAGATACCCAGGTTATACCAGCATGCTCCATATCACTATATACAGGAGATGTGTAACTTATACCAGCTATACATATATAATTATATACAGGAGATACCCAGGTTATACCAGCATGCTCCATATCACTATATGCAGGATGTATAACGTATACCAGCTGTACATATATAATTATATACAGGAGATCCCCAGGTTATACCAGCATGCTCCATATCACTATATACAGGAGATGTATAACTTATACCAGCTGCACATATATAATTATATACAGGAGATACCCAGGTTATACCAGCATGCTCCATATCACTATATACAGAAGATGTATAACTTATACCAGCTGTACATATATAATTATATACAGGAGATACCCAGGTTATACCAGCATGCCCCATATAACTATATACAGGAGATGTATAACTTATACCAGCTGTACATATATAATTATATACAGGAGATACCCAGGTTATACCAGCATGCTCCATATCATTATATACAGGATGTATAACTTATACCAGCTGTACATATATAATTATATACAGGAGATCCCCAGGTTATACCAGCATGCTCCATATCACTATAGACAGGAGATGTATAACTTATACCAGCTGTACATATATAATTATATACAGGAGATACCCAGGTTATACCAGCATGCTCCATATCACTATATACAGGAGATGTGTAACTTATACCAGCTATACATATATAATTATATACAGGAGATCCCCAGGTTATACCAGCATGCTCCATATCACTATATACAGGAGATGTATAACTTATACCAGCTGCACATATATAATTATATACAGGAGATACCCAGGTTATACCAGCATGCCCCATATAACTATATACAGGAGATGTATAACTTATACCAGCTGTACATATATAATTATATACAGGAGATACCCAGGTTATACCAGCATGCTCCATATCACTATATACAGGAGATGTATAACTTATACCAGCTGTACATATATAATTATATACAGGAGACACCCAGGTTATACCAGCATGCTCCATACCACTATATACAGGGGATGTATAACTTATACCAGCTCTACATATATAATTATATACAGGAGATACCCAGGTTATACCAGCATGCTCCATATCCCTATATACAGGAGATGTATAACTTATACCAGCTGTACATATATAATTATATACTGGAGATACCCAGGTTATACCAGCATGCTCCATATCACTATGTACAGGAGATGTATAACGTATACCAGCTGTACATATATAATTATATACAGGAGATACCCAGGTTATACCAGCATGCTGCATATCACTACATACAGGAGATGTGTAACCTATACCAGTTGTACTTATATAATTATATACTGGAGATACCCAGGTTATACCAGCATGCTCCATATCACTATGTACAGGAGATGTATAACGTATACCAGCTGTACATATATAATTATATACAGGAGATACCCAGGTTATACCAGCATGCTGCATATCACTACATACAGGAGATGTGTAACCTATACCAGTTGTACTTATATAATTATATACAGGAGATACCCAGGTTATACCAGCATGCTCCATATCACTATATAGAGGAGATGTATAACTTATACCAGCTGTACATATATAATAATATACAGGAGATACCCAGGTTATACCAGCATGCTCCATATCACTATATACAGGATGTATAACTTATACCAGCTGTACATATATAATTATATACAGGAGACACCCAGGTTATACCAGCATGCTCCATATCACTATATACAGGGGATGTATAACTTATACCAGCTGTACTTATATAATTATATACAGGAGATACCCAGGTTATACCAGCATGCTCCATATCACTGTATACAGGAGATGTATAACTTATACCAGCTGTACATATATAATTATATACAGGAGATACCCAGGTTATACCAGCATGCTCCATATCACTATATACAGGGGATGTATAACTTATACCAGCTGTACTTATATAATTATATACAGGAGATACCCAGGTTATACCAGCATGCTCCATATCACTATATACAGGATGTATAACTTATACCAGCTGTACATATATAATTATATACAGGAGATACCCAGGTTATACCAGCATGCTCCATATCACTATATACAGGAGATGTATAACTTATACCAGCTGTACATATATAATTATATACAGGAGATACCCAGGATATACCAGCATGCTCCATATCACTGTATACAGGAGATGTATAACTTATACCAGCTGTACATATATAAAAACCTGAACACCAACCTTGGTGCCCATAACTTTGCTTTCCTCCTATGACAGCATGGCGCCCACCTGGTTGTGGGAGATGAAGTCCTTCTAGCACATTCCTGAGCCCATTATAGGACAGTGGCCCCTCGGTGAGCTCCGGCCCCTCATTCTTTGCTTTGTCTTCCTGTTCTTTGCATGTAGTAGCCATGAATACGGGTTATAAATTCCTCGGCCATTCACTTGGATGCCATCTTCTCCTCCCCTCCTTCCTGATGCAGTTCCCCAATTCATCTTGTACATGTAGTCCGTTATATTGGTCTCCCCTCATTATCTGACCACACCATCCACTTGTATGGGGGCTTTACTGCCCCCCGGGGTACAATGTTACTGACCAGGGTCATTGATATCAAGAGGTTTGACCACCAAATGGGTATTTGTGTAGCGCTGTAAGTATAGAGACCCTCTTTATTAAGCCGCCTCTTGTAATGCAGAAGCCCCTCTTAACTCCTGACTCCATCTATGAAAACTACTGATCTGAACTCTTCATTAAGATTTAGGGCGGAAAATGCGGCTTTTCTGACATGTCTAATGATGGGGCGTCCTGGGAGCCGTCGGTTCTCTGTAGAGCTGCCGCTGCGCTAGATGTTGTCTACATTGTATCACCAGTGGTGTAAGAATGTATCAGGTGGACAAGGGTATGGATAGGGGCGGTGATGTGTCCCAGCAGCCGGGCAGTGCTGCCAATGCCTTGTGTGTGCTTGGGGTTAATTTGATATATTTTTGCCAATGGGGAAATTCTAATATCCTACAGCAGTATTGAAGCTAGTTCCTCTTATCCGCTGTCCTCTGGCTCCTGGCTCTCTTTGACTGCTCTGGTTTCACCTCCAACCATGGCCATAGCTGTTCTTTATGGAGGTGGCGGCACCGACTACGGGACACGTAAGAGGATGGAACATTATCTCCATCAACTACAAGCAGCTCTCTCATTCGCACGCTCTCTTTCACTCAGCCATTCATGTTCGTTCTTGCCCTCTCATTCATTCATTCACGTGTGCACACGCTCTCATTCCCTCGTTTAATCCCCGCCTCGTTCTCCTATTTGCCCTCTCTCTCTCGTTCATTCTCAAGCTTTGTCTCCTGCACCTCCTTGCTGTCACACTCTCATTTTCCTGTTCTTCCTTTCTCTTGATGTCTCTCGCTCTTTCTTTTACACTTGCTTCCTCTCATTCATTCTTTTGCTCGCACTCTTGTTCATTCTCTGTTCATGACCTTCCTTGCTTTCTCATTTGCCTGCTCTCTCATTCATTCCCGCTCTCACTCTTTAACTCCCTTGCTCGTTCGATGTCTCTCATTCATTCCGTTGCTCGCTCTCATTTGCTCTCTTGCTTGCTGTCTCTTTCTCTCTTACTTTCGCCCTCTCTCGCATTACTTCACTCTCTGTCTTTCACACATTCGCACAGTTTTTATTTTTCCCTCTTTCTAGGGTGTCTTCACTCGCTGCCTTTGGGGTGCAGTTTTACTTTGGCGCAACATTTGTAGCCTGAGACACTAGTGAGTCCAGCTGTAGCCCGTCAGCGGTGGGTACAGGCAGCCTTTATCATCATGTATGGGTACAACTGGGGGCCAATAATGGGCATTCAGATTATTGGTGGAGCTGAATCCTATAAGACCCGATGTATCACCGGAGGGCAAGATGACTCTGACTCATGGATTGTGGCCATGTAATGCGAGCAGAGATGCTAGAAAAATCTATAATGCTTGGACAGATCAGCGGCAAAAGAAGACCCGGCGCCAAAGAACACGATGGGGGATACTGTCAGAGCGGATACTGGCATCGATATCACACAACTGAAAGAAGCGAAACCGATAAACATGGAGGAGCTCGCCTCTAGGCTGGGTTCACACTTGACGGAAATCCCGTGGAAATCTCGCTGAATGACCGCATGGAAATACCCCGAGATTTCCGTAGGAGAAATGCAGCTTCAAAACCCACAGCCTTTCACCGTGGATTTTTAGGCTCCTTTGCCGCCTGCAATCCACCACGGCCATCTCTCTCCATAGAAAGGAGAGAGGCCGCCGCAGAAGCGGGGAAAGAATTGGCTACAACAGATTGAGCGCAGTGTGTGGACGAAATTTTTGCAAATCTCGTTCACTTTGCTGATTAATCCCGGGATTAAAGCCGTGGGTGGAAGTTCGTGCACAAAGTCCGCACAAACATTCCGCAGCAATTACACCCTGCGTGAATCCAGCCTTAGGGTCGCGAATGACCAAACAGCTAACAAGAACTGCAAACTTCAGTGCTACATATATTGTAGTTGTGCTGTCAGCCCTGCAGTACTACATTGTGGCCAGAGGGGGCAGCTTTGCCACACAGTTAATACAGTGCTAATATATTTACAGTTGCTTTATGCAGATGGACAGGTTAAAGCCTCAATATTGTGACGGAACGCTCTCCATCCCCGGGCTCCAACCTGTGGCACGCCAGCTGTGGAGATAAACTACAACTCCCAGCACACCCTGAATCACTGTGGCTGCTTGGCTAACATTTGCTGCAGCTAGCATTAGATTCTATAAGGAATGGCTCAGATGTCCACATATGCTATAGCCATTGGGAAAAGAGGTAATGTGCCGCCATGACTACCTTGAGGCAGGGTTCACATAGGCGAAGTCCAGTTGCGAAATTGCTGTCTGCGCGGAGGATCCACAGCAAAACGCAGCTATTCAATGGCATGGACTTTCACTTTTTCGCTCACAATCGCAGATATGAATTGCATATTCCGTGAGGGGATACAAATTTGTAATTGAAGTTAATGGAGGCCAGCTGACTCGTAGCCAAGTGCGTATGGGCCTCAGGTACTCGCATCGTCGCTTAGCAACAGCGCGGGAAATACATCAAAAGAAAAAACCACTGTGCATGACTGAGGGTGAGCCACTGGGGTCCTCCTCAATACAGATTATTCAGGTATGCAGGTTTACCGGTCGGGCTCACAGCCGAAATCCACTGCGAGCCTCTTGCATGCAGAATCCAGTTTGCCTTTGTGAGCCCGGCCTTAGCTGAAAGCAATCGATACAGGTCATAGTTATTAATATTGAGTACAATCCTGTGTACATACATTACTTATCCTGTCCTGATCCTGAGTTACATCCTGTATTATACCCCAGAGCTGCACTCACTATTCTGCTGCTGGAGTCACTGTGTACATACATTACTTATCCTGTACTGATCCTGAGTTACATCCTGTATTATACTCCAGAGCTGCACTCACTATTCTGCTGGTGGAGTCAGTGTACATACATTACTTATCCTGCACTGATCCTGAGTTACATCCTGTATTATACTCCAGAGCTGCGCTCACTATTCTGCTGCTGGAGTCACTTTGTACATACATTACTTATCCTGTACTGACCCTGAGTTACATCCTGTATTATACTCCAGAGCTGCACTCACTATTCTCCTGGTGGAGTCACTGTGTACATACATTACTTATCCTGTACTGCTCCTGAGTTACATCCTGTATTATACTCCAGAGCTGCACTCACTATTCTGCTGCTGGAGTCACTGTGTACATACATTACTTATCCTGTACTGATCCTGAGTTACATCCTGTATTATACCCCAGAGCTGCACTCACTATTCTGCTGGTGGAGTCACTGTGTACATACATTACTTATCCTGTACTGCTGCTGAGTTATATCCTGTATTATACCCCAGATCTGCACTCGCTATTCAGCTGGTGGAGTCACTGTTTGCATACATTCCTTATTCTGTACTGACCCCGAGTTACATTCTGTATTATACTGCAGAGCTGCACTCACTATTCTGCTGGTGGAGTCACTGTGTACATACATTACTTATCCTGTACTGATGCTGAGTTACATCCTGTATTATACTCCAGAGCTGCACTCACTATTCTGCTGGTGGAGTCACTGTGTATATACATTACTTATCCTGTACTGATCCTGAGTTACATCCTGTATTATACCCCGGAGCTGCACTCACTATTCTGCTGGTGGAGTCACTGTGTACATACATTACTTATCCTGTACTGATCCTGAGTTACATCCTGTATTATACCCCAGAGCTGCACTCACTATTCTGCTGGTGGAGTCACTGTGTACATACATTACTTATCCTGTACTGATCCTGAGTTACATCCTGTGTTATACTCCAGAGCTGTACTCACTATTCTGCTGGTGGAGTCACTGTGTACATACATTACTTATCCTGTACTGACCCTGAGTTACATCCTGTATTATACCCCAGAGCTGCACTCACTATTCTGCTGATGGAGTCACTGTGTACATACATTACTTATCCTGTACTGCTCCTGAGTTACATCCTGTATTATCCTCCAGAGCTGCACTCACTATTCTGCTGTGGAGTCACTGTGTACATACATTACTTATCCCGTACTGCTCCTGAGTTACATCCTGTATTATACTCCAGAGCTGCACTCACTATTCTGCTGGTGGAGTCACTGTGTACATACATTACTTATCCTGTACTGCTCCTGAGTTACATCCTGTATTATACTCCAGAGCTGCACTCACTATTCTGCTGTGGAGTCACTGTGTACATACATTACTTATCCTGTACTGATCCTGAGTTACATCCTGTATTATACTCCAGAGCTGCACTCACTATTCTGCTGTGGAGTCACTGTGTACATACATTACTTATCCTGTACTGAGAAAGGCTTGGTCTGGCGTCGCCAGTAGAGCAAAATGTGATTGTTCCCAGTGATAGAAACCAAGTAATGCCTCACGCCCACCGCCGTGATGGACTCCGCCAGCGGAATACCGCAGCGAACTCCGTCACAGAGGCCCCCCCCCCCCCCCCCCCCCCAGAAACACCTCAAGCCTCTAGAAGTGGCAGCAGAAACACCTCAAACCCCTAGAAGGGACGGCAGAAACGCCTCGAACCCCTAGAAGGGGCGGCAGAAGCGCCTCGAACCCCTAGAAGGGGCGGCAGAAACACCTCAAGCCTCTAGAAGGGGCGGCAGAAGCGCCTCGAACCCCTAGAAGGGGCGGCAGAAGCGCCTCGAACCCCTAGAAGGGGCGGCAGAAGCGCCTCAAACCCCTAGAAGGGGCGGCAGAAGCGCCTCAAACCTCTAGGGGAAGTTACCATATATAACCGCATAGAACTCGAAGATCCTCCAGCAGTGAACTGCCAGTGTTTCCTACCTCCACCCTGTCCGGAGCGCTCGGGGGGCCTTAGTATCCAGGACCAGGGGGGTATTAAATGCACTATTGGTCATTATAGAATAGCGCTTCGAGCTCCGAAAATGTGCTGCTAGACCCGCTCAGTTACCTGCTTCCTAATGCGGCTCATTTTCCAGCCTTTCTGGATTATTGGATGGCAGATTAGAGGAATCCCACGGCAATCTTAACATTTACACCGATGGAACCTCCTGGAGGTTCCCCCCAATAAACGGCGGTCGGTGATCTTCATTCCGCTGTAAAGTTTCTCCGGACTTCCTTCGTGTCCCGCTCGCACTGCGGCCTGGGCTAACATCACCCCTGCCTGCTGACATCTGCTTCTACCTGTCTGCAGATGATCGCGCTGCAAACCGTGACGCATCTGTGCTAATCCTTACACTAAGGGGGGCGGCATCCATACAGATGGGGTCTATCATGGGAGTAAATGTAGACGAGGGGTCTGGGCGTCTACGCCAACTATTAAAAGGTGAGACCGCGGGAACCAGGTGGTCCGTGTCTGCCAGCAGCCTGTAAATTCGGGCCCCGTGCAGTTTTGCGAGGCTTTATGTGGAGGATCGTGATTCGCTAAAGTGTTAGGAGGAAAAATGTGTGTAGGAGCCCACCGGGAGCTTGGGAGATTCCTGCCGGCGCAGCAGGCGGGCGCTGGAAAGTGGGAAGGCAAAAATATACCAAAAAGTCTGCTCTGTGGGGGAGGGGGCACGCTGCCGGCATGTCATGTAGAGGGTTAAATGCCGGAGTCCACCGTTTAATTGGGAGATGGGGAGAATTAAAGCACAAGGGAGCCGGAGATCGGAAGGGAAAGTGTCAGAGCCCGTCTCACAGCTGCATGTCATAAAGCAGCAGCTGGAGCGTCTCAGAGCCGCGCCGCCGCAGTGCCACCAACCAGCGCTCTGCAGACTCTGGGGTCCGCAGGTCGCTGCTAAAGGCCTTGAAATATCCCCACACTTAGGAGAATGGCGAACGGACAGCGGTTTCCGGGCAGGTTAGGCTTTTTGTGCGCAAAAAAGCATAATGGGGATTTCCATCACAGATGTGCAGGGAAGTCTGTTAGTTTTTTAATAGACAGGCCCATTAATTGGGAAGTTGTCATGAAACTGGAAATGCCCTTAAAGGGGTTGTCCAGAGTTAGAAAAAAGTGTCTGCTTTTCTCCAAACCCAGCAGCACCCTGGACCGTGGATTGTGCTGGAGATTGCAGCTCTGCTCCCATTCACTGCAGTACCACACCCAGCCTATGGACAGGAGTGGCGCTGTCTTTGGGAGAGAACAGCCATGTTTTTCTAATCTCAGACAACCCCTTTAAGGTTTGTTTTGTTTGGAAAGAATTGCTCTGGTGGCTTATTGCCAGTCAACATTACCGCTGCTTGTCTACCCGGCCTTTACACGGGCTGATTGAGGCTCCTAGTTAGTGGCACCCGACCATAACTGGCACATATGCCCATCTATGTGCTGTTCGATACACATGTGCTTGCACTATGCCCCATACATTGCACCTCCTATTTCTTGTCTGCTGTAGGGCGTGTATAACCTCATAGGCTATAATGGGGCCGTGTGCTGTCCCTGGGATTACACGACTGGCACACTGCCCCGCGGTATGCTCGTGTGCCTTCGTACGGGACATATGATTGTCAGTAGGATCGTTTGTCCCCATAGAGCTGCCATTGTTTACATGGGGACATCTATACCCGACCAGCCGGTAGACAAGCATCTGCTTGTTTGTGGGCACTTTTACACGACCCAATGATCTGACCAAAGAACATTCTGATGACCGGTCCTTGTAAAAGTCCTTTAGAGTGGTTGTACAGCTGTAAGCCATTAATGGCCATCAATAGTAATTGGCGGGGGTCTGCTACCTGAAACCCCCCCAATCAGGTGTTCACCAGGCAGGTGTGCTTGTGCAGGCAGCGGACAGCTCGGCTCCATCTTGGCTCCCAAAAATGTGAATAAATTGTTAAAAACCCCATATGCTTCCCAGTATGGTAGGAGTACTAACTAACTAGTACTGGTATTAGTAAGTCCCCCCCCCCCACACACACAGGAGGATTACCATAAATTAAAATTAGGAACCCGTCGCACACATGAACAACACGCCCTCATACGGTTGCCAACGGCTCTCGGAGAGCGCGCATGGAAAATTAGAAATAAAAGAAGAAATCCCTGGTCCTGCAGGGGTTAAAGGGGCGGGCGGAGGAGAAAAAAAAAGACATTAAAGTCTGCTTAAGGTTGTATGAAAACCTAAAGACATACCTCACCTGACCCCGCCCAACACCTTACCGCTGCAGCCAGTTATTGGCTTGGTCACATGACCCTGTATCCCATGTAGGAGCTGGCTGACCCTCCTCCTAGGAGCTTTACGCCCTTCAGCTATAACATTAAGGCTATGTTAACTCGCTGCGGACTACCTGCAGGGGGCGCTCAGTGGGAAACCTGCAGTGCAAAATTAGCATCATAAGCACTTTGGTGCCGATTTAACGCAGATTTTTTTGCGGCATTTAGCCGCTCATTTGAAGAGGTGGAATCCACAGCGCAAACCCTCCGCGATAATCCACATGCTGAGGATCCGACATCCGCTACGCCTGCCCGTTTCTGCCCGGAGTTTGTGTAGACTTCCCTCTGCAGCGCGGCACGGGACTCTGTGAATCTCTCTCACTTTGCTACTGTTGTAAATGCTGCTGATTTTCTGTTCAAAAGGTCCGGATAGAAAATCCACAGCAAATCCACCCCGCGCGAACACGGTCTGCGGCTGCGGTCACATGATGCCGTTCATAGCAGCAACTTCTCAAAATGTAGAAACTGATGTTACCTTAATGTGTGAACACGGCGTAAAATCACCGACAGGTGAGGGGGATCACAATGGAGGGAGGACAGCCGACGACAGGGTCACGATTGCCCAATGCTCAGCAGCTTGCTGGGAATGAAGGCGGCCAGAGCGGCACAAGGGGAACCAGTCAGTATTAGGCAGGCAGCTCTAATCTTCTGGCTGATCTCCTGTCACAGTGTAGAGGGATCAGCCCTATTATCTGCACAAGGAAAGACTAGAAGCAGTGGGATGAAAATGAGAGGGAGGAGACATAGATTAGATATTAGACAGTGAGGGGGATCAATGAGTGGAACAGGTTGCCACGGGAGGTGGGGAGTTCTCCTTCAATGGAAGTCTTCAGAGGCCGGACAGACATCTGGGATGATTTAGTGATCCTGTACTGAGCAGGCGGTCGGACCCGATGACCCTGGAGGTCCCTTCCAACTCTACGGTTCTAGGATTGTATATTTGCGCCATTTTATTTTTCACCTGTTTTCCTAGATTTAAGAGGTGGTCGTGGGGTTTAGGCTGCAGGAGTGAAATCTATTACATGTAGGAAGTTGTGGAGTCTCGTTCACTCCCTGTCTTCTGGAGGAATGGTGGGGGGGGTCAATGAGTGGGCATTGAGGTATGGCATAAAGCGAGAAGGCAGACACCTGATCCGAGGGGCTGTCAGCCTCATTTCCCATGTGTGACATTCTCCAGCTCTGTGTCCAGCAGCTGGAAGCTTCATCCCTGGGAGGGAAGGGTCCTCTCTCCAAACATCACCCCCTCCCCTCTGCCCTCAGGGCCAAAGTCATAGTTCAGAAACAATGTCCCCTCCTATGGGAGTCGCTCTGCCATGTGCTGGGATGCCGGGGCTCTGCTGTAATGCTTAGGACTGCTTGTCTCAATTGCTACCTTTTGGGTCCCCAATGGCGACCTGTTCACCTGTGCGGTCATTTTGTATTCGCCATGAGTTCCAAAATGAAAATTTCCGTATGTAAATGAGCAAAACCATCAAAGAATTGTTCATCACTATCCTCATGTGGCGCACAGTGTTAGGGCAGCAGAAATGCAGTCCTAAGCTCTCACTCATGACCTGAAGGTTGCGAGTTCAATCCCTGCATGGTTCAAGTAGTCGACTCAGCCTTCCAAAATCGGTAAAATTAGTATTGATGGCAACATTTTTAACGTGTCTTTCCCTCTCCCCATGGCTCCCCTTCTGCGTGTGAGGCTGTGGGGTAATGATCACACCATATGGCGCCCTCCGAACCCTCCGCAGGACTGTCAAACGCCATTCAGTGGCTCTCATTGTTTCCTGTCACCCTACACTCCTCGGTGATACGGGGCATCTGCTCGGCTCTGCTTGTGTGCGCCATTCTCTGTTTTGCTAACCTGCCATGACCCCTTACTATTATTTGCTCCCCTTTGATGTCATATACCAGTTTCTAATACCTACAATATCTTAACCCCTTCACGACCAATAACAGTATATTAATGTCGGGGGGTTATGAAGGGTGTATGGAGCAGGTTCGGGAGCCACAGACAGCCGCCGGTAATTGCTATGATCCGAGTTAGCGCTGATTGCGTCGGCTGCCTTCACAGTAAGGGCTTATTCACAAGTTTGTGCGATGCGCGCCAATATGAAATCTGTTCTCTTGAATGGATTCATTAACATCCGCGATCGTTACCTCACTGCATCGCTGTGGGGGGAAAAATCATAGCATGTTGTATCTCTTGGCGATCCCTCCGAACGCCTTCAACTATTGTTTCCAATGGGACCCTAAAAACCATTAAATGGCGTTTTCATGACGCGCGATGCAGTCAGTGAGGAACACGTGTGACACGTTACATGCGGGAAAATTGTAATTTCACAGAAGTGATGCATCTTTTTTAATCAAAAACTCTTTGCATCGCCTTGAAAGATGGATGTTGGCGAGTGCGATGCCAGGCGGAGTGGTGTGCCGCGAGATACAGAACCCCCTTATCTGCTATCTACATGGTAAGTGTTTCTCTGGCAGCACGTCCCGTACGTCTGGGATCCAAGTGCAGCAACATTGTTTCTTCTTTCATAATTCAATATAACTTCATCTATAGAATGGATAGTGAGCCGCTAACAGCCCCTACTTACCACCAAGTTGTTGTGGGCCTGATCTAAGGGTTCTGTTACAGCAAATGTGGGGCAATGTACTGCAAGATACCATACAGATCCTGTATGCCTTCATGCCCGTCGTATCACATCTTGTATCCAAGCTAGAGGCGGTACAACAGGGTACTAGAGCCTCCATGCTCACCTGTATCACATCTTGTATCCAAGCTAGAGGCGGTACAACAGGGTACTAGAGCCTCCATGCCTGCCCGTATCACATCTCGTATCCAAGCTAGAGACGGTACAACAGGGTACTAGAGCCTCCATGCCTGCCCGTATCACATCTTGTATCCAAGCTAGAGGTGGTACAACAGGGTACTAGAGCCTCCATGCCTGCCCGTATCACATCTCGTATCCAAGCTAGAGGCGGTACAACAGGGTACTAGAGCCTTCATGCCCACCTGTATCACATCTTGTATCCAAGCTAGAGGTGTTACAACAGGGTACTAGAGCCTTCATGCCCGTCGTATCACATCGTGTATCCAAGCTAGAGGTGGTACAACAGGGTACTAGAGCCTCCATGCCCACCCATATCCCATCTTGTATCCAAGCTAGAGGTGGTACAACAGGGTACTAGAGCCTCCATGCCCCCCGTATCACATCGTGTATCCAAGCTAGAGGTGGTACAACAGGGTACTAGAGCCTCCATGCCCACCCATATCCAATCTTGTATCCAAGCTAGAGGTGGTACAACAGGGTACTAGAGCCTCCATGCCCCCCGTATCACATCGTGTATCCAAGCTACAGCTGGTACAACAGGGTACTAGAGCCTCCATGCCCCCCCATATTACATCTTGTATCCAAGCTAGAGGCGGTACAACAGGGTACTAGAGCCTCCATGCCCCCCGTATCACATCTTGTATCCAAGCTAGAGGTGGTACAACAGGGTACTAGAGCCTCCATGCCCCCCGTATCACATCTTGTATCCAAGCTACAGACGGTACTAGTACTCCAAAATAAGTGATCCTTTCGCTCCGATATTGTAATCATATCCGCGTTCCAATCACACAACGTCTAGGGACGGGATGCTACTGACAATGAGTGTACTTCAGGGGTTCCTCCCAGGATATACCTCTTCTGGTCCCTTCCAACGTAGTGTGAAGCGCCTTTATCTGGGGATGTATCCCAGCATACGCGTATATGGCCACCTTTCTTTCTAAAAGTGTGACTCAGCTTTTCTAGGGTCCCGAGAACACAACACAAGCTCATGACTTTTCTACTTTCAGATTTTTTCAAAGGGGTTTACAGGAGTAGAAAAAGATTGCAACTTTCTTCCAAAAACAGCACCACAACGGTCCACAGGCCATGTGTGGTATTGCAGCTCAACTCCATCCACTTCAATGAAGCCAAGCTGCAATACCAGACATAACCCATGGACAGTTTATGTCCTGTGGATGGTGCAAGTTCAGAAGCTGAGCTCGAAAGCTGTCCTCCCACTGCAACAGCAGGGACCCGTGGGAACACCAATCCTTGCCGTTAACCCCTTGCATGCCGCAATCAATATTGATCATGGCATGTTAAGGGTTCATACAGGGAGGGCGCTGCCACTGTGACCTCATCGATCCTCTGCTATGTACTTGTGGAGGGCTGATGAGTTACCATGGTGCCCGGATCTGCCATGGCATGTGATCGCTATGAATAGTGATAATGCATTGCAGTACAGAAGTACTGCAGTGTATTATCAGAGCAGTGTATAGCATCGCAGGTTCAAGTCACCTACAGGGGGACATAAATGATGTGGAATAAAACAAAATTCCTTTTGTACGGGTTGTTTTGGATGCAATAATGCCAATTAATTGTAAACTATTTTTAACCTACACAAGAAACGGTGTAAAAAAAGCTAAAAAAGGGATTTTAAATGCTTCGTTCAAAAACACAGTAAGTGATTGAAAAAACCTACCTGCACCCCAAATAAGGTTTTCTATTAAGCGGATTGTTGGAGAAATAAAGGTATCCAGAAGAAGGGGTTTTATTGTACAAAGCTGGTATTGCCGTAATCGCGCTGACCCTCATAATACCTAAATAATGAATAGATTACATGTGACCAAATAACGGCACCCATGAGGACGACTGTTTGCCGCTCATGCGGCCGCGTTGGCGGGACAATAAAAAATGTTATGGCTTTTTAAAAGTGGAAATGAAAATCCCCCCCCCCCCCAAAATCTTTGTGACCTTGAGGCCAAAATAGGCTGCGCCACTAAGGGGTTAAGAGTAGCGTCCAATGACTCAGGGGCTGCTATTATTTTCGGGGTGAATGGCCGTATTTCTCCGCCGTGACCGGTCGCTTTCTTGGTTCTTTCCAGGCGTCCCGCGCGGTTTGGGAGGTTAACAAGAGTCAGATCAGTATTCGTTAACCAGTTCCCGTCCCCTGTTAACCCCTGGGGCGCTGCACACCTCTGGATTTGCTTGACATGTTAATTCCTATTCTCTGGCAGTATTTGTAGTGCTGTAATTCTAGAAGCAGGGGACCTATAGAATCCATGCATTAAGCAGGCCCGAACAATGCAGCACAAGAAAGCCTTCCAGCAGGGGGTGCCGGACACAATGAGGACGGGGAAGTGAGAAGAGTCCTGGGCAGTATTTGGCTGCAGATCCTGGGGTAGGACTCGGCCCGTGAGAACCACATTCTCAGACAAAGGCGAGAGAGATAGCAGCGAGGAGACGAGGACCCGGCCGCAGTGTGGGAACTTCGCTGTCAGGGGGATTCAGACATAAGGGGGCAGCCGAGCCCCCCAGGTGGTTTCCAGCAGTGGTCGATATTTGTCATCTGCTGGGGGGACAACTTCTTACATACAGTTGGGCTGAGCGCAATATCGAGGCAAAAACCTCCGACCCGTAGGGCGCTTGTAAACGTGCGAATCCTGTGAAAGTTACATGGGTTGTCAATAGGAAACATAAAAACTGCGCCCTTATGAAACGCGCGGACGATGGAGTGCGAGGGGTTTTAGGGAGATAATGGACAAGACGTCTGCAGAACAAATAGAAGGCGCGGCAGTTTGTGTCCCGCAGTATCCCACATCCCCATGGGGTCTGCTCCTGGGCGAGCCGCCCTGTAAATACACCCCAACGGGCGAGTGCTGAGTCCGCTGAGAATAGAGCGCTGCGCTGCACTCTAGTTACCGGCGATTTCCTAGCGACTGCGATGTGCTTTGGCCGTAATAAACGCATCGCATGTCTGTTCATTCGATTTCCATGCGTGTCCCAAACTAGCATGTGCCTGGCCTAACTAACATGGTAATGGTGGCATGGCGCTCGCACGGGGCTGGGGTGTCATTCTCTTTTGCTCCTATAGGAATTGATGGGCGATTCTTGCTAGCGGGCCAGAGAAAATCGCTCATGTGAACGACCAGACGGAAATCCGTGGGTTCTGTTCTTGCACGCGGTTCATCCAGATCACAATCAGACGAAGCTGTAAACGCAGCGTACAACTCACAGCATCCCCATTTCCAGGGGCCTACAATACCCGCGGGGGACACGAATGACCAGAGAAGACATTCTGCAAGCATCATTCTGTTTCCATACTTCACTTGTTGCAAGATCTCTGCTTGCTGCCATTGATTTAGGATTATTCTTACTTGCATCCAGTCACTGAAAATCTGTACAGACCTAATTTTTCCCAAAGCTGGGGTTTTGTTACTCTTGTCAATTTAGGGGTTAAATTTTTGCTTTGTACAAGACTGGTGTTTGCTAGATCTGACCGTTGTAGCGTTGCGGTGCGCAGGTACTTCTCTGTATGATGATGGGGGTGATAATGTTAGGACCCCTCTCCAGTGCCGGCACACACAGGCTCCCCTCTCCTGTTTCCCACCTGTGTTTCTTTCTCCATCTTGGCCTGAGTTTTCCCATTCGGCAGGGGGTCAGCCTTCTGACCTTCCAGCTTTATTTCTGTCTCTTCCCTGGGGAGCTGCTGACGGAGAGGGGATCCGTGTTCCCAAGGGCGGGTGGGACTGTAGGGGTGATCCTCCTCCGCAGCGGAGGTGTGTAACCTGGGGTATGGGAACTAGCGGGTGACCAAATGAGACCTATCCTTCACCTGGAGGCTCATCCAACTCCGACCTCCCTGCTGCTTCTATTGAGGCGTCCGCTGTCCGTAGTGACCACCACCGTTGCACTCCTCAAGGGGATTGTCGCCCAGCTTTCTGGCACATCGATTAGGTCACATAGGAGTCTAGATAAGCCCCTTGGGGAGATGTAAGGGTGGTCTTTACCAGAAGCAGATGTAAAAGTGCTCCCCGTGTGGCAAAAGTCATAGGAAACTGAATATTGCTTCCATCCCAGGGAGGAATATTGCCAAGCCTCTTTATCCTGCGCCATATTTAATGGATGCCACTAAATGACCACAATGAAAGGGAAATGTAAGATCTGCACATCAAGACGCCAATAAATCCCTTCTACTCCAGCAAGTTATATTAATACTCAGCGCTTCCCTCAGGATATGTTCAGACGCCGCAGAAATCCACAGAAAAATATGCAGCATTTCCGCATCAGAAACCGCATCAATATCCACACCATTGGTACGGGTTTTGACTCGGGTTCAGCTGCGGATCCGTGCACAGCGGCGCTCCGAAAGGCTGCAGATCCATAGTCAACCAATACAGATTTTTTGATGTAGAAATGCTGTAGATTTTGCCTCGGATTTTCCGCTATGGAAAGTCTTCAGCATTTCCGCTACCAGCGAACATTACCCTCAAAGGGGTTTTACCAGCAAAGACATTTATTCCTTCCCCACAGAGTAGAGGATAACTGGGTATTATTGTATCTTGTCACCACTGGAAGCTAGGGGTTTGACAGGGCTTAGATGGAGGGACGGCCCTGTCACACCCATAGCTCCCGACTGGTTGCATTGCTGTCCAGCCATCAAAGTTCTGAGGCCGACAGCAACGGACAAGGAATTTGTGCAGGGATGGAGGGTTAGGGTAAATTCAACTGTGAGGCTTACATTAGTATCAGTAAATGCCGGCCGACACCCACATGGAATCATGTACACCTATTAATGTAAGCCTCACAGTTAGTTACCCTAAGCCTCCATCCCAGAATAAACTGTTTCAGGGCCCCCTCCACCATCTGCGCCACCTCTGCCGGCACGATCCGGGGGGCGTTGTCAGAGACCATCCCCATCAGTTTAACCCCCCCGCCACCCCCACCCCCCAGGCAGCCACCATCTCCCTAGCTCCTTGCTCCGCCGCGCTGTGTTACCAGTTACAGCTCCGTCCCACCCTGCATATCTCTCAGCAGGCCCAATGTCCGCCATCTCTCTGCTGCCACCGCCACCGTACTGCTCCCTCTCTGCCATTGTGCCTCTGCCACTGTGGCCGCTGACACTTCCATCCTGCCGCGCTGTCGCCGATCACAGCTCCGTCCCCCGCTGCTCACTCTGCAGGGCCGGTGTCTGCTGGTTGCAGCGAACATCACAGCCAATCAGATTCTGGGGGCATGAAGGAACTATCAACCAGCCTGTAACTTCCGGTGGTGACAAGATACAACAATACCGGTTAACCGACCAATAAGGACCTGTCGTCCGGGATCCAAGTGATCCTGAGAACGGCTCCCTCTGACTGCCCACATGGATGAATGCTGGAACCATCGCTCTATTCACTACTATGGAATGGATGCGTACGGCTGTTGTCCTCTGTGCCATAGAAGTGAATGGCTCGGTGGGCACACATGGGGCATTTAAGGGTGCCGTTCTTTGGATTTCTTATAAATGGCAGATAAATATCTTCAGTGGTTAAACCTTTTTACAGAGACGTCACATCTGTAACTATAGACCCCCTCCATATGCCGTCCTTGTATCTCGTGGATGGCACATGGCCCCATTATGGCCAACTAGACTCTTCCCACGAACTGATGGTCGCTTCTTGTCTTATGCAATGCCCACCACCCCCTGCCTAGACTGCACATAGAAGTGCGTCCGTGTTTTGTGCGATGCCAGATACGTCCGTAAATGGCCATCTGAATGCGACCTTCCAGCTGATTCCAGTCTGTCCGTACGGCTCAGTTTGTGATGTGATATCGTATCACGAAGAGATCTGCTCCTCTGTGTTTCCTTTCTTCACAGTTCTCTCCAATTCTGCTTGCTGTCAGTGAATTGGCACATTCATTGCACACCTAGTACTTCTCACAGCTGCGACTTTGCTACAGTTATATTCAGTCTAGATGATCCTCTGCGAGCCAAACAATCTGGGCTTCAGACTGACACATTGCTGCAAACTACCAGAAGTGGAGAGATGATTGCTACTAACTACCCCAGATACAAAGTTTCCCCTCTGCTCCGCTCGTCCGTCTGGTCTTCATGCTGCCTCTAATATCCCATTCACTGACTGGGAGCAGAGAAATGGAAACCTCCAGTATATTGGGAAGTAGTAGAACCTTTCCTTCTACATTGATGAAGGGTTTCTTGATCAGATAATTGCTAGGTGTTATTTACTGAAGGTGCACGCTCGGGAGCCCGTGACAACCTATAATCTGTGAGCGCTAGATAAATAGCAGGTAATACTGGCACAGAGTCTGGTAGAGACCGCGGGGCCGGCCGGGAGCGGCCCCCAAGATTGGACTCTGCTCTTGGGCCTTGGAATGGATCTTGGCTGAAACAAGAACTGAGAGTCATCATGTGATGTGAAAGTGAACCCTGTCACATATGGTTAGTGATTCCATGCAGGTGCCCAGAAGTCTCTGCTTGACAACAGAGAGAACTGCCATGTAAGTTGTCATCCACCTTTCCTAGGCTTCTGAATGGTAAACCTTTATCATTTGTAGCAATACAGCAGTGTACAATGGAAAAAGAAAGAGGTCAATTTTATTAGACCCCCACCTCCTTCTCACGATTGGCGCCCCCTGTATGGTAATTCCCCCCGTGACCCCGGAGTGCAGCATAAAATCAGGTGACAAGTTTTCTGTGGATCATTTTCAGTGTGAATCTACATTAGATGGGAAAATGCAGCGATCTGAGCAACTTCCAACGAGGCCGGGTCATCGGTGCTGGAATAGCCAGGGTACCCGGGAGGGGGGGGGGGGGGTTTGAATTCCAGTGTAACAGTGTGGAGAGTATACTGAGAATGGCGCGATCAAAGAAAACATCCAGTGAAGGGGGATCCTGTGAACGGAAACAACTCATCACTGAAAGGGGTCGGAGGAGGATGTCAGGAATCGCTCTGACCAACAGGCTGCACAGTCAGCTGAATACAACGCTGGAGCTCCAACTTACGTGTCCGAACGCACAACTCGCCGTTCCTCCTCACAGATGGTATAACAGCGGACGACCAGTTCCAGCGCCATTGTGTCTAAGAGAAACAGAAAGACTCCAGCGGGCAAAAGAGCGCAAAACTTGTATCACTGAGCAGCGGAGAAACATCCCCTGGTCAGATGGAGCCAGATTTCTGTTGCTCCGTACTGGTCAGCATTTAGGCACAAGCAGCATGAATCGCTGACCCCTTCCTGTCAGCCGGTCAGAACATGTCGGCACCGCCATCTAATCAGTGGCAACTACAAGCAGCTTCCTGTCCGCAGGGGCCGATATTCCTGCAGAATGATTTCATCACCACATGGAATCTATGCCAGGAGGAACTGCTGCGGATCTGAACGCCAAAGGAGTCCAACGCTATTAGATGGGGCTCTAATAAAGGGGCCGTTCAGTGTGTGTATATATAATATAATAATTCTAAATGGACATGCAGTTTACGTACTCTGCCATCCCCTATAACATGGCGCACCAGTCAATTTTGACTAACTTATAAAAGTTGCCGACTAACTTATAAATTCCCATCCAACCACCCCAAATTCCCATGCCAAGGGGCTGATCTATCTTCCTCGCTCCACTTATCCTGATTATACTTATTTTTAGGATTGATATTTGCAGAACTAAATGATGTGAACGGAACTGAAATAACAAAGTGAAATCTTCCAGGAATCGGGCCGGGTCCAGAGGGCTTCTATACGTTCGTTTTGCAGCCTTAGTAATGACGTCCGTGTCCTGATGCTTTACCCTGCAGCCCTGCAGCCACGGAGGTCCTGCTCTCTGGTTTAGGAGCTTCCAGGCACTTCCGCTGCTGAACATCCTCCGTAGGAAAACTATGGTGATTGTGCGTTCTGATTTGTGTACAGAGGAGAATAACCTGTTGTTAGGGGTTAAAGCATAACCCGTGTCTGATCATCCACCTCCTTTTATAAGGCAGCCTGACGCACAAGTGGAGCTCAGCTGATAGCGGCAGCCGCAGGCTCTACTGAGAGGTCGGGGACAGTTATTGACCACTGCTAGGCTTTAGGCCCTTGGTTCAAAAACTGACCAGGCTGGAGAATCTATGCCAGAGGTAAAGCGCAGGAAGGCATTGGGGCGGAGAGCAATGATAAACATGGCCAAAATCTGGAAAAGTAAGGACATCTGTATAGCAACTAAGCGCAAGATAGTGCAAACCACCGTTTATCCATAGCCATGTATGGATGTGAGAGCGGGACTGCGAGGGAAGCTGATAGAAGGGGGAGCAAGGCGTTGGAGCTGCTGGGTATGCCCTGGACGGTGAGAGGAACACACAGAGAAGTCCTGAGTCGTACAAGACCCGATGTATCACCGGAGGGCAAGATGACCGGACTCATGGATTTTTGGCCATATAATGCGAGCAGAGTCACTAGAAAAATCTAAAATGCTTGGCTAGATCAGTGGCAAAAGAAGACCCGGCGCCAAAGGACACGATGGCCGATACTGTCAGAGCTGACTGGACGTCACCAGATGGAGAGCTGACAACAGGGTCTGGCAGTGGGATGTCACCAGGTGTAGAGCCGACAACGGGGTCTGGTGGTGGCATGTCACCAGGTGTAAAGCTGACAACGGGGTCTGGTGGGGGGATGTCATCAGGTGTAGAGCTGAAAACTGGGTCTGGTGGGGGGGATGTCACCAGGTGTAGAGCCGACAATGGGGTCTGGCGAGGGGATATCACGAGGTGTAGAGCTGACAACAGGGTCTGGTGGGGGGGGGATGTCACCAGGTGTAGAGCTGACAATGAGGTCTGGTGGGGGGATGTCACCAACCAATCGGTACGGACATCTTCTGGACCTTCCTGAGTTCACTGTTGGCCATGTTATTGGGAGATGGAAGCCATGTGGTGTGTGCTGTGCCGCCACGTTCAGGGAGATGGGCACAGAGACATCCCGGACAATGTGGCATCACCTCTCCTGTGGTAATACTCTGGTACAGCTCCGTGTCTCCACCAACATGACCGACCACCATGTCATACGGCACGCAGTGTGAGGAGTAGAGCGTCTGCAGACTTCATTGTCAGCCCAAAGTCCCGATTTCAATCCCATCGAGCGGGATGAACTAGACCTCGGTATCTGTGCACCCAACACTCCCATCATCCCCTGCATCGCTATCAGAAGCTCTCCTGGAGGAATGGAGGCCAAAGGCGTCCAACACCGGATGGGTAAATGGGAATAAAATCCAATTCATCACCTTCTATGTGCGTCCAAATACTTGTCAGACACGGAGTAAAGAGAGGGGAGGAGCAGAACCCGTCCAGTGGTGTTTGTTGTGGACAATGATACTACATACGTGGTGAAGGGAGTGGCGTGGCGGCTTCAATAGTGGAGGTGCTGCCTGACCAGATGACGCACCGCCGGGAAGGGGGAGGGTGGGGTGGACAGAGCAAGAGCATAGGACTAAAAACTGGCAGTGGAGAAGGTGCAACACTCCAGGTTAAAGCAGGTAGGAAGTGACCAAAGATGTGGAAGACTTCTCCTTTTATTTAATAAAGTACGTGATCAGCTTGTGAAAACGCGTTTCGGGGAGAACCCCTTCATCATCAGTTCAGCTGGTGTTCAAAATATACAGGCAAGTGGTGGGTCCCAAAAGGGTTAATGATTAGATCTGTTTGCCTGTGGGGTGCGGGTCAGCCAGGGCAGGAGTAGGGAGCTTCTCCTGTTTAGTCCACTACTTGTCAGACTGGCATGCCTGAAGCCCCATCCTCTGTGTATACAGAACATGTGCCCATGTATATATGCAGCCCCCATCATCAAGACATTGTAACAATCCGCTCTTTAGCATTTATTCACATCTTGCGATTTGTGTCAATTTTTCATGTCTGCAAAATCGCTGCACTTTTCTGTAATTTTGGAGAAGACCTCATGACGGCGATGTGCTTAAAGCGTGAGGCGCCTGTTACGTGGGCCGATATTGGGCGTTCTCATCAGGCCGCATAAGAGAACAAACGATTGGCTAACAAAAGAGAGCATGCTTGTTCTTCCGCTAACGATATCTTTTCTGCTGGCCGGTCGGCTGCACATCTCCCCTTGTAAACGGGGGCCGTACAGCCGACCAATCATCGTTCTGTGGGGGATAAACGATCACAATCGTAGAGCCGCGGTCAGCCCATGTCAATGCCGGGTAGATGAGCGCCGATCTGATTGATCAGTGCTTGTCATCAGAGCAACATCTATACGTGTGAAAGGGCCCAAAGGGACAAGACACTCAGGAAAAAGCCAAAGCTGAAACTGAGATTGCTGCTGCAACGGTGCCGTGGACCTGCAGGGGGTAAGCCGCACTGTCACTCCATTGAGCTAATACCGCCGCTTGTGCCGAGTCTGCTAGGATCCGGATCGTACGCATTAATCTTAGGGATGGAATCCCTATGCACTTGCATGGAAGGCAGATTGAGTTTGTCTTGGAAATTCGTATTAAATCCCCAACATGTGAACTTGGCTGCAAGTGATGGGCTGTAAATCCGCTGCAGGGCCGGTTATTGTGTCAGAAGCTGCTACCAGCAGAGGATGCGCAAAAGAAGAGAGGAAAGTAGTGCGGTGTGGTAGGAGCTGCTCCGTTACCCCCGCGCACTTTCTACCGCCGCCCCTTGTCTTTCTCAGCAGTGTGGTTGAGAGTTCAGCGCGATGTCACGTAGAGCGACCGTCCCGTATCGTCTTCATCTGGCAAGCTTACACACCTTAGAGTGGTTAACCCCTCTCACCCCACCCAGACACCCCTCTGCCTCCACCTTCCCCTGCTTCACTACCCAAGTTGCTGGGAATGAAGCTTGAGCTCAAGGTTAGGCTTGTTGTGCCGTTTGGCGCAAGTTCAAAAACCGTGAGAACAGCCTTGACCAGACACAATAACAAATACGTCAGCCAGGGGAAGCGTTTCCTCCCGGGGCCTCCTGCGTTCCGAAAAGCTTTTTGTGTAGAGTGAGAGCGTCTCTCCGAGAGCTGAGGAGCGGCGCTGGCCGGCAGGAAGCGTGCAAGCGCTGGGGTTACAGGAGATGGAAGCCACCAGCTCAACTAAGTATACAGAGCTGTCTGAGACGCCCCAGACATCCGCCCTCTGCGGCTCCGCTCAGCTCCAGCTTGGTCTTTCCCTCCCAGAGCCTTTATTCCTCCTTTTTCACCCTTTTCTTATTATTTTACCTTATGGATCGCTGATCTGCGAGTCGTTTTCAGAATTTGAGAATTGCTGAACTAACGATTCCAAACCATATTCGCGCGGTTATCCTGGCCTGCAGACAATTAGGGCTGTATGTACAGGGGCGAGCTTCACTTGTGAGACGCACAGAACTCGTGCGGAAATGGGCGCCGTTGTTGTTAATGGGTCTATTTACATGTACGATTTTTCTCTCGCAACGAGGCTGTTGGATGGAGAATTCACGGCACGTTTTTTTTTCTGCGATTTGGCAAAAAACTCGCCTATTCTTTCCAATGGGCAAGTTAAAAACCGCGCCGCACCCGTACATGCCAACGCAATGCGCTTTTGTTTTGTAACTTTCCTGCTGACAAGGCTTTCCCGTGATCTCTGGCACGCCATTCGCTTTCAGTAGGACCGCTGAGGATAGCCAAGCGCCTGCATTGGATCTTCCCATGAGTCCCATTCTAACAAAGGGAGCCGCACTGCGCAACCAGGGGTAAAGGAGCGGCTCTGGGGGGATCAAGGCCGGCCGGGAGGAGTATCCTGGGACACATCCACTTTTAATATATGGTACTATTTGCAAGAGTCACATGTGTCATCCAGACCTCACATAGAGACCGACTGCAAGCCATTAGTCATGGGGAACCCCTGGAGTCCAGCAGGTCTGACAGATGGACACGACACCCTCAGACCTGAAGGGGAAGCTGTTTAGGGGATATCCTTTTCTCTCACCCCAGCCACGTGTTTCCTGGTGGGGGGCTTCCGCTCATTAATGCCTCTTCTCTCCTTCCCTGCATCCGGTGGAAGGCAGCAAGTAAACATGGTGTGGAGTTCAGCCTCTGGGAAGTGAGAACTTGCAGCCCATTTCCTCCATTACTGCTGAAGGCCAGCTTCCTGCCACCAACACGATCCCTCACTCGGACACGCAGGCCGTCGCACGCTCACACACTAAACCACAAACACTCTTCTTGTACAAACACCAGCATGCTGATGGAGACAAACACTCAGCAACCCAAGATCTGGGGATTCACGGGTCACATAGTCTGCTAGCCTCCCGCCACAGAGCAGCGAGCCATCCAGATGATCTGTGCTGCACATGGAGACTATGGCCTGACAATGGGGCACGGGTTGTGCCCTCATCTAATGCAGAGTCCTATAGAAATGCACTAGGCTGCCCTAGAGGAGCGGTGCAACGAGCTGCAGTGCAATATTTAGCAATCCTTGCCCATCACAGTAGCGGGCACGACTGCAGTGCATGCATTAGATTCTGGACAGCACTACTCCACCATACCCTCAGGGTGGGACCAACCTTGTGCACGCCACAAAAGGGGATCCGGATCATGAGATCCCAATACAGCACAGCCAGAAAAGAAAATCCTGTGGCAGCAGACAGTGATGCAGTAAAATGCATTTGTTGCATCACGTGTGCATCAATATTACATGTGGGGGGGGATTCAGTAATTGCATCAACAGAAAACTATTTGCAATTGTCACATGAAATGGTGCAAAACTGGATCCAATGTAATGCTGGCAGCGTCTGAACCATGACTTAGTGCTCTTATCGTTCGTTGTGCAGACCGTGCAAGCATCAGTCAAAGAATGATCGGTCTGTGTAAGCAGGCTATCCTTTATCTATGAACGACCGCCTGTGTGTTGTGAATGGGGTGGGTGGCCCAAGTGATTTCCGGTCTGCTCTGCCTCCATTCACCGAGCACAGGAGCAATAGTCAGTCAGGCAGCTGTCAGGCGTGTAAATGTTACCTTAAAGGGGTTGTCCAGAGTTAGAATAATATGGCTGCTTCCTTCCAAACACAGCGCCACCGTTGTCTGTGGGTTGTGAGTGGTATTGCAGCTTGGCTCCCATTCACTTAAATGGAGCTGAGCTCCAATATCGCACACAAACCTATGGACAAGAGTGGCGCTGTGTTTGGAAAAAAAGCAGCCATGTTTTTCTAACCCTTGATAACCCCTTTAAGGCTCTCATAAACTATGGAGTTCAGTTGTCTGAGTTTGTATAGGGGGCCTATAGATTGTAACCTGTCATTTCTGTTTGGAGATCAACAGTGCCACAGAGATCTGGCAGCCACTTATCCTTCTTGCTCTACTAAAAAAGGGAAGGTGTGATAGGTAACCAACTGGTTGTCTGACCGATATTCTCTTGACCCCTTTGTGACACACATAGAACTATATACGTCCTAATTGCTCATGCCCTCCGCAGCACATGGTCAGGAGCCAAGCCAGCTCCATACACAGCGGGTATCGCTGTCCTTAACTGCGGACACCCAACTGCAACAGCCAGGGAATTCGGATCATGACTGTTAATTCTTTTGACGCCCTGTTAGATCTGACTGCGACATTTAAGTGTCCTGATTGACATTCGGGGGGCCCCATTCCATTGATAGGATTGTAGGGGTCAGCCTGGGGTCTTCTAAAGGCTCCTAGTGCCATAATTGTTTGCTTATTAAGACATGCCTGTGGGCACCCTGTTAAAAAACAGTATAACGCAATACCATAGCATTGCATTACTCTGTACAAGCAATCAAGAGGTCGCAAGTTCAAGGGGACTCATTAAAAATAAAGTTAAAGTTAAAGATTTTTTAAAATTAATTCTGAAAATAAAAAATATTAAAAGTTAAAACAATTTTCCCAGTTGTCACCTCAAAAAACAAAATAAAATGGTGTTATTACATCCGGAGTTTATTAAAATATATATTAATAATCCCACAATGGCAAAGAGTTGTATGTTCCCCCAAATTGTAGCAATGCAAACTATAGGGGGACCTGCAGCACACAGGCCTCACAGAGCCCCGGCCATGGAAGAATAACATTGTGGGAGTCAATTGATGGCGGCAGAAAGAAAGGATTTTTTTATTTAAATGTTTTACTATTCAAGAAAACGATACATTTGGCATCGCTGCGATCCGCTGCCCCCAGAATAAAGACAGCGGCTCTTTTTACTGCACCATGAACTCGGTAACAAGAAAAATGGCGCAATTGTGGGTTGTTTTTTTTAAAGCTCTTCCAATACATTATATGGCACCACTGCAAAATAGGGCTTGTCCTGCAGAAAAAGCCCTCTTGTAGATCTGTAACCGGAAAAGTAGAAAAGTTATGATTTTTTGAAAGCGGGAATATCTGAACTGCAGAATGTTACCTGGACGCAGGAGCATCAACCGTAATAATCCCTGTTCTGCCTCCTAGCCCCTTCTGGCAATGTATACAGGTGCTTTCAAGGTGTTGGAAGAGGACTGTTACCATGCAGCGGTTGCTGGGTCCCGCAGTCAGGGCCAACCCCACCAACTTGTGGCTCGCGGAGTGGTGCGCGCACTCAGTAGTCCTGGCAGCGCCATGCGCGTGCGCACCTGGGAGTGCAGCTGCCGTGCACGAGCTTCCTTTTGATGTGCTATGGGGAGTTGGCTGCCTCGGGGCGGAGGCTTCTGTTTAAAAGTCTGGCAGTGAGGTGCAATCACTGCCAGTTATTGGTTTCCCTCAGGTTGCTAGCTAGTCTGCCTCTGTAGGTCTCCTGCCTCTGTCAGCTTGTCTGCTATTTTGTTACCATCTGCCAGGTTGTTCCATCTGCCTCGGTACTATCTGTATTAGTTCGTGTTGTTTTTTTTTTATCTGCCTGTCCTGTCGGTAGTCTACCCATTTCATCTAGGTATGCCAGAGCTCCTTCTCGGTCTCTAGATAGCGTAGGGACCGCCGCCCAGTTGCCCGCCTTGGGTTAGCCAGGCGTGAGGCAAGTAGGCAGGGACAGGGGTTGCAGGTAAGATCCAGGGCGACCCGGGCTGGTGTATCCAGAGTAGATTACTGTAACAAGGAGGTCTTAAAGGGTTTGTATCCTGATAACACCCCTGGCCACATTCTCTATTAGGGCACATGGACATTTATGGAGTGGGTTCCCCTGGTCAAGCCCCCCTCTACGAGTCCGAACGGAGAGCCATTGTAACGTACCTGAGCCGTCCTTGTATAATATGGATGGGCATGTATCTGCGACAACTCATTTAAGGACTTCTAGAGTTTGATATGCATCTATATTGCAGTCAGTTTCCAGTTTATTCTCTGACTTGGAGATGATGACATTTCGGGATATTCCCCGGTTTTGTTTCATGTGGTTCGCTGCCTGCAGGGGAAGGTGGGACGGTACTCATTGGGGTGGGGTGAGGTGAGGAGATCGGTGACTAACATCCCCAGGTGTCTGAGATTCAATACTGCAGATCTTGTGGCCACATGCCTGTGAAGCCTGACGGAGAGGGACATCGAGCTTCTGCAAGAATTAAATAGCGACACAGCAGGCGCTCACGGGGTGCAGACCCTATTATTGTACAGCTTTGGGAAAAAATACAGAGTCCTTTCTTATCCGCACCTGACCCATCCGTCTTGAAAGAATGCTGAAGAACGTTTTGCGTAATAATTAAAGGCTTTGCAACAAGTATCGTTACTCAACGCATCCTCTTTTGCCAAGAAGTTTAGGTGTTACCTGCGTGGTGAAAAACTGGCGGGCAACCAATATGGCCGCCATTATACCGGTAGCTGCCATAAAGCGAGTCGTCTAGTTTTCCTAGAATTCTCTGCCACAGATCTCCCATGATATGTAGTAATCTAGGAGCGAGGGATCCCGTCATAACTAGAAAGACTAGAAGCATTGGGCAGCTGTAATGGCGGCCTTACTGGATGTAACCCTACCTTTCCAGCGATGGCCGAAATAGAACATATAACAACCCGCTAGATGTCAACGACTCCAGAATCGGTTATTACTGGAGGCTTTTTGTATATTAGAGCAGTAAATCCCCTTTTAATTAGTTGATGTGGTGGGCGCTAACTGCGAGCGCTAGACTTCCAAACAATAAATTTGAGGGGCTTCAGACTTGACCGTCCTAAGATCTGCAGTATTTATGCTTGTTGTCCACGTTGCGACCTGCTTTGAGTACCTTTTGTTCCCAGGGTAGCCATAGGATGTGGTTGGTCAGGCCCGTCACACTATATCATCTACGTCATCTGCGAAGATTGCCGTAGACTTATGATTGAAGCCACCATCGGATGAACCAGTTGTTGGTTGTCCGGCGGTATTATAAACGTGTGATAACGCAATTCAGGGGCTCTGCTGTGTCTGGCGGTCCCCCTAAACGGAGCGGAGGTGCACATGTGTGACCATCTCTGCCCTGAGTTCAGGGTACGCTGGAGCCCCGTTCTCTGGATCCCAGTGGTGGAACCCCGCCGACACATAAGACGTCTCCTATCTTGCGAATAGGGGGTAACCTGTTTTTGTGGGACAACCTCTTCGCCACAGTCTTCGGTTGAGCGCATATTGATAGTACATACCATAAACTTCAACAAACCAAGAAACCTAATTCTGAATTTATGACACCAGTTGGACTATTGGACAAAACAGAATGGGACTTTACGAAGACCGGCATTCCCTACGCCATTCTTAGTATAACTTTCCCTGGCAAACCGTTAATACATGAAGAGGCAAATCCCGTCATCTCCGTGCGCCTTCCTGCATACAGTTTATACCGTACATTACACATAAATTTGTTGGCTCGGGGAGGCCACACCCCCTCCAACAAGTCCCACCCACCTAAAAATGGTTAGGGCCAGCGCAGAAAGAAGAGAAGTTTAAAGATTTTTGTGCAAGTGGGGCTTGCGCTGAATTAGTGATTTTTTTTTTTTCCATGCCACTAATCTGACGTAAAGTACATGGTGAACGTGCCGCCATGTTTTATTAGTGACCGACCGACGGCTCAGGTTCATACATCTCGGCTGATCCGTTTACCAAGCATTGGCTTAGTTGATAAACATGGCCGTCCCTGTTACATGTACTTGGCATGTGCGGAGCTTCTACAGCGGGGACATTCTGAGGTCAGCATCATCAATTCACGTCCTTCCAGCTGTAGGCCTCCTGCCTGACGCCAGCGCGCCCCTCCTGCAGGGACCCTCGCCGCCGCAGGTAATGAATTGGCGTATAATTTCCAGAATTCTTGCTGCATTCTCCAGGAGGGAGTGACCGCTTGCCGAGTGAATGTCGGGTGTGTCTACCTGGCTGGCCTCCCTCCAGGAATGTTCTACCGGACAGACAGGTTATTTATCTATCCCGCCTGTCACTCAGCTTGGAAGAGGTAAAATGTTTGCAGCGCGTTTCATAGTGTCACCTGGAGGTTTCCCTAAGCAATGGCCGGCTCTCCTCATTTACAGGGGCCAGGCAGCCAAGTGTTAGGGCTGTGAGAGTGAATGGGATGTGAAAGCACCGCAGGAAGCCTCTGCAAATATATCCTCCAGCCCACAAATGCAGGACATTTTCTGTTCTTCCGCCGACCCAATGTAGCCTTAGATATAGGAATGCATTGGGAATTTCATGCAAAAGTGGTTGAATATGGACTTTGGGTGGTAGTACTACATGCTAAGGGCTCTATATAACGACATCGGAAGACTTAGAAAGTGAACAGGCTGCGTATGGTCTTTCATTAGTAGTATATTAGCAGGGACCCCTGACGATCAGCAGCTCACCCGCCAGTGTGCTCTTCAGAAAATGGCCAAGCTTGGTATTACAGGCCAAGTTCCCATTCACTTCAATCTGAACTTGGCCTGCAATACCAAGCCTGGCCACTGCAGTGGGAATGGAGCTGTCTTATTGCAGAAATCAACTCAATGCATGAGCATACTGGGCCAGCAAACAAGTAGCTGATCGTCAGGGTCCCATGGCAGCAAGCACCTGCTAATCTACTATTGATGACCTGTCCTGCACACAGGCCATCAATACGTTTACCCATTGACTGGCCTTAAAGGGGTTGTCCAGTTCTAAAGTTTGATTGGTGGAGGTTTATCTCCTGGCACCCAGACCATCTTGAAATCATTGTTTTCATATTACTGCATATACATCCACCTCTTAAGGCTTCTTTCATGGTGGCTTTATCATTTCCGTTGTCCAGTTCCATCATAGGCGCTGAACATCGAAAATACCAGAAGTGCATAGTGGACCCAATGGACCCATTGTGACCAGAAGGAGCGTCCCGCACTATTGCAGCCGTCGTTCACAGGTCGCGTTCAGTGAAAGCGCAAGTGTAAAAGGGGCCGAACCATGTTGGCGCAGGCTCGTATACGGTGCTGCTTCCTCTGACCAAACCCGGGGAGCTCACCGCAGTTAACCCCTGTTGTGGGCTCGAAGGGACCATACATTTCGGCAATGCCAGAATAATCGCCAAATTAATTTGGGACCTTTTTAACCCAAGTTTGCAGATTTCGGTGAACGATGCAAACTTGTAGAAATCTCCATTTGGAAGTTTGCCGCTTCATCATCCTGGGAGTTGCTGGGCATCTCGGCTCACATTTAAGTAGTGTCTACATTCAGGACCCCAAAGTTCCTTGGCCCCCTTGACAGACATCACTGTAGAGCCATAGAGGGGCCCACACTTTATCGGCTTGGCTGTTGGATGGGATCATTGGGGGTAATGACCGCTGCCTTAAGTTTCACTCTAATTTGCAATATGGACCTCGTTTGGCGCAGAGTGCTAAGGTAGCAGAAATGCTCACGACTGAGGTCGGTAAAATGAGTACCCTGCTGTTGGGGGGTAAAAGATGACTGTGGAAGGCGAGGGCAAACCACCCCGAAAACATCGCGATGTGATGTCACCCTAGGAGTCAGTCATGACTCGGTGCTTGCAGCAGGGGACTTTGCCTTTACAGGAAGTCTTCAGAGGCCGGACAGACGTCTGCCTGGGATGATTGGGTGATCCTGCACTGAGCAGGGGGTTGGACCCGATGACCCCGGAGGACCCCATGACCCCGGAGGACCCCATGACCCCGGAGGACCCCATGACCCCGGAGGACCCTTCCAACTCTACTAGGATTCTATGTGAAAAACTTAAACCGAGGCTCATGTGTGACGTCCTATAGTGCGTATGAGATGTATGATTTAAGGTCCAGACGTGTCTTCTTGCTTTCTGTTGTGCTCCCCTTCATATTTTGTATCTTCACCTCCCTTAGAAATGAGCTTGTTGAGCGTAATGACAAAATATTATTTCTATTCATTCTAAGCCATTGTACAAACCATATATAATAGACCCCATGGAGGCCGCAGACGGTCAGAGTTTTACTATTTTGCTCCATGATATGCAGGGGGGCCGTGTATTAGAAAAACATAACTCTGACCACTAAAAATATACGGCTTGACCACTTTTTAAAGCCCCTGGACTCTCAGGATTGGCGCCCCCTGTACGGACATTCTACCCGTGACCCCGGAGTGCAACATAAAAACACGTGACAAGTTTTCCGTGGATCAGTTTCAGTGTGAATCCACATTAGATGGAAGATCCAGCGATCGGAGTGACTTCCAACGAGGCCGGTCATCGGTGCTGGACTAGCCGGGGTCTCACCGCCAACCGCGGGGGGTTTTCTCGTGTAATGGTGTGGAGAGTATACTGAGAATGACGTGATCGAAGAACAGATCTAGCAAAAGGGGATCCTGTAGAGGGAAACAACTCATCACTGAAAGGGGTCGGAGGAGGATGTCAGGAATCGTTCTGACCAACAGGCTGCACAGTCAGCTGAATACAACGCTGGAGCTCCAACTAACGTGTCCGAACGCACAACTCGCCGTTCCTCCGCACGGATGGTATAACAGCGGGCGACCAGTTCCAGCGCCATTGTGTCTAAGAGACTCCAGTGGGCAAAAGAGCGCAAAACTTGTATCACTGAGCAGCGGAGAAACATCTCCTGGTCAGATGGGTGCAGATGTCTGTTGCTCCGTGATGATGGGAGGCCAGACTTTGGAGCAAGCAGCATGAACTGATGACCCCCTCATGGTCGGCTGGTAGAGGTGCAGTAATAGCGGGGAAGGATTTTTTTAGCCCACCCTAGGACCAGTATTCCTACAGAACGATTCCGTCACGTAGCGGAATCTACGCTGCGTCGAATTGCTGCGGTTCTGAACGCGTCACTGGTTGGGGGCTCCAATAAACGGGCCATCCGCTGTATATTGGGGTCGCAGTCTGCAGGGGTTCTGATTTCCATGGAGTCTGTAGGAGGCATTTAATGATTGTCTATATGTGAAGTCACATCGGACCTGAAGCATTGTATGTGAGCAATAATCATCCTCGTGGTACAGCGCATCACGATGCTACAAGCCGCCGTGCATCAGCCGCAGCCAGAGCCTGGCACCTCTTACTCGGGGGTTGTAATAAGGAGGAAGCCGTTGTGTTGCCGTGTTCTGAACAACTGTCTGTTTACTGTGAATGGAGGCGGCTGACCCGCTCCGTTTCAGCAGTGCTTTCAGCAATGCTAGTGGTACTCGCTCCCGTGTAATACCGCAGTGCGAGAATCGCTGGGAAGGGCTGCCGGGCGTCGTTTGCCTGACTGCTCATCCTGTCTAAATGGGACAGAACTCTGCCTGTGTAAACCCTCTACATGAGTGCTAATGACCTCTGCAGTGACGTCAGCGCTTGTGCAGTCATTTATCCGACAGTCGTCTGTGCTGGGGGGGCGGCGGCGCACGTGCCCACAGAGAGGGCTCTGAGCACCCCCTCTGGCATTCATGCCATAGGATCGCCACTATTGCTGTATTCTATGAATGTTGGCGCGGCCTCTTTATATGACAATTTCTGTACAACACTACGGACTGGTGACACGCTGACACTTGGGGGACAGGATAATGACACGCTGATACTTGGGGTGCAGATAATGACATGCTGACACTTGGGGGACGGGATAATGACACGCTGACACTTGGGGGACAGGATAATGACACGCTGACACTTGGGGGACAGGATAATGACACGCTGACACTTGGGGGACGGGATAATGACACGCTGACACTTGGGGGACAGGATAATGACACGCTGACACTTGGGGGACAGGATAATGACACGCTGACACTTGGGGGACGGGATAATGACACGCTGACACTTGGGGGACGGGATAATGACACGCTGACACTTGGGGGATGGGATAATGACACGCTGACACTTGGGGGACAGGATAATGACACGCTGATACTTGGGGTGCAGATAATGACACGCTGACACTTGGGGGACAGGATAATGACAAGCTGATACTTGGGGGACAGGATAATGACACGCTGATACTTGGGGGACGGGATAATGACACGCTGACACTTGGGGGACAGGATAATGACACGCTGACACTTGGGGGACAGGATAATGACACGCTGACACTTGGGGGACAGGATAATGACAAGCTGATACTTGGGGGACGGGATAATGACACGCTGATACTTGGGGGACGGGATAATGACACGCTGACACTTGGGGGACAGGATAATGACACGCTGACACTTGGGGGACGGGATAATGACAAGCTGATACTTGGGGGACGGGATAATGATACGCTGATACTTGGGGGACGGGATAATGACACGCTGACACTTGGGGGACGGGATAATGACACGCTGATACTTGGGGGACGGGATAATGACACGCTGACACTTGGGGGACGGGATAATGACACGCTGACACTTGGGGGACGGGATAATGACACGCTGACACTTGGGGGACGGGATAATGACACGCTGACACTTGGGGGACGGGATAATGACACGCTGACACGTGGGGGACGGGATAATGACACGCTGACACTTGGGGGACGGGATAATGACACGCTGACACTTGGGGGACGGGATAATGACAAGCTAACACTTGGGGGATGGGATAATGACACGTTGACACTTGGGGGACGGGATAATGACACGTTGACACTTGGGGGACGGGATAATGATACGCTGACACTTGGGGGACGGGATAATGATACGCTGATACTTGGGGGACGGGATAATGACACGCTGACACTTGGGGGACGGGATAATGACACGCTGACACTTGGGGGGCGGGATAATGACACGCTGATACTTGGGGGACGGGATAATGACACGCTGATACTTGGGGGACGGGATAATGACACGCTGATACTTGGGGGATGGGATAATGACACGCTGACACTTGGGGTGCAGATAATGACACGCTGACACTTGGGGGACAGGATAATGACAAGCTGATACCTGGGGGACAGGATAATGACACGCTGACACTTGGGGGACGGGATAATGACACGCTGACATTTGGGGGACAGGATAATGACAAGCTGATACTTGGGGTGCAGATAATGACATGCTGACACTTGGGGGACAGGATAATGACACGCTGACACTTGGGGGACAGGATAATGACACGCTGACACTTGGGGGACGGGATAATGACAAGCTGACACTTGGGGGACGGGATAATGATACGCTGATACTTGGGGGACGGGATAATGATACGCTGATACTTGGGGGACGGGATAATGACACGCTGACACTTGGGGGACGGGATAATGACACGCTGACACTTGGGGGACGGGATAATGACACGCTGACACTTGGGGGACGGGACAATGACACGCTGACACTTGGGGGACGGGACAATGACACGCTGACACGTGGGGGACGGGATAATGACACGCTGACACTTGGGGGACGGGATAATGACACGCTGACACTTGGGGGACGGGATAATGACAAGCTAACACTTGGGGGATGGGATAATGACACGTTGACACTTGGGGGACGGGATAATGACACGTTGACACTTGGGGGACGGGATAATGATACGCTGACACTTGGGGGACGGGATAATGATACGCTGATACTTGGGGGACGGGATAATGACACGCTGACACTTGGGGGACGGGATAATGACACGCTGACACTTGGGGGGCGGGATAATGACACGCTGATACTTGGGGGACGGGATAATGACACGCTGATACTTGGGGGACGGGATAATGACACGCTGATACTTGGGGGACGGTATAATGAGACGCTGACACTTGGGGTACAGGATAATGACACGCTGACACTTGGGGTACGGGATAATGACACGCTGACACTTGGGGGATGGGATAATGACACGCTGACACTTGTGAGACGGGATAATGACACGCTGATACTTGGGGGACGGGATAATGACACGCTGATACTTGGGGGACGGGATAATGACACGCTGATACTTGGGGGACGGGATAATGACACGCTGACACTTGGGGGATGGGATAATGACACGCTGATACTTGGGGGACGGGATAATGACACGCTGATACTTGGGGGACGGGATAATGACACGCTGATACTTGGGGGACGGGATAATGACACGCTGACACTTGGGGGGACGGGATAATGACACGCTGATACTTGGGGGGACGGGATAATGACACGCTGATACTTGGGGGACGGGAGAATGACACGCTGACACTTGGGGGGACGGGACAATGACACGCTGACACTTGGGGGACGGGATAATGACACGCTGACACTTGGGGAATGGGACAGGGAAGCTCTGATGTTTGGGGGACATCATGACAGGGATACCACACTTTGGGGCGGCAGGTTGGCACTTGAAATAAGAGCATGATGCTTGGCGGCAGTAGGGATCTAACTCCACGATGCAACCTTATGTTTTTGCTCTAATCCATGCAGTAAACGTGGAGCTCATCAGCATTACCAAAAGCTTGCTTTACTCATCCAGAAACCTTTTATCGTGCCAACGACGTCTTAGGAAGCCAACAACGTTGTCACCGGCGTGATGTTTGTGGCTGGATAAAGGACGGTTTCAGTAATGCTAACCTCCGCTACTTGTCCTTTAGACTTTTGGGAACAGGACAGGGAACAGAGCGGTAGACAAGTCTCGTTGGTCCCCGTACCCGTCCTATGTTGGAGCCTGGTGTATAAGTGATGTTGATCCATAGAAGGGAGCTGCTCTCATGTTGTCCTTGCCGACTCCTCGCAATGAGGCAGATAAGCGCAGGAACGTTCCTTCAGACCCGGGGACTCCCAGGGGGACTTTTCTTTCCAATCTTTCCTTTTTCCTGTGAAAAGGGCAGCAACCATATATTAATGATGCAAAGTACGGCAGATAACATTAAGCTGGTGAGGAAGACAATGGCAGAGGTTAACCTTTGTCTTCTGCATGACGTGGACCAGTCTGAGAATAGCAGGAGTTTTCCCCAGACTGCACCCACTAGATAAGGACCATTTTGGTCCAGAGCAAACAGGACATTACCCTGAGAGACAAGCACTTGGAATCGGACAATATCAAACTGTTCCAAGTATTCAATAGAGGCCGAATGCGCATTGTGCAAATCTGTGAGGTTGTCTGCTCATCCCCTGTGACCGTGTGCCCGCAATGTACTCTGCACTGCCGAGACGAGGGGTAGGTGGCCGCCTAGGGATACACCTTGCCACATGTCAGAATGGGCACAGTGTCATTGGTCAATAATTCTTATTTTGCAACACTTAAGTTCCATATATTGGGCACTTCCATCAGTTCCTCGGAGCGTTGAGCATATTTGTATTTCTCAACGCTCCTCTCTCCCAGCTGGGTCTCCCCTGTCCTGGGCAGCAGCACCGCGCTGGATTCCAATGCCGCCTACATCTGTTTTAATTGTGGGATCGGAGAAAGGCTCTGTATTAATTATAATGGGGATTAATCTGGAGGCCAATGGAATATTTGCAACACGGCCCCCCAGCTACCAAGTATTGTTGAGAATACTGGCATATCGGTCTATTTAAATGGAGATGGCCTTGACTATTGGATAGTGTGTCAAGGCCCGCCATTGTATCTGGATGGAGATGGCCTTTAATTCTTGACGGGTCAACAAAGTGCTTCCCCTTTTATATGATTGGAGAAATCCTTAAATTCCTTGTTAAACCTGTATCTGGATGGGCTTGATTGGTGATGGGTTGTCAGAGTCCGCCTCTGTATCTGGGCAGAGACTTATATTGTGCAGATATGCATTTGCGGGTAGCAACAATTCATACAGATTATGGGTAAATGCCATTTATTATTAGTAAAGTCATTGCTAAAGTCGAAATATTCTCCTGCCCATTGAAGGGGGTCAAAGATCTGGGCTAGAAAGGCATATGTGGGTCCGTACTGAAGAGTTTGCACTCCGCTAAAGAGATGAATGAGCGCTAGCATTAGGCTTCCATACATGGAAAGACATGAATGAGCTCGGTGCAGCCTGCGTGACCCTCGCCCCATCTCAGTCGTTAACCACTTCCCTGCCTCAAGAGACCTGCTCAGTATTTGCGTGACAAGGAGAAGCACCCCTTCCCCCCTTCAGCAGAGAGAGGGTTAACTTATGTGCTAAACTTGGGGTCATTCGTCAAGCGAGCCTTAATCGGTTGGAAAACTGGGACCCCAGGGCTGCCCCTGTTATAAATGGAGTGGGAAAATGTCCCTGAGAGGCAAGCAGTGCCCTCGGAGAGTGAGTTCCCACAGAACCGCCACACAGATCAGCTTAACCCTTATCAGGGTCACCCAGGCTGTCACTGAGGAGAAGGCAGCAGCAGGGGGGTCTGCCTGAGCCCTCCCCAATGTCAGCGCTATACCTTGGCGCTGCAAATCAGCATTCCTTGGCTTGTAAAAATGAGAAGTTTGATAGATATCTAGTGCGAAGATGGATCACAATTCCAGCAGTCGGACCCCGCAATCAAATTTGGCAAAATTGTCTTATTCAGAGTAGGATTTACTTTTGGTCCATTTGCTCTGCCTTGAGGACCGGCTCTTATTAAAGGGATTTGCTGTCAGGTCTGGAAGCAGATCGGTCTGACCGTACTGCAGCAACCCAGGTTGGTATTGTACTGAATGCAGTGGGAGCCGCACCTGCATCACCAACCATAGACAGCTGTCTGCTTCAGGCTGAGGCCACACTGCCAGCTGATTGGTGGGGACCCCGCTGATCAACTATCAGAGCAAGCATAGCATTGCAGGTTCAACTCCACTACAGGGACAGAAATAATATTTTAAAAATGCTAAAAAAATATGAAAAATAGTAAAAAAAATTAAATAACCGTTTTTATGTACTTTCCTCTTGTTTTGTTTAAAAAAATTTAAAAGTTGCATCTGTATCAACCGATACAATTGAACACCCTTTATAGTCTGCACAGCAAATGCTTCAAAACAAGCAAATACTTTTTTCGTTCATTTAGCCTCCTTAAAACCTTTATATGTATTAAAAACTGGAGCTCGTCGTGCAAAAAACAGAGTTCAGTCCATGGAAAAATAAAAAAGTTAGGGGACTTTGAATGCAGCAAAAAAAAAAAAACTCAAGAAAAAACTTTTTTTTTTATGGTGTATGCTTCTGGCATGCTGCCCAGAAATTTCTGAGACAAAATAGCGCAGTGTGCTGCTCTGTGAGGGATTTTGTGCCGGATCGGCATGGCCTCAATTGCAGAAGTGAGAGGGACCTTGACTTTTGTATCCTGCATGGGTAGGAAAGTGACCAATTGAATCAGTTTCCTAAAATCCCCATCATAAAATGCCTTCGTACTGTCAGGCCTAGAATGCTGGCAACTTCCGTTCTATACAAAAACTTCTTAAAATATCTATGGCACAGAGAAAGGTCTTCTGTGTAAAACATGGTGGGATATTTTGGGTCACTTGCTGTTCTTCGGCTTACAAACCAATGAATGGCCAATGGAAGAACTTGCTTGCCTTGGGTACTGGAGTCGGGTTCTATCAAACGTTGCCTTCTGATATGTTGTAGGGCTTTTTTGCAGAGTTACCGGTCTGTGGACATTGTAAAGGGGTATTACCAGCTTACAAAGTGTTAATAAATATACAGTACCAGTCAAACGTTTTAGGCTGGGGTCACATGGGACGGAATTCTCGCAGAATGGCGCACTGAAAAAACACGAGATTTCCACGGGATAACCACACCAAAAACCCGGGGCTTGTGATGTTGTTTCATCGTCGGCATTCCGCTGAGGCTTTCTGTCCCCATAGAGAGAAAAAAGGCCGCTGCGGAAACAAGAAAAGAATTGACATGCTGTGGAATTGAATTCCGCGCAGCATGTCAGTTTTCGTGCGGCTTGGCCGCAGCGCGTGGAGATTTTTGCAAAATATCATCCACTTGGCTCTCAAATCTCGGATTAGGAGCCGCGGGTGGGATTGCCGTGTGGACTTTCTGCACAGAAATTCCGCGGCATGTCAACCCAGCCTTAGAGTACCTAAACTTTTCATGCTTTTATTGATATTTGCTCAGCCTAACGTCTCAAATATACTTTGAAATGAAAGCAGGAGGAACTTTGTTTCATCAAATTAAATCTAGATTTTGGATTCTTCATAGTCACCCCCTCTAACTAATGTAGCAGCTTTACACTACTGAGACAGCTTTCTACAAGTGCATTCAGATATTGTTCAGAGGTTTCTTACTAATTTAGTTTTAGAAGTTCCCACAAATGTGCTGCACTTGTAGGTTGCTCTGCTTTCACCCTTCTGTCCAGTTCATCCCAAACAAGTTCAATGGGGTTTATGTTTGGAGACTGTGCAGGCCATTCCATTCTTTGGAGCCTATGTGCTTCTTCTTGTCTTCCTAAGTAGTTCTGACATAACCTAGAAGTATGTTTTGGATCATTGTCTTGCTGCAACGCTGATGAACCCCTGACCAACTAGGCGTACACCAGTGGGTATTGCATGTCATATCAAAATGCTATATTAGCCCTTTTTGTCCAGTGTTCCAATCACCCTGTGCAAGTTGCCAACGCTGGATACAGCAAAAGAGCCCCAGACCATCCTCCTCCTCCTCCATGTTTGACAGTTGTTGTCAAAAACTCCTTAACCATTCTTTCATCTACTCAATATCTTCCAAAACCCCACATGATGCACCAAAGACGTCAAATTTTGATTTATCCGTCCATAAAACCTCCTTCCACTCTTCAGTAGTCCACTGGAGGTGCAGCTCGGCCCTGACAAGTCTTTTATTTGCAATCTTACCAGTGACTTTCTTACTGATCCTCTACTCGTCAAACCAACAGATAGACGTCTTCTCTTCACAGTCGTAATGGAAGCCTGTTTATTCTTGTGTCATTACACTATTCTTGAAGGTTTTGTGCTGTCCGCTGCCGAACACCAAACTGTTGACTGTCTAAAACTTATCTGACTTTGTAGTGGCCTTTGGTCTTCCAGAACTCTTTCTGCCAGACTTTCCTCCAGCTTCTAATTGCCTTTTGATGGCATAGGAAGCTGTACTGACGGCCACCTTGGCTTTCTTGGCAGTTTCTCTGTAGGACAGACCTACACTTAAGGGTTATAATTGTCTGTCTGTCTTTATGATATCAGTGTGCCTCGTCCTGAAGAGAAAAACTGTCCAGATCCTGCCTTAGAGGGTGTAAGGTCATCTGCTCCAACACTCGTTATAAGAGGGTTTGAAAGTCATCTACAAACATTGAGACACCTGTAGGATTAGTTTGCATCCAATTCATACCATAATTTGCTTTCTGTGCTCCAGAGCAGCGCTCCTTTAAGTGTTCCCTCAAAAAAGCCCTTTGGTTAAGATCCTAAATTCAGGCTATTGTGTTTAAGGTTAGAATTTCACAATATTTTTTTTTTTTTTAACTCACTTTTGAACCATTTCACGTTATTTGCTGGACGTCAACTGTGTTAATGTAAAATAACTGGGAAAATGGAGGCATTCTAAAACGTTTGACTGGTAGTGTAAGTAAAAAAAGAAAGCAATGATTTGGAAATCTCATATAACCATATTTTCTTCACAATAGAACATAAAACACAGATCATAGGGGGAAGGGAGACATTTTTCTATTTCATTTAAATAAATTAACCCATTTAGAAATTGATTGCTGCAACGCATCTCAAAAGTTGGGACAGGGATAATAAACGGCTGGAAAAGTAAGTGGTACTAATGAAAAATAGCTGGAGGGTCAAATTTGTACTAGGTCACATGATTATGTATAAAAAGAGCATGTTAGAGAGGCAAAGTCTCACAAAAGGAAAGATGGTCAGAGGTTTACCAATCTGAAAAACTCGGTCTAAAGCGCCGGCGTCTTCTGTGGGCCAAAGCTCATTGAAAATGGACTGAGACAAAATGGAAAACAGTTCTGTAGTCTGATAAATCAAAATTTCAAATTCTTCTTGGAAACTACATATGCCGTGTCCTACAGCCTGAAGAGGAAAACAGACCATCCAGCTCATCAGCACATAGTTTGAAAGCCAGTATCTCTGATGCTATGGGGTTGCATTAGTGCCCATAACATGGACAGCTTGCACATCTTGAAAGGCGCTATTAGTGTTGAGCGGTATATAGAAGTTATAGAACATCTGCTCCATCCAGACAACATCTCTTTCAGGGAATATTTTAGCAAGACGACCTTATACTACATCCATCATAACAGCATGGCTTCACCGAAGAAGAGTCAGGGTGAACCGGCTGCCTGCAGTCCAGACCTTCCACCATATACTACATCCATCACAACAGCATGGCTTCACTGAAGAAGAGTCCGGGGTGAACCGGCCGCCTGCAGTCCAGACCTTCCACCATATACTGCATCCACCACAACAGCATGGCTTCACAGGAGAAGAGTCTGGGGTGAACTTGCCACCTGCAGTCCAGACCTTCCACCATATACTGCATCCACCACAACAGCATGGCTTCACCGAAGAAGAGTCCGGGTGAACTGGCCACCTGCAGTCCAGACCTTCCACCATATACTACATCCATCACAACAGCATGGCTTCACTGAAGAAAAGTCCGGGGTGAACCGGCCACCTGCAGTCCAGACCTTCCACCATATACTACATCCATCACAACAGCTTCACAGGAGAAGAGTCCGGGGTGAACCGGCCGCCCGCAGTCCAGACCTTCCATCCCATACTACATCCATCACAACAGCATGACTTCACAGAAGAAGCTTAAATGGGAATACCCCTTTAAGAAAAAAGTTCCAAACCTCTCATGTGGAAAGTTGTAGTGGGTCTCCTTGACCTTATATTTGAAGCTCCTTAAGACACCCTACATACTGACCTCTAGGTATGAAAACGTCTGAAGAGCTTTGAGTCCTGGAGCCTCTGACTTTTACATACTAATATGTGCCTACTCAGCCACGGTTCTCCTTACATGTATCTACTGCAAACAACTGGCCTTGTATATATCTCTCCCGCTTTGGATTATTCCTTTCAACCTTGAATGTTCGTCAATATTTGCTCTCTAAAGCCGGAGCTCTCAGGGTGATCCAGGTAATGTGCTTCGCTCCATTCACTGACGGCACCCAATATAATCAGCCGCAAACCCTTCAGCCTTGTGCATGGCCGCTGGCGCTCATGATGAACAATCTCATACTTGAAAGCGGGCCTATGTTTTCACTTCCTCTGCCTTTGGTGCCATGTCCTGTTTGTCTTCCTCATCCTTTCCAATTTTACAACCTTTCAAATATTCCCTTGATCCTTTCCCTTTTTAATGCCTTCCTTCCTCCCTTTCGGGGGGCTTCAAAGGCCCCAGGGATACCACTGACTTTACAATGGTTCCACTCTCCCATTGGAACTGAATGCATTGTGTAGAGATTCACATAATTGAACTAGACTGCTCAGAAAAAAACATGGAATACTTAAATCACACATCAGACATAAGAATGAAAGATGTGCTCAACGTCAACCTGCTCTTAAGCTGTAAAGACAAAGGGGTGCCAGTGGCAGATCTGTCTGTATGATAGTTTAGTCCGTAGTAACTAGAGGACACTTTGTAGGTCTCTGACGACTCCTCTTGTTCCTCTGGTCCTGATGCCAGGTTAATGCCCTGCTGCCCAGCTCCCCTCTTGCCCGGTGTCCTAGTATCTGCTCCAGGCTCTCTGGCTGGGAGACGCAGGACACCTTCTTGCTTCAGTACAATGGATGTGCAGTCGTAGTGGAGCAGGACTAGCGTCTCATGTACCAGTAGTGACAAGGACACAAGCACAAAGCAGAACTAGAAGGAAGGAGAAGGATTGTCTGTCAGTCAGACAGATATGGATCCGCCATCCCACACACTTGTTTGGTTTTGGGCTATCTGATGTGACAGCACATAGCGAACCTATACCCCTCCAAATGGGATACCCACTTTGCTGTGGCGTCTCCAAGCCATTAGACGTAGATAGTCCTGGTAATGTGGCTGCTGATGCTGCACTGGGCCAAGGCGCAGTACCTGATTGTCCGAACAGGAGCATAATGGAGAGAGACACTTGAGTCAGGGCTGGCACAATAGCTAATGTGACCGATTGCTTGGGCATCTTCCATAAATGTAGGATGGGCGATGAGATTAGGGAGCATACCTTTAAGAAAGGCGGTGGGAACATGTGCTAGCCCAATGGCAGAGGCCTGGGTGCAAGCAGGAGCAGAGGAGTGATGTGCAACATCTGCCAGTCAGCAGTGTCCGCTTGCTACCCTAGAATCAGGGTAGCATTGGCGATGCACAGTAACATTGTCATGCTGTTATGTTTACACTGTACCTGTGGTCACTTTTATTTGCACCAAAATATATTCACAATCCCTTCTGCTTTCTAACTGGACAGATTGATATCCTGACATTTTAGGGTGCTACTATAATACTGCTCCTATGTACAAGAATATAACTACTATAATACTGCCCCCTATGTACAAGAATATAACTACTATAATACTGCCCCCTATGTACAAGAATATAACTACTATAATACTGCTCCTATGTACAAGAATATAACTACTATAATACTGCCCCCCATGTACAAGAATATAACTACTATAATACTGCCCCCTATGTACAAGAATATAACTACTATAATACTGCCCCCTATGTACAAGAATATAACTACTATAATACTGCCCCCTATGTACAAGAATATAACTACTATAATACTGCTCCTATGTACAAGAATATAACTACTATAATATACTGCCCCCAATGTACAAGAATATAACTACTATAATACTGCCCCCTATGTACAAGAATATAACTACTATAATTCTGCTCCTATGTACAAGAATATAACTACTATAATACTGCTCCTATGTACAAGAATATAACTACTATAATACTGCCCCCTATGTACAAGAATATAACTACTATAATACTGCCTCCTATGTACAAGAATATAACTACTATAATTCTGCTCCTATGTACAAGAATATAACTACTATAATACTGCCCCCTATGTACAAGAATATAACTACTATAATACTGCTTCTATGTACAAGAATATAACTACTATAATACTGCTTCTATGTACGAGAATATAACTACTATAATACTGCCCCCTATGTACAAGAATATAACTACTATAATACTGCTTCTATGTACAAGAATATAACTACTATAATACTGCCCCCATGTACAAGAATATAACTACTATAATACTGCCCCCATGTACAAGAATATAACTACTATAATACTGCCCCCTATGTACAAGAATATAACTATTATAATACTGCTCCCTATGTACAAGAATATAACTACTATAATACTGCTCCCTATGTGCAAGAATATAACTGCTATAATACTGCCTCCTATGTGCAAGAATATAACTACTATAATACTGCCTCCTATGTACAAGAATATAACTACTATAATACTGCCCCCTATGTACAAGAATATAACTACTATAATACTGCCCCCTATGTACAAGAATATACTATAATACTGACCCCCATGTACAAGAATATAACTACTATAATGCTGCCCCCAATGTACAAGAATATAACTACTATGATTCTGCTCCTATGTACAAGAATATAACTACTATAATACTGCTCCTATGTACAAGAATATAACTACTATAATACTGCCCCCTATGTACAAGAATATAACTACTATAATACTGCTTCTATGTACAAGAATATAACTACTATAATACTGCTTCTATGTACGAGAATATAACTACTATAATACTGCCCCCTATGTACAAGAATATAACTACTATAATACTGCTTCTATGTACAAGAATATAACTACTATAATACTGCCTCCTATGTGCAAGAATATAACTACTATAATACTGCCTCCTATGTACAAGAATATAACTACTATAATACTGCCCCCTATGTACAAGAATATAACTACTATAATACTGCCCCCTATGTACAAGAATATACTATAATACTGACCCCCATGTACAAGAATATAACTACTATAATACTGCCCCCAATGTACAAGAATATAACTACTATAATACTGCCCCCTATGTACAAGAATATAACTACTATAATTCTGCTCCTATGTACAAGAATATAACTACTATAATACTGCCCCCTATGTACAAGAATATAACTACTATAATTCTGCTCCTATGTACAAGAATATAACTACTATAATACTGCTCCTATGTACAAGAATATAACTACTATAATACTGCTCCTATGTACAAGAATATAACTACTATAATACTGCCCCCTATGTACAAGAATATAACTACTATAATACTGCCCCTATGTACAAGAATATAACTACTATAATACCGCCCCCTATGTATAAGAATATAACTACTATAATACTGTTCCCTATGTACAAGAATATAACTACTATAATACTGCCCCCTATGTACAAGAATATAACTACTATAATACTGCTCCCTATGTACAAGAATATAACTACTATAATACTGCTCCCTATGTACAAGAATATAACTACTATAATACTGCCTCCTATGTACAAGAATATAACTACTATAATACTGTTCCCTATGTACAAGAATATAACTACTATAATACTGCCCCCTATGTACAAGAATATAACTACTATAATACTGCCTCCTATGCAAAAAAAAAAAAAAAAATGAGTATACTCACCTAGCAGGTGCCGGCGGTGTCCTGGGGGCCGCTCTCCGGAGCTGCATGCAGGTTTGTCAACCGGCAGAGCATCTTGCTAGTGACGGGGGATTGATATCTGCCACCTGTAGCAAAAGATTGCTCTGATGGGCTGAGTCAGTCGAGTGACAGCCCGCTCAGCGAATCGCAGCCCGTGCTGGATGCTCCAATCACAGCCATTCATCCAGCAATGGATGTGATTGAAGCAATCCACGAATCTCTGTGACATGAGCAGCGAGGTCACGTGGGTCGGTGGCCAGCGGCAAAACTAGAAGCAAGCGACAAAAGAAGTGTCAAGATTCTGCACTGAAGAATCAGCGAAACTGAAAACCTACACTGATTGATGAGACTCAAAAGGCCATTTATGCTTCTCTGGGTAATATGCAAATAAGGGAGATGGAATAACTATCTTTTCTCCTTGGGAAGAGTGTAATTAGATGGTGCTCTCCCTAAGGAGAAAAGATAGTGTTTCTGACCCCCGTCCCAGGCCTCTCACTGGCAAAGCCAGACTCCTACTGTACACTCATAAAGGCAAATACCCTGAAACAGCTGTCTGTGCATGGAGTCTGGCTTTGCTTTTAATTCCCAGTCATTGTTACAAGGCTTGTACAAAGAGTCTAACTTTGGCTTGAAGGAATGCTGCCTTCCAATAGGTGGCACTGTGGAGGTATTATGCCATCTCCCTTATTTGCGTAAGAGCAGGGAAATGTGTCGAGCTGTAAACCACCACATCTCGTTAATTCACTACCTGAAAAGATCAAGTGAGCTGTGAACTAACTTATTTTTCTACTATCTGAGAAGATCAATAAAGTGCATCACAATCGAACATACCTTGGGAATAAGACCCTGAGGATTGAATGAAAAATGAACCTTCATTCATTTATTTAGTATAACAAAATTATAGGAACTATACTTGATGCTCCCTATTATTAAAGACATTCATAGCAGTGATGAATATAGTGGTGCAGTAATGAAAAACCATCATATGCTGCTTACTATAGCTCTAGAATTTGATCTGCATTCCACTGTGCCTAACAGTTATGGACCTAGGGGACTGCTGAGGAACCACTGCCTGTGATACCGGACCATTTATGTATGTCTGAGGGTTTTTTATTTGATGTTCACCTGTGTTTTTGCACTCGCTATCAGAGAATGTTGGAGTTGGAAGGGACTTCCGGGGTCATCGGGTCCAACCCCCCTGCTCAGTGCAGGATCACTAAATCATCCCAGACAGATGTCTGTCCACCTCTGTAGACTTCCATTGAAGGAGAACTCCCCACCTCCCGTGGCAACCTGTTCCACTCATTGATCCCCTCACTGTCTAATATCTACTCTGTGTCTCCTCCCTTTCAGTTTCCTCCCATTGCTTCTAGTCTTTCCTTGTGTGAATAGGGCTGATCCCTCTGCACTGTGACAGCCCTTCAGATATTTGTAGACCGCTATTAAGTCTCCTCTCAGCCTTCTCTTCTGCTAAACATTCCCAGATCCTTTAACCGTTCCTCATAGGACATGATTTGCAGACCGCTCACCATCTTGGTAATTCTTCTCTGAACTTGCTCCAGTTTTTCTATGTCTTTTTTAAAGTGGGGTGCCCAGAACTGGACCCAGTATTCCAGATGAGGTCTGACTAAGGAAGAGTAGAGGGGATAATGACCTCATATGATCTAGACTCTATGCTTCTCTTAATACATCCCAGAATTGTGTTTGCCTTTTTGGCTGCTGCATCACATTGTTGACTCATGTTCAGTCTATGACCTATTAGTATACCCAAGTCTTTTTCACATGTGCTGCTGCTTAGCCCAGTTCCTCCCATTCTGTATGTGTTTTCTTCATTTCTCTTGCCCAGATGTAGGACTTTGCATTCCTCCTTGTTAAATACCATTCTGTTAGTCGCCGCCCACTGTTCAAGCTTTTCTAGATCTTTTTGAACCCTCTCTCTCTCTCTTCCCTAGTGTTAGCTATCCCTCCTAGCTTTGTGTCGTCGGCACATTTGATCAGTTTCCCACAATTCCCTCCTCCAGATCATTTATAACAATGTTGGCCAACACTGGGCCTGGACAGCGCCTTGTGGTCCGCACTTGATACATTCTTCCCCTTGGATGTGCAGCCATTTATGACCACTCTTTGAGTATGATCACTCAGCCAGTTGTGAATCCACCCAACTGTTGCCTTGTTAATCCCAGATTTGGTCATTTCATCAATAAGTATGGGATGAGATACTTTGTCAAATGCTTTAATAAGGTCAAGATATACTATATCCACCGCATTTCCCTGATCAACCCAGTCGGTGATTCTGTCATAGAAGGAAATTAGATCCGTCTGGCATGACTTGTTTGTTACAAACCCTATACAGTAAACGCGTGTTAGTAACTCGGTGGCACATATGTCTTTAGCCCCACGTTTTAAAATCGTCTCTAATAAATTGTAAATTTGAACATGTCTATACTGTGAAGGGCTTCCAGTAGTGATCTATAGACCTCCTCCTGCCTCTGTGAAGCTACGTACAAGAATATAAGTGCTATAATATCGCCAGCCATTGTCGTTCGGTCACTACTTAGAGCATCACAGGATATGTATCTCATATCTCCAGTATTAAGGAACTGAAGTCCGTTTTTGTATCCCAGGGGGATTAAATAGCCTTTTAACTCTGCTTCCTCCTGAGAGTTTGTTTGGAGGGGACCTTGTTGGAAAATGGGAGGGCTTGAGTAGGAGTATAGAATTTCCCACCAGAAAGTTGAGAAACCTATTTTGGGAGCCCACAGATGACATCAGTCCTAGCGGAACCTTTATCTGTTTGTGTGTTGGCTGCTTATGAATACCAACCTCGCGGCCTTTATCTTACTTTCTCTCTCACACACACAAATGCAGACCGTCGGCTTTGTAGTCTGCGGGATCACGAACACTGATGGCATTTAGACAAGCGTTGTGAAGATGTACACTATTTCCTTGAGCTCCAAGGTGACACCCGTCAGCTGTCCATCCTCCGAGAATTGACAAAGCGCAAGGTTAGCCGGTTACAAAGTCATTGCAAATAACATATGAAATTTCATCATTTGAATAATGCGCAAGGAGAAGGGCATGATGCATTTACCCCAAAAAAGATCCAATTTTACTAATTCACTCTAAAATGAGCCCCAGGATTCTTGGAATCCTGTGAGTTGCCTTTAGGATTGAGGGAAGGGCATATCCCTCGCTCGTAAATGTATTTGTAACTCTCAAAGTGCGTTTGTTGTTGACCTAAGGACATTACCATACCCCTAAAATACTACAGTGTTGTTTCTAAAATCCTTAATAAATGCTATAAATGACTGCAGTGTCACCCCCACAACAGTCTGTCCTGGTCTTTATTTTTTGGTCAACGGTTTTAGGGTGTTGGATCATGTAAAGGTTTGAAGGCTTGGTTGTTAATCCAGCAGACCACAGAGCCCTATATCTCACCCTCATCTCTGGCGACCATGCTATACATATTTTTCATTCTGCTAATGACCTTAGACTAGGTTCCACTGCAGCCCGACCAAGCCATTACCTTCTTCAAGAATTTTCCTGAGCTGCACCAGTTCTATGGAATGCAATACCCCAGACAATCAGGCTATCACCAGTATCCACAGTTTTAAGCAAGACATAAAATCACCACTTTAGGTAGGGTTATCACATCCCCTAATCTAATTCTTCTTCTTCTACCCCTATTCAATATTCTTCCTCCGAATCTGATCACCGTATCCTTCACTTTGCTAAAATACTGTCTCCTATGTACAAGAATATAACTACTATAATACTGCCTCCTATGTACAAGAATATAACTACTATAATACTGCCCCCTATGTACAAGGATATAACTACTATATTACTGCCCCCTATGTAGAAGAATATAACTACTATAATACTGCCCCCTGTGTACAAGAATATAACTACTATAATACTGCCCCCTATGTACAAGGATATAACTACTATAATACTGCCCCCTATGTACAAGGATATAACTAATATAATACTGCATCCTATGTGCAGGAATATAACTACTATAATCCTGCCCCCTATGTACAATAATATAACTACTATAATACTGCCCCCTATGTACAAGAATATAACTACTATGATACTGCCCCCTATGTACAAGAATATAACTACTATAATACTGCTCCCTATGTACAAGAATATAACTACTATAATACTGCTCCCTATGTACAAGAATATAACTACTATAATACTGCCTCCTATGTAGAACGATATAAGTACTATAATACTGCTCCTATGTACAAGAATATAACTACTATAATACTGCCCCCTTTGTACAAGAATATAACTACTATAATACTGCTCCCTATGTACAAGAATATTACTACTATAATACTGCCCCCTATGTACAAGACTATAACTACTATAATACTGCCTCCTATGTAGAACGATATAACTACTATAATACTGCCTCCTATGTACAAGAATATAACTGCAATTATACTGCCTACTCTGTACAAGACTATAACTACTATAATACTGCCCCCTATGTACAAGAATATATCTACTATAATACTGCCCCCTATGTACAAGAATATAACTACTATAATACTGCCCCCTATGTACAAGAATAGAACTACTATAATACTGCCCCCCTATGTACAAGAATATAACTGCTATAATACCGCCCCCTATGTACAAGAATATAACTTCTATAATACTGCCTCCTATGTACAAGAATATAACTACTATAATACTGCCCCCTATGTACAAGAATATAACTACTATAATACTGCCCCTATGTACAAGGATATAACTACTATAATACTGCCTCCTATGTACAAAAATATAACTACTATAATACTGCCTCCTATGTACAAGAATATACCTACTATAATACTGCCCCTATGTACAAGAATATAACTACTATAATACTGCCCCTATGTACAAGAATATAACTACTATAATACTGCCCCCTATGTACAAGGATATAACTACTATAATACTGCCCCCTATGTACAAGGATATAACTACTATAATACTGCCCCCTGTGTACAAGAATATAACTACTATAATACTGCCTCCTATGTACAAGAATATAACTACTATAATACTGCCCCCTATGTACAAGGATATAACTACTATAATACTGCCCCTATGTACAAGGATATAACTACTATAATACTGCCTCCTATGTACAAGAATATAACTACTATAATACTGCCCCTATGTACAAGGATATAACTACTATAATACTGCCTCCTATGTACAAGAATATAACTACTATAATACTGCCCCCTATGTACAAGGATATAACTACTATAATACTGCCCCCTATGTACAAGAATATAACTACTATAATACTGCCCCCTGTGTACAAGAATATAACTACTATAATAGTGCCCCCTATGTACAAGAATATAACTACTATAATACTGCCCCCTATGTACAAGAATATAACTACTATAATACTGCCCCCTATGTACAAGGATATAACTACTATAATACTGCCCCCTATGTACAAGGATATAACTAATATAATACTGCATCCTATGTGCAGGAATATAACTACTATAATCCTGCCCCCTATGTACAATAATATAACTACTATAATACTGCCCCCTATGTACAAGAATATAACTACTATGATACTGCTCCCTATGTACAAGAATATAACTACTATAATACTGCCCCCTATGTACAAGACTATAACTACTATAATACTGCCTCCTATGTAGAACGATATAACTACTATAATACTGCCTCCTATGTACAAGAATATAACTGCAATTATACTGCCTACTCTGTACAAGACTATAACTACTATAATACTGCCCCCTATGTACCAGACTATAACTACTATAATACTGCCCCCTATGTACAAGAATATAACTACTATAATACTGCCCCCTATGTACAAGAATATAACTACTATAATACTGCCCCCTATGTACAAGAATAGAACTACTATAATACTGCCCCCTATGTACAAGAATATAACTGCTATAATACCGCCTCCTATGTACAAGAATATAACTGCTATAATACCGCCCCCTATGTACAAGAATATAACTTCTATAATACTGCCTCCTATGTACAAGAATATAACTACTATAATACTGCCCCCTATGTACAAGAATATAACTACTATAATAGTGCCCCCTATGTACAAGAATATAACTACTATAATACTGCCCCCTATGTACAAGGATATAACTACTATAATACTGCCTCCTATGTACAAAAATATAACTGCTATAATACTGCCTCCTATGTACAAGAATATACCTACTATAATACTGCCCCTATGTACAAGAATATAACTACTATAATACTGCCACTATGTACAAGAATATAACTACTATAATACTGCCCCCTATGTACAAGGATATAACTACTATAATACTGCCCCCTATGTACAAGGATATAACTACTATAATACTGCCCCCTGTGTACAAGAATATAACTACTATAATAGTGCCCCCTATGTACAAGAATATAACTACTATAATACTGCCCCCTATGTACAAGGATATAACTACTATAATACTGCCCCCTATGTACAAGGATATAACTAATATAATACTGCATCCTATGTGCAGGAATATAACTACTTTAATCCTGCCCCCTATGTACAATAATATAACTACTATAATACTGCCCCCTATGTACAAGAATATAACTACTATGATACTGCCCCCTATGTACAAGAATATAACTACTATAATACTGCTCCCTATGTACAAGAATATAACTACTATAATACTGCTCCCTATGTACAAGAATATAACTACTATAATACTGCCCCCTATGTACAAGACTATAACTACTATAATACTGCCTCCTATGTAGAACGATATAACTACTATAATACTGCTCCTATGTACAAGAATATAACTACTATAATACTGCCCCCTTTGTACAAGAATATAACTACTATAATACTGCTCCCTATGTACAAGAATATTACTACTATAATACTGCCCCCTATGTACAAGACTATAACTACTATAATACTGCCTCCTATGTAGAACGATATAACTACTATAATACTGCCTCCTATGTACAAGAATATAACTGCAATTATACTGCCTACTCTGTACAAGACTATAACTACTATAATACTGCCCCCTATGTACCAGACTATAACTACTATAATACTTCCCCCTATGTGCAAGAATATAACTACTATAATACTGCCCCCTATGTACAAGAATATAACTACTATAATACTGCCCCCTATGTACAAGAATAGAACTACTATAATACTGCCCCCCTATGTACAAGAATATAACTGCTATAATACCGCCTCCTATGTACAAGAATATAACTGCTATAATACCGCCCCCTATGTACAAGAATATAACTTCTATAATACTGCCTCCTATGTACAAGAATATAACTACTATAATACTGCCCCCTATGTACAAGAATATAACTACTATAATAGTGCCCCCTATGTACAAGAATATAACTACCATAATACTGCCCCCTATGTACAAGGATATAACTACTATAATACTGCCCCCTATGTACAAGGATATAACTACTATAATACTGCCCCTATGTACAAGGATATAACTACTATAATACTGCCTCCTATGTACAAAAATATAACTACTATAATACTGCCTCCTATGTACAAGAATATACCTACTATAATACTGCCCCTATGTACAAGAATATAACTACTATAATACTGTCCCTATGTACAAGAATATAACTACTATAATACTGCCCCCTATGTACAAGGATATAACTACTATAATACTGCCCCCTATGTACAAGGATATAACTACTATAATACTGCCCCCTGTGTACAAGGATATAACTACTATAATACTGCCCCCTGTGTACAAGAATATAACTACTATAATACTGCCTCCTATGTACAAGAATATAACTACTATAATACTGCCCCCTTTGTACAAGGATATAACTACTATAATACTGCCCCCTGTGTACAAGAATATAACTACTATAATAGTGCCCCCTATGTACAAGAATATAACTACTATAATACTGCTCCCTATGTACAAGGATATAACTACTATAATACTGCCCCCTATGTACAAGGATATAACTAATATAATACTGCATCCTATGTGCAGGAATATAACTACTATAATCCTGCCCCCTATGTACAATAATATAACTACTATAATACTGCCCCCTATGTACAAGAATATAACTACTATGATACTGCCCCCTATGTACAAGAATATAACTACTATAATACTGCTCCCTATGTACAAGAATATAACTACTATAATACTGCTCCCTATGTACAAGAATATAACTACTATAATACTGCTCCCTATGTACAAGAATATAACTACTATAATACTGCCCCCTATGTACAAGACTATAACTACTATAATACTGCCTCCTATGTAGAACGATATAACTACTATAATACTGCTCCTATGTACAAGAATATAACTACTATAATACTGCCCCCTTTGTACAAGAATATAACTACTATAATACTGCTCCCTATGTACAAGAATATTACTACTATAATACTGCCCCCTATGTACAAGACTATAACTACTATAATACTGCCTCCTATGTAGAACGATATAACTACTATAATACTGCCTCCTATGTACAAGAATATAACTGCAATTATACTGCCTACTCTGTACAAGACTATAACTACTATAATACTGCCCCCTATGTACAAGAATATAACTACTATAATACTGCCCCCTATGTACCAGACTATAACTACTATAATACTGCCCCCTATGTACAAGAATATAACTACTATAATACTGCCCCCTATGTACAAGAATATAACTACTATAATACTGCCCCCTATGTACAAGAATAGAACTACTATAATACTGCCCCCTATGTACAAGAATATAACTGCTATAATACCGCCTCCTATGTACAAGAATATAACTGCTATAATACCGCCCCCTATGTACAAGAATATAACTACTATAATACTGCCCCTATGGACAAGAATGTAACTACTATAATACTGCTCCTATGTACAAGAATATAACTATTATTATACTGCCCCTATGGACAAGAATATAACTACTATAATACTGCCCCCTATGGACAAGAATATAACTACTATAATACTGCTCCTATGTACAAGAATATAACTACTATATTACTGCCCGTATGTACAAGAATATAACTACTGTAATACTGCCCCCTATGTACAAGAATATAACTACTATAATACTGCTCCTATGTACAAGAATATAACTACTGTAATACTGCCCCCTATGTACAAGAATATAACTACTCTAATACTGCCCCCTATGTACAAGAATATAACTACCATAATACTGCCCCCTATGTACAAGAATATAACTACTATAATGCTGCCCCTATGTACAAGAATATAACTACTATAATGCTGCCCTCTATGTACAAGAATATAACTACTATAATACTGCCCCCTATGTACAAGAATATAACTACTATAATGCTGCCCTCTATGTACAAGAATATAACTACTATAATACTGCCTCCTATGTACAAGAATATACCTACTATAATACTGCCCCTATGTACAAGAATATAACTACTATAATACTGCCCCTATGTACAAGAATATAACTACTATAATACTGCCCCCTATGTACAAGGATATAACTACTATAATACTGCCCCCTATGTACAAGGATATAACTACTATAATACTGCCCCCTATGTACAAGACTATAACTACTATAATACTGCCTCCTATGTAGAACGATATAACTACTATAATACTGCCTCCTATGTACAAGAATATAACTGCAATTATACTGCCTACTCTGTACAAGACTATAACTACTATAATACTGCCCCCTATGTACCAGACTATAACTACTATAATACTGCCCCCTATGTACAAGAATATAACTACTATAATACTGCCCCCTATGTACAAGAATATAACTACTATAATACTGCCCCCTATGTACAAGAATAGAACTACTATAATACTGCCCCCCTATGTACAAGAATATAACTGCTATAATACCGCCTCCTATGTACAAGAATATAACTGCTATAATACCGCCCCCTATGTACAAGAATATAACTTCTATAATACTGCCTCCTATCTACAAGAATATAACTACTATAATACTGCCCCCTATGTACAAGAATATAACTACTATAATAGTGCCCCCTATGTACAAGAATATAACTACTATAATACTGCCCACTATGTACAAGGATATAACTACTATAATACTGCCCCTATGTACAAGGATATAACTACTATAATACTGCCTCCTATGTACAAAAATATAACTACTATAATACTGCCTCCTATGTACAAGAATATACCTACTATAATACTGCCCCTATGTACAAGAATATAACTACTATAATACTGCCCCTATGTACAAGAATATAACTACTATAATACTGCCCCCTATGTACAAGGATATAACTACTATAATACTGCCCCCTATGTACAAGGATATAACTACTATAATACTGCCCCCTGTGTACAAGAATATAACTACTATAATACTGCCTCCTATGTACAAGAATATAACTACTATAATACTGCCCCCTATGTACAAGAATATAACTACTATAATACTGCCCCCTATGTACAAGGATATAACTACTATAATACTGCCCCCTATGTACAAGGATATAACTACTATAATACTGCCCCCTGTGTACAAGGATATAACTACTATAATACTGTTCCTATGTAGAAGAATATAACTACTATAATACTGCCCCCTATGTACAAGAATATAACTACTATAATACTGCCCCCTATGTACAAGAATATAACTACTATAATACTGCCCCCTATGTACAAGAATATAACTACTATAATACTGCCCCCTATGTACAAGAATATAACTACTATAATACTGCCCCCTATATACAAGAATATAACTACTATAATACTGCCCCTATGGACAAGAATGTAACTACTATAATACTGCTCCTATGTACAAGAATATAACTATTATTATACTGCCCCTATGGACAAGAATATAACTACTATAATACTGCCCCCTATGGACAAGAATATAACTACTATAATACTGCTCCTATGTACAAGAATATAACTACTATATTACTGCTCCTATGTACAAGAATATAACTACTATATTACTGCCCGTATGTACAAGAATATAACTACTGTAATACTGCCCCCTATGTACAAGAATATAACTAGTATAATACTGCTCCTATGTACAAGAATATAACTACTATAATACTGCCCCCTATGTACAAGAATATAACTAGTATAATACTGCTCCTATGTACAAGAATATAACTACTATAATACTGCCCCCTATGTACAAGAATATAACTACTATAATACTGCCCCCTATGTACAAGAATATAACTACTATAATACTGCCCCTATGGACAAGAATGTAACTACTATAATACTGCTCCTATGTACAAGAATATAACTATTATTATACTGCCCCTATGGACAAGAATATAACTACTATAATACTGCCCCCTATGGACAAGAATATAACTACTATAATACTGCTCCTATGTACAAGAATATAACTACTATATTACTGCCCGTATGTACAAGAATATAACTACTGTAATACTGCCCCCTATGTACAAGAATATAACTACTATAATACTGCTCCTATGTACAAGAATATAACTACTGTAATACTGCCCCCTATGTACAAGAATATAACTACTCTAATACTGCCCCCTATGTACAAGAATATAACTACCATAATACTGCCCCCTATGTACAAGAATATAACTACTATAATGCTGCCCCTATGTACAAGAATATAACTACTATAATGCTGCCCCCTATGTACAAGAATATAACTACTATAATGCTGCCCTCTATGTACAAGAATATAACTACTATAATACTGCCTCCTATGTACAAGAATATAACTACTATAATACTGCCCCTATGTACAAGAATATAACTACTATAATGCTGCCCCTATGTACAAGAATATAACTACTATAATGCTGCCCCCTATGTACAAGAATATAACTACTATAATGCTGCCCTCTATGTACAAGAATATAACTACTATAATGCTGCCCTCTATGTACAAGAATATAACTACTATAATACTGCCTCCTATGTACAAGAATATAACTACTATAATGCTGCCCCTATGTACAAGAATATAACTACTATAATGCTGCCCCCTATGTACAAGAATATAACTACTATAATGCTGCCCTCTATGTACAAGAATATAACTACTATAATACTGCCCCCTATGTACAAGAATATAACTACTATAATGCTGCCCCTATGTACAAGAATATAACTACTATAATACTGCCCCCTATGTACAAGAATATAACTACTATAATGCTGCCCTCTATGTACAAGAATATAACTACTATAATACTGCCTCCTATGTACAAGAATATAACTACTATAATACTGCCCCCTATGTACAAGAATATAACTACTATAATACTGCCCCCTATGTACAAGAATATAACTACTATAATACTGCCTCCTATGTACAGGAATATAACTACTATAATACTGCCCCCTATGTACAAGAATATAACTACTATAATACTGTCCCCTATGTACAAGAATATAACTACTATAACACTGCCCCCTATGTACAAGTATATAACTACTATAATACTGCCCCCTGTGTACAAGAATATAACTACTATAATAGTGCCCCCTATGTACAAGAATATAACTACTATAATACTGCCCCCTATGTACAAGGATATAACTACTATAATACTGCCCCCTATGTACAAGGATATAACTACTATAATACTGCCCCCTATGTACAAGGATATAACTACTATAATACTGCCCCCTATGTACAAGAATATAACTACTATAATACTGCCCCCTATGTACAAGAATATAACTACTATAATACTGTCCCCTATGTACAAGAATATAACTACTATAACACTGCCCCCTATGTACAAGAATATAACTACTATAATACTGCCCCCTGTGTACAAGAATATAACTACTATAATAGTGCCCCCTATGTACAAGAATATAACTACTATAATACTGCCCCCTATGTACAAGGATATAACTACTATAATACTGCCCCCTATGTACAAGGATATAACTACTATAATACTGCCCCCTATGTACAAGAATATAACTACTATAATACTGCCCCCTATGTACAAGAATATAACTACTATAATACTGCCCCCTATGTACAAGAATATAACTACTATAATACTGTCCCCTATGTACAAGAATATAACTACTATAACACTGCCCCCTATGTACAAGAATATAACTACTATAATACTGCCCCCTGTGTACAAGAATATAACTACTATAATAGTGCCCCCTATGTACAAGAATATAACTACTATAATACTGCCCCCTATGTACAAGGATATAACTACTATAATACTGCCCCCTATGTACAAGGATATAACTACTATAATACTGCCCCCTATGTACAAGGATATAACTACTATAATACTGCCCCCTATGTACAAGAATATAACTACTATAATACTGCCCCCTATGTACAAGAATATAACTACTATAATACCGCATACACCTTGTATTTATAGTGCAGTCCCATAAGGTCCCTGTATATCCTGCATACCAAGTGTATATAAGCAATTCTCTGATACAATTATAAAAGTAGTACGATGCCACCTTCCATGTGTTCCCCATCGGAGTGTGCGGCACCCACAGTATGACTCTTGCACTGCCCTGGAGTATATATTAGGGTGGGGAGGAATATGTAGAATGTATTGCCATCTTTTATCCACACTGAGTAATAGTTTTCATCAGTACCTCGTTGCCTTGGTGACAGGATACTTAATAACAAGCTGCACTATCATTGATACTGGATGGACTCCTCGTCTTCCTCTGCTGTGAAGGTCTCGTTGCTTCTCTCCTTCTCCTCCGGGTTGTTACATTGTAGTGTTATATCAACTAGCTTACGGTTTCTGTAATAGGTGGTAATGCAGTTGTGCAGGTGGCTCCGGCTACATGTTAAAGGAGTAGTCCTTGCGATGGGGCGTTTAGAGGTGGTTCTAGTCACATATGGGAAGCCTTCTATGTGGACACAATGTGCGGCTCCTTTAATCTAATAGGTGTTTCATTATGTGATGGAACATCTCTGCTATGTACTACGAGCCCAGCGTGATGTGATACTTCCTTCCACACTTGGTCATTCACTACTGTGAATTATGTTGTTTGGAGCGTCGGAATGAAATAAATGAGGGGAATGTGTGTGCAGGTTTTTTTTGGGCGCACAGACCCATCACTGGGTATACTATCGGCAGAGGGCTAAAATAGAAGAACGCTGTGTGGGAAAATCTTCTATTTAAGTGGTTCTCAGAGCCTGATACTGGTAGTGTCTGGCACACATAAGCTGTTCATGACATGGTTCTGCGTTCCCATGACTAATTCTAAATGTGGCTTGAAAATGCACCATGAAGTCGGACAGCATTGCTGCTGTGACCCGGCCATGAATCCAGGCAGGGGGAGATTGTGGATGGGAACATGGCCTTTCCTCAGCTCCAGCCTTCAGACACCTAGAAGCTCTTCCTTACCTGATGCCCATGCCACTAAGCCTCATTTATTCTGGATGCTTCCTGGGTCCTGCCCACTCCCTTAAAATACATCATCACCTTTTTGCGTCCCAAATCGTTGTGTACGAGCATGTTCTATCTCACTGCTGGTTAGAACATGCTACTCCTAGATAGAATCTCAAATCCTCGCCTGCGTAGAAAAGGTATTTTATTTATCTTCTTTTTTGATACATTGTAAAACTGCCTCTCACCCAAGAAATATAATATGCCCATGTCTCGTCAAACCCCGAGATAGACCCAAGGTTTGACATGTCCTTTCTTCACCACACCCTGCAATATACCTCTATCCTTTTCTCACCTGTTGGGTAGAACAACCTCATCACCCCCATGTTATCCTGCATTTAAAGTCGTTGCCCAATTGTAAACTATTGATTGCCAATCTCCAGGATAGGTCATCAACAGTAGATTGGTGGGGGTCTTTGGCTCAGAGCCTCCACCAATCAGCTCTTTGCTAGGCAAGTATTTTAGTGCAATGAGCTGATTTCTGTAGGAAGCAGATGGCTCCATTCTCACTGTAGTGGTGAGGCTACGTATTACAGGCCAAGTTCCTATTCAAATGAATGAGAATTTGGCCTGCAATGCCAGGCTTGGCCACTACTGCACAAATCGGCTCAGTACAAGAGCTTGCTGGATTAGGCAAATGGTTGATCAGCAGGGATCCTAGAGGATGGAATCCACAGATCTACTATTGATGACTGATCCTGATGTAGGCCATTAGTAGTTCACAACTGTACCACCCCTTTAACTCCTTAAAGAACGTAGTGTTTCACTCTTAAAGGACCAGACACTTCTTAGCGATTTTACCCATGTGGTGGTTTTAAGGCTCAATTTTTTTCTTCCTGGCATGCCAAAATTATTTTTGCAGTTTTTTTTGTGTGATGTATAGGGCGGTTTTTTTAAATCTTTTTTTTTTTTTTGTTTGTTGGTTTTCTTTCTTTCTTTGTTTGCTTTATTAGGGGTAATGTGTACAAAAAGTAAAAAACAAAAAGTTACCTTAAACTAAAGTAGGGGAACCCCTTCCCATCCCGGGGTATAAGTACATGTCCTGACTGGGAAGCGATTCCTGCAAGTGGATGTAATGTGCATAGTCTCCGATTACAGGGTAGATATGGTGACCGTTTAGATTGGCGGCGTAGATCATATATATATTTGTTTGGTTTTTTTTACCATCTCTGTACCTCATGACGTCCTATTAAACCTCTGGGGGACATTCACAATTTCATTTTTTCCCTTATTTCACCGTTTTTCACTGTAGCTGCAGCCCCAGTTACATTGTAACACAATGGTCTATACCAAAAGGCTGGAAGTAACCCCTGAATACCCGCGCACACCGCTGTTTGTCATCAGAATTTCTCAGTTTTTATCTGGTGGTACCAACTTAAAAATGCACTTCGAAGCAACCTACAGCCGACCCCGTTCCGCTATTCACAAACGTGTGTCTCCAGAAATACTGAAGACGACGCAGCATTACACTGCTTCAAAATGTATTTTTTAAGCCGGTTCTACCAAATGAAAACTGAGATATTCTAATGGCAAACAGCGGTGTGCGTGTATTCAGGGGTTGTGCCCTATGCCCAGCCCTTGGGTCTACCCCCAGGTTGTACGTTCACTTGGTTGGCAGCACCTGGCACCCCGTGCATATACCTTGTTGCTTCACCATCAGGATACCTGATTAGGACAAGGACCTACTGTCCTCCACTGCAGCAGCGCCCTCCACTGGGGCAGCGCCACTCCTTTTTCCACGCCATATCAGCTACAGGGGAAAACCTCTCCCTAATGTGGCATTAGTCACTGTTGAAAGCTGTTCTGGGGTCTGCAAAGACCCTGCAGCTCTGACACATCAGGGGTCACCGGTGATCACCGGGTCCCATGCAGGGACCTGCACTACCGCTTCTGCCTTCTCCATTGGGTTTTTAGCTGTGACTGACAGCCGAGCAGCGATTAGATTGCAGGAGCTTTAGTCTGCGCCGTATTTTTACTGTGGTATGAGATTAAAGCCCAGGACCAAGCGCTGTATATTTACTCCTTAAAGGAGTTGTCCACTTGTAAACTATTGATGGGCTGTCCTCAGGACAAACTATCGATGAGGGATCCCAGGGATCCTCATTTCCCAGCTGTACTCTAGACCCATGTGTTCATACACTAAACTCATTTTTGTAGGAAGCAGACAGCTCTGTTCCCACTGCAGTGGCCAGACTTGGTGTTACAGGTAAAGTTTCCATTTACTTCAATGAGAACTTTGCCTGTGATACTAAATCTTGCCACTGCAGTAAAATCAGAGCTGTCTGCCTCCTGCAGAAATCGGTTCAATACACTACTGCATCAGCCTGTTGAGCAGCTGAACAATGAAAGTCCCAGCCAACAGACTCCCGCTGACCACCTACTGATGACTTGTCCTGAGGATAGACCATCAGTAGTTTACAACGAGGCAACTCCTTCAACCTATAATGTAAGTGTACGTCCTGACTGGGAATTGGTTCCTGCAAATGGACGTAAACTTGCGTTCTAGGAATGGCACTGTCTCAGAGTCTGATCCCTTGCTGCCTGCAATGGGAGCCGGCTGTGACTGACACCTGCCCACCCATTGCAAGAATGGGTATCAGTGTTGACACCTTGCATGCCGCAATCAATGTTTTTTGCGGCATGTGAAGGGTTTACAGAGGGAGGACGCTCCCTCTGTGACATCATAGCCCCTCTGCCATGTATTTGCAGAGGGCTGATGGGTTGCCACACAGCAACAAGATGTCAGACAATGGCGTCTGGGTCTGCAATGGCCTGTGATTGCTATGAATAAAAAGGTTATAATGGTTTGCAGCACAGAAGTACTGCAGTGTATTATCATAGCAATCATGGCATCGCAGGTTTAAAAAAAAAAAAAGGTAAGATTAAAATTATTAAAAAAACATGTAAAAAAATAGTTAACACCTCTACCCTCTAAAAAAACAAAAAAAAACCTGTTTGGTATGGTTGCCCCCCTAACGACCCCAAAATACATTGAACACACTTTGTATATAGCAAACTCTTTAAAATAAAAAAAAAATAATGCTTCCCAAAAAGCACAATAGAAGTGATCAAAGAAGCCCTATGCATCCCCAAACCACTGCGTGTCGTGCAATGAGCGAGCCCTGACACGGCCATGAAGGTGGACAAATAAGAGGAGATGAAACTCCCCCAAAACCGTGTAGAGCAGGTCACTAAGGGGTTAATCTTTGTTCTGCACACTTCATCTTCCTGCATTGAGATGCAGTAAGTAACCTTTTCTAAAACAGGATATAATGTCTTCATCACGACTTGAGGCGCACCAAGCCTCTGCGCCGCATCACCAGGAAACCTTGTAGTGACTCTGGATGGAGGATATGAACATAAGCCAGACTTTACATCTGGGATCTGGTACTTGGGATCATCGTCCATGAGATAGCACTGCTTCTTCTCTACATCGTCTTCTCTTTGGGCATACACCCAATTGTCCTATTACCATGATGTTTATGGACTTTGTGTCCCGTGTGATGGCTACACATTGTGGATTCCTGAATGTCTTCTTTGGCCCCCACAATGGTGTGAAGGTTCATCCATGCGGTGTATACAGGCATATTACATCCCGTTGTGTTCTGTGATGCCAGTCCGTGGGGAATGGCTCTTCATGGACTGACATTATTCCAGCATCTGATAATCCGGAAAGTCTGACAGTCTATCCTGAATTCTACAAAACTGGAAATATCCGTAATTTAAGAATACACGATGCTAATTTTTATGTATTTTTCTTTTGTCTCCATCGCTGAAGGTTTCTGTGTCTTTGGAACAGAGTTTTAGATATTTTTGACCAACTGTCCGATAATCCTAAATATCTGGCATGTATTAGTCCCCAAAACCCAGATTAAAGGAAGTTTACTTTAAAGAAACTTTATTAAACTGTTGATACAAAATTATGCATTTTGCCCAAATTTTAATAGCTGTCACAAGCCTTGCACACTATTAGGGCTACAAACCTGGTGGGGACAAAGATTAGGTGGCTCTCTGTGGCGTCCTGTGGGGTGGGTGTACGAGGGTCCAACCTGCAGCTGTCATGCCAAACTTAAGGGCCTGCGAGTCTGAGGGGCACGTCCCTTTAGAGAGCTTGTGGCATCACTGGATACTGGTTATTAAAAGGGTTATCCAGTTGTAAACCATTGATGGTCTATCCCTAGTTAATCAGTGGTGGTCTGTCACTTGGGACCCCCACGGACCAGCTGTTCACCAGGATGATGAATGCGTGCTCTAAACTGATTTCTGAAGGAAGTGGCCAGGCTTGGTATTACAGGCCAGTGCCCAGTTCATTTCAATGGAAGCTGTGCCGGTAATACAAAGCCTCACCACTGCAGTTGGAATGGAGCTGTCGGCTTAGCGCAGCGGTCAGCTGGACAGCTGATTGGCAAGGGTCCGTCAAAACCGAGCCTGCCGATCTACTATTGATGATCTAGCCAAAGGATAGACAATCAATTCTTTACCACTGGACAACCCCTTTAAGCCACATGCTAATGGATAGGTATATGTGACTGCTTTCTCCACGTTCTCATAGCCGATGCTCAGTTAGCTTTTTCTTGGACCCGTCATCCACTTGTGAGCACGAAGCAAGCGGCTGGAGAGAGAATGAGCGCATGGGATTAGAGAAGAACCTGGTTCCACACTTCCTCTCTCTCACCCTCCACTCCTTATCTTTCCTCAGCCTCTACTGGAAAATGCTCTGAAGCATCTGTTCCCACGGAGCCCTGGGAAAGAGATGGCACCCGCTCGCTCGGGATCCAGTCAGCGCCTCCTCTCATACAACCTATCTAGCTTTTTTTTCTTTCCCTGATAAACTTGAAGCTTGCTGAGAATGTTCACAAGTTCCCAAGCAGCGATTTCCATATTTCATAGCGGCCGCCGCATATCATATTCGTCAGATTGAGCTGTTATATTTGGACCCATCTAGTCAGTTTTGTTTTTATTACAGTCGCCAAAAGCTTCCTGGAAACCAAAACACAACAAAGAAGTTCTTTCAGGATTTTTTGGGTGACTTTTTCTTCAGTCCTGAAAAGGATCATTGAGGAGTTCATTTCCCCTGAACTCTGGCCGCGATCGTCCTGTGACATCTCCATTTCCTGCATTTCTGGATAGATGCGCGGGCTTGGAATATTCTGTAATGATATACGTCAGCTCAGTAAGAGATTCTACCCCTGTGGCCATTGGGTAGGGGGAATCTGACCCGTCCCCAAGACCCCCAATGCACCACATTTCTTTTCTCTGAGAACTCGTTCAGAAAATGTACAACCTTCATAAAAAGACACCACCGTTACTGGAGCCTCCCCGTCCTTCAGTCCACTGGTAGAAGCTCATAACCCATTATTACACAGCGCAGGGCACTTGTGGCACTCATTTGACTCTTAAAGCAAAACTAGTAAAAACTATAGGGCCATACTGCTTACTTTCCCATGGTTTGGTGGTCTAGATAATGGTGCACACTCTTTTGGTGCCCCTGTTTTTGAAAAGCTTCATTCCCCAGTACCTGTTCTCGCAGGGTTTAATGCCCCACTCGCTGTTCTTCAGGGGTATGATGCCCCCCACTCCCTACTGTTCTCCTGGACTTTGATGCTCCCCCCCCCCCCCCCACTGTTCTCCCGGGGGTTTTATCCCCCCCCCCCTCATTGTTCCCTAGAGGTTTGATGGCCTCCCATTGTTCTCCAGGGGTTTGATGCCCCACTCCCTGTTCTCTTAGGATTTTATGCCTCATTCCCTATTCTTGTAGGGCTTAATGCCCCACTCCCTGTTCTTGCACTGATACCTGAGCCCTTGTTCTTGTAAGTGTTTGATGTCCGATCCCCCTGTTCTCGCAGGGGTTTGATGCCCCGTCCCCTGTTCGCGCAGGGGTTTGATGCCCCGTCCCCTGTTCGCGCAGGGGTTTGATGCCCTGTCCTCTGTTCTCGCAGGGGTTTGATGCCCCGTCCCATTTTCTCGCAGGGGTTTGATGCCCCGTCCCCTGTTCTCGCAGGGGTTTGATGCCCCGTCCCCTGTTCTCGCAGGGGTTTGATGCCCCGTCCCCTGTTCTCGCAGGGGTTTGATGGCCCCGTCCCCTGTTCTCGCAGGGGTTTGATGGCCCCGTCCCCTGTTCTCGCAGGGGTTTGATGCCCCGTCCCCTGTTCTCGCAGGGGTTTGATGCCCCGTCCCCTGTTCTCGCAGGGGTTTGATGCCCCGTCCCCTGTTCTCGCAGGGGTTTGATGCCCCGTCCCCTGTTCTCGCAGGGGTTTGATGCCCCGTCCCCTGTTCGCGCAGGGGTTTGATGCCCCGTCCCCTGTTCGCGCAGGGGTTTGATGCCCTGTCCTCTGTTCTCGCAGGGGTTTGATGCCCCGTCCCATTTTCTTGCAGGGGTTTGATGCCCCGTCCCCTGTTCTCGCAGGGGTTTGATGCCCCGTCCCCTGTTCTCGCAGGGGTTTGATGGCCCCGTCCCCTGTTCTCGCAGGGGTTTGATGGCCCCGTCCCCTGTTCTCGCAGGGGTTTGATGGCCCCGTCTCCTGTTCTCGCAGGGGTTTGATGCCCCGTCCCCTGTTCTCGCAGGGGTTTGATGCCCCGTCCCCTGTTCTCGCAGGGGTTTGATGCCCCGTCCCCTGTTCTCGCAGGGGTTTGATGCCCCGTCCCCTGTTCTCGCAGGGGTTTTTGCCCCGTCCCCTGTTCTCGCAGGGGGTTTGATGCCCCGTCCCCTGTTCTCGCAGGGGTTTGATGCCCCGTCCCCTGTTCTCGCAGGGGTTTTTGCCCCGTCCCCTGTTCTCGCAGGGGGTTTGATGCCCCGTCCCCTGTTCTCGCAGGGGGTTTGATGCCCCGTCCCCTGTTCTCGCAGGGGTTTGATGCCCTGTCCTCTGTTCTCGCAGGGGTTTGATGCCCCGTCCCATTTTCTCGCAGGGGTTTGATGCCCCACTCCCTGTTCTCTTAGGATTTTATGCCTCATTCCCTATTCTTGTAGGGTTTAATGCCCCACTCCCTGTTCTTGCACTGATACCTGAGCCCTTGTTCTTGTAAGTGTTTGATGTCCGATCCCCCTGTTCTCGCAGGGGTTTGGTGCCTCGTCCCCTGTTCTCGCAGGGGTTTGATGCCCTGTCCTCTGTTCTCGCAGGGGTTTGATGCCCCGTCCCCTGTTCTCGCAGGGGTTTGATGCCCTGTCCTCTGTTCTCGCAGGGGTTTGACGCCCCGTCCCCTGTTCTCGCAGGGGTTTGATGCCCCGTCCCCTGTTCTCGCAGGGGTTTGACGCCCCGTCCCCTGTTCTCGCAGGGGTTTGACGCCCCGTCCCTGTTCTCGCAGGGGTTTGACGCCCCGTCCCCTGTTCTCGCAGGCGTTTGACGCCCCGTCCCTGTTCTCGCAGGGGTTTGACGCCCCGTCCCCTGTTCTCGCAGGGGTTTGACGCCCCGTCCCCTGTTCTCGCAGGGGTTTGACGCCCCGTCCCCTGTTCTCGCAGGGGTTTGACGCCCCGTCCCCTGTTCTCGCAGGGGTTTGACGCCCCGTCCCCTGTTCGCGCAGGGGTTTGACGCCCCGTCCCCTGTTCGCGCAGGGGTTTGACGCCCCGTCCCCTGTTCGCGCAGGGGTTTGACGCCCCGTCCCCTGTTCGCGCAGGGGTTTGACGCCCCGTCCCCTGTTCGCGCAGGGGTTTGACGCCCCGTCCCCTGTTCGCGCAGGGGTTTGACGCCCCGTCCCCTGTTCGCGCAGGGGTTTGACGCCCCGTCCCCTGTTCGCGCAGGGGTTTGACGCCCCGTCCCCTGTTCGCGCAGGGGTTTGACGCCCCGTCCCCTGTTCTCGCAGGGGTTTGACGCCCCGTCCCCTGTTCGCGCAGGGGTTTGACGCCCCGTCCCCTGTTCTCGCAGGGGTTTGACGCCCCGTCCCCTGTTCTCGCAGGGGTTTGACGCCCCGTCCCCTGTTCTCGCAGGGGTTTGACGCCCCGTCCCCTGTTCGCGCAGGGGTTTGACGCCCCGTCCCCTGTTCGCGCAGGGGTTTGACGCCCCGTCCCCTGTTCGCGCAGGGGTTTGACGCCCCGTCCCCTGTTCGCGCAGGGGTTTGACGCCCCGTCCCCTGTTCGCGCAGGGGTTTGACGCCCCGTCCCCTGTTCGCGCAGGGGTTTGACGCCCCGTCCCCTGTTCGCGCAGGGGTTTGACGCCCCGTCCCCTGTTCGCGCAGGGGTTTGATGCCCCCCCCCATCACCTCCCCTGTCCCCATTCACTACTGGGTTTGATTCGTTTAGTGGTTTGTAGTAATTTGGTGCTCTTCAGTGTTCTTTAGTTTAGTGCCATCGTTCCCTGGAGTTTCATGGGTTTTGGTGCCTTCTATTCCTTTTTGTATCCAATGGTTTTGGTGCCTCCAGCCATTTGTGTAACTCATTTGGGGCCCCATGCCTTAGTGTCTAGCTTGCTACAGTAAGTGGGTTCTAGCCCCAGTTCTAGTAGTCAATGGCTATTTTTTTTTTTGCATTTATCTCCACGTTAATTCTGTTCTTTGGATTACTAATAAGACATCTTGTAACAACCGCTTTGGTATATGCAATGGTGCTCACCGTTCTAGATAGTTTTTTTTCTGGTGATGGGGGGGCATTGTCAAGCCACTTGATTCTCACATCTCTTCACAGATCTGTCCTCTCCTTGCAGTTCCTTAAAGTGTATTCACAGGGGGCTGCAAATTCCCCTCTTGGAATGTCTGTCCCTGCTGAGAAGGGCCCTGAGGGGGTTCAGTTTTTAATTACTTCAAGTGCTAATGAGTGTATGACAAGACATCCAACATTACAATGGGGCAGGACCCTCCTCGGGATTCATCACATCTTATTAGGGTCCCTGCTTGTCATTACAATGGGAATCATCTCCTGTAATTGGGGTATAACAAGAGGGAACGGCTCTTTGCTTTCCGACTTACTTTGTATAATAAAGACAAGTTTTGTTTTTGTTTTGACAAAACACATTTTTGCTTGAGAATTCAGAACTCCTATTGTTGAAGATCCCCTAAACTGGGACTGAATCCTTTATCTGTTTCACAAAAGGGCATTTCATCCTAAAATAAGTCCTACCTGCTTTTGGGAAAACAAGCACGCTCTCCTTACTGCTGCTGCAGGGCCGTTACTCAGCTTGTCTAGACTCCAATCAGTAAATCTGCAGGGAGTGTAATGGCAGCCCTGGTAGTTGTCACCCAGCTTTCCCAGAAATAGCTAAAATTATGTAAACTGTTCTGCAGGATTTTAAGGGGTTTTCCAGTTGTAAACTACTGACAGCCTATCCTCAGGATACGCCATCAATAGCAGATTGGTGAGGGTCTGCTGCTGGCCCCCACGTGGATCAGCTGCTTGCCAGGTCAGCATGTTTGTGCACTGAGCTGATTTCTGCAGTAACCTGACAGCCCCATTACTACTGTAGTGGCCAAGCTGGGTATTGCAGACAAAGTTCCCATTCATTTCAATGGGAACATGGCCTGCAATACCAAGCCTGGCCACTGCAGTGAGAATGGAGCCGTTTGCTTCCTACAGAAATCAGCTCATTGCACTAATGCATTTGCCTGGCAAAGAGCTGATTGGTGGGTGCTGTCTGCTGTCTGCAGAATTCAGTTCAGCATATGAGTGAACTGGCCCGGGGACCAGCTGATTGGGAGTGGGCCTGAACAACAATCCCCCCACTAATTTACCATTGATGACTTATCTTGAGGACAGGCCATCCATAGTTTACAACTGGACAACCCCTTTACTGTATGTACCAATATGTTACAAGATGGCAGTTTAGAGCTTCTGATAGCAAAACCAGACTTTGTGAGCTTCAGATTTGTATCTGGGTCATGGGACTGATTCCTTAGATGGTAAGAACAGTGATTGAGGTTTCAAGTACCGTGTGAAAAAATAGATCGCCTTGTCGTGTACGAGGCCTCGGTGCGCAGGTGTCATCACCACAAAGCCACACGCAAGATAGCGAAACCTGGTTGTGACATGAGCATAGCTAGGTGGGGACTGTGTGACCGGGGAGAAAACGTGACTCAACAAGGGACTGACTTCACACAAAAGACACCAGTTTCCTCATCTGCGAAAGTCAACAACATTTATGCAGCTCTCATAACCAGAGACCCGCGGTACATTGAAAGTTCTTCCTCAGGGTGATTTCTATAGAAAATGGCACCCTAAGTAACAAGTAAAATAGCTTCATTTCCAAATAGATACCCATGGACCAATATATATGCAAATTCTACCTGAATGTTTATTGCATAATACAGTGATACAATGCCTAAAAATATTTCCATACGTTGCCATTCATTGCTGCACAATAGTGAAGGGGTTAATGGTAATGTCTCTGGTGGTCTAGGGCAGTGAGGGGATTATTAGTAGTTTCCCTGGTGGTCTAGTTTTCTGGGGCAGTGAATGAGTTATTGGTAATGTCCTTGGTGATCTAGTGTAGTGAGGGGGTTAATGGTAATGTCCTTGGTGATCTAGTGCAGTGAGGGGGTTAATGGTAATGTCCTTGACGGTCCAGAGTAATGAATTAGTTGTTAATGCCTTTGGTGGTCTAGTTCAGGAAGGCTACATACTTGCATGGAACCCGTGGTGTTAGATCCTCCACTTCTGATTTGGTTCTAGCATCAGGTCACATGATAACCCCTTTCTTCTTTCCCCTTTGTCTGTCTCATCATTGGAGGGGGCTGGCTGTTTGGCTCATCTTAATAATTAAGCCAGCCTACTTCTGCTACAGCTGATACAGATAAGGGGGCTGGCCTAATTATTTAAATGAACCAAATATCCAGCCTCCTTGCTGATGTGCCAGGGGCCGTGTAACCAGTCATTGCTGTAACACTTTTCTCTTTAGTCACCTGATTTGTCTGTCTTCTCCCTCCCTAACTGCATTCTTGTCCGAGCGTGCTCGGGGATGTGGGGAGAGGGGGGGTAGCTGGGGGGGGGGGGAGAGAGAAAACTCTCTCACTCTCTTCCCTGCTACCCCTCACTATCCCCCGCCGCCCTCCCCGAGCACGCTCGGACAAAAATGCAGTTACTCGAGAAGAGCGAGGCTCGCTCGAGTAACTGGCTTATCCGAGCGTGCTCGTTCAGCTCTAAAAAAGACATATATATTGCACTGATGGTCTGTCTGTATTCTGCTTGTGTAGAAAGCAACTGATTAGCAGCATACCACACCAGAGCAGCTCAGTGAATAAATAGAGTACTGGAACCAAGCTCAGTACATAAATACAGAACTGGGCTATGTTGTTTTTGTTATTCTTTCACACTCTTTAAAACATCTTTTAATAACCATTTTGAAATTCAAAAATGCAGCACCAGCACCAAGCTCAGTACATGCATACGGCACCAGAACTGAGCTCATAACATAAAGACAGCCCTGGAACCAAGCTCCTAATATAAATACAGCACCATAACCAAGCTGAGTACATGCATACGGCACTAGAACCAAGCTTAGTACACAAATATAGCACCAGAACTGAGCTCATAACATAAATACAGCACCGCAACCAAGCTCATAACATGAATACAGCATCAGAACCAAGCTTGTAGCGGGACTAATCAGGAAGAAGGCAGAGCCGGGAGGAGGATGATTCATGTAGCTCAACAATACGCTGCTGCATGAAGGAAGATGATTATCTGGCCGGGTAGACCTAAGAGGAGCAATTGCCCCCTCCTACATCCACGTGGTGTTCCCCCTTCCCCTTGTGAACTGGTAGCCAGCACCCTGTTCAATCACACGGGTTGCACGTAGCTAAGGCCAGCCACAGTTGTCATTCTTTTTCGTTATCCCTCTTTTCCTCCATAGTTTTGGCTCAGCGACTGCTGGTGAAGCGCACTAATTGCCACCGGTTTGAATGTATTACATTCAAGTTAGTCAAAGCGGCAGCAATTACCTTCAGGATAGAGTTGGGGTCAATTTAACACCACATCAACCATCTATGATGCACATAAGGGGTTAATTCACCTATCTAATGATACGCTCCCTATGTTGGGGCCCTAGTAGAGCTCCATTCATCACTGTCCGCAGCCCTGGATGGGGACAGGCAGGCAGTGACAGCCCGTAGCCCGTGTGATCATTTTTAGACATTCCAACAAGGTTATTCCCCCTGCGTCCCAATGAGAATCGGAACTGGGTTTTTTCCCAGAGATCAGCCTTCCTCATTTAAGGCCGGCCGGGCTGGGAGATCTGCGCTGCGCGAAAGCCCGTGGGAAGTTGTTCCCTGTAGACCAGAGGACACATCTAATAACACCAGTAGCAATCGCAAAATATTACTGCAGCCAAAACCTTTATTTTACTTTTTGTAATTTTTTTGCATGTTTTACTTCTGTTGTACTTTTTGGTTTCCATTTTAACTTATTTTTAAATAGTTTTTAAATCTTTTTGTGTGTTTTTTTTTTTTTTCATCTTTTTTTTTAAACTTTTGAATTTTACTTTTTCATTAAAAAAAAATCTTTTCTTTTTTTCTTTTTAATTCCTTTTTGATGGCCCAGATGCTGAGGAATGCCAGACCGCGCCGTACAGGACAGCCATGCAGTGACGTCATTTTTGTTTCTCCACAGTTCTTAAGTTTATGGCTCCTGTAATTCTGCAGGGTACAACACCCCGACCACACCAGCGTTCGCTTATCGGCTATCTCCATCTATATGTTTTCACTGGTATATCCAGAGATCTAATGAAATGTGTTTAACAGGTGTAGAATTTCCTGAAATTGGACACAGTAGTAATGTTTTCATAGCCCCTTGGCAGTAAGGGGTTAAGGCACATTGACCCCTGGTTTTATATTCCCACTGGCTTTAGATATAGACCCCAAACCTCCCCCTTTTTGCAGATAGGAGCGCTCACTTCTCAGGGTTTTGAAGGAAGTTAATGCATCCAGAGTGCATCTTATCTCGGCTGTTGACACAAGCATTCCTGTAGGGTCGGCTTCACACGGGTGAAAAAATCGTGAAAGATGCGCAAATATGAACCCCATTCTTTTGAACGGAGTCATACACACCGCGATGCAATGCAGGAAACATATTGCGGTATGTTCCATCTACCTGCCTGCTCTCACATTGCAGTTCTCAATAGGGACGGCAGCAGCATCGCGAGGTCAGCCATTGAAAACAATGGGAGAAACTCCGCGATCCTCTGCCACGGCTGACAGCCATGGAGGAGGATCCAGTCTTTCCCAAAGTGATACAAGGCTGTTTTGACATGAAAATGCCTCTGTGTCCTTGGGGAATTCACGTGGTGGGGAGCGTGATATGGGGGTGGGATTCAGGGCTTCATATCGCACTCAGCCATGGCAGAGGATCGCAGAGTTTCTCCAATGTGAGGTTAGACTAAAGGGACATTTACATTGAAAGATGATCGCTCACACGATAGTTTGAGTGACAATTTTGAGCGATCATCTTTGCATAACTCATAAGTAGCTAATTAGCTACTTAAAGAGTTAAATGCAGACAGAATGGGACATTGCTGATAACTCAGAGAACAATGCAGCTGTTTGGTATATGCAAACAGCTGCTTTGTTCTCAAAGCTTTCAGCTGGTATCCTGCTGAGAACTGCCAGCGGAGTACCAGCTGAAAGAATGCTATTAGCGCCACCCACTGAGAAAATCAGCGTGCGGCGCTGATAACAGTCATCGGTGATTTCTAGCTGAACGAATAGTGCACGATGGCAGCGCGTTTGGACACAACGATTATCGCCCAAAAGACGGCTTTTGATCAATAATCATTGTGTCTAAATAGACCTTAAGAGTTTTTGTAGCCACAGGTAACGCCTTGAGGCTGCCCTATAAACTGTAGGATTTCACTTGGACACGGAGTGTTTTTTGTAGGTCAGGCGACCTTTTTCTGTATAATCATCATTATCCATTAATCAACTCTCTAACATCACAGCCTGGGAACCTGATAATGAGGGATTAAAGGCGCCACCTGGTGTTGAGTCTATCATGAAAAACTAAACTGCCCTGACATGAAAAACAAAAGTACAAACTGATTCCAATATTAGGTGTAAATGGGAAATTGCTATTTAGGGTCCTTTTACACGCACAGATATTGTTCCGATTCCCACAATCCAGCGAGAATATAAACGATTATCATTCAGTGTAAATGCATGCAGAAATCTGCGGGACGGAACGTTCCGTGCAGACAGGCAGTCGCCTGTGTATTGTGAATGGAGGTGGGCGGGCCGGAACGATCTCAAACATGCTCCGCCTCCATTCAGTCAGCGATGCTTGTTCCTTTGTAAGAGCCCCGGAACGCTCATCGCTGGGACGACCCGCTGGGCATCTGCGCTCCACAGATCGCCCCGTGTGAACGCCCCTTGATGCAGTTCTATGATCTGTGGGCAGCGGATGCAGAAGGTACGGGGAATTCTGCAGTTTGATTATTTGGAGGACTGTGGCCAAGACCGTATTTCACCAGGTGACATCAGATACGGCATTGTGTGGTTTATTAGATACTTTGTAGATGATTTCAGAAGTTCGGCTTAAAGGGGAAGTTTTATCTTTTATGTAAAAATTTATTTCTGCAGTCTGATCTTTATGCACGGCCAAACGACTGGACCAATCTGCACCAATTTTGCCACATAGGTAAATCAGGCACCTCGGAAGGTGTTACGGTCTCTAGGGCCTAATGTTCTCGACACTCTAAAAAAATCCGAATAAAAATGCAGATATTAAAGGGGTTGTCCAGTTACTAAACAACCCGGCTTCAATAGGACCCCCCCGCATTAAAATAATGACGTGAACTATACTTACCCCTCTGTGGCCAACGGAATCCAGCACTACAGACCCACTGTGGTCCCGGTGATTGCTGTGACAGATCATTGGGGTCAAGTGACCGCTGCAGCCAATTCCTGAACTCCAGGCATCATGGCGCTCAGGATGGAGAACAAGCGGTGACGCTGCAGCAGTCCTCTCCTTGACCGCAGCAGTCCTCTCCTGGGCCGCAGCAGTCCTCTCCTGGGCCGCAGCAGTCCTCTCGTTGGCCGCAGCAGTCCTCTCGTTGGCCGCAGCACTCCTCTCGTTGGCCGCAGCACTCCTCTCGTTGGCCGCAGCACTCCTCTCGTTGGCCGCAGCACTCCTCTCGTTGGCCGCAGCACCCCTCTCGTTGGCCGCAGCACCCCTCTCGTTGGCCGCAGCACCCCTCTCGTTGGCCGCAGCACCCCTCTCGTTGGCCGCAGCACCCCTCTCGTTGGCCGCAGCACCCCTCTCGTTGGCCGCAGCACCCCTCTCGTTGGCCGCAGCACCCCTCTCGTTGGCCGCAGCACTCCTCTCGTTGGCCGCAGCAGTCCTCTCGTTGGCCGCAGCACCCCTCTCGTTGGCCGCAGCACTCCTCTCGTTGGCCGCAGCAGTCCTCTCGTTGGCCGCAGCAGTCCTCTCGTTGGCCGCAGCAGTCCTCTCGTTGGCCGCAGCACTCCTCTCGTTGGCCGCAGCGGCCCTCTCGTTGGCCGCAGCACCCCTCTCGTTGGCCGCAGCACCCCTCTCGTTGGCCGCAGCACCCCTCTCGTTGGCCGCAGCACCCCTCTCGTTGGCCGCAGCACCCCTCTCGTTGGCCGCAGCACTCCTCTCGTTGGCCGCAGCAGTCCTCTCGTTGGCCGCAGCACCCCTCTCGTTGGCCGCAGCACTCCTCTCGTTGGCCGCAGCAGTCCTCTCGTTGGCCGCAGCAGTCCTCTCGTTGGCCGCAGCAGTCCTCTCGTTGGCCGCAGCACTCCTCTCGTTGGCCGCAGCGGCCCTCTCGTTGGCCGCAGCACCCCTCTCGTTGGCCGCAGCACCCCTCTCGTTGGCCGCAGCAGTCCTCTCGTTGGCCGCAGCACCCCTCTCGTTGGCCGCAGCACCCCTCTCGTTGGCCGCAGCACCCCTCTCGTTGGCCGCAGCACTCCTCTCATTTCCTATCTCAGCAATCGGGCTACAGTGCTAGATCCTGGCAGCCATGGAGGGGTAAATATCGTTCACTAAATTACTTTAATAAGGTAGTCCTATTAAAGTGGGGGTCTCCAGTAACTGGACAACCTCTTTAATTAAAATCTCCTTGCGACGCCGCTGGCGAGATGTCACATTTCTGCACATAATGACCCAGCAATCCTTGTATACCCGGTGAGAACGGACTGCAGTTTACTAGGTTTATTATGTTGGCTTCATATCAGTAGCAAATGTAACTGCAGCGCCGGGCGAAGCCGGATGATTCTGCTATACATCCTACATGTGATCCACCGATCGAGGAGGTGTCCCTGGTGCTTGCACACTCCATGGATAGCTTTGTGCATACTATGGCAGCATTGGCATTGCACACACCATCATACTGAGATGGCCCTCCCCGAATTAATGCTGCAGTGTGGGAATATGTCCTCTGATCCTTTACGGAGTAGTTTGGTTCTCCGGGGCTTAAGCTGATCCCCCTGAGAGACTCGCTGCAGTCTATAAACACATCTACAGTTTCATACAGGTTACAGGTCATCCAGCGTGACCTCCAGCAAATGATGACGGCCATTTCTTCCAGTGAGAATTTTCTAGATTTTTTTTTTATTGTAAGATGCTGGAATATTCCTGTTCCTCAGTTTGTGTTGGAGTCTATTTCATTATGGAGTTAATGTTCAGTATTGACAGGTTAGTTTTTTTTCTTTTAACTTTTTTTTTTTTTACACTTTTGCTAAACTATGAGCATAAAACCCCCTAATATCTATCTGTCCAGTAATCCAGAAAGTGCAACAGTTCAGTACAAATCAGAGGCAGTGGACATCCTGACAATCCAGCACATACGAGGGATCACTGATGTTTATCTAACAGTCCAGAAAATACATCAATGCAGCATATCAGGGGCCATTGATGCCAAATTAAAGGGGTTGTCCAGTTGTAAACTACTAATGGCCTATCCTGGAGATATTAGATCGGGAGCGGTCTGTCATACGGGACTCCCATCGAACAGCTGTTGTCTGGGCTGGTGCACTGAGCAGATTTTTCCAGGAAGCAGACAGCGCCGTACCCACTGCAGTGGTCAGGCTTGGTGTTGCAAGCAATATCTGTGGACACTGTGTGGTTTTAATAGCAGAAAAATGTTGTGATGCCATCCATGTGTGTAACTTGAAGCTTCTGGGCCCCAGGTGTAACTTGAAGCTTCTGGGCCCCAATGCAAAACCTGTAAAGGGGCCCCCAACTATAATGCTTTATTTATAGTACTGGGCTCCCTATATGGAATGAGAGAGGTCTTATGGGCCCCTAGGGCTCTTGGGCCCGGTTGCAACCGCATCCCCTGTACTTACGCCCCTGGTGCCATCTAATTCGGCAACACATCTGAAGTCACTGTGGAGCCCCACCTGCTTTTGGTACAGAGTTGCCTGATAATCCAGAAGCAGAAGACCAAACCAATTAGAACAATGATGATAAAATGATTGAACCATAATTTTGATTTCCTCGTCCTTCCAGTAATCCGGAAAGCTTCATCAGGTGAAGGAGGTCAATTTCACCCATAAGGGCCAAGACTGATTTATGCAAAGTGACAGAATCCGGGCTCTCCTCGTTTCTGAGAATGAAATGGTTAATTATGGACATTTTCCAGACCCCTCTGGCCGGGGTCAGGGTCCATAGGCTCTAGTGGGAGGGAAATTGCAGCTTAATTTGCCTGGTGAGAACAGGCAGGCCATGGGGTTCCCTTGCACCGCTCTGCCTCTTTCTATTTTCTGACCACACAGCATCCTGTTTGCTGTGATAATGCGGAGAAAGGCTTTATTCACAGAGAGCGAGGGGAAGCGGGGGGGGGGGGGGGGGGGCGCCATTGGGTTCGCATGGCATGACTAATACATAGGAAGGTGCACAGAGATGACGGATCGGCTGTAACGTCCCATCGTCTCGACACCAGGCTAGCAATCTACACTTCTCTTTATGGACAATTGATTGTCGCCCTGTGTGAGCCCTACTGGCCTGTAACAGCCGCCCATCGGTCTTCCCCTTACTAAACTCTCCCCTCTCCCCTGCCTTAAGGTCTTTGGTCCCTTGGATCCCTATAGTCAATCACTTTCACGCTCGTCACCTGCACCTCAATGACGTCCCCAGAATCCGCCCTTGTCTTATTTTTGCCCTTCTTTATTCTCAGTTTGACTACTATAGCTCACTGCCGCTGATGCCTCCACCTTGTGCCAGTCACTACACCAATGCCCTCACCCTGGGATGCCCCAAGCCTTTATGCTGCTCCACCCCGGGCAGTGAAAGCGCCAATACACAGGATACTGAAAACAGACTTGATCGCTTGAGACCTGTCTGAAGTGACAGAGTAATAGTGTCCCCAGTGGTGGCCCCAATAGTAAGTGTCCACAATAGGGGCCCCAGTAGTAATAGTGGCCCCTGTTGGTGGCGCCAGCAGTAATAGTGACCCCTGTTATTAGCTGCAGTAGTAACAGTTTCTGCTGTTAGTGGCCCCCATAGTAATGAGGCCCCTGTTATGCCAATCGTAATAGTGCCCCCAGCCTGGAAGCAACCTGACAAGTATTAAACTCACTTGCTCTGATTAGGGATGGGAGTGTAACCCCTGACCTCTCCACCCGGAGTTTGCGTAATGTACAGGCCGACCTCTGTGTGCAGGAATGCAGTCGCTGGGTGGGGAGAGCAAGTGAGTTAAATGCTTGTGGGGTTGCTGTCCGTCCGGCTCACAGGTGGCAATTTATTTTTTACCGGCCATTAATATGTACTCTCTGGGCAGCAACCCACCGCCCCTCTGAGGTCTTGCAGACTGCCACCTGAGGTAGCACTCTCAGCTCGCCTCATGGTAGGGGTGCCCTTGTCCCCACCCTGTGCCAGTCCCTGCACGGATGCCTCCACCCTGTGCCAGTCCTTGCAATGGTTGCCCATCCACTATAAAATTCAATTCATACTCCTTACTGTCCTCCATAAAGCTCTCCAGAGCGTTTATTAAATGACAAATATGACGTTGAATGTAAACCCCCAATGCCCAACCATCGTGTGCCAACGCCACATATACCACCGTGTATGTATGTCACATAGACGCCACATATACCACCGTGTATGTATGTCACATAGATGCCACATATACCACCGTGTATGTATGTCACATAGATGCCACATATACCACCGTGTATGTATGTCACATAGACGCCACATATACCACCGTGTATGTATGTCACATAGACGCCACATATACCACCGTGTATGTATGTCACATAGACGCCACATATACCACCGTGTATGTATGTCACATAGACGCCACATATACCACCGTGTATGTATGTCACGTAGACGCCACATATACCACCGTGTATGTATGTCACGTAGATGCCACATATACCACCGTGTATGTATGTCACGTAGATGCCACATATACCACCGTGTATGTATGTCACGTAGATGCCACATATACCACCGTGTATGTATGTCACGTAGATGCCACATATACCACCGTGTATGTATGTCACATAGATGCCACATATACCACCGTGTATGTATGTCACGTAGATGCCACATATACCACCGTGTATGTATGTCACGTAGATGCCACATATACCACCGTGTATGTATGTCACGTAGATGCCACATATACCACCGTGTATGTATGTCACGTAGATGCCACATATACCACCGTGTATGTATGTCACATAGATGCCACATATACCACCGTGTATGTATGTCACGTAGATGCCACATATACCACCGTGTATGTATGTCACGTAGATGCCACATATACCACCGTGTATGTATGTCACGTAGATGCCACATATACCACCGTGTATGTATGTCACATAGATGCCACATATACCACCGTGTATGTATGTCACGTAGATGCCACATATACCACCATGTATGTATGTCACGTAGATGCCACATATACCACCGTGTATGTATGTCACGTAGATGCCACATATACCACCGTGTATGTATGTCACGTAGATGTCACATATACCACCGTGTACAGATGTCACGTAGATGCCACATATACCACCGTGTATGTATGTCACATAGATGCCACATATACCACCGTGTATGTATGTCACATAGATGCCACATATACCACCGTGTATGTATGTCACATAGATGCCACATATACCACCGTGTATGTATGTCACGTAGATGCCACATATACCACCGTGTATGTATATCACATAGATGCCACATATACCACCGTGTATGTATGTCACATAGATGCCACATATACCACCGTGTATGTATGTCACGTAGGCGCCACATATACCACCGTGTATGTATGTCACGTAGATGCCACATATACCACCGTGTATGTATGTCACGTAGATGCCACATATACCACCGTGTATGTATGTCACGTAGATGCCACATATACCACCGTGTATGTATGTCACGTAGATGCCACATATACCACCGTGTATGTATGTCACGTAGGCGCCACATATACCACCGTGTATGTATGTCACGTAGATGCCACATATACCACCGTGTATGTATGTCACGTAGATGCCACATATACCACCGTGTATGTATGTCACGTAGGCGCCACATATACCACCGTGTATGTATGTCACATAGATGCCACATATACCACCGTGTATGTATGTCACATAGATGCCACATATACCACCGTGTATGTATGTCACGTAGATGCCACATATACCACCGTGTATGTATGTCATGTAGGCGCCACATATACCACCGTGTATGTATGTCACGTAGATGCCACATAGATACCCGGTTAGTTTTGCCTCCGTGGCGGTTAGTGAGCGCCTGTCTGCTGTCTTTATACTCCGGAGAGTTAGAGGATTGCTTTTACCCGTCCCATTTGTGTAGCTCTGTGTTGCCTCTTCTTGCACCCTCTGATGTCCTGCTGTGTATATTGAAGATTATTATTACATACAACTAATCTTCCACTCTAACCCGAGGAGCTTGCAATCTCTGGCTGCAGTATAAGTGCGTCTTTGTATGACGAGGATCCCTCAGAAGCTCCGTCAGGAGGCCCGTCGTCCTTTTGTGGTCACATTTGAGCTTTTTGTCCCCCTTCCTTCTCCTTGCAGCCCCATGGATGCCGAGCGCCTCCTCCCCGTGGGAATTTGTGCTGTTGGCTTGTTCTGGTGGAGGAACGTTCCCTGTGAGTCAGTGCTGCTGCATTGTGCGAGGACACCTGATCGGGCCGCCACAGATATGGGGTGTTAGCTATCCAGCTCTCATACTTCGCATTCTCCAGGGCTGCTTCTGGCAGATATTAGATTGCAAGCTTCACGGGTCACTGATAGCTTATTCAGTTGTACACATGTGAACTATGTTTATGCTATATCCTATTGCATTCCGTACTTGAGACTGAATCCTTAGGGCATGTATTACTGTGTGCCAATCCGGTCGCTGACGGGCCGTCCAGAGGCCATGTGACTCCTACAGAGGGTCCGTCCGTTCTGTAGAATTCCCCTAATCCAGCACTTTTCCATCCTAAGATTCCACAATCCTATCCTCTTCCATTGAGCATTTGCTTTATCTGCTTCTGGGAAAGCTGTGTGGCAGCCAAATTATTACAGGTTCCACAGGGTTAAAGGGGTCGTCCAGTTGTAAACTCCTATCCTGCGCAAAGACCTAGCTTTTACAGCAGATGGGCAGGGGTCACAGGTGGTGGACCCCCCACCATCTACTAAGTGACAACTCCTTTACTCATCCAACTCTTCTAGGCTCAGATCTGCTCAGTTTACCATTTGCAAGTATTTTGTCTTTTATTACATCTCTGTGCGTATCTGATGTTTAAACATGTTTGATAATCCGGCACTTGATGATAGATTAAAGGGTTTATCCAGCTGTAGACTGTTGATAGCCTATCCTCAGGTTAGGCTATCAATATTGGGTTGATAGAGGTTTGCCACACAGGATCCCCACTGATCAGCTATTTGCCAGTGCTTTGTGCACTGAACTGACTTTTGCAAGAAGCAGACAGCTCCGTTCCCATTGCAGGGGCCAGGCTTGGTATTACAGGTATTGCAGTGAATGGGAACTTTGCCTGCAATCTCAAGCCTGGCCACTGCAGTGGGAACAGAGCTGTCTGCTTCCTGCAGAAATCGGCTCAGTGCACAAGCGCATTGGCCTGGTGAACGGCTGGTCAGAGAGGGTCCCAGGTGGCAGACCCCTTGCTGATTTACTATTGATTTGCCTATTTTGCTGATATCAATAGTTTACAACTGGACAACCCCTTTGAGGGATTTTTGCTTCTTCCCCATAACATCTCCAGAAATGTCCCTGAATCATCAGGTGGCGTTATCACACAGCTCTTCTAGGCTTTGAATACTTTACTTGCCTGGTTATAGAATTATATGGGAGCTGATGATGATGTATCACTAGACTGTTCAGGGCTGCAGAAAAGCTGTGTGACAGCCCTGTGGAAGTCCGATAGCAACATGATAAACATCTGTATGTTGCACTAACGTGTACTATTATTGTATGCTAGTATTGATCATGTATTATACTGCTGGATACGGTCTTATAATACTCTGTTCTATTATACTATGCTGCACTGTACGACCGTATACTACTATTGTAGAACACTGCTATACTAGGTCATACATTATACTACGGGTTTACATTGTACTGTTGTATATTGTGCTACTACGATACATTGTGTTCTATCTTCTGATTTGTGTTACATTTTACTATTACACTATTTTATATGCAGAAGAGCTTTCTTGATAGTTGGAAAACCCCTTCAAATATCCTTAAGTCGATTGGACCTTTCCAGAACGTTTCCTGTTTGGATCTTCAGGGCATTTCGCCCCATCGTAGCCCCGGGGTCGCGCCGCGTTCTGATGGGTTTGTGTGTTTTTGTTCCACATCAGCAGGAATTCTAAAGAATTCCTCTAATGCAGACCGGTACGTTGAAGCTTCCGTATTATGTTTAGTGCCTGTCTCACGGGTTATGAGAACCGAGCCTGGGATCTGGAGCCGCATCTCACCCACTTGTATACACCTGCCAGCAAGTACCTACCCCTCCCAGGTTAACTCATTGCTGACATCTCTTGTTCATGCCCATCCTCCCGCTTTCCCACACTCTCCGCACGGAGTAACATGTCAGCTCCTCTGTCACTGCGCACAGTCTGCCACCAAAGGGTAGTAAGGTGTTTGCAATTAGCTACAACATGACAGCTTTACCAGCTATCTGAGCAACAAATTGGCCTTGTGATACAATCATCAATCACTGCATATAATGTGTTGGAGATGTTACTGGCCGCACTCTGGGGGACATATAATGTGTTGGAGATATTACTGGCTGCACTCTGGGGGACATATAATGTGTTGGAGATGTTACTGGCTGCACTCTGGGGGACATATAATGTGTTGGAGGTGTTACTGGCCGCACTCTGGGGGACATATAATGTGTTGGAGATGTTACTGGCCGCACTCTGGGGGACATATAATGTGTTGGAGATGTTACTGGCCGCACTCTGGGGGACATATAATGTGTTGGAGATGTTACTGGCCGCACTCTGGGGGACATATAATGTGTTGGAGATGTTACTGGCCGCACTCTGGGGGACATATAATGTGTTGGAGATGTTACTGGCTGCACTCTGGGGGACATATAATGTGTTATAGATGTTACTGGCCGCACTCTGGGGGACATATAATGTGTTGGAGATGTTACTGGCCGCACTCTGGGGGACATATAATGTGTTGGAGATGTTACTGGCCGCACTCTGGGGGACATATAATGTGTTGGAGATGTTACTGGCTGCACTCTGGGGGACATATAATGTGTTGGAGGTGTTACTGGCCGCACTCTGGGGGACATATAATGTGTTGGAGATGTTACTGGCCGCACTCTGGGGGACATATAATGTGTTGTAGATGTTACTGGCCGCACTCTGGGGGACATATAATGGGTTGGAGATGTTACTGGCCGCACTCTGGGGGACATATAATGGGTTGGAGATGTTACCGGCCGCACTCTGGGGGACATATAATGGGTTGGAGATGTTACTGGTCACACTCTGGGGGACATATAATGTGTTGGAGATGTTACTGGCCGCACTCTGGGGGACATATAATGTGTTGGAGATGTTACTGGCCGCACTCTGGGGGACATATAATGTGTTGGAGATGTTACTGGCTGCACTCTGGAGGACATATAATGTGTTGGAGATGTTACTGGCTGCACTCTGGGGGACATATAATGTGTTGGAGATGTTACTGGCTGCACTCTGGAGGACATATAATGTGTTGGAGATGTTACTGGCTGCACTCTGGAGGACATATAATGTGTTGGAGATGTTACTGGCTGCACTCTGGAGGACATATAATGTGTTGGAGATGTTACTGGCTGCACTCTGGGGGACATATAATGTGTTGGAGATGTTACTGGCTGCACTCTGGGGGACATATAATGTGTTGGAGATGTTACTGGCCGCACTCTGGGGGACATATAATGTGTTGGAGATGTTACTGGCCGCACTCTGGGGGACATATAATGTGTTGGAGATGTTACTGGCCGCACTCTGGGGGACATATAATGTGTTGGAGATGTTACTGGCTGCACTCTGGGGGACATATAATGTGTTGGAGATGTTACTGGCCGCACTCTGGGGGACATATAATGTGTTGGAGATGTTACTGGCCACACTCTGGGGGACATATAATGTGTTGGAGATGTTACTGGCCGCACTCTGGGGGACATATAATGTGTTGGAGATGTTACTGGCTGCACTCTGGGGGACATATAATGTGTTGGAGATGTTACTGGCCGCACTCTGGGGGACATATAATGTGTTGGAGATGTTACTGGCCACACTCTGGGGGACATATAATGGGTTGGAGATGTTACTGGCCGCACTCTTGGGGACATATAATGTGTGGTAGATGTTACTGGCCGCACTCTGGGGGACATATAATGTGTTGGAGATGTTACTGGCTGCACTCTGGGGGACATATAATGTGTGGTAGATGTTACTGGCCGCACTCTGGGGGACATATAATGTGTTGGAGATGTTACTGGCCGCACTCTGGGGGACATATAATGTGTTGGAGATGTTACTGGCCGCACTCTGGGGGACATATAATGTGTTGTAGATGTTACTGGCTGCACTCTGGGGTACATATAATGTGTTGGAGATGTTACTGGCTGCACCCTGGGGGACATATAATGTGTTGGAGATGTTACTGGCCGCACTCTGGGGGACATATAATGTGTTGGAGATGTTACTGGCCGCACTCTGGGGGACATATAATGTGTTGGAGATGTTACTGGCCGCACTCTGGGGGACATATAATGTGTTGGAGATGTTACTGGCTGCACTCTGGGGGACATATAATGTGTTGGAGATGTTACTGGCTGCACTCTGGGGGACATATAATGTGTTGGAGATGTTACTGGCTGCACTCTGGGGGACATATAATGTGTTGGGGATGTTACTGGCTGCACTCTGGGGGACATATAATGTGTTGGAGATGTTACTGGCCGCACTCTGGGGGACATATAATGTGTTGGGGATGTTACTGGCTGCACTCTGGGGGACATATAATCTGTCGGAGATGTTATAGGCCGCACTTTTTAAATCATTTTTAATAATCCTTTTTAGGCCTCATGTCCACAGGCGGGTCGAATTCTGTGGGCAGAAGCCTGCAGCTGAATCCCACCCTTCCCACGGCGAGAGGACGTTACTCACCCGTCTGCATCCTATGCGTGGCTGTGCGGGTCCTCCCTCCTCTCCTCTGTGGATCTGGCGGGGCGCGCCGCTGCATATGCACAGTGGAGGTTTTTTTAATCCCCTGCTTCCTGTGGCTTGTCTGCAGTGGCCGCCGTGGACGGGCTGCGGATCGAATGTCTTCCATTGACTACAATGGAAGCTGTCCGTGCGGGACCAAAAGGTCCGCAAATCAAATCTGCGTGCTTAAATGAAGCTGCGGTCGCCCATGATTGTCTGCGGGCGGCTTGAACTGCGGATCGTCCATGCGGATTCCTCAATTCAATTTCGCCTGTGGACTTTGGGCCTTAGTCTTTGAAGGGGACTTGAAGATGTGGTCGTTCACTCGCTAGGATAGTGCACTGCATTACTACGGGGCCCAATAGGCTGAATAATTTGGCAGACATGGAGGCCTTTGTTAGGCTTCCATCTCCCATGGGAACCTATTGGTGCCTTACGGTCACACTGCATGGTGCAGATGGGTGGCAGAGTCCCCTCTACTTGTCATCTTGCCAAATGCAGGTTTCTCCATTCCCGGCTGTTGGAGCAGGATCCTGGCTGTCAGTAGTCCATGAGCCACCACCGTAACGAGATGTATGTGCGGGTGTAACGCCCATTAGTGAGCTCTGTAGAACGGCGTATTGATAGTCACTAGAGGGTTAAACTCGGAGGTGCAGGACGGCTTGAGTGCTGCAGTTCTTATGGTTGTGAAGTGCGCCGCAGCTTCGTGGTTTCCTGCGCCGCGTGATCATTATCTTCTTGCGCACCCAATATTGGAAGGGATCACAAGCAGACGGTTCCGCTATTTGCTGGCGCCGCGGATCGTTATCTCCATGAATTCCAAAAGGATAAAAATTTAGGAAATCTATATTTGCAAAAATTCTGAAAGTTTGGAGTTTCACCTAAAGTGTAAGTTGACTTCCATCTGTCCGCTCGTTAACATTTAGCGCCAGAGGCCAGCGAACGTTTGGGCAATTACACAAAAATCCCTCATATAATTGTATAGAGGTTACAACAAATGAATAGAGATAAGTCACAAATGTATTCATATAGGTGGAGGCAGTATAGAAACCATGACCACAGCATGCTTGGTGGGCGGGGCGTACACCCCAAGTGGGCGGGGTCTGTATGGAGTCGTATCGGGATCCTGACCCACACGGCGGGCGCAGCTTGTCTTAGTAACCTGTAGAACAAAGTTATCACATTAGTGTGTATGTCCTAAAATACCCCCCCCCCCCACATCCCTGACAGATGGCGGTATTACATGTTGTCCGTTTCACTCCATGGAGCACATTGTAACATTCTCGCCGTCCGTTATATGGCGTCTGTCGGACGGAGGGTTGTTTGCAGGACATCAATGGAAACGTAGAGTTCTGCTTATTTAAAAGTGGTGGAGCTAAACCAAAAGTAAAACTAAAAAGGGTTAAAACGATGCGAAAATATATAAAATACCGAAAATGGGAACTAAAATAATGAAACCCAATATTTTTTGCCTCTGCCCCCCCTCTTACACGGCGCCTCCTTCAGTTTACGCTTCTACCAGTCAATTCCGTGTCCATATTAAAGAGATTTGTCCACGCGAGCGTGCGTCCCGCGGTCCGGCAGTTCATCATGTCCGCCGGGCCTGGGAACAGTGGGGCACTAAGTGCTGTCTGTAAGGAGATCCCACCAGAGCCCTCCTTAACCCCAAGGTCACCCTCCAGACAATGGGCGGCTATTGAGGATCCCAGCTTCCATCTTCTTTTGTCATGCAGATGGCTGCCGCCTATTGTTGGGCTTCCCCACCTCCCCCGATTCTCTCCTGCTGGACTTTCCTATGGGTGAGAGAAGCCGACGGAATTTTCCCACCGTACCTTTAATTTTGCCAGTTCCCACAAGAAAACGTCGCAGCGATATGGAGAGCAGACAGACTCCACTGATATTACCCACAAGCCTCCACTCTGGCTGGCCTGACCGCTCCTTATAACAGTCCGGGGCGAGAGGAAAAAATGCAAAACCTTAAAGAAAAGATCCAATTTATTTATTTACATTTTTTTAATGGAATTTTGTAAAAAAAAAAATTGTATAAAATGTAACAGAAAATAAAGTAACTTTGGATCGGCGAATGTAACAGATGGGACATTTAAACAATGTGCATCGTAAATCCCGTGCGGTCCGCCGGAGCGAGTCGGCGCTGTGCGCTTTATCGATAAACCTAATATTAACAAAAATAAAAAAGGTCTGGAATTTGTGATTCAGTTTCCAGGCGTTGCGGGGCGAGGGTCCCTCTGCGCGGCGCCCGCTCACAGCCGCAGCCCCAGGGTTCCCCCTTCACTATATCACCAGGACTTGTCAGTTTTGCGCAGACAGGAGGGCTTGTTTTTATTTTATGTTACCATTTAACTATATAATGAATTGTGCGGGGAAAACCACCGGTGCGCCATTGTTGGGCAGGCGGCGTTTGTTGATACGGTCTTAATAGTAAGTTCTCTGTACTCTGGGGGTCGGCATGGTAACAGCGGGACCAAAGTTATAGAGTTTTTTTAATAGCGTAAGCTTAAAATCTGAAATAAAAAACCAAACTATCCACCGCCATCTTTGGTCTTCCATAACTTTGTTTTGTTCTTCCGTGGGGGGCTTGTTTTTTTAAGGGGCAGCTGTACTTTTTAGTAGTACCATTTTGGGGGCACAAAAAGAGTTTTTATTGCGCAAAAGTGGGAAAATAATAAAAAATGTCATAATCATACTAATGTATCCCGTCCTTCATGCTGCGTGATTCACGGTGTAATAAACCACCAAAGACAATGGTCCTCTCCATGAAGACTCTGCTGCTCGGTGTAGTGTGGGCACAGCAGAGCTGACCTCTTCCCAGGCTGCTCTCTGCATATGACAGGCTTGTTCCCAGGCTGCATTAACATGTGTGACAGGCAGATTCTCCCGCAGTCACACCCAGCCTTCCTGTGAATCTGTCACCAAGAATCACTTTGTCACGCTCCTCTGTAAATCTCCCATCGGCTCACAGAAGTGGAGGTAGAAATGAGTCGCTCTTGTAGTCTCTGTATTCTGAGACGGGAAGTTCTCTTTATTGGGGTTTTTCATCTTTTTTTTTTTTCTTTCCTGCTTGTATTTAATTTTACGAATTTTAAATTACACAAAAAGCAACAATGTGTCATGTGACTCACAATACAATGTGCTATTGTTTAACTTTAGGCGAATGACCCATCCAGTAGTTGATCAGAGAGTGTCCGAAGTGTTCGCCGGCTAGGACTTGGCCAATCAGCTGGTCTCTGGGCTGCTTTGTCAATGTAGGAAGCAGAAAATGGGCAGTTTGCAGTGGCCCTCCGGAGAAGTCAGAAGTCCATCCAGTTCAGTGGGAGCAGTGCCTGCCAAGCCACACCACGCCACTGAAGTATTGCCGTATATAGTGATTTTTGATGTTGCCTATTAAGTCCTGCCACGGGCAGGTTCAGTAGGCTCCAGGCTTCCATGCCAGCACATTGGCATCCCCCGATTGTGCTGCAGGGGGTGGGGGTGGTGCCGACGGGGCGTGTTACGAGGGACCTCCCTCCCGCTGACTGTTTAGACGTGCGGGCAGCTTTGACCGCGGCATCTAGACTGTTAGCTGCCACGATTTGGTGGCAGCTACCGGCGGCTGTCAGAAACGGCATTTTAAAAATAAAAAGACGTTAAAAAACCGACATAAATTTGCTCTCCCCGTAATCGGACCGCCCCGAAGCACAAAGGGCATATGTTGTTTTTATTGCACTGCGAATGCTGTAAAAACTGGAAAATTGGCACAATTGCATTTTTTTTTCCTACTTAAAAATGTTTAAAAGTTTTTCTGTACGTTATAAAATACATTAAATGACACCATTAAAAATACAACTCGTCCCGCAAAAAACTACAAGTCCTCCTCCGGCTGCCAGTGGAAAGATCGGGGGGCGGGAACGAAGAAATGAGAATACAGAAGGGAGAAGTCTCTGGTCCTGAAGGGGTTAAGCAGGTGAATGAACAGGTAGTGATTCCTTATGCTGCTGCTGCTGACCGATGGAGCTGGACCTATAGGAAACCATTTGCTAGCACCCTAACCTCATAGGGGCTCCGCCCAGATATATGTATTCCTCTGTGTTGGCTGATCCGGTTTCTCATCAGGCCTCTGATAGTCCCCATCTCATACCAATTAGACTGTCAGATTGGATGAACTTCACCTCTCAGCCTCTCATTTATATAAATTGCATGGTTGTCATAGCTCCGCCCCTTGTTCCTGCAGCAATTAATAAGCATACGGTCCTGACCTGTAATAGAGAGGAGTAATTAAGGGATTCTCAGAGTCCTCCACAGTAGGACTAATTCAGTATTTATGGCCGCCCTTCCTCATGGCCTAATTTCTGCCGGGTAGATGATCACATATGTGAGGCTGAACTGTTCCCCCCCCCCCCACTAAAAATACTGTACTGAGCATCCATTGATTTCGATGAGGCTTCTCGGGCGCCCATTTTAGCGCAGCGTTTCTAATGGCATGCTAATCGAACGCTGTCTCTTTTGTATTTTAGTGCGTGGCGGCCCTTTTTAACGCACCACGTCACCCGCTGCAATGATGGAGCGCATTAAAACATGAAAACACCATTCCAAAACGCTGTAAAATGCTGCGCTTAAAAAGTGGCGTTTTTACAAATAGCTGAGACTGGCCTAAAGGGGGCGATCCATCATACATAGCCGGCCGCTGGACGCTCTTTAGGCCACAGCTACCCATACTGCTCCCCCCATTCACATATACGCTGGGCTCACATGTGCAGAGGGGAGTAAGCTGCAGCAAGGCAGAGGTAGCAGCGCCTTATCTCCCATGAGCAGAAACAATCCCACAAAGCCAACACTCAATCATTTTTCCTCCAACATCAGCCATCGACCCCCATAAGTGTGAGGCTGCATTCACATGGGTGATTATCACATGCGATATCTGACCAATAGGATTATGGGACCCGCCATCCAGGATCGGATACTGGTGATTGCAGCTCTAGTTCCATTAATGTGAATGGGAGAGAGCTGCGACACCATACCGGACCACCGTGACACAGACAGGGTCTTATAGTCTTCCACCAAGGACCCCCACACAACAACTGATGGGAACAAGTTGTAGCTGGACAGCGGGCCCCGCTGGTGTGTTATGGATGATCTATCCTTGGGATGCCTCATCAGTAGTGTTGGACTGGACAACCCCTGGGGTGGGAAGGAGTTTCCGTGAATGGATGGCGCAGGCTCAGAAGCGCGAATTGGTGAGCGCACGTATTCCCGCTGTTAGTCCCTTACATGGCCTGATAAAGACATTGCTGCCGAAACGTTGTCTGTCCTTGTAGGAACATCCAGCAATATAAAGAATTAGTTCTTTTAAACACCTTTGATGCTTTTCTGTGACTTGGTGAACATTGGATGGGACCGAGGTCCGTGGTCCCAGCGCTAGAGGCTTTGCATGGATTGTGATACCTTTACCTCTGCAAGATCTGCATAAGAGAGTGAGTGCTGCAGGAAATTATTCTCTACACTGTTAGTCCCTTACATAACACAATCCATGGGGATCGCGGCATGTAAAGGGTTCACAGAGGGAGGGGGCTCCCTCTGTGATGTCACTGGCCCTCCACCATATCATTACGGACAAACGATGTCCTCTGGGTCTGTTGTGGCCTGTGATCGCTATGAATAGCAATAATGCAGTTTAGTAAAGAAGTACTGCAGTGTATTATTAGAGCAGTCATAGGATTTCAGGTTCAAATCACCTACAGGGACGTAAAAATGAAAAAACATGCTTGGTATTGTTGATATTGTCGCATCCATACAATAAATCGAACACTATAGATCAAAATTTTAAAAATGGACCCAAAATGCATTTTTAAAATTTATTTTATTTTGTTTCAACCACAAAAAAAAAATTTTAAAAAAATGGGGTTCTTTTCTCCCCCCCCCCCCCCCCCTCCAAAACAAGCGGTTAAAAGCGAAACAATACATAATATGTACCCAATAAAAACTGCAGCTCTGCGTGCAGAAAACCCCCCTCAAAAATAAAATCCCCCCAAAACTGTCGCGTCCTTAGGACTAAAACAGGCCGCGTCACTAAGGGGTTAAGAGAGCGGTGGTCTGTACCCTGTGCCGCCAGCCAGAGTCTGCTGGGAGGTGTAGTTTTCACACGGCCGAGAAAATCGCGCCAGATGTGTGCGCTGCGAGATGCAACAATATGAACCCCGTTATCGGAAGGAGTCGTATAAATAAGCGATTTTTTTTTTTCCTGCATCACATTTGGTGTCCGGGAAAAAATTGCGGCACGTCCCGTCTTTGTCGCAGCTTGTTTTCAGTGGGGTCGGCAAAAACATTGCGCGGCGTGAGAGGTACGCGCCAGTGCGATGCCAGGCTTCCCATTGGAAACACTTGCCGAGCCTCCGACGTGGCTGAAAGCCGGGCCTGAGGATCACTACTTCCCTGAAGTGATGCGCGGCGGGAAAACCGCATGTCGGCGAGGGCGGTATAGGCCGGTATGGCGCTCGCCCGTGCGAAATTAGCCTTACTAGACAATTTTGCTATTTCAGACTTGGGTAAAGTTGGGAACCCCTTGTGGGCTGTATTGGCCAAGTTGGCTGTCACTCAGCTTTCCCAGGAACAGAATGTTAATGCCCTCCATACTCTGCTCTCTTTGTATTAAGATGGCGCAGCGGGTGGAGGGTTGCAGGGATGGAAGCTCAGGTGATGATGTGAGAACGCTCCGAGCCGGCTATTCACACCCAGAGCGGCGCATCGATGAGAGACGCACCAGGAGTTCACTAACATGTAGGGAGGAGAGGAGGCTTTATGTTGGGATGTGACTGTGATGTCTGCGCTCAGCCAGGGAATGTTTACCCACTGATTCTGGAGTCAGACTGCTGTCACACAGCTGATAAGATCTGAGGGGCAGATAATGCGCCAGGTCCCCGGGGAGGTCATGTGTGTCCACAGAGCTGATGCAGGGCAGCCTATGGCCTCCCATGGGGCCTCCTTCAGACGTCTCACAAGGAGCTTCACAGTCACACTACATACAGATAGTGCATACTATGTAACAGGCTTTACTAAGACGAATACTCAAGAGTAAAAAAAAAAGACGCAGCGCCTCCTATTCTTGTCTGATATTCGTACTAAAGTAGCACATCCGACCGCACACACAGGATGTCCGAGTGCTGTCCAGTGCGAGCTGTACCCAAGAATCTCAGGCGCAACTCTCGAACCGCCGTTGTGCATTTACCTTAATGGAAAAATAAAACGACCTTAATATAATACTCCAGAGCTGCATTTATTGTTCTGCTGGTGGAGTCACTGTGTACATACATTACTTATCCTGTACTGATCCTGAGTTACATCCTGTATTATACTCCAGAGCTGCACTCACTATTCTGCTGGTGGAGTCACTGTGTACATACATTACTTATCCTGTACTGCTCCTGAGTTACATCCTGTATTATACTGCAGAGCTGCACTCACTATTCTGCTGGTGGAGTCACTGTGTACATACATTACTTATCCTGTACTGACCCTGAGTTACATCCTGTATTATACTGCAGAGCTGCACTCACTATTCTGCTGGTGGAGTCACTGTGTACATACATTACTTATCCTGTACTGCTCCTGAGTTACATCCTGTATTATACTCCAGAGCTGCACTCACTGTTCTGCTGGTGGAGTCACTGTGTACATACATTACTTATCCTGTACTGACCCTGAGTTACATCCAGTATTATACTCCAGAGCGGCACTCACTATTCTGCTGGTGGAGTCACTGTGTACATACATTACTTATCCTGTACTGCTCCTGAGTTACATCCTGTATTATACCCCAGAGCTGCACTCACTATTCTGCTGGTGGAGTCACTGTGTACATACATTACTTATCCTGTACTGCTCCTGAGTTACATCCTGTATTATACTCCAGAGCTGCGCTCACTATTCTGCTGTGGAGTCACTGTGTACACACATTACTTATCCTGTACTGATCCTGAGTTACATCCGGTATTATACTCCAGAGCTGCGCTCACTATTCTGCTGGTGGAGTCACTGTGTACATACATTACTTACCCTGTACTGCTCCTGAGTTACATCCAGTATTATACTCCAGAGCTGCACTCACTATTCTGCTGGTGGAGTCACTGTGTACATACATTACTTATCCTGTACTGATCCTGAGTTACATCCTGTATTATACTCCAGAGCTGCACTTAGTATTCTGCTGGTGGAGTCACTGTGTACATACATTACTTATCCTGTACTGCTCCTGAGTTACATCCTGTATTATACTCCAGAGCTGCACTCACTGTTCTGCTGGTGGAGTCATTGTGTACATACATTACTTATCCTGTACTGCTCCTGAGTTACATCCTGTGTTATACTCCAGAGCTGCACTCACTGTTCTGCTGGTGGAGTCACTGTGTACATACATTACTAATCCTGTACTGATCCTGAGTTACATCCTGTGTTATACTCCAGAGCTGCACTCACTGTTCTGCTGGTGGAGTCACTGTGTACATACATTACTTATCCTGTACTGACCCTGAGTTACATCCTGTGTTATACTCCAGAGCTGCACTCACTGTTCTGCTGGTGGAGTCACTGTGTACATACATTACTTATCCTGTACTGACCCTGAGTTACATCCAGTATTATACTCCAGAGCGGCACTCACTATTCTGCTGGTGGAGTCATTGTGTACATATATTACTTATCCTGTACTGCTCCTGAGTTACATCCTATATTATACTCCAGAGCTGCGCTCACTATTCTGCTGTGGAGTCACTGTGTACACACATGACTTAGAGGCCTCTGAGGCCGACTGATGTCATCTGTTGACCTTTATATTGGCGGTGCAGTATTTGAGTGTAGGTGACTTTCTCCTCCGGCAGTGAAGGTCATCTTACCTGGCAGCGCCGTCTCCACCCCCAGTGATCGGGCCATGGATGCTTGCACTACATACACAAACCAGTCTGACGAGGGCTGCACACATGTAACATCCACGCTGGTTAACCCTTTCTGTGGCTGGTGTGTCATGGAGGTGATGGGCTCCTAACCCCCCTGCTGAGTGCTTTCTTCTGCTCTGTACATGTGTCAGACACCCTGCAGCCCTCCTCACACTCCTCACTCACATAATACAGTATGGATACTTGACCACCCAGACTTCCAGCTGACCCTCCAGGGAATCCTTCAGACCATGAAATTAACTCTTCCATCGCCTCCACTGCCCATGGAGAGAGCAGAAATTGCAAAAGCAAGTGGAACATTCTCCTTGTCTACAGTGTTGTCTGCAGATGAATGACTGTATATTGGCTATGGCTACTGATGACGGCAACCAGAGTTCTGACATGCCTTTGGAATACATTGAGCAAATCCATTTAAAGAGGTTGGCCAGTTGTAAACTATTGATGGCCTACCCATGGGATCAGCCATCAATAGTAGATCGCTGTGGTCTGTCATCCAGAATCCCCGTCCATCAGCTGTTTTCTGGGATAATACACTTGTGCACCTAGTTGATTTCTGCAGGAAGCAGACAGCTCTATTTCTACTGCAGTGGCCAGACTTGGTATTACAAGCAATGTTCCCATTCACTTTAATGACTGCTATACTGAGGCTGGCCACTGCAGCAGGAACAGAGCTGTCTGCTTCCTGCAGAATTCATCTAAGTGCATGAGCTCACTGGCACAGAAAGCAGCTAATTGGTGGGGGCCAGGGATGACGGACCCCTGACAATCTACTATTGATGACTTGCGCTGAGTATAGGCTATCCGTTTACAATTGGACAATCCTTTGGCTGGCATGCCACACCAATATAATGCATGCAGTAATGCATGCCATATCAACTTTTCAGCCCCTCCACATGGCGGACGACGGATGACATCACAGAAGGAGCACCCTCCCTCTGGGGACCTTTGCATGCTGCAATTAACATTAACTGCAGCACATAAGGGGTTAAACTGGGGTGCTCCCCGATACCCGCTATTACAGGAGGAGACCAGCTGTCAGTCACAGCCGGCTGCTGATGGCATGGGCTCCGCTCCATAGGATGTAAGATTACGTCCATTTGGGGAAAAGTAAGCTTATGTCCTGTGGCTTAACCCCTTCAGTGGCGGATTTCTTACCCCCCTGTCAGACCCACCAGGACAGGTTCTTTAACCCCTTCAGTGGGGGGTTTCTTACCCCCCTGTCAGACCCACCAGGGCAGGTTCTTTAACCCCTTCAGTGGGGGGTTTCTTACCCCCCTGTCAGACCCACCAGGGCAGGTTCTTTAACCCCTTGAGTGGCGGGTTTCTTACCCCCACTGTCAGACCCACCAGGGCAGGTTCTTTAACCCCTTGAGTGGCGGGTTTCTTACCCCCCTGTCAGGCCCACCAGGGCAGGTTCTTTAACCCCTTGAGTGGCGGGTTTCTTACCCCCCTGTCAGGCCCACCAGGGCAGGTTCTTTAACCCCTTGAGTGGCGGGTTTCTTACCCCCCTGTCAGGCCCACCAGGGCAGGTTCTTTAACCCCTTCAGTGGCGGGTTTCTTACCCCCCTGTCAGACCCACCAGGGCAGGTTCTTTAACCCCTTGAGTGGCGGGTTTCTTACCCCCCTGTCAGGCCCACCAGGGCAGGTTCTTTAACCCCTTCAGTGGCGGGTTTCTTACCCCCCTGTCAGGCCCACCAGGGCAGGTTCTTTAACCCCTTCAGTGGCGGGTTTCTTACCCCCCTGTCAGACCCACCAGGGCAGGTTCTTTAACCCCTTGAGTGGCGGGTTTCTTACCCCCCTGTCAGGCCCACCAGGGCAGGTTCTTTAACCCCTTCAGTGGCGGGTTTCTTACCCCCCTGTCAGGCCCACCAGGGCAGGTTCTTTAACCCCTTCAGTGGCGGGTTTCTTACCCCCCTGTCAGACCCACCAGGGCAGGTTCTTTAACCCCTTCAGTGGCGGGTTTCTTACCCCCCTGTCAGACCCACCAGGGCAGGTTCTTTAAATGGACCAATCATTTAATTTCAACTAATTTTCCAGTCGCGTTCCAAGAGCCATAACTTTGTCATTTTTCCACTGACCAGGCCATATGAGGGCTTGTTTTTTGCGGGACAAGTTGTACTTTTTGATGCCATGATTTTTGGGTATATATAATGTATTGTATAACTTTTGTAAGAAAATTTGTAGGGAGATTAGGGGAAAAAAAGGAATTCTGCCGTTTGTTTTTCAGATTTCCTTTTTACTGCGTTCGGCGTGCAGAATAAATAGTGTGATGACGTTATTCTCGGAGTCACATGATTCCGGCGATATCAGGTTTATACAGTTTTTTATGTTTTGCTATTTTTGTGCATTTAAAACATTTTTTTCTTAAAGGTTTGCTTTTGTGTCGCCACATTCCAAGAGCCGTAATAATGTTATTTTCCACTGCCAGCGCTCTAGAAGGCCGAGTTTATTGCGGGATGAACTCCAGGCTTCATTTATCTAATTTCTGGGAACATGTCATATTTTGATCGCTTTTTATTCAATTTTTTTCTAGGGGCAAGATTAACAAAATCTGTAATTCTGGCATGTTTTTTATTTTTCCCAGCATTCTCTGAGCAGTATATATAATATATTATAGTCATTCTACGGGTCAGTGTGATTATGCCAATATCAAGTTGTAAGAGTTTTTATCTTTTCACTACTTTTTCACAGTTAAAAAAAAAGATTTTTTTTTTTTATCGCTGCATTCAAAGACCCCTAGTTTTTTTACAACAGAGCTGTGTAAGGGGTTTTTATTTTGCGGGATGAGTTGTACTTTTTATTAGTACCATTTATTGATTTGTGCAGAATTTTGATCACTTTCTATTCCTTTTTTTGTATGGTGAAATAAGCTAAATTAGCTATTTTTGCCACAGTTTTAATTTTTTTTCCATGCCATGCACCCTGCAGATTAACCCCTTCCTACTCCAGGACGTACATTTACGTCCTGCAGCGTTGGGGTATGTATGATGGGAGATCACAGCATGACCTCTCTTCATACAGCAACCGTCAGCAGTTTATTACAACTGACACCTGCGGGCAATAACTGCAATCCTACAGCATTACATTATACCGCAGCAGCGATCAAAGCATCGCTAGTTGTGGTCCCCCAGGGGGGCTTAAAAAAAGAAAAAAGTAAAAATAAGATCAATAAAGTTTTTTTATTTGTAAAAAAAAAAAGTTTAAATCACCCCCCTTTTGCCATATCTATAATAAAAAAAATCTAAATGATTAAAAAAAAAATACATGTTTGGTATCGCCGCCTCTGTAAAAGTCAGATCTTTCAAAGTAGCGCATTATTTACCTCGCACGGTGAACGTAGTCCGAAAAAAAATTAACGAACGCCAGAAATGCACTTTTTCAGTCACCCTGTTTCCCAGAAAAATGCAATAAAAAGTGATCAAAAAGACGTATGTTTTCCGAATTGGTACTAACGTAAACTACAGGGCATCCCGCAAAAAATGAGCCCTCGCACAACTACGTCGACGGAAAAATAAAAAAGCTATTGTGCTAAATAAAAGTACTACAGCAAAAAAAAAAAACTATACAAGTTTGGTATCGCAGCAATTATGACCCATATAATGAAGTTATTAGGTCGTTTTTATTGCAGTTTGTGCGCCGCCATAGAAACAAAACGCACTGAAAGATGGTGGAATGTCTTTTTTTTTTTTTTTTTTTTTTTTACTTCACTTAGAATTTTGTAAAAGTTTTTCTGTACATTATTAAATAGGACCATTTAAAAATACAACTCGTCCCACAAAAACCAACAAGCCCTCATACAGCGACATCGCTGGATAAATAAAGGAGTTATGATTTTTTAAAAGGGGGGAGAAAAAAAGCGAAAAGGGAGAAAAAAAGAAAGAGTCTGCGTCGTTAAGGGGTTAAATAATGTACTAACTTCCTTCTCTGGGTCGTTACGATGCAGGGATACCACATGAGTAATTTTATTTTTAATTTTTTACAAAGTAAAGGGAGAAAGGTGGGGGTTAGGCATTTTTATTTTTTTATAATTTTTTTGCTATTTTTTTTTTTTGTCCCTTCAGAGGACTTCCATAGAGACTGATCAGGACCCCTTGATCACATTGTGGGGGTCCGATGGTGACAGCCCTTTACATGCTACAGTCGCATAGACCGCAGCATGTAAAGGGTTAAACAGCAGAGATTGGAGGTTTACTCTGATCTCTGCTGTACGAGCTGGCTCCCTCCCTCTGTCAGCCCTTTACAGGCTGTGGTCTCACTGACCATGGCATGTAAAGGGTTAAACAGCAGAGATCTGAGGTTTTCTCCATTCTCTACTGTGTAAGAGCTGGTGCCTGTCTATCCTTTGATAGCTGATCACCAGCTCTCCCTGCCACGGGACCATCGGCCGGCTTCTGACAAGCGGGAAGTTGTCGGCAGATCAGTTCTATCTTCCTGCTTCTTTTGTTCAAGTCCTGCACTGTTCTGTGTGGGTCTGCGCAGGCAGAGCTCACTGCCACAGCTTGTGGCATTGTGCTCTGCAAGTCCCATAGTCAAACAGTGAAATCATCCGGGCTATATCACTATGAGCAGTGGAGCTCGTCCAGGAAAATTTCCGGCCGTGTCACTATAGGGGTTAAAGGGGGTAAAAGAATAAATAGGAACTTGACCTGCAATACCAAGCCAGCCCACCACAGTGGGTACAGAGCTGTGTGCTACCCTAGTGAACAGCTGATCGGCGGGGGTCCTTGATGGCAGACCCCTGCTGATCCACAATTAATGGCTTATTCTGTGAACAGGCCATCAGTAGTTTAAAGCCAATCAACCCCATTAATTGCAGAACTAATGATTCCATAATGCAATATTAGTATGAGAGAACGGCTTCCTTTGGCAGATGGGAGTGATTGTTAACCCCCTCCTCCCTCTGTGGGTGACATCAGCAGACTACAGGTTCGCTTTTTGGCAGTCAGTATTCCGACCGCACGTTCCACGAGCCCCTGAACTGGTGACTCATCGCCTTTATTTACGGGATTGCTGATTTAATCATGCAGCGAGTGTTTACAAGAAGAGACGACCTGGAATCAAGATGCTTGCAGGTCCCTCAAGGAGCGAGATGACCTAGTAAATCCCTGCTGCCTCCCGAGACGCTCCGCTCCCGCCTGATCAGGGCTCCATGTGTGTCTCATTTCCAGCAGATCCCGGAGCGTGCGCCGGAGACTTGGCTCACATCCTGGGCTGAAATGGCGCTAAGGGGTGTTTATGATGGAATTAGGGCCGCTGTTTCCTTTAATTTGAGACAATAATTGAGTCTCCGGACAGACTTCATGGTCTGCGGCGGTGCGGATGTGTAGGGGACGACAAATGCCAGAGAAATGAGGTTGTGCCGTACGGCCCTGCAGTCTGAGCGACCTTATGAGAAAGGAAGAAGCTGCCAGACTCTTAGGTTCCACTTATTAAAGGGGTTCATGTGGCGGGGCAGAGCTGTAGTGTTTGTGGAGGCTGGTGGTAGTGGGTGCGAGGAGGGCAGCGTGTTCATCTGGGTAAACGTGCTTCATATTTGCCAAGGTAAGGGTTGCTTGCCACGGATGTATGCGCAGGGGCACCGTATTTGCGCTATGCACGAGGTAGATTTGCGCGTGTATCAGTGCATTCCACCATTATCACCCCCACCATGATTAAAAAGGCTATTTAGCCCAATGAGGTTCAGATGTGTTAATTGTTTTTCACGGAATTACGCAGCATATGCACATTTGCGCACCCCTCATAGACGTCTATGGAGATACCTGGGTGTGCAAATGCTGCTTTTCTTTCCCTGCACGCGCAAAAAAGAGATTTAAGTATGAACTCATTGAAATCAGTGGGTTCTATTCCCTGCGTATTGCGTGAGCAAATGCATCCGTCTGAGGAGGCCTAAGGATTCGCACAGTCCTTCATGTGCCGCTTTCTAATCCAGATTTGCCTTAGGCCGCCTGTACACAGGCGGAATCTGCGATCGGACTCCATGGCAAAACGCGTCAATTGAAAAGCATGTGTTTTTGATTTTTCCTTTCCATTCGCGGATACAAATTGCGTATTCTGTGAGCGGAGGAGAAATCACAGCATGCTCTATTTTGTAGTGGATTTTGCACGGACTGCCTCCATTGATGTTAATAGAGGCCGTCCGACCCGCAGCCCATATGCAATTAACAATTGCGTATGGGCCGTGGATACCTATGTCATCGCCTAGCAACGGTGCAGGCAATACGCATTGCAGATAATGCAGGTACGCGGAGTCGCCAAATGGGGTCACAGTCGGATTCTGCTGTGGGACCCGGCTCACCCATGTGCAGCCGGCCTTAGTATATGTGTGGGCGTTAGCAGACAATCCTCTTGGAATCCTCCTCTCTACTGGTGGTCTGTAGGGGGCGTCCTGAGCCCGGTCACCTTGTGTACCCCCATCCACTGGTCCCAACACCTCCTAACAGTCTGGTCAGACGCTCCTCTCTTCTGGTGGTCTGTAGGGGGCGTCCTGAACCCGGTCACCTTGTGTGCCCCCATCCACTGGTCCCAACACCTCCTAACAGTCTGGTCAGACGCTCCTCTCTGCTGGTGGTCTGTAGGGGGCGTCCTGAGCCCGGTCACCTTGTGTGCCCCCATCCACTGGTCCCAACACCTCCTAACAGTCTGGTCAGACGCTCCTCTCTTCTGGTGGTCTGTAGGGGGCGTCCTGAACCCGGTCACCTTGTGTGCCCTCACACATCCACTGGTCCCAACACCTCCTAACAGTCTGGTCAGACGCTCCTCTCTGCTGGTGGTCTGTAGGGGGCGTCCTGAGCCCGGTCACCTTGTGTGCCCCCATCCACTGGTCCCAACACCTCCTAACAGTCTGGTCAGACGCTCCTCTCTTCTGGTGGTCTGTAGGGGGCGTCCTGAACCCGGTCACCTTGTGTGCCCCCATCCACTGGTCCCAACACCTCCTAACAGTCTGGTCAGACGCTCCTCTCTGCTGGTGGTCTGTAGGGGGCGTCCTGAGCCCGGTCACCTTGTGTGCCCCCATCCACTGGTCCCAACACCTCCTAACAGTCTGGTCAGACGCTCCTCTCTTCTGGTGGTCTGTAGGGGGCATCCTGAACCCGGTCACCTTGTGTGCCCCCATCCACTGGTCCCAACACCTCCTAACAGTCTGGTCAGACGCTCCTCTCTTCTGGTGGTCTGTAGGGGGCGTCCTGAACCCGGTCACCTTGTGTACCCCCATCCACTGGTCAAACACCTCCCAACAGTCTGGTCAGATGCTCCTCTCTTCTGGTGGTCTGTAGGGGGCGTCCTGAACCCGGTCACCTTGTGTGCCCCCATCCACTGGTCAAACACCTCCTAACAGTCTGGTCAGATGCTCGTCTCTACTGGTGGTCTGTAGGGGGCGTCCTGAGCCCGGTCACCTTGTGTACCCCATCCACTGGTCCCAACACCTCCTAACAGTCTGGTCAGATTCTCCTCTCTACTGGTGGTCTATAGGGGGCGTCCTGAGCCCGGTCACCTTGTGTGCCCCCATCCACTGGTCCCAACACCCCCTAACAGTCTGGTCAGACGCTCCTCTCTACTGGTGGTCTGTAGGGGGCATCCTGAGCCCGGTCACCTTGTGTGCCCCCATCCACTGGTCCCAACACCCCCTAACAGTCTGGTCAGATGCTCCTCTCTACTGGTGGTCTATAGGGGGCGTCCTAAGCCCAGTCACCTTGTGTGCCCCCATCCACTGGTCCCAACACCCCCTAACAGTCTGGTCAGACGCTCCTCTCTACTGGTGGTCTGTAGGGGGCATCCTGAGCCCGGTCACCTTGTGTGCCCCCATCCACTGGTCCCAACACCCCCTAACAGTCTGGTCAGACGCTCCTCTCTACTGGTGGTCTGTAGGGGGCATCCTGAGCCCGGTCACCTTGTGTGCCCCCATCCACTGGTCCCAACACCCCCTAACAGTCTGGTCAGACGCTCCTCTCTACTGGTGGTCTGTAGGGGGCATCCTGAGCCTGGTCGCCTTGTGTGCCCCCATCCACTGGTCCCAACACCTCCTAACAGTCTGGTCAGACGCTCCTCTCTGCTGGTGGTCTGTAGGGGGCGTCCTGAGCCCGGTCACCTTGTGTGCCCCCATCCACTGGTCCCAACACCCCCTAACAGTCTGGTCAGATGCTCCTCTCTACTGGTGGTCTGTAGGGGGCGTCCTGAGCCCGGTCACCTTGTGTGCCCCCATCCACTGGTCCCAACACCCCCTAACAGTCTGGTCAGACGCTCCTCTCTACTGGTGGTCTGTAGGGGGCATCCTGAGCCCGGTCACCTTGTGTGCCTGTGCTTACTGTATATTAGCCTACATTGTTACTGCATAAAAATCAGCTGATGACGTCGCGTCCTCCCGGTGGTATAGCATTCTTTTCAGTTGGCGTCAAAAAAGGCGCTGCAAGACCCAACAATAGAACACACAGTTTTATCGCGCATTATAATCGCTACGCTAAAATGCTCGTCTGTGAAGCCGCATTGAAATGAATGGACGCTTGAAAATGCCCGTTAAATGCTGTAAAAAAAGCGCCTGCGTGCGTGAGGCCGTGCGTATTGTGTTTGCGTTCACGACTGGACAGTTGCTATACGTTGATGGAGACCCAAGGACCCACATATACTGTGAGCGGGTTGTAGTTGGTCATTTCCCAGCATCCCGCACAGCTTCCCAGGAAGGTTGCTATTATAAAAGTATCACTTGAACCAGAAGGACAGAGAAGCTCCCCTTGTGCAGAAGATGTGACCATTAGTGACATTAATGTCAAAGGCATTTCAGCACTCTGCAGAGAACAAATGTCTCCTCTGGAGCCGCTGGGATTTTCCCACTGACCTCCCTCTCCTTTTCCCACTTGTACAACTGGGGCTTAGCAAATTGCTGCCAATTACATGTCCTGTCCTTCCTTCTGCCGCCACACCTGTCAGCTTCCCAATCCCAGTCTGTTCCAGAGGAAGCTCCACCACCAAAATGGCCAAATGCTGCTCCGCCGCTGCGGGTGCCACCAGCCTGGGAATGCACTTTGATGGAGCATTTGCTGGAACATGATGTGATTTGTCACATTGTTGGAAGAGTTGTAAAAGAGTTCAAAGGCCGGACGCCCCTTTCTGCAGGCTAGGAGTGCGGACTAAAAGTGTCTCTAGAACGAATGATGATCATTCACAAAATCCTTCAAAGGAACTAAAGTGAACTCAGTATAAACGCAAGCCAACGACTGAGCGACAATCATGGGGGTCCCCTTCAGCTTCAGCCGACATAAAAATCATAACGACACGCTGACACTTGGGGGACAGGATAATGACACGCTGATACTTGGGGGACGGGATAATGACACGCTGATACTTGGGGGACGGGATAATGACACACTGACACTTGGGGGACGGGATAATGACACGCTGATACTTGGGGGACGGGATAATGACAGGCTGATACTTGGGGGACAGGATAATGACACACTGACACTTGGGGGACGGGATAATGACACGCTGACACTGGGGGGACGGGATAATGACACACTGACACTTGGGGGACGGGATAATGACACGCTGATACTTGGGGGACGGGATAATGACACGCTGACACTTGGGGGGACGGGATAATGACACGCTGATACTTGGGGGACGGGATAATGACACGCTGATACTTGGGGGACGGGATAATGATACGCTGATACTTGGGGGACGGGATAATGACACGCTGACACTTGGGGGACGGGATAATGACACGCTGACACTTGGGGGACGGGATAATGACACGCTGACACTTGGGGGACGGGATAATGACACGCTGACACTTGGGGGACGGGATAATGACGTGCTGATACTTGGGGGACGGGATAATGACACGCTGATACTTGGGGGACGGGATAATGACACGCTGATACTTGGGGGACGGGATAGTGACCCGCTGACACTTGGGGGATGGGATAATGACACGCTGACACTAGGGGGACGGGATAATGACACGCTGACACTTGGGGGATGGGATAATGACACGCTGATACTTGGGGGACGGGATAATGACACGCTGACGCTTGGGGGACGGGATAATGACACGCTGACACTTGGGGGACGGGATAATGACACGCTGACACTTGGGGGACGGGATAATGACGTGCTGATACTTGGGGGACGGGATAATGACACGCTGATACTTGGGGGACGGGATAATGACACGCTGATACTTGGGGGACGGGATAGTGACCCGCTGACACTTGGGGGATGGGATAATGACACGCTGACACTAGGGGGACGGGATAATGAGACGCTGACACTTGGGGGATGGGATAATGACACGCTGATACTTGGGGGACGGGATAATGACACGCTGACGCTTGGGGGACGGGATAATGACACGCAGATGCTTGGGGGATGGAATAATGACACGCAGTTGCTTGGGGGACGGGATGAGGAGAGGCAGACGCTTTGGGAGATGGGATGATGACTTGCTGACACTTGTGGGGGAGGAATAACAAACTGACACCCCAGTCTCATGATCCTGACACTTTAATGTGCTGTCCCCCCTAACTACCATGTCTGGCTCACCCCACACGTGCATGTTATGTCCATAGGAGGTGGACATATTTGGGGCTGGATACATCTGTTGTTACCCCTGTACTGTCCTCCTCCTACATCTCCAGCAGTTCCATCATACATTTACAGCGGTGAGCAGTTGGCAGCTGCAGGGAGATCTCCGCTCCATCCTGGGAAGATCCGCTGGCAGAGCCCAATGTGAGAAAGTGCAGAGCAAACCTTCCTAGTGAAGTTGTATTTCTCACCCCCCAGAGGTTTGGCGGAGGGGTCCAGACAACAGTTCGCACCTATCCCCTGGGAACTTCTCAGCCTTCCAAGTCTCTGATTTGTTTGTTTGGTGACGGGCAGAAATACAGTCGTGCATTTCAGGGACCCCCTTCCCCTTCCCCATTAAATCATTCACAGTAAAGGGAGAATTCCGTCCTTGCAGTGTTACGCTGTTTATGTAGAGTGCAGTGGATGACCCCCTATAACAGGGGCAGAGAATGTACCCCAAAATATATCTGGCTCCAGGGACTGCGGGTGACCACAATATAGCCAGTGCAGCCCCCACATGGGGGTCTTCACCCAGCTTTCCTACACTCTGTAGAGATTTTACCCAATTGCATGCATCCTCCTTGCATCCGGACAGTTGGGTTTGCAAAAGCCGTAACTCGTTGCCATAGCGGTACGGGGGCTTGTTTTTTGTCATCCGAGTTGTATATTTGGATGTCCGCACCCCGGGGTCCATATAATGTGTTGTGGGACTTATTACTCTTTTTGGATGGAAAATTGAAAAATCCCCCAGAAATGTTGTGCAACACCCCAGAGGGGTGACCCGGGGCACCTGGCTAATGTGAAGAGCTGGGAGGGTGAAGTGCTGGCGTGTCACGGTGGCACTTACCAGGCTCTGGTCCTGGAGGCATATTAGTCTTTTACTCCCCACTTCTACACGAGCCAACCTAAACAACCAATCACAGTGAATCAGCCAACCCAAATAACCAATCACCCGGAATGAGTAAATCCAAACAACCAATCAGATTGCGAATGGTGCGGATGGACACACTGCCCTGGAGATCGTCCGGGACATCACATGGCAAGGCTGCGGGGAATAAGGGAGAGACGGCAGTCCACAACTGGGGCATCAGCAGGGCGTTTCCCCGTCACTGAGGCCGACCAACCCATGTCTCCACCCATAGTTGCGGTGGAGACATAATGCACCAGTACCCTACACTAGTACTTTATGTAGTGCATTATACTAAGCCTATGACAGCAGCTTATTAGACTCTGCTGGAGACAGGGCCTAATAGGCTGAATTACTTGGCAGACATGGAGGCCTTTGTTGGGTACCTTGCAATCACATGGCCAATTGGTGTCAAAAGGAGCCTCCTTCCCCTGTCATCTGCTTACATGTTGTTGTTGGTTGTGGCATATAGAGGTTAAACTGCCTGGATCTGAGGTTTCTCCCCTCCTGGTGGTTAAAGCAGGAGCCCTGCTGTCTGTAGTCAATCAAGCCACCACCTTTAAAAAGATGCATGTGCAAGTTTAAAGCCCGTTAGCGAGGTCAGTAAAAAGGCGTATTGGCCGGGATGGCTTATTTTTCTGGACTTGGGATTTCCTTTCGGTAAGCTGGAAGACGTGGAGGAAATACATAGTAGTGAGCAGATTGCAGACTACTGCCCTACCGATCAATGTTCAGTCCAAGCCAAGTGCTGATGAGTTTTCATTGGTGCCGTAGTTGTATCTCTTGTACGATTGTCGTGTCCCCAATCAGCAAGTCGCCCATTCCCGAGCTGGATGTGGGCCAACAGATGCGGTGATTACGTGTCTGTCCTGCCCTTGGACTCATTAATAGGAGCCCCATAACTGCAGCCCTTTACACTGCTGTGTGCGGCTCACACCCCTCGGGCCTGCCTCCCGCTTCTGCTGGGGGAACCGGTTTTTCTTAGTGAGTCCTTTGTTCCCTCCTGAGCTGGATTTGTGGCTGTTGGGCTACCTCTAATTTCCTCTTCACACGCTTTCTATATCCGTCTGAGGCATAAATACATCATATACTCGGAGAGGCTTATGGAGGAGACGTAGTTAAAGGCCTGACCCCCATAGAGCACCCTCATGGTAGCAGAAGGGGTGCGGGATTTCCTCTGCAGACCTCACACCGTCAATTACAAGGGTGAAATCTGTTGCAGATTCATATCAAAAGCCGCGTCAACATCAACGGGGCAGATGTTTTTACTCTGATTTTGGTGTGGATTTTCCACTATGTGTGAACGGACCCTCAAAGCAGACAAACCAAGATGTCTCCACTGCTTCTCTGATATCGATACACTGTGCATTGGTGGGGCATCAATAGTGTAAAACTTTGCACCCTGCTCTGATTGGTCGGCCCCGCTATCGTGAGCGGCGTGTATATTCTAAAGATGGCCACTGGCCATATATATAACACAGGATTAGGAGGATGGTTGTACAACCAGTGAATAAACGATTACCTGGCAAGGGGTAGCTTCACGGACGCAGACCAACACATCTTAGCGCATACTGGTCGTCAGAGTTGTTGAGACTAGCCGTATTTTCAGTGACACCGAACAAAGGAGAGAGCGTAACTCATGATCAGTACAGGATAAGTAATGTATGTACACAGTGACCCCACCAGCAGAATAGTGAGTGCAGCTCTGAAGTATATTACAGGATTTAACTCAGGAGCAGTACAGGATAAGTAATGTATGTACACAGTGACTCCACCAGCAGAATAGTGAGTGCAGCTCTGAAGTATATTACAGGATTTAACTCAGGAGCAGTACAGAATAATTAATGTATGTACACAGTGACTCCACCAGCAGAATAGTGAGTGCAGCTCTGGGGTATAATACAGAATGTAACTCAGGAGCAGTACAGGATAAGTAATTTATGTACGCAGTGACTCCACCAGCAGAATAGTGAGTGCAGCTCTGGGGTATAATACAGGATGTAACTCAGGATCAGTACAGGATAAGTAATGTATGTACACATTGACTCCACCAGCAGAATAGGGAGTACAGCTCTGGAGTATAATACAGGATGTAACTCAGGATAAGTAATGTATGTACACAGTGACTCCACCAGCAGAATAGTGAGTGCAGCTCTGGGGTATAATACAGGACGTAACTCAGGAGCAGTACAGGATAAGTAATGTATGTACACAGTGACTCCCCCAGCAGAATAGGGAGTACAGCTCTGGAGTATAATACAGGATGTAACTCAGGAGCAGTACAGGATAAGTAATGTATGTACACAGTGACTCCACCAGCAGAATAGTGAGTGCAGCTCTGGAGTATAATACAGGATATAACTCAGGGTCAGTACAGGATCAGTAATGTATGTACACAGTGACTCCCCCAGCAGAATAGTGAGTGCAGCTCTGGGGTATAATACAGGATGTAACTCAGGGTCAGTACAGGATAAGTAATGTATGTACACAGTGACTCCACCAGCAGAATAGTGAGTGCAGCTCTGGAGTATAATACAGGATGTAACTCAGGATCAGTACAGGATAAGTAATGTATGTACACAGTGACTCCACCAGCAGAATAGTGAGTGCAGCTCTGGAGTATAATACAGGATGTAACTCAGGGTCAGTACAGGATAAGTAATGTATGTACACAGTGACTCCACCAGCAGAATAGTGAGTGCAGCTCTGGAGTATAATACAGGATGTAACTCAGGGTCAGTACAGGATAAGTAATGTATGTACACAGTGACTCCAGCAGCAGAATAGTGAGTGCAGCTCTGGAGTATAATACAGGATGTAACGCAGGATCAGTACAGGATAAGTAATGTATATACACAGTGACTCCACCAGCAGAATAGTGAGTGCAGCTCTGGGGTATAATACAGGGTGTAACTCAGGATCAGTACAGGATAAGTAATGTATGTACACAGTGACTCCACCAGCAGAATAGTGAGTGCAGCTCTGGGGTATAATACAGGATGTAACTCAGGATCAGTACAGGATAAGTAATGTATGTACACATTGACTCCACCAGCAGAATAGGGAGTACAGCTCTGGAGTATAATACAGGATGTAACTCAGGATAAGTAATGTATGTACACAGTGACTCCACCAGCAGAATAGTGAGTGCAGCTCTGGGGTATAATACAGGACGTAACTCAGGAGCAGTACAGGATAAGTAATGTATGTACACAGTGACTCCCCCAGCAGAATAGGGAGTACAGCTCTGGAGTATAATACAGGATGTAACTCAGGAGCAGTACAGGATAAGTAATGTATGTACACAGTGACTCCACCAGCAGAATAGTGAGTGCAGCTCTGGAGTATAATACAGGATGTAACTCAGGAGCAGTACAGGATAAGTAATGTATGTACACAGTGACTCCACCAGCAGAATAGTGAGTGCAGCTCTGGAGTATAATACAGGATGTAACTCAGGGTCAGTACAGGATAAGTAATGTATGTACACAGTGACTCCACCAGCAGAATAGTGAGTGCAGCTCTGGAGTATAATACAGGATGTAACTCAGGGTCAGTACAGGATAAGTAATGTATGTACACAGTGACTCCACCAGCAGAATAGTGAGTGCAGCTCTGGAGTATAATACAGGATGTAACTCAGGAGCAGTACAGGATAAGTAATGTATGTACACAGTGACTCCACCAGCAGAATAGTGAGTGCAGCTCTGGAGTATAATACAGGATGTAACTCAGGGTCAGTACAGGATAAGTAATGTATGTACACAGTGACTCCACCAGCAGAATAGTGAGTGCAGCTCTGGAGTATAATACAGGATGTAACTCAGGGTCAGTACAGGATAAGTAATGTATGTACACAGTGACTCCACCAGCAGAATAGTGAGTGCAGCTCTGGAGTATAATACAGGATGTAACTCAGGGTCAGTACAGGATAAGTAATGTATGTACACAGTGACTCCACCAGCAGAATAGTGAGTGCAGCTCTGGAGTATAATACAGGATGTAACTCAGGGTCAGTACAGGATAAGTAATGTATGTACACAGTGACTCTACCAGCAGAATAGTGAGCGCAGCTCTGGAGTATAATACAGGATGTAACTCAGGAGCAGTACAGGATAAGGAATGTATGTACACAGTGACTCCACCAGCAGAATAGTGAGTGCAGCTCTGGAGTATAATACAGGATGTAACTCAGGGTCAGTACAGGATAAGTAATGTATGTACACAGTGACTCCACCAGCAGAATAGTGAGTGCAGCTCTGGAGTATAATACAGGATGTAACTCAGGGTCAGTACAGGATAAGTAATGTATGTACACAGTGACTCCACCAGCAGAATAGTGAGTGCAGCTCTGGAGTATAATACAGGATGTAACTCAGGGTCAGTACAGGATAAGTAATGTATGTGCACAGTGACTCCACCAGCAGAATAGTGAGTGCAGCTCTGGAGTATAATACAGGATGTAACTCAGGGTCAGTACAGTGAACCTGCTCTCTGGAGATCATAATGAAACTTAAGAATTAATATATAAATGTTTCCTTGTGCTGCTGTATGAATAAAAGTTTTTCAAGTCAGTGAATGATGTAATAATGAAGAAATGTTACAATATTAATCTTGTGTATTATTACAAATATTATATAATCTTCTCATTAGTCACTAACTTTAGGAAAAATTCACTTCACTATCAAGGTGTAAGTTGGTGTATCTAACCTTATCATGTCTGAGCCGGAGTATCTAAGCCTCTCGTGTGATGCTGTCCTGCTGGTGATGCCTGTCAGTAACCTTTGGTTTGTGCTTCTCCCCAGGTGTGTAACTGTGACAAGTACCTGCACATTTCCCAGGGCAGGATGGTGCAGCTCATGAAACTGCGCGACTACCTGGAGGAGATCGGAGGACAGCAAGGTGAGGGCAACTGACCGACTGCCCTAAAACAGCAGCAGACCAGAGGGAGGTTATTTCCAGTGCCAGGACCCTGAAGGTCCTTCCATCTCTATGATCCTTGCAATATGAAAATGCACTGATGTTTCTAAAAAGCACAAAGAAATACTAAAGCGTTTGTCCAGCTGTAATCTATAGATGGCCAACTTGCAGTCCAAGTTCCCATTCACATCAATAGGAAATTGGCCCGTAATACCAAGTCTGACCACTGCAGTGGGAATGGCGCTGTCTGCTTCTGACAGAAATCTGCTCTGTACCCAAATGCCCTGACTTGGCAAACGGCTGATCAGTGGGGGTTCTGAGCAGAAGATCCAGTTGATCTGCTATTAATGACGTATCCTCAGGACTGGCCATCAATGATCTTCAGCTTGACAATCCCCTCTATGTGAAGCGGTCACCTGCCTGGAGCTGGTGACATCAATATCATGTAGGGAACAGTACATTGGAGTGTAGCAAAGGCTATAATACCCAGATACATTGTAAAAGGGAGGTTTAATGCTATGCACCCGTATGGTAATGAACCCCAAATGGCCCATTAGGCCGGCATGGACCGTCTCTGCTGTTTGCAGGGCCCTCCGATCCCTGGTCAGCCTCTCTGTGATTGACAGGTGATGCGATGACAGTCAGGGGTGCCCCAAGCCTTTATGCTCCCTGAGGCGGCCCCACTGAAAGCAATGAGGGATTGTGACGGCCGCGGCGGGGATTCCCTGCATCCAGAGGATTCACATGGTGGCAAGTGTGATACGGGGCCGTGATTCACAGCCGTCCTCGCCAGTGTGAAGGAGCCGTAAGACAACCCCATGGCAACATCTGCAACAATCAGTGGGGTTTTGCTGCTGTGCATATATAAGTGTGGGGTCCGCGCTGCGGGGCGGTATATGTACTTGGTTTTGCGCTGCGCTGTGTGGGAGGGGTTTCGCGACTTTCCCTTTAAAGCAGAATACTGTGGACTTTCATTGGCTGAATCTGCAGCATTTGCGCTCCTTGCATACTTCGTCTACAGAGATGAAGCCATCCCGTCTGTACGGCGCTGTAGACGTCACCTATAGGCGCACAAGTCCTTCTATTTGGGGTCTCAACCCCCCCCCCCCCCCCCCGCCCCGCTTGGTGAGGCATCTTGCAGACACTTGCAGTGCGGAGACCTGGCAGGACATGAAAGGGTGCAGCGGATTACACCTGTCCCCAGGTTCCTCTGTTTATTCAGTCTGCATGAAGTGTGAGAACGCTGGGCGGTTCCCGCCTGAAGGTGTGTCCTGTCTCTCCAGTTTCCCATCACCCCCCATCCTCCTCCTCCTGCGCCTCTTATGATTACCGTCTTTTCTCACCAGCCAAAGTGAAAACAGGCGATTTCCTCAAGGAATCAGCGGTGTTCAGCATGAGAGGCGCACAGATAAGGCCCCATAAAGCTCCGGGCTTTGACCTTCGCTCCCTTCAGAGGGTGACCGCATCCCAATAATGTGCGCCTGTCCACTTACATGGGGGCAAACTTATCGGAAAAACTACAGTAAAACGTTTTAATTGCGCCAATGCACATAGAATAGAAAAATGAAATAACTGCAAAAGAGGTGGATCAGAGGGGTCAGAGAGGGTTGGGGGCTGCTTGTACTCATGGTATTTGGCAATAACCGGTCGCATGCAGTACGTTTGCCGTATGCACTTTTTTTTTTGTACTTGCAGCAAACAGCCGATTTCAGCGGTGGTCATGTGGTACGCGAGCAGCGGGATGTGGCCGGCTCCGATTACATCATGTCCAATGTCTGTGATGAGTGATGTCAGCCACAGTGTAATTTGGGGGATAATTCTGATCGGTGGGACCCCCAAGATCACTGTAATGGGGTTCCCAAAGATCCCTAAGTGAATGGAAGGACCTGCAATGGAGCTTCTACTCTGGCAGCCCTGCATTCATTCGGAGATCAGCGGCACTTGAGCTTGCCTATCTCCAAAGGCTTCCTGGAGAGGTAGTCTTGACATGGCTCCTTTTAGAAACCTCCCATCGTTTTGTGCATACAGCTCCTATGGAGAGCTATGTGTCTCCTTGGTTACACACTACTAACCAGCACTATATGGCAGTAATCCCCCAAACCTACCCCCGATGACGGTGGTCTGTCTTCTCTGTACAGCGGGCTGCAGAGATTTTTTAGTTGACGGATTCTGTCATTTCAACCAGAATCTCACATCTGCTGGATGAGGTTTCAGCCCACTGGGTCCGCTGTTCCCCTAGTGATGAGTGGCGCTGGTAGCCGCTTATCCAATACCCTCCCTTGAAATAGTATGCCTGATTGGCTGAACGTATTTATGGGGGGTTGGATAATAATCACTTAGAAGACGGATATCTTGCGTCTGTAGCCGGCCTGATTCTGCATGGGAGTTCTGCCTGATCGGATGTGTTCGCTGTAGATTTCTGGAGGCTCCTTTATTGTTCATTCATATTCCACATTACATACACTGAACGGCCACTTTATTAGAGACCCCATGTGGGAGCATGATGAACCACCGTTGGCCCTTAGGACCGCTGCCAGTCATCCATCCGCAGGTATCAGAGGCCCCGGTGTGAACCAAGAAAACCTTCCCCACACCATTACTGCACCTTCACCAGCTTGACAGGAAGGGGTCAGCGATTCATGCTGCTTGTGCCAAATTCTGACCTCCCATCAGCAACAGAAATCTGGCTCCATCTGACCAGGGGATGTTTTTCCGCTGCTCAGTGATACAAGTTTTGTGCTCTTTTGCCCGCTGGAGTCTTTCTGTTTCTCTTAGACACAATGGCGCTGGAACTGGTCGCCCGCTGTTATATCATCCCTGCGGAGGAACGGCGAGTTGTGCGTTCGGACACGTTAGTTGGAGCTCCAGCGTTGTATTCAGCTGACTGTGCAGCCTGTTGGTCAGAACGATTCCTGACATCCTCCTCCGACCCCTTTCAGTGATGAGTTGTTTCCATCCGCAGCATCTCCTCTCACTGGATGTTTTTCCTCGATCGCGCCATTTTCGGTATACTCTCCACACCATTACAAGAGTAACAGACCAGCCCCCCCCCCACCCCCCCGCGGTTGTCAGTGAGACCCCGGCTAGTCCAGCACCGATGAACGGCCTCGCTGAAAGTCGCTCCGATCGATGGATTTTCCCTTCTAATGTGGATTCACACTGAACCTGATCACGTGATTTTATGCCACACTCCGAGGTCACGGGGAGAATTACCATACAGGGCAGCGCCAATCGTGGGAGGGCCGGGGCTCTAATAAAGGGGCCATTCAATGTATATGTAATTGTATATATAGAAGCTCTCCCTTATATAGTAGGCATCAGTCATTCTGACCCCTTCTGCAGATGCACATGAGCTGCATGATGGCAGTCGGGGTCTCCTGTCCATCCGGGGTCTCCTAGAAGCAGTGGCCTACAGACCGTCCTCATGAAGGTCGGTTAATGTCCTACCCGCTCTTATCTATAGCTGCATGCTGGCAGGAAATAGTGCGGGATTTGCATACTTGGATAAGGTCCTTTTGAGGTCAGTTCTCCAAAACAAGCTGGTAACTACATTTCTAATTAATAGCTAAATAGGCAATTAACCTGCTCTAATTGGCATTGCGACAACTTGCCCTCCAAGACCAACCTAATTGGCCGGTATAGGAGGAGTCACGGAGTTCCTGACACGGGGCGACTTCTATTCGGTAAGGGCTTATCGGGCAATTTCATAATGCTTCTCCCTAAATCTAGTGTCGTGGCGTTGAGAGGGTACAGACGGAGCTTTTATGGGATGCTCTAGATTTACTGCAGCATTTCTGCATCAAACTCCGCGCCATTGCTGTAGATTTTGACTCGAAATCAGCTGCAAAAACCTCCGTTGATTTCAGCCTGCAGTATTATGTGCCTCTCGCCTCCCAGTACTGAACACTGCCTCCGGTCATGTGACGCGGCGCTCATGCAATGCCACTTCCACGTCACATGACCAGCGGTGGTTGGTGGTGTGCGCTGCGCTCTGGGTATTTGTTACGGAAATGCCGTGGAATGCCCGCTGTGTGACCGCCCCCCTCCGGCTGCTTAGAGGGGATTCGCACATCGGAGAAATTCAACAGCAGTCCGACATTACCCCACAAGTTACAGCAGAATGTAAGTTAATTGGGTTTTAACAAATCCCACGCGCCCAAAGCAGAAGGAATCCGCAGCGTCATGTCGTCCTGCCGAGGATTGCTCAGGCCATCGGAGAACGCATCCCGTATTTCATTCATTGCAGGGCGTGAAGGGCCACACCACAATCCGCAGCAACATCCCGGGTGGAGTTCATTGTGCATTTTGCCGTGGCCTTGCTTCTGGATGGCAGCCCTCTGCTGTGGTTGTGGGTGCCGATGCCAGGCTCACCGCTGCCACGGGATCCTCAGCCTTAGTCTATTGAATGCTATGAAAATCCGTGGCCCAGTTCGTATGGCATAGATTCTGCTGTGGACTTGACAAAGGCCCCATGTTGTGGCCAAAACGTTGTCTATATGAGGATTGAATAGAGAGGCGTCCTTGGGATGGGAAACACTTTTTTGCACCTTCATGCTGCTCAAGATTCTTTTATGGACGATTCTGAAATCCCTGTTGTGAGATAGAAAGGATGACTTGTAGATTCTGCAGAGAATCCATGTTGCACATTATATGTCCCCCAGAGTGCGGCCAGTAACCTCTCCAACACATTATATGTCCCCCAGAGTGCGGCCAGTAACATCACCACATTATATGTCCCCCAAAGTGCGGCCAGTAACATCTCCACCACATTATATGTCCCCCAGAGTGCGGCCAGTAACATCTCCGACACATTATATGTCCCCCGGAGTGCGGCCAGTAACATCTCCAACACATTATATGTCCCCCAGAGTGCGGCCAGTAACATCTCCAACACATTATATGTCCCCCAGAGTGTGGCCAGTAACATCTCCAACACATTATATGTCCCCCAGAGTGCAGGCAGTAACATCTCCACCACATTATATGTCCCCCAGAGTGCGGCCAGTAACATCTCCAACACATTATATGTCCCCCGGAGTGCGGCCAGTAACATCTCCAACACATTATATGTCCCCCGGAGTGCGGCCAGTAACATCTCCAACACATTATATGTCCCCCAGAGTGCGGCCAGTAACATCTCCAACACATTATATGTCCCCCAGAGTGCAGCCAGTAACATCTCCAACACATTATATGTCCCCCAGAGTGCAGCCAGTAACATCTGCAACACATTATATGTCCCCAGAGTGCGACCAGTAACATCCCCAACACATTATATGTCCCCCAGAGTGCGGCCAGTAACATCTCCAACACATTATATGTCCCCCAGAGTGCGGCCAGTAACACCTCCAACACATTATATGTCCCCCAGAGTGCAGGCAGTAACATCTCCAACACATTATATGTCCCCCAGAGTCACAGTTGTTGAGGGGAGGGGGTGTTGTGGCCAAAGTTGTAAGATGGTACTTTGCTCAACCTTCCAGCAACGTTTTGTTGCATGCGGTGCCTTGTCATCTACAATTCCATTGTTACCCAGTGTCACGTTGTGCAGTTTGATGCCACCCAGTTGGTGCACACGGTCTGTGAATTGTTGGATGTCTCTGACCACCCAGTTTCTGCTTCTATAATGTCGTCTTCTTCATTTATACCAACTGAATTCTGGGCACAATGTAACCAACACACCGAATACCCTAAAATATAACCTAATGTCATAAATAAAACTGTGCCTAGGAGGCCACCATAGAAGACTAAGACCAGGACCACGTGAACCGTGTGCGGAAGGGGAGCAACGCGAGTACAATGATCTGTCACCCGCTCTGCCATGTATCACAGAGCGATGTCTTGTAGCCGCTGACAACCATCCTGCCAGGAGAGAGCGTCCCTGAGATACTATGAGCCCCACAATCTGCCTAGATAATGGATATGTTCAGTCTCTACTCCCTACAGTGTTAGGCCGGCTTCATGTGACTCGATTCTTGTTGCGGAATCCGCCGTCAGCGTCCGCTCAGAGGGTCCGCAGTAAATCGCATGCATTGAATGGGTACGTACTTGCACTTTTTTTTTCATACTTGCGGATACAAACTGCGTATTCCGCGAGCGGACAAGAAAATGCAGCATCTTCTATTTTGTGCGGACTCCGCACGGGCGGCTTCCATTGAAGTCAATGAAGGCCGTCCCACCCGCAGCCCATATGCAATTGACCTTGCGTATGGGCATCGTTGCTTAGCGACGGAGCAGGAAATACAAATATATATATATATATATCTGTACTATGTATGACTGAGTAACTTTATATCTTAGCACAACCCCTTTAAGTGCCCCCCCCCCCCTTCCGCCCAGCCCTGGTCTCCGCCAATCCAATCGGAGAAAAATTAGTGGCAGTTAAGGCCCATTTACACGGAGCGATGATCGCTCAACCGACAGTCTGATTGACAGCTCTGAGCGATCATTTTACATAAACTATTAAGTAGCTACTCAGCAGCTTATTAGCGTGCAAATGAAGCCTTAGCTGAAAGCAGTTACTAGCCGGACGGCTCTTATCTGCATTCAGCTCCTTTGTTCTCCAATGGGAAAAAATGCTATCAGCATTACCCACGGAGAACTCAGCATGCAGTCCTGATAAGACCACACAAAGATTTTTAGGTTGACCTGAATTTAACGATCAGCTAGCAGTACTCGAAAAATGCACGATGGCCGCACGTTTAGACGCAACGATTATCGCTCAAACGATCACTTTTTGGCGATTTTTGAGCTGTCATCGCTGTGTGTAAATAGGCCTTTATGTTCCATTCAATGTGTGCAACGCTGCTAAGCCAATCAAAAGCTTCAGTGGTCATGTGACGTTCATAGCAAAATGACCGCTGACGCCTGGGATTGGCTGAGCAGTCATGTGCGTAATGAATGGCATGTGACCGCCACAGCTTCCTTCAGGATCCGATCATCCGGGATCGGGACTGCTGTGCCAGATGGAGGGCGGCCTCAAAGGTCAGCTTGCCATATTCTCTATATTTACACCATTCTCTGCCCCCCTATAGCTGCCCCCGGGCTCCTCGTTGCAGTCTTCCTCTAACTTCCTAAAATAGACACATAGTTGCCTCACAACGCCCCCCCCCCCCCCCCCCCCCCCCATCCTTCAGGTCTGGAAATCCTGGTTGCCCCATGTGACCCATTCTTCATCCTCAGTGCTGAGGAAATGTCTTAAACGCTCTCGGCTTGTTACAATGTATCTTTTATTGGAGCGGCTCCCCATCGTCCTGCTATCTTGTCCGGGTGACGTCGCCACCAAGCTCGCAGAGCTCAGTCCTTTCACTGAGATGCCTTGGAGGAGAAAGGGGGGAGAGGCGAAATACCAAGCATTCCTTGAAGTGTGCAAAAGGTCGGGACACAATGGGCAGCCCGAACAATGCCTCATATTTTCTGCTCTTGGCTCACGGCCCAAAGTTTTTCTTACTAATGGGAAAGTGAAGGAGGGGAGGATGAGTGACTGCGTAACTTATGTTACAGTTCAGGTGATAACTTCATGCCTGGACTAAGTAGCTGCAGATACATTGTCTCCAGTAAGGCTTTTGGACGGGGCCTAACCTTTTGGGTCATTTTCCATCGAGGTCTATGGAAGGGTCACTGCCGTATGGCAACCCGAGTCAGATCACAACAACATGGGTGCACAAAAGATTGTTTTATAATTTTCCATAAATTGCTCGATTTTTAGGGCATGGCGGATATATTTTCCGACTGGTGGAGCAGATTTTCATTGATCAAGTACACCTAACACCTTAGATACGTCAGCCAACACCCCTGGATGGCGGTCGGCCCGGCCCCCTGGATGGCGGTCGGCCCGGCCCCCTGGATGGCGGTCGGCCCAGCCCCCTAGCTGTCAGGGAGATAGGAATAAGCTCTGATGGAGGCTTATCTCCTCTGAAAACAAAAGGAGCGGGTATGTTGAAATCCAAGATGCCAACCCATCTTTCCCTTAACTTCTACCATCAAGGGAAGATCAGAACACCCCCATACACATGAGATGGCCATCTGCCCAGCTGAGGTTCCTATAATGTGCATGGCCCCTTTATATACAACCGCGGATGGGGGTTTGCTACAATGATGTCTACCCTCCTGATTGTAAACTGGACAGTTTCTATTCACTGACAGCAAGCTGAACTCGTGAAAAGGTTGAGGAATTTAAAGACATAATTAGAAAGTTGTAAAGTTGCAGCGATTACGATTCATTTCTACAGACAACCGCTTTAAGGATTTACCCCGCGGTCTTTACTTGTGCAGCGCCTCGTCCAGCCCCTTGCATATACTTGTTTATTGCCATCCATCCAATCCAGATGCTGCGCAGCGAGCGTCCCCCGTTGCAGTCACGCGTGTCTCCCTTCTACTCCACATTTAGGACTGGACATATAACTGGTCCCATGTGGGGAACAAGAGCCTAATTAATCAAACGTGTCCTCGATAAGCGGCAGACGGGTGAAGGCATTGCATCCTATCTGGCTATGTAGCATAGAGCATGTCCCCCCTCCCTTTCCCCCAGGGTGGTGCCGCTCAGGACTGACAAAAAGCTGGGTGGCTGCCATATTGGATATCACCCAGCTTTCTCAAATGGGATGATGAACCAATGCCTCTACGGCGCCACCTATTGGAAGGCAGCATTCCTGAAAGTCCTGAAACGGCCGTCTGTGTATAGTTCATCTTTTCCTTCTGAAGAAGACTCTGGCTTTGGCTCATATTCCCACTCATTGTTACAAAGTGTGACACTGACTTCCAATAGGTGGCGCTGTAGAGGTATTGTTCTCTATGTTTCTATTTGCATATTTCCCAGAGGAGCATGCATGCTATATGAGGCTCCCATCGCCTTCTAGGTGCTCTCCCTAAGGGAAACCATAGCTTTCTAAGGAACAGATAGGAGCGTTTGCATAGACTCATGCTACTTGTATTTGGGAGGGACTGTCTTTATCTTTGCACACCCCCAGCGTTACCATTTCTGTGTTATCTTCTACAGATCCTCCCCATGCCAGCGAGCCGGAGCGGTTATGCCATGGCGAAAACTTGCAGTGGATGGAAGAAATGGGCATCTCCTCAGAATCTCTGCTCTTGACCAACGGTGCCCAACTCCAGCTGGACGCAGTGCCCGCAGGACTCTTAGAGAAGGTGCCCCTGTTCTTCTGTTGCAGCCAGTGTGGCAAAATCTTCTGGGAAGGGTCACACTTCGGACGGGTGGTCTCACAGTTCAAGGACGTTCTGCAAACCAACGGGGAGTGTATTTACCAGTCTGCCAACCCGCAGGGGCTCTGAGCCACCAGGACCCCATGTATTCTCTTCCATCGTGCAGGCTTCTGATAAGTAAGGGTTAACGGTTCTGGGGGTCACCCCTTATGATCCGTATTCCTAAGGCTGCATTCACACAGGTGGGTTTTACTTGCAGCTCCTGACGGCTGCGATGCGGTCAGATATCCTGCGGGAAAAGAACACGTTGCGTTCACTGTTGATTCACAGTAGCGATTTTTCTCTCGGACCCAAAAATGTCCTATTTTTATAGAATCTCCAATTATTTCCACTGGCGGCAAAAAGAAAATTGCTTCGCACTCCCATGTAGGCGCGTTCGTTCTTCTTTCCTCTTGAAGCAATATGCGATTTTCCTGCGTGTAAAAAACACTCTTTGCGGAGATGCCATGCGCTTTTATTGCAAAACATATGGTCCTCGCAGCGGAAACTGCGGGTGTGAAGTGTGACGGCGGCCTGATGTCACACTCGCCCGTGCGGCCGCACCCTAGGAGCTCCTGCACATGGGCGTATGCGGGCTCATGGCGATGCAGCTCCTCACGGACTGAAGCCCGCCTATCCCCTGTGTATTTTGCCCCTGTAGGCGCTGCATATTCACGCATACAAAAAAAAGGCGCAAGAAGGGACCATTTTTGAGCACAAATACCCACATTTCAGGCATATTCACGGCGTATTTGCGCGTTCACATTGACTTCAATGGACTGTTTTGGTGCGTCAACGAAGATCACGTGAAAACTCCACACACGTGACTAACCCCGACTTCTGCGCGATTCGCCCTCGTGGTTTTCCCTCTGCGGGAAAATCTCATGTTATTCCAATAGGAGATATAAAGAAACGTATGAAAATCCCGTCTGCGGCCGAGTGCGATGCAATAAAAAATAACGGGCAAGATGGCGAGAGAAGAGTCGCCCGTACACGAGAATAACGGCCGTGTGAATGCAGCCGGAGGACGGCTCGGGGTGCCTCCCCCACATAAGATGGCGGCAGCACGGGCGGACCAGATCACTCGTGCAACATAAAAGTGTTTGGGTCTTTTCGGAAACCGAGGGGCGTCTAACAAGGGAGAATGAAAGGGCGTTGCCATTAGCAACCAATCAGGCGTCTCTTATTGATTCTAACCTGTTTAATGATGGATGGAATCTGATTGGTCGTTGTGTTGTTTTATCCGCCCTGTTTTCTCTAAACATCGGCCACCTCGCTTTACTTTATTCTTAATTTCCTTGTTTTAATCATCCGTTTTACGGTTGCGCCATCGAGCGCCAATGTTCAGTTTATTCTCGTTTGTACAGAAATAAAAAAAGCAATTGGAAAAAAATGTTTTGTTTCCCTTAAACAAATGAAAGAAGTGAAGCCGGGCGAGAAGACGGGGATCGTCCGCAGGATGGGGGGGGCGAGAAGACGGGGATCGTCCGCAGGATGGGGGGCGAGAAGACGGGGATCGTCCGCAGGATGGGGGGCGAGAAGACGGGGATCGTCCGCAGGATGGGGGGGCGAGAAGACGGGGATCGTCCGCAGGATGGGGGGGCGAGAAGACGGGGATCGTCCGCAGGATGGGGGGGCGAGAAGACGGGGATCGTCCGCAGGATGGGGGGGGGCGAGAAGACGGGGATCGTCCGCAGGATGGGGGGGGGGGGGCGAGAAGACGGGGATCGTCCGCAGGATGGCTGGACGCGTGAGTAGGCAGGCGAGAAGACGAGGACCGTCCGCAGGATGGGGGGGCGAGAAGACGGGGATCGTCTGCAGGGCGGCTGGACGCGTGAGTAGGGGGAGCGAGAAGACTGGGATCATCCGCAGGATGGCGGGGGCGCGACTGGATCTACAATCCTTACTGACAGTTATCAAAAGTGGTCTGGTTGCCCATAACAACCCGTCCGACTGCAGGTATATTTCTTAAAGCTGCATTGTGATTGGTTGCTATGGGCAACAAGACCCTTTTAGACAGTTCCCGTTTTGATAAATGAGGCACATTGTTGTATCCCTATAAAGGGAGACCACCGCTCAAAGACGGACAGGGCCGCCAGGAAGATGATGGCCGCCAGATACTATGTACTATGGGTACTGACTCAGGGACCCCCCAAATACTACTAAGGAGGGGGGACTACTTCTTCCATAACGGATCCTATGCTAAAGGCGTTTTTATGGAAATCGAGTACATTTTACTGTCAGCAGCTTCCAAACTTACTGTTTATTTCTCGGATTGCTGTCTGTGAATGGAAGTGGCATCATCCACACGGGCGTTAGTGTATTTCTGTCCGCTAATGCGCAGCAAATTCATGGACCAATTATCGCCTATTCCCTGAGCATTTCGCGTTTTCTTCCGTTTTTTTTCTGCGTATAAACAAAACATAAGAAAGCCCATTCATGTCTTGCGCACATATACAGCGATTCCGCTCGCAGGGCCGTTCACTTCAGTCAGTCATACGGACCAAAAGAAGACTTGCTGCGTTTTTGTCACGTGACTGAAAATCGCATGAAGAATCCGCGTTGGTACTGTGTATTACACGCACAGGAGCGCCCATTCATTTATTGCGCATATACGCAGTGGACACGCACATATCATGCATATATTTACTGCGTATCTGCGCAGTCCTATCCGATTCTGCGGCCTGGTTCGGTCGGTAATGCGGCCCAGAATAGGACACGATGTGGTTTTCTTTCACACAACTGAAAATCGCGTGATGTGAGTAAACCGTAGAAATCAGTGGGTTCCATTCACTGCGCATTAGACGTGTAAAAAATCAGCGCCAAAACCCATGCGGAGGATGTTCTCCCGGCGCCGCACGGCTCTTTGCAATGTGTCGGCGCTCCATACTGTCACAAGCGTCTGTTGGGGCGCCCACACCGGCATTAAGCGTAGCGGGTTACACTCAGACCTGCGCGCTTCACGCTGGTGTGTTTGTTATTTGGGACATTGAGAAGCGCGGCCGCTACAATTTACTGGCCCACGAAAACGTAGGGATCGGGGAATAGGGCTGATCTATAAAACTTTAGTAGAAAAAGAGTTTGCAGCGACAAACTTGTACTTTTCCCTTTAAAAAACGGATCTTTCCGTAAACCGCGTGCAGTTTTAAGGCCGTAAACCTGGGCTTACAGTGCAGGCGTTTTCTTGTACGTTTCTTGCATCGTGCGATGTACATGACAAGTGCCGGTGTGGACGCAGCACGAGCGGGTCCATTCACAAGTGTCCTGTACACAGTGAATATGTAGCATTCGTGCTCTGGCGGGCGCGCTCGCCAACGTAACCTGTCTTATGGCGCTCGGCACAGAAGTGAGGAATACTTCTCACCACTTTGGAGGGAACTCCTGATACTAAAGAGTAACTTAAATAACTTTTACCCTGTCAGCAGCACGCCGCAGGTTGGTGAAATGACGGGGTGGCAGCGCTCTCCTGACCGCCGCGCCCCTTCGGCTGACTTCATTATCTGTAAGCTCCACTCGGCCGTTAAAGACGGACACATTGACTTCCCTAGTTATCTAGGCATCCGAGGAGCCAACAGGCTTGGGCGAGTGTTGCTGCCCCTTCACTTCAGCGATCGGTGGCATTCTCCGGACCCCCTCTGATGAAGACCGTTCCATGTCGCTGTGACGTGTTGGAAGTTTTTAAAAAGTGCAGTTACTTTTTTAAAGAGGTTCTTTGGAATCAGAAAAACATGACTCTGCTTTCTACTAAACACAGCGCCATCCTTGTCCACAGGAAATGGAAGGTATGGCAGCCCCGTCCCATTTAGTTGAATGAAGCTGAGCAGCAATACCAGCCGTAACCTGATCCTAAACAACCCCTTTAAGTCTTGCACCCTGAGGGCATCCAGATCCACCCGGGGTGCCAAGTGTCATTTAACAAGGGTGGCAGTCATGTCTTAGGTCCATTATGGAAGAATCAAGGACTGTTACAGTTGAGGAGCTTGGTGGAGATTTTGCGTAAGAATTACCCTTTAACCCCTTCATTCCCCAGGACGTACATTTACGCTTTGTGCGTGCGGAGTCTGTATGGATTGGCATCGGGAGCCAGTCACACTGTATACACAGTGGGTGCTGGCTGTCTTTGACAGCTGACACCCACCCGCAAGAGCTGTGATCGGTGTGAATGCTGATCACGGCTATTAACCCTTTAAATACCCCATTCAGTACTCCTGGGTCCTGAACGGCCCCGCTGTAAGGAGTGCATGAGGTGCCATTAGGTTGCCATGGCTGATTGTCTGTGGCACGGCTTGATAGGCTGCCTGTCAGAACACTTTGATATCACATTATACATGATTAGCGATCTCCTGTGGGCCGAGAACAAAAATGTAAAAAGAATAGTTTAAAACCCGACTTTTCCCATTCAAATATGCTGTTTTATTCTATATCGCTGCGGCCCGTAAAGTCCAACCTATTACAGTGATGCATCATTTATCTCGCATGGTGAACGGCATCAGAATTGCGCTTTTTGGTCACCCCGTTAAAAGCGATCAAAAAGTCATGCAAACTCCAAAGTAGGCCATTAGAAACTGCGGGGGCTTCGGGGGAAAAATGAGCTGCACCGCTATAAAGACGGAAAAGTCAGCAAGTTTTACTTTTTAAAAATAATACAGCATTAAAAAGACTCTATAAATTTGTTATCGACCCGCAGCGTCCAAAATCCCCCCTCCTCCCAAAAGATGGTGGAATTGCAGTTATTTTTCCATTTTACGCCACTTTTTCAGTACATAATATAATATAATTGAAAGATGCAACGAGTCCCGCAGGGTACAGTGGCGAGCCCTCGTAGGATGACGATGAGCCCCTCGTAGGATGACGGCGAGCCCCTCGTAGGATGACGGCGAGCCCCTCGTAGGATGAAGGCGAGCCCTCAAAGAAGGATGGCAACGGGCCCTGGTAGGACGACGGCGAGGCCTTGGAGCACAACAGCGAACCCCTCGTGGTGGATTTGCAGTAATTTTTGCATTTCACGCCACTTTTTCAGTACATTATATAATACCATTGAAAGATGCAACGCGTCCCGCAGGGTACAGTGGCGAGCCCTCGTAGGATGACGATGAGCCCTTGTAGGATGAAGGCGAGCCCCTTGGAGCACAACAGCGAACCCCTCATAGGACGAAGGCGAGACCCTTTGGAGGATGGCAATAGCGATGGAAAAATATAGCAAATTATGATTTTTTTAAAAAGTGGAAAGGAAGAGGCAGAAATGAAAAAGAAAAAGGCCCCATTATTAAGGGGTTAATTTGCTTTGTACAGTAATGCATTTGTGCACATTAACGAGCTGCTCTCCTAATTCCACCTGCATTCTTTTCAGACACTTGTCCCAGGAGCTTGCGCTCTCTCTGGAGGGGGGGCCGCTGCTCTCTGCCTGCTTGTTATTTCCTCCTCTCTCCCTCTCTCTGCCTTTTGTACCAGACTCTGCTGGGAAGAAATCCTGTCCCTGTTCCCACGCTCCGACACATTTTAATGAATCAACTGCAAGCCCCTCCCACTCTGTTTCATCCACCTATACCGCAGCCAGCTGATTGGCCGGCCCAAGCCCCTCCTTTAAAATCACTGCCTCAACTTTTCTGCTGTGGTTGTGGGAGCCCCAGGGAAGCTGATCAGTTTACTGAGTCAGGTGTCATTAACCCCGCGCCTGCCAGGGAGCTGCGCTGAAGGGCCACAACTCCTTTCACTTTCGTAGAATAAATGGCTGCCTTCTGTTCCCAGTTATTTGTCGTGCGGCTGCAGACGTCTGGGCTGAAATAGCAACATATCGGGGAAAGTTGGTGCAAGAATTCCAAAATAATCCAGATTCAGTTCTTGACATTTTTATTTTTTGCCCACATAGTAAAGCCTTGAGACCGGGCGAACATACCAACCGTACCACCAGTTGTAGGTGCGCAGGCGTTGCCACTGACGCCACACTTTTTAAACGTACCCATAGCGACAAGACGGCAAATCTTCAATTCCTTCTTGTTTCTATGGGATCCGCTGACACTTTTGTGTTTCTGGCCGACCGTCCGTCTAGCGGGACACAAGAATGAGGTTGACGTTTTGAACCCGTCATATTGTGTCCCCCTGCCTTGTCTGACAGTCACTTATCCCTCTGCTCTGCTGGGACATACCAGTTCTGGCAGACTTATGAGGATTATTATCTGGTGTATACACTGCCCCCCGCCCCTCCTTTATTACCCCCCATCCAGTAGCGTTGGGCTCTTCTGGCCTTCAGAACTGCAGCAGTTCATCGCGGTGTAGATCCCACTCGGTGATGAAACCGTTCTGCAGGAATACCGGCCCCTGCGGACAGGAAGCTTCTTGTAGTTGCTGCAGATTAGATGGAGGTGCTGACATGTTCTGACCGGCTGACAGGAAGGGGTCAGCGATTCATGCTGCTTGCGCCAAATTCTGACCTCCCATCAGCAACAGAGATCTGGCTCCATCTGACCAGGAGATGTTTCTCCGCTGCTCAGTGATACAAGTTTTGCGCTCTTTTGCCCGCTGGAGTCTTTCTGTTTCTCTTAGACACAATGACGCTGGAACTGGTCGCCCGCTGTTATACCATCCGTGCGGAGGAACGGCGAGTTGTGCGTTCGGACACGTTAGTTGGAGCTCCAGCGTTGTATTCAGCTGACTGTGCAGCCTGTTGGTCAGAACGATTCCTGACATCCTCCTCCGACCCCTTTCAGTGATGAGTTGTTTCTGTCTGCAGGATCCCGCCATTCTCTGTATACTCTCCACACTGTTACACGAGAAACCCCCTGCGGTTGGCGGTGAGACCCCGGGTAGTCTAGCACCGATGACCGGCCTTGTCGGAAGTTGCTCCGATCGCTGAAACGAATCCACAGAAAACGTGTCACGTGTTCACAGGGAGAATTTCCATGCTGGGAAGCGCCAATCTTTAGCCGGGGCTCTAATAAAGGGGCGGGGCTCTGATAAAGGGACGGTTCAGTGTAGGTTTCTCTTTAGACTGTATTTAGGCATTATTAGTTCCCAAATAGTAAAACCAAAACTTTTCAACCTGAAACAACTTCATCAGAGACCGTCCCCACCGGCCGCGCCGCAGGATGCCGCCAAATCCGCAGCTGCAGAATCCCACACCACAATCCGTACGTCTCTGCAGATTGTGATGCCGGCAGTTTTGAAGCCGTTTTCTGCATCAGAGTCTGACGGTGGGCTGCAGAATTTGGGGGGACGTACGTTGGCTTGCGGTGCCCCGCGCAGTCTGTCCGGCCCGTGTGAAAGCTCCTTAGAATAAACTTCAGAACTGAAGACTCAAGGAAATCTATAAATAAAGGAGCTGGAAGCGGGATGTATATTTCTCAGGGTGTCGCGTTCTGTATCTGCCCGATCCGGTATTGCCGATACATTATAATGCTGGGAGATAAGTGATACAACACTGTGACAATAGGGATGACTCCTGCACTTGGGAATTCCAGACACTCCTGCTTTAGTCACAGGTGAGGCATCACGTGTCATCACTTCGGTAAGTGGATAATTCGGGATACTTTACCTTTAGAGGTTCCCATGGTTAAAATGTAAGAGCCGCCCTCCTCCCTCCCTCTGGTTGAATGCTGTCACCTTGGCAGGGGATCTATGTTCGTTTGATGTATATGCACTTTATGTGCTCTGTTACTGCTGCAGCAATTCATGCCCATACAGCGGCTGCAACACTAGTACACCAGGTCCCATGGGAACTGTAGTGATGCAACCTTGAGAAGCAAAGCTAGCTAACCCCTCTGTGACCGGCCTACCTCTGCCCTAAGAACCAAGCGTTTTTCATTGTCGTATTGTAAGAGCGTTAACCTTCTGACCGCCGTATAAGGGGATCCCTTTTTGTGGAATGAGTAGGATTTTTAATGGCCACACTCTGGGGGACATATAATGTGTTAGATGTTACTGGCCGCACTCTGGGGGACATATAATGTCTTGGAGATGTTACTGGCCGTACTCTGGGGGACATATAATGTGTTGGAGATGTTACTGGCCGCACTCTGGGGGACATATAATGTGTTGGAGATGTTACTGGCCGCACTCTGGGGGACATATAATGTGTTGGAGATGTTACTGGCCGCAATCTGGGGGACATATAATGTGTTATAGATGTTACTGGCCGCACTCTGGGGGACATATAATGTGTTAGATGTTACTGGCCGCACTCTGGGGGACATATAATGTGTTGGAGATGTTACTGGCTGCACTCTGGGGGACATATAATGTGTTGGAGATGTTACTGGCCGCACTCTGGGGGACATATAATGTGTTGGAGATGTTACTGGCTGCACTCTGGGGGACATATAATGTGTTGGAGATGTTACTGGCTGCACTCTGGGGGACATATAATGTGTTAGAGATGTTACTGGCCGCACTCTGGGGAACATATAATGTGTTGGAGATGTTACTGGCTGCACTCTAGGGGACATATGTGTTGGAGATGTTACTGACCGCACTCTGGGGGACATATAATGTGTTGGAGATGTTACTGACCGCACTCTGGGGGACATATAATGTGTTGGAGATGTTACTGGCTGCACTCTGGGGGACATATAATGTGTTGGAGATGTTACTGGCCGCACTCTGGGGGACATATAATGTGTTGGAGATGTTACTGGCTGCACTCTGGGGGACATATAATGTGTTGGAGATGTTACTGGCCGCACTCTGGGGGACATATAATGTGTTGGAGATGTTACTGGCCGCACTCTGGGGGACATATAATGTGTTGGAGATGTTACTGGCTGCACTCTAGGGGACATGTGTTGGAGATGTTACTGGCCGCACTCTGGGGGACATATAATGTGTTGGAGATTTTACTGGCCGCACTCTGGGGGACATATAATGTGTTGGAGATGTTACTGGCCGCACTCTGGGGGACATATAATGTGTTGGAGATGTTACTGGCCGCACTCTGGGGGACATATAATGTGTTGGAGATGTTACTGGCTGCACTCTGGGGGACATATAATGTGTTGGAGATGTTACTGGCCGCACTCTGGGGGACATATAATGTGTTGGAGATGTTACTGGCCGCACTCTGGGGGACATATAATGTGTTGGAGATGTTACTGGCTGCACTCTAGGGGACATGTGTTGGAGATGTTACTGGCCGCACTCTGGGGGACATATAACGTGTTGGAGATGTTACTGGCCGCACTCTGGGGGACATATAATGTGTTGGAGATGTTACTGGCCGCACTCTGGGGGACATATAACGTGTTGGAGATGTTACTGGCCGCACTCTGGGGGACATATAATGTGTTGGAGATGTTACTGGCCGCACTCTGGGGGACATATAATGTGTTGGAGATGTTACTGGCCGCACTCTGGGGGACATATAATGTGTTGGAGATGTTACTGGCCGCACTCTGGGGGACATATAACGTGTTGGAGATGTTACTGGCCGCACTCTGGGGGACATATAATGTGTTGGAGATGTTACTGGCCGCACTCTGGGGGACATATAATGTGTTGGAGATGTTACTGGCCGCACTCTGGGGGACATATAACGTGTTGGAGATGTTACTGGCCGCACTCTGGGGGACATATAATGTGTTGGAGGACGTATATCACAGTTCTTGAGGCGACCTGGATAAACCCCCAGATACTCGGCCATTGCTGTGGGATGTGTTTTTGCAGCAGTCACCGTCCGCTGATAACCTGGTTATCTCTTATCTGATCGGCACGATTCCTGTGATATGAAGTTTATAGAGTTCTGGAATTTTATACTACTTTTGCACAATAAAAACCTGTTTTTAAAGAATACTCTGGACCTTGCATCGCGGCAGCGGGGCTCTGCGGGGCTTGCTGGAGGGGTTGTAGTTCTGACTGGTCCCAGTTTGGGGTACAGGTGACTGCTGGATTGCTTTCTGTACTTTTTTTGGGAAGCAGACAAAAGAAAACCAGCCGTCCTGACATTACTTTATAAAACCAGGTGGGATAAGTAACACAACGCTGTCCTTGTCCGGGCGGGTCCGTCGCGGTAATACCGAATATGTGCTGATCTGTAATCTTCTCTTCTCCGTTCTCACTCCGTGTGTCCGTGAGCCGATGGTCTCCTGTGATCACTTTGCATCAGGCATCTCCAGAGAGGCGACGGCCGCTGCTCCTCTAACGCTCCGGCAGTGCTGCACGCTGCAGATATGGCGGTTCTAGCCCTTTAAGATATCTGCACTGCCTAATTAACTCCTGTGTAGGCTAAGTAATTACAATCATGGTGATGATTAAGCCCACATTATAGAGGAGCTGTGCGCCCCCTGTCATTAGCTTGGAACCTCATATTATCTAATGTCTGGTGTCCGGAGTCCTAGTCTCCTTCCCAGGCCCCCCTCCCCCACAAGCTGGAGAATGGCGGCCCCGGGCCCTCAGGAAGGGCTCCTAGGTTTGAGTTTGCAATTTCAGTTTTGCCTCATGCTTGGTGAGTTACAGAGCTTATCTGCTGGGCTAAGAAGCGGACAGAAGGTTTTCATTACAAAAGTCCCTCTAAAATCAGCTGATCACAGGGTCTCCCATTCCCGGACCCCAATGATCAGTTGCAATCTGTTGGTGATCCCACCAATGTTCAGTTTTGCTGCAGCGTCTCCGCAGGGACAGTGAAGAATGACATGTGATGCACGACAAGCGGGGCCCTCCAGAGGAAAACACACTGTGTTTCCATGTTGTCCGAGAGGCCGGACCATGCAGTAAGCTGAATCGTACCTTCATGTTTCTCGTGCGACCTCCCATCGCTGGCGGTACGGATCTGGACTCCCAATAAAGGTTCATCATTTTTACCACCGGAACTGCAAAGAATTAAAGCAATTTATGAATAATACATTATTTATCTCCCTGCAGACATTGCAACATTGTAATGAGCAGTATACAATATAAACTGAGCCGTGTATCTAATCCTATCCCGTGTGATACTGTCTGCTGAGCCATGTATCTAACCCAATCCTGTATGATACTGCCTTCTGAGTCTTCTATCTAATCCCATCCTGTGTGATACTGTCTGATGAGCAGTGTATCTAATCCTATCCTCTGTGATACTGTCTGCTGAGCAGTGTATCTAATCCTATCCTCTGTGATACTGTCTGCTGAGCCGTGTATCTAATCCTATCCCGTGTGATACTGTCTGCTGAGCCATGTATCTAACCCAATCCTGTATGATACTGCCTTCTGAGTCTTCTATCTAATCCCATCCTGTGTGATACTGTCTGATGAGCAGTGTATCTAATCCTATCCTCTGTGATACTGTCTGCTGAGCAGTGTATCTAATCCTATCCTCTGTGATACTGTCTGCTGAGCCGTGTATCTAATCCTATCCTGTGTGATACTGTCTGCTGAGCCGTGTATCTAATCCTATCCTGTGTGATACTGTCTGCTGGGCCGTGTATCTAATCCTATCCTGTGTGATACTGTCTGATGAGCCGTGTATCTAATCCTTCCCTGTGTGATACTATCTGCTGAGCCGTGTATCTAATCCTATCCTGTTTGATACTGTCTGCTGAGCAGTGTATCTAATCCTATCCTCTGTGATACTGTCTGCTGAGCAGTGTATCTAATCCTATCCTGTGTGATACTGTCTGATGAGCCGTGTATCTAATATTGTCCTGTGTGATACTGTCTGATGAGCCGTGTATCTAATCCTATCCTGTGTGATACTGTCTGATGAGCCGTGTATCTAATATTGTCCTGTGTGATACTGTCTGATGAGCCGTGTATCTAATCCTATCCTCTATGATACTGTCTGCTGAGCCATGTATCTAATCCCATCCTGTGTGATACCATCTGCTGAGCCGTGTATCTAATCCTATCCTGTGTGATACTGTCTGCTGAGCAGTGTATCTAATCCTATCCTCTGTGATACTGTCTGCTGAGCAGTGTATCTAATCCTATCCTGTGTGATACTGTCTGATGAGCCGTGTATCTAATATTGTCCTGTGTGATACTGTCTGATGAGCCGTGTATCTAATCCTATCCTGTGTGATACTGTCTGATGAGCCGTGTATCTAATATTGTCCTGTGTGATACTGTCTGATGAGCCGTGTATCTAATCCTATCCTCTGTGATACTGTCTGCTGAGCTGTGTATCTAATCCTGTAATGTGTGATACTGTCTGCTGAGCCGTGTATCTAATCCTATCCTGTGTGATACTGTCTGATGAGCCGTGTATCTAATCCTATCCTGTGTGATACTGCCTGCTGAGCCGTGTATCTAATCCTATCCTGTGTGATACTGTCTGATGAGCCGTGTATCTAATCCTGTAATGTGTGATACTGATCTTATCCCATGTGGGATTCACCTTTGAGCAGATAATTTCCCCACACGGTGAGATAAAGATTATAAATTCCAATAGTCACTCTGCTGATATAGGTAAGTCTGTGGTGTGATACTGTCTGCTGAGCCGTGTATCTAATCCTCTCATGTGTGATACTATCTGCTGAGCCATGTATCTAATCCTATCCTGTGTGATACTGTCTGCTGAGCCATGTATCTAATCCTATCCTGTGTGATACTGTCTGCTGAGCCATGTATCTAATCCTATCCTGTGTGATACTGTCTGCTGAGCCATGTATCTAATCCTATCCTGTGTGATACTGTCTGATGAGCCGTGTATCTAATCCTATCCTTTGTGATACTGTCTGCGGCCCGCTTGTCTTCTGCATACCCGGCTTGGAGCGCTCAGCTGTATAACAGCCGATCGCTCCGTGTGTAAAAGGTATTCAGGATGAGCCTCTCATTGGCGCCATTGTCTGAGCATTGTTCTGGCTTCACGCCATGAAGAAGGGTTTGTAGATTGTTTCCTGCAGCCGAACTATGTGCGGTAGGGTGTGTGAAAACAGCAAAGTATTCTACGCCTGCACTTACCTGGACAAAGGTGAGAATGCTGAAAGTAAAGTGACAGCATAATATTCCGCACTAACATCGATAATGTACGGGGAAGAGCATATATGCTGTATAGTACTTAGTGGTACGATAATCAATGCTGGTATAGGGTATTCAGTACTGGCATAATACACAGGGGGTCTGGAAAGTCCTCACACCCTCACCCTTTCTTCCATGTTACGTTGTGGCCTTGTGTTCCCCCTCATTCTGCACTCAGGACCCCATAATGACAAAATGACAACAGGATGGTAAAGATTTGTGTACATTTTTTAAAACCAAAAGACTCCCGTTCTGCAGTGACAGAAGTATTCCCACCCTGTACTCAGTATTAGGTGAAGCCCCTCTGGCAGTGATCCCAGTATTCAGTCTTTTTGGGGATGACTCCACAAGGTTTGGATTCAGGGGTCCTCTACCCTCTGTCAGGTTGGATGGGGGCCATCTGTGGACAGCCATTGTCAGGTCTCCCCAGAGATGTCCCATTGGGTTCAGGGCTCTGGCCGGCCACTCAAGGACATTCACAGAGTTGTCCCTAAGCCACTCCTGTGTTGTCTTGGCTGGGGTCTTGGGGTCATTGTCTTGTGGGAAGGTGACCCTTCTGCCCGGTCTGAGGTCCCTTGTGCTCTGGATCAGGTTATCATTATCTCTGTACTTTGCTCCATTCAGCTTTCCCTCCACCCTGACCGGTCTCCTCTTCCCCAGCATGATGCTCCACCACCAGGCTTCACTGTAGGGATGGTATTGGGCCGGCGATGAGCAGCGCCTGGTTTCCATTCCCCCTGACCGTCCGCCCCTTCCCCAGCATGATGCTCCACCACCAGGCTTGACTGTAGGGATGGTATTGGGCAGGTGATAAGAGGCGCCTGGTTTTCATCCACCCTGAGCGGTCTCCCCTCCCCCAGCATGATGCTCCACCACCAGGCTTCACTGTCGGGATGGTATTGGGCCGGTGATGAGCGGCACCTGCTTTCCATCCACCCTGACCGGTATCCCCTCCCCCAGCATGATGCTCCACCACCAGGCTTCTCTGTAGGGATGGTATTCGGCAGGTGATGAGCGGTGCCTGGTTTCCCTCCACCCTGACCGGTCTCCCCTCCCCCAGCATGATGCTCCACCACCAGGCTTCACTGTAGGGATGGTATTGGGCATGTGATGAGTGGCGCCTGGTTTCCATTCCCACTGACCGGTCTCCCCTCCCCAGCATGATGCTCCACCACCAGGCTTCACTGTAGGGATGGTATTGGGCATGTGATGAGTGGCGCCTGGTTTCCATTCCCACTGACCGGTCTCCCCTCCCCAGCATGATGCCCCACCACCAGGCTTCACTGTAGGGATGGTATTGGGCATGTGATGAGTGGCGCCTGGTTTCCATTCCCACTGACCGGTCTCCCCTCCCCAGCATGATGCCCCACCACCAGGCTTCTCTGTAGGGATGGTATTCGGCAGGTGATGAGCGGCGCCTGGTTTCCATCCACCCTGACCGATCTCCCCTCCCCGAGCATGATGCTCCACCACCAGGCTTCACTGTAGGGATGGTAGTCGGCAGGTGATAAGCGGCGCCTGGTTTCCTCCACATAGAACGCTTAGAGGTCAAAAAGTTCCATCGTTGTGTCATCAGAGCAGAGGATCTTGTTTCTCGCAGTCTGAGGGTCCTTTAGGGGCATATTGGTAACTCCAGGCGGCTATATTAGAGTTTAGACATGGCAGCACATATTCAGTACTGGTATATTAAATATTACACATGCTGCTGGCAAAGTGTAGTGATATATATTACAGTACAATGACTATAATACGGGGCACAATATCTGATTATATGGCTGGAAAATAGAAGCTACAATCTAATTATTGTCTGTTAGGCTGGGCTCACACGAGCGTCATTTCACCACATATTACGCGTGCGATAAGCGGTGAATGTCAGTGAAAGTACATTGATTTTCATTGATCCATTCACATTTGCCAATATTCATTGTGCGCCATGTGTGTGCATAAAAGAATTCAGCTTGTTGTATGTTGCCGTGTATTACGCACGATAGAGCCCTATTCTCTATGGTACATATACTATACATTGCGTATGGACGGCATTTTACGCACTGTAGCGAGAAATTTAAACAAAGAAACCAGGAAGACTTTGCATGACAGCGTGCGTGAGATGCGTGCGTGAGATGCGTGCGTGAGGTGCGTGCGTGAGATGCGCTGCCGCACACGGCGATGGGCCGCATCACGCAGTGTTTATACATACCGTCGTCTGAACCCGACCTTGGAGTTCAGATTTTCACGACATTGACTTTTACGAAGTAGGTCATACGTGTCAGACGTGGACAAATTGCACCGAGCAGCCAATGAGAATCCTACCTTTTGTCACATGGAGCTGTGAATAACCAGCAAAAAGGTACGGTTACATTACATATCATGTGGGGATGAAGAGGAGCGGGTGATGACACTGGGCTGAATGTAGCAGATCCCAATGCCACTCGCTGGGGTACGGGGTGCTATCACTAGTGCTGCCCGTCACATGGAGAGACTTGGTGGCTACCAAAGCAGTGGCTCAAAGAGTCAACAATACAGTTCGTCAGTCATGGGTGTCCATCTTGTCCCTGTGTGTTTGAATCTGTTTAAAGCAAGGGCAGACTCGCACAAGGCTTTGTTGTCCACATTCTGTCAGTTTGCGAGGTCTCCCTGAATGTGGCGGCACCGCACACACTGCATGGCTTCCATCTCCTAATAACATGGCCAACAGTGGACTCTTGAAGGTCCAGAAGCTGCGATGCCTGTACTGATTGGTTGGTGACATCCCCCCCCCCACCGCCCCACCCCCACCCCCAGACCCCGTTGTCAGCTCTACACCTGATGACATCCCCCCCAGACCCCGTTGTCAGCTCTACACCTGATGACATCCTCCCCCCTAGACCCCGTTGTCAGCTCTACACCTGATGACATCCTCCCCCACCAGACCCCGTTGTCAGCTCTACACCTGGTGACATCCCCCACCAGACCCCGTTGTCAGCTCTACACCTGGTGACATTTCCCCACCAGACCCCGTTGTCAGCTCTACACCTGGTGACATCCCCCCGCCAGACCCCGTTGTCAGCTCTACACCTGGGGTCATCTGATGGTTTCTGTACTGGGGTCTCCTGTGTGATCCTCTCCTTTATACCTGTTGCTATTAGGGTTGGGACATCGACACAAAAATATCGATAGTCGATAGTATTGACTATCGTTGAACAAACTATCGATTATTGTAAAATATCGGTGAAAAACTATCGATATTTCGATATATCGACTTTTTAAAATTATATATATATATATATATATATATATATATATATATATATATGACGAAAGCCCTTACTGACTGACTCGTCACTAATTCTTCAACTTCCCGATGTCATAGAAACATGACATTTGGCACAAGCATAGATTATGTCAGAAATGGGAAAAGCTGATGGGTCCCAACTCCATTATTCAGTTCTAAGTGCAGAAGAATTAGCACTCAAATTTTACGTACGGAATCTAATTCTCTCACTTCCCGATGCAACAAATAATTACACAAATTTTTACCGCACAAATGTGAAATTTGCCATGACCATTCTTTGCGTACTAAATATTGAAAAATTAAAGGGTTGCAACTTGATTATTCAATCCTATGCATAAAAGTAAGTGACCCCCTATGTAATGTAACTAATAACACACATCTGTACTGCACAAACTTGACATTTGGCATGACCATTCCTATGTTATGTAACTAATAAGATATCTGTACCCCGCAATATATGAGACAGTTATACTCAGAAATATGAGTATATACTGACAGGAATAAAACTGAGTGTTGTAGGTATTGAAAGGCTGTAAAGTACAAAAGGAAGTGGACATGGACTGCTGGGATGGAGTATACCTTTAAGTATAACAAGGGCTGCTACCTTCAGTCTGGGGAAGAAATTTGAATTAAAAGGGACGTTTCCTTTCAGGGTAAAAATGAGCAGCATGTGTGAGGTGGACATTTTGTGGGGTGACATTATCACATACAGTCTGAGATAAATCTCTCTCCTATCTGCCTATACACTGAGAGGAATCTATCTGATCTGTGTGTTATGAGCAGCGTGTGAGAGGTGGACATTCTGTGGGGTGACATTATCACATACAGTCTGAGATAAATCTCTCTCCTATCTGCCTATACACTGAGAGGAATCTATCTGATTTGTGTGTTATGAGCAGCGTGTGAGAGGTGGACATTCTGTGGGGTGACATTTTCACATAGTCTGAGATAAATCTCTGTCCTATCTGCCTATACACTGAGAGGAATCTATCTGATCTGTGTGTTATGAGCAGCATGTGTGAGGTGGACATTCTGTGGGGTGACATTATCACATACAGTCTGAGATAAATCTCTCTTCTATCTGCCTATACACTGAGAGGAATCTATCTGATCTGTGTGTTATGAGCAGCGTGTGTGAGGTGCACATTCTGTGGGGTGACATTATCATATACAGTCTGAGATAAATATCTCCCCTATCTGTCTATACACTGAGAGGAATCTATCTGATCTGTGTGTTATGAGCAGCATGTGTGAGGTGGCACATTCTGTAGGGGGACATTATCACATACAGTCTGAGATAAATCTCTCTCCTATCAGCCTATACACTGAGAGGAATCTATCTGATCTGTGTGTTATGAGCAGCGTGTGAGAGGTGGACATTCTGTGGGGTGACATTATCATATACAGTCTGAGATAAATCTCTCTCCTATCTGCCTATATACTGAGAGGAATCTATCTGATCTGTGTGTTATGAGCAGCATGTGTGAGGTGGACATTCTGTGGGGTGACATTATCACATACAGTCTGAGATAAATCTCTCTTCTATCTGCCTATACACTGAGAGGAATCTATCTGATCTGTGTGTTATGAGCAGCGTGTGTGAGGTGCACATTCTGTGGGGTGACATTATCATATACAGTCTGAGATAAATATCTCCCCTATCTGTCTATACACTGAGAGGAATCTATCTGATCTGTGTGTTATGAGCAGCATGTGAGAGGTGGCACATTCTGTGGGGTGACATTATCACATACAGTCTGAGATAAATCTCTCTCCTATCTGCCTATACACTGAGAGGAATCTATCTGATCTGTGTGTTATGAGCAGCATGTGTGAGAGGTGGACATTCTGTGGGGTGACATTATCATATACAGTCTGAGATAAATCTCTGTCCTATCTGCCTATACAGTTGATAGGAATCTATCTGATCTGTGTGTTATGAGCAGAGTGTGAGAGGTGGACATTCTGTGGGGTGACATTATCATATACAGTCTGAGATAAATCTCTGTCCTATCTGCCTATACAGTTGATAGGAATCTATCTGATCTGTGTGTTATGAGCAGAGTGTGAGAGGTGGACATTGTGTGGGGTGACATTATCACATACAGTCTGAGATAAATCTCTCTCCTATCTGCCTATACACTGAGAAGAATCTATCTGATCTGTGTGTTATGAGCAGCGTGTGTGAGGTGGCACATTCTGTAGGGGGACATTATCACATACAGTCTGAGATAAATCTCTCTCCTATCAGCCTATACACTGAGAGGAATCTATCTGATCTGTGTGTTATGAGCCGCGTGTGAGAGGTGGACATTCTGTGGGGTGACATTATCATATACAGTCTGAGATAATTCTCTGTCCTGTCCTATCTGCCTATACAGTTGATAGGAATCTATCTGATCTGTGTGTTATGAGCAGAGTGTGAGAGGTGGACATTCTGTGGGGTGACATTATCACATACAGTCTGAGATAAATCTCTCTCCTATCTGCCTATACACTGAGAAGAATCTATCTGATCTGTGTGTTATGAGCAGAGTGTGAGAGGTGGACATTCTGTGGGGTGACATTATCACATACAGTCTGAGATAAATCTCTCTCCTATCTGCCTATACACTGAGAAGAATCTATCTGATCTGTGTGTTATGAGCAGCGTGTGAGGTGGACATTCTGTGGGGTGACATTATCACATACAGTCTGAGATAAATCTCTCTCCTATCTGCCTATACACTGAGAGGAATCTATCTGATCTGTGTGTTATGAGCAGCGTGTGAGAGGTGGACATTCTGTGGGGTGACATTTTCACATACAGTCTGAGATAAATCTCTCTCCTATTGGCCTATACACTGAAAATCAGCAAGAAATACAATTTATGAGAGAGGGTTTTTTTTCAAAAATATATAAATCCTAGGAAAGTTCTTTTTGGCACACGCTACCGTTAGGCCTTTAACTTCAGGTAATAGGCAGGCGTTTATGAGAAATTCATTGTCCAACTGTGATAATTTACAATAAAATTGTGAACCAACATGGAGTACAAAGAGGCCCTCACCACCTAATGCGAGTGCTTGTAAAATGTATGAAAAATGGGACGTTTTAAAAGTTTTAACCCCCCCTATGCTGAGTTAGATTCCGAAGTTTAGGATTTTACATTCATATTGGTTATTTACAACAAAAAACGACCGTTTTAGTTTTAACGGGGAATTATCATTTCCTTTTAAAATTCAATTGTTTTCTTATTTGTTTTTCACAAATCTTCCTAATTTTATTTTTTATTTTATATACAGTAAATGTCGCATGGTTACCTCCACGTGGTGTCTCCTGGGTAACGCCAAAAACCATGCAAAATGGTGAACATATGTTTTTCCTCAGTATCTCTAAAGTAACCACGACTTCATAAGGTCTTCCATGTGAACACCAGATAAACACCAGTACCAAATTAACTCGGGCGAAGCCGGGTATATCAGCCAGTGCTGTATAGTAATAAAGCAGGTCGAGGGTTAATAAAGCAACAATCAACAAAAAATACATAGTTTTCTGTTAAAACTTTAAACTGTTGAATTTCTTATTAACTTCTAACTATTAATAATATCATGAAAACATTACAGATGAAACATACAATATAATGAGGTCCGTGAGAAAAGCTTTTTATCATCGGCCCCGATAATCGTTATCTAATATTAATTAGCTGTCTGCTCTCCCTTCACATGACCGGGAGTGCAGGAAGATGATTGGAGGTAAACCCACTGAGACCCGGTCCTGCCAGCGACAAGGAGGCCAGAAGCCGCTGGAGCTGACGGGTGTGAGCAGGATCTGTGTGTGGTTGTGGGGCTGCCTGCCCTGCATCTTTGGAAGTTGCCGCTGAGGGACCAACGGTCTCCATGGCAACCTGTAAACAATGCAGGGCCTGGTAACGCGAACGCAATTGTCATTGTGTTAGATGGGTCTCCTATCTTTTCTATGGGCGTTAGACGCTGAACGCACGACATGTCGCATCTCCTTTTCTGGACGCGACCTTCGTGCGTTCAGCGCAGCCCTCCATCTTTCATTTAGACAGCATTGCCCACAGCCATGGCGTTAGAAACCAGCGTTCAGAGCCCGCATCTAACACGATGAACAAACGCATGTGGAGGAGGGGCCGAAGACCCCACTGCAGCAAACCTGATTGGTCAAAAAAAGGCACCTGACACTTTCCAAAAATTTCCAGAACTTGTTTATAAGTTCATTAGTGCCGCGAGCAAAAACGACATCCTGTACAACACAAAGGGAAGGGCGGAATGTAAAGAGAGAAGATCCGGTCACCGGACCACAAGACAAATCCATGTTATATCGCCTTAAACTACCGATGTTACCGATATATCGGACATAACAGTATCGATGGAAAGTATCGCCAAAGCATCAGCCATATAGCGATATATCGGTTATCGATGTCCCAGCCTTAGTTGCTATCCATCACCTGACCGCACAGCATTGGTGGGGGGCCAATACTTCTGTCTACATCGTGTACGTGAACAATCGTGTCATTCTGCTGGGCACGGAGTAGATGCCACATAGTAGGCCCACACTAGCGGGCGGCCCAGGTATAACGTCTTATGCAGTGCGCAGGCTCTGACAATAAGCAAACTCCTGCAGAAGAGCAGCTGACAACTTCAACAAAGATTTTAGTGTTACACTTTTAGGTTTTGGGCTTTGACACCCACATCACATATGTTGCCTCCGCCAGCTGGTGGCACTCAGCTGACATTTGGCATGTTTTCTATACGGTCATGCAGGAACCCATATGGTGCTTGAAGCCTGATGGCAGAGGAAATTATGCAGATGCTTACATCGCTGGCGGTTTTGTGAGAATTCCCCAAATCCCTTTTAGTTCAGGTGTTTTCTCTCAAATGTAGTTATTTCAGCAGCAATTTCAGATTATCCTACATGTGGTCCAACCCCCGATCACCCGAGACCAAGATGGGCGGGACAGAAATTATCAAGTGCACTGTGTCAGTGTACGCAGAACTATCATCATTCCCATAGAATTATCAGGCCGGATATTAGGGATATAAGATAACTACTTACCCAGACGGCATCTCCTACAAGTAGGTTGTTACCATCAAATAGCATTTTTTGAACCAGTTTTGTTACAAAGTAACAAATATGCATTCTACTTTGTATTCGATGTACATAGGGGGCAGTATTATAGTAGTTATATTCTTGCACATAGGGGGCAGTATTATAGTAGTTATATTCTTGTACATAGGGGGCAGTGTTATAGTAGTTATATTCTTGTACATAGGGGGCAGTATTATAGTAGTTATATTCTTGTACATAGGAGGCAGTATTATAGTAGTTATATTCTTGTACATAGGAGCAGTATTATAGTAGTTATATTCTTGTACATAGGAGCAGTATTATAGTAGTTATATTCTTGTACATAGGGGGCAGTATTATAGTAGTTATATTCTTGTACATAGAGGGGCAGTATTATAGTAATTATATTCTTGTACATAGGGGGCAGTATTATAGTAGTTATATTCTTGTACATAGGGGGCAGTATTATAGTAATTATATTCTTGTACATAGGGGGCAGTATTATAGTAGTTATATTCTTGTACATAGGGGGCAGAATTATAGTAGTTATATTCTTGTACATAGGGGGCAGTATTATAGTAGTTATATTCTTGTACATAGGGGGCAGTATTATAGTAGTTATATTCTTGTACATAGAGGGGCAGTATTATAGTAGTTATATTCTTGTAGAAAGGGGGCAGTATTATAGTAATTATATTCTTGTACATAGGGGGCAGTATTATAGTAGTTATATTCTTGTACATAGGGGGCAGTATTATAGTAATTATATTCTTGTACATAGGGGGCAGTATTATAGTAGTTATATTCTTGTACATAGGGGGCAGAATTATAGTAGTTATATTCTTGTACATAGGGGGCAGTATTATAGTAGTTATATTCTTGTACATAGGGGGCAGTATTATAGTAGTTATATTCTTGTACATAGGGGGCAGTATTATAGTAGTTATGTTCTTGTACATAGGAGGCAGTATTATAGTAGTTATATTCTTGTACATAGGAGGCAGTATTATAGTAGTTATATTCTTGTACATAGGGGGCAGTATTATAGTAGTTATATTCTTGTACATAGGGGGCAGTATTATAGTAGTTATATTCTTGTACATAGGGGGGCAGTATTATAGTAGTTATATTTTTGTACATAGGGGGCAGTATTATAGTAGTTATATTCCTGTACATAGGGGGCAGTATTATAGTAGTTATATTCTTGTACATAGGGGGCAGTATTATAGTAGTTATATTCTTGTACATAGGGGGCAGTATTATAGTAGTTATATTCTTGTACATAGGAGCAGTATTATAGTAGTTATATTCTTGTACATAGGGGGCGGTATTATAGTAGTTATATTCTTGTACATAGGAGGCAGTATTATAGTAGTTATATTCTTGTACATAGGAGCAGTATTATAGTAGTTATATTCTTGTACATAGGAGCAGTATTATAGTAGTTATATTCTTGTACATAGGGAGCAGTATTATAGTAGTTATATTCTTATACATAGGGGGCAGTATTATAGTAGTTATATTCTTGTACATAGGGGGCAGTATTATAGTAGTTATATTCTTGTACATAGGGGGCAGTATTATAGTAGTTATATTCTTGTACATAGGGAGCAGTATTATAGTAGTTATATTCTTGTACATAGGGGGTAGTATTATAGTAGTTATATTCTTGTACATAGGGGGCAGTATTATAGTAGTTATATTCTTGTACATAGGGGGTAATATTATAGTAGTTATATTCTTGTACATAGGGGGCAGTATTATAGTAGTTATATTCTTGTACATATGGGGCAGTATTATAGTAGTTATATTCTTGTACATAGGGGGCAGTATTATAGTAGTTATATTCTTGTACATATGGGGAAGTATTATAGTAGTTATATTCTTGTACATAGGGGGCAGTATTATAGTAGTTATATTCTTGTACATAGGGGGCAGTATTATAGTAGTTATATTCTTGTACATAGGGGGCAGTATTATAGTAGTTATATTCTTGTACATAGGGGGCAGTATTATAGTAGTTATATTCTTGTACATAGGGGGCAGTATTATAGTAGTTATATTCTTGTACATAGGGGGCAGTATTATAGTAGTTATATTCTTGTACATAGGGAGCAGTATTATAGTAGTTATATTCTTGTACATAGGGGGCAGTATTATAGTAGTTATATTCTTGTACATAGGGAGCAGTATTATAGTAGTTATATTCTTGTACACAGGGGACAGTATTATAGTAGTTATATTCTTGTACATAGGGGGCAGTATTATAGTAGTTATATTCTTGTACATAGGGAGCAGTATTATAGTAGATATATTCTTGTACATAGGGGGCAGTATTATAGTAGATATATTCTTGTACATAGGGAGCAGTATTATAGTAGTTATATTCTTGTACATAGGGGGCAGTATTATAGTAGTTATATTCTTGTACATAGGGGGCAGTATTATAGTAGTTATATTCTTGTACATAGGGGGCAGTATTATAGTAGTTATATTCTTGTACATAGGGAGCAGTATTATAGTAGTTATATTCTTGTACATAGGGGGCAGTAGTATAGTAGATATATTCTTGTACATAGGGGGCAGTATTATAGTAGTTATATACTTGTACATAGGGCTCAGTATTATAGTAGTTATATTCTTGTACATAGGAGGCAGTATTATAGTAGTTATATTCTTGTACATAGGGGGCAGTATTATAGTAGTTATATTCTTGTACATAGGGGGCAGAATTATAGTAGTTATATTCTTGTACATAGGGGACAGTATTATAGTAGTTATATTCTTGTACATAGGAGGCAGTATTATAGTAGTTATATTCTTGTACATAGGGGGCAGTATTATAGTAGTTATATTCTTGTACATAGGGGGCAGTATTATAGTAGTTATATTGTTGTAAGTAATCTTAATCTTTAAAAACAATGATGTAGGTGTCACAGTATTAGAATATATGGTACTCCTATTGATAATACCAGTTCCAAAAATGTGACTTGGCCCCAGACAGGCTGCAGTGGAGTCCCTGGTAGCTGACTCCAGGTGGTCCGGCTCCGTTCCTCATGTACATGGGATCTAAGGCCCTTCCTGGAATCCAGCAGTCAGTAATACAAGCTGTGACCTGCCTAGTGTGTTGTCTGCTCCCAGCATGTAGGGCTTAACCCTTTCGCAGCTGGATTTTTAAAGGGTGAACAAACTACCCATGGGGGTGTGTAATTCTTCCTCATTTCCTAAAGCAGAAAATTAGACCCTCCCTGGTAGAGAGGCAGCGCTTGGGCTTAGTCTCCCTGCATTATGGTTTTCTCATGCTTATTTATTCCCCTACTCGTCAAGGAAGCTCTTGTGATTTCTTCCTGATTTGGTTTCTACACAGTTTTGTATTTAGAGCCTTGTATGGCGCAGTGTGTAAGCTCTCGCTCACAACCTGATGGTTGCAAGTTCAAACCCCGAATGGTTCAGGTAGCCGGCTCAAGGTCGACTCAGCCTTCCATCCTTCCGAGGTTGGTAAAATGAGCGCCCAGCTTGGTGGGGGGTAATAAATAAAAATTACCTAAAAAGCGCTGCGAAATAAGTTGGCGCTATACAAATAACAAGATTTATTTATTTTATTTTGTAGTTTAGTGGCGCTATATCAGGACAGGTTGCTTTAGAGTTGGACTATTAACCCCTTAGTAACGAAGCCAAATTTTGGAAATCTGACATGTGTAACTGTAACCTAGAATAACTCTGTAAAGGTTTTGCATATCCAAGTGATTCTGACCTTGTTTATTCACCACATATTGTACTTCATTTAGGTGGTAAAAATAGTCCGAAACTATTTGTGTATATTTATTAAAAGCGCCAAAATTGGGCAAATGTTTTTAAAAATTACTTTTTTTTCTTCTTCACATTTTCAACTGTAATATCTCAAATATGTGCAAACATACTGGACACATTTTTGCTAAGATATATATTTCCATCTGTTCACTTTATTCTAGAAGCATATTGGAAAAACATTAGTTTTTTTAACCATATAGGAGACGTACAAAATTAAACTTAAATTATTAACATTTTGAGGAACATTTTGTTTTCTGTCACCAACCAAGATTACAAAGGCTCATAGACGTCAGAATGATGGATACCCCCACAAATGACCCCATTTTAAAAACTACACCCCTTAATGTATTCACTGGGGGGTCAGGAGTATTTTGACCCCACAGTTTCATTTCAGGAGTTAATGCAATTTTTGCAAATATGTCATTTTAAAGACAGTTTTTTTTTTCTATATTGCACATGAAAATGAGGATTTGCACCCCAAAATGCATACCCCCGTTTGTACCCATTGTGGCCCTAACTTTCGGTCTGTATGCACAACGGGGCCCAAACTGAAAGGAGCAGCCAGGGGCTTTCAGAACAGACATTTTTCTTGAAGGTGATTTAGGCCCCATTGCCCACTTGTAGAGCCCTTGGGCAGCCAAAATAACGGAGAACCCCCACAAATGACCCCATTTTAAAAACTAGACCCCTTTACGAATTCATCTAGGGGTGTGCTGCGTAGTTTGACCTGACAGTATTTGAATGAATCTAAGGGCTCACACCCACTTGCATTTTTTTAACACTGCGGTTTTTTAACGCGATTGTCAATGGGACTTTCTAATGTTAAAAACGCATCACAAGTTTGTGTTTTGTGTGATTTTTCTGTGATGCGTTTTTAACATTAGAAAGTCCCGTTGACAATCGCGTTAAAAAAAACCGCAGCCACATCAGAGCTTAAAAAAAAGGCAAGTGGCTGTGAGCCCTAAGCAAGGAAAAGGTAACAATTACAATTTTCATTTTTTTGCAATTGTGTTATTTTAAAAACAGTTTTTTTTGTATAACACATATATGAACGAAGACTTTCACCCTAAAATTGATGCCCCCGTTTGTCCCGTGTTCAGAACATGGAGCAGTCATGTCCACAGGCCCCGCGGATTATAACCACTTAGCCACGACATAAAAAGGCAATGGGGCCGTCACTAAGGGGCTGAGTGGTCAATCAAAACCAAGTGTACCTGAAGTGCACCCCTTCCCCTATATATCCTACTAGCCTGAAGATGGAGATGACCGGCACTTATGGGGGCTGCCCCACAAAAGCAAGGTATCCTCTATCTGGGCCCTAGATACGTAGATTCTAGGGGATAGAGGATAATTGCAGATCAGTGGGGGGCTTACAACAGGGACCCTCGCTGGTCCTGAAAATAGTCTGTTGCATCCAGGAATGAACAGAGCAGCTGCTGCACTCATTCCTGTGGGACTGCTGGAGATAGCCAAGCACCATGCATGCGGAACCTCTACTCCATTCAGTCCTGGACGCATCTGTCCCCACTTCTGGGACCACTGGGACCTCCACCGATCAGCAAGTTATCCTCCCTCCACAGGACGACCCCTTTGGTGAGCTAGAGATTAATCATTGCATACTAGAAATCATGCAACTTCCTGATGTGCCTGATGTTTCACTTCCTCACCATTTTAATGATCTCTGCTTGTTGTCAGTGAATTGGAACATTCAGGGGCGGAATAGCACTCCTGCCCTAATACTGGTCAAAGCTGAGGGCTTGTTACAGTGGTATCCAGTGCAGGCGATCCTCTGTGAGCTGAACACATCAGCAGCACAAAGCTCTCCTCTGACCTGGTGGTTTGTTACAATGTATCAGTGCAGGTCACATGTATCTGGAGTCCAGGCTGTTTACCTCCTATGGGGAGCAGAAAATGGTATATCAAAACCGCAACCAAAAATGAGACAAATGGGTGAAATCTGCTGTGAATCCACATCAAAAGCTGCTTCAATATCTGCACCAATGGCGCAGACTCTCTAATCTTTGGCTGTGATTTTGATGTGGTATTTGGCACTGTCCGCGCCATTTTCTGCTCCGTGGGAACAAACTGCAGGCTACTTGTGGATGTTGATGCGGAATTGAATGGCTTAAAACCTGCCTGCAGTTCTGCATGAGACCCGCAGGTGTTGGTGTGGCATTCCGCAGCTGCAGATTTGGGTGCGTCCTCATCCCAGCCCATCAGAAAGGTCGGTAAGGCTATGTTCACACTGTTTGCGATTGATTTTTCATATGAACCTTCCACATTGAAAAAACGTAGCATTTACAGTCGCAGCCGTTCTACGCCAAATTGTGCATCAGAATTCGTACCAAATGGTGCGGTTTTTGAAGCGGATTTGCTGTGGACATTTCTGCACCCAAAGACACCGCTCAGGCTGGTTTCACACGGGCGAGCGCGATATTTGGCCGAGAATTACGCTTGTGAACGTGTGTTTTACCCGTGGATGCGCTGCGTTTTTGAAGCAAAAATGTCTCACATCACTTCCGTGAAATTGCGATCCTCTCGTGCCGGTGTCATGTGCGATGGAAGATTGGAAGGGTTTCACATTGATTTCAGTGAGAAACCTCGCCTGCACATCGCCCTCGCCTGCACATCGCCCTCGCCTGCACATCGCCCTCGCATGCCGTGTATTTAAGGTCCCATTGAAATCAATGGGCAATGCGTTCCATGGTGGCGCGAAGAAATAGGACATGCCGTGATTTTTTTCCTTGCAGCATCGCTCATGCGTCTGACTCCATTCAATAGAATGACGTTTATATTCATGAGGGTTTTGTTCATCTCGCAACGCACAAAACTCACGCGAGATTCACGCTCGTCTGAAAGTAGCCTTAATCTGCTGCTTGCTGTCTACATGCAGATTTTGGGGCTGAATGTTCCCTAACCCTCTGACGCTTTGGGGCATGCATGTGTATGGCGTGAGATCAGGAGCTCGTCCCGCTTAGAAACAGCCATCAGCCATCCTGTATGTGACAGCTGACACCCACCTGTAACAGCCATGATCAGCGCTCATGCTGGTCGCTGCTGACAACTGCATTTAAATGTCCCGAGTCCATCCTGATCCCGATGACATCACAAGGTGCCGTTCAGTAGACATGGCAGCCTGGGGCCTTCTGAAGCCTGGGCTATCATGTATCTCTGCCTACTAGCATGGGCCTGACCTAATAGAACACTGGCAGCAATACCATATATAGCAATACTGAGGTATTGGAGTATATGGTGTAAACGATCAAACAATCACAAGTTCAAGTCCCCTATGTGCGGCTAAAATAAGTGAAAAACTAATTTGTAAAAGTTTTCAGTCCATGATCTGGTCCATTTAATAGAACTATCGAGAAATACAACCCGTCCCGCAAAAAAACAAGAAGTCCTCAGACAGCTGAAAAATCAACAGTTATGATATTTTGAAAGTGGGGAGGAAACACTGAAAACCCAAAAAGAAAAGGGCCGCGTCATTAAGGCCTTATTAACACGACTGTATGCGTTTTTACGTTTGCCCGTACGCAAACGCCCGTATAATCCCACAAGTAAAGAATTGCCGCAATCAAGTCCCGAACCTTAGCCGCGTATTTCCAGCCGTTCACACCGGCTGCTGCTGCGTCTCGGCAGGAGAATCCACCATAGCCATGAAAATCAGTGATTGCTGAAAAATGCTCGGAATGACCAATAATGGTTAAATCGGGCGAGCAGTCTCCTTTTCCCAGTGTTGTACGCCAGATAACTCTCACCCTCCCTTTTTTCCAGCTTCCATTAAAGTCTATGGCAGCTTCCTGCGTATCCCGGCAAAAGATAGGGCAAAATCTATTTGTTCACGCCGTGTATAAAATCCGTGACCAAAAACAGTGGCATAGGTGCTATATTTCCAGGCACGACTTTTTTTACGCGCCCAAAAATCGTTCTCCTGACTGAATACATTGGGATCCAATGCTTCGGAGGGTCACGATCTTTGGGCGATTTTGTTACCTGGCTAAATACCTGCGTAAATCTGGTCATGTGACTAAGGCCTAAGGGGTTAAGGTTTTCCTCAGCTGGAAGCCGCTGTAACAAACTCTCACTTGTGAGAAGTCTTGGGTCTGAATCGGTAGGTACAGATATTTCCATTCACTGACAGGCAGCAGAAATGCTTATGGCAGTGAAGTGTAACCCAGGGAGTCAGCGGGATCCCCAGACGCACCACAAGAGCCCTGGAAGAACAGACGGCTTCTTTCCAGATGGCTGCTTCTAGAATGTGAACCCTCGCCTTAAATGAAATGCTGCAATACGATCACACCCCTGACCTTGGGTTCGGATAGATATGCATGCTGGTGTCACGTACGCAGCTCTCCTGCAGCTCTGCAGGCTTTACAGGCAAAAACATACAAAGCTGCACGTGGATTGGCGATTACCTGGAGACATTGTGTGATACTGCGAGGAGAGCTACTGTGATACATACACTGGGTGGCCCTTTATTAGGACCCGCAGACCCATTTATTAATGCCCCGACCCTCTCATGATTGGCGCCCCCTGTATGGTAATTCCCCCCGTGACCCGGAGTGCGGCATAAAATCACATGACAAGTTTTCTGTGGATCAGTTTCAGTGTGAATCCACATTAGATGGAAGATCCAGCGATCGGAGCGACTTCCAGCGAGGCCGGTCATCGGTGCTAGACTAGCTAGCGGCTCACTGCCAACCGCGGGAAGGGGGGTTCTTGTGTAACGGTGTGGAGAGTATACCGAGAATGCAGCGATTGAGGGATTACATCCAGCGAAGGGGGATCCTGTGGACGGAAACAACTCATCACTGAAGGGGCCTCGCATCGCCTCTGTGATATTCCGATCCTCGCGACCGATACAAGATTGCAAGTGTTTCCCATTGATTTTACTTATATCGCATGGCACGCACACAACAAGACATGCGAATGCCTGGCGATGTCCTTAAGGTCCTATTGAAACCGATGGGCGATGCGTTCTGAGGAACACGAAAAAATAGGACACGCTGCGATTTTTTTTAACCTTCAAAAGAATGGAGTTCATATTCGCAGGAGTTTTGCGCTCGCCTGTTCGTAGCCTAAATCTGGGGAAAACGGGGGCGCCGTGTATTTTTATGCACAAGAGAAAAAAGCAGATGATGCGCAGATCGCAGGCAGATGTAAAAATGGACACGCAGCGCACACGGATGTCACGCAGGCAGACTAGCTAAAATCAGAAGTGCTCCTGTGAATAAGGGCAGCTTTCAGGCTGGAGTTCTGTGATATGGATGGAACACGCGAGGCCTTTTATACACAGGAGACTTTTTTTTTTCCTCTCGGACCAAGAAAAATAAATCTCTGCGCGTCCTATATTATTATATTTGGGCAATTCTTGTTTAAGAATCACCGCACTAACATGGAAATGCGAGTGCAATGCGATTTTTCTATTTTTACTGTTGAAAATCGCGAGGGTCCCCATACAGCGCAGCGGACGGCCAAGTTGTAAGTTGAAGAGTTCGACATCAATCTCAGTTTTAATACAGACCTCTCCCTTGTGAAAGCTCTCTCCGACATGAGGCCCCCTTCCCACGTGCGTATGGCGTCAGTCCGAGGTCCAGATGTGTTCTTTTTCCAGCAGAATTACGCAGCGTATCACGCATCGCCTTGCGTATTGCGCATGCATTTCCACACTTCCATTGACTTCTATGGGTAATTTGGTGCACAAATGAGCAGGAAAATGGAGCCGGCTGCTGGGGGCTTTTTGGCAACCGAATTGTGTGAAGTAACCGACTGAAATCAATGGATTCTATTCTGTAGGGATTGCGCACACAAATACACCCATGTGAAACGGGCCTTATTCAGTGATTTTGGGGCATCAAGCTGTTGCAAAACTACAACCCCTATTATTCCTGGGAGTTGTAGTCCAACATAGGTCAGGAACACAGTTCTCAGTCCTCTACATTCACATTTTGTCTGTCTATGGCAACCAGTCTCGCCTGTATCACATTTTGAATCCAAGCTAGAGGCGGCCCGACAGGGTACCAGAACCTCCATGACCGCCTGTATGGCATCTTGTATCCAAGCTAGAGGTGATACAACAGGGTACTAGAGCCTCCATGCTCGCCTGTATCACATCTTGTATCCAAGCTAGAGGCGGTACAACAGGGTACTAGAACCTCCATGTCCCCCATATCACATCTTGTATCCAAGCTAGAGGCGGCCCAACAGGGTACTAGAGCCTCCATGACTGCCCGTATCACATCTTGTATCCAAGCTAGAGGTGGTACAACAGGGTACTAGAGCCTCCATGCCCAACCTGTGTCCTATCTTGTATCCAAGCTAGAGATGGCCTAACAGGGTACTAGAGCCTCCATGTCCCCCATATCACATCTTGTATCCAAGCTAGAGGCGGTACAACAGGGTACTAGAGCCTCCATGCCAACTCGTATCACATCTTGTATCTAAGCTAGAGGTGGTACAATAGGCTATTAGAGCCTCCATGTCTGCCCGTATCACATCTTGTATCCAAGCTAGAGGCGGGTACAACAGGGTACTAGAGCCTCCATGCTCATATCACATCCTGTATCTAAGCTAGAGGTGGTACAACGGGGAACTAGAGCCTTCATGCCCGCCTGTATCACATCTTGTATCCAAGCAAGAGGCGGTACAACAGGGTGCTAGAGTCTACATGTTCCCTGTATCACATCTTGTATCTAAGCTAGAGGTGGTATAACAGGGTACAAGAGCCTCCATGCCCGCCCGTATCATATCTTGTATCTAAGCTAGAGGTGGTAAAACAGGGTACTAGAGCCTCCATGCCCACCCATATCACATCTTGTATCTAAGCTAGAGGTGGTACAACAGGGTGCTAGAGCCTCCATGCCCACCCATATCATATCTTGTATCTAAGCTAGAGGTGTTACAACGGTACTAGAGCCTCCCTTCAAGGGGTCAGTTCTCCACAATAAATGTTACTACTGATTATATATATATATGTGTGTGTGTGTGTGTGTGTATATATATATATATATACATACACACACTCCTAGGAGAGGGATGTTACTGACAGTGAGTGTGTATTAAATGTCTCATCTCCACAAGATTACTTGGTTTCTCCTCCTGAGAACAATCACATTTTGTATATATTTAAATGCTTAATGATTCAGGCAGGGAAGGGTTAACCCCTTAATGACCGGATCAGTCTGGGAGATGTTACAGATCGGACAGGTGACACCTTGCCTCCTGTGCCTTTCCTTGCTGCTCTGTCTCTTTAGCACCCTCTTGTCATAAAAATACCTCTTTTGATGCACAATTTGGTGTCTTGGGTATGGAAGGGGGTGGAGGGAGGAGTATGGTGGGCTCTGAGCCGGGGAATGGATAGCTCACTGTCCACTACTGGCCTCTATCTTTAAAGTGAAGAATAACAGTCACTCAACCATCGTCCACCTCTGATGCAACTGTAGCAATCAAGTCAGGAAGGGGAAAAGGGACCCGACATGTTAGATCACCTCAGAATCCTCCACTCAGAAAGCTCAGACCTCAAGGTTGGATTTCAGAAAGGCGGATTTCAATGAACTCCGAAAGAGGAGAGGAAGAATCCAATGGCTGGATGTTCTTAAGGACAGAAATGTCCAAGAAGGTTGGGAAATATTGTGAAATGAGATTCTCAGAGCACAATCGTTACCAATCCCTAAAAGAAGGAAGAATGGGAAGCATTTAAAGAGACCAGGATGGATGAACACAAAACTTGTACACATGTTAGAGGAAGAACAATATGTTTATCAAATGGAAAGAGGGGGAATATCTAAAGGAGAATATAATGCGGTCTGCAGAAACTGTAGGGCAAGGGTCAGAAAAGATAAAGCTGATAATGAATTGAGGCTTGTAACAGAGGCCAAAAGCAAAAGAAAAGTCAGAGATGCTATAGGATGTTCACAGGATGAAAATGGTGAATTGGTTAAGAATGAAGTTGAGAAGGCCGAACTGTTACATTACTACTTTGTATCTAATTTATCTCCGAAAGTAAATTAACTGATCTTCCCTGTGCTATTGGGGGAATACAAGAATGCAGGCTATCTATAAGCAGAGAGATGGTGAAACTTGCATGAATACAAGTCTCCAGGTCCAGATGAATTATTACATCCTAGGATACTGAAGGAAATAGATCTAATTGCTTAACCACTTGCCAGAATCTGTAAAAATTCCTGGAGAACAGGAGAAGTCTCAGAAGATTGGAGAATGGCAAATATTGTCCCTAGCTTCAAAAAAAGGGAAGAAGGTGGATCCAGGAAACTACAGGCCTGTGAGTCTGACTTCTATTCAGGGAAAGATCTGCAAACAAATTATTAAACAGCATGTATGCAAGTTCTTGGATGAGAATGGAGTAATTAACCAGAGCCAGCATGGGTTTGTAACAAACAAGTCATGCCAGACGAATCTAATTTCCTTCTATGACAGAATCACCGACTGGGTTGATCAGGGAAATGCGGTGGATATAGTATATCTTGACTTTAGTAAAGCATTTGACAAAGTATCACATACCATACTTATTTAGAAAATGACCAAATCTGGGATTGACAAGGCAACTGTTAGGTGGATTCACAATTGGCTGAGTGATCGTACTCAAAGGGTGGTCATAAATGGCTGCACATCCAAGTGGAAGAATGTATCAAGTGGGGACCACAAGGCTCTGTCCTAGGCCCAGTGGTGGTCAAGATTGCTATAAATGATCTGGAGGAGGGAGTCGAGGGGAAACATCAAATGTGCCGACGACACAAAGCTAGGAGGGATAGCTAACACTAGGGAAGAGAGAGACAGAGGATTCAGCAGCAGCAAAAAAAAAGGCAAACACAATTCTGGGATGTATTAAGAGAAGCACAGAGTCTAGATCACATAAGGTCATTATCACCTCTACTCTTCCTTAGTCAGACCTCATCTGGAATACTGGGTCCAGTTCTGGGCACCCCACTTTAAAAAAGACAGACGAACTGGAGCAAGTTCAGAGAAGAGTTACCAAGATGGTGAGCGGTCTGCAAATCATGTCCTATGAGGAACGGTTCAAGGATCTGGGAATGTTTAGCAGAAGAGAAGGCTGAGAGGAGACTTAATAGCGGTCGACAAATATCTGAAGGGCCGTCACAGTGCAGAGGGATCAGCCCTATTCTCATCTGTACAAGGAAAGACTAGAAGCAATGGGATGAAACTGAAAGGGAGGAGACACAGATTAGATATTAGACAGTGAGGGGGATCAATGAGTGGAACAGGTTGCCATGGGAGGTGGGGAGTTCTCCTTCAATGGAAGTCTTCAGAGGTCGGACAGATATCTGTATGGATGATTTAGTGATCCTGCACTGAGCAGGGGGTGGACCCGATGACCCCGGAGGACCCTTTCAACTCTACAGTTCTGTTCTATGATTCTATATATAATTTGTAAAATCCCTTTAAATATGTCCCCACAATGTCCCGATGTCCAAGTTAAACTGACAATCATTTATTTCTCCCATTCATATAGTGCACACGTATTCTGCAGCGCTGCACATGTTGCCATCACTTGCGGCGGTCACTGTCACCATTGGGCTCACTATCTAATTTCCAAATTAATCCACGAGTGCTCGCTGATGTCAGCACTTTGCTTTCCACTTTTAACAGATCTGTTTATTTAAATGTCACGGACAGCAAAACTGATTTAAAACTGAACCTGCTGATCTGGTAGACGGATCTGTAAAACAATGAGTGGGCCATGTCTATCCGTTTGTTTCTGTTTCATTTTCTTTAGATCCATTTTTAGTGGACGTGTTTGGTCTTTTCCTCTGCGTATTCTTGTTTAGAAACGGATCCATTAAATGGACATCAAAACCCGAAACCTTTCCCTTCATCCATTAACTATAATGTAAAAAAAAGGAAATCTTTCCATTTGATTGTTTTTTCCGCAGAAACAACAGCGTGACGGTCTGCGCTATTTATGTTTTTAAAAAATGGAAATCAAATGTAATAGCTGCAAACTGAGCTCGACTGAGGCACTTCAGTTCCCATTGAAGTCTATGGGAACTTAAAGGGGTTGTACCACGATAATACCTTATCCCTCGTTCACAGGATAGGGAATACTGATCGCGGGGGTCTCACCGCTGAAGCCCCCTGATGATCTCGGGAACAGAGCTCCCATGTCCCACTCCTCTGTCACTGGGGGGGTTGTCGCTTCTACTCTCGCAGTGATGTCAATGAATGGAGCGCTGGCTAAGTATACATGGTCAGTGCTCCATTCATTTCAATGGGGCTGATGGAAATAGCTGAGCAGGTGCCGCTCAGGTATATCCCCAGACCCTCTGAAAGTAGATGAAGCACTAGTACCCTTGTTCCACAAGAGTCCTTTCCGTCGCCTCCTCACTGCGGGGGTGGGGTGGGAAGGGAATAACCCTGCAATAAGGAGTGGGGAGACCCCCACCACCGATCAACAAGTTACCTCATATACTGTGGATAGGGGATAACTTGCAATTAGGATAAACCCCTTTAAGGGTGCGTTCACACGAGCACATAAACGGCGTGTTTTTGCGCCCAATCGTATAAACGTGACCATCTGAGGCATTGGTTTCCAATGTATTCGTTCGCACGGGCGATTTTACGGCGCGTAAAAACGGCAACCCGAAAAAAAAACGGAGCATATGCGACCGAAATACGCGCCAACGCATATTCGATGGCCGAAAAGATAGTTTGCAAAGTAGGAACAAACGATAATACGCTTTCTAGCTCTGGTCGTGATCGGCGAAAAACGTTCTTTCCGGCTATTATACGCTGCGCTCGTGCGAACGTAAATACGCCTACGCTCGTGTGAACGCACCCTAAAAGGGTAAATCCATAGGATAGGTAATAAAAGTCTAATCAGTGGGGATCCTGCCCCCCCCCCCCCCTCCTTCTCACGGTGTTCTGCACCTCCTGTAGTGAGGACAAGACTGAATGAAGCAATTGCTGCAAGTGTGCGGTGCTGCGCCATTCATTTTCAATGGGATTGCTGGAGATAGCCAAGCACTTGTACTTAGTCTTCCCTATTGAAATGTGTGCAATGCATGCTCGGCCATCACTGCAGTCTGCCATCATTGTAGGTGGGTTCAGTGAAGCCACGGTGACAGAAGAGGCACAGGACCCCAGCTCTCAGGATCAGAGGGGTGATCAGTCTATCTTGGTACACCCCCAGTAAACGGAACCATTGATTTCTGTTTGTTGGCTTCTCAGACGGAGCAGCTAAACGGAAAACAAAACGTAGATGTGAGCCTGCAGCACGCTTGTGGCTCCCATCCTTCACCAGCATACTTGTTTTTACCTTCTCCGCTACAGAGCAACAACATGAATTATTTTGCAAGAAAGGGGTATGTATACCTTTAAGAGATCCCCCTCCCCTTTTTTGAATTGCTACAATTTGGCAACAATGTTCTACTCTGCTCAGTTTAATTATATAGAGTTCCTGCGGAACCACAAGTCCTGCAACAGCACTGAGCACCCCAGTGTCCCCCTCCTGCACAGGCACAGTTTAGGTGGCATCTGGCAGGGGGCGCCCCTCTTCCTCGCTGCGTGAGAACTTTTGTCACTCTCCCTAAACTCAAACTTTTAGACCCCGCCCAGATTCTCAACGTTCCACTCTTGTGGGTTGGCTCAGGGGGGCGGCCCCACGTGGGCTCTCGGCCAATAGGAAGCTAGGACGGCGGAGTATTGTGATGCAAATCAGAGTCTACCTAAAAGGGGCCGCACTGCCCGGAGCTGAGTGGAGTCAGACCTGTGCAGCGCTCTGTGCCGGGAGGAAACCCTGCACAGTCCCGGAGTAGTCCCTGCTGGAGCCTCGGATCGCCAGCCTCCCGCCGTGCAAGTGCTGGAATACTAGTGCACCCCAACTGTGCAAGCCTGGTTGGATCAGTAGCACCTAGTGAGCAAGCCTGGGATCCCTGGAAACTGCACTACAAGCCTTGGATCCCTGGTAACTACAGTGGAAGCCTTGGATTCCTGCTATATACGGTGTAAACCTTGGATCCCTGGAAATAGCACTGCAAGCCTTGGATCTCTGGTAACTGCACTGCAAGAAAGGGTTGGACAAGCCTTTACTGGTGGTCTATTCTTTACATCCTTGTCCTGAAACTGGGATTACTACAAGTGTTCCCTTCCAGGCCTCCTGCATCCAGCTGAGCACTCTGCGCAAGGAGTTACACGGTGCAGAAAAAGAGAGAGAGGAAGTCTTGGATCTACTGAGACCCTTCTAGAGACTGGCAAGCGACTAGTGGATCTTGGCAACTGGATCAGCACTTCCCGTGCTGTCCAAAAACTTCATAATCTGCAAAAAAAAAAACAACCCTTTCTTTTGGTCTCTTCTTCAGTTTGTAGATACCTGGAGCCAACATCTTCTGAAGAGACCTTTCCACCTGGAGCCCTCCCAGCCATGAGCCAGACAGAAGTGTCCACCTGCTCCATTCCTCACACTCAACGGGTGTTCCAGGAAGCGGTGAGGAAGGGGAACACTAAGGAACTCCAGTCCCTTCTCCAGAACATGACCAACTGTGAGTTTAATGTCAATTCCTTTGGTCCAGAAGGTCAGACGGCCCTGCACCAGTCTGTTATTGATGGGAACCTGGAGTTGGTGAAACTTCTGGTCAAGTTTGGCGCAGACATCAGACTGGCAAACAGGGATGGCTGGAGCGCCCTGCACATAGCGGCCTATGGTGGCCACCAAGACATTGTCCTCTATCTTATCACCAAGGCCAAGTACTCTTCCAGTAGTCGGTGACTTCCTGCAGGACGCTTAGAGACTTTTCCACCACTTCCTATTTTGGGGGGGTTTAATCATTTTTTTTGTTTTGTTTTTCAGTAAAGAGGCTGCTTTGCTTGTGACTTTACGGCGAAGCTCAAGATTAGTTGGAGGCGATTCCAGCCCCCCCCCCCCCCTCCCTCAAAAAGTTTTTCCGATTATTGGATCTTCTCTTCCTTTTGGTTACTAAATCAACTGAAACTTTTTTGTTTCTTTCGATGATGTTTTTGCCACGTCAGTGCGGAACTTGTTCTTAGGTACAAACGACAGATTGTCTTGTGTTTTGGGTTTTTATATGACAATAACAACTCCTGCCTCTTCATTTGTATGTTGATGTTTTTTATTTTCTAATTGACATGAAAAGCTGCTGTTGGTCTCCAGGTTTTAGGAAGTTTGGGGCCCACAAAGACATATTAATTACTATTATGTTGTCCTTTTTATACCTTTGTTTGGTCATCTACCTCGACTCTTAGCACAGTATTCAATAACCAGCACCAGATACTGTATGCTGCACCTGTAGGTTATCTGTTCGGTGTTCTTTCATTCCCATGTCGCCTCCCACTAGAGTTCTTTTCTTAAGACAATTAACATTTCAGCGGTAATTTACCCCTTCCTTTCCGTTAGACCCTAACAGTATAGCTATAAGGATAACTTCTGGTGTTGGTACAGCCCTGGTCATTCCAACAGATTATTTCACCCCCCCCCCCCCACTCTTCTCCCCTTTAATCCATTAATTTGCAAAATATTCACACCCTAAAGTTTTTGAGACAAAAAAAGAAAACAGTCCCGTAGAATTTTTGACCAAGAAAACTTGAATAATAAAATGTCAATTTTACAATCTTGTAGATCGGACACCGAAATGTATATTAAAATAAGCAGATCTATAGGCGAGAGCGTGTGAAATTGGCATATTCTGTTTTGCACAGGCGATAGCGCAGGGGCTCCCCCTGCTGCATGTAAAAGTGAGTTGCAGGATTGTGAATTTGACCTGTTGACTACTGACTTTAACTTTAGATGTTTAGAACCACATGGAGGATTTATTTTTCTTTTTTTAATGTTTAATTTTTTTTAATTTTGAGAATGGGACGAAGGCGAGGTTAGTTCCTTTATCAAAGTGTGTGCACAGACTGAAGCTGCTCTAGGAAAGAAAGAAACCGCATCGCAGATGGATCTGATTATCAGTTGCCGATGAGACGTGTCACGTGTTGTATGTCTTGTGGTTTGTCTGCACTAAAGGAGCGTCTTATCAAGGTTTTCATGGGATGCCCATTTTACCCTAAAGCCATTTTGCATTGCTGTGATTCATTGACAAGGCCACAATAGTATATAGAATCCAGATTATTCTGCGGGGGTCAAACACCCAACTTTTTGGCTGCACAAGAAGCTGTTTTTCAACTTTGTGGAGCAATGTGAAAGTATTTTCGAAGTAACTTTGAGGCCTTGTCATCTTGTTTTAAACGGGGCCTTTGCCCAAAGTCTGCATCCTGCAGCCATGAATTAGCGGAACAACTTGAATGGAGCTTTTGTGCGTTCTATTATTCTATCTGCCGTGTGTTAATCGCACTCTGCGCAGTGCTGCACGCAGGTTCGCCTTAAAGCTCCATCTGCATATCCTTTGCTGGACCACAAGAACCACACAAACCAGGGTGATCCTTGATCTGCATCAAGGTGCCATTAAGCATTTTGCAGAGTGTAGAAGAAGAGGAAAAAAATATAAAGTCGAGGTGTAAACTTTTTTTTAAAGAAAAAAAAAAAGTCTTGTTGTGCTGAATTTTCAGCATTCTCCTTCCTTCCTTATTTAATCAGCCTACGTTGTTAGGCTGGTGTATTACTTGGCACCGATAATGCTTCTGTGCGATAGTTTGGGGTAGGGTTGGGGTGGGCCGGGAAAAGGGGGACAGCTGGAGAGGAAAAAGCAAAAAAAAACAAACAAAAACAAATGTAAAGGGTCTGTGGGAGAAAGGGATAGTTTGTATTAAAATGGAAAAAACTATAGAGCTTGTTGCACATATTCCAGTGGATCTGCCACCAGTAATGTCATAATATTTATGATGTAATTACTCCGACGTTCATCCCAAGGAATTTTTAATGTTTTTGGATTTTTTTTTTCTTTTAGAATGCAAAAGTCCCAGTTATTAAAGGGACATGCATTTATTTTTTTTGTTTGTTTTTTTATTTTTTTTTTGCATTATTGTATCTGACTGTGAAACTTGGATATGATTTGCAATTAACTACATTTTTTTTGTGTGTGTGGCGGGGATTAAGATATTCGTGGTTGCCATATGTTCACAAATTCAGCTCCCGTCTCACCTCCCCTCCCACCCCGCCTCCCTCCACTCCCTTTCTGTTGCATTGACCCTGCATGCCACCACTGGACTCGCTTTGCGTAAGGAGCAGGTGCACAGGCTGACTTCTGAATGGTCTGGCCTATTTCACTTTGTCTCTTCTTTTTTACATTGTACCCCCCCCCCCCCCCCCTCTTTTTTTTTTTTTTTTTCCTCTTTTCATTTTTCTTATATTTTATTTTTTTTAATTCTTGGGATGAACAGGCCGGTGTGTGGCTGTAATCTGCTCCAGAAAGGAGTTGTTCTGTGATCAATTGTGTTCTAGATACGGAAACATTTTTTTAATTATGTTAATTAAAGTTATAGGCTTATATTGAAGCTGTTTTTGTTTTTTTGTTTTGTTTTGTTTTTTTTGGATCGCCATGTTGTAACTGGATAAGGAAATAAAAATACGAAAAAGTCTGTAAAATACAGCATATTTGCAGTGTATTATATCATCTGTAGCCCCTGAAAGATTTGTTTTATAAAAAAGAAAAATTGAAAAAAAAAAAGTCTGGTCGTCCTTTTTTATTATTTGGTTTTAGAAGTCATTTTTGTATGAACCCTGATGGGTGAAGCGATCACAAAGTCTCTCCAGGATCGGAGCAGACCTATTTTGGAATAATGCAATAGTGATCTGATGGATTTGTTGGAAAGTAAAGGCATTACTGAGGGGTGAGGCATCTCTGTTTTCTAATGAATACATAAATGACATCTCCAAAGTGCTTAAAGGGGTCGTCCAGTTGTAAACGATCAATGATCTGTCCTCAGCATAGGTCATCAGTAGGGTTCTGCCATCAGAGATTCCCCAATCAGCTGGTTACAAGGCCAGTGCGCTCATGCACTTTGCTGATTTCTGCCGGCCCAGCTTGTATACTAGTGAATAGGAATTTGCCTGTAATACCAAACCTGGCCACTGCAGTGAGACCAGAGCTGTCTGCTTCCTACAGAAATTGGCTCCTTGTACAAGCACACTGGCCGTTAGAACAGCTAATCAGGGCTGTCGGGCAGCAAACCCCTGGTAATCTACTATTGACGGCTATCATAAAGCTAGTCCATTAGTTATTTTACAACTGGACAACTCCTTTAACAAGCTTTTGTTTAAAGGGATTTTTATTAAATTTGCCAGGGGTTAGATGACAGTATGGGTAGATTCCCATGTGGTGGATTTTTTTGCAGATATCCTGTAGCTAAAAAATTCACAGCAGATCCGGAGCAAAATCTGCGCCATTTGCTTCTATAGCAGATTTCACGCCTTCAGTTAAATTAAAGGGGTGACCTTTGCTGTGGATTTGCTGCAAATTTTTCCACTGTGGAAAATCTAAAACCAATCCACTATGTAGGAACAGACCGTATGAGAGAAGCAGTGATGGATTGAACTCTCCTACTAAAGGGGTTGTCTGGATGCTCTTTAATGATCTATCCCCTGGGTAGGCTATCAGTAGTTGACGGACGGGAGTCCACGGCTTGGGACCTATGTTCTTCAGCTGATTGGCCAGTGCAGTGGGCCAGACATCGTCATCAGGAAGTGGGGGCACGGTTTTCACTCCCATTGGAATCAGGGTGTTCGTAACGGGAGCAGGAAGTGGGGTAGTAGTGTGGCACTCCCATTGATTGCAGTGAGGGTGAAGCCGGCCTTCCCTCTTCTCCCCCGCCTGCAGTTGACAACATTTGGCCCACTGAACTGGCCTGGATGATCATCTGATGGATGAGGATAGGATAGATCATCAGTAGATAATATGTCTGGAATGCCCCTTTAAATGTCCATTTGGTCCTTGCAGCTCTTACAGCAGTCATGTATCGTTCTTGTGACTGCTGCAGCCAATCATTGTCTTCGGACGTCGTGCCGTTTGTACTGCGGTCATGTGAACAGATCATGACTACTACAGGGGTTTCCAGGACTGGAGCAGCGGAGCAATTACGGTTTTATTTTTCCTTCTGTTATCTGTCCTCTGTCCTCTGGCAAATCTCTACGGTCGGCTTCAGACACGCTTATGTGTTTTTGCGTGCGTATCGGCGCATTTTACTGTACTCTTTTGTGCACACAACGCATGTTCACATGGGCCCAAGACAAGCCCTGCCTGGATTTAAAAGGCTATTTAGCCTCATGAGGTTTAGATGTGGCCCTTTTCCTCGCGGTTTTGCACCGTATTTACCGCATCCCGTTGCATATTGTGGGCGCATTAGCGCACCCACCAAAGACTCCTATGGAAATGAGAATAAACCCATCAATATCAATGTGTTGTATTCATGTAAGAAAGGTTTCTATGTCTATATTGTTTTATGTCTTGTTTTTAGTATTATTTTTATTTTTTTTAATTAAAGGGGCGCAGTCAGGCCTCTATCTGAGGGCAGTATAATGTAGAGGATGAGACGCTGAGCTCGGCGATATATTGTTTTCTATGATTTGATACAGCGTTTCCATTAACTACTGCCAGGACTCCGAGAATGCCTGTGAGTCCCGCTTCCCCCGCCCACAAGGAGTGATTGAGAGCTTTTCATCAGTTTGTATTCAGGGAGAGCTGACAATCACTCCTTGTGGGCGGGGGAAGTGGGACTCACAGGCATTATGGGAGCGCCAGCCGCAGCGGAAGAGCGTGCGGCCAGGCCGCTTCAAAAACCGCAGCTATTTGCCGTGGAATTTGAAGCAGCGCTTTTCACGGTGGAAATCTCGCGTTTTTTTGCTGTGGCCAAACCGTGAGATTTCCGCCGGGATTCCGGCATGTGTGAACCCAGCCTTAGAGTGTGTTGATACTCTTAGACTATCGATGAACTATATCTGCTCTCTGATTGGCCAGGGATGATGCTCATGTGATCAGCACTGGCCAATCGGAGAGCAATGCGCCTTAGGCATGTGGCGGCCAAATTGAACAGCTCAAAACAAGACCTGGAACCTACAGATCAGAGGGACTGCAGAGAATAATAATCTTTATTTGTATAGTGCCAACTTATTCCGCAGTTTACCCCCCCCCCCCCCCTTCCTTTGGTACTGGGACAGAATGTTGCCGCCGATACACGGCCCAATATTGCTCTCGTCAACATGAGATTTCCCCCCCCCCCCCTTCCTTCCCCGCGGATGTGAGGTGATTTTATATCAAAACCGTCTTGCATCACTTTGGGAAAGTAGCGATCCTCTGCCATGGCTGACAGCTGCGGCGGAGGATTGCGCAGTCTCTCCCATTGCTTTCAATGGGGAGACCTCACATCGCACCGCGAAAAAAATACATCACGTGTATGACGTCTTTTAAAATAATGGTGTTCGTGTCCATGCGAGATTTGTGCGTCTCGTAATGCACAAATATCGCACGATTTTGTCAGCCATGTGAAAATGGGCTTAAGAAAAAATGTGAGAAAATACAGATAAAAAAGAAAGTGGGGCGCGGAGTAAACCCAATGATGTCAAGGGCCTTAGACCCCGCCAAATAGCCAGGACTCAGAAGCCTCAAAAAGGGCTGCGAAGGCTAAAAACTCGGCTCTGCAAGGAAACTCACAAGACAGAAGGATAAAATATCCAACTTCTCTTTTATCAAATACATTAAAAGCGAGCCGATGTGGGTAACGGGGCGAACGGTTATTAGGGGAGAGCCGGCAAAAACAGGGCAACGGCCAAAACAGTGCAAGATCTCCTTCACATCCAGAACTCACAGTGAGATGAGATGGGCTTAATATGGATGAAAACCAGACGATTCGTAGCAAAATACCGCAAGTGTATCCATGTTGCACATCTGTATTTGACCGATATTGTAATACTCCAGTGTGAAGGACCCTGGCGGCGGCCTCCACACGGGCAGGAGACGCGGCGGAGGCTCAGCGGCGATTACCATAGTCGTCGAGTGAACGACGTTTGACAAATCCACTTAACGCATCGTGGGGGTTTTCTGCTGCAGAAAAGCATTAAATTTGGAGAAATCCCAGGGTGTCTCTTCATGCTGCAGATCTCCACACAGGTCATTGGGTAACATAAACTCCGCACCAAAGTCTGCAAAGAGATTTTTGTTGCAGATTTTAAAGTGTTTTCGCTGTGGAAACGCACTGAATCTGCTTGGAAATCTGCGTTTGCTAATGTTTGAAAATAAGGTTTGCCAGCGTGCCGGAACGTCCACATCCCAAAAACGGAACATGTTCAACGGTGGGAAATCCACAGATAAAGGGGCGAGTACATATCAGAAGATGCAGCAAAATCTGCAGCAAAATCTGCAACGCTTCTTAACTCCGACCGTCTGCCGGAGCGCAATAGACATGCCGCAGCTCCGACATGGGGTGTGAAGGCAGCCAAAGGGATGTTATGTCTACACGGCTCCGCTCATCACGGAACGCCTCACATGGGGGTAGTAGTAACCCAACTCTTCAGCACCCAGCTTTCTCAGGCTTCCCATTGGCTCTAGTGCCTTATACTTTCTTGTGCGGAGGAAGGCCTCCCGCAGCAATGTCCCCGTAGACGCAGATGACGAGCATTACGAAATAGTAGGTCGAAGAAGATGCGGTTTTCTTCTGTAGGGAGCATCGTGGCCTAATGTGGCGCAGTATGCGTTGGGGACGGCTCTGTACTTTACTCAGTAGCACGCCTAACCAAGGCCGTAAGACAACCGCGCCTCAGGAATTCACAATGTCAGAACGGATTTGGAGAGGAAACCAGAGAGATTCTTTTGTCATCTCCAGGCTAAAAAAGAAAAGAATCCCATCTTGTGAGGATTTGCAGTTGGGAATGGAAGCCTGGCACCCAGAGCCGTCCACGACGTAAACTCTTGGCGTGCGCTCCAGCCCAGATTCCCTTGCCCTGCGCCAGATTGTAACGTGACATCTCCAACATTTGAATGGCAGATGAGACAAGCGAGCCCCCGCCACAGACGGAGCTGTGTTTAGTCACTTGGCCTAGGATTCCTCGCTCCTGTCTGCACTTGTGACTAAGGTACGGAGTTTATGGCGTTAATGACGGTTTAATGCAGGACAAATATGGCGCCCCCCCCCCCCTTGTTGGGGGTAGAAGTTTCGCTGTCACTGGGAAGAGATGCTGAGAGTTGTGCGTTGCGCTCCTGCCAAGATCTCTAGGAGGAATTTCGGCTTAAAAGCATTTCCTTGTATTGTTCTGGCTGCAGAAGGACCTCAGACTGCAGAGCAGATGGATGTTCTCCTGCTCCGTCTCCCTCCCTTATGTGCAAGGGGGAGGAAAGAAGAGGGGAAGGGGGGTGCTGGAACTTAAGCAGGCTGTCAAAGGCAGGTCTGCGCCCCCACCTTCTTTACACGCTGTTAGTCGGGGTCATGAGAATACAACCAGGCTATATAGACGTGAGGCAGACAAGGTGCTCCAGAGCAAGAGCATAAACCCGTGCTGGGGTGGGGTGGGGTGGGGTGGGGGGCATTTTAAAGGATACATTGTCTCCATCCAAGTCACAGAATAACATTGTATCAACTCTTGCTGAACCGTTTGACTTCACCTCGGCTCCTGGCATTCACACCGCCAATTTTCACACGCAATGTGATACATGAAGGATTTTTCTCTCGCAGTGCGCTTTGTGTTTTCGGCGATTTTGCCAATTATTTTCTATGGGAGCACGAAAAAAAATAACATGGCGCTTGCATGTAGATGTGATCTTCATGTGAGTGCGGTGTGAATTTTTATTTTTCCTATTGAAACAACACGCGACTTTCACACACGTGATAATTACATGTTCGGCAATGCGATATATTTTTCTCGCAAAACGCATCGCAGTTGCTCAGAAAGTTGCAGGACTACAAGCGCAATATCGCTGAAAGTTTCCCAGAGCAGTATCGCGGTGGTCCGTGTAGATACAGCCTAAGGGGATGGTCACGTGGCAAAACCTGCAGTGGAATTTTCTGACACGGAAATGAGCGACATCTTTTTCACGCAGACAGGGCAAAATCGGGGTGCGGATCCGCGCCAAAACCACAGCAGAAAGTTAGATTGTTGCCCAGTTTTTGAGGCAAAATTCACCGTTGAAAATGGTGCCCACCGTGTGAACGTACCTTAAGAGTTGGAGAAATATCGCGTCACCCTCACATGTTGATGCAATATGCAAATAAGCGCAAAGCCATTTTTAAAATTTTTGCTATTGAAACAACATGCAGTCTTCATGTTCGTGAACAACGCATTTAGAAGAGATGCAATGCAATACGATTTTCTTGCAAATCGCATCACACTCGCAGCAACAATCGCTGTATTGCAAGTGTAATATCTGTCCGAAAAAACCAATCCAACCAATTTTGCGCTGAATCCAGCCATACAGATATTTGGTTGCTGTGCTTTCTAGAATTCAGACTTGGACCCCATTAACCAGACTGTGCACTTACCATAAATCAGTCCCTATATGGTCTATATAGAGGGGTGCCCCAGTTCAGGGTGGCTCTCCTCCCCCTGGGGCAGTGAACCTGCACATGGCTCCTCATCTCCACCTCTGTACTATCCAATGATTTTCCAGACTATGATGGTAGAGGGGGGCCGGGGTCCCTCATCATGAACCTCTCTGCTTCCTCTATTCCATCCATATGCCCTAACAGTAGGGGTAGTGGCATGTAGCGCTGGGTCCTCTTACTACAAGCCAAGGCTGTATTTCCCTACAGGTTGTCCTGGTCATTATACAGTGCTGGACTGCAGTGCCTAGGGCCCACCAGTTACATTCATTCTGGGGGCCCACTGTACAGTTAGGATGGGAAGATAGTGGCCGGCCTCCCAATGCTCTTAGATATTTCAACCCCCCTATGCAGCTTCTTAATAAACAGATAAACCAGCCACTTTATTATGTGAAAGTATGGACTAGCTGATACGCAGTCTATCTGTATATACTGCAGCGAGTGTGCTGTACCTTATGCTGTCAATGTGGGGTTGAAGGGATGGGGGGCGATTCGGGACCCACCGAGGGATTCACCTGTTCCCCTGTGGGCCAGTCCAAGCCTGTCATTCTATCATCGGCAGCTGCCATTTGTAGTCCATCGGCACATCGTAAGAGTGGCACACTATGTCTGTTTACTAGGGTAACAGCCTGGGGCGTGTCGTTGCAGCGTGCGTACAATGCCTGATGACATCACAGTTTTATTATGACATCCTTCCTATAAATCCGGATGCTGTTCGTATGCCTCTTCAGGGAGAAACGATCCATGAACTCCGGATCCGAGTCCGCTCCATACTCAGCAGCCATCAGCTGTTTCTGATCGTGGACAGTCGCTGGTAACTGACCAGAGTTAGCTGTTTAAGTGCCGAGGTCAAAGCTGACTGCATGTCTAAGCAGTCAATGGGAGAGGTACCCAATTGGCGCCCCCCACAATGCGATTGGAGGGTACTGATAAGCTAGTCAAAACTTCCAGAGCTGCCATTCATAGATGCCTATCAAGCCCTGACGCTGGCACGCTCCCCTGTGGGTTCTAAATAAAAGTGTAAAAAAGGATTTAATAAAGTTTTTATAACCGTTAAAAAATATATAAAAATTAAAATAAAACCTTTTCCCATTTTTATCCTATAAATAAAACTAAACAATCAAACCTTTACATATTTGGTATCGTGTATGTAACAGTCCGAACTATGAAAGTATCACAACACTTATCCTGCACTGGGCAGGCCATAAAAAATACAGAAGGGAAAAATACCAGAATTACGTTTTTGTTTTTCTAAATGCCGGCTCTCCAAAAATTTGAATAAAAAGTAATCAAAACAGGAGTCCCTACACGCCCCCCCCCAACTGAGAGAGAAATCCAAAAATTACCAGAATACGGCAAAAATTTTACTTCCTTTTTAAAAATAGAAGATTCTAAAACTCTCTAAATGTGTCACGGCCGTTATCGTACCGACCAACAGAACGAGGCGCACGTCATCTGCACTGCATGTGGACCATGAAAAAACAAACCTGCCAAAAATGGCGTAATTGCATTTTTTTGGCTTTTCTCCCCACATAATTTTTTTTACATTTTTTGTACATTATACAGTGCTCAGCGTGGCCTACAAACACCACGCCCTCATATGGATATGTCAATGGAAGAATTAAAACATTACGGCACTCGGAAGGCGGGGACAAAGAAACGAAAATAAAAAGTGCTAAATCTCTGGTACTGAAAGGGTTACGGTGGCGGCTGGACCAGATACGGAGCGCTTCAGTACTATACAGGGTGTGTGAAAGGTGATGGTGGTGGGTCACAGGAAGAATAAAGAAGGCTACCCAAATGGGGCAGGCCCGGGTGCCATGACAGAGTGGTTCTCACACCACACCTGCCAGCCCTGCCCCCCTCGCTCTGAATCCTTAACACAAGTTCAAGAAACTAAAGGCAGCCTCGAATGCACCCCCCTTCCTCTACTCCTCCCTTCTCGCAACACCCTGATCCAAGACCATTCTTCCCTGCCTCTCCGAGCCTTTATTTCAGGTCGCCTCAGCCTATTCATGGTCTGTACAGCCGAGTCCTTCTCTTGTTGCGAGGGCCTCATGCAGCAGCTGCTATGGTAATGAGTGCCCCGCAGAAAAGGCCCCCTCGCTTTTCCAAATGCACAATAAATCCAGCGGGCCTGGGCAGTCACAAAGGAGGCATCTCACCCTAACACTGCCTGCCTTTCACATTCAAATGCATTAACCAGCGGGTAGAATAGGTTTGGACTGTATAAAATAGATGCATAAGGAGACTCCCCCACCCCCCCTCCGTCCCCCAATTTCCAGACACAGCCCAGAATTCAGCGCTCCCCCTCCTTGCGCACACACATACTCGCAGATTGTTGTGTCTGCTGTGGAATTTGTGAATGCAATATGTGAGTGCAGGTCCCCAGGCCCCATACGCCAAGCCGTGCTATACGTATACATATACAGACCGTGCAGGAGCCACCCTGTACAGATGCAGACCCTCGAATTCCTTGCAGCCTTGTTTGCTAATATTTGCAGAAGATTCCTACATAGGTTCTTGCCAGTAACAGATACTGACAGCCTGGGCTGGACCTCTTCTCTCCACAAGGCCCCATAGCATGGTGCTAGGGGTCCGCAAGCCTTTATGCTGCCTGAGGCGAAGTCTGGAATGGGTGACCCCCTGCTTAAAAACCCCACTCATTCTACAGGCATTGACAGGGCCAATACACAACATACCCAACACACATATGTAGGCCATTGAGACTTGTCTGAAGCAGTAGACTAATAGTGCCCCAAAAGTAAGTGTCCACCCTAGTGTCCCCAATCACTAGGCAACGCGAATTTTGTGTCTAAGAAAAGTTTATTTGTTCCCGTTAGCTTATTGCAAAATATATTGGAAAATAACTTTAATTTAGAAAAAAGAACTATGGCGATCACTATTGCTACTATGGCTACTAAACGGTGACACTATTACAACTAGGGCCACTACAGGGTGTAACTATTACTACTGAGGTCACTATCTGGGACACTTTTACCACTGGTGCCTATTAACAAGTAACACAATTACTTCTGGGGCTACTAACGGGGGCCACTATTACTACTGGGGCTACCAACGGGGGCCACTATTACTACTGGGGCTACCAACAGGGGCCACTATTACTACTGGGGCTACTAATGGGGGCCACTATTACTGCTGGGGCTACTAACAGGGGCCACTATTACTGCTGGGGCCACTATAGGGGACACTCTTACTACTGGAGCTACTAACGGGGACACTAATACTATTAGTGCCACTATGGTGGGGTCACTTACTACTGGGGCCACTTTTACTACTTGGACCACTAAGGGGGTTATTATTACTACTGGGGCCACTAATGGGGGTTACTATTACTACTGGAGTCATTAAAGCAACTATAGTAACAAAAATAATGTGATTTTCGTGTCTAAGAAAAGTTTATTTGTCCCTGTCAGCTTATTGTAAAATATAATGGAAAATAATTTTCATTTCGAAAAAAGTTTGCTTTTGTGTTCAGGACATCGCTAATTAAAAATATATGATTTTGAATGTTTCAAGGACAAAGACCGGGAGAAAAGAAATTACAATCATGAGCCAAAGTCATGATACAATACAGAGTATGTCCATACAGGTCAGAATTAATGAAAATGTCTGGTTCTTTTCGATGGACAATCCTGTACTTGGCCACTTTCACGGACGAGCCCCCAGATGAAGTCGCCCATCATATTCTCATTGTATTGTCCCTGATAGCAACGCTCAAACTGATGAATATCTTGGAGGAACCTTTCTCCTTGTTCCTCGGAGTATGCTCCCATGTTCTGCTTGGATTTATGTAGATGAGACTCCAGGATATGAACTTGCACGCTGTCATGAAGCAACAAAAAGTAACAGCATTCTATTAGCATACAAAATAATGACTGCACATGTATAATCATGAACCTGCACTGTAATATAATCCTAGCCAGCAATGTGACAATCAAAGTTTTGGCGCAATAACTGTTAATAACTAGAGATGAGCGAGCACCAAGAAGCTCGGGTGCTCGTTATTCGAGTCGAGCGTTTCGTAATATTCGAGAGCTCTATTCGAGTAATGAACCCCATTGAAGTCAATGGGAGACCTGAGCATTTTTGCAATGGAACCGCCGGGTGCCGAGCTTTTTTCTCTCTCTCTCAGCCAGCCACATACTGCTGTGGAAATGCGCACGCTGGCACGTCACAGCGGGGAGGGGTCGAACACGGCGTGGTACTCGCTCAAGTAATGAGCACCATCGAGTATGCTAATACTCGGACGAGCATATTCGCTCATCTCTATTGATAACCATTTGTTTGTTATCCAAATAATGTGAAAACTGATTTCCGGACACGGATCCTTTCCATGCCGAGGAAGATGACAGAAGGCCAAACTACCCAAACCAGAAGGATGTTAAAGGGGTCGTCCCGTGCCGAAACGGGGTTTTTTTTTTTCAACACCCCCCCCCCCCCGTTCGGCGCGAGACAACCCCGATGCAGGGGTTAAAAAAGAACACCGCACAGCGCTTACCTGAATCCCCGCGCTCCGGTGACTTCTTACTTACCTGCTGAAGATGGCCGCCGGGATCTTCTCCCTCTGTGGACCGCAGGGCTTCTGTGCGGTCCATTGCCGATTCCAGCCTCCTGATTGGCTGGAATCGGCACGTGACAGGGCGGAGCTACACGGAGCCGGCATCCTGCACGAGCGGCCCCATTGAGAAAAGAAGAAGACCCGGACTGCGCAAGCGCGTCTAATTTGGCCATTAGACGCCGAAAATTACACGGACTCCATGGAAACGAGGACGCTAGCAACGGAGCAGGTAAGTGAAAAACTTCTTATAACTTCTGTATGGCTCATAATTAATGCACAATGTACATTACAAAGTGCATTAATATGGCCATACAGAAGTGTATAGACCCACTTGCTGCCGCGGGACAACCCCTTTAATGATTTGGTAAGAGATCTTAGTCATATAAAAACTAAAGCAGAAATTCTGACACCAGGCTGAAACAGTGGAACTTTCCGGATGATAGCGTGCAAGTTACAAGTCAAAGCAAACGTCATCAAATGTTTTCTACCTTCTTCACCCTTCATGATGGACTCTGTTACTGCCATGATGTGACAGGTCTATTCTGTGAAATTGGGACACCTTGTAACACACAGGATTGGCGCATTTTCATCGACAGTTCTTCCAAGAGACTGAAAGCAGTTTTTCTCCACGATGGAAATCAACTTCCATCCATTCCAGTGGCTCACGCTGCACATGTCAAGGAGGAGTACCATAGGGTCAAATTCCTGTTGCAAGTTCTGAAGTACGATCAGTATGGTTGGGAGGTAATTGGAGACTTCAAGATGCCTGCTTTCCTAATGGGTCTTCAAGGTGGTTTCACAAAGTTTTCTTGCTTCCTTTGTCTTTGGGATAGCAGAGTCAAAACTGAACACTACCATCGATGAGACTGGCCTGAATGTATTGACTTCACTGTTGGACGAAGCAACGTCAAGTGGGGACCCCTAGTAGATACTAAGATGATTATGATGCCACCTCTTCACATAAAACTCGGGCTTATGAAACAGCTCGTCACAGCTCTAGATAAAGAATCTACAGCGATGAAACAACTACTAAACTTCTTCCCGAAGCTGACTGAGGCCAAGGTAAAAGCCAGCATCTTTGTGGGACCACAAATCAAGAAATCAACAAATCACAAAGTAGACAGCTATGTGGAGTTGGTGGAAACGATGGTGAAGAAATACCAGGCTATGGGCTGCAGGATGTCGCTCACGGTTCATATCCTGGATTCTCATCTACATACATTCAAGCAGAACATGGGAGCATACTCTGAGGAACAAGGGGAAAGATTCCACCAAGATATTCATCAGTTTGAGCATCGCCATTAAGGACAATACAATCAGAATATGATGGGCGACTACATCTGGGGGCTCGTCCGTGAAAGTGACATTTTCATTAATTTTGAACTGTATGGACATACTCTGTATTGTATCATGATTTTGGCTCATGATTGTAAATAATGTCTTTTCTCCCGGTCTTTGTCCTTGAAACATTCAAAATTCAAAATCATATATTTTTTATTATCGATGTCCTGAAAACAAGAGCAAACTTTTTTCGAAATGAAAGTTATTTTCCATTATATTTTACAATAAGCTAACAGGGACAAACGGAACTTTTCTTAGACACGAAAATCACTCAGTTTTTTTGTTGCCATAATGTTACTATAGTTGCCCTAATGACTCGAGTAGGAATAGTGACCCCCATTAGTGGCCCCAGTAGTAATAGTAACTCCCATAGTGCTCAGAGTTGTAAAAGTGGCCCCAGTATTAAGTGACCCTGCCATAGTGGCACTAATAATATTAGTGTCCCCTGTTAGTAGCCCCAGTAGTAATAGTGACACCCTGTAGTGGCCCCCATTAGTAGCCCCAGAAGTAATTGTGTCACTTGTTAGTAGGCACTAGTGGTAAAACTGTCCCCCATAGTGGCCCCAGTAGTAAAAGTGTCCCCAATAGTAGCCAAAGTAGTAATAGTGCCTCCCCATAGTGGCACCAGTAGTACTAGTGGCCCCTTTTAGTAGCCCCAGAAGTAATTGTGTCACTTGCTAGTAGGCACCAGTGGTAAAAGTGGCCCCAGTAGTAATAGTGTTTCCCATTAGTAGCCCTAAGAATAATAGCATTTCCTGTTAGTAGCCCCAGTAGTAATAGTGTCACCCATTAGTAGTCCCAGTAGTAATGGTGACTCCCCATAGTAGCCCTAGTAGTAATAGTGTCCTCCATAGTTACTGCAGTAGTAAATGAGACCCCCACATAGTGGCCCCAGTTGTAAAAGTATCACCGTGTTGTAGCCATAGTAGCAATAGTGATCGCCATTGTAGCCCTAGTAAAAATATTGATCCCTATAGAGGTACTAGTAGTATTAGTGTCTCCCGTTAGTAAACCTCATAGTAATAGTGATCCATATAGGGGCCCTAGTATTAATAGTGTCCCACCTAAAATGCTCTAGTAGTAGTGACCCCCATTGTAGCCCCATTAGTAATAGTGTCCCCTGTTAGTAGTCCCAGTAGTAACAGTGTCTTTCACAAGGGCCCCAGTAGCAATATAAGTAATATTGATCACCATAGGAGCCACAGTAGTAATAGTGACCCCCATAAGGGTGCTGGTAGTAATAATGTCCTCCGTTAATAGTCCCAATAGTAATTTTTACCCATAATAGTCGCAGTAATCATAGTGACCCCCCATAGTGGCCCCAGTAGTAATAGTGACCCCCTATAGCTATCCCAGTAATTATATTGAACCTATAGTGGCCTCAGTTGTAATAGTGTCACCTGTTAGTAGCCCTAGTAGTTATAGCGATTGTCATAGTAGTAATAGTGACCCCCATAGGGTTGCTTGTAGTAATAATGTCCCCTGTTAGTAGACCTAGTAGTAATAGTGTCCCCCATAGTGGCTCCAGAAGTAATAGTGACGCCCACATTGTGGCACAGGTAGTATTACTCTTTGCTATTTGTAGTCCCAGTAGTAATAGTGTCTCCCCATAGTAGCCCTAGTAGTAATAGTGTCCCCCATAGTAGCCGCAGTAGTAAATGTAACCCCCATAGTGGCCCTAGTTGTAATAGTGTCACCGTTTAGTAGCCAAAGTAGCAATAATGATCGCCATAGTAGCCCCAGTAATAATAATGACCCCCAGAGTGGCCCTAGTAGTAATAGTGTTCCCCATAGTAGCTCCAGTAGTAATGGTGACCCCCCATAGCGGTCCCAATAGTAATAGTGCCATCTGTTAGTAATCCCAGTAGTAATAGTGTCGACCACAGAGGCTCCACTATCAAGTGTCCCCCGTTAGTAGCCCCAGTAGTAATAGTGACCCCCCTTGGTGGCCCCAGTAGTAACAGTATTCCTTGTTAGTAGTCCCAGTAGTAATAGTATCCTCCACAAAGGCCCCAGCAGCAATAGTGTCCGCCTATAGTTACCCCAGTAGTAAGTGTACCCCATTAGTAGTCCTATTAGTAATAGTGTCCTCCACAGAGGCCCCAGTAGCAATAGCTTCCCCCGTTAGTAGCCCCAGTAGTAATAGTGACCCCCAAAGTGCCCCCAGTAGTAAGTGTTCCCTATTAATAGTCCTAGTAGCAATAGTGTGCCCTGTTTGTAGCTCCAGTAGTAATAGTGGCTCTAGTAGTAATAGTGTCCCTCATTAGTAGACCTAGTAGTAATAGTGCCCTCCACAGTGGCCCCAGTAGCAATAGTGTGCCCCATTAGTAGCCCCAGTAGTAATAGTGTTCTCTTTTAGTCGTCCCAGTAGTAATAGTGACCCCAATAGTAATAGTTATCTCCCCATAATGGCACTAGTATTATTTGTGTCCCCTGTTAGTAGCCCCCATAGTCATATTGTTAGCGGTTAGTAGTCCCAGTAGTAAAAGTGTCCCCCATTGTGACCCCAATAGTAATAGTGTTTCCCGTTAGTAGCCCCAGTAGTGATGGTGACCCCCATAGGGGCCATAGTAGTAATAGTGGCCCCAAGAAGTAATAATGTCCCCCATAGTAGCTATGGTAGGAATAATGACCCCAGTAGTAATACTGTGACACATTGTAGCCCTAGTAGTAATAGTGACCCACATATCGGTCCTAGTAGTAATAGTGTCTCCCATAGTAGCTCCAGTAGTAATAGTGACCACTAAAGTGCCCCAGTAGTAACAGTATTCCTTGTTAGTAGCCCCAGTAGTAATAGTGACTCCAATTGTATTAGTGAGCTCCCCCTAGTGGCACTAGTATTATTAGTGTCTCCAGTTAGTAGCCTCTGTAGTAATATCAGCTATTAGTGACCCCAGTAGTAATAGTGTCTCCCGTTAGTAGCACCAGTAGTAATGGTGACCCCTTAGGGGCCCTAGTGTTAATAGTGGCCCCAGAAGTAATAGTGTTGGCCATAGAGGCTCTAGTAGTGATAGTGACCCCCGCATAGTGCCCCCAGTAGTAAGTGTCCCCTATGGCGGTCCCAGTAGTTATAGTGATCTCCATAGTGGCCCCAGTTGTAATAGTGGCCCCCATAGTAGACCCAGTAGTAATTGTGACTCCCGTAGTGGCTCCAGTAGTAATAATGTCACCTGTTGGTAGCCCTAGTAGTAATAGTGATCGTCATAGTAGTCCAAATAGTAATAGTGACCCCCATAGGAATGCCAGTAGTAATAATGTCCCCCGTTAGTAGCTCCAGTAATTATAGTGGCCCCAGTAAAAATAGTGACCACCATAGTGGCTCCAGTAGTAATAGTGTTTACAGTTAGTAGTCTCAGTAGTAATAGTCGCACTAGTAGTAATAATGACCCCCCATAGTAGCACTAGTAGTATTAGTGTCTGCTGTTAGTAGCCATAGCCGTAATAGTGACCCCCCATAGTGTCCCTAATAGTAATAGTGTTCCCCATAGTAGCTCCAGTAGTAATGGTGACCCCCATAGCGGCTCCGTAGTAATAGTGCCCCCTTTTAATAGTCCCAGTAGTAATGGTATCCTCCACAGGGTCCCAGTAGCAATAGTGTCCCCTGTTAGTAGCCCTAGTAGTATTAGTGACCCCAGTAGTAATTGTCTAACAAATGATAATGTGGCAGCATCTTAATAGGATATAATTACTACTGGGACTACTAACAGGGAACACTAGTACTACTGGGGCCACTATGGGAGTCACTATTACTACTGGGGCCACAATGGGAGTCACTATTACTACGGGGGCTCCTATGGGTGACACAATTACTACTGGGTAGTCCTGTAGAAACAAAGAGTCACCAGCAGCACAGATAGGATCCCAATCTGTGTAGGACTTGACGGGATGCAGCAGCCACAGGAACTTGCACCAAATCCCAACAAAGATCCAACAAAAGTTAAAGTGGCAGCAGCAATCTGTGCACTAAGTAGAGATTCATTTTATTCTCCCATAATTGGAGATGTTTGTCCAGTTGCAGGTCACCTTACAGGTGACAATTATTTTTTGGCTGTTTAAAAATAGATATCAGCCGGGCGCCAACCTGCAGAGTGCTGTGCGGTGGAAGTCTCAGGTCGCCTCATGGTAGGGGCCCCTGCATGGTACATAGGCCTGACATTGGGACATCAGCCTGTAATGTACAGTGGAAGTCTCAGGTCGCCTCATGGTAGGGGCCCCTGCATGGTACATAAGCCTGACATTGGGATACCAGCCTGTAATGTACAGTGGAAGTCTCAGGTCGCCTCATGGTAGGGGCCCCTGCATGGTACATAGGCCTGACATTGGGACATCAGCCTGTAATGTACAGTGGAAGTCTCAGGTCGCCTCATGGTAGGGGCCCCTGCATGGTACATAAGCCTGACATTGGGATACCAGCCTGTAATGTACAGTGGAAGTCTCAGGTCGCCTCATGGTAGGGGCCCCTGCATGGTACATAAGCCTGACATTGGGACATCAGCCTGTAATGTACAGTGGATACTCCGATGCTAGTTCCCAGCAGGAGTGCAGATGCACTGGACTTGATCATTTACTCATGCATTGCACCTCCATTCTCTAGGCTGGCACCGGTGATGTGAACGCGTTCTTTAATAACAGATTTTCGTTAAGTGTCACTCTGAGTGAAATGGGAAATACATTTTTTGTCTGTAATTAGGTCTTTTCATCCTCAGCAATAAGTAATCTTTCCCTTAGTTCCCCATTTTGGCGCAGCAATCAGGTAGCAGCCTGCACTGGAGACATGAGTGCCATGATTATGCACTGCCCAGCAGAGGGAGCACTTGCTTTGCAGAGTCATGGGCAGATCACAGAGATGGTGGTAGAAGCTTCACATCTTCCGTATTTGCATACATTTTCCAGAGGAGCATGCATGGCTTTATAAGTCTCCTCAGTCACCCCCTGGCCACTCTTAAGGAGAGATGATATGCCTCTTGCAATGCAGGACTCATGCTATTTAAGACTTCAGAAGGAGCTCATGCCGTTCTCCATGTAGTACCGTATGTCTGTAAGAGAGTTTATACATCATTGAAAATCTGCTTTTGTATAAATATAATGTGCATGAATCACTATATGTAAAGACAGAGAAACCTCACCAACACACCTGAGACGCTCTCCCTATCCAGACCAGATTGTATGTGCCAGGTTATAGATTCACTACACATTATGTATACTTCAAAAACCATCAATATTCTGCTGAGTTACATCCTGTATTATACTCCAGAGCTGCACTCACTATTCTGCTGGTGGAGTCACTGTGTACATACATTACTTTTCCTGTACTGATCCTGAGTAACATCCTGTATTATCCTCCAGAGCTGCACTCACTATTCTGCTGGTGGAGTCACTGTGTACATACATTACTTTTCCTGTACTGATCCTGAGTAACATCCTGTATTATCCTCCAGAGCTGCACTCACTATTCTGCTGGTGGAGTCACTCTGTACATACATTACTTATCCTGTACTGCTCCTGAGTTACATCCTGTATTATACTCCAGAGCTGCACTCACTATTCTGCTGCTGGAGTCACTGTGTACATACATTACTTATCCTGTACTGCTCCTGAGTTTCAGCCTGTATTATACTCCAGAGCTGCACTCACTATTCTGCTGGTGGAGTCACTCTGTACATACATTACTTATCCTGTACTGCTCCTGAGTTACATCCTGTATTATACTCCAGAGCTGCACTCAGTATTCTGCTGCTGGAGTCACTGTGTACATACATTACTTATCCTGTACTGCTGCTGAGTTACATCCTGTATTATACTCCAGAGCTGCACTCACTATTCTGCTGGGGGAGTCACTGTGTACATACATTACTTATCCTGTACTGATCCTGAGTTACATGCTGTATTATACTCCAGAGCTGCACTCACTATTCTGCTGGTGGAGTCACTGTGTACATACATTACTTATCCTGTACTGCTCCTGAGTTACATCCTGTATTATACTCCAGAGCTGCACTCACTAGTCTGCAGGCGTCTGAGTTGAAATGTCCCAGCATTTTCTGCTTGTTAAGTGTCTGCGCAGAGCTTGCTGAGGTGATTTGCATTATGGGAAATGTCATTTGAACAGCAGTCTTTGTACTGTAATCTATTTCCGTTCTTTAAATCCCAGAATCCCCCCATGAATATGCAGTATTACACCTACAAGGTCCCTAGGATGCGCAAAACTATCCCCGTGATGCACGATTATTGGTGGTAATTCCCACATATACCGTTAGCCCCGCTACCCTCCCGTTAGCCCCGCTACCCTCCCGTTAGCCCCGCTACCCTCCCGTTAGCCCCGCTACCCTCCTGTTAGCCCCGCTACCCTCACGTGGTCTCATCCTGCGGCTCGTGTGCTTTTTTTTATACCTGTAAAATAAAAATATTTTTGTATTTGCTTTTTGCACTAATTACTGGGCAGCGTGCCACATCCACTGACCAGTCCTATTATTAGCCCCGTCTAGTAGCGTTGGGCTCTTCTGGCCTCCAGCAGTTCATCGGGTTGTAGATTCCACTCGGTGCTCAAATCGTTCTGCAGGAATATCGGCCCCTGCGGACAGGAAGCTGCTTGTGGTGGCTGCAGATTAGATGGCGGTGCTGACATGTTCTGACCGGCTGACAGGAAGGGGTCAGCGATTCATGCTGCTTGTGCCAAATTCTGACCTCCCATCAACAGAAATCTGCTTCCATCTGACCAGGAGATGTTTCTCCGCTGCTCAGTGATACAAGTTTTGCGCTCTTTCGCCCGCTGGAGTCTTTCTTTTTCTCTTAGACACAATGGCGCTGGAACTGGTCGCCCGCTGTTATACCATCCGTGTGGAGGAACGGCGAGTTGTGCGTTCGGACACGTTAGTTGGAGCTCCAGCGTTGTATTCAGCTGACTGTGCAGCCTGTTGGTCAGAACGATTCCTGACATCCTCCTCCGACCCCTTTCAGTGACGAGTTGTTTTCCTCTACAGGATCCCCTTTTGCTAGATCTGTTCTTCGATCGCGCCATTCTCAGTATACTCTCCACACCATTACAAGAGTAAACCCCCCGTGGTTGGCAGTGAGACCCCGGCTAGTCTAGCACCGATGACCGGCCTCGCTGGAAGTCGCTCCGATCGCTGGATCTTCCATCTAATGTGGATTCACACTGAAACTGATCCACAGAAAACTTGTCATATGATTTTATGCTCCGGGGTCACGGGGAAAATGTCCATACAGGGCAGCGCCAATCATGAGAGGGACGGTGTTTCTGGTAAAAGACTGGGGGCTCTATTAAAGGGGCATGGAGTCTAATAAAGGGACAGAGGCTCTAATAAAGGTTATAGCCCGTGTATTCTGTACCATCCTTTATTTATAATGTTATTAGTCCTTTGGAATGTTTGTGTCTCTTTGATTACTAACGCTGTATTGTCGGATGCATTTGATAGTGGTGATTTGCCTATTGGGAACTTTTTAAGTAGTAGCTACACTGTCTGCCTGCAGGTCAGGAAGGAGATCAGTGCTGCAGTGTAAAGAACAGCTGCTCAGGTAAACCAGGGATAAGACACCAAGATCCCAGGGGATAATCTCAGCAGCTTTATATGCAGCCCTTCCCATAGATGTTAGTTCAGAGCATGGAGGTAATCTCACTTCATAAAGGCAGGAGATTCAGGGACCCCGATGTTACTGGATACAATCACGTTGGGATCGCCCAACATTTCTACCAGCAGAGTGTGAAGAAGGCTCGTCCAGTTATAGGGACTCATGTCATGTGCAGCAGATGACAAGGTGTCCCCCCCCCCCCTCCTACTGGCTTCTTAAAGCGACAAACCTTTTTTTCACTCCTGGTAGGGAAGAGGTTAAAGGCCCGGCCCTTCTGCACAGTTCAGTCCTCTCCCCCTTTTTACCAACTTTTCAAAGGCTTCATTCACCTTGTGCAGCCACACAGAAAATGCAGGGACGGATTGATGCCTGTATAGAGTAGGCCCAGCTTGGATGGAGGAAGGGGGGGGGGGGCATTTGATGTTATAATCACCCCTCCCCCCATACCCAATAGCCTTTTTTTCCAGAATGCTTTGTAACTTCAGATAAAGAGCTGAGATTTGGAGCATAGACATTGTAGCTAAGGACCCACTATTGGAGTTGGGTAACCAGAGAATGCAATTGTACGCGGTTGTAATTTTCCAGTTAATGACCAATTCGCAGAGCTGGGATCTATTATAGCTATTTAGAGCTGCAGCCTAATGACAAGCAGGCTGAAGAGGATCTTGAAATGGGAAGCTTTCAATATTTAGACTAGGGAATTGCCTAACTAACAACTGCCAGTGACTGCTGTGGGCTCCCTGTGTTAGTTAATGTCTTAAATAGCTTGTTCCACTTCCATAGCTGTTTTACTGAGGTAAGCAGACAGCTCCATACATTGCACAGTGGCACAGGTTGGTACTGCAGGCTGAGTTTTATTGAAATAAATGGGACTCAGACTAAATGAATGGGACTCAGGCTGCAGTACTAACCCAGGCCACTGCACAGTGTACGGAGCTGTCCACTTCCTGCAATAAAAAAAAGCTATAGAGGTGGGACAACCCATCTATATATAAAGGCGAAAGTCCTCACTGACTGACTCACCACTAATTCTCTAACTTACCAATGTCGTACAAACTTGAAATTTGGCAAAATCATTCTTTAGGTCCTAAATAGGAAAAACTAAAGGGGTCGCAACTTGATTATTAGCTTTAAGCTCATCCTTAAATCTCTTTTGCCATCCACCATCATTCTTTCTTCCATTCTTGAGTTGAGAGTATAGTAATTGTTTGGGAGACAGTAATGGGGCATTCGCACAAAGTGGCCAGTCCAGCGAAATTGATGGTGAAGGATCATCGCTTCAGTGCTGGTGGTCTTTGCTTCTTCCAGATTGCTGACATTTGTCCGCCTGTCTTCCCAAGAGATTTGCAGGATTTTTTGGAGGCAGCGCTGATGGAATCAATCCAGATGTTGAAAGTGACACTTGTAGACGGTCCATGTTTCGCAGGCATATAAGAGGGTTGGGAGAACAATCGCTTTATGAACAAGCATCTTGGTGTCCCTACGGATGTCCTGGTCCTCAAACACTCTTTGCTTCATTGGAAAAAAAGCTTCACCCACAGAGCTGAGACGGGGTTGTATTTCGGCAGCTTTTGTGGAGAGGTGGCCGCCAAGGTAGCAGAAATGGTCAATATTTTCCAACATTACACCATTAAGCTATATTTCTGGCATTGCGGAAGGATTACTTGGTGCTGCTGGTGGAGCGCTTTGGTTTTCTCAATGTTCAGTGAGAGGCCAAGCCTTTTGTATGCTTCCGCAAAGATGTTTACAGTGGCTTATAGACCATCTTCTGAATGAGCACAGATTACGTTATCAGCAGTATATTGGAGTTCTGTAACACACACTGTTGTGACCTTGGTTTTGGCTTTTAGTCTGTTAAGGTGAAATAACTTACCACCTGTCTGATAGATGAGTTCCCCACCAGTGGGAAGCTTCCCTCCAACAAGGTGCACTATCATAGCTAGAACACAACCCTCTTAGACCCCTGACTCCACCATAAATGGGTTGCTTTTGGAGCCATTGCTGTCCAAGATCGTTGCCATCATGGAGGAGCTGCAGGATGTTCACGAATTTAATAGGGCATCCCATTGTTTTGGAGGACGGTCCAAAGAGCATTGCGGTTCACAGTGTTGAATGCCTTTGCGAGGTCAGTCAACGCCATGTACAGTGGTTGGTTTCGTTCCCTGCATTTTTCTTGGAGCGGTCGGGCCGTGAAGATCATATTCACTGTTCCTCCGGAAGGGCGGAAGCCATTCTGGGATTCCAGGAGGATGTCTTCTGCAATGGAGAGAAGACAGTTTGCAACGATTCTTGCAAGGATTTTCCCAGCAGAAGTTAGAATGGAGATACCTCGATACTTTCCACAGTCTGTGCTTTCACCCTTTTTGTAAAGGGTGATAATACTGGCATCCTTAAAAGTCTGCCGGGATTTTCTCGCTCGCCCACACTTTTGCCATCAGCTGGTGAAGTTGTTGTGTCAACTGAGCTCCACCCTGTTTAAAGATTTCAGCAGGGATGCCATCAGGTCCGCTGGTGTTGTTATTTTTTAATTGGCTGATGGCTTTGCTGAATTCCTCCATGCTAGGCAGTGCTGCAAGCTCCACTTGTTGCGGGATTTGCAAGGGAGCCTCTTTAGCCACATTAGGACTGCGGTTAAGGAGGTTATGTTAGTGCTCTTTCCAACGTAGTACAATTGATTTTTTGTCCTTGCTTGGTTCCATCTGATGAATGTATGGGGTGTATGTCATGATTTGTTGGGCCACAGATGACCTTCGTGGCTTTAAAGAAACCCCGTGCATCATGGGATATCTGCAAAATGTTGGATTTCTTGAGCCTTTTTTGTCCCTCACATGTTCTTGAGTTCTCTGGTCCTTCCTTGGACCTCAGCTTTTGCACTAGTGTAGATCCTTTTCTTAGTAACATGGTTGGTGTCTCTTGGCCATATTTGGAAGGCTTTCCTTGTCTTATTAATTAGTTGTTGGATCTCGTTATCATTTTCATCAAACCAGTCTTGATGTTTCTTAGTTTGGTATCCAATGATTTCTTCACAGTCTGCAATAAAGGTGATCTTCAGTTTATTCCAATGTTCCTCAACATTTTCATGGTATCCCATAGATAGCTGATGCTTGAGTGTTGTTTGGAGAAGGGTTAATTTAGAGGCCTCTCGAAGGGCTTGGGTGTTCATTCTACATCTTATCCTTCTTCCTTGGAGTCTGCGTTTGGTGGTGATCTTGATGGCCATCATAGATCGAATTAACCTGTGTTGTATCCAACAATCCTCAGCGCCTGTCATGGCTCTTGTGAGAAGTACATTGTGGCGGTCTCTGACACGTATAACTACATAGTGTAAGGCCCAATGTCCACAGATGGAAATTCGATTTGACCGTGTGAAAACTTGCGCAGTATTTAAATCGCGACATGCCCTATTTCTGTGCAGGCTTCGCAGAGGCTCGCACAGAAACATCACCTCTGACGCAGCGGCTCTGCTCTGCACATGCACGGCTCTGCGACAGCCAGCACACCGGAAAGCGGAGGGAGAAGATGCCGGACGGGTAAGTATGAGGTCAATGCCGGGGCACGGATCGCATCCCGTTGCAAGAATCTCGCAGCAGGATTCCGACCCGGCTGTGGGCATGAGGCCTAGGAGGTGCCAATGCTTTGACTGAGGATGCTTTTGTGATGTCCTAAACTTGCTTTTCTAGCGGAAGAGTGTGTTGCTGATAACAAGGTTATGTTCCACGCATTCGGTAAGAAGTAGGATGCCATTTGAGTTGCTGTTCCCAACTCCATGTTTTCCTATAGTCCCAGGTCAAAGTCTCGTCCACCTCTTGCATTACAATCACCCAGGAGGATGATTCTGTCCTCCTTGGGTATCTCCCATAGGATGGTGCCCAGCTGGCAGTAAAGTCTTTCCTTGATGTCCTTCTCAGCATCTCATGTTGGTGCACAGGCACTCATGATAGTTGCATGCTGGTTTTTGGCAAGATTAATTTGGAGAGTTTAGAGTCGTTCGTTGATGCCGATGGGGCTTCAGACAGATACTTTATCAGGTTATTTTTAATTGCAAAGCCAACTTCATGTAAACTTCGTTCTTGTCTAGGCAGGCCCTCCAAAAAAAGGTGCAGCCTCCTTTTTCTTCCTTCAGCTATCCCTCTCCTGCTTTCCAGGTCTCTGGGAGTGCTGCTATATCGATGTTAAAGCTCCTCAGGTTCCTTGCTACAATTCTCTTCATTGTCCAATAGCGTTCGAATGTTCCTTGTCCCAAAGTTCACTGTTCTTTTTTGGCCGCAAGGTGGTGACCCCTCTGGATGCGGTAGTCCACTCAGGGAAGAGATAGGCAGATTATGTTTAGGACACCTTCTCTAGCCCCCTCCCTATGTGGGGTGAGCAAAATGGGTACTAAATATGGCTGCTCAGTTGTGGATACAGCTGCCGAACTGCTCAGCTGCCTCGGTCCCTGAGATAGAACGACTGAATCCATATCTACCGCCCATGTGCCAATGTCTGACTAGGGGGTCCAGATTTTACAGTCCTGCTCCTGTCGCCACTCGCTGATCGCCATGGGACTTTTTCACTTTCTTGGAAGATGCCTGTGCATGAATTTGGTATATGTATGAGATCAGTGCCCACCCGGTCAACACAGTGTTCATAGAATGAAGCTCACATCCAGTGGCATGGTTAACCCAATAACTGGTGGCTTCTTATCTGTTGCAGCCTTCCTCCACCTTCACAGCCATTGTAACATATACCATGTTATCATCTGCCTGCTCCGTCGTTGAGGACTTCAGATTGTGCTTGGTCCAAAGGTCTTAAAAGTAAGTGACCCCCTATGTAATGTGCCTAGTCTAATTCTCTAACTTCCCGGTGTCATACAAACTTGAAATTTGGCCCAACCATTCTTGATATCCTAACTAGGAAAAGTAAACGGGTCACAACTTGCTTACTCAATTCTAAGGGCAAAAGAAGTAAGTGACCCCCTATGATATGTAACTAATAACACAAATCTGTACCACACAAACATGAAATTTGCCATGACCATTCTTTTGGTCCTAAATAGGAAAAGTAAAGGGGTCGCAGCATCAATATTTAATTCTATGAGTGAAAAACTATGAGAAAAGCCGTGATACATGAGATAGCTCTATTCTCAGAAACCGTAAAGCCTAGGGAAATTATTTGTATACTGAGGAGAATCTACCTCACCTCTATGTGTATATACTGAGGGGAATCTACATCGCCTCTATGTGTATATACTGAGGAGAATCTACCTCACCTCTATGTGTATATATACTGAGGAGAATCTACATCGCCTCTATGTGTATATACTGAGGGGAATCTACCTCACCTCTATGTATATATACTGAGGAGAATCTACCTCACCTCTATGTATATATACTGAGGAGAATCTACCTCCCTCTATGTGTATATACTGAGAGAATCTATCTCCCCTCTATGTGTATATACTGAGGAAAATCTACCTCACCTCTATGTGTATATACTGAGGAGAATCTACCTTACCCCTATGTGTATATACTGCGTAGAATCTACCTCACCTCTCTGTGTATATACTGAGGAGAATCTACCTCACCTCTATGTATATATACTGAGGAGAATCTACATCCCCTCTATGTGTATATACTGAGGAGAATCTACATCGCCTCTTTGTGTATATACTGAGGAGAATCTACCTCACCTCTATGTGTATATACTGAGGAGAATCTACATCGCCTCTATGTGTATATACTGAGGGGAATCTACCTCACCTCTATGTATATATACTGAGGAGAATCTACCTCACCTCTATGTATATATACTGAGGAGAATCTACATCCCCTCTATGTATATATACTGAGGAGAATCGACCTAAACTCTATGTATATATACTGAGGAGAATCTACATCCCCTCTATGTATATATACTGAGGAGAATCGACCTAAACTCTATGTATATATACTGAGGAGAATCTACCTCACCTCTATGTATATATACTGAGGAGAATCTACCTCCCCTCTATGTGTATATACTGAGGAGAATCTACATCCCCTCTATGTATATATACTGAGGAGAATCGACCTAAACTCTATGTATATATACTGAGGAGAATCTACCTCACCTCTATGTATATATACTGAGGAGAATCTACCTCCCCTCTCTGTGTATATACTGAGGAGAAGCTACCTCACCTCTATGTGTATATACTGAGGAGAATCTACCTCCTTTCTATGTGTATATACTGAGGAGAATCTACCTCCCCTCTACGTGTATATACTGAGGAGAATCTACCTCCCCTCTCTGTGTATATACTGAGGAAAATCTACCTCCCCTCTCTGTGTATATACTGAGGAGAATCTACCTCCCCTCCCTGTGTATATACTGAGGAGAATCTACCTCACCTCTATGTGTATATACTGAGGAGAATCTACTTCGCCTCTATGTGTATATACTGAGGAGAATCTACCTCGCCTCTATGTGTATATACTGAGGAGAATCTACCTCGCCTCTATGTGTATATACTGAGGAGAATCTACCTCGCCTCTATGTGTATATACTGAGGAGAATCTACCTCGCCTCTATGTGTATATTCTGAGGAGAATCTACCTCGCCTCTATGTCTATATACTCAGGAGAATCTACCTCCCCTCTATGTCTATATACTCAGGAGAATCTACCTCCCCTCTATGTGTATATACTGAGAATCTACCTAACCTCTATGTGTATATACTGAGAATCTACCTAACCTCTATGTGTATATACTGAGAATCTACCTCCCCTCTATGTGTATATACTGAGGGGAATTTATCTCACCTCTGTGTGTATATACTGAGGAGAATCTACCTCCCCTCTATGTGTATACTGAGGAGAATCTACCTCAACTCTATGTGTATATAATGTGGAGAATCTACCTCGCCTCTATGTGTATATACTGAGGAGAATCTACATCAACTCTATGTGTATATACTGAGGAGAATCTACTTCGCCTCTATGTGTTTATACTGAGGAGAATCTACCTCGCCTCTATGTGTATATACTGAGGAGAATCTACCTCGCCTCTATGTGTATATACTGAGGAGAAACTACCTCGCCTCTATGTGTATATACTGATGAGAATCTACCTCGCCTCTATGTGTATATTCTGAGGAGAATCTACCTCGCCTCTATGTCTATATACTCAGGAGAATCTACCTCCCCTCTATGTGTATATACTGAGAATCTACCTAACCTCTATGTGTATATACTGAGAATCTACCTAACCTCTATGTGTATATACTGAGAATCTACCTCCCCTCTATGTGTATATACTGAGGGGAATTTATCTCACCTCTGTGTGTATATACTAAGGAGAATCTACCTCACACCTAAGTGTACATACAGAGGAGAATCTACCTCAACTCTATGTGTATATACTGAGGAGAATCTACCTCCCCTCTATGTGTATATACTGAGGAGAATCTACCTCCCCTCTATGTGTATATACTGAGGAGAATCTACCTCACCTCTATGTGTATATACTGAGGAGAATCTACCTTGCCTCTATGTGTATATACTGAGGGGAATTTATCTCACCTCTGTGTGTATATACTAAGGAGAATCTACCTCACACCTAAGTGTACATACAGAGGAGAATCTACCTCACCTCTATGTGTATATACTGAGGAGAATCTACCTCGCCTCTATGTGTATATACTGAGGAGAATCTACCTTGCCTCTATGTGTATATACTGAGGAGAATCTACCTCGCCTCTATGTGTGTATATACTGAGGAGAGTCTACCTCGCCTCTATGTTTATATACTGGGGAGAATCTACCTCTGATCTTTATGTGTATATACTGAGGAGAATCTACCTCACCTGTATGTGTATATAGTGAGAAGAATTTACCTCACCTCTCTGTGTATATATAGTGAGGAGAATCTAAAAGCCTCGTGTGCACAGAGTGTAAGCTCTCACCTAGGACCTGAAGGTTGCAAGTTCAATCCCCGTATGATTCAGGTAGCCGGCTCAAGGTTGACTCAGCCTTCCATCCTTCCGAGGTCGGTAAAATGAGTACCCAGCTTGGTGGGGGGTAATAATTACCTGAAAGCGCTGCAGAATAAGTTGGAGCTATACAAATACCAAGATTCTATTTTATTTACCTCACCTTTATGTGTATATACTGAAAGGCTGTAAAGTACATAAGGAAGTGGCCATGGACTGCAGGGATGGAGCCTTTAAGGCTAAGAAGGGGTTGCAACCTCCAGCCTGGATGTAAATTTGAATAAAAAGGGACGTTACCTTTAAAGGTAAAATGTGAGGAGAGGGGGAGGAGCTGCACATTCTGCAGAGGGACATCAGTACATGCAGTCTGAGGAGAATCTAACTCTCCTCTATGTGTAGACATATTTTATTCCTCAGTTCCTCTGAAGTAACCACCACTTCATAAAAATTTCCGGGTAAACAACTGTACCAAATTAACTCAGCTAGTTAAATTTTTGCATGGGCTGGAGCTCTGGTTTTCTGGCACAGAGCTTTAAATTACTTGCATCAGTTAAACGGATTTTCTGGGCAAAAATTACTGATAACCTATCCTCTGAATAGGTCATCAATAGCTCATCATGAGGACCTGCCATTCAGGATCCCCAGTGATAAGCTGATTGCCCGGCGGCTGTCAGTGCAGCTGGGTCAGTTGTCATCATTGGAGACGGCCGGCTGTCAGTGCAGCTGGGTCAGTTGGCAACATTGGAGACGGGAGCCAGTGTCCTAACTGGCTCCGCTGCCAATTAAATCAATGGGAGCTAAAGCTGTTATTACACTTCCGCGTCTGACCCCGATGTCAGAGGCGGAAGTGTCAGAAACGTAATAGTTACTTCAGCTCCCATTGACTTCAATGGGAGTGAAGCCCACTATGGCACTTTGGCTCCCATCCCCTGTGAAGATGTCTGGCTTAGCTGCACTGATAGCAGGCTAGACAATCAGCTGATTGCCTGGTATCCTGAGGGGTGGGTCCCTGGCATTTAACTATTGATGACCTATCCTGAGGATAGGTTATCAGTAGGTTTTGCACAGAAAATCCCTTTAAGTGATACAATTATTCCTACCTGAAGTCACCACTAAGGGTAGCACACTGTATACTATTTATACAATTTAATAATAGCACAGTATACAGTAATCCCCTGAGCTCCCTCTAGTGGTGGGTGCAGGAAGACAGAATTTAATTATTTAGCTCTGTCTATGCAGGAGATTGGGAGCTCTGGATCAGAAAGATGGATCTCTGACCAGTATAAAGGTACATTAAGAATGTAATCGACACGATAGATCTCATTCACACAACCATTAATGTAGCAGATACACATCATGATTATAGAAGGATCTGCCATAATAATCGACGGCAGAAATCCAAAGCAGATTAGTAGTAGGAGTAGATTTGTAAGTGGATCCACACATGGATTTAGCCCTCATCAATGGGGCCAGTTAATACGCAGACGCCCAATGGCGATTCACTGTCAAGAATTGACATGTCAGTTCACCTTCTGTGTGACAAGGCTTTCAAAATCTGCGCTGTATGAGCTACAATGCGGATTTCCATAGCATTCACCTGAGTTCCAAAATGGCACAGATTCAAATGTGGATTTCGGCTCGGGTCAGAATCCGCTCCGGTTTAGTTCATATTAGCCCTATGATTGGGGCCTAAAATGCCTTTGTTAACTCATTTGTGTCAAAATCCGCGTAACGCACGCAAATTACAGTTCGGGGGGTGAAATTCATGCTGAAAATCCACAGCAGTGAGAATCTGCGCTGCAGGTGATTATCTCCATACAATGTGGATGAGACTCGTAAATCCACAGCATTTATGCTTCGTGGTATCATAACTTCAAAGGGAAGCATGAAGTCCGTTATGGGAGGTGACAGGCGTGAGGGATGTCTCAGCCGCGCTCTGGTCCCGGCGCTGTCTCCTCTGAAGGTCGCAGACTCTCACATACACGTCTAAAAACAGTGATTTCTGTGCGCCGCACAACCTTCAGGGGGCGACACCGTGGGAACCAGAAAGCGGGTGAGTATAAAAATCCCTGTCCCCTCCCTATAACTTCCTTTATGGTGCTATAGGGAGGGACGGCTCCTTATATGCTGCATCCATACCTAGTGGATTTGGCGCAGCATAAAATCTGATGTGGATTTTAAAAACACATAAAAATTCTGCGTGTAACACGTGGATTTCGGGGTGGATTTCACCCTCTTACTTCTTCCCTCCCCACTTTAAAAAAAATACAACTTGTCCCTCAAAAAAGCAAGGAGCCCTCAGACGGCTACGCCAACGGAAAAATAAGAGTTATGATTTTGTTGAATGTACCGTATAATTGACAGAAAAAATATGAAGGGACGTGGAAAAAAACAATTCGGCCATTTTGGGGAATCTTGTGTCTACGGCGTACAGACTGCAGCAACAATGACCTGATAGCGGTATCCTGCGGGTCGGAACGATAACGACGATACTAAATCTATAGAGGTTTGTTTTTGCTGTACTACTTTATAACATTAAATTATTTTCTGTCGCCGTCTTCTGACCACCAGAACTTTTGCTGTTTCTGCCAGTATAGATGTGTGGGGGCTCATTTTTGGGGGGACGGCCTGTAGATTCTATTACTATTATTTTAGAGGACATACGACTTTTTGATCACTTTTTTTTTACATTTTTTCTTGATGACTAAAAAAGTCCAATTCTGACGTTGTGTATTTTTTTATCTGGCGATGTTCACCGTTTGGGATAAATAAAGTGTTACTTTAATAAATCGGACTTCTACAAGGTTTTTTTAATTGAATTTTTTTTTATTATAAATATGGGAAAATTGGGGTTTAAACGTTTATTACCTTTTATTTTTTAATAATTCATGAAAACTTTTTCGCTCATTTAAAAAAAAAAAAATCTATCCAAACAGGGGGCTTGAACTTGTGCTTGTTTTATCCTGAAGCATAATGTAATACCAGGCATAGCTTTATAGGCACTCTCCTATGGCAACTGAACGGCACCCCACGATCTCACCGTGAGGAGCTGTTCGGGCGCCCCAAACTGTGATCAGGTCATTTAAATGCCACTGTCAGATTTGAAGGCAGCATTTGAAGGGTTAACAGCCCAAACCAGCATTGTCTGGAGCTGGACTGACCCCGGATCATGCTCCATGCAAACCCCGACCCTCCATGACGTTAATGTACATCCTTGAGCGTTAAGGGGTTAAAATCCCCAACATAAATTGACAGGCTGCAGATCTAAATTCCACAACGCAGGTCAATTTACACCGCAGATTTCTGCTACATGTGAACATCGCCTTAGTAGATGGAGAGAGATCTCCCTTTTCACTTAAAGGGAACCAGTCCCTATTTTTAGGCCTATTAAACCCTCTATACCATTTATAGGTGACATAATGGGCATTTACATAGTTTGCTAACCATGCAGGTCTGAGCATACCTGCAAAACCAGAGGTTTATAAGCCCATCTGATTGCCTGTCACTCTCTGTGCGTCTCCTCTGTGTTGCAGCCACTTCCCTGCAGTGCAGCCTCCTGTCTGATGCTTAACAGGCACCATCTTGAGACTGAGATTTTTTTACTTTCAATTTCACATCTATCCCATGATGCATCAGCTCAGCATTAGCTTATGGCTGTACCATTTTTACCTGCTGGGAGGACAGTTTATTATCATTATCTTTATATTCACCTAAATAAGCTACAGACCATAAATATCCAGTCAAAAGGATGAGCTGTGATCTCCTCTATTATACCTGTGTGATCATAATCAGTAACTGTGACAGGAGTGTCTGTGTACCTCTCTAGGCAGTTTCTGTGGTAGGGTCCATGTAACGGCATCACACAGACCAAGAAACTGACTAGTTTCAGACAGCATAACCCCAAGTAGATCTGAGCTGGCCAGAATTGAGATCATATGACCATCTGAGGAGAAGGAGGCCGGGAGTGTCAGACAGACAGAAATAACCAGGATAACACTAGCCAACTTATATAAACTGGGAGGGTAACTACATAATGAATGAACAATCCCTTTAAGTGGTCCCATGCCGTATGCAGATAATGTGTGGCCTGGTCTAGTGAGCATGCTGGACCCTTAGATATGGGCTGGCCTGACCTTCTCGAGAGGCCTGTGTGCCACCTCAAACACTGCTGCACTCCGTGCATGTCATTGCTGCTGCGGTCTAAATCTTGTGCAAGTGCCGCCAGCGACGTGATCGGTGCATGCGCAGTTGGTTTCATGAAGCTTCCAAGAACAGAAGACAGATAAGCTGTGCTGATTATGTTACGGTATATGTGTAAAACGTGGCCTGCGGCAGTGATGACGTGCGCGGGGTAGGTGGGGTTTGGGGAGTTACACCGGCCTCCCGAGACGGTCAGACCAGCCTACTGCTGATGGTCCGGCACGCCCACTGGACTACATCACCTATCATTTGCATGTGGTGCGGGAACCCTTAAACCTCTGGTTGTACAGGCGTGCTCAGACCTACTACGTAAATACCCATTATACCACCCATTATACAGTATGGAGGGTTTAATGGATGTACAGATGCTGACAGATTCCCTTTTAAAGTGTCCACAAACAGCAACTCCACTCTTCTATACTACCCCCCCCCCCCCCCCAGGGCCACCAGGCGTACGGAGATAACAATGTTTAACTTGACTCTTTTACGCATTGAGAACATTTCTGTGCCGCACACAGGTGTATGGAGCCTTCGTATTCTGCATGCAACATGCGGATTTCCTTTACACCCTCGTACCCTATAATGGGAACATTACACACTAAAATAGGACATGCTGCGCTTTTTTTCAAGTACATAACACACATATCTGAATGGCCCATTTTAAGTCAGTGGGCTTTTAAGACTGTGTATTACTTGTGTGACAAATACGCCCTTAATTCACAGCCCCCATATGCCCAGTGAGTGAGCCCAGTGAGTGACCCAGTGAGTGAGCCCAGTGAGTGAGCCCAGTGAGTGAGCCCAGTGAGTGAGCCTAGTGAGTGAGCCCAGTGAGTGAGCCCAGGGAGTGAGCCCAGTGAGTGACCCAGTGAGCGGCGCAGAAAGTTATCACAGCGGAGTTAAACTTTGTTGCATCTGTATTAATGTGTCACTGAGTGCAGCCGCTGAGCTTTATGAATACAACCAGTAGTTACAAGTGCAGAGACTCTGAGATCCCCTCCGCCATCCTGCATATAAGAGGTCATGGCTTATAAAGGAGACTCCATACTGTCAGACCATCATTTACTAAAAATCCAATGTATGTTTCTCCAATTTTGTAGGAATGCTCCTAACTTCCATGTTTGGGCACATGAGGAACAATACCTTATGTGCCCATGCTATGACTTGTTTATGGCCTTTATCGCCAGTTTTACCATCTTCAGGCTCCATCTCTAATTCTTAGTCTTCCCTGAGCCCGGGGGTGTTGATTATTTCTATGATGTCTCCACACATAACAGAGCAGGATCTCTTCTCTATGGCCGCCTGCAGACGGGCGGATCGGATCCGGCAGCGAGAATTCTCGCCGCGGGACCCGACCCGAGCGCCTGCAGGGAGGAGCGCGTACTCACCTGCGCCCGGCGGCCCCAGCTCTTTCATGTGCTGGCTGACGGGCAGCCGGCGCATGCACACACCGGAGCCGGCGGCTGGGTGAGTGACGTTTCTGTCCGAGGCTCTGTGAGTCCCGCACAGAAATAGGGCATGCCGCGGTTTGTTTGCCGCGGCCGTCTGCATAGGATTGCGTATTGTAATGCATTCCTATGCAGGCTTTCAGTGGCGGAAATCCCGCGGGATTTCCTCCTGTGTGCAGGCGGCCTATCCCTGAGCTGCTGGGTGTAGCCTGCTGTTATGTCTCCATACACTGTACACATAACAGAGCAGGATCTCTTCTCTATCCCTGAGCTAGTGGGTGTAGCCTGCTGCTATGTCTCCATACACTGTACACATAACAGAGCAGGGTCTCTTCACTATCCCTGAGCTGGTGGGTGTAGCCTGCTGCTATGTCTCCATGCATGAAGAATAGAACACATTTTGCTCCCTAACTCTCTGTAGTACATTCTCCTGTGTCATGCAGGAGTACCGAGCAGTGTAGATCTCATTTCAGAAGCTGTGGGACAATTACTCACCATCAGCTGCAACTGCCACATCTGTGTGTCTCCCCTCCTCCTCTCCATAAACTTCTATGGGCAACCTGAAATATAACCTGCCCTGCTTCCTGTTATGCATTTGTTATCTCTGTTACTAGAGATGACCTTCACTTGACAACAGGCAGTGGACAACAAGTGAGACGGAAGGGAGACCCCTAGTGGCCAGAACTTTAGAGACATTTTTCTACATACAATCATCATTTTAGGTAAATAAATGGATTTGCACTCTTTCTACACATCACATTTCTGATCACATAAGCACAAGTTGTTGGTGACTTTACAAGGTGTAATGCTGAGGTGGGACAAGGAGAGGTCATGGCGGGTCACAGACTCACAGTGGAAGCAGCAGGGTTTTCCAGCAGCACATAGTATTTCAGGAGAAGAGTTTGCTTATGTTATGGCCGATAACGACCTGTCCACCCATGTGGTGATCCTAGCATGGACTGAGGGGAGGGTCAATTAGTTGGGAGGCGTCCATTTGAAAGTCAAAGGGAAAGCTACCCAACCAGGAGTGGGCATTGGATGTCGCTGTGTAGTTCAGACGCCCCTTGTGTATTACGGTGAGGCTTCCCTTATTGAATTAAAATAATAGTCTTTATTAACCGGGTGGATGATTGGAGAGGAACCTAGTATGGTCTGTTATATTTTGGCACCAGCCAGGCTTACGTAGTGCTAATACGTTTATTTGCCGCCAATATACAGTTATTTTGCGCTAAAAGAAAAGTTTTTCTAAACTTCTCATGAAGTTCAGCCATCTCAGTTTGGGTGTAACTTTAGATGAGATCGCTGGTCTAGTGCTGCCATCTGGTGGCCATAGTGCAGTACTACAATGCTGACCATCTCTGACGCCTCAGAGTCCAGCTAAGTGCGTATTTACATGGCCCGTTCGCCGTGATGTGAGATGCACAAACCTGGAACAAAATGGGAACTCGTTATTATAAATGGTTCTTTCTACGTGTGCGAATAATGCTACAAGATAGAAAGATGGCGGCATGTTATATTTTGTATCGCATTGACCTAGAAAATAGCCGTTTTACAAGCCTGACACCGGCTGCGCGTCTCAGACCGATCTCACACTCCCCATGTAAACACTGGATTCACGTAGGCGAGCGCGATATTGGGCTGAGAAACTCGGACCGATATTGCACTATAAACCTGCGATTTTGCAGCGAGCGCATTGTGTTTTTTGAGTATTGCATCACTACGCTTGTGTTTCACGCGCATTTTTCTGTCTGATTATAGTTTTTTCTATGTTCCTATAGTTCAGATGGAAAAAAACGGATCCCACCTACATGCAGATCCAACAGCGATGCGTTTTTTCGAAGATCCCAATGAAAATCATGGGCGATTCCTTGCGAGGAATCACCCAAAAATAGGACATGCAGCAATAGACCCATTGGGATGATAGCGATGCGCGATACGGATGACACGCGTGAGTCCACCATAAGAGACCATGTATTTCAGGTTCAGGTTTAATGAGTTTATTACGGCTCCCCAGCGGCCGGGCGCCTATGGCTGTAGGTGCAGGACGTCATGGACAATTACTGTATAGGACGCCTAGAGCTTTATTGTCACGATGTTGCGGATCTCTTCGTGCCGCACTTCCTGCGCCAATTAGATATCTGAAGCTTCTCCATATTGTTCTATAAATGAACCTGGTTACATCGGACGAGTCCCGAGGAGGGGGACAGAATAGTAGAGCACCTTCAATTGCCGACGTTTAGAAATTCGTCTTCTTCATCTGTAATGTAAAACAGTAAGAATGGTGGATTATGAACACCGTGTTGGCATCTTATGGGTTAAAGGGATTATCCAGTTGTCTATCTTCGGGATATGTCATCAGTGCTAGATTGGCCAGGGCGTGCTGCATAGGATCCTCACAAATAGGCTGTTCTCTGGGCTGGTGTGTTTGTACACTGAGCTGATTTCTGCAGGAAGCAGACAGCTCCGCTCTCACTGCAGTGGCCAGGCTTGGTATTACAGACATTGAAGTGAATGGGAACTTTGCTTGCAACACCATGCCAGGCCACTGCAGCGTGAATGGAGCTGTCTGCCTCCTGCAGAAGACAGCTCAGTGCATAAGGGCACCAGCCCAGAGACCAGCTGATCAGTGGATCCCCCAGATGGCGGATCGCCATGGATCTACTACTGATGGATTGTCCTGAGGAGAGGCCATCAATATTTTAGAACCGGACAACTATTTTAATGACAATGAGCGCTGGGTGCACAGATGGGACTCTTGCAGTGCTTACCCTTTGTAGGCACCCCGCAGTACTCCTTGCATTCCTTCTCTGTATAGAAGTGGTTACCATTTCCTGTGCAGCCGCCATATTGGAAGGTAACGCACTTTCCTTGAACTGCATCAAATGCCCATCGGGACAGAACCCCTCGACAAGGTCCTCCGACAATCGGCAAGCGGCAGGCGGCTGAAAGAGAGAAACCCAATGGATCAGTCATGGTCAATGGTGGTATGAGTAGTATGGCTTCTTGTGGGACCGTTGCCCATTAAAGGGGTAGAGAGCAGGTTGGCATGTTGGGGGCATGCTGTGTAGTTAGAAATGATGCCACTGAAGCCCCCGTCACTGATTTTCAGTAGAACAGCTGGTTGAAACAGAAGGGGATATTGCCATTAGCTGGCAGAGGCGGGCAGCTAGTCCCTAGCGGGTGTTCAGTGGTCAACCAGCTTGTAGAGGGGGTGTATCAGTCCTCAGCACGCCAGACATGGCGGCCGCCACAACCCACCTTCTGTTCTGCAGGTCTGGAGACAATCTCGCTCTGTATCAAACCTGTTCAGGTTCCCAAGGCAGCCGCCATATTTGAATGTCTCGCAGGCCATGGAGGAAGAGTTATAGAAATAGGGATTTAAAGATCCCAGACAAGGACCAGCAGCCGGCGCCAGATGGCAAGAGCCTGCGGGGGCAAAGAAAAGGTACATCTTTACGCTTCAGCTCTACATCTGTATATATAAAAATGGCGCCCAGTCTTATATAAGTGGTTTTCTGGGACTCTGGGTATTTTTTCTATCGATTAAGTTTCCTGAGGATAGGTCATCAATAGATGATCGCGGGGGGTCTGCTGCCTGGGATCCCCACTGATCAGCTGATTCTCGGCACCACTGTCAGTACAGACAGCTCAGCAAGCAGATTGCGCTGTCTGTACTGCAGTGGCTCATGTTGGTAGTGCAGGTGCGGCTCTCATTGACTTCAATGCATTACCATGCCCGGATGCCGGGAGTCAGCTGATCACCGGGGACCCCCCCCCCCTTCCCCTCCCGCTGGTCCTCTATTGAAGAGCTTTCCTGAGGATAGATCATTGAATAAAAATTTTTTAAAAGTCCCAAAACCGGGAAAACCTGCTGATAAATTTTGTTTCAATTCAGAGATCTGCTTGCTGTTGGGCGGGGCTTAGATGGCCGTAATTGGTGGGGTGCCGCCCACGAGAGGCACGCCGCAAGAACATTGCGTACTTTCTGCGCACCGCCCATCGCCATGCACTTCTTGGCGTGTGTATTACGCACCAAAATACAACATGCTGCGATTTTTCTTGCATGCGTTTTTCGCAAAATATGTGTGAGCGGCAACATGGCCGCCTATGGGAGATCGGAACAGCGTAATCTGTCCGCGCAATACGTTACCAACACGGCTGTGTGAGCCCGGACACAGAGCCTGCATGAAGCGCTTCTGCTCCCGGTATTCGAGCCGGATCTGCGGCGGAACCCCCGGCCGGAGCTACCAATGCAGATGTGGAACCACTTAAGCCTAGTTCACACGGGCGATCGCGATTTTGATGCAAGAAAATCTCGTTTTAGTTCCCATGATCTTTGAGTGCCAACGATGCTTTTTTTCAGAATAATCTCGCATTGCAAGTTTGTGCGCTGCGATGAAAAGGAGGCTCCATAGGGGAACATGGGAGAGAAAAAAACGTCATCGCATCAGTGAAAACATGGCTGGTGGGAGGGAAACCACTGAAAATCACCGGCTTCATAAATCAGCTTGTTCACGCACCCTCGCATTGCGCAATTCTATCGCAGTGTGAAGGCTCCCTAAAGGCTCCTGCACATTGGTGAGGGCGATATCGGGCGCAATATCGCCCTCGCAATCCTTCTGAAACCCCCTGGATGCCAAGTGTTTACATGGAAACAGCCTCGCATCCCCCGGGGTTCCCTACATCCCCGCCGTGGCCGTCACAGCTGCGACAGGACATCGCGATCTTGATTGTTTCCATTGGGGTCATTGACAACAACGGGCGATATCCCAAAAAGAAGGGACTCTGCGATTTCTTTTCACTCCACATCATAGGAGAGAAAACATCACAAATAAGAAGGAAACCACTGAAAATCATTGGTTTCATAATTATGCGCTTTCACTCCTTGGGCTGTATTCACACTGGCGATTTCCCACGCGACTTCTGTCCGATTCCGACATGGACTGACCTCACGCGGGGTTAATTCACAGAAGTGATTTTTTTCTCCGACCGATGGCCCCCTATACCTTCCAGCGTGTATCACACGTATTTACTGCAGATTTGCGCAGCCCGTTGACCTTGGGGCCTAGTTTGGTCCGTAGGACATGCTGCGATCATGCGTGTATCAGCGCAGGTCTGACCGGACTCAGCGCTCCGTATGATGTCTATACGGCTGCAGAGCGCTGGCGTCACCGCTGAGGTCTTTGGCGCTCATGCAGAGCGTTTAGACGGGCAGACTTCACCGCTGGATCGCAGGCGTCTCGCTCAGCGCTTCGCCTTCTATGTCAGCGGGGGCGTTTATACTCAGCGAGGATCCCGCAATCCAGCGCTGTTTTTATGCAAACTGAGAAGCGAACGAAGAGTAAACGATTTTTTTGCATTTGCGCGGGACGATAATCGCTCGTGTAAATGGCCCCAAAGGCCTCCTGCCCACGGCCATGTTGGATTCTGACTGCGAGATCTCGCACCGAAATCAGACCCGGTGACCCCTAGAGACCCTATACTCACCTGTCTGGATCTGCCGCGGGTGTCCTGCCTGGCGAGCTGGCGCAGTGCAGGGCATGACGCGCTGACGCTGGGCTACGACGCGGATTCCCACGATACTCTGCAGTGCTCAGAGCGCGGAATATGGAGGATGGACTGCAATGGAATCCGTCTGTGTGAACATATAAAACATGCTGCGATTCTCCCCCCGCGAGCAGAAAACTGCAGTTGATTTCCGCTCGTGGGCCGGGGAGGATTTCGCTTTCACTTTCGGGATTCTCTCCCGCTAATTGTACGGCCCTGTAATCCGCGGGCGGCGAGGATCCGGCGGCCGCCATCTTCTGCGGTTATTTTCAAACTCCTGCGCTCTGGTATGGTGGTTGAAAAAGCGATGAAGGGGAAGGGATTCCCGTGAACGCTCCGCGCCGGCGGTGTGGCTGCGCCTCCGCTCATCTGCCCCGCCCTCAGGCTGGATACACACAGCTGATAGGGCGCAGCGCAGACACAAATGAATGGCGCAGACACATCCATATTGCGATCGGACGTGACTTGTGCGCGGATGTCTCTCGTATGAATAAGCCTTCAGGTCTGTAACAAAGAGCAGCGGTGCAATCCGCTTTCAGCCTCTGGATTCTCTCACAGCAAGCAGAGATCTTGAAAACAGGGAATAACTGTAACACAAAGTCTATTGGAAGGTTCAGTTGGAGGATGCGATGGGTTCCACTCACCGGCCTTGTTGTTTGTGAAGGGGCTGTTATCTCCGGACCCCTCCTCGGCCTCCGTAGCCGCTGCTCTCTGGGACCTCTGAATACAGAAAGACACACAGCTGTCACTCCTGTTCTCCTCATCTCAGAGATCAGCGGTGCAGGCTGCCCGCCCGTCTCCGTTGTAGGGCTCTGTTCACACTTTGCATGAATGTCAAATTATTTTTTATGCAATCTCCCAAAACTTCAGCATTTTTTGTACAATTTTAGAAAATTGCAGCAAAAAAATTCAATATTCCTGCAAGATGTGGCTTCAAGATCTCCACTTGCAGTCACTGAATGAAAGCTTTGTTTATATTCCGCTGCCTGAGATCCAGTGCACAGCAGTCCCACTTCTGCCGTTGTGTGAGCTGGACCGCATCAAGATGGGGTTTCAGCCTCTGGGTAGTAGCTATACTCCTCACATTCACTGACAGCAAGCAGAGATCTTGAAATGAATTTGGTAATCTATCATTCGTCAGCCAGCTGACCATATCAGATAGCGGATGCTCTTACCTTGTGCGTCACCTCCATGTCCCCCGGAGTGCATTCACCTGTGCAGAGAGCAAAGAAACAGTTACTTAACCCCTTAGTGACCACTAACACACCTTTCTATGGTGGTCAGTAAGGGGCTTTCAAGCTGCACAGACATCTTTTTAAGGCAGTGGCTTGGCTGGCTACTGACAGCCTGGCTCCTGCTCTAACTGCCAGCAACAGAGGAATCTCAAATGATGACACTTTAACTCTTCACATGCCACAATCAATAGCAGCTGCAGCATGTAAGCAGATGCAGGAGGAGGGGCTTCTTCTATCACCCATTGGCACCCCGCAATGCGATCGCAAGGTACCAATAGGCTGTCATACTAACCGGAGGACTCCGTATCTGCCATATAACTCAGCCTATTAGGCCCCGCCTCCTGCAGAATCTAATAGGCTGCTGTCATAGGCTTAGTAGAATGCAGTACATAAGTAATGCAGTGTATTGTCCTAGAGATCAAACAATCACATCTTCAAGTCTCCTTCAGGGACTAAAAAATAGCATCAAAAAAAGTTCAACAAAGTTTAATTCTTTAAGTTTAACAAAAATTAGCTTTTTCGCCACAAAAACTCTTTTTAAATGGTCAAAATACAAAAAACTGTGTTTAAAAAACAGGACATAATCTGTATTACCGCGTCCGTAACGCCGCAGACAGGAACATGGTGAACGTTGTAAAATAATTATAAAAAGTAATGTTGGAATTGGCAGTTTTCTTTTGTTCTCCACCCAAAAAAAAAGATAACAATCCAAAAGTCATATGTACCCCAAACTCCTTCCACAAAAACAGCCAGTAACATCTCCAACACATTATATGTCCCCCAGAGTGTGGCCAGTAACATCTCCAACACATTATATGTCCCCCCAGAGTGCGGCCAGTAACATCTCCAACACATTATATGTCCCCCAGAGTGCAGCCAGTAACATCTCCAACACATTATATGTCCCCCAGAGTGCGGCCAGTAACATCTCCAACACATTATATGTCCCCCAGAGTGCAGCCAGTAACATCTCCAACACATTATATGTCCCCTAGAGTGCGGCCAGTAACATCTCCAACACATTATATGTCCCCCAGAGTGCAGCCAGTAACATTTCCAACACATTATATGTCCCCCAGAGTGCAGCCAGTAACATCTCCAACACATTATATGTCCCCCAGAGTGCAGCCAGTAACCTCTCCAACACATTATATGTCCTCCAGAGTGCAGCCAGTAACATCTATAACACATTATATGTCCCCCAGAGTGCAGCCAGTAACATCTCCAACACATTATATGTCCCCCAGAGTGCAGCCAGTAACATCTCCAACACATTATATGTTCCCCAGAGTGCATAGCGATATCCTGAGCTGGCTTCACCCCATCTTATGGGTCCTTATAGCAGCTGGGATCTCCTGCTCTCTATGATCAGCCATTTCAAGCTGGGTAGAGACTTCAATGTAGGACAGATTAAATCTATCTCTCCCTGTTATCAGCCAGGATTATTCTTTAGGCTGCTCTTCAATTGGCAAGTCTTGATCACTACTTTTATGTCTTCCATCTCCTGTGCTGAGACATTCACACGCATGCTACTGTTCAATATGGACATCTTTGCACTGATTTTTTTATTTGCTTTCTGAATAGTCTTCACTAAAAAGTGCTCCTGTTCTGTTGGTGTAGAGTCTGTGTAACTTCTGCACATGGCTGGCTGCGCTGCTGATTGTGACATAACTGAAAGCACACAGACGAGCGCGATAGGCTAAGCAGCTTGGCCCGACCTCACGCTCGCCAACGCACGTTTCACAAGCGGCGGATGCTAGGCGCTTTTCATTCAAAAACACCTGGCATCACTTCTGTGACATTGAGATCCTCAGGCGCGTGCTTCACGAGTGCTAGAAGAACGCGAGTGTTTGGCATGCATAACATTGCACTTGTATGGGAGTTAGCGGGGCCACGGCTGCAAAGTGATGTGACATTCCTTACTTAAACCGCCTGTGGGACAAGTAATAATAATGAGGAGATTACCTTTATTCTCAAGGACAAAAATGGAATCCTGTGTAATTCCTTGCTGCAGCGCAAACTGCTTGAAGTCATCGATAAGGCTCTGCCTCAGCTCTGGGGATCGCCCTGTCCTCGGAAAGAGAAGGGACCATTAACTTCATACATTTAATTCCTGGGTTGCTACCATGGCTGTATTTGCACCCAGGCACCTGAGGGCACGTGCCTAGGGTGGCCAAGTTTAGGGGGCGGCACTATAGCAAAATGTCTTTAGTTGTGCTCCAAGCTAATGTTCATAGCCGCCCCTGTAATATTCGCGTGCTCTATGACTCTCGCTGTGCGCCTCGGCCCACTGATGTCTTTTCTGCCTGCAGTACACTGATACCGCGTCCCCCAAATACTGCAGCGACTGCGTGTATTCTGTGCAGAGCATGGGGAGCAGTGTGCGCTGATGTTAGAGGCCGACTGGTGAGAGAATTACTGTCCTCTGCACCATGAGCATCTGCTTGGAGTGCGGCTGATAAGGGGGTAGAAGACATTTTTCTTGTCTCTCTAAAGTGATTTAAAGGGATTGTACCAAGATTGCAAGCCCCCCCACCCCCCCATCCACAGGACATCCACAGAATAGGAGATAACTTGCTGATCAGTGGGGATCTCACTGCTAAGAGTTCCGCTGATCTCCAGAACAGGGGTCCCATGTCCCCCTCTGACAGAATGAAGGGCGCGCAGGCTGAGCATGCGTGGGCGGCACTCCGCTCATTTCTATGGAGCTAATAGAAATGACCGAGCACTTGCCACTGAGAATGAAGGGAATGCCAGCGCTCCAGTCAGTCCCCACTGTGGGGGTGCAGTAATCCCGCAGTGAGGAGGACGGGGGACACAGGACCAGAAATAATGAACACATTATGATTGTATTGGGCCAGTGAAAATGGGCACTTCAGGGGCCTTTCACACAGGCGGAGTTTTTCCACATTTCGCACCTTAATCCGCCGCTGAGAATTATGCAGTAAAATCCACAAGTCTCATGGCGGAATTGCTGGTGGAACCAAGATATTTTCATTCTACATCAAAATCCACATGGAGCCGTGCGGAATATCCGGGAACATGCGGTGCGGAATGTGGAAAAATTCCATCCACATGAAAGGTCCCTGATGGAGCGTATTAATTCACGGTGCTTAGGGCGGCATGCGCTATACATACGGCCCCGCGGATTACTACTTGCTGCTGCAAGGTTCGCTTGGCTTTGTGGGATTTAGGCGCAGTACTCCTTTACTTCTATAAGCCATTACTGGTGCAGAGCGGGATTCCCAGAACACCAAACAGGGAATCCCTGGCCATGCCCGCCTCCTCCACCCTGTGACCCAGCGCATGTGTGTGCGGAGCGTCCCTTTAAGTTACCTGCTTGGTGCACGTTGGCCTGACGCCTGCAGCCGACTCACCGTACAGTTTGACCGTGGTGGTCGTCTCCCCTCTCTGGGTTTTCCTCATCAGCATCGTCGCGTACTCGTTGTAGTTGGTGAATACAATGTAATTTACGATTTCTGCGCCGTACTCTGCAGGAAGCACACAAGGGCCGTCATACTCCTTGGAATGCTAGATCACATTTAGTTATTAGGTAATCTGTAGGTAACCTTACTGTCACTGGTGTATTTAAATTTCCCGGGGACGTCAGTCTTCTTGTAGGCACCGGAGACCTGTGTGCACGTTCCATGCCTGCCGGGAAATAATTGTAATTGTGTAGTTTGCTCTTTAAGGTTGCTGTACCCTTGGTCAGCCACTAGAGGGCAGGGAAGGACCCATGTAGGAGGCAGAGGTGTAGCTAGAAGGTACTGGGTGCCACCCTGTAATCCCTCCACAGGTGATATCTGGGGTCCTGTTGGGAACCACCTAGTCACCGGCACAAGGGGAATCTACTGACATACCTCATCCTGGTGCTGAGCGTCTGGATCTCCTCCTCCGTCTGGCCTTCGCGGAGCTCCATCGTCCCCATGTCATACTTGCCCTTGTATCTTTTGAGCCATTTACACGTGGAGCCGATGGCGATATCGTACCACTTCCCGAAGATCTGGGCAGAGAGAGACACCAGGGTAGACAGAAGGACGTACTGTGGGTTACCGTGGGTCGGTCTGAAACCTTTTTCTTGCTTTCTGTCGCCGCCTCCTGAGACTCGTCACTTCTTTATGTTTTCATTGATTGGGCGGTGTGGGGCTCGTTGTTTGTGGGGCGAGCAGTAGCTTTTATTACCGCCATTTTGGGGGGCATACATCTTTTTGATCACTTTTTATTTACATTTTTTGGAAGCCAGGATTCCCAAACAATCACAATTGTGGAATTCCAACCCTTTTTCCTTTTCTTCAGCTTTCGCCTTGTGGGGTAAATAATGTCATTTTTAAATATTTCGGACTTTCATATACACGGCAATACCAAAAATGTCGGCTTATTATAGGAAGAATGGAGGAGGGCAGTTTTTGAATTTTAAATATTTTTTTATTATTTTAACTGTTAAACTTTATTGAATCATTCTTTACACTTTTATTTACTCTCCAAACGGGACTTGAACTTGCGATCGTTTGATCACTTGTACTATATACTGCAATACTTTACTAGGCTCTGGGCTGACACGCTAGCCCATCAGCCCCCTCCAATCACTCTGCAGGGGGTGCCAATGAGGGTTGGGAAGGGGTCCTCCCCTCCCACTGACCTATCATGTTTCTCCAAAAATAAGACCCAGTCGTATATTAATTTTTGCCCTAAAAGAGGTGCTAGGTCTTACTTTTGGGGGATGTTTTATTATACTTTCCTAGCAGGCTCGGTCCAGCTCCCTCCCACTGCTCTTTAGAGCTCCGACACATTGATTGGCCAATTTATAAATCCCGCCTCCACAATGCCATGGCTGTGATTGGTTCTTAGATCGCTGCTCAGCCAATCAATGCAGTGCTCAATGAACCAATTACAGCCATAGCATTGGTTTATTGAGCACTCCATTGATTGGTTCTGAAGCGTTGCTCAGCCAATTGGAGCCATCGCTTCCTGGAGGTGGTATTTATGAATTCCGCAACTAGGAAGTGATCTGTGGAACTGCAAAAGCAGCGGGAGGGACCTGGACTGAGCCTGCTAGGTAATGTATTCCTTTTTTTAATGGAATGCAGCTAGGGCTTATTTTCGTGGTAGGGCTTATATTTCAAGCCTCCCCAAAAATCCAGAAAAATCAGGGTAGGTATTATTTTTGGGGGAAACAGGGTAGATGCGCGGTCAGCTTTGACTGCAGTACCTAAACAGTTAACTGCTGCGATGGCTATCAGTTATCACAAACCGCCACCAGATATGGAGCCCGCTCGGCTCCTGGGCCCACTCCATACACACTTCAGAACCGCAGGATGCTTATATTTGTTCGGCGGTCCTGAAGTGGTTAAATCTCCCTATAATGTTAGGGACACAAAAGGTTATTGCTCGTCTGTAGATGTCTGCTCCATATAGAAGAGGGAATCATCAGAACGTGGAACTTGTCCATTGTGGCCACTGAAGCCTCAAAGCTGTCTGCGACTATTGGGGCGATCAGATGACCCCTACATCTACAAGCTCTCACACCGACCGCAGTTTGCAGTGGAATTGCCAGCAGAATTTAGACATTTTCAATTCTGCATCAAAATGTTCACGTTAGAAGTGAGGATTTTGGTGCATATTGTATACTAGCTGATATACCCGGCCTCACCCGACTTAATTTGATACAGGTGTTTACATGTTGTTTGCACGCAAAATTCTATGAAGTCATGGTTACTTTAGAGTAACTGGGAAATTACATATGTATATACATAGAGGAGCATTAGATTCTCCTCAGGCTGCATATACCGATGTCCCTCTGCAGAATGTGCCACCCCTCCCGCTCTCCTCACTTAGGATCTAAAGAATGCTTGCGCCAAATTTCATGTTTGTACGACACCGAGCAGTTACATTACATAGGGTTGCACTTACTTTACACTTAGCATTGAATACTCGAGTTGGGACCCCTTCACTTTTCCTATTTAGGACCTAAAGAATGGTCGTGCTAATTTTCATGTTTGTACAACATCGGGAAGTTAGAGAATTAGATTAGGTACATTACATAGAGGTGCTAATACTTTTGCACTTAGCATTGAATTTTCGAGTTGTGACCCCTTAGGCCTCATCCCTACGGCCATGAAGGACTACTCCGCCAGCGGAATATCGCAGAGGAGTCTGCCATGGCGCCCCCCCAAACCCCTATACTCACCACTCCGGATCTGCTGTACGCCTCCCTCTTGGCGGGCCGGCAAGCATGTACAGTACAGCACGTCATGCGCCGGCAGTACGGGATGACGTGGATGGGGACACGTATTCACACGATACTTCCGCTATGCTACAGCAGAAGTATAGCGTGACAGCCCACTTCCATTGACTACAATGGAAGCTGGTCGCGTGTATTCCCGCGGCAAATAGAGCATGCCATCATTTCTTTCACGTTTGGGCATTCCGCAGTGCAAACATTGAGCTATTAGGTTCAATAGAACCTAATAGATGCGGGACAACGGCCCGGATTTCTGCCGCATAAAACACGGCAGAAATCTGGTCGTGGGCAGTAGCCCTTACTTTTCCTATTAAGGATCTAAAGAATGCTCCTGCCAAATTTCATATTTGTATGACATCGGGAAGTTAGAGAATTACTGGCGAGTCAGACAGTCAGTCAGTGAGGGCTTTCTCCCAGTAGTAATAATGCCCCCCCCCCCCCACTTAATGGTTCCAGTAGTGATAATGCTCCCACCACTTAATGGTTCCAGTAGTTATAATGCCCCCTCACCTAATGGTGCCAGTTCTAATAAGCCCCTCTCCACTTAATGGTTCCAGTAGTAATAATGCCCCCCACCCCCACTTAATGGTTCCAGTAGTGATAGTGCCCCCCCCCATCACCACCACCACCACACACACACACTTAATGGTTCCAGTAGTAAGAATGCTCCCACCACTTAATGGTTTCAGTAGTGATAGTACTCCCCCACCCCCAACACTTAATGGGTGCAGTAGTTATACTGCCTCCTCCCCTAATGGTGCCAGTTCTAATAATGCCCCCTGCACTTAATGGTTCCAGTAGTAATAATGCCCCCCCCCCTTAATGGTTCCAGTAATGATAGTGACACCCCCCTTCCTAATGGTCCCTGTAGTGATAGTGACCCCCTTAGTCGATCCATTAGTAATAGTGGCCCTCCAGCTGGGCAGTAGCCCAACACTAGCCAGCATGTAACTCACTCCTCTGTATCTCCTGACCAGCCACTATTGCTGCTGTAATCAGACTGTGACCCCTGACCTCTCCATCAGGTGCGCTATGTAGATGGCATCTGCGTACAGGAACGCAGATGGCGGGGAGAGAGGTCAGGGGTCACAGTCTGATTACAGCAGCAATGGCGGCTGGTCAGGAGATACAGAGGAGTGAGTTACATGCCTGGTGGTTGCTGGCAGCTGATGATCGTTTTTTACAGGCCGGTAAAAATCAAATATCAGTTTTACTTACCTGCCGGGTTGATGACTTACTGGCCAGGGGGCAGTCAAGCGTCTCCCTTTAGAGGTGCTGCAGATGCCACCTCAGGCGATAGGCTCAGGTTGCCTCATGGTAGGGGACCCCTAATTCCCATCCTGATCCTACTCACCCGACATACCTGCACAACCCTTTACAATATATCAGACCTGTCTGCTCAGCATATATTTCCATTCACTGACAGGAAGCAGAAATCTTGGAAATGGCGAGGAATTACAACACAAAGTATTTCAGAAATCTGTAGAAATTCTCATCCCATAAAGCTTCCAGTTTATCGTTCTCATTCCTCTCTCATCGACTATTCGGGGCCGATGGGAAGATTGTCCCCATTCCAGCCAATGTCCTTCTGCATGTTTGCAGTTCTTACTGGAATGTTTCGGCTTGTAACATAGTATGTGAGGCTGAATAAAGACAATGTCCGTCCAGTTCAGCTTGTTTCCACACCCTTGTTGATCCAGAGGAAGGCAAAAATAAAACCCCAACGAGGCAGAAGCCAATTTAGCCCTTTTTTGGGGGGGAAAATTCCTTCCTGGCTCCATAATGGCGGCCAGAATAATCCCTGGACCAACCTCTGATAGTTCCCATCTGTCTGTAAGACCCGGATCACCAACCTGCTGGTCACCTAATGTCTATATCCTGTAATATCACAGAAAGACAGCCAGTCCCTCTTAGCTATATACAGGGGGGGGGGGGGGGTTGCTGTTAAGTGACTCCCTAATATAAAGCTGAAGGATAGGAGACGCTTCACCCTCCATGCCATCGTGTAATTCCTCGCCGCGGTCGTTTTTAGTGATCGGGTTATTTTCTGCCTCTTACCCCGCTGACAGTGAAGTTTTCTTGTGTCGGGATGACCTCTTCGGTCTGAACAGGATTCCCGGTCACTAAAGCCAGGATAACCGGCAGGAGATACACGCAAATCTTCATGTTCGCAATCAGCTCCCCGATAGACGTGCTGCAGCCGCTCCGAGCTGTGTTATGTGTCTGTGGGGGAGACGACCTGCGAGCCACACTCAGGGGTCATCAGTCCGACCAATGGCAACACAAGGTATTGATCGGAACTTCAAATAAAAAGGCCGCGCGGCCGCACATCACCGTACCTGCGGACGCCACAGCCGTGACAGCAAATCAATAGAACATCCCCATGTCTCCTGTGAAAGTCAGCAAGTCTAGAAGACCCCAAGAGTTACTGCAAAATGTCATTCAGCGTCAGTTATATGATTTATTTTTATGATCCATTTTCTTTAGTGTGCCAGGATAATGACACGCTGACACTTGGGGGACGGGATAATGACACGCTGACACTTGGTGTACAGGATAATGACACGCTGACACTTGGGGAACGGGATAATGACACGCTGACACTTGGGGGACGGGATAATGACACGCTGATACTTGGGGGACGGGATAATGACACGCTGATACTTGGGGGACAGGATAATGACACGTTGACACTTGGGGGACAGGATAATGATACGCTGACACTTGGGGGACGGGATAATGACACGCTGACACTGGGGGATGGGATAATGACACGCTGACACTTGGGGGGACGGGATAATGACACGCTGACACTTGGGGGACGGGATAATGACACGCTGACACTGGGGGGACAGGATAATGACACGCTGACACTTGGGGGACGGGATAATGACACACTGACACTGGGGGGACAGGATAATGACACGCTGACACTTGGGGGACGGGATAATGACACGCTGATACTTGGGGGACAGGATAATGACACGTTGACACTTGGGGGACAGGATAATGACACGCTGACACTTGGGGGACAGGATAATGATACGCTGACACTTGGGGGACGGGATAATGACACGCTGACACTGGGGGATGGGATAATGACACGCTGACACTTGGGGGGACGGGATAATGACACGCTGACACTTGGGGGACGGGATAATGATACGCTGACACTTGGGGGACGGGATAATGACATGCTGATACTTGGGGGACGGGATAATGACACGCTGACACTTGGGGGACGGGATAATGACACGCTGACACTTGGGGGACGGGATAATGACACGCTGACACTTGGGGGACGGGATAATGACACGCTGACACTTGGGGGACGGGATAATGATACGCTGACACTTGGGGGACGGGATAATGACACGCTGACACTGGGGGATGGGATAATGACACGCTGACACTTGGGGGGACGGGATAATGACACGCTGACACTTGGGGGACGGGATAATGATACGCTGACACTTGGGGGACGGGATAATGACATGCTGATACTTGGGGGACGGGATAATGACACGCTGACACTTGGGGGACGGGATAATGACACGCTGACACTTGGGGGACGGGATAATGACACGCTGACACTTGGGGGATGGGATAATGACACGCTGACACTTGGGGGACGGGATAATGACACGGTGACACTTGGGGACGGGATAATGACACGGTGATACTAGGGGGACGGGATAATGACACGCTGATACTTGGTGTACAGGATAATGACACGCTGACACTTGGGGGACGGGATAATGATACGCTGATACTTGGGGGATGGGATAATGACACGCTGATACTTGGGGGACGGGATAATGACACGCTGACACTTGGGGGACGGGATAATGACACGCTGACACTTGGGGGGGACGGGATAATGACAGGCTGACACTTGGGGGGACGGGATAATGACACGCTGATACTTGGTGTACAGAATAATGACACGCTGACACTTGGGGGACGGGATAATGACACGCTGATACTTGGTGTACAGGATAATGACACGCTGACACTTCGGGGACGGGATAATGACAGGCTGACACTTGGGGGGACGGGATAATGACACGCTGACACTTGGGGGGGACAGGATAATGACACGCTGACACTTGGGGGACAGGATAATAACACGCTGACACTTGGGGGAGGGGATAATGACAGGCTGACACTTGGGGGATGGGATAATGACACGCTGATACTTGGGGGACGGGATAATAACACGCTGACACTTGGGGGACAGGATAATGACACGCTGACACTTGGGGGACGGGATAATGACACGCTGACACTTGGGGGACGGGATAATGACACGCTGACACTTGGGGGACGGGATAATGACACGCCGACACTTGGGGTACAGAATAATGACACGCTGACACTTGGGGTACAGGATAATGACACGCTGATACTTGGGGGACGGGATAATGACACGCTGATACTTGGGGGACGGGATAATGACACGCTGACACTTGGGGGACGGGATAATGACACGCTGACACTTGGGGGACGGGATAATGACACGCTGACACTTGGTGTACAGGATAATGACACGCTGATACTTGGGGGACGGGATAATGACATGCTGATACCTGGGGGACGGGATAATGACACGCTGATACTTGGGGGACGGGATAATGACACGCTGACACTTGGTGTACAGGATAATGACACGCTGATACTTGGGGGACGGGATAATGACACGCTGATACTTGGGGGACGGGATGATGACACGCTGATACTTGGGGGACGGGATAATGACACGCTGACACTTGGGGGACGGGATAATGACACGCTGACACTTGGGGGACGGGATAATGACACGCTAATACATGGGGGACGGGATAATGACACGCTGACACTTGGGGGACGGGATAATGACACGCTGACACTTGGGGGACGGGATAATGACACGCTGACACTTGGGGGACGGGATAATGACACGCTGACACTTGGGGGACGGGATAATGACACGGTGACACTTGGGGGACGGGATAATGACACGCTGACACTTGGGGGACGGGATAATGACACACTGACACTTGGGGGACGGGATAATGACACGCTGACACTGGGGGGACGGGATAATGATACGCTGATACTTGGGGGATGGGATAATGACACGCTGATACTTGGGGGACGGGATAATGACAGGCTGACACTTGGGGGGACGGGATAATGACACGCTGACACTTGGGGGGGACGGGATAATGACAGGCTGACACTTGGGGGGACGGGATAATGACACGCTGATACTTGGTGTACAGAATAATGACACGCTGACACTTGGGGGACGGGATAATGACACGCTGATACTTGGTGTACAGGATAATGACACGCTGACACTTGGGGGACGGGATAATGACAGGCTGACACTTGAGGGGACGGGATAATGACACGCTGACACTTGGGGGGGACAGGATAATGACACGCTGACACTTGGGGGAGAGGATAATGACAGGCTGACACTTGGGGGATGGGATAATGACACGCTGATACTTGGGGGACGGGATAATAACACGCTGACACTTGGGGGACAAGATAATGACACGCTGACACTTGGGGGACGGGATAATAACACGCTGACACTTGGGGGAGGGGATAATGACAGGCTGACACTTGGGGGATGGGATAATGACACGCTGATACTTGGGGGACGGGATAATAACACGCTGACACTTGGGGGACAGGATAATGACACGCTGACACTTGGGGGACGGGATAATGACACGCTGATACTTGGGGGACGGGATAATGACACGCTGACACTTGGGGGACGGGATAATGACACGCCGACACTTGGGGTACAGAATAATGACACGCTGACACTTGGGGTACAGGATAATGACACGCTGATACTTGGGGGACGGGATAATGACACGCTGATACTTGGGGGACGGGATAATGACACGCTGATACTTGGTGTACAGGATAATGACACGCTGACACTTGGGGGACAGGATAATGACAGGCTGACACTTGGGGGACGGGATAATGACACGCTGATACTTGGGGGACGGGATAATGACACGCTGATACTTGGGGGACGGGATAATGACACGCTGACACTTGGGGGACGGGATAATGACACGCTGACACTTGGGGGACGGGATAATGACACGCCGACACTTGGGGTACAGAATAATGACACGCTGACACTTGGGGTACAGGATAATGACACGCTGATACTTGGGGGACGGGATAATGACACGCTGATACTTGGGGGACGGGATAATGACACGCTGATACTTGGGGGATGGGATAATGACATGCTGACACTTGGGGGACGGGATAATGACACGCTGACACTTGGTGTACAGGATAATGACACGCTGATACTTGGGGGACGGGATAATGACACGCTGATACTTGGGGGACGGGATAATGACACGCTGATACTTGGGGGACGGGATAATGACACGCTGATACTTGGGGGACGGGATAATGACACGCTGACACTTGGTGTACAGGATAATGACATGCTGATACTTGGGGGACGGGATAATGACACGCTGATACTTGGGGGACGGGATAATGACACGCTGACACTTGGTGTACAGGATAATGACATGCTGATACTTGGGGGACGGGATAATGACACGCTGATACTTGGGGGACGGGATAATGACACGCTGATACTTGGGGGACGGGATAATGACACACTGACACTTGTGGGACGGGATAATGACACGCTGACACTTGGTGTACAGGATAATGACATGCTGATACTTGGGGGACGGGATAATGACACGCTGATACTTGGGGGACGGGATAATGACACGCTGATACTTGGTGTACGGGATAATGACACGCTGATACTTGGGGGACGGGATAATGACAGGCTGACACTTGGGGGATGGGATATTGACACGCTGACACTTGGGGGACGGGATAATGACACGCTGACACTTGGGGGATGGGATAATGACAGGCTGACACTTGGGGGACAGGATAATGACAAGCTGACACTTGGGGGACGGGATAATGACATGCTGATACTTGGTGTACAGGATAATGACACGCTGATACTTGGGAGACGGGATAATGACACGCTGACACTTGGGGGACGGGATAATGACACGCTGACACTTGGGGGGACGGGATAATGACACGCTGACACTTGGGGGGACAGGATAATGACACGCTGACACTTGGGGGGCGGGATAATGACACGCTGATACTTGGGGGACGGGATAATGACACGCTGATACTTGGGAGACGGGATAATGACACGCTGACACTTGGGGGACGGGATAATGACACGCTGACACTTGGGGGGACGGGATAATGACACACTGACACTTGGGGGGACAGGATAATGACAGGCTGACACCTGGGGGACAGGATAATGACACTCTGACACTTGGGATACAGGATAATAACACGCTGACACTTGGGGGGGACGGGATAATGACATGCTGACACTTGGGGGGACGGGATAATGACATGCTGACACTTGGGGGGACAGGATAATGACTCGCTGACACTTGGGGGACGGGATAACGACACGCTGACACTTGGGGGATGGGATAATGACACGCTGACACTTGGGGGACGGGATAATGACACGCTGATACTTGGGGACGGCTTAATGACACGCTGACACTTGGGGGGACAGGATAATGACACGCTGACACTTGGGGGACGGGATAATGACACGCTGACACTTGGGGGGACGGGATAATGACAGGCTGACACCTGGGGGACAGGATAATGACACGCTGACACTTGGGGGGACGGGATAATGACACGCTGACACTTGGGGGGACAGGATAATGACAGGCTGACACCTGGGGGACGGGATAATGACAGGCTGACACCTGGGGGACAGGATAATGACACTCTGACACTTGGGATACAGGATAATGACACGCTGACACTTGGGGGGACGGGATAATGACACGCTGACACTTGGGGGACGGGATAATGACACGCTGACACTTGGGGGACGGGATAATGACATGCTGAACCTTGGGGGACGGGATAATGACACGCTGACACTTGGGGGGACAGGATAATGACAGGCTGACACCTGGGGGACAGGATAATGACACTCTGACACTTGGGATACAGGATAATGACACGCTGACACTTGGGGGGACGGGATAATGACACGCTGACACTTGGGGGGACGGGATAATGACATGCTGACACTTGGGGGGACGGGATAATGATACGCTGACACTTGGGGGACGGGATAATGACACGCTGACACTTGGGGGACGGGATAATGATACGCTGATACTTGGGGGACGGGATAATGACACACCGATACTTGGGGGACGGGATAATGACACGCTGACACTTGGGGGACGGGATAATGACACGCTGACACTTGGGATACAGGATAATGACACACTGACACTTGGGGGACGGGATAATGACACGCTGACACTTGGGGGATGGGATAATGACACGAGGACACTTGGGGGACGGGATAATGACACACCGATACTTGGGGGACGGGATAATGACACGCCGACACTTGGGGGACGGGATAATGACACGCCGACACTCGGGGAACGGGATAATGACACGCTGACACTCGGGGGACGGGATAATGACACGCCGACACTCGGGGGACGGGATAATGACACGCTGACACTCGGGGGATGGGATAGTGACACGCTGACACTCGGGGGACGGAATAGTGACACGCTGACACTCGGGGGACGGGATAAAGACACGCCGACACTTGGGGGACGGGATAATGACACGCCGACACTTGGGGGACGGGATAATGACACGCTGACACTTGGGGCAGGATAATGTCACGCTGATACTTGGGGGACGGGATAATGACACGCTGACACTTGGGGGACGGGATAATGACACGCTGATACTTGAGGGACAGGATAATGACACTCTGACACTTGGGATACAGGATAATAACACGCTGACACTTGGGGGGACGGGATAATGACACGCTGACACTTGGGGGGACGGGATAATGACATGCTGACACTTGGGGGACAGGATAATGACTCGCTGACACTTGGGGGACGGGATAATGACACGCTGACACTCGGGGGATGGGATAGTGACACGCTGACACTCGGGGGACGGAATAGTGACACGCTGACACTCGGGGGACGGGATAATGACACGTTGACACTCGGGGGACGGGATAAAGACACGCCGACACTTGGGGGACGGGATAATGACACGCTGACACTTGGGGCAGGATAATGTCACGCTGATACTTGGGGACGGGATAATGACACGCTGACACTTGGGGGACGGGATAATGACACGCTGATACTTGAGGGACGGGATAATGACACGCTGACACTTGGGGGACGGGATAATGACACGCTGACACTTGGGGGAGGGGATAATGACACGCTGATACTTGGGGGACGGGATAATGACACGCTGACACTTGGGGGACGGGATAATGACACGCTGACACTTGGGGGACGGGATAATGACACGCTGATACTTGGGGGAAGGGATAATGACACGCTGACACTTGGGGGACGGGATAATGACACGCTGACACTTGGGGGACAGGATAATGACAGGCTGACACTTGGGGGACGGGATAATGACACGCTGACACTTGGGGGACGGGATAATGACACGCTGATACTTGGGGGACGGGATAATGACACGCTGACACTTGGGGGACGGGATAATGACACGCTGACACTGGGGGGACGGGATAGTGACACTAATACTCGGGGGGTGGGGAGGGACAGGTTTATAAGTGTCCTATGATCGGCAGTGCCCTGGATGTTACTTTCTGTTCAGTATTACGGGCGGCTCAGTAGATACATTATACACTGTTATTCGGGTGGTAGGGGGTAGTTATCATATGTTTGTAGTATTACTGACTGTGGTCTTGTGGTTTTGGCCCCGTTTGCCGCACGGATGGGGACGCTGTGTCTTTCGTCACCTTTGAACTTGTACTTTTGTTTGCTGAAAATCATTAACCAGGAGCAGAAGTTTATCTCAAACATCAAAAATCAAATACTCTCCTTGTTCTTCACCAGAACTTGTAACAAACTCCGGTGACATAACGGGGCTGTGCCCAATTACATGTCAGCAGTACCCACCTACATATAAGCTATGCCCACCTACATACAGGATGTACCCACCTACTCCTGGGATATTATGGCTGTACTCAGAACGGTATTAGAAGGTCACTGAATGTTGCTAGGATATGTCAACATTTTATTGATGGGGGTCCAACCTGGGGGACCCCAATAATCCAGATCAAAAGGGTGATGGAGGCCCCTTCATGTTTTTCCCTTGTGTCAGTTCAGCAGACAGAAGCGCACATGACAGGCTTAGATACAGTGCTTCAGCAGACGGTATCACACAGGACAACTGTTTGCTTTCTTTGGTTTTATTTGATTTCATGATGGATCAGAGAAGATATCGGGATACAGATAGAGGCGGTGGGTGCAGGAGGGGGCGGAGATGGGGTACAGGATGGGTGCAGAAAGGGGCGGAGGTGGGGTACAGGAGGGGGCGGAGGGTTAGAGGGAGGTAGAAGTGGGGGCAGAGGGGGGTGCAGCTGGGTTTCGGGAAGCATGAGGGCTTGGTGGAAGTTCTGTAAAACAAAAACATATCAGAAGGTCAGAGGTGATTGATCCCGGGAGCAGCTCCCCCCCCCCCCCCAGTCAATATTGGTAGAACAGGTCACTCAGTTTGACTTCTGTGATAATATAATATCAGGAGCCGCAGGGTTAATAACGAGAACACGGATACAGGAGATCTACTTAATCTGGGCTAAAGAGGCGCTGGATGATCAAATGTTCTGGAATAGCAGATTTATGAAATGATATATATATATATTTATAATGCTGGCAGTGGCAGAGAGAGGAGGGGCCCTAACCCAGTGCTGATGCCGCTGCACTTCAGGGGGCCCCATGGGCGTGAGGTCCTGGTTCTGTGTTTGGAGCTAATTCCTTACTTCTTCATTTTGCCAATATCCTAATGTCAATGGAGGAGAAAGGATGCAGGTATTTAGTGCGGGGCCCTCTCTCTCCAGGGCCCCATCGCTCTATAGGACGCTGTCTTTTTGGTACATTGCCACGTTATCAGATACAAACTCACCAGAATTCATTTGGGGGAACATTCAGCTGTGAAGAGATCGAAACGGAAAACTGGGTCAGACAATGAAAGCTAGAATAGACGCTCCGGAGAATCCCAGCACAACCTCACATCCCAAACTGGAGACCATTAGAATCCCGAACATCCCCACATTACAGTCCTATATCCCATACATCCCCATATTACAGTCCTATATCCCATACATCCCCACATTACAGTCCTATATCCCATACATCCCTATATTACAGTCCTATATCCCATACATCCCCATATTACAGTCCTATATCCCATACATCCCCACATTACAGTCCTATATCCCATACATCCCCATATTACAGTCCTATATCCCATACATCCCCATATTACAGTCCTATATCCCATACATCCCCATATTACAGTCCTATATCCCATACATCCCCATATTACAGTCCTATATCCCATACATCCCTATATTACTATCCTGAACCTTGTACATTCCATAATACTACATAATCACATACATTTCCATATTACAGTCCTATACATTCCATATTACGGTATAATCCCCATATTACATTACTGTATCCTATACATTTCCATATTACTTTCCTATACCCCAAACATTCCAATATCCTATATATCCCCCAGTGCAGTCCTATATCCTATACATTCCCATATTACAGTATAATCCCATGATCAGACTAAACACCCCTGTAATACGAACCTCACATGCTCGCCTACAGGACTTCTCTAGAGCTGCACCAATCCTATGGAATGCTCTACCCCAAGGCATCTGGACAATTCCCGATGCACGAAATTTCAGGCGCAGCTTAAAAACTCACCTCTTCAGGGAGACATACCAAATCTCCTGTCCTACTCCCCCACCCCTCCCTATGGCTCCCCACACCTTCTACCCTGCTTATCGCATACAACCTCTAACCCTTCACCTCCTTACTGCCCCACCACGTCAGCTTCCTAATAACTTCCTACTTTCCATATGTCACTCCTATACTGCCTGTGTTCCCCCATGCCTCATTCCCCCCTTGTACCTCTTGTATCACCCCCACCCCATTTGTTACAAACTGATTGTATATCACATGTAATTGTTGTTTTGTCTGTGTTCCCCCTGTTCTGTAAGCACTGCAGAATAAGATGGCGCTATACAAATAAAGATTAATATAATCCCCATATTACAGTCCTATATCCCATACATCCCCATATTACAGTCCTATATCCCATACATCCCCATATTACAGTCCTATATCCCATACATCCCCATATTACAGTCCTATATCCTACACTTTCCATATCCCTATATAATCCTATGCATCCCCATATTACTGTCCTATCCAGTCCTGCACCCCATGCACATCCCCACAATCGCCCATTTCCTCGTTCTCCATCTACCTGGTGTGGTGAATATCAGGATATCCTCATTGGTGAAGCCTTTGCTGTGGAAGTGCTTCAGACCTTGTTCCTTTACATCTTCAGGCAATTTCTGATCTCTCCCTGAGGAAGGAAACCCATTACAATCCGTTATATCATGGCATTCCGTATGTCTTCTTACCCAGCGGCTCTAATAGCCTTCACCTCTATAGGTGTACCCAAGGCCCCCCAACCAGTGCTATGTATTCCTTACTGAACATCTTTGCAGTCATGCAGGTCTTTCCCTCGTGGACAAGGATGGTCATTTCCAGGGCCGTTGTATCGTAATCTGTGTTCACGACGATGATTTCATTTTTTCCATGCACTGTGCAGAAACGATGAGACTAATGGTTATAAAGAGTAAATACAGACAGCAGTACGTAAGGCACACCACCACCGCCGGTCAGAATACGTCCTCCCCCTGGCTAGTCCCTATAAGGACCCATTTACACGGGCTGAGAATCAGCCTACTGTGATGGGCACCAGTTGACAAAACATTTCAATCAGCAACTGATCACACAAAGCAGATGATCGGCCTTATGGGACGAGCCATCATTACTGCCGTTCATACGATCATTTGTCACCAGGTGTAGAGCTGACAACGGAGTCTGTTGGGGGATGTCACCAGGTGTAGAGCTGACAACGGGGTCTATTGGGGGATGTCACCAGGTGTAGAGCTGACAACGGGGTCTATTGGGGGATGTCACCAAGTGTAGAGCTGACAACGGGGTCTGGCGGTGGGATGTCACCAGGTGTAGAGCTGACAACGGGGTCTGGTGGGGGGATGTCACCAGGTGTAGAGCTGACAATGGGGTCTGGTGGTGGGATGTCACCAGGTGTAGAGCTGACAACGGGGTCTGGTGGGGGGATGTCACCGGGTGTAGAGCTGACAGCGGGGTCTGGTGGGGGGATGTCACTAGGTGTAGAGCTGACAACGGGGTCTGTTGGGGGATGTCACCAGGTGTAGTGCTGACAATGGGATCTGGTGGGGGGATGTCACCAGGTGTAGAGCTGACAACGGGGTCTGTTGGGGGATGTCACCAGGTGTAGAGCTGACAATGGGGTCTGGTGGGGGGATGTCACCAGGTGTAGAGCTTACAACGGAGTCTGGCGGGGGGATGTCACCAGGTATAGAGCTTATAGCGGGGTCTGGTGGGGGGATTTCACCAGGTGTAGAGCTGACAATGCGGTCTGATGGGGGGACGTCACCAGGTGTAGAGTGGACAACTGGGTCTGGTGGGGGGACCTCACCAGGTGTAGTGCTGACAATGGGGTCTGGTGGTGGGATGTCACCAGGTGTAGAGCTGACAATGGGGTCTGGTGGTGGGATGTCACCAGGTGTAGAGTTCACAATGGGGTCTAGTGGGGGGATGTCACCAGATGTAAAGCTGACAACGCAGTCTGGTGGGGGGATGTCAGCAACCAATCAGTACAGGACATTGCAGCTTCTGGACCTTCCAGAGTCCACTGTTGGCCACGTGATTGGGGGATGGAAGCCGTCCGGTGTGCGGTGCTGCCACATCAGGGAGACCTCGTAAACTGACAACGTGGACAACAAAGCCTTGTAGGAGCTGTGAAGACCTCACACACATCGTCTGCCCTCTCTCAGGGGATCTCACAGGACATTGGGACATCCATTAGCACCAGAGCCATCAATAGGGAACGGCATGTGAAGGGTTACCATGGACGAGCGGCTGCACACAACATCAGAGCAGTAACTGTACTGCGGTTCCTACGATGGGGCTTGGAGTGATGTACTGTAAGTGAGTGGAAGCAAGTGTTGTGGACAGATGAATCACAGGACACCATCTTCCCATTGGATGGCGCACTTGGGTGTGATGGTTGTCTGGAAAGTGGTTTCTACGTGACGGCATCGTCCTAACAGTGAGGTTTGGAGTCAGTTTTGTTATGGTGGGGGGTGTTAGAGCCATTGGTTATAGTGAAGTCCACCTTCACCGACAATGGGTACAGAGACATCCCGGACAATGTGGCATCACCTCCCCTGTGGTAATACTCTGGTATAGTTCCATGTCTCCACCAACATGACGAGCGCCATGTCATACGGCATGCAGCGTGGGGAGCAGAATGACTGCAGACTTCATTGTTGGCCCAAAGTCTGGACCTTAATCTCATTGAGCGGGCCCGACCAACACACCCATCATCCCCCCACATCCCTATCTGAAGCTCTCCTGAAGGAATGGAGACAAATCCCTCCACACATTGGGATGGGAAAATGGGAATAAAATCCAATTTCATCCCCTGTTATGTGCGTCCCAATACTTCTGTCAGCATAGTGTAGACCAGATCAGACAGTGAAGGAGCGTTTGCTTGTTCTTCTGCTGATCTTTTTGCACAGGTATCTGTGTGTTCCCAAATAATCTGTAGTGACATCTGGGTTTATCTCAGTCCAACCCTACCAGATACCGAAGACAAAGCTCCAGGCTAGTCAGGCCTTCTATAGGGATGCAATATGGACACTGAGACCTTTATCGACGGCGGCGCAAACCTAAGGCTGGATTCACAGAGGCAAGTGCATTGTAGGTCAGTGAAAAAGTGACCGTTTCCCTAAAGTTTCACTGTGATTTTCCTGCATGTGCTTTTGCTTTAAAAACGTACATTTTGCATCAGATTTACATCTATTTTTCGTGCACATTAACAAAACCGCACGCGCTGCCCAGAGTAAAAAGCTTTAAAAACGGATCGCGCTCGCATGGAAATCACGCGGCTTATACGTGCAATGCATTTTTTTTAATGCTCCCATAGAAAATAACGGCAAATCATACAAGAATCGCCGAAAATAGAAATGCAACAATTTTTCTAACTTGGACTATAGGTGTGGGTGAAGGATTACTCTTGTGAATGAACCCACACAAATGAACAGATTCTCTCCCCGTGCGAGCTGTCCACCTCGGAATCAGACGGAATTCACACGGGTGACTGCGATTTTGGTCAGTGATAAACTGACTATTTTTTGGGTGATTTGAATTCAGTTTTAATGCACTTTTGTGATTTGCATCCATTTATCGCACATTTTTTCCGCTCTTTGGTTAGTGGTTCTTTTTTTCATGTGCTGTCCATAGAAATATGCCTTAACCCATTAAGGACCAGGCACCTGGTCCTGGGCTTAAAGCACCGCCATAGTAAAATTACAGCATCGCTTTAAGCCTCCTGTCTCTGCAACTAATCAGGGCAGGAACAGGTTATCAGCTGTTAGTGACAGCTGATAACCTGGAGAAGACAGCAGGAGGGTTTTTTAACTCTTTCTGCCTTCTGCTTCCTCGAGTACACAGTGCTCAATGAGCACTGTGTACTAGAAAGTGGAAATGGAAGGGAGTCTTCCACTCTGGGAGTCGGGGGGTCATGTGACCACTGGGGTTTCCTGCTACAGCAGAGCTGGAGGGTCATACTAGACCCTGGCCAGCTCTGCTAGTGACTACTGTCACTACAGGGGTTGCTTTCCCCTGTAACTGGGGCTCCTATGGATGCGGCTCCTATGGACGCCCCAGCTACAGTGGGAAAGTGTCAAATTAAAAAAAAAAAAGTCCCCCAGAGGTCTTACATGATGTCATGGGGGACATAAATAGTAAAAAACATAATTACATACATCAGTAAAACAATATTACAGAATAAAACAACAATACATACATAAGACTGGCACGTCATGCCATTGTGATGCATTTTTTAGTTCTCCCATCAAAAATATTGGGTGATTTTTGAACAAGTATCGCCAAAAAGTAGGATGTGCAGCAATTTTTTGTAACTCAGACTATCGGTCTGAGTGAAAAATCACTTGTCTGAATTAACCCATTCAAAAGAACGGTCTCTGGAATCAGAAGGAACTCACATGGGAAAATCGCCTGTGTGAATACGACCTTAGGCCCCTTTTAGACGGGACGATTTATCATTCGGACGAGCGGACGGTTACGTTCATGCTTGCATAAAAGAACGATAAGTGACAGATTACCGCTCATCGCTGGCTGCCTTTACACTGAATGATTAGCTTTCAAGTTCGACCGATCCAGCGATTTTCTTAAACGCGCCTACACTCATATTTCATGTGTCCTACAAGAGCTGGCTAGTCGGCCCAGGCAGCGCAGTGTTAACCCCTTCATGCCCTAGGCGTATATTTATGTCCTGGGCGTCCAGGGTTTGTATGGAACTGGTTTGGCTTCCGATCCCACTCCATTCGAACCCTGGGAGCTGGTCCTGCACCATATATGGCGGGTATAAGCTGTCCTTGACAGCTGACGCCTGCCCATACAAGCCGCAATCAGCTTGTAAGCTGATTGCAGCTGTTACCCTTTAAACAAACAAATGCTCTGCGCACTCACAATGAGATCACAAGGTGCTATTTGGTTGCCATGGCAGTTTAGGGATCTCTGAAGACCCCCAGGAGTGGTAGGTCTTGATAAACTGCCTGTCATAGTGTGGTATAATGCAGTACTGCGGTATTACATTATACTGCATGAGCGATCACACAATTGCAACATATACATGTACACAAAGAATAATATATAAAATATAAATAAAAACAGCAATTTATAAAACCATCAGATTTTTTCTAAAATCTAATTTAAACCAAATGGTAAACGATAAATCCAGAACATCTCTTTTTTTCTCAGTTGGCTGATGGAATGGGACGGAACATGTGTGTACTTCCAATAAAGGAGCTGATATCCCATTAGGAGAGAGCTACCATCTTACCCCCACCATCCCACTGCCCAATAAGATAGACATAGGAAGCTTTATAACCAATGTTACTAATACATCATTACCTAGCATCAATGGTAATAAAGAGAGAGGGGTTAATATGGAGACTCCACCGGCGAGATACAAGATAATGGTACAGAAACACACATTACAGAGTGGACTTTGTTAGATTTATCCCCCTGTGACTTCCCTCCTGAATTTAGGAGTTTGGATCATCAGGATCCATCGGGTAGACATATTATGTCGGCTGATCAGGGCCATAAGTCTTCAATTAAAATACAGAAACGTGTTTTAGAGGAGGGTCCGAACACATCAACAACAATAGAAAAAACAAAAGACGTCCCAGTAAGAAAAAGAGAGTGTCATTATGAGCAATAATACAGAAGTCAACGGATACCCCCAAAACACCTCCATTAAAAGAACTTGTAAACGGAAAAGGGCAAAAGACGAGGGAAGAAAAGTAACCCTAATAGAAAAAAGAAGAACCACAATGAGAACGAGGAAGTAACAGCCGAAGAGGCCGCAAATCTGGTATATTTAATATTTCTAACTACACCCTACAGACCTACGAAACTGATCTCCTCTCTAAAGGACTAGCTTTTTGTCCCACAAAAAATTCTAATTTATTCGATCTATTCGAGAAAACGGACGTCGAATTGATATTGTTTGATCAATAAGGACAATAAACAAGAGGAATATCTAGTAGAATTTAATCTGGAGGAATCAAAACCTATCAGTAGGTTCTATCCAGTAGAGGTCAGAGGTCCCCACATTGAAGGATTCTATAGGAATGTAGTAAAAGAATTCACCAAATTAGAAAGTAATGAGGCCATACCAGATTCTAATCTAACTAATCCAACAAAAGACATTAAAGAAGGGAGAGAAGTAGTTTTTAGAAAGGCAGATAAAAGGGGGGGGGGGGGGTTATGTCGTTATGGATTCATCCACAGATGACACTGAGTATAAGAGAATTTTAGGGGATAGAGAACAATATATTCAACTTAAAGAAGACCCAACTTTGCACATTCAAAAAACCCAACGGAAGTAATTAAAATAGGGGTATCTACTAATGGTATAACAGACATAGAAGGCAGATATAGATTACTAATAGAGCCAGAGACCCCATAGTTTCACCACCTACCAAAAATACACAAGAATGTTGGAGATCCACCTGGTAGACCGATAATAGCCGGCATTAATACGGTTACTAGTCGGTTGTCTGAATATTTAGATAGACAACTCCAAAAATATGTGAGAGGACTACCCCCGCACCTCAAGGACACTGGAATCATCTATAGGAATAGATTAAGGACATCAGATGGAGCAACACATAGTTTTGGTGTTCCTTAGATGTTGTGGACCTTTATTCCAGCATCCCACACAAGAAGGGGATTGAAGCAATTGTAAAAACCCTAAATGAGGATCCACTTGTGTCCAAGAACCAGATGTCATTTATTCAAGAATCCAGATCCTTCATATCCATATCCAGTAGAATTCAGTTCCACAAGAGATTCACTGATGATATTATCATCATATGGGAAGGGGAACAGGATGAATTAGTGCAGTTTGTCAGAGAATTAAACATCAATGATTCTAATCCTAAATTCACTGATAATAAAGATCTAATAGATTTAGTGTTTGTAGATTTAGAACTTCTCACAGGATCATCACTAAAACCCATTTTAGGAAAGTCGATAGTAACAGCGACGTTGACTTCTACAGCTGCCATGCGTGCCATTGGAAGATCAATAATCCATATGGACAATTTAAAAAGGACAGGTAGGACCTGTACGAGGGATGAAGATCGGGCCCCGATCCTTAGGGAGCGTTTTTTAGAAAAAAAAAGTATTCAAAAAAACTAATAGATTCGGCAAATAATAGAATATTAGAAGAAAAAGACAAAGATAATGATAGAAGAAAGGAATTCACTCATCGGGATAAGCGAGGGTTAGTAAATAAAGCCGATGGGAAGGAGAAGGGACCAAGCTTCATCACTAAATGTAGAAGGCAACATGAGGAAATTAGGAAATTATTGGGAACAATTGGTGTATTTTAGACAATGACCCCCAATCTCTACAGGATCTACTGGCAAAAATCCTAAATTAGTTTTTAGGAGAAATCAAACTATCCAGCAGATCTCGGCCCGTCTAGACCGGAGGCAACAAAGAGGATGATTACTAAAAATACCAGCAATTTGGAATCGGGGATATTTAAATGTAAAAAGAAGAACTGTAAATGTGGTGCAGATATAACGGGGGGTGGGATATCAATAGAGATGGGGGAGGGGGGCAATCCAGCTGAGAGAGGGGAGGGGGGCAAACCAGCTGAGATGGGGGAGGGGGCAAACCAACTGAGATGGGGGCAAACCAACTGAGATGGGGGAGGGGGCAAACCAACTGAGATGGGGGAGGGGGCAAACCGACTGAGATGGTGGAGGGGGGCAAACCAACTGAAATGGGGGAGGGGGCAAACCAACTGAGATGGGGGAGGGGGGCAAACCAGCTGAGATGGGGGAGGGGGGCAAACCAACTGAGATGGGGGAGGGGGGCAAACCAGCTGAGATGGGGGAGGGGGGCAAACCAGCTGAGATGGGGGAGGGGGCAAACCAACTGAGATGGGGGAGGGGAGCAAACCAGCTGAGATGGGGGAGGGGGCAAACCAGCTGAGATGAAGCTGTGAAACTAAATGTGTTAGATATTTATTAGAATGTCCTTAAAATATGTCGGGAGAACAAAGGATGCATTGAGAAGTCGGGTCTCTAGTCATAAATGTAATAGTAGGAGAGGCTTTAATAAGCCCAGAGTATCCCGACGCAATCATCATACTAAATATCTTACAGTAACCCCACTATAATACGTTCCGTCCAACTTCATCAGCCAACTGAGAAAATAAGAGATGTTCTGGATGTGTCGTTTAAACACACGAACACCATTTGGTTTAAATGAGATTTTAGATGATATTTTCTATATTATTCTTTGTATATCTGTATATATATTTTAATTAGAGATGAGCGAGCCCCCAAATGCTCAGGGCCGCGTTATAAGAGTCGAGCTTTTCGTAAAATTCGAGAGCCCTACTCGAGTAACGAACCCCATTGACTACAATGGGAGACTCAAGCATTTTTGTATGTGGAACGCAGGGTCCCGAGCTTTTTTTTTTTATCTTGGTTCGTGTCTCTCTCTCCCCCTCTCCCCCTCCCTCTCCCCCTCCCTCTCCCCCTCCCTCTCCCCCTCCCTCTCCCCCTTCCCACTCCCCCTCCCTCTCCCTCTCCCCCTTCCCACTCCCCCTCCCTCTCTCCCTTTCCCCCTCCCTCTCCCCCTCCCTTTCTCCCTCTCCATCTTCCCATGTCACAGCGGGGAGGAGCCAAAAACTGGGGCGGGGGCAAAGGTGATTTGATGCTCGTTCGAGTAACGAGCACCATCAAGTACTCTAATACTTGAACGAGCATCGAGCTCAGCAGAGTACGTTCGCTGAACTCTAATTTTAATCTATTTTTTTGGAAACTATAATTATTTGGTTATCCATCCATTAAATTAAATTGTGTAGGAAGAGGTTTTTATTCTTCCGTCCAGAATAATCTATTCATATATACAGGAGTTCGTTCTGCTTTGATGGATATATATATCTATATATATATATATATATCTTTTTTGTACTTTTGTTCATGATGAGAACATGCCGACACGAATAGGGTGCAGCTGCAGAGACGAATTGACGGCTTTACTTTTTAGATGAAGCCTAATCGCAACCGGATTCAGGAAACGCGAGTGGAACGCACTATGCGCTCCACCTATTGAGAATTTGGGCCTCATGACCTGTGGCACATGACCTAGTCATGTGACCGAATCTCCTCCCTAGGGGGGATGGGCTTTTGGATGGCGTCCGAAGCGAACACGACACGCGTGAGTTTAATCTTTGTATCCATGTATATAAGACGGCTTTTAAGTATAATCTGTATGCATATTTCGCTTGAAGGCGTTGTTTGAACGCCGAAACGCGTAGCAACAATAAACAGTTGTGTAAGTTTACGGACCCGGAGTCTGCATTCACGCTGTGACCCTTGGAGCGCACGGAAGATTTTTACTTTTTTCCTGTGGTGGAAAAATAAAACTCTACAAGTTTGGTATCGTAGTAATGGTACCAGCCCATGGAGTAAAGTCATCGTGTCATTTTTGCCGCAGTTTGTACGCCGTGATAACAGGATCCCTCAACAAAGATGGTGAAATTGTGGGGATTTATTTTCATTTCACTCCACTACAACTAAATGTTTAGGTTTCTCATTTTATTATAAATGAATACTAGCTGATGTACCCGGCCTCGCTCAAGTTAATTTGGTACAGGTGTTTACTTGTTGTTCGCACTGAACATTTTATGAAGTCATGGTTACTTTAGAGGCACCGAGGAATAAAATATGTCTACACATAGAGGAGCGTTAGATTCTCCTCAGGCTGCATGTACCGATGTCCCTCTGCAGAATGTTCCACCCCTCCCACTCTACTCATTTAGGACCCAAATAATGCTTGTGCCAAATTTCATGCTTGTACTACATAAGGATGTTACATTACATAGGGGTGCACCTACTTTTGCAATTAACATAAAATAATCAATTTGTAACCCCTTTACTTTTCCTATTTAGGATGTAAAGAATGGTTGTGCAAAATGTCATGGTTGTACAATACCGAGAAGTTAGAGAATTAGTGGCAAGTCAGTGAGTGAGGGCTTTCAACATATATATATATATATAAGGATTAAGACCGCCTCACACGAGCGTGCAGTGACAGCGTATTACATGTGTGGGGTTTGTGTGCTTAATATGACCCCCCAATACGCCACAGACTGCTGTATCACGCATGTTCTATCTTGGCACATATTGCACGCGCCTACACACCAGGATAGCGTATAGCAATTGGCAGCACACAGCAAGTACGCTATGTAATCGCATGCTGCCTCGCGTGGCACGCAGGGAATTACGTCCATGTGAGCCCGAGCGTAAGTGTTTATATTCAGAGGCTGAAAAGCTGCCCTGCTCACACAGCTGAGGGATCGTTACTGTGTCTCCATCTAGGCAATCCTCTGTGAGTTAAACACTGCAGAGTGCTAAATACTGGGGAGAATGCTGATCACAGACTGCTGGAGATGCTCACCAGAATCATGCTTGTAGTGGCCGTTAGCGATGGTCTCCAAAGTGGCATCCATCTGCTGGCAGCCCTTAGGTCTGAGGAAGAGGAGGAAATACAAAGCGGAAATGTTGTATCGTCTTTACATTCTTGTAAATCCACACAAGATTCTTCTGCCTCATCATCACCCATAACGAAGCAGCTACTTACGTTTTGAATGCCACACTGTTTTTTAGAATATTGCCGTCCTTGGCATAAGTGATTGTAGGGCGAGTCATGTCCTTCTTCATCTCTTTAAACATGGCGCAGTTTGATGCTACTATGGCGCCAAACCATGTACCCATATACTAAGGACATAGCAGAAGTATTAAGTGTTAATAACTCAAGCAAGGTGGGAGGCAGTATTATAGTAGTTATATTCTTTTACATAGGGGGCAGTATTATAGTAGTTATATTCTTGTACATAGGGGGCAGTGTTATAGTAGTTATATTCTTGTACATAGGGGCAGTATTATAGTAGTTATATTCTTGTATATAGGGGGCAGTATTATAGTAGTTATATTCTTGTACATAGGGGGCAGTATTATAGTAGTTATATTCTTGTACATAGGAGCAGTATTATAGTAGTTATATTCTTGTACATAGGAGCAGTATTATAGTAGTTATATTCTTGTACATAGGGGGCAGTATTATAGTAGTTATATTCTTGTACATAGGGAGAAGTATTATAGTAGTTATAGTCTTGTACATAGGAGCAGTATTATAGTAGTTATAGTCTTGTACATAGGACACAGTATTATAGTAGTTATATTCTTGTACATAGGGGCAGTATTATAGTAGTTATATTCATGTACATAGGGGGCAGTATTATAGTAGTTATATTCTTGTACATAGGGAGCAGTATTATAGTAGTTATATTCTTGTACATAGGGGACAGTATTATAGTAGTTATATTCTTGTACATAGGAGCAGTATTATAGTAGTTACATTCTTGTACATAGGGGGCAGTATTCTAGTAGTTATATTCTTGTACATAGGGGCAGTATTATAGTAGTTATATTCTTGTACATAAGGGGCAGTATTATAGTAGTTATATTCTTGTACATAAGGGGCAGTATTATAGTAGTTATATTCTTGTACATAGGGGGTAGTATTATAGTAGTTATATTCTTGTACATAGGAGGCAGTATTGTAGTAGTTATATTCTTGTACATAGGGGCAGTATTATAGTAGTTATATTCTTGTACATAAGGGGCAGTATTATAGTAGTTATATTCTTGTACATAGGAGGCAGTATTATAGTAGTTATATTCTTGTACATAGGGGGCAGTAATATAGTAGTTATATTCTTGTACATAGGAGGCAGTATTATAGTAGTTATATTCTTGTACATAGGGGGCAGTATTATAGTAGTTATATTCTTGTACATAGGAGGCAGTATTATAGTAGTTATATTCTTGTACATAGAGGGCAGTAATATAGTAGTTATATTCTTGTACATAGGAGGCAGTATTATAGTAGTTATATTCTTGTACATAGAGGGCAGTATTATAGTAGTTATATTCTTGTACATAGGAGGCAGTATTATAGTAGTTATATTCTTGTACATAGGAGGCAGTATTATAGTAGTTATATTCTTGTACATAGGAGGCAGTATTATAGTAGTTATATTCTTGTACATAGGGGGCAGTATTATAGTAGTTATATTCTTGTACATAGGAGGCAGTATTATAGTAGTTATATTCTAGTACATAGGGGCAGTATTATAGTAGTTATATTCTTGTACATAGGGGGTCAGTATTATAGTAGTTATATTCTTGTACATAGGGAGCAGTATTATAGTAGTTATATTCTTGTACATAGGGGGTCAGTATTATAGTAGTTATACTCTTGTACATAGGGGGCAGTGTTATAGTAGTTATATTCTTGTACATAGGGGGCAGTATTATAGTGGTTATATTCTTATACATAGGGGGCAGTATTATAGTACTTATATTCTTGTACATAGGGGGCGGTATTATAGTAGTTATATTCTTGTACATAGGAGGCAGCATTATAGTAGTTATATTCTTGTACATAGAGGCAGTATTATAGTAGTTATATTCTTGTACATAGGGAGCAGTATTATAGTAGTTATATTCTTGTACATAGGGGGCAGTATTATAGTAGTTATATTCTTGTACATAGGAGGCAGTATTATAGTAGTTATATTCTTGTACATAGGAGGCAGTATTACAGTAGTTATATTCTTGTACATAGGAGGCAGTATTATAGTAGTTATATTCTTGTACATAGGGGGCAGTATTAGAGTAGTTATATTCTTGTACATAGCGGGCAGTATTATAGTAGTTATATTCTTGTACATAGGAGGCAGTATTATAGTAGTTATATTCTTGTACATAGGGGGCAGTATTATAGTAGTTATATTCTTGTACATAGGGAGCAGTATTATAGTAGTTATATTCTTGTACATAGGGGGCAGTATTAGAGTAGTTATATTCCTGTACATAGGAGCAGTATTATAGTAGTTATATTCTTGTACATAGGGGGCAGTATTATAGTAGTTATATTCTTGTACATAGGGAGCAGTATTATAGTAGTTATATTCTTGTACATAGGGAGCAGTATTATAGTAGTTATATTCTTGTACATAGGGGGCAGTATTATAGTAGTTATATTCTTGTACATAGGGGGCAGTATTATAGTAGTTATATTCTTGTACATAGGGGGCAGTATTATAGTAGTTATATTCTTGTACATAGGAGCAGTATTATAGTAGTTATATTCTTGTACATAGAGGGCAGTATTATAGTAGTTATATTCTTGTACATAGGGGGCAGTATTATAGCGGTTATATTCTTGTTCATAGGAGGCAGTATTATAGTAGTTATATTCTTGTACATAGGGGGCAGTATTATAGTAGTTATATTCTTGTACATAGCGGGCAGTATTATAGTACTTATATTCTTGTACATAGGTGGCAGTATCATAGTAGTTATATTCTTGTACATAGGGGGGCAGTATTATAGTAGTTATATTCCTGTACATAGGGAGCAGTATTATAGTAGTTATATTCTTGTACATAGGGGGCAGTATTATAGTAGTTATATTCTTGTACATAGAGGGCAGTATTATAGTAGTTATATTCTTGTACATAGGAGGCAGTATTATAGTAGTTATATTCTTGTACATAGAGGGCAGTATTATAGTAGTTATATTCTTGTACATAGGAGGCAGTATTATAGTAGTTATATTCTTGTACATAGGAGGCAGTATTATAGTAGTTATATTCCTGTACATAGGGGCAGTATTATAGTAGTTATATTCTTGTACATAAGGGGCAGTATTATAGTAGTTATATTCTTGTACATAGGGGGCAGTATTATAGTAGTTATATTCTTGTACATAGAGGGCAGTATTATAGTAGTTATATTCTTGTACATAGGAGGCAGTATTATAGTAGTTATATTCTTGTACATAGGGGGCAGTATTATAGTAGTTATATTCTTGTACATAGGAGGCAGTATTATAGTACTTATATTCTTGTACATAGGAGGCAGTATCATAGTAGTTATATTCTTGTACATAGGGGGGCAGTATTATAGTAGTTATATTCTTGTATAAAGCTGCTGATTCAAACTATTCATTTCTATTGTAATAGAAATATTCCGTTTTCTTGGCAAGCAGAGGATGACTTTGAGCATAGTAGAAAGCTAAAGAATTGCTGTGCATTTAGGAAACAATAGAGTAAAGATATTAGAATTAGGGAAAACGAAAATTGAAATAGTTGTCAATGATAACTTACTGTCCACTGTGTCTGAAAAATCATGTTAGATCAGCTTGCTGGGTTCAATATCACAACAACTATTTTCTAAGTTTATGGAAAAAATATTAATATTTATACTTACTTTATTCTCATCAAAATTCTCCATCGGCTTCACATCCTCAGCCTGACATTGGATGAAGAGGAGGAGCAGGACGGCTGCTGTGACTTGGAGCATGGTTGCAATTGCGATGAAGGTTTGGAGTGAAGCTCTTGATGTCTGGTGTCTGTATTTATACAGAAATCATTACCAAGTGCAGAATGTTGTAATAAAAAGCCATTGTCTTTGGTAAGTGCGTTATGTAACCGTCGACCTGAAGCCTTCAGTTGTGTCTAATGAGGAATCAATTTCAGTCTGCAGCAGTTGCCAAAAACCTGAAATTAATCCTTGATATTTCATACAGAGCTGTATATGTTACACACCACATCTGTGTACATTCCTAATTTCAGGGTCTAAACTTCATTTTCATCCCCAGTAATGAAGAAGTAAACTGTATATTAAGGTCCATTTACATGGGACGAATGTCGAGCAAACGATTCCCAACACTCGTCCCTGTTTGTCCTTGCTCCCCCCCCCTCTCCATTGAGATAACACAGCGGACGTTCACTACTGAATGTCCGCTGTTTAAACTGCAAGATGAGCCAATCGTCTATCGTTTATGCAGAATAAGGGATCAGCTCATCGCTCATCGTGCAGTAATGAACGGCCACTGTGTTATCTCAATAGAGAGGGTCGGGGGGAGCGAGAGGAGAGAAATCTCCTGCAGATTCGTTCCGAGTAAATAGACCTTTACTGCTGATCATCATTTTATGTATATATATTCCGTATAAAAGTTGAGACACATTATACAAACATTACAACAAACATTACATTACTTATCCTGCACTATTTCCAATTTACATCCTGTGTTATACTCAGGAGCTGCACTCACTATTCTGCTGGTGGAGTCACTGTGTACATACATTACTTATCCTGTACTGACCCTGAGGTACATCCTGTATTATACTCCAGAGCTGCACTCACTATTTTGCTGGTGGAGTCACTGTGTACATACATTACTTATCCTGTACTGACCCTGAGGTACATCCTGTATTATACTCCAGAGCTGCACTCACTATTCTGCTGGTGGAGTCACTGTGTACATACATTACTTATCCTGTACTGACCCTGAGGTACATCCTGTATTATACTCCAGAGCTGTACTCCCTATTCTGCTGGAGTCGTCACTGTGTACATACATTACTTATCCTGTACTGACCCTGAGTTACATCCTGTATCATACTCCAGAGCTGCACTCACTATTCTGCTGGTGGAGTCACTGTGTACATACATTACTTATCCTGTACTGACCCTGAGGTACATCCTGTATTATACTCCAGAGCTGCACTCACTATTCTGCTGGTGGAGTCACTGTGTACATACATTACTTATCCTGTACTGACCCTGAGGTACATCCTGTATTATACTCCAGAGCTGTACTCCCTATTCTGCTGGAGTCGTCACTGTGTACATACATTACTTATCCTGTACTGCTCCTGAGTTACATCCTGTATCATACTCCAGAGCTGCACTCACTATTCTGCTGGTGGAGTCACTGTGTACATACATTACTTATCCTGTACTGCTCCTGAGTTACATCCTGTATTATACTCCAGAGCTGCACTCACTATTCTGCTGGTGGAGTCACTGTGTAAATACATTACTTATCCTGTACTGATCCTGAGTTACATCCTGTATTATACTCCAGAGCTGCACTCACTATTCTGCTGGTGGAGTCACTGTGTAAATACATTACTTATCCTGTACTGCTCCTGAGTTACATCCTGTATTATACTCCAGAGCTGCACTCACTATTCTGCTGGTGGAGTCACTGTGTACATACATTACTTATCCTGTACTGCTCCTGAGTTACATCCTGTATTATACTCCAGAGCTGCACTCACTATTCTGCTGGTGGAGTCACTGTGTAAATACATTACTTATCCTGTACTGATCCTGAGTTACATCCTGTATTATACTCCAGAGCTGCACTCACTATTCTGCTGGTGGAGTCACTGTGTAAATACATTACTTATCCTGTACTGCTCCTGAGTTACATCCTGTATTATACTCCAGAGCTGCACTCACTATTCTGCTGGTGGAGTCACTGTGTACATACATTACTTATCCTGTACTGCTCCTGAGTTACATCCTGTATTATACCCCAGAGCTGCACTCACTATTCTGCTGGTGGAGTCACTGTGTAAATACATTACTTATCCTGTACTGCTCCTGAGTTACATCCTGTATTATACTCCAGAGCTGCACTCACTATTCTGCTGGTGGAGTCACTGTGTACATACATTACTTATCCTGTACTGCTCCTGAGTTACATCCTGTATTATACCCCAGAGCTGCACTCACTATTCTGCTGGTGGAGTCACTGTGTAAATACATTACTTATCCTGTACTGCTCCTGAGTTACATCCTGTATTATACTCCAGAGCTGCACTCACTATTCTGCTGGTGGAGTCACTGTGTACATACATTACTTATCCTGTACTGCTCCTGAGTTACATCCTGTATTATACCCCAGAGCTGCACTCACTATACTGCTGGTGGAGTCACTGTGTAAATACATTACTTATCCTGTACTGCTCCTGAGTTACATCCTGTATTATACTTATTGGATCTTTCACCAGCTTACAGGCAAACAATGCCCAACAGCTCATCCCAGTGATTCTCGCTCTGGGGGGTTTGGTCCGGAGTCGCAAGTAGATTAAAGTGTGATTCTTCTCAGTAAGAGAAATGAGGTAATCCTGTAGATATGATTCTTATTAATGGCTAACAAAGATACATTATGTTAGAGCGAGCTTGCAGACCTCACAGGGTCCTTCCTCAGCTATCTGGATGGGGCATATATATATATATATATATATATATATATATGTACACAGATGAAAAGGCGCAGACATAGCCAGATTAATATGCACTTAAAACAATACGGACAAGATGAGCAGAGAAGTAAATACATTCCCTGGAAAGGAATGTGACAGTTTTATGATCTTCAGACTGATGTTGAGGAGTCACAGGCCTGTGTGTTATCTCTCCTTCAGACCTGCACATAAAGAAGATGGAACAATACGTTTGGATACCTACTGGATGGCAGCATTGCCTCAAAGCAATGTAAGACCCTTCACCAAGTCTGAAGAACAATGATTGGGAATAGCACCCCATCTGAGTGCTCTCCTTGGGAAAGCTGACGCCATCCCCCGATCCACTCACCCCCCAGGTGTCTCCACACGCCACCAGGGGTGCCACCCCAGAGGATACCCCCCGACCTCTCTCAGACCTTTCATATTCTTCACTTATGCAAGAACCCTGCTCCAAGGTTCATTCCATTCTCGGGGGCAAGGGCGTAGCTATAGGGGATGCAGGGGATGCGGTTGCACCCGGGCCCACAAGCCTTAAGGGGCCCATAAGGCCTCTATTCTCCATATAGGGAGCCCAGTACTATAAATAAAGCATTATAGTTGGGGCCCTATTACAGGTTTTGCATTGGGGCCCAGGAGCTTCAAGTTACGCCTCTGCTTGGGGCTATCAAAAATGGCCAGAAATTTATAATCCCAAATTCTTTTTGTTATCAATTAAAAAGTCTCCTATCTACAAGATTCCTTTCTCTTACTAAGAACAACCACAGGAGCGGGTATCACACAGGCAAACGGGGTGGGGCCGGTAAGGAGGTGCAGGGGTAGAGGTCGTATGTGATAGGCAGGGTGGAAGGTGTGGGGAGCTGTAGGGAGGGGTGGGGGACTAGGTCAGGAGATTTAGTATGCCTCCCTGCAGGGGTGCGTTTTTAAGGCACATCTGAATTTTCATGCATTGGGAATTGTCCGTATGCCTTGGGGTAGAGCGTTCCAGAGAATTGGCGCAGCTCTAGAAAAGTCCTGGAGGCGAGCATGTGAGGTTCGTATTAGAGGGGTGTTTAGTCTGAGTGTGTTAGCGAATCAGAGTGTGCAAGCTAGGTGGTGTATAGACAGAAGGGAGGCGATATATGGTGGTGCGGTGCCATGATGGGCTTTCTGGGTGAGGTAGAGGAGTTTAAATTTAGTTCTGCAGCGGATGGGCATCCAATGCAATGACTGGCATAGTGCAGAGGCATCTGAGAAATGGCTGAATAGGAAGATGAGCCTAGCTGCCGCACTTAGTATGGATTGCAGATGGGAGAGTCTGGTGCGGGGAGGCCAATGAGCAGAGAGTTGCAGTAGTCGAGTCTGGAGTGGATGAGGGTGACAACGAGTGTCTTTAGCGTGTCCGTGGTGAGGAATGGACGGATTTTAGCAATATTCCTGAGATACAGGTAGCATGTTCGGGCCAGAGATTGAATGTAGGGGGTAAAGGAGAGGTCAGAGTTCAGTGACCCCAATGCATCAGGCATGCTGTCTGGGGGTTATGATGGTGCCAGATACTAAGTGGAGATGTTGGGGGGAGGTTGGCTGGTTGAGGGCGGAAAGGCGAGGAGGTCAGTTTTTGAGAGGTTAAGTTTGAGAAAGAGAGGGGACATGGTGTTAGAGACAGCAGACAGACAGTCTGTGATGTTTTGGAGGAAAGGTGCAGAGATGTCACGGGAAGAGGTATATAGCTGGGTGTCATTAGCATAGAGGGGGTATTGGAGGCCAAATCTCCTGATGGTTTGTCCAATAGGGGCTGTGTAGAAGGAAAAGAGGAGGGGGCTGAGTCCTGGGGGGCCCCGACAGTGAGGGGGAGCGGAGAGGAGAGGGCCAAAGACTGAGCCGTGGGGGACCCTAACAGCGAGGGGGAGCTGAGAGGTGGTAGAGCCAGCAAAGGAGATGCTGAAAGCGCAGTCAGAGAGGTAAGAGGAGAACCAGGAGAGAGCTGTCCTTAGGCCGATGGAGCAGAGCGGAGCAAGGAGGAGTTTGTGGTCAACAGTGTCAAATGCAGCAGAGAGGTCAAGGAGGATCAGTAGGGAGTAGTCGTCCCTCGACTTTGCCGTCATCAGGTCGTTTGATACTTTTGTGAGGGCGTTTTCGGTCGAGTGTAGAGAGTTATCAGAGAGAAAACGTGTGGTGGGAGTAGACCAGGCGTTCTAATACTTTGGAGATGAAGGCGAGGTCGGAGACGGGTCGGTAGTTGGCGGTGTCGGTCGAGTCAAGGGTCGGTTTCTTTAGCAGAGGGGATATGATGGAGTGTTTGATTACCTTTCAGATTTCTGCCCTCCTGTGTAAAAGGGCCATTAATTTTTAAATCTGCTCTCTAGACGATTCCTTGTTATTCAGGCTCCTCCTCCTATCGATGCTCCTCCCCGATCTGTGGCTCCGCTGATATCATTGCTCCTCCCCCGATCTGGGGCTCCTCTTATATCATTGCCCCTTCCCTTGATTGAGGCTCCTCCCCTCAGCCTATATGCAGCAGTTCCCTTATAAACTACTTTTCCTCACTGCTAGTTTAGTTGCTTGTCGTTTATTATTCTCTCCATGTTCTGAATTCCTGCTGAGCCCATACTTGTACAGAGGAGCCAATCAGAGGAAGCAGAGCTGCAGTATAAACAGGGGCGCCCCAAGCCTTGATGCTGCCAGGAAGTGAAGTGAGAAATGGCGCCCCCTGCAATAATAAAACACTGATTTTACAGGCATTGAAAGTGCCAATACACAAGATACCCAACACATATTGAAGCATTAAAGGGGCTTTCCAGTCAAAAATACTATTGATGACTTTTCATCAGGCTAGGTCATCAATAGTTGTTCAGTCGGTGTCCGCCGCTCAGGATCCTGACAGACCAGCTGTGTGGGCGCATGCTGTCAGCGCCGCAATAACAGAGGTTGGAGCGGGAACCTCCCCGCCAACCTCCCATGTAGTAATAGTGCCCCAGTAGTAATAGTGAAGCTCTTAATGGTCCCAGTAGCAATAGTGCCCCAGGTAGTGACCAAATAGTAACTGTCCCCCTTAGTGGCTTTAGTAGTAAAGTATCCCGAGTAGTGGCTTAAACACTAAGTGTCCCTCTTAGTGGCCCCAGTAGTCACAGTGCCCCCAGAAGTCGCCCTAATAATAATTATGAAGCTCCTAATGGGTCCATTAGTAATAGTGCCCCCAGTGGTGGCACCAATTGTAATAGTGACCCCCTTAAAGGCCCACAGTCATAACAGTACCCCCAGTGGTATTCCCCTTTGTGGTCTGAGTAGTAGTGACACCCGTAATGGTCCAAGCAGTAATAGTTCCCCCCTTGGTTACCCTAATAGGAAGTGTTACCTTTAGCGGCCCAAATATTAATAGTGACCCCGTTAGTAGTCTCATTAGCAATAGTGACCTCGTTAGTGGCCCCAATACTATCAATGGTTCTTAAAATCACAATGACAACATTAAAATTAGTGGCCCCAGGTGTAATAGTGTCCCCTATAGGTGTCCTATTAGCAATAGTGTCCCCTTAGTAGCTCCAGAAGTAAAAGTGACCATCATAGTGGCCCCAGTAGTAATATTGTCCTCGATAGTGGCTCCAAAAGTAATAGTGACCTCCTTTAATGGACCCAATAGTAATATTGTCCCTCATTAGTGGCCTCATATAGTGGCTCTAGTAGCAATAGTGCCCCAGATAGTGGCTCCAATAGTAATTGTTCCCTTAGTGGCTTCAGTAGTAACAGTGTCTTGAGTAGGGGCTTAAACAGTAAGTGTCCCTCTTTGTGGCCCCAGTAGTAACAGTGCCCTCAGTAGTGGCCCTAATAGCAATTGTGAAGCTCTTAATAGTCCCAGTAGTGACAGCGCCCCCAGTAGTGTCCCTCTTTGTGGTTCCATAAGTAATGGCCGTCTTAATAGCCCAAGTAGTAATAGTTTCTCCCTAAGTGGCTGCAATAGGAAGTGTCTCATTTAATAGCCCTAATGGTAATAGTGACCCTGTTAGTAGCCCCATTAGTAACAGTGACCCAGTTAGTGGCCTTCATAGTATCAGTGGCTCTTTTAATGGCCACAGTACTTATAGTGCCTCCATTATTGGCCCCAGTATTAACATTGCCCCCTATAGTGATCCCATTAGTAATAGTCCAATAAGAAAAATAGCCAGCAGCATGTATGGATGTGAATAGCACAAAGACTTTTATTGCCCCATCACATAGACATTTTGCGTATTCCCATTAGTAATAGTGTCTGTCATAGTGGCCCCAGTAATAGTGTCCCCTCATAGTTGTCCCAGTGGCAATAATGTCTCCCATAGTTGCCCCAGTAGCAGTAGTGTCCGCCTTAGTAGCTCCAGTAATAAAAGGGACCACCATAGTGGCCCCAGTTGTAATATTGTCCTTGATAGTGGCTCCAAAAGTAATAGGGGCCCCCTTTAGTGGCCCCAGTAGTAATAGTGTGCTTCATTAGTGGCCTCAGTTAGTGGCTACCATAGTAATAGTGCCCCAGGGAGTGGCCCCAATAGTATGTGTCTTACTTAGTGGCTTCAGTAGTAACAGTGTCCTGAGTAATGGCTCCAACAGTAAGTGTGCTTCTTTGTGTCCTCACTAGTAACAGCACCCTCATCAGAGGCGTCATTTGCAGTCGTGAACCTCTTAATGGCTCCTGTATTAATAGTGCCCCCCGTAATGGCACCAATTGTAATAGTGAGTCTCTTAATGGTCCCAATAGTAAACAGTGACAGTATTAAAATTAGTGACCCTCATAGTGGCCCCAGTAGTAATTGTGTTCCCCATAGTAGTAGCCCCAGTTGTAATATTGTCCTCGATAGTGGCTCCAAAAGTAATAGTGGCCCCAGTGTTGATAGTGTCCTTCATTAGTAGCCTCAATTAGTGGTCCCAGTATTAATAGTGTCCCCTATAATGGCCCCAGTAGCAATAATGCCAAGTAAGTGTTCCCCTTAGTGGCTTCAGTAGTAACAGTGTCCTGAGTAGTGGCTCAAACAGTAAGTGTCTTTCTTAGTGGGCCCAGTAGTAACAGTGCTCCCAGTAGTTACCACAATAGTAATTGTGAAGCAGTAATAGTTTCCCCCTTAGTGGCCCCAATGTGAAGTGTCCCATTTAGCAACCACAATAGTGATAGTGACCTTGTTAATAGCCCCATTAGTAATCATGACTCCGTTAGTGGTCCCAATAGTATTAGTGGCTTTTTAGTAGCCCCAGTAGTTGTAGTACCTCCATTCGTGGCCCCAGTAATAACAGTGTCCCAGATAGTGGCCTCAGTACTAATAGTTTGTCATAATGACACCATTAAATTAGTGACCCTCATAGTGACCCCAGTAGTAATATTGTCCTCGATAGTGGCTCCAAAGGTAATAGTGACCTCCTTTAGTGGCCCCAGTAGTAATAGTGTCCCTCATTAGTGGCCCCAGTAGAAATAGTGCCTTAGGTACTGGCCCCAACAGTAAGTGTCCCTCTTTGTGGCCCCAGTAGTAACAGTGCCTTCAGTAGTGGCCCCAGTAGTAATAGTGTCCACAGTAATGGCACCGGTGATAGTAACCACCTTAATGGCCCCAGCAGTAACAGTGCCGCCAGTAGTGTCCTGCTTTGTGGTCCCAGTAGTAGTGACCCTCTTAATGGCGTCGCTAGTAATAGTTTCCCCATTAGTGGCCCAATAGGAAGTTTCACCTTTTGTAGCCCTAATAGTAATAGTGACCTTGTTAGTAGCCCCATTAGTAATAGTAACCCATCTAGTGGCCCCAATAGTATCAGTGGCTCTTTTAATGGCCCCAGTAGTTATAGTGCCTCAATTCGTGGCCCCAGTAGTAACATTTCCCCCTATGGTGACCCCAGTAGTAATAGTGTTCATCATAGTGATACCACTAAAATTAGTGGCCCCAGTAATAGTGTCCCCCATAGTTGCCCTAGTAGCAATAGTAGCTCCAGTAGCAATAGTGACCACCATAGTGGCCCCAGTAGCAATAGTGCCTCAGGTAGTGGCCCCAATACTGTGTCCCCTTTAGTGGCTTCAGTAGTAATAGTGACCCCAGTAGTGGCACCAATTGTAATAGTGACTCCGTTAGTAGCCCCATTAGTAATAGTGACCCTGTTAGTGACCCCAATAGTATCAGTGGCTCTTTTAATGGCCGCAGTAGTTATAGTGCCTCCATTCCTGGTCCCAGTAGTAACAGTGCCCCCTATATCGGTCCCAGTAGCAATAGTGTTCCCCTTAGTGGCTCCAGTAGTAATATTGTCACGGATAGTGGCTCCCAAATTAATAGTTACCTCTTTTAGTGGGTCAAGTAGTACTAGTGTTCCTCATTAGTGGCCTCAGTTAGTGATCCCAGTATTAATAATGACCTCTATAGTAGCCCCAATAGTAGTTGTTACTTTAGTTAGTAGCCATAGTAGTAATAGTGACCCCTATATTGGTACAAGTTCTAATAGTGACCTCTACCGTGGTTCCAATAGTGACCCCAATAGTAATATTCAGCCCCATAGTTTACCCAATAGTAATGGTGACCTCCAGGCGGCAGCAACCTGAGAAGCTCTGCAGTTCGAGTCCGTCAGCGACCGACCGCAGCTGCTGCAGTCAAAGTGCGACCCCTGACCTCTTTCACTGGTGTCTGCATGCAGGAACACAGACGCTGGTGGAGAGGTCAGAGGTCACTCTGATTACAGTAGCGGTGGCCGTCACCGGGCCGGAACTACTGAGCAAGTAATTTAATGCTTATTGGGTTGCTGCCCAATTATTTTATACCGGCTATTACTATGGCTGGTGAAAACTAAATACCGGTTGGGCTGCAACCCGCCGCCCCTCTGAGGTCCAGTAGACTGCCGCCTGAGGCAGCAGTGTCAGCTCGCCTCATGGTGGGGGCGCCGCTGAGTAAACAACATGGAGGACAGTAGGGCAGCCTCTGAGGATACAAGAAGTGGCTCTCAGCCTGCAGTTGACGTGTTGGTATCCGTGTGATCCGTTTGGGCATTTCTTTGTATTATCAGAGGTTTTGGCGTGCGAGATAAGAGCGGCGCTCCCCGCCATTGTTCTGCCATCGTACGGTTGGCGCAGCCTGCATTCTACTATCTACAAATCCTAAATCTGAACACAAAAGCTACGGATAACGGCGAGATGTGGGGGCGCCGGACTCATGGGAGGGGGGGTCATGTCCGCAGGACTGAAGTGCGGATTGTATTACCGCCTCCCTCCACTATATCCTGTTCACATCATGTTATCAGGGCTCGGCCTAATCCCGCGGCTTATCTGAGCGCAGAGAACATCTTGGATGTTCCTCTTACTGATAGCGCCTGTAACTCAAGACGCTCGTGACGTTCCCCGAGGCCGCCTCAGGCGCCTTCCCATCGAGTGATTGATGCTCTTGTGTGGAAAACACATAAAAGACTGTTTGGTTCACAGAGTATTTCAGGAGTTTTGGGTCGGTCTCATGTTGAGTAATGAGAGGCCAACATATAACATGGTATGGCGAGGGGGATGGAGAGAAGTGGGAGCGCACAGAGCCCGGTGGGAGAGGATTCCCCAGCAGCACAGAGTATTTAGGAGTGATGCTGCAGGGGGCAGTGATCGGACCCCTGATGTGAGGACGGGCGGCATGTGACCTCATGATTGGATGAACGGTAATCCACAGCAGTACAGAGTATTTCAGGAGGCTGCTTACTGATCTTACTGCGCGGTTGGAGACGGGTCCACTTCTGTGATATTACTGAGAACACGGCTGCATGGCACATGATAGGAGGAGGCTGCAGACCAGGGGGAGATCACAGGCTAAGGCCTTATTCACACAAGCATTGTATCACGGCTAATTTAGCAAATAATTGCGACCATCTGAAGCAGCGGTTTCCGATGTATTCCTTCAGACGGACGATATCGGAGTGGAAAATATAGCACAGAAACGTGGGATTTCAGCGACCGAAACTTCACTCTGAGGAAAAACATAGGCCTTGCCCTATTTTTGGATCAAACTATGCAGGAGGCTCCATAGGCTCCTATGGGAGTCTATGGGAGCCGTGAGGAAAGGGAGTTTACCCGCAGCAAGCCCTGATAAACACTGATAGGCGCCTCTAGTCAGGCATTTAAAAGTGGTTACTACCGTGTTTCCCCTAAAATAAGAACTTCTTATGTAACTTTTCGTTTCAAAAGAGGCGCTAGGTCTTATTTTTAGGAGATGTCTTCTTATTCTTACCTAGCACACTTGATCTGAGTAGTCCCGCAATTCTCCAAAGCTCCATAAATCCCGCCTCCAGGAAGCGATGGCTCTGTTTGGTTCTCGAGCGCTGCTCAGACAATCAATGCAGGACTGGGTGAACCAATCACAGCCACCGCATTGTGGAGGCGAGATTTATGAATTGGCTGAGCCACGGTATTAATTGGCTAATTCACAAATCCCGCCTCCAGGATGCGATGGCTGTGATTGGTTCTCGAGCACCGCTCAGCCAATTAATGCAGCGCTTGATGAACCAGTCACAGTTATTGCATTGGTTTATCGAGCATTGCATTGATTGTCAATCTTCTGTGGGTGGCCGAGGACTGCAGCAAGCGCGCTGGAGCTCCAGGGAGCAGTGGGAGGACCTGGACCGAGCGAGCTAGGTAATGTATTACTTTTTTAAAATGTAATACAGCTAGGGCTTACTTTGGGGGTAGGGCTTATATTTCAATCCTCCCTGAAAAGCGCCCAAAAATCAGGGTAGTAGTTCTGCCAACCGAGGGATTTGGGGGCTGCGGTGTTATTTCCCTGCATTGCGCTGCAGCCAGCCATGTGAATGAATGGATAAATCGCAAATAATAGACGCAACGTGGTCGCAGCTATTCTTCGTTCATGCGATATTATGGTGCGAGCTGCGGAACGCTCGTGTGAAGGAGACCTTATGATGGAGAAGGCTGTGAGTGCTGCACAGAGTGTTTCAGCAGGCGGCTGTGCCTTCTTGCATGAACCCATCTAGCCACGAGGGGGGCAGTATGTTAGTATGACCAGGGCCACATGTCAGTTAACATGAGGGGGGAATAGAAAGTGGGACCCCAGCAGCACAGAGTATTTCAGAAGAGCAGTGTATTACCCTTGATGGGGCAGTAACTTGTTCATGTATTTAGTGAGAAGTGCAAGGAGGGGAATAAAGACAAGCGGAGAGCAGTGGAGGCGCCCCAGCAGTATGACAGTAACTGACACTTCTCTCCACTCCACCCGGGGATCGGTACAGACATGTTGCAGTTCTTTTCTCCCCATGTGATGATGGGGCAATAAGGCACAGAGGCAGCAGCGGAGGGGAATCATGCAGTTTATTGTGAGCAGACTGGTACAGACATTACTGTAGCGCTAACTCCAGCTAGAACACAGTCGCCATCTAGTGGACACGTTGGGGTACTGAATCTTCACTCTGGGAGGAAACAGAAAGGACAATTAGGAAAACGCCGTCCATGTAATCTGGTGAAAACTAGCTGACCGTCCCGCCATACCGGGGTCTTACAGTCGCCACTGACTAGGCCTTCATAATGTCACAAGTCAACTGTTAGGCAAGAGAAGAGAAAATGAACCAGCTTGTATTGTGGCGCGGGGGTCAGGCTGAACCGCCATTATGTATATGTATCACTCATAGATCCAGTCAAAATGCTGCTTTATTGGACAAACCTGACTGTACAACGCGTTTCGGTTTCAGATTGAAATCTTTCTCAGGTAGATAGAGCATTGACAGTCGGCCAACTCTCACACCGCCAGCATGCAGCACTGAGCTACCTACCCGTGTGCTCAAGAAAGACTTGATTCTGATATCGAAACGCGTTGTACAGCTTTGACTGCACCATATGATATGGGTTCAGGCTGAATCACTACATCATCCGGACCCCTGAGCCGCCCCACAACAAAAGCTGGTTCCTTCTCTCTCTTGGTAAGGTTCCCCGGCAATTCCTGCAGCACAGAGACCTCTGGTTCAATTACAGTCACTAAGTGGAGTTGTGCCCGACCGCGCCAGGTGAGTGCAGGGCGATACACACACATTGCAGTCAACTGATGACCCATCTACTACACTCGGACTGCACCCCCTATTAGTTAAGGTGACCAAACGTCCCGATTCGGGCGGGACAGTCTGGCTTTGGGACTCTGTGTCCCGCTTTCCCCGGGGTCCCAGATGGGACAGCCATTTGTGTTGCTTTTGGGATGTGGGGTCACCATTAAAGTGATTACCAGCCGAGGTGCTGTGGCTCCCTTAGCTGGTCATCACTCAGGGACGCTGCGGCAGATGCACACACTGACAGCAGTGTGTGCAATGGGGATCATCCTCCCCTGACTCTCCTCCTTGGTTCCGCAGGAAGAGAGGAGAGGGGAGGAGGTGCTGCTGCGGGTGCACAAACACTTCCACCAACTGCAGCGCTGAGAAGACGACGATAAGGAGGTAAGTTATATCGGTCTCAGGGGGCTACTGTGGGGGTCACTATTACTACTGAGGTCGCTCTGCAGGTGGCAGCGTACCTTATGCTGACTCAGGGTATGTTTACACGTAGCGGAAATGCTGTGGCAAATTCTGCTTAAAAAATTATTTCGACTGGAAATCAGCCGCGGATCCACAGCTGATGTCATACAATGCAGCGCTCCGCCTCACCTCCTCTGAAGGCTTCCCGCTGTCAGCGCTCCCTGCCTTCCACGCCGCTGGTCGGGCGATGCTGGTCAGGTGAGGCCACTACAGGTCGCTGGAAACCAGAAGCTGGAGAGCACTGACAGCGGGGAGCCTTTAGAGGAGGTGAGGGGGAGCGCCGCATAGTAGGACATCAGCTGCAGGTACGTGGAAATGGTACGGAAAGGCTGTGGAATTTGCTTCCTGTCTTTTTTTGAACGGCCCTGTACTTCTTATAATGACAGAGGTAAAATCATATGCTGTGATAAGCCCCGCCCCTGACTGCACCTGTCTGCCCTGCCCTGGCCACACCCATATGTCCCACCCCTGACCACACCCCTCTGTTCTACCCCCTGGCCACACCCCTCTGTCCTGCTTTGACCCTGGGACAATCTGGTCACCTTATATTAGTTTCCCCCAGTATTTGGACGCTTCGCTCCGTCCACGGTTAGAGGCCGCCCCACTGGCATACGCGCATCCGTGAAACGTACATGTTTTTTGTAAAAAAAAAAATTTAAGTGTAGCTTTTCGGCGCACCATTGGCTATAATGGGTTAAGCGAAGTCAAACTATGCATACGCTTCTGTGCATTTTCTTGTGGGATTGAAAAACGTAGCGCGCTATTCTTTTCTGTCCCCCCCCCCCCCCCCCACAAAACATGGAAATTCAGAGGGTTTTTTTTCATTGCAGTCAATGAGAAAAGCTATGGAAGCGTACTGCCACCGCCTCCATGCAGGAGCGTATTGCCGCCGCCTCCATGCAGTAGCGTATTGCCGCCGCCTCCATGCACGAGCGTATTGCTGCCGCCTCCATGCAGTAGCGTATTGCCGCCGCCTCCATGCAGTAGGGTATTCCCGCCGCCTCCATGCACGAGCGTATTGCCGCCGCCTCCATGCAGTAGCGTATTGCCGCCGCCTCCATGCACGAGCGTATTGCCGCCGCCTCCATGCAGTAGCGTATTGCCGCCGCCTCCATGCAGTAGCATATTGCCGCCGCCTCCATGCACGAGCGTATTGCCACCGCCTCCATGCAGTAGCGTGTTGCCGCCGCCTCCATGCAGGAGCGTATTGCCGCATACCTCGATGCAGTAGCGTATTGCCGCCGCCTCCATGCAGTAGTGTATTGCCACCGCCTCCATGCAGTAGCGTGTTGCTGCCGCCTCCATGCAGGAGCGCGTTGCCGCCGCCTCCATGCAGTAGCGTGTTGCCGCCGCCTCCATGCAGGAGCGTGTTGCCGCCGCCTCCATGCAGGAGCGTGTTGCCGCCGCCTCCATGCAGGAGCGTATTGCCGCACACCTCGATGAAGTAGCGTATTGCCGCCGCCTCCATGCAGTAGCGTATTGCCGCCGCCTCCATGCACGAGCGTATTGCCGCCGCCTCCATGCACGAGCGTATTGCCGCCGCCTCCATGCACGAGCGTATTGCCACCGCCTCCATGCAGTAGCGTGTTGCCGCCGCCTCCATGCAGGAGCGTGTTGCTGCCGCCTCCATGCAGGAGCGTGTTGCCGCCGCCTCCATGCAGGAGCGTGTTGCCGCCGCCTCCATGCAGGAGCGTGTTGCCGCCGCCTCCATGCAGGAGCGTATTGCCGCACACCTCGATGCAGTAGCGTATTGCCGCCGCCTCCATGCAGTAGCGTATTGCCGCCGCCTCCATGCAGTAGCGTATTGCCGCCGCCTCCATGCACGAGCGTGTTGCCGCCGCCTCCATGCACGAGCGTATTGCCGCCGCCTCCATGCAGTAGCGTATTGCCGCCGCCTCCATGCAGTAGCGTATTGCCGCCGCCTCCATGCAGTAGCGTATTGCCGCCGCCTCCGTGCACGAGTGTATTGCCGCCGCCTCCGTGCACGAGTGTATTGCCGCCGCCTCCGTGCACGAGTGTATTGCCGCCGCCTCCATGCACGAGCGTGTTGCCGCCGCCTCCATGCACGAGCGTATTGCCGCCGCCTCCATGCAGTAGCGTATTGCCGCCGCCTCCATGCAGTAGCGTATTGCCGCTGCCTCCATGCAGTAGCGTATTGCCGCCGCCTCCGTGCACGAGCGTATTGCCGCCGCCTCCATGCAGGAGCATATTGCCGCCGCCTCCATGCAGGAGCGTATTGCCGCCGCCTCCATGCAGTAGCGTATTGCCGCCGCCTCCATGCAGGAGCGTATTGCCGCCGCCTCCATGCAGTAGCGTATTGCCGCCGCCTCCATGCACGAGCGTATACGTTTCTTGCGATCAGATAAAAAAATGTTGAACTACAAAACTTTATTTAGAAAAAAAAGGAGTTTACAGTGAAAAACCTGTTCTCAGAGAAAAAATGGATCAAAACATAAAGTGCGTCCGATTGTAAAACAGAAGCGCAGGCTGCCGATGCTTCATGTACGGTTCGTGCATACGTGATACATGTATGAAAGGGCAGTGTGGCCGTCCTCAGACAGGCGTGTGACTGCGCTGTCCGCCATGCGCTCGGCTCCGTAACACTTACCTGTTAGACGTCTGACATGCATTTATCTGTGAGGAGGAAAGAGAACATCAAATCAGTTCAGGGTATGAGAGGAGGCGGCTGTGGGGCATCGTAGGGGGCATTATACGGGGCATCGTGTGGGGTGTTATACGGGGCATCGTGTGGGGTGTTATATGGGGCATCGTGTGGGGTGTTATATGGGGCATCGTGTGGGGTGTTATACGGGGCATCGTGTGGGGTGTTATATGGGGCATCGTGTGGGGTGTTATACGGGGCATCGTGTGGGGTGTTATATGGGGCATCGTGTGGGGTGTTATATGGGGCATCGTGTGGGGTGTTATACGGGGCATTGTGTGGGGTGTTATATGGGCCATCGTGTGGGGTGTTATACGGGGCATTGTGTGGGGTGTTATATGGGCCATCGTGTGGGGTGTTATACGGGGCATTGTGTGGGGTGTTATATGGGCCATCGTAGGGGGCATTATACGGGGCATCGTGTGGGGTGTTATATGGGCCATCGTGTGGGGTGTTATACGGGGCATTGTGTGGGGTGTTATATGGGGCATCATGCGGGGCATTATGCGGGGCATCGTGTGGGGTGTTATATGGGATATTTGTGCAGATCTGTATAACAGGACAGCAGTCTCTCGGTGCTCCTACTGTACATTAATTCCACACTGCATCTGCCGTCCGACTCCTTTTGCATATAATGGTTGTCATACTAGGTCTGGGAATGTAGTGGTTGTCATTGGCACAAACTATTTGTAAAAGGGCACTAAAAGCACTATAGTAGTTGTCATGGGGGCACACTTGCTGTGACGTGGTTTCATGGGGGAAGTGGTGGGTGTGAAGGCTCATGTTAGCGACTATGGGGGCACACAGTAGGGTTATCCGGGGGCACACGGGCTGTAAAGGTGCAAATTATCTGCAACAGAGAAGTAGAAACCTACGGCAGAGATGTGATCCTGGCACACGTGTGTCAATAGATGTGTCAAACTCACTAACTGGCACCCCTGCCATGAGGCAACCTGAGACTCCTGCCTCGGGCAGCAGTCTGCAGGACCTTGGAGGGCAGCGGGATGCCAGCCCGCTGGTAATGGTTGTTAAAAGATGAAAAATAATACCCTGGTGTGAGGCGGCGGGAGCAACCTGACAAGTACTTCATTCACCAAGCTGCCACTGTAGAGTCTGTGACCCCTGACCTCTCCCCCCAGAGTCTGCGTTCCTGCACGCAGACACCAGCCTGTACTCAGCGCAGACACCGGGTGGGGAAGAGGTCAGGGGTCACAGACTAGCAGGGGTGGCCACCACGGGACCATGAGTGAAATGCCTGTAAGGCTGCTACCGGGCCTGAGGTCAATAGGGGGCCACTTTTATCACTGGGGCCAATAATGGGGGTGCCATTCCTACAGGAGTCACTATGAGGGCCACTATTACTACTGGGATCACTATAGGAGACACTAATAATAATGGGGCGACTATTACTACTGAGACAATTGTAGGGGTCACTAATAATACTGGGACCACTAATGGGGGTGTTAATATCAGTAGGGCTCAATATTACTACTGGAGCCACTATGGGGGTCACTATAACTACTGGGACTATTAAGGGGGTTACTATTACTACTGGGACCACTAATAGGGGTCACTATAACTACTGGGACTATTAAGGCGGTTACTATAGCTACTGAGACCTCTAATAGGGGTCACTATAACTACTGGGACTATTAAGGGGGTCACTATAGCTACTGGGACCACTAATAGGGGTCACTATAACTACTGGGACTATTAAGGCGGTTACTATAGCTACTGGGACCACTAATAGGGGTCACTATAACTACTGGGACTATTAAGGGGGTCACTATAGCTACTGGGACCACTAATAGGGGTCACTATAACTACTGGGACTATTAAGGGGGTCACTATAGCTACTGGGACCACTAATAGGGGTCACTATAACTACTGGGACTATTAAGGGGGTCACTATAGCTACTGGGACCACTAATAGGGGTCACTATAACTACTGGGACTATTAAGGGGGTGACTATAGCTACTGGGACCACTAATAGGGGTCACTATAACTACGGGGACCACTAAGAGGAGTCATTATTACTACTGGGACCACTAATAGGGGTTACTATAACTACTGGGACTACTAATGGGGGTCACTATAACTACTGGGACCACTAATGAGGGTCACTATGACTACTGGGACTATTTAGGGGGTTACTATAACTACTGGGAGCACTAATGGGGGTTACTATAACTACTGGGACCACTAATAGGGGTCACTATAACTACTGGGACCACTAATAGGGGTCACTATAACTACTGGGACTATTAAGGGGGTCACTATAACTACTGGGACCACTAATGAGGGTCACTATAACTATTGGGACCACTAATGAGGGTCACTATAACTACTGGGACCACTAATGGGGGTCACTATAACTACTGGGACCACTAATAGGGGTCACTATAACTACTGGGACTATTAAGGGGGTTACTATAACTACTGGGACCACTAATGGGGGTCACTATAACTACTGGGACTATTAAGGGGGTTACTATAAATACTGGGACCACTAATGGGAGTTACTATAACTACTGGGACCACTAAGAGGGGCGCCACTACTCTGTCACTTCAGACAAGTCTAAATGTTTCAAATATGAGCTGGTTATCGTGTTCTTTCAATGCCTGTAGAATGAGTGGGGTGTTTAGGCCGGAGGGGGAGGGGAGGCACCATTTCACACTTCGCCTCAGGCGGCATAAAGGCTGCCGGCAACCCTAATTTCCAGTCCTAATGATCCCTGTCTGCCCATCATGCTTGTCATGGGGGCGCTACAGCTGTTACTATGGGATGTCCTGCCTTCTTCTCTTATGACATTCCTTGAAGGTTGGCAAGTCGGGGACTTGGTGCCAGTATGTCGCCTGCTACTTGCACGCCCTTGCTTTGTGCGCAGATATCTGCGTGACGTCCGTGTATTGTATATTACCGGTGTGAGGCAGGACTAGGATGTTGTCGTCGGTCAGTCCTTGTTCCTTGGCGAATTGTTGGAACTTCTCCAGCAGCTCGGGCCTCAGGTCCTGTTTCCTGCCTGAAATGTAGAGCATGGTGCGTCCGTATCACATGACATAATGGGCGACTCCGGACCCGCGACCCGAGGGGGGGGGGGGGGGCACTTACCGAACAGAGACACGATGGTGTTGACCTCATTGCCTTTGGTCTTGATCGTGTGCATCAAGGTGTATTCATCGTAGTTGGTCTCCACCACACGGATGACGTGGTCGCTGCCGTAACCTGGGGGGTGAGAGCAGTGCGATTACTTCTAGCGGCGTCCCACCATCCCCAGAGTGTGCCATTAAAGTCTGTGAGATGCAGACCCCATGTCTGGACCCCGCGCCAATCCAAGGAACTGAGCCTGCCCACCCCGGCCAACTGTATTACAGCAACAGCCGAACGGGCTGTTCTACGCGGTTTCCGTAACTCGCATGGAAGTGAATGGGTGTCACAGAGACGGCGTAGCTCCGCCCACTCAGGTGTTTCCGTACCCCTGCCCACTGCGTACAGAAAGGTATCTCAGCCACGAATCAGCTGGGAATATCCTTTTAATATCACATGGCCGAGAAAATCAGGCGAGGTTTGTGCATGGCAAAACGCACAAATATGAACGCCATTTTTTTAACGGAGTCCTTTGTTTTCTTGAGTTTCTCAGAACGCCGCCCGTTATTTTCCGCTTGTTTTTACTGTGTACAGACTGCAGCAAAAATGAGGTGAAAACTTTATCCTGCGAGTCGCTACGATTGCAAAGATACCAAATTCAAGTAGTTTTTTTGTGCCACCACGACTCTTTCATGTTTGCGCCCTCGCGGCCGCGCCCGGCTCATGGATCTTTGGGACTGCCGGAGTTTCTACTGCTACAATTTTGGAGTTAATGCGACTTTTGATCGCTTTTTATTAAATTTTTTTCTTGGAGACCAAAAAAAGCGCAATTCTGACAACAATGCCTATATGACAGATTGGGTTTTCACGGACGCGGCGATACAAGTAAGTTTTTGTTTAGACTTTTTATTATAAATACGGGGAAACGGTTTCTTTCAATACTTTTGTTCCCTCTTATTTTTTCCACTAATTAATAAAACTTTTTTTTATAGTTTTTTGGTCCCCATAGAGTGTAATGCCTTATACTGCACTCCATCCTGGCAGTCCTGGGGGGGCTCAGAAGACCCCAGGCTGCGATGGCAACTTAAGGGCGACTCGCAATCTCATTGGCCCCTGAACACCGATCAGAGTATTTAAATGCCGCTGTCAGAACTGCGATCAGCATTCATGCGGGGGTGTCAGCGGTCAGAGACATCCGGCACCCGCCATGCATGGAGCGACATCGATGGGGCCGTCTTATGTTTTGGGGGGTGAAACTCACACATTAATAATGCAAAAACCGATATAAGATGGACATGCAGTCGCGGTAAAACCTGCCGCCCGCGGGAGAATAGCCGAAGGCGTGAAAACCACCCGCTGTTTTGATAGGAGAAGTTGCATTTACATGTGAGTGCGATGCAATCCTCGGCCTCCCATATAGCCATGGGTGATTCTCGGGAACGTGCTTCACGTCTTCCGTCTCAGACTGTTCTCGCTTGTGTAAATAAGCGCTACAGTTGTATCAAAATGGATGATTTTTATCGTGCGAGTTTTGTGCGTTGCAGGACTCTCCGAATTTGCGTGGAATTAGAACTCATTATTGGCAATGCGTCTATTTACATACGTAACTTGTCTCCCGCAGCCGCGCCGCCGGACGGAACTTCATGATCTACTTTTGGATGACATATCGCCCATTATTTTCGCTGAGCCCCGCCGTGCTGTCCGCGAGTGCGATTGTTGCATTAAAAATGCTGAAGCAATGTACAATTTTTTTGCATTCATAAAAAGTGCGTGAAAACTGCATGTAAAGCGGTCTGATGGGTTCTGTCCTGGAAAACGCATTGCACTCACAAAACAGTCGCATCATTGCACCGGCGATATCTCAGACCGATATCGCGCTCACTCATGTACATGCGGCCTCAGACTAGTTAGAGGAAATCTCCCTGCTGCCCCCTAGTGTCTGTTCTGTGAATCTGCTACAGTACGGTTTCTACATCTCACGGTCCATCTCCCTCATACGCAGCGGCTGTGACTTACGTGGACTCTTGGACACGAAGCGCCCGGGCTGTTCGGTCTTGACATAGGTCATGCTCTTCTTTTCACACCGGTCCAGCCTGCAATATGACAGTGATGGGACTTACACAGACGCCCAGAAATGGCGCACAGAATCTGATTGCATTTACAATAAAAAGCGCAAAGCTAGCCGACAAGCTGGGAGGAGCCGCGGCGGCGGCCATATTGGTGGTCACCCAGCTTTCCCAGACAATGGAATAAGGAACAGCAAATACAGTGACCGTAAAACCAACAGCAGCGACTCCAGATCTACGCTTTAACCCTTACTTGGGAAAGGTGGCAACAATATCAAGGTTCCCATCCGCAGTGGGGGTGATGACGGTCGTGCACATCTTCATCTGCTGCTTCTTGGACTGGAACCAGGCAGAGTTGGACGCCAGGCCGATGCCGAACCACTTCCCTACAATCTACACCAAGGAGGACGGTTAATTACATGCAGGAGGAAAAATGGCGCTGTTACCCCCGACAACCAATCAGTGCCTGGGGTTACAGTTTACAAACTGCAACATTGTATGGTTGCCATGAGCAACAGCACTATTAGTATTGCCCTTCTGTCTCTATAGTGCAACAATCTACAACTTTGTATCTAGTTCCTCATCATTCTCAACATCTCTACTTGCTGTCAGTGAGTAGGAACATTCTGGTTTTCATTCATTTGCTGTAACAGTATCAACCCTCTGTGAGGACTGCGGACGACACTTCACCTGCACTGATACACTGTAACAAACTACAAAGATTGTCTAGACTGGATACAACTGTAACGACCCCTCAGCTGTGAGAAGCATTTGGTTTATACAGGTTTTCATCACTTGGATGCAATGAAGAATGTTCCCATTCACTGAAAGCAAGCAGAGATCTTGACCATGCTGAGAATTAAAAACCAAAGGGGTAGATTTTTAAGTCTAAATGCGCCACAAAGCTGTTGTATGTGCCCTGCGGACTGACTGCGCTTCAGACACTTTATGTAACACATCCCATGAGGGGCGGGGCTTAGAAGGGACTTCTCTTAACCCCTTAGTGGCAGTCTATTTTGGGCTGGATGCTTTTTGCGCAGCAAGCTGTAGTTTGTATTGGTACCATTTGGGGTACATACAGCTTTTTTATCACTTTTTATTGTGCTTTTTTGAGGGACTCAAAGGGAACAATTTGGGCTCCGTTTTAATATTTTTTTGTTTGATGTGCGGAACAAAAAGTGCGTTTAATGTATTTTGCGAGGCATTATTGCTGCGACAATACCAAACGCAGGGTTTTATTGCTATTTTTAAACAAAAGAGAGGAAACTGAGCAAAATGTTTCTATTTTACCATTTTTTACGTTTTTTTTATTTTCCTATTTTTTTAACCATTTGTATTTTATACATTTTTTATGTCCCTGTGGGGGACTCGAACCTGTGATGCTATGATCGCTCTGATAATACACTGCAGTACTTCTGCACTGTAATGTATCATTGCCTATCATAGCGATCACATGCCATTGACCCAGGTTGCCATGGCAACTCGGAAGCCCCCAGATGCCGTTACAGAGGAGCGCCCTCCCATTCTGAACCTTCTCCATGCTGAGATCAACATTTATTACAGCATGTAAGGGGTTAACAGTGGGGATCGTTGTTCTTATCGATCCCCACTGTTGCAGCAGGAGTCTGGCCGTCAGTCATAGCTGGCTCCCGCTATGGATGGTGTGGTCTCAGCTTCTGAGCCGGCGCCATCCATAGGACATAAGTGTACATCCATTCGCAGGAACCCCTTACCACCCTGGGATGGGAAGGGGTTAAAAATGCGACAATGTGCTCCAAAAGTTTATCCCCAAATGTTGGCATAAACTACGCTAACTAACAGAGGGGCGATGCGATGGGTGTCTACAGATGCGCCAAATCTATCATAGGTGGGACAAATTTGACGCATCTTCGGATTAGCGGGTCTTCGTTTACGCTGTTTGAATATTAGACGGGATTCATAAATCCGCCCAAAGTCTGGTAGAAAGTTCTAGGACTTCCCATGAGAGGGACGCGTCATGTGACCGCGCCAGTAGAACGTCTTTGGACGACGCACAACCTCATTTATTTGCGTGTGGTTTTGGCGGTGTGATTTTCACTGCGCCCCCCTCCCCCCATGTGATCCTACCTCCATTCTCCAAGGTTTACCTGCAGTCCTATGTAAAACCTACTATCGTGATGAGCTGTGCCAAATGGTAAACTCAGCTCTGCTACATCTGTGCCTGCATAGCAGAGCTGAAGTGGTCCTGCGGGGTCTGAGATGCCCCTCTGCAGTGAGTTTGTAAGCTGGGACTCACCTTATCCTCTTGGAAGTCCGGCTGTACGGGCACATCCCCGTGGGCACACAGGGCAGACAGGGCAACGAGGGCGAAGCTGAGCACGAGTCCCTTCATGGTCCTAGGTGGCCTCCAAAGTCTTCTGATGCCTCCTGATGTAGTGATGCTGATGCTGGAGCCGCCGCACTTATATAGAGGGGCGCTGGACAGTCCCACAGCTGGCAGCTCTTAGCATCGGCCCCCCACAGAGAATGTTATGGAATGTGCCCAGTGGGGCGGGGGTGCTGGGAAGGGGGGGTGCCGGGCAAAAAGGGTTCATCAGCTTTTCTGCCTATTCCAGCTGTGCGGCGCACGAAAAAAACAACATCCTGAACTGCTGCGTATGGAGTTATGTGCTGATGTCCCCGAACGCTGTGACACTCACCGTCCGCCTGCCGGGGTGCACGCCTGGCACCAACATACAGCGCCCCCACAAGGGTCAGGAGGTAATGTACAGTCTGCATTGCAGCAACTGCACCTTCATCCCAACCCCCCCCCCTGCATACGGAAACCTCTGAACACCCTCCAACGTCTGACAGTGGTCCCAGAGGTAAGATATAAGCCCCCGTACAGCGCCATCCGCAGATCCCCATATCAGTATGCCAACTGCAGATCCCCCATAACAGCGCCATCCGCAGATCCCCATATCAGTATGCCAACTGCAGATCCCCCATAACAGCGCCATCCGCAGATCCCCATATCAGTATGCCAACTGCAGATCCCCCATAACAGCGCCATCCGCAGATCCCCATATCAGTATGCCAACTGCAGATCCCCCATAACAGCGCCATCCGCAGATCCCCTATAACAGTGAGTTGTTCGCAGATCCCCCATAACAGCGCCATCCGCAGATCCCCATATCAGTATGCCAACTGCAGATCCCCCATAACAGCGCCATCCGCAGATTCTCCCCAATAAGAATGTGTCATCCACAGATCCCCCATAACAGTATGCCATCCGGAGATCCCCTATAACAATGTTATCAAAGGAACCCCCATAATAGTGTATCATCTACAGATGCCCCATAACAGGGCGTCACTCATGATCCCCGATAACTGTGTGCCATCCACAGATGCCCATAAAGCCGCATGCACGCAGCAGAGCCGGATTCCGCATATGGAATTCCCCAGTGGCCCTGGCAGCATTGGCATCCGCGCGTACCCGCTTTCTAATATCTTCATCTGTACCGCGGGTGGTCCGCACGGCTCGCCACCGGACATGCACAGTATAGATTTCTTTTACAACTCCTGCTTTACCGGCGGAATCCGAATTGAAATTGCTTCCGTTAACTTCAATGGAAGCCGTCTGTGCGGGAATCGGCAGATAATGGAGCAAGCTGCGATCTTTCATCTGCAAGAAGCAAGTGTAATTGGCTGCCGCTCGTGTGCAGGAAGAGTCATTGTTCCATAGCATGCCATGGAGGGTTATTGCTGCGGAACCTGGAGGTGGCCGCCCGTGTGCATGAGGCCTAGCAGTGTGCCATCCATAGAACCCCCATAACAATGTATCATCCATAGAACCCCCATAACAGTGTCATCAAAGGATCTCCCATAACAGTGTGCCATCACAGATGCCCCATAACAGTGCATCACCCATAAATCCCCCATAACCGTATGCCATCCACAGATCCCCCATAACCGTATGCCATCCACAGATCCCCCATAACCGTATGCCATCCACAGATCCCCCATAACCGTATGCCATCCACAGATCCCCCATAACAATGTATCATCCATAGAACCCCCATAACAGTGTCATCAAAGGATCTCCCATAACAGTGTGCCATCCACAGATCCCCATAAGGGTGCATTGCCCACAGATCCCCCATAACAGTGTGCCATCCACAGATCCCCATAAGGGTGCATTGCCCACAGATCCCCCATAACAGTGCGCCATCCACAGATCCCCATAAGGGTGCATTGCCCACAGATCCCCCATAACAGTGTGCCATCCACAGATCCCCATAAGGGTGCCCACCCACTAGCGGTTTTTTTTTCTGCTGCAAATTTGCTCCTATTTTTTCTTCCAATTGTCAATGGGACTTCCTAATGTTAAAACTGCGACGCGACACGACGAAACTTTGTGTTTTTAACATTAGGAAGTCCCATTGACAATTGGAAGAAAAAATAGGAGCAAATTCGCAGCAGAAAAAAAAACGCTAGTCGGTAGGCACCCTAACAGTGTCATCAAAGGATCCCCCAAAACAGTGTCATCAAAGGATCCCCCAAAACAGTGTCATCAAAGGATCCCCCAAAACAGTGTCATCAAAGGATCCCCCAAAACAGTGTCATCAAAGGATCCCCCAAAACAGTGTCATCTAAGGATCCCCCAAAACAGTGTCATCAAAGGATCCCCCAAAACAGTGTCATCAAAGGATCCCCCAAAACAGTGTCATCAAAGGATCCCCCAAAACAGTGTCATCAAAGGATCCCCCAAAACAGTGTCATCAAAGGATCCCGCAAAGCAGTGTCATCAAAGGATCCCCCAAAACAGTGTCATCAAAGGATCCCCCAAAACAGTGTCATCAAAGGATCCCCCAAAACAGTGTCATCAAAGGATCCCGCAAAGCAGTGTCATCAAAGGATCCCCCAAAACAGTGTCATCAAAGGATCCCCCAAAACAGTGTCATCAAAGGATCCCCCAAAACAGTGTCATCAAAGGATCCCCCAAAACAGTGTCATCAAAGGATCCCCCAAAACAGTGTCATCAAAGGATCCCCCAAAACAGTGTCATCAAAGGATCCCCCAAAACAGTGTCATCTAAGGATCCCCCAAAACAGTGTCATCAAAGGATCCCCCAAAACAGTGTCATCAAAGGATCCCCCAAAACAGTGTCATCAAAGGATCCCCCAAAACAGTGTCATCAAAGGATCCCGCAAAGCAGTGTCATCAAAGGATCCCCCAAAACAGTGTCATCAAAGGATCCCCCAAAACAGTGTCATCAAAGGATCCCCCAAAACAGTGTCATCAAAGGATCCCGCAAAGCAGTGTCATCAAAGGATCCCCCAAAACAGTGTCATCAAAGGATCCCCCAAAACAGTGTCATCAAAGGATCCCCCAAAACAGTGTCATCAAAGGATCCCCCAAAACAGTGTCATCAAAGGATCCCCCAAAACAGTGTCATCAAAGGATCCCGCAAAGCAGTGTCATCAAAGGATCCCCCAAAACAGTGTCATCAAAGGATCCCCCAAAACAGTGTCATCAAAGGATCCCCCAAAACAGTGTCATCAAAGGATCCCGCAAAGCAGTGTCATCAAAGGATCCCCCAAAACAGTGTCATCAAAGGATCCCCCAAAACAGTGTCATCAAAGGATCCCCCAAAACAGTGTCATCAAAGGATCCCCCAAAACAGTGTCATCAAAGGATCCCCCAAAACAGTGTCATCAAAGGATCCCCCAAAACAGTGTCATCTAAGGAACCCCCAAAACAGTGTCATCAAAGGATCCCCCAAAACAGTGTCATCTAAGGATCCCCCAAAACAGTGTCATCAAAGGATCCCCCAAAACAGTGTCATCAAAGGATCCCCCAAAACAGTGTCATCAAAGGATCCCCCAAAACAGTGTCATCAAAGGATCCCGCAAAGCAGTGTCATCAAAGGATCCCCCAAAACAGTGTCATCAAAGGATCCCCCAAAACAGTGTCATCAAAGGATCCCCCAAAACAGTGTCATCAAAGGATCCCCCAAAACAGTGTCATCAAAGGATCCCCCAAAACAGTGTCATCAAAGGATCCCCCAAAACAGTGTCATCTAAGGATCCCCCAAAACAGTGTCATCAAAGGATCCCCCAAAACAGTGTCATCAAAGGATCCCCCAAAACAGTGTCATCAAAGGATCCCCCAAAACAGTGTCATCAAAGGATCCCCCAAAACAGTGTCATCAAAGGATCCCGCAAAGCAGTGTCATCAAAGGATCCCCCAAAACAGTGTCATCAAAGGATCCCCCAAAACAGTGTCATCAAAGGATCCCCCAAAACAGTGTCATCAAAGGATCCCGCAAAGCAGTGTCATCAAAGGATCCCCCAAAACAGTGTCATCAAAGGATCCCCCAAAACAGTGTCATCAAAGGATCCCCCAAAACAGTGTCATCAAAGGATCCCCCAAAACAGTGTCATCAAAGGATCCCCCAAAACAGTGTCATCAAAGGATCCCCCAAAACAGTGTCATCAAAGGATCCCCCAAAACAGTGTCATCTAAGGATCCCCCAAAACAGTGTCATCAAAGGATCCCCCAAAACAGTGTCATCAAAGGATCCCCCAAAACAGTGTCATCAAAGGATCCCCCAAAACAGTGTCATCTAAGGATCCCCCAAAACAGTGTCATCAAAGGATCCCCCAAAACAGTGTCATCAAAGGATCCCCCAAAACAGTGTCATCAAAGGATCCCCCAAAACAGTGTCATCAAAGGATCCCGCAAAGCAGTGTCATCAAAGGATCCCCCAAAACAGTGTCATCAAAGGATCCCCCAAAACAGTGTCATCAAAGGATCCCCCAAAACAGTGTCATCAAAGGATCCCGCAAAGCAGTGTCATCAAAGGATCCCCCAAAACAGTGTCATCAAAGGATCCCCCAAAACAGTGTCATCAAAGGATCCCCCAAAACAGTGTCATCAAAGGATCCCCCAAAACAGTGTCATCAAAGGATCCCCCAAAACAGTGTCATCAAAGGATCCCGCAAAGCAGTGTCATCAAAGGATCCCCCAAAACAGTGTCATCAAAGGATCCCCCAAAACAGTGTCATCAAAGGATCCCCCAAAACAGTGTCATCAAAGGATCCCGCAAAGCAGTGTCATCAAAGGATCCCCCAAAACAGTGTCATCAAAGGATCCCCCAAAACAGTGTCATCAAAGGATCCCCCAAAACAGTGTCATCAAAGGATCCCCCAAAACAGTGTCATCAAAGGATCCCCCAAAACAGTGTCATCAAAGGATCCCCCAAAACAGTGTCATCTAAGGAACCCCCAAAACAGTGTCATCAAAGGATCCCCCAAAACAGTGTCATCTAAGGATCCCCCAAAACAGTGTCATCAAAGGATCCCCCAAAACAGTGTCATCAAAGGATCCCCCAAAACAGTGTCATCAAAGGATCCCCCAAAACAGTGTCATCAAAGGATCCCGCAAAGCAGTGTCATCAAAGGATCCCCCAAAACAGTGTCATCAAAGGATCCCCCAAAACAGTGTCATCAAAGGATCCCCCAAAACAGTGTCATCAAAGGATCCCCCAAAACAGTGTCATCAAAGGATCCCCCAAAACAGTGTCATCAAAGGATCCCCCAAAACAGTGTCATCTAAGGATCCCCCAAAACAGTGTCATCAAAGGATCCCCCAAAACAGTGTCATCAAAGGATCCCCCAAAACAGTGTCATCAAAGGATCCCCCAAAACAGTGTCATCAAAGGATCCCCCAAAACAGTGTCATCAAAGGATCCCGCAAAGCAGTGTCATCAAAGGATCCCCCAAAACAGTGTCATCAAAGGATCCCCCAAAACAGTGTCATCAAAGGATCCCCCAAAACAGTGTCATCAAAGGATCCCGCAAAGCAGTGTCATCAAAGGATCCCCCAAAACAGTGTCATCAAAGGATCCCCCAAAACAGTGTCATCAAAGGATCCCCCAAAACAGTGTCATCAAAGGATCCCCCAAAACAGTGTCATCAAAGGATCCCCCAAAACAGTGTCATCAAAGGATCCCCCAAAACAGTGTCATCAAAGGATCCCCCAAAACAGTGTCATCAAAGGATCCCCCAAAACAGTGTCATCTAAGGAACCCCCAAAACAGTGTCATCAAAGGATCCCCCAAAACAGTGTCATCTAAGGATCCCCCAAAACAGTGTCATCAAAGGATCCCCCAAAACAGTGTCATCAAAGGATCCCCCAAAACAGTGTCATCAAAGGATCCCCCAAAACAGTGTCATCAAAGGATCCCGCAAAGCAGTGTCATCAAAGGATCCCCCAAAACAGTGTCATCAAAGGATCCCCCAAAACAGTGTCATCAAAGGATCCCCCAAAACAGTGTCATCAAAGGATCCCCCAAAACAGTGTCATCAAAGGATCCCCCAAAACAGTGTCATCAAAGGATCCCCCAAAACAGTGTCATCAAAGGATCCCGCAAAGCAGTGTCATCAAAGGATCCCCCAAAACAGTGTCATCAAAGGATCCCCCAAAACAGTGTCATCAAAGGATCCCCCAAAACAGTGTCATCTAAGGAACCCCCAAAACAGTGTCATCAAAGGATCCCCCAAAACAGTGTCATCAAAGGATCCCCCAAAACAGTGTCACCCACATATCCTCTAATAAGAGTGTCATTCACAGATTCTCCGCCATAACAGTGTGCCATCCGCAGATCCTCTTTGTATCATCCAGAGATCCCCATAATAGTGTCATCAAAGGATCTCCATTAACAGTATTAAAAGGATCACCTACAAAAGTTTATCATCCACAGACCCCCCATACATGTATCAACTGCAGCGCCCCATAGCGGGGCCATCACATATCCTCTAATAAAAGTGCCATCCGCAGATCCTCTTTAAAAATGTATCATCCAGAAATCCCCATAATAGTGTCATCAATGGATCCCCATAAGAGTATCAATGGATCCCCCATAAGAGTATCAATGGATCCCCCATAAGAGTATATCATCCATAGATCCCCATAACAGTATCAAAAGGATCACCTACAAAAGTTTATCATCCACAGATCCCCCATAACTGTGTTATGCAGAGACCCCCCATACATGTATCAACTGCAGGTCCCCCATAGCAGTGTTTTCAGCCTCTGTATGTAATGTTATACAGAGGCTATAATGTTTCTATTCACTGACAGCAACCAAAGACTACGGTGAGGAAATAAAATGCCAATTAGAGAGCTGCAGTGAGTAATATGAGGGGCGGTGATAGCGATATTTTCTACCCCCCACGTTTGATAAGCTTAGCTTTTGGCTATTATTCAGATGGACAGAATACATTTGCGTGTTTCGCTTCGCCTTGGATCTACGGTCATGCTGTGCTGCTTTAGACGCCCGGCGCACTCTGACATGTTTGTGTGCGTGTAACCAGCATGTATGTAACAGCCTGAAGAAGGATTGCCCCCCTACACTGTACCGTGCCGGCGATTTAAAGGGGAAGTACACCGTCAGACAAGTCGGACTTCTGTCCTGTGATGAGCTTCAAAAACCGTAAGATATTCACAGGAGGGAGAATGTCGCACGAGGTTCGCCGCTCTGAGACGCACGAATATGAACTCCATCCTTCTGAATGGACTGTCGCACATGAGGGGTTTTCTCCCTTGCAGCGATGCGGCGAAGATCACAATGGCGGCGCTCTAATTGGGGGCGTTCCCTCGCCCTCTGCTTTCATTGGGACCTTAAAAAACATCACAAGACACTCGCGTCCCGTGAGACTGAAATCAATGGGAAGTGCTTGAGACCCTGAAACCCGAGGGACGCCACTGAGCAGGAGGGATGCCAGGCGGTATTAAAAGAGCAACGCTTTGCATCAGCGTGAAAAACGACCGTTGGCGATCGCGATGTCGGGCCGCGTGTCCTGCCTGTGTGCATGTAGCCTTACCCTGTATCTGTCAATCATGAAACTGAAAGGCGGGAGCGCAGAGAACATCGATCCGTGGAGCGACCGACGGAAGGGTGCGACTGAGCTTTTTTTGGAGAGCAAGGAGAAAAAACATCAATTCTGTGATTGTTTTTTTTACATCATACAACATAAATGACATCATTTTTTTCTGCCGGTCGGTCTGATTACGACATTGCCCAAATTTATATATATTCTTTTAAGTTTTTCCGCTCTTACACAATAAAACCCCCTTTTTAAAAAAAACAAAAAAAAACAACAACTTTTTTTTGCTTCGCTGCATTCAAAGTCCCATAACTTTTGTATTTTTCCATGGCCGGAGCTCTGTGAGGGGCTGTTTGCAGGGTCTCCCCACCACCACCACCATGGCCGGAGCTCTGTGAGGGGCTGTTTGCAGGGTCTCCCCACCACCACCACCATGGCCGGAGCTCTGTGAGGGGCTGTTTGCAGGGTCTCCCCACCACCACCACCATGGCCGGAGCTCTGTGAGGGGCTGTTTGCAGGGTCTCCCCACCACCACCACCATGGCCGGAGCTCTGTGAGGGGCTGTTTGCAGGGTCTCCCCCCCACCACCACCATGGCCGGAGCTCTGTGAGGGACTACTTGCAGGATCTTCCAGCTTTTTGCAGGGTCTCTCCCCCCCTCCCCATGGCCAGAGCTCTGTGAGGGGCTGTTTGCAGGGTCTCCCCCCCACCACCACCATGGCCGGAGCTCTGTGAGGGACTACTTGCAGGATCTTCCAGCTGCTTGCAGGGTCTCCCCCCATGGCCGGAGCTCTGTGAGGGGCTGTTTGCAGGGTCTTCCAGCTGCTTGCAGGGTCTCCCCCCATGGCCGGAGCTCTGTGAGGGGCTGTTTGCAGGGTCTTCCAGCTGCTTGCAGGGTCTCCCTCACCACCACCACCATGGCCGGAGCTCTGTGAGGGGCTGCTTGCAGGGTCTCTTTCCCCCCCCCCCCCCACCATGGCTGGAGCTCTGTAAGGGGCTGCTTGCAGGATCTTCCAGCTGTTTGCAGGGTCTCCCCCCCCCCCACCATGGCCGGAGCTCTGTGAGGGGCTGCTTGCAGGGTCTCTTTCCCCCCCCCCACCATGGCTGGAGCTCTGTAAGGGGCTGTTTGCAGGGTCTTCCAGCTGCTTGCAGGGTCTCCCCCCATAGCCGGAGCTCTGTGAGGGGCTCTTTGCAGGGTCTCCCCCCCCACCACCACCATGGCTGGAGAGGGGCTGTTTGCAAGGTCTTCCAGCTGCTTGCAGGGTTCCCCCCCCCCACCATGGCCGGATCTCTGTGAGGTGCTGTTTGCAGGGTCTTCCAGCTGTTTGCAGGGTCTCCCCCCCCCCCCCCCCACTATGGCCGGAGCTCTGTGAGGGGGTGTTTGCAGGGTCTTCCAGCTGCTTGCAGGGTCTCCCCCACCACCACCACCATGGCCGGAGCTCTGTGAGGGGCTGTTTGCAGGGTCTCGCCCCATGGCCGGAGCTCTGTGAGGGGCTGTTTGCAGGGTCTCCCCCACCACCACTACCACCACCATGGCTGGAGCTCTGTGAGGGGCTGCTTGCAGGGTCTCTCCCCCCACCATGGCCAGAGCTCTGTGAGGGGCTGCTTGCAGGGTCTTTCAGCTGCTTGCAGGGTGTCTCCCCCCCCACAATGGCCGAAGCTCTGTGAAGGGCTGCTTGCAGAGTCTTCCAGCTGTTTGCTGGGTCTCTCCCCTCCACCATGGCCGAAGCTCTGTGAGGGGCTGCTTGCAGGGTCTTCCAGCTGTTTGCTGGGTCTCTCTCCCCCCCATGGCCAGAGCTCTGTGAGGGGCTACTTGCAGGGTCTTTTTCCAGCTGCCTTGTGACCTGGAGGGATGAGGTGGTCTGCAGCTGCAATGTCCCCTCCATGTTGTAGGCCAACATCCCGCCTCATTGGCCATTCTTGTGCACGTTCGACAATCACTTAATCGGTTCGCTGTAGCCAGGACCGCGTTCCTCGTCAGCCCCCCCCCCCCATGATCCGGATTATCTGCTTTATATAACATTTTCCATTGGATTATGTAAGATTTGCGTTCCCCTGCGGTTTCCATCATTGAGGTGACCTGGGGTTCCCTGCAGGACGCAGCGATGATCCTGTTAAGCCTGCGCACGGCCCGCTGGGCTATTGTAATGGGGATTGTTCTAGACGCCGGAATGCTTCACTTTGCCGCGAGCTACTTTACATCCTGACGCCGATTTTTGGTTCATCTCATTATACAAGAAACCGAGCTTCCAAATGGTGAGAGGCTCAACCTCATAGCTGCAGGCACTGATAGAATGTATAGGGGGTCCGTGCGTATCCAGCAGGGTGACCTACTGTGGGGGCAAAATGGCGCAATACCTTAAGAAATATGGCGCACCTATAATATGAAGCATTATCCTCCTGCAGGAATGCTGAACGCCTCATATTAGAGGGGCGTCTATAGGTCCGGCACGGGCTCAGCACATCCTCAGACCTCCCAGCTTTTGAACAGCGAAAAGAGGGACAATTGTAGCAGCGTGCATAGTGCGCCTGGGCGAATCTTTATGAAGGCCTTTCACCTCTATTACACAAACCCAAGCCCTCTGTATACCATAATGGTGTCCCTCAGTGACCCTCTTACAGGGGTAGTCGCCCCAGTACTAATAGCGACACCTGTTAGTAGCCCCAGTAGTAATAGTGATCCCCATAGTGACCCCAGTAGTAATTGTGATCCCCATAGTGGCCCCAGTAGTAATAGTGGCACCCATAGTGGCCCCAGTAGTAATAGCGACACCTGTTAGTAGCCCTAGTAGTAATAGTGATCCCCATAGTGGCTCCAGTAGTAATTGTGATCCCCATAGTGGCCCCCATAATGGCCCCAGTAGTAATAGCGACACCTGTTAGTAGCCCCAGTAGTAATAGTGATCCCCATAGTGGCTCCAGTAGTAATAGTGACCCCCACCCCACAGTGGCCCCAGGAGTAATAGTGATGCCCATAGTGGCTCCAGTCTTAATAGGGACCCCCATAGTGGACCTGCAGCCACCTCCCAAGCATTTATCACACGGGCAGCACCAGTCTGGCAGCCGCGGCGCTGCTGCTGTAATCAGTGTAACATCTCCAGCGGCGTCTTCGGATGTTGCACTGATTACAGCAGGATTGGGACTACCAGTCAGTTAAGTGCTTGTCGGGAGAGAGGCGGACATGCCTGCTGCCCCCCGGGACTGTGGAACAGTGTCTCAGATCCAGGACTGTTCTGCAGAATCTGGGACGGTTGGGAGTTATGAACTCTGACTTCCTTCCCCAATTAGTCAGGTCCCTACCTACATATGGAGCGGAGAGCCACCCAGAGGCCACATTGACATCTGCGCTTCATCTAGCATTGTTCGGAGGGGTCATAGGACCTGAACAAGGGGAACACAGAAGTGCCGAATCTGAAACATGCCGGACTCGAACGACAATAGACCCCATTATAATCAGTTGGGTCCGTCTTGCTTTCATCCTTCTCTCCGCAATGTTCCTCAACAAAATAGCACAGCCCTGCCATAGACTTCAATATATAGACTTCACTAGGCAACCCTGCAGTGGCATCAGAACAGACAGGGCGCCGGCCGGGCATGCACAGTCGGTGCTGCATTCATTTCAACGCCGCTCATGGAAATAGCTGAGCGCTTATGCTTCGGGTATATCTGTAGTCCCATTGAAAGTGAATGGAGCCCTAGTGCAGTCCAATCACTCTGACGTCACTGTGGGGGAGGAACGATCCCAATGATGAAGGGCAGAGAAGGGTACGCGACCCTGCTATCGAGATCGGTAGGTGTCTCAGTAGTGATAGCCCACTGATCTGCAAGTTATCCCCTATCCTGTGGATTGGGGGTAACTTGTATTTGTGGTAAACCCCTTTTATGGCTCACATTCTCATTACCTGTAGCCACCACTAGCTTACTGCTTATACATTGTACGCAATAACAACACTGTACACAGCAAGCTTAGGAGCTCCCCCTAGTGGTGGCTGCAGCCAGACAGAATTATATCTATTGGCTTTATGTCTGCATAGACTTTGGCCCTCTGTATCAAAGAAATGGGAACTATAAATATTTGAGCAATGTACGACCAGCTTTAGTGATTGCAGAAGTCCGGACCTGTCTTATTTAACCTTAGCACTTATAGGCAGTGATGTATCTATAGGGGGTGCAGTCGTATCCAAGCCCTGGAGCCTGAAAGAGTCCAAAAGGTTCTTCTGAGGACACAACAAATATAAGTGACGGGTTATAGTTGAGGCCCTGTTATAGATTTTACATGGGAGTCCAGGAGATTCCAGTTCCACCCTGCCTCCCAATTGTCTGGGATTCTGCGGGACAGTCCCAGATTTGGGGCACTGTCCACAGTCCTGGGTGGCAGTAGGCATGTCTCAGCTTACCTCAATGAGATGTATTTAACTCACTTATAGCCTTGCATCAGGTTGTCGGGTGGCTGCAGGTCCACTACGGGGGTCGCCATTAAGACTGGGGCTACAAATAAGGGTCATTCTTACTACTGGGGCTACTAACGGGCTCACTATTGCTATTGGGGCGACTATGGGGGACATTTACCACTGAGGCCACTATTACTGCTGGCTACTACAGGTGTCACTATTACTACTATGGCCACTATGGGAACAGTATTACTACTGGAGCCACTATGGGGGTTAATATTAATACTGGGGCCAATGTGGGGGTCATTATCACTACTGGGGCCACTAATGGGGTCACTATTACTGTGAGGGGGTCACTGAAAGGTGCTATTATGGAATACAGAGGGTGAGGCTTTGCATAAAAGGAACGTGGCCCCTACAGTTGTCCCTCTTTTCGTTGTTCAAATGTTGGAAGGTAGGAGTTCCACCATTATATAGGGAAGGCTACACTATGGAAACCGATGCGGCATCTCGTCTGCCATAGAGGGCTTCTTACCGCACCCCCAGAGATCGCGGGGACGAGCACAGCGCTGTCCCCCACCTGAACTCCTGTAAAGCTGCTCCATCTGTTTGCATACGGTATTATATAAGCAGCGTCTACAAATTCCATCTCCGATTATGAAAGCTCGATGCCTGCAGGGAAATCAAGGGGAACGGAGGGGGTGTAGGGCTTGATTTAAAGGGAAACTTCAGGACAAAGGTCCGGATCGCTGCACTCGCTGACCCCAACTCTCTCAGGAACACAAGCGTGTTTTGTTTTTCAGGGAATGATCGAGGCTGTTGTGGGCAGGTGTCAGCGCCTCGGGCCGTGCGTGCTGCGGTCAGCAGGGGGATAGAGCGGACGGGCCTGCTGCGAACAATCTGCGTGCTAGGACAGAATAATATGCAGCGGCCCTTAAGGGAACACACACCTTATATATCACTGCAAACCCCTGCAAGCAATTCCTAGATCCAAATCCGACTAGTCATGCATGGGAGAACCGAGGATGTGATATACAGATATATTTATATGACGCTGAATGGGCCCTTTATTAGAGCCCCTGGCCGCGTTATCAGAGCCCCCTCTCTCTCACGATTGGCGCCCCCTGTATGGTAATTCTCCCCGTGACCCCGGAGCATAAAATCACGTGACAAGTTTTCCGTGGATCAGTTTCAGTGTGAATCCACATTAGATGGGAAAATCCAACGATCGGAGCGACTTCCAACGAGGCCGGTCATCGGTGCTAGACTAGCTGGGGGTCTCACTGCCAATCATGGGGGGTTTCTCATGTAACGATGTGGAGAGTATACCGAGAATGGCACAATCGAGGAAAACATTCAGTGAAAGAGGATCCTGCGGACGGAAACAACTCATCACTGAAAGGGGTCGGTCGGAGGAGGATGTCAGGAATCGTTCTGCCCAACAGGCTGCACAGTCAGCTGAATACAACGCTGGAGCGACAACTAACGTGTCCGAACGCACAACTCGCCGTTCCTCCGCACAGATGGTATAACAGCGGGCGACCAGTTCCAGCGCCATTGTGTCTAAGAGAAACAGAAAGACTCCAGCGGGCAAAAGAGCGCAAAACTTGTATCACTGAGCACAAAACATCTCCTGGTCAGATGGATCCAGATCTCTGTTGCTGATGGGAGGTCAGAATTTAGCGCAAGCAGAATGAATCGCTGACCCCTTCCTGTCAGCCGGTCAGAACATGTCAGCACCGCCATCTAATCTGTGGCAACTACAAGAAGCTTCCTGTCCGCAGGGGCCGATATTCCTGCAGGAGGATTTCATCACCGAGTGTAATCTATACCACGGCGAATTGCTGAAGACCATAGTAGGTTCAACGAGCTAGTAGATAAGGAAGGGGCGGCTCTAATACAGTGACCAGTCAGTGTATATAGCACTGTTCATCAATACAATCTTATAATTACAGTTTAGACTGACACTAATATAGGGCAGTAGAAGTAAGAAATGTGACAGTGCAGTTTATATGTCATTCGGGACAACTGGATGACAACCCCGTTGGGTCCTATAATGTCTGTATATTAGCATTGGTTACCCAACTTCATATAATACAAGACTTCACATAAGTTAAGGAGAAAAAAGTAACTTATATTTGAAGATAAATCAAGGATTTTAGGGAAGAGATGATGATTGCGTTGGGTTTGGTCCCCTTCGTGTATCAGTGGTCCGTCCAACATCTGAAGAGGCATATAGTGAGTCATATGTAACCCAAAGGGGACCTAGAGACAGCAGGCTTGTATAGGTGCAGTCATGGAGCAATCAGCCCTCCTGATGGCGCCGCTGTCATCTTGACACTTCTACAATACAGAAGAAGAAACATTAACCCCGCAAGCAAAAGGACATTACAGGTTTGGATGAGCAGAACTCATTACACTTTAAACAGCTGTAGCTGCGGATCTGTCAGGGCTACCAAAATGCTGTTCTCATCAAGTAAAGATCCTTGGCTTTAAAATGACACCAGAAGCATGTGGGAAGCCCTTACAGAAGAGGAGCTTCAGCCATTTGAAGTGGGGTCGGGAATACTGAATTTACAGCTGTCATTTCGGTAAGTGTGTGCAGGGCACAGAGGGAGGGGAGACCAGCGACAGCAGGGAAGATCGGAGAGTCCCCTGTATATCTCTCTGTCCCAGGGGACGGGAGACTTCAGGCTATCACCCCATCACTCAGAGACCATGTTTGCTGTGAGACTTCAGGCTATCACCCCATCAATCAGAGACCATGTTTGCTCTTCGATTACCACAGTGGAGTTTTTCCCAGAAAAGGAGTGAAATGATGCTCATCTAATGACTCCTCTGCGTAGTTTAACACCACAGATGCTGCAGTCATTGCTGACCATGGCATCTAACCATTGTTACTGCAGATGTCCGTCATCACATCATCCATAACAACCTGCTAGAAAGTATTCCACTATTTATCCAGCAAGGGAAATTCCGTAGAAAAAAAGCCTATTTCTGTTCTTGCTTCTCCTAAACAGGAGTAAAAAAAAAATGTACCAAAAAACCTCCCCCCATAGACTGCAATGGGAGCTGCGCAAATGTGGACTAAAGTAGAGCCTAGACTCAATGGATTCCATTCTCTGCAGATTTCACGCACGAACACACCCGTGTGAAGGAGCCCTAAAACCGTCCGCAGCTACAATCTACTTGATCTATTTGCTTCAGACTTTTCCTCTAAAGCTACATTTAGAACTTATTTGTTACCAGAGAGCAGTGCATTCTGGGAGCTCAGCTCTGAAGTCACATGACTGACTATGGGGTGGGCCTCCAAGGACAAGCAGATGAGCTTTCTAAGTTGGTGTGCAGGTGAATGGAGTAGAGTCCTTTCTCTTCTCTTCTCTTCTGTGATATCTTCAGGATGTACAGGGCTGAGACAAGGAGGAGGGGTGTATGCAAATGTGCATTAAAGGGGGCTGTGCTTAAAATGCCCCCCATACACAAGACAGAAATAAAGTACAGACCGGAGTGGTGACTTACCGTTGAGGATGTGGAACTGATCTGCCGACTCGCAGAACCCTGTAAGTGGAAGCACGCTGCTGTAAATACCGCAATGTATAAGAAAGATGGCAACCGGGGAATCATAGGGTTGGATTTATTATGCTGCTGGGACTTGTAACAACCCAATTTTTGCTTCACTGAGCTCCACCCCATATGATAGCCACACCCCTTTACACAAAACTTTATGAAACTCCACCCACATGACCAATTAGAAGTGTAATTCCAACACTCACCATATGACGGAAAAGGATAGATATATTGCAGATCTATTCCTTGCTTCACGGTGAGATCATCGAACTTTCGGTAGATTTCATCACTCACAGACGTCTTGCGTCCTAAGAAAAATGACAGCGCAAGAAAATATAAGCACCGCCTCCCGTCAGCATACAATATATACAATAGTTTTAATAATTTTATTACTTGTATTGTTTTCTTTTCCATTCACACCCAAAGCTACATCAACAAATTAGCTGGTTTCCAGTTACAGAGAGCAGTGCATTGTGGGAACTCTCATAGAATCCTAGAATGGTAGAGTTGGAAGGGACCTCCAGGGTCATTGGGTCCAACCCCCTGCTCAGTGCAGGATTCACTAAATCATCCCAGACAGATGTCTGTCGGGAGTCTGAAGACTTCCATTGAAGGAGAACTCCCCACCTCTCGTGGCAACCTGTTCCACTCATTGATCCCCTCACTGTCTAATATCTAATCTGTGTCTCCTCCCTTTCAGTTTCATCGCATTGCTTCTAGTCTTTCCTTGTACAGATGAGAATAGGGCTGATCCCTCTGCAGTGTGACAGCCCTTCAGGTATTTGTAGACCGCTATTAAGTCTCCTCTCAGCCTTCTCTTCTGCTCAACATTCCCAGATCCTTTAACCGTTCCTCATAGGACATGATTTGCAGACCGCTCGCCATATTGGTAACTGTTACGATCAGGTTCAAAGTCTCTTGTTGCGACCAGTGCGGCCCGATAGCATAGTCAGGGTATGCCGGAGATAAGTACACAGGTAGTATCGGTGGTGGTACAAATAGAGCAGGCAGGTAGCATAGTCAGGGTGAAGCCACAGGTCATTACACAGAAGCAGCAATTGTAGGGAGAGGAGCAGTAGGCAGCTGAGCTTAACTAAGGGTGAGAGCACAATAATCTCGCATGAGAAGGAGGTACAAGGCCGGGCTTAAAAAGTGAATCAATCACGCAAACAGGAACAGTGAACAAGGACAGGATTTAGCTTATGAGCTATTCAGAGTGCTTGAATAGCTCAGCGGGGAGAGCCATCGCCTGGAGTACAAGAGCTCCTGGTTTCAAGTCCTGACAGTAGCTTTTTTCTGAACTTTCTCCACTTTGTCGATGTCTTTTTTAAAGTGGGGTGCCCAGAACTGGTCACAGTATTCCAGATGAGGTCTGACTAAGGAAGAGTAGAGGGGGATAATGACCTCACGTGATCTAGACCCTATGCTTCTCTTATACATCCCAGAATTGTGTTTGCCTTTTTGGCTGCTGCATCACATTGTTGACTCATGTTCAGTCTGTGATCTATTAGTATACCCAAGTCTTTCTCACATGTGCTGCTGCTTAGCCCAATTCCTCCCATTCTGTATGGGCTTTTTTCATTTTTCTTGCCCAGATGTAGGACTTTGCATTTCTCCTTGTTAAATACCATTCTGTTAGTCGCTGACCACTGTGCAAGCTTTTCTAGATCTTTTTGAATCCTCCGCTCTTCCCTAGTATTAGCTATCCCTCCTAGCTTTGTATCATCTGCAAATGTGATCAGTTTCCCATCAAGTCCCTCCTCTAGATCATTTATAACAATGTTGACCAACCCTGGGCCTAGGACAGAGCCTTGTGGTCCCCATTTGATACATTCTTCCACTAGGATGTGCAGCCATTTATGACCACTCTTACAGTACAATCACTCAGCCAGTTGTGAATAAACTTTTAGACTTGATACCAGAGAACCCCAGGGTTAGAACATTCTACATGCTTCCAAAACTACACAAAGCTGGCAACCAAGGGAGACCAATTAACTCAGGTGTGGGAACCCTCACTGAAAATTCTCAGGATGGGTGGAAGGTATCCTCAAACCACTGGTGAGAAACACAACCAGCTACTTGCAAGACACCACGGACATACTAAACTATCAACTGTAGGTCCCCTCCCCCCTGGCGCCATCCTGGCCACTATGGATGTGGAATCCTTATATTCCAACATCCCACATGAGTGGTGTAAAGTAAAACTGGATCCGCGCTCCAGGAACTGACACTCCAACTTTATCTGTTACAAGTTTAATCCGTACCTCCGTACAACGCGTTTCGTCCTTCTTGACAAATGTACTTAACAAAGTCCTAACAGAAGGACGAAACGCGTTGTACGGAGGTACGGATTAAACTTGTAACAGATAAGGTTGGAGTGTCAGTTCCTGGAGCGTGGATCCAGTTTTACTTTACACCACTACTTTGAGCGGCTCTCCGGTTGAGGGACGGAGGATACACGCGGCTCTCCAGCTGACTAGCCCGGCAGGATACCAGGGAACCATTGACACATTGTGCTGAAGGATTATCTGGATAAGGGGTGTGAGTGGAGATCCTACAAACAGGATCTTCACTGAGCATCGGGTGAGTGCTTCATTATACCTAACAAGTAGAAACAGCTTCTTAAGGATGATAGACCCGTCCACTCTGGAAGCGCTGTCCTGATTTTTGCATATTTGTTAACATCCCACATGAGGATGGACTGACCACCTGCCTGGCACACCTTGAGGCCAATGGGGTCGCCTCTGAGTCCATGTTACAGCTCATTAGATTCATGCTCACACATAATTATTTCTCCTTTGGCAAAGAGATATTCCTGCAACTAACCGGGACCGCCGGGCAGCAAAATGACACCGCAATATGCCAACCTATTCATGGCAGAACTGGAGAGTGACTTTCTGGCCTCCAGCAAACCATTGGCCGACTTCCGCTACATTGATGACATCCTGATCATCTGGACCCCCACCGAACAAGAAGTAAAATTCTAGGAGAGATTTATGTTTCAAAAGGTTTTTATTTGAGTTTAATAATAAAGTTGGCCGCACTCTGCCACATAGAGCCCACGCAGGGGGTGCAGCCACGTCTTTATTGGAGTGCAGAGATTCCATTAGTAGACTAACAGAAAAAACAAACAAAGTACAATTTTAAATTGCATACAGGGAACATTGTGTATCTCCATACATCACAGGGAAGGGATAAATGCCAACATCTCCACTCATTATGGTGTTTTAGATCACATTATACATAAAGGCCTAGATCTGCTAGAATACCATCTTAATCTCCGGGTATATCACTGATTCATTCACAAACTGGTGTAAGCTAGGAACATCCACAAGGTTATCCAGGGACTGCGGATCTCTTCAGATTGCCAGGTTTTGTCTTGGGTATAGCTGTGAGTTTTTCATTCAAGAGAATTTTATTTATGTGAGATATAAGAGGATCAAATGGGAGTCTTGGTTTTTGCCACCGCTGTGCTATCAAAACACGTGCTGCCATAGTAATATACTGCAGCAATATAAAGGGGGCATTGTATATACCTGAGGGTTTATTTCCCAGCAGTAAGACATGGGGGTTGAGTCCAGGACTCTTCCAAGTCACAGAAGCTATGAGGTGGGAGACCCTTTTCAAAAAAGCTTGCGCTATTGAACATGTCCACCAAATGTAGGGATGTGAGCCTATGTCATCACAGCCTCGAAAACACAAATTGGAGATCTCCTTTAGCTTTTCTGACCCTTGCCCTACAGTTTCTGCAGACCCCATTTTATTCTCCTTTAGATATTTCCCCGCTTTCCATTTGATAAACATATTTTTCTTCCTCTTTAACATGTGTACAAGTTCTGTGTTCATCCATCCGGGTGTTGCGTCCTCTGGACGTGCAACCTCAATAACATAAATCAAAGGCACAACTGTGCAAAAGGAAACAAAAACTAAAGGGGAATGCTCTCCCTATCGTCCCCTAACCCGGGAGGGGGCCCTCCCTACTAGTTAGACCGACCGCGCTGATAAGTGCGAGCCTGTAATCATGCCTGGGCCACTGACCAGTCCCTGTCAGGGAGCCCTAGCACAAAACAGAAAGAGAAACCAAACCAAACAGCAAAGAACTTGGCTTATAATGGAGAGCTTCCACCACTCTGTGTTGCTCCGACGCTGTTCAACATAGGACTGAAGTGATTGACCAGCACAGGGGTCACAGTTAGCACTGCTTAAATAGGAGCAGAGCTACTTAGCACCAGGTGCTGACTGACATTAATCTTGCAACCACCACACCTCTCAGCTCCAGGAGAGGTAGGAATGCTGCTAAACCCTGGTCTGGCCTGAAAGCAAGGTGGGAACCTCAGAACGGCTGCAACAGTACCTCCCCTTCTAGGAGGGGCCCCAGGACCCTTAAGATCAGGACGACCAGGGTTTGATCTGTGAAATTTTTTCACTCGACGGGAGTCCAAAATGTGACTTATTACCAACTGCTCCTCCCCATCCGCTAGCACAGGAGCCGGGAGTGGAGGGTCATTCCCAGGATCAATGAATATTTTGAGCAGAGATTTGTGGAAAACATTGTTAATTTTCATCGCCCTGGGAATTTCTAACCGGAAGGCCATCGTGTTAATCTTCTCAATTATTTTAAACGGACCAATAAATCGCGGGCCCAGTTTAGCGGATGGTTGTTTGAGTTTTATATTTCTGGTAGACAACCAAACCAAGTCTCCAACACGGAATTCCGCCCCCTCTGGGCGGTGACTGTTAGCAACTCACTTTCTCCGCTGAACTGCTCGCTGTAACTCTCTCTGGACCTCGGCCATAATAGGCCCAGAAGAATCTGGCTGCCCCGGTGCCGGAGCCGTAGCAACACACTCCTTCAATTTCTGGACCCTCTCAGGATCAATCTTAAAACCCTCTTGGGTATAAGCTTTGAGCGTCAGTCTCTCAGGAGGAGATATGCGGCTCCTGGGGAACTCGTAATCAGGGAGAAGTTTAATAGCACAATCCCCCTGTCTGTGCGGTGGTAATTTGTCTGCCCCCACTGCAGGAAGCCCCTCAGAGAGGTCGGCAATGACTTCCTGCAGCTCTTCTGTCTGAGTAGAAGCTAGATCAACAGAAATGCAACCGGACAGACAACCAGGGCTCCATTCAACAATGTCCCCCTTCTCCCAGTCTACTACCGCGTTGTGTAGACGTAGCCAAGGCAGCCCCAAGACTACTTGCGAAGGGAGGGATTCTATGACATATAATGTTATAATCTCCCTGTGGAACAGCCCAATTTTTAAACGGACGTTAGGCACACAAAACCTCAGACTTCTCTGCGATAGTGGAGCAGCATCAATGGCGGATACGGGAATGGGAAACTCCAGAGCCTTCATCTCTAAGCCTAAATGTCTGACCGTCTCCCGATGTATTAAATTAATACTAGCTCCACAATCCAGAAGGACTATTATGGGGTTGCCCACACTATCAGACAGGATCTCAGCAGGAAGCACCAGTCTGGAGGGTGATATCCAGGCAATTTGATGGCCTAGAGGGGCCCCCTCAGTAATCTCCCGGTCATCAAGTCCTGGCTGGCAATTATGACGGGGACAACACTGAGCCATGCGACCAATGCGGTTACAGGAAAAGCATCGACCTTTACACTGTACTTTGTTCCCATTCCTAGCCCTGGCAGCCAGAAACCCCAACTGCATGGGCTCCTCCACATCTGCTGATAAGAAGCCCGAATCTATGGAGAGTTCCTGATGCCTCTCCCTGATCCGTCTCCCAGCTTTGATAGCCAGAGACATGGCCTCATCTAGACTGCGGGGTACTGGATAACCTATCAGTACATTCTTGATTTTATTGGATAGAGCCCAATGGAACTGGCTCTTTAAAGCAGGGTTATTCCACTGGGTTTCTGCTGCCCAATATCAAAACCCAGCACAATAATCTTCGACAGAGGAGTCTCCCTGTCGTAAACATCTGATATTCCCTTCAGCCACCGATATCTTGTCTGGGTCGTCATAGATAAGACCCAATGCAGCCAAAAAGTCATCCACCGAGTCCAAGGCCTCAGACGTTGGGGGTAATGAAAAAGCCCATGCCTGTGGCGCCCCCTGCAGTCTGGACATGACAATGCCCACCTTCTGGGCGTCGTCCCCTGAAGACACTGGACGCAGTCTAAAGTAGAGCTTACAGGCATCCTGAAAGGATCCGAATTTCTGCCTATCACCAGAAAAACGGTCGGGTAGCTCAATTTTTGGTTCCTTGCTGGGAACCTGCAGTGCAGTTTGTCGCTGTTTAATCTCCGCGACCTCCGCAGCCAGCGTGCCGAACTGGTGCGACAAAACCTCAAGGGGATTCATAGTAACAGCACAGAATCTCCCTGTTGCGTCCTCTGGACGTGCAACCTCAATAACATAAATCAAAGGCACAACTGTGCAAAAGGAAACAAAAACTAAAGGGGAATGCTCTCCCTATCGTCCCCTAACCCAGGAGGGGGCCCTGCCTACTCGGCAGACCGACTGCGCTGATAAGTGCGAGCCTGCACTCGAGCCTGGGCCACTGAGCAGTCCCTATCGGGGAGCCCTAGCACAAAACAAAAGGAGAAACCAAACCAAACCAAACAGCAAAGAACTTAGCTTATAATGGAGATCTTCCACCACTCTGTGTTGCTCCGACACTGTCCAACATAGGACTGAAGTGAGTGATTGAAGCACAGGAGTAACAGTTAGCACTGCCTAAATAGGAGCAGAGCTACTTAGCACCAGGTGCTGACTGACATTAATCTTGCAACCACCACTCCTCTCAGTTCCACGAGGGGTAGGAATGCTGTTAAACCCTGGTCTGGCCTGAAAGCAAGGTGGGAACCTCAGAACGGCTGCAACACCGGGTCTCTTTAAATGCTTCCCATTTTTCCTTCTTTTAGGGATTGTTAACGATTGTGCTTTGAGAATCTCATTCCACAATATTTCCCAACCTTCTTGGACATTTCTGTCCTTAAGAACATCCAGCCATTGGATTCTTCCTCTCCTATTTCTGAGTTCATTAAAATCTGCCTTTCTGAAATCCAACCTTGAGGTCTGATTCTTCTCAGGTCTTCCTCCCCTTGTTATCCAACATCCAAGGATATCATGCTCACTGCCTCCTAAGGTCCCAGCCACCCTTATTTCCTCAACCATTCCCTCCCTGTTGGTAAGAATTAGGTCCAAGATAGCAGATCCCCTTGTTTTTTCTTTGACCTTTTAGAAGATAAATTTGTCAGCAGGAGCAGATAAGAATTTGTTGGACCCATAACTTTTTCCTGAGATTCCCAACAAATGTCTGGATCGGTAAATCTCCCATGATCACTATGTTGGGCTTCTTTGAGAGCTTGGTCATCTGATGTAAAAAGAGTCCCTCCATATCTTCTGCTTGTCCCGGCGGCCTATAGTAAATGCCCACAATGGTGTCCTTTCTGTTGTTCTCTCCTTGTATTCTTACCCCGTTCCTACAGAATTCCCAGCTCTAAAGCTTGAATCTCGGTGGAGATGAATGTTCTCCTAACATACAACACAATACCTCCTCCCCTTTTATTCGGTCTGTCTTTTTTCTGTTGGACATTTTTGTTAAACTTTTCCAAGACGTACATTAAAATATAACATGAGGAGTTAAGATAATTAACTCTACAAGATGGTGGTAGTAAATCGTTCATCCGCGGTTGTTGTTCGGTTTGCGCTGTTGGTTGGATCATAAATTATATAATAGAGATATCTGTGGTCGTTTCAGTAAGATGATTAGGTGCAGATGTGGACTAAAACATTTATAAAATAAATAAAAAACAAGAAAAGCAGTGAACAGTAAAGCCAGACCTGCTCCAACCACAACGTTAATGTCAGCTTCCTTCCTGCAAAACAGAGAGGAATCAGTGCCAGTTGCCTTTCCAGAAGTCCATCTCGGTATCAGAAGTAGTAAAAGAAAGTTAAATTGTTAGATTTTATTCTGGAGATATAGGTCTGTTTCTTATAAATACATTGTATCCTTCAAGCCTTGTATCCAATCATGTGTATCATCCCACCCAGTTTCCGTGATGCCGATGACATCATATTTCTCTTCCTGTGTTCGAAGCTCCAGTTCTCCTTTTTTGTTTTTTTTCATGCTCTGGGCATTTGTGTAGAAACATGTTAGTTTGTGATCGGGGTCTCTTGGTCCTCTGCTTTCCGTCTAAATTTTTTTGTCTTTAGTCTTTCTTTCCACTTCTATTAGCGAGGTTCTCAAATGTATTAATTAGCTGTATATTTCTGGCCTGGCTTTTCATTTCCCTTCCAATATAGTTCTAGTGTAAAGCTCTCCTGATGAGTGAAGCAAGGAGCCTGCGAAACATATGCTTACCTGTCTGTAAGGTGCAACCCGTCTCTAGCAACCAGTCCATCATATAGGTAATTCACTCCATGGTCTAGGAATCCAAATCTTTGCTGACGGCACCATCGATGTAGCCAGTTGTTCACCTCCAGAATCCTGTTCCATCTTCTTATTCTATGGCCATCCACTAGGAGGATGGATGAGAAGACCACCTGAGCTCCTAGTTCCTTCATCTTCTTTCTGAGGTATTCAAAGTTTCGGCAGATAGTTGCAAGGTCCTTTTTTTGCAGTGTCATTTGTCCCTACATGTATTAGTAGGAATGGGTGGTGTTCTGGGGGACTGAAGAGTCTTCACAGCCTATAAGACACATATTTGTGTATCTGGAAGACAGCACACCTCCTGTGAAGTGTCAGGTCTGCAGACAGCGGCCTCTGTTCCTCTCAGTAGGGAATCCCCCACAACCACCACTTCTCCTCCTCCTCTTCACAACACTTTTTTTTCTCCATCCAGGAGGATTCTGGGTACTTTCTAGACGGTTCTTTGTGGGTAGAGGGATTTCTTGCTGCACCTCCTCATTGTCCCCCTGCGGTAGAGCCTGGTACCGGTTCCTGATCAGTATGGGTGCTGGCTGACTCCTGGTCCTCTGGATTCTTTGGGTCATATGCTTCCATTCCTCGGCTTCTGCTCCTTCAATATTCTAAAGACTTCCTTCTGCTGTCAAGGAAATCCTCCTCATCCTTAATGAGCTACAATGTAGCTATTCTATCCTGAAGACTTTCCACCTTCTCCTCCCGTAGAGACACAAGCTTGTATTTCTGGCCGGTGAAGTTTGGCTTTTCCTCCGGTCATATACATAAACATATAGTATACGCTGCAGCTCACCATATGGCTCCGCCCCCTCCATGTTTATGTCAACTTCCAAACCTCTAAGAATTCTTGTGATGATACATAAGCTATAAGATGCTACTAAGTGTAAACTTCTGGCGATGTCCTCTCTGCAACTAGACCCGGCTAAACCCAGCAATCGTCCCACTCACAGTGACTCTTCGCTCTTCCCAGAATGCATCGGGAATATGAAAATTACCGTCCTGGAGCTCCAATCTCTTGTCTCTAACACTGTTTGCACCATTGGAGCAGATCTATTAGGTCACATGACTGTCAGAAGGGCGGAGCTTAACTGCAGTCTGATTCCAGGGACAACCAGTCACAGTTTGAAAGCTACTTTGGATGTGAATGGAGCAAATCAGACAGAGATGTGTCATGCGGAGGCTAGAGGTCCCCTTCACATACGTACCGTAGAGCTTAAGGGTTATCTTGTTCCTCCGCTGGTAATATAATATGGCGTAATTCTGATAGTCCGTGTCCCCCACCACCATGTCCACTGATCCAGCATATCCCTGTGCTAAGCAGAAGGAAACACGGGTGTAACGTACACGCGATACACATATGTAACAGTCCACCAGCCGCCCGCACTTAAAGTGACACTCCACTTGTAGTTATAACAGCAAACAATCCGGCAACTCTGCCTTCATCACCTTCTCTGCGGGTTCAGATCTCTTTCTGATCCATGCAGTGCAGAAATATCTGTTACTATCTGGAAACCATCAGCAGGTTGCTGTTTTCATATCTGATACATCATATTCCAGCGGTCTACAACACGAGGCGCTCCAGATGCTGTAAACAAATCTTAAAGGGGTTGTCCAGTTGTAAATCATTAATAGCCTATCTTTAGAATAGGCCATTAATATTACAATAGTGAGGGTCCCCAGGCATGGACCCCTGTTGATCATCTCTTCTCTGGGTTGGTCTGTTCATGCACTGAGCTGATTTCTGCAGGATGCAGACAGCTTCATTCTCACTGCAGTGGCTAGGTGTGGTATTGCAGGCAAAGTTCCTATTCCCATCAATGCCTGCACTACCAAGTCTGACCACTGCAGTAGAAACGGAGCTGTCTTCTACCTGCAGAAATCAATTAAGTGCACAAGCACACCCTGATTGGCAGACCCCTGATGATCTACTATTGAAGGCCTTTCCTAAGGATAAGTCATCAATGATTTACAACAGTTCAACCCCTTAATGACCGCCCATATACCTCTTTACAGTAGTCACTAATGGGTTTTATTCTGATGCAACACCTTTTACAGAGCTGCATCAGAATACTGCCCCGGGACTCCTGTCACAGTAGGAATGGGGGACGATGCTGTCTGGTAAGAACCCGGGACTTGTTCTAATACTGGGGACCAGGAAAACCTCCAATCCCTGCTGTTTAACCCTCTACATGTCACGATCAGTACAACTATAGCATGTAAAAGGCTGACATAAGGAGGGGGGCTCCCTCTGTCACCCATTGACCCCCACAATGTGATCACGGGGCGCAATGGATTGCTATGGCAGCCAAAGGCTTGAAGATGGCCTCTGTGCCTATGGTGGCCTATGAGGCTCAGCCTCGGGCTGAACTTCATAGGCATGAAAATAGACTGCTAGAATGAAGTAGAGGGACAAAAAATACATAAAAGAATAATTTAAAATGTCAACCCCCCCTCCTTTCGGCTTGTGTTACACGTACGCGTTTGTGCAGCATTTTGCGCATGCAATACGCAGTAAATAGCAGCCCTTGATTTCAATGGGTTTGTTTGCATTAGTGTATTTCGCGCAGGCATGTTGTTCGCAGTGTTCACTAAAATAGCACATATTGAACTAAATAACCTCACTGCCCGTGTCAGTGAATGGAGCGCGGTGGTTGGTTGTAGGTTTTGTTTTGTGCAAAAAGCTAAATAAAACATGCAATCACACGACACTCATTGTGAAATGCGCGTCGCAGAGGTTTGTGTAAATGCACCGACCCCCGTGAGACTGCGGCAACAAAGGGCACACATGAGAACCACGGACCCACCAAACCAGCAGCACTGATGGAAAACCAGACCGTTAGGGGGCTTTAAATGTGACGACACAAAAAAGTGTGAAAAATAGCAACATAGTAAAAAACAAAAAAACCCTATAAATCTGTTACCATCATTAAGAATCCCCTCCAGCATGTAACCCACCTTTCAGGGTGAACCTCCCCTTCGCGGATCTGATCGGCACATAAGAATGTTTAATCTCCCAGCAGATTCCGTCCCTGAAAGAGAAGATCACCCGTAACGTTACGGCACGCTCTCACCCGCCGGCGCACGGACACATCCATCAGATACGTATCCATTATGGCTTCCTTACAGCTTCTGGAATGTGCTGACGGCCATCGTCTCCTCTCCCCTGGCGTTCTTAGACGGCGAGGCCTGAATCATGGTGGCCTCCAGTCGATGGTTGTTGGTCTTCAGGTAATTACACTCCGATGCGACTGATAGAAGATGCCACTTCCCTGAGAACTGAGAGTACAACTCCCATCAGAGCCGCGCAGAACAGTCCATGTATAGATCTACGATGGTGGCTGCAACTACCTACAGGACAACTCCAGCTGATGTAACTAAGCCTATATGTATGGTACGGACTGCTGGGCTGTGTATCTAACCCTATCCTGGGTGATACTGACTGCTGAGCCGTGTATCTAATCCTATCCTGTGTGATACTGTCTGCTGGGCTGTGTATCTAATCCTATCCTGTGATATACTGTCTGCTGAGCCGTGTATCTAATCCTATCATGTGTGATACCGCCTGCTGAGCTGTGTATCTAATCCTATCCTGGGTGATACTGACTGCTGAGCCGTGTATCTAATCCTATCCTGTGTGATACTGTCTGCTGGGCTGTGTATCTAATCCTATCCTGGGTGATACTGACTGCTGGGCTGTGTATCTAATCCTATCCTGTGTGATACTGTCTGCTGAGCCGTGTATCTAATCCTATCCTGTGTGATACTGTCTGCTGAGCCGTGTATCTAATCCTATCCTGGGTGATACTGACTGCTGGGCTGTGTATCTAATCCTATCCTGTGTGATACTGTCTGCTGGGCTGTGTATCTAATCCTATCCTGGGTGATACTGCCTGCTGAGCCTGGTATCTAATCCTATCCTGGGTGATACCGTCTACTGAGCTGTGTATCTAATCCTACCATGTGTGATACTGACTACTGAGCTGTGTATCTAATCCCATCATGTGTAATACCGCCTGCTGAACTGTGTATCTAATCCTACCATGTGTGATACTGTCTGCCGAGCCGTGTATCTAATCCTATCCTATGTGATACTGACTGCTGAGCCGTGTATCTAATCCTATCCTATGTGATACTGACTGCTGAGCCGTGTATCTAATCCTATCCTGTGTGATACTGTCTGCTGAGCTGTGTATCTAATCCTACCATGTGTGATACTGTCTGCCGAGCCATGTATCTAATCCTATCCTATGTGATACTGACTGCTGAGCCGTGTATCTAATCCTATCCTGTGTGATACTGCCTGCTGAGCCGTGTATCTAATCCTATCCTGTGTGATACTGCCTGCTGAGCCGTGTATCTAATCCTATCCTGTGTGATACTGCCTGCTGAGACGTGTATCTAATCCTATCCTGTGTGATACTGCCTGCTGAGACGTGTATCTAATCCTATCCTGTGTGATACTGCCTGCTGAGCCGTGTATCTATCCTATCCTGTGTGATACTGTCTGCTGAGCCGTGTATCTAATCCTATCCTGTGTGATACTGCCTGCTGAGCCGTGTATCTAATCCTATCCTGTGTGATACTGACTGCTAAGCTGCTGTATCTAATCCTATCCTGTGTGATACTGACTGCTAAGCTGCTGTATCTAATCCTATCCTGTGTGATACTGACTGCTAAGCTGCTGTATCTAATCCTATCCTGTGTGATACCATCTGCTGAGCCGGGTATCTAATCCTATCCTGTGTGATACTGTCTGCTGAGCCGTATATCTAATCCTATCCTGTGTGATACTGTCTGCTGAGCCGTGTATCTAATCCTATCCTGTGTGATACTTTCTGATGCATCTAATCCCATCAGGTGTGATACCATCTGCTGACTTGCAGTGTGGTCCATCCTGTGTGCAGGTGATTGCGGCTCCAGTCCCCCTCTGTTACCTCCAGGGGATTTTGCTCTTATCCCAGGGAGGGTGAGGTCCTAGGTTATGGTTAGGGGAGGACTACTACTCCCACTCCCCGGTCCAGGCCGGCAGAGACTGGGGATATATTACAACTGGCTACCCAGAAGGGATTGAGGAGATCAAGCAGGAGGCGCAGCAATGTGTCTCCTGGAGATCATATAAGGTGGCTGCCAGGCTAACCAAGGTGAGGAATAGTGGCCCTCTGGGACCTCGGCTGCAAGGAGTTCCAGCAAAGGCCCTCCTGGAGCAAGGCCAGGTGCTGCTCGGGAAAAACCCTGCTCTTACAAATGAGGACTGGGGGGCGAATTGTATGGCTACGAATGCACGAAGTTTGGTCAGTAAAGTGGGTGAGATTGAAGCGAGAATGTCTGAGGAAAATTACGATATAGTGGGAATAACGGAAACATGGCTTGATGAAAAATGCAATTGGGCGGGGAATGTACAGGGATACAATCTCTTCAGGAGAGATCACGAAAAGCCAGAACGGGGCAGGGAGGTATGTCTGTATGTTAAATCCCACTTAATGCCAAGGTTGTGAGAAGATATAGGTGTAGGAGATGAACACGTGAATTTTGTATGGGCGGAAATACAAGGAGGAAAGACTAATAAAATCCTGATCGGGGTTTTCTATAGACCACCAAAAGCAACAGAACAAACTGAAACCTTACTACTAAGGCAGATAGAAGAGGTGTCAAACCGCAACGAAGTAATTATCATGGGGGACTTTAATTATCCAGATATAATATGGGAAAACGAAGCCAGCAAATCTCACAGGGGTGATAAGTTCTTGAGAACAATTAAAGATAACTACCTTATCCAACTTGTGCGGGAACCAACGAGAGGGAGGGCCACTCTGGGCTTAGTACTAACTAACAAACCAGACAGAATAAAGAGGGTGCAGGTTGAGGGGCACTTGGGGAACAGTGACCACAATATAATCAACTTCCAGCTGTCATTCAATAAGAAGCCTTATCAGGGAGCGACAAACAAACTAAACTTTAGTAAAGCAAAATGTGATCAGCTTAGAACTATCGGTAACATTAATTGGGACAACACCCTCAAAAATATCAGTACGGAGGACAAATGGGAGGAGTTTAAAAGGATCCTAATCGCCTCATGTGAGCCGTTCATACCCTTTAAAAATAAAAGAAACTTAACTAAAAGGAAACCGATGTGGCTCGACAAGACGGTACGAGGGGCAATAAACGAAATATGCAAAGAAAAGATCAAACTGCTAAGGAGGAAGCAGAAAGACTGATCGCCAAAGAGAGCAGAAACAACCCGAAGCTATTCTTCAATTATATTAACAGCAAAATGATTTGCACTGAAAGTTTGCTCTGATGGGCCCCGTTGCTAGTGGGGGCCACAGGGCTCAGTATTAGGCCCCATTATGTTCAACATATTTATCAATGACCTGATAGAGGGGCTGCACAGTAAAATATCAATATTTGCAGATGATGCAAAACTATACAATATAATCAATGTAACGGAGGACAATGTGCGGCTACAAACGGACCGAGATAAGCCGGGGGATCGGGGGGGGGGGGGGGGGAATGGGCAAATGAAGGTCAATGTGGATAAATGTAAGGTTCTGCAGATGGGCAGGAGAAACGGATGTCACCAATATACACTAAATGGGGTACTGCTAGGGAAAAGACCTGGGGGTACTAGTGGGCTGTAGACTAAACTGGGGCAACCAATGCCAGTCAGCTGCTGCAAAAGCTAATAAAGTCTTGGGGTGCAGTAAAAGAGGTATAGGGGCGAGGGACGAGAACATTATCCTCCCACTATATAAGGCACTTGTCAGGCCTCACATGGAATACTGCGCACAGTTCTGGTCACCGGGGCTCAGGAAAGATGTTACAGTGCTGGAGGGGGTTCAAAGAAGGGCAACTAAACTAATACATGGAATGACGGGACTGGAATACCCAGAGAGGCACCAAAACTGGGATTATTCACCCCGGAAAAAGACGGCTAAGGGGCGACCAAATAACACGGCAGCGCCCCCACGGTAAATCAGCGCCGAGCACTGCAGCACCCACCACATAGATCAGTGCCCCCCTGTAGATCAGCGCCGAGCACTGCAGCGCCCCCCTCCCCCGTAGATCAGCACCCAGCACTGCGACGCCCCCCATAGATCAGCGCCCTGCACTGCGGCGCCCGGCGTAGATCAGCGCCTAGCACTGCATACCTGGAATAACCCCCGCCTCTCACCTGCTGCAGCTTGAACGTGGCCAGGCCCTGCATCTTGTCCGACGGCTTCGTGTTCCTTTGCCCGCAGGTATAAGGGGGGGCGCCCAGGATCAGGATGATGAGGAGGACTCTCGGGGGTGACATGGCGGCAGCCGCTGCGGACGCTGTTTGCTGGACGGTTGGGAAATCCTTATCTGGCTTTTACTGGAAGCAACGAGTGGTTTTACTTTTTGTTGTCTAAACCCAAAGGTCGTTGCTCTCCTCCCCCAGAGCCGGACGGATGGGGGAGCAGATAAGGTGGCTGCATCTTGGGGGTCCACAGCTGTCTCTGCCATAAATGGGCCCCCCACCACCTTGTAGGGCAAATGAATGTCAAATAGGAGACCCCACACAAGCATTATCCTGCTGGAATGTCCATCATTGTGGGGGGCATGAAGTCCATGAACGGCTGCAAATGGTCACCAAGCGGGAAACAGTCAATGACGTCTTTAGAGGGACCAGTGGACCCAACCCATAAGAACACCCCCCGCCAGCCTGCAAAGTGGTTTGATGACAGCTGGGGTCCGTGGCTTCCTGGGGTTCAGCACCACACATGAACCCACCATCACCCCGAAACTATTGGTACCATCACTCATCAGGCAGCGCCACATGTTGCCAGTCCTCCAGTGTCGTGGAGATAACAGACGCGCTCTGGTGGTCCTCTGCTCCCGAATACCCTGAAAGGTAAAGAACGTTGTGCTGACCTGCAGGATGTACGAATGGGGTCTCCTGCGCTGACCTGCAGGATGTACGGATGGGGTCTCCTGCGATGACCTGTGGGATGTACCTGTGGGGGGTCCCCTGCGCTGACCTGCGGGATGTATCTGTTGGGGTCTCCTGCGCTGACCTGCGGAATGTACCTGTGGGGTTCTGCTGCGCTGACCTGCGGAATGTACCTGTGGGGTTCTGCTGCGCTGACCTGCGGAATGTACCTGTGGGGTTCTGCTGCGCTGACCTGCGGAATGTACCTGTGGGGTTCTGCTGCGCTGATCTGCAGGATGTACGTGTGGGGTCTCCTGCGCTGACCTGCGGGATGTACATGGGGGGTCTCCTGCGCTGACCAGTGGGATGTACCGGTGGGGGTCTCCTGCGCTAACCTGTGGGATGTACCAGTGGGGGTCTCCTGCGCTGACCAGCGGGATGTACCTATGGGGATCTCCTGTGCTGACCTGCCGGATATACGTGTGGGGTCTCCTGCATTGAACTGTGGGTTGTACCGGTGGGGGTCTCCTGCGCTGACCTGCGGGATATACGTGTGGGGGTCTCCTGCGCTGACCTGCGGGATATACGTGTGGGGGTCTCCTGCGCTGACCTGCGGGATATACGTGTGTGGTCTCCTGCGCTGACCTGCGGGATGTACCGGTGGGGGTCTCCTGCGCTGACCTGCGGGATGTCAGTGTGGGGTCTCCTGCGCTGACCTGCCCGGATGTATGTGTGGGGTCTCCTGCGCTGACCTGCAGGATGTACGTGTGGGATCTCCTGCGCTGACCTGCAGGATGTACGTGTGGGGTCTCCTAGGCTGACCTGCGGGATGTACGTGTGGGGTCTCCTGCGCTGACCTGCGGGATGTACGTGTGGGGTCTCCTGCGCTGACCTGCGGGATGTACGTGTGGGGTCTCCTGCGCTGACCTGCGGGATGTACGTGTGGGGTCTCCTGCGCTGACCTGCGGGATGTACGTGTGGGGTCTCCTGCGCTGACCTGCGGGATGTACGTGTGGGGTCTCCTGCGCTGACCTGCGGGATGTACGTGTGGGGTCTCCTGCGCTGACCTGCGGGATGTACGTGTGGGGTCTCCTGCGCTGACCTGCGGGATGTACGTGTGGGGTCTCCTGCGCTGACCTGCGGGATGTACGTGTGGGGTCTCCTAGGCTGACCTGCGGGATGTACGTGTGGGGTCTCTTGCGCTGACCAGCCCGGATGTATGTGTGGGGTCTCCTGCGCTGACCTGCGGGATGTACGTGTGGCGTCTCCTGCGCTGACCTGCGGGATGTACGTGTGAGGTCTCCTGCGCTGACCTGCGGGATGTGCGTGTGGGGTCTCCTGCGCTGACCTGCGGGATGTGCGTGTGGAGTCTCCTAGGCTGACCTGCGGGATGTACGTGTGGGGTCTTCTGCGCTGACCAGCCCGGATGTACCTATTGGGGTCTCCTGCGCAGACCTGCAGGATGTACGTGTGGGGTCTCCTGCGCTGACCTGCCGAATGTACCTGTGGGGTCTCCCGCGCTGACCTGCCGGATGTACCTGTGGGGTCTCCCGCGCTGACCTGCCGGATGTACCTGTGGGGTCTCCCGCGCTGACCTGCCGGATGTACCTGTGGGGTCTCCCGCGCTGACCTGCCGGATGTACCTGTGGGGTCTCCCGCGCTGACCTGCCGGATGTACCTGTGGGGTCTCCCGCGCTGACCTGCCGGATGTACCTGTGGGGTCTCCCGCGCTGACCTGCCGGATGTACCTGTGGGGTCTCCTGCGCTGACCTGCCGGATGTACCTGTGGGGTCTCCTGCGCTGACCTGTGGGATGTACGTGTGTGGGGGTCTCCTGCGCTGACCTGTGGGATGTACGTGTGGCGTCTCCTGCGCTGACCTACAGGATGTACGTGTGGGGGTCTCCTGCGCTGACCCGCAGGATGTACGTGTGGCGTCTCCTGCGCTGACCTGCGGGATGTACGTGTGGGGGTCTACTGCGCTCTCACCTGCGGGATGTACGTGTGGGGTCTTCTGCGCTGACCTGTGGGATGTACGTGTGGGGGTCTACTGCGCTCACCTGCGGGATGTACGTGTGGGGTCTCCTGCGCTCACCTGCGGGATGTACGTGTGGGGTCTTCTGCGCTGACCCGCGGGATTTACGCGTTGCGTCTCCTGCGCTGACCTGCGGGATGTACGTGTGGGGTCTCCTGCGCTGACCTGCGGGATGTACGTGTGGGGTCTCCTGCGCTGACCTGCGGGATGTACGTGTGGGGTCTCCTGCGCTGACCTGCGGGATGTACGTGTGGGGTCTCCTGCGCTGACCTGCGGGATGTACGTGTGGGGTCTCCTGCGCTGACCTGCGGGATGTACGTGTGGGGTCTCCTGCGCTGACCTGCGGGATGTACGTGTGGGGTCTCCTAGGCTGACCTGCGGGATGTACGTGTGGGGTCTCTTGCGCTGACCAGCCCGGATGTATGTGTGGGGTCTCCTGCGCTGACCAGCCCGGATGTATGTGTGGGGTCTCCTGCGCTGACCTGCGGGATGTACGTGTGGCGTCTCCTGCGCTGACCTGCGGGATGTACGTGTGAGGTCTCCTGCGCTGACCTGCGGGATGTGCGTGTGGGGTCTCCTGCGCTGACCTGCGGGATGTGCGTGTGGAGTCTCCTAGGCTGACCTGCGGGATGTACGTGTGGGGTCTTCTGCGCTGACCAGCCCGGATGTACCTGTTGGGGTCTCCTGCGCTGACCTGCGAGAGGTACCTATTGGGGTCTCCTGCGCAGACCTGCAGGATGTACGTGTGGGGTCTCCTGCGCTGACCTGCCGGATGTACCTGTGGGGTCTCCCGCGCTGACCTGCCGGATGTACCTGTGGGGTCTCCCGCGCTGACCTGCCGGATGTACCTGTGGGGTCTCCCGCGCTGACCTGCCGGATGTACCTGTGGGGTCTCCCGCGCTGACCTGCCGGATGTACCTGTGGGGTCTCCCGCGCTGACCTGCCGGATGTACCTGTGGGGTCTCCCGCGCTGACCTGCCGGATGTACCTGTGGGGTCTCCCGCGCTGACCTGCCGGATGTACCTGTGGGGTCTCCCGCGCTGACCTGCCGGATGTACGTGTGTGGGGGTCTCCTGCGCTGACCTACAGGATGTACGTGTGGGGGTCTCCTGCGCTGACCCGCAGGATGTACGTGTGGCGTCTCCTGCGCTGACCTGCGGGATGTACGTGTGGGGGTCTACTGCGCTCTCACCTGCGGGATGTACGTGTGGGGTCTTCTGCGCTGACCTGTGGGATGTACGTGTGGGGGTCTACTGCGCTGACCTGCCGGATGTACGTGTGGGGTCTCCTGCGCTCACCTGCGGGATGTACGTGTGGGGTCTCCTGCGCTCACCTGCGGGATGTACGTGTGGGGTCTTCTGCGCTGACCCGCGGGATTTACGCGTTGCGTCTCCTGCGCTGACCTGCGGGATGTACGTGTGGGGTCTTCTGCGCTGACCTGCGGGGTGTACGTGTGGTGTCTTCTGCGCTGACCTGCGGGGTGTACGTGTGGGGTCTCCTGCGCTCACCTGCGGGATGTACGTGTGGGGTCTTCTGCGCTGAGCCGCGGGATTTACGTGCGGCGTCTCCTGCGCTGACCTGCGGGATGTACGTGTGGGTCTCCTGCGCTGACCTGCGGGGTGTACGTGTGGGGGTCTCGTGCGCTGACCTGCGGGGTGTACGTGTGGGGTCATGTTCCCCGGCGTACACTGTGCACGCTCAGCGGTACGCGGTCTCTGCCGGCAGAGTGTGTGGGCTGTGTATGTATAAACCATGGGCAAACATGAGCCCTTACCCAGGTGGGGGCGCTCCCGAGGATCCCCTATGGTAACGTCATCACCCAGTACGCAGCGCCCGCGGTGTGCGGTATATATTCAGGCGGCTTGTGCCGGTGATGTTGGAAGCAGGAAAGCTGGAGAAGCGTGCGGCTCGCAGGGACTGTGACAAGGACTGATGTGTAGACGACCGGTCAGAGTGTCTGCGGAGCGGCCGGTCTCGTGGGGCCCCCGGGGTGAAGGGGCGAGTCTCAACAAGGGCTCCACGGAAGGACAACCGGCGGCCGGGTGATGGACGCCCGAGGCTCAGTGATGTGGGGGGTGAAGACCGTCTGTCTGGTCCGACCCCACGGAGGAGCGACTGCAGGACACCTTACTGATGGACTCCCTGCAGGCCGGGATTACTGCGACTGTTAGAGGAGCGGATGGTCCACGTCGCAGGGACCACGGCCTCCGCCGCCTCCACTGTCCACACAATCGCAAACACCGGCATCAAGGGGGTGTAATAAGACGGTCGCTCTTTATGGCTCCGCGGCACAAACAGGCGGTGCGTCACTGGCCAATACGAACCCTGCTGAGATGGCGGCCGCAACCGGCACTCAGGACACTCATCGGTCACAAAGCGCACCCATAATGCGCCCGTATGAATGCGCCCCGAGGCCGGCGCGGCCATGTTGTGTCACAGATAGAAGGTAGTTCAGAGTCGGCGGCGGTCGGGGCGAACGGGCACCTTTATCAGCCACGCATTATTATTGTTCGCTCCGAACGCTGCGCCGTTATGTACTGGATGGAAGGTAAACTCCGTTTACCCGTGAGCGCGGGAAGATCCTCTAACGCTGCGGCTCTGATGTCAGAGGGTTCACTTACTTCCCTCACCCACCTCATTCCAGCCGCTGAGCTGCCTTTGCTACTTGCTGGTTTTACGTTATGACGTTTAGCGTTATGCGCGGTGACGTCACACCCAGATGATGACGCTGTTACTCGCTGCTTGCTGCAGTTATTGCCCGCGCAGTACACAATGTTAACCACCAGATGGCAGCACTGCTATTACAGGAAGCCCGCATGAAGGAGGCCGCATCATAGAGCGGCGGGGCGGGGCTGGAGGACTGACAATCATAGAGAGGAGGGAGGACAGAGCGGAGCATCCGGAAGTGCAGGTGAGAGCCGGGAGGGGGATGTGCGAGCAGGACGGTCAGCTGCTGACCACCTACACAGTGCTCTACCCTATATATACAGGGCTGTACCCCATATAGCTGTATACCGTCACCCTGCACGACGTATACAGAGTGCTGCACCCCAAATAACTGTATACCGTCACCCTGCACCCCATATACACTGTGCTGTACCCTATATACCTGTATACAATCACCCCGCACCCCATATATACTGTATACAGTCACCCTACACCCCATATACACTGCTGTTCCCTATATGCACTGTATACAATCACCCCGCACCCCATATACACTGTGCTGTACCCCATATATACTGTATACAGTCACCCCGCACCCCATATACACTGTGCTGTACCCTATATAACTGTATACAGTCACCCTGCACCCCGTATACACTGTGCTGTACCCCATATATACTGTATACAGTCACCCTGCACCCCATATACACTGTGCTGTACCCCATATATACTGTATACAGTCACCCCGCACCCCATATACACTGTGCTGTACCCCATATATACTGTATACAGTCACCCCGCACCCCATATACACTGTGCTGTACCCCATATATACTGTATAGTCACTCTGCACCCCATATACACTGTGCTGTACCCCATATAATAATAATAATCTGTATTTGTATAGGCCAACATATTCCGCAGCGCTTACATAGACGGGGAATACAGAAAGACAAAAAATACAAGAATTACAGAACGGTTACATAGTAATCAGTTGATGGAGACAATAGGGGTGAGGGTCCGGCTCCAACGAGCTTACATACTACAAGTAATGGGGTGATACAGAAGGTAAAGGGCCGGAGATGTGCACGGTATGGCGGGGTGGAGATGTGCGCGGTATGGCGGGGTGGAGATGGGCACGGTATGGCGGGGTGGAGATGTGCACGGTATGGCGGGGTGGAGATGTGCACGGTGTGGCGAGGTGGAGAGTGAGCGATGCTATACACATAGACAATGGTCAGACATTTGGCTGTGTGATGGCAGAATCAGTATGACTGCAGGAGCGGTTTATGATGGCTAGCAGGGATTGCAGTCAGTAGGTCAGGGAGCATGTTATCAGGCGGAGTACAGAGGGGTTTGTTTAGGGAATGCGGTATGCCTCCCTGAAGAGGTGCGTTTTTAGAGCACGCCTGAAGTTCTGCGAGTCCTGGATTGCCCGGGTAGCCTTTGGTAGTGCGTTCCAGAGGACCGGTGCTGCTCTGGAGAAGTCTTGGCGGCGGGAATGAGAAGTTCGAATTAAAGGGGCGCTCAGTCTGATTTTGTTAGCAGAGCGGAGAGCCCGGGCTGGGTGATGGATTGAGATGAGGGAGGCGATATAGGGGGCCGCTGCACTGTGGATGAGGGATACAATGTAGGGGGCGCTGCGCTGTGGATGAGGGATACAATATAGGGGGCGCTGCGCTGTGGATGAGGGATACAATATAGGGGGGCGCTGCACTGTGGATGAGGGATACAATATAGGGGGGCGCTGCACTGTGGATGAGGGATACAATATAGGGGGCGCTGCACTGTGGATGAGGGATACAATATAGGGGGCGCTGCGCTGTGGATGAGGGATACAATATATGGGGGCGCTGCACTGTGGATGAGGGATACAATATAGGGGGCGCTGCACTGTGGATGAGGGATACAATATAGGGGGGCGCTGCACTGTGGATGAAGGATACAATATAGGGGGGCGCTGCACTGTGGATGAGGGATACAATATAGGGGGGCGCTGTGCTGTGGATGAGGGATACAATATAGGGGGGCGCTGTGCTGTGGATGAGGGATACAATATAGGGGGGCGCTGCGCTGTGGATGAGGGATACAATATAGGGGGGCGCTGCGCTGGGGATGAGGGATACAATATAGGGGGCGCTGCACTGTGGATGAGGGATACAATATAGGGGGGCGCTGCACTGTGGATGAGGGATACAATATAGGGGGGCGCTGCACTGTGGATGAGGGATACAATATAGGGGGGCGCTGTGCTGTGGAGGGCTTTGTGGATGAGGGATACAATATAGGGGGCGCTGCGCTGTGGATGAGGGATACAATATAGGGGGGCGCTGAGCTGTGGAGGGCTTTGTGGATGAGGGCTACAATATAGGGGGCGCTGCGCTGTGGATGAGGGATACAATATAGGGGGGCGCTGCGCTGTGGATGAGGGATACAATATAGGGGGGCGCTGCACTGTGGATGAGGGATACAATATAGGGGGGCGCTGCGCTGGGGATGAGGGATACAATATAGGGGGGCGCTGCGCTGTGGATGAGGGATACAATATAGGGGGCGCTGCACTGTGGATGAGGGATACAATATAGGGGGCGCTGCACTGTGGATGAGGGATACAATATAGGGGGCGCTGCACTGTGGATGAGGGATACAATATAGGGGGGCGCTGCGCTGGGGATGAGGGATACAATATAGGGGGGCGCTGCGCTGTGGATGAGGGATACAATATAGGGGGGCGCTGCGCTGTGGATGAGGGATACAATATAGGGGGGCGCTGCGCTGTGGATGAGGGATACAATATAGGGGGCGCTGCACTGTGGATGAGGGATACAATATAGGGGGCGCTGCACTGTGCATGAGGGATACAATATAGGGGGCGCTGCGCTGTGGATGAGGGATACAATATAGGGGGCGCTGCGCTGTGGATGAGGGATACAATATAGGGGGTGCTGCGCTGTGGAGGGCTTTGTGGATGAAGGTGGCGAGTTTAAATTGAATTCTGTATTTAACGGGCAGCCAGTGCAGTGACCGGCACAGGGCAGAGGCGTCCGAGTAGCGGCTGGACAGGAAGATGAGCCTGGCTGCCGCATTCAGGATGGATTGGAGGGGGTAGAGTCTGGTGCAGGAGGGGGGCGATAGATTGGATGTAGGGGGTAAATGAGCGATCAGAATCAAATATGACCCCAAGGCAGCGGGCATGCTGGGAGTTATGGTGCCACACACTGAGATGGAGATGTCAGGAGGAGGTCGGTTAGTGGAGGGTGGAAATACCAGCAGGTCAGTTTTAGAGAGGTTTAGTTTTAGGTAGAGAGAGGACATGGTGTTAGAGACAGCGGACAGACAGTCGGTGATGTTTTGGAGTAAAGGTGCAGAGATGTCACGGGCAGAGGTGTATAGCTGGGTGTCATCAGCGTACAGATGGTATTGGAGGCCAAATCTCCTGATGGTTTGTCCAATAGGGGCTGTGTAGATAGAGAAAAGGAGGGGGCTGAGGACCGAGCCCTGGGGGACCCCAACAGCAAGGGGAAGAGGAGGGGAGGGGGCAGAGGACCGAGCCCTGGGGGACCCCAACAGCAAGGGGAAAAGGAGGGGAGGGGGCAGAGGACCGAGCCCTGGGGGACCCCAACAGCAAGGGGAAGAGGAGGGGAGGGGGCCGACGACCGAGCCCTGGGGGACCCCAACAGCAAGGGGAAGAGGAGGGGAGGGGGCCGACGACCGAGCCCTGGGGGACCCCAACAGCAAGGGGAAGAGGAGGGGAGGGGGCCGACGACCGAGCCCTGGGGGACCCCAACAGCAAGGGGAAGAGGAGGGGAGGGGGCCGACGACCGAGCCCTGGGGGACCCCAACAGCAAGGGGAAGAGGAGGGGGCCGACGACCGAGCCCTGGGGGACCCCAACAGCAAGGGGAAGAGGAGGGGAGGGGGCCGACGACCGAGCCCTGGGGGACCCCAGCAGCAAGGGGAAGAGGAGGGGAGGGGGCCGACGACCGAGCCCTGGGGGGCCCCAACAGCAAGGGGATGAGGAGGGGAGGGGGCCGACGACCGAGCCCTGGGGGACCCCAACAGCAAGTGGAAGAGGAGGGGAGGGGGCCGACGACCGAGCCCTGGGGGACCCCAACAGCAAAGGGAAGAGGAGGGGAGGGGGCCGACGACCGAGCCCTGGGGGACCCCAGCAGCAAGGGGACGGGGAGGGGGCCGACGACCGAGCCCTGGGGGGCCCCAACAGCAAGGGGATGAGGAGGGGAGGGGGCCGACGACCGAGCCCTTGGGGGCCCCAGCAGCAAGGGGAAGAGGATTGGAGGGGGCCGACGACCGAGCCCTGGGGGGCCCCAACAGCAAGGGGATGAGGAGGGGAGGGGGCCGACGACCGAGCCCTGGGGGGCCCCAACAGCAAGGGGAAGAGGAGGGGAGGGAGCCGACGACCGAGCCCTGGGGGGCCCCAACAGCAAGGGGAAGAGGAGGGGAGGGGGCCGACGACCGAGCCCTGGGGGGCCCCAACAGCAAGGGGAAGAGGAGGGGAGGGGGCCGACGACCGAGCCCTGGGGGGCCCCAACAGCAAGGGGAAGAGGAGGGGAGGGGTCGACGACCGAGCCCTGGGGGGCCCCAACAGCAAGGGGAAGAGGAGGGGAGGGGGCTGACGACCGAGCCCTGGGGGGCCCCAACAGCAAGGGGAAGAGGAGGGGAGGGGGCCGACGACCGAGCCCTGGGGGGCCCCAACAGCAAGGGGAAGAGGAGGGGAGGGGGCCGACGACCGAGCCCTGGGGGGCCCCAACAGCAAGGGGAGGAGACTGAGGACCGAGCCCTGGGGGGCCCCAACAGCAAAGGGAAGAGGAGGGGAGGGGGCCGACGACCGAGCCCTGGGGGACCCCAACAGCAAAGGGAAGAGGAGGGGAGGGGGCCGACGACCGAGCCCTGGGGGACCCCAGCAGCAAGGGGAAGGGGAGGGGGCCGACGACCGAGCCCTGGGGGGCCCCAACAGCAAGGGGATGAGGAGGGGAGGGGGCCGACGACCGAGCCCTTGGGGGCCCCAGCAGCAAGGGGAAGAGGATTGGAGGGGGCCGACGACCGAGCCCTGGGGGGCCCCAACAGCAAGGGGATGAGGAGGGGAGGGGGCCGACGACCGAGCCCTGGGGGGCCCCAACAGCAAGGGGAAGAGGAGGGGAGGGAGCCGACGACCGAGCCCTGGGGGGCCCCAACAGCAAGGGGAAGAGGAGGGGAGGGGGCCGACGACCGAGCCCTGGGGGGCCCCAACAGCAAGGGGAAGAGGAGGGGAGGGGGCCGACGACCGAGCCCTGGGGGGCCCCAACAGCAAGGGGAAGAGGAGGGGAGGGGTCGACGACCGAGCCCTGGGGGGCCCCAACAGCAAGGGGAAGAGGAGGGGAGGGGGCTGACGACCGAGCCCTGGGGGGCCCCAACAGCAAGGGGAAGAGGAGGGGAGGGGGCCGACGACCGAGCCCTGGGGGGCCCCAACAGCAAGGGGAAGAGGAGGGGAGGGGGCCGACGACCGAGCCCTGGGGGGCCCCAACAGCAAGGGGAGGAGACTGAGGACCGAGCCCTGGGGGGCCCCAACAGCAAGGGGAAGAGGAGGGTAGGGGGCCGACGACCGAGCCCTGGGGGGCCCCAACAGCAAGGGGAAGAGGAGGGTAGGGGGCCGACGACCGAGCCCTGGGGGGCCCCAACAGGAAGGGGAAGAGGAGGGTAGGGGGCCGACGACCGAGCCCTGGGGGGCCCCAACAGGAAGGGGAAGGGGAAGAGGAGGGGAGGGGGCCGACGACCGAGCCCTGAGCCCATATAACTGTATACAGTCACCCTGCACCCCATATACACTGTGCTGTACTCTATATACCTTTATACTGTCACCCTGCACCCCATATACACTGTGCTGTACCCTACATACCTGTATACAGTCACCCTACACCCCATATACACAGTACTGTATACAGTCACCCTACACCCCATATACACTGTATATAGTCATTCTACAACCTATATGCACTGTATACAATCACCCCGCACTCTGTATACACTGTGCTGTACCCTACTTAACTGTATACGGTCCCCCTGCACCCTGTATACACTATGCTGCACCCCTTATACACTGTATACAGTCACCCTGCACCCCATATACACTGTGCTGTACTCTATATACCTTTATACTGTCACCCTGCACCCCATATATACTGTGCTGTACCCTACATATCTGTATACAGTCACCCTGCACCCCATATACACAGTGCTGTACTCTATATACCTGTATACAATCACCCGACACCCCATATACTCAGTGCTGTACCCTATATAACTGTATACAGTCAGCCTGCACCCTATATACACTGTGCTGTACCCTATATAACTGTATACAGTCACCCTGCTCCCCCATATACACAGTGCTGTACTCTATATACCTGTATACAATCACCCGGCACCCCATATACTCAGTGCTATACCCTATATAACTTTATACAGTCATCCTGCACCCCGTATACACTGTGCTCTACCCCATATACCTGTATACAGTCACCCTGCACCCCGTATACACTGTGCTGTACCCTATATAACTGTATACAGTCACCCTGCACCCCATATACACAGTGCTGTACCCTACATATCTGTATACAGTCACCATGCACCCCATATACACAGTGCTGTACTCTATATACCTGTATACAATCACCCGGCACCCCATATACTCAGTGCTCTACCCCATATACCTGTATACAGTCACCCTGCACCCCGTATACACTGTGCTGTACCCTATATACACTGTATACAATCACCTTGCACCCTGTATACAGTGCTGTACCCCATAATTGTATATAGTCATCCTGCACCCCAAATAACTGTATACAGTCACCCTGCACCCCATATACACAGTGCTCTACCCTACATATCTGTATACAGTCACCATGCACCCCATATACACAGTGCTGTACTCTATATACCTGTATACAATCACCCGGCACCCCATATACTCAGTGCTCTACCCCATATACCTGTATACAGTCACCCTGCACCCCGTATACACTGTGCTGTACCCTATATACACTGTATACAATCACCTTGCACCCTGTATACAGTGCTGTACCCCATAATTGTATATAGTCATCCTGCACCCCAAATAACTGTATACAGTCACCCTGCACCCCATATACACAGTGCTCTACCCCATATACCTGTATACAGTCACCCTGCACCCCGTATACACTGCGCTGTACCCCGTATATCTGTATTACCGCCTTCAGCTCCCGTCTCTCGATGTGGTTGTGTTTCAGGGTGGGCTGAAGACGACAGAATGACAGTATGGAGGTGGCGGGAGCGTCCCTCCTCCCCGACAGCATCCTCTACCAGATCTTCCTGAGCCTGGGGCCGGCGGACCTACTGTCTGCGGGGTTGGTGTGCCGCCGCTGGTATCAGGTGTCCCGAGATGACTTCTTGTGGAAGGATCTGTTCTACCACCATTACCAGGTGCAGCGCCAGATCCCCCGGTATCCAGGTGAGGTATAGCGCCCCCTTCCATACAGCTGATGTCTCCGTGCCGTCACCCCCTCAGCTAGTGACACGGCACGCTGTTTGTGTGGCAGGCTCTGACTCCTGGTATGAGGAGTTCCAGCGCCTCAGTGACAGCGCCCCCTGTGTGGAGGTGGAGCGGCTGCGGGAGCACACGGACGAGGTCCTGCACGTCAGCTTCTCGCACTCCGGAGAACTCTGCGCCTCCTGCTCTAAGGACTGCACGGTGAAGGTAGGTGGCGCCCGCGCAGCGTCCCCGCCGTACGCGGCTCTCTGCATCTTCTCATTGCCTTGCAGATATGGAACACCCGCCACCCGATGTCCCTCCTGCACAGCGCCAACATGAGGCATCATCACTGGAACTACACCCAGTTCTCCCAGTTTAATTCTGATGACACGCTGCTCTTGGTGTCCGGGGTCTTTGTGTCCGGGGTCTTCGCAGGTCAACACAACTCGAGTGCCGGAGAAATCGCCGTCTTCAGTCTCGGTAAGCCCCGCTCGGGGTGTGAATATGTTGGCGGATTATCGGACCGTCCCGTGAGAGCGAGTTATTGCCTGCTGGCAGAATAGCCGATGACTTGCTGACTGTTGGGACCCTCACTGACACTGAGGACGGGGGTCCGATGTGCCACTCATTCATCTCGGACATAACCGCCATTCGTTCCTGGATGGACCCTGTTCTCAGGATCAGTGGGACCCCATTTGGGGATAATCTGCTTTTGTGGGACGGCCCCTTTGACCCCTTAATGATGCGGCCCTTTAGTTATTTTTTGCATTTTTCCTCCACCTTTCATAAGACCCTAACTCTTCCGTTCCCCCATCGCCGCCGCCTGCGGGTTGTTTTTTGCGGGGCGAGTTGTATTTTTCAATGGTATTATTTAATGTATAAAGTGGAGTAAAATGGAAAAAAAAAACCAAATCCCGCCATCTTTGTGTGCGTCTTGTGTCAGCGGCGCACAAGTGATCTGATAACTTTATTCTCGGGTCGGCGCGGTTTCTCCGATACCAAATTATGTCGTTTTATTTTTGTTGTACCGCTTTCATTTTTTTTCAAAGATATTTCATTTTTAAGCTATTTTCTGCCGCCGTCGCCTCATTTTGCGGACGTCCCGCAGTTTACTTTGAGGCCATTTTTGAATACATACAACTTTTTGATTGCTTTTTGTTACATTTTTTTCTTGGACGCGGGGTGATCAAAAAAAGCTCATTTCTGCTGTTCTTTTTTTTTTTCCTGACTGTGTTCACCCTGCGTAGTAAATAATGCGTTACTTTGATCGGTCTCTTACGGTCGCAGTGATACCAAATATGTATTTTTGTTTTCTTATTTAGATGTTTATTATAAATTTAAACTCTAATTACCGTATATACTCGAGTATAAGCCGAGTTTTTCAGCACAAAAAAATGTGCTGAAAAAGCCCTCTCGGCTCATACTCAAGCGAGGTAAAAAAACAAACAAACAAACCCTCATTACTTACCTATCAGCTGGTGTCTGTGTCCCCGGCACGCTGCTGCCAGCTGCTGCAGTCTTTTCCCCGCTGTCTTCTCCCTGGCTTGCTTTTGAAATCCCCACTGTCAGCGCTGTGATTGGATCGAACGCCGGCCAATCACAGCCGACACTCGATAAACCAATCACAGCCATTCAGTGATGTCATTCTGAATGGCTGTGATTGGTTTATCGAGCGCCGGCTGTGATTCGCCGGTGCTCAATCCAATCGCAGCGCTGACGGCGGGGATTTCAAAAGCAAGCTGGGGAGAAGACTGCAGCAGCTGGCCACAGTGCCGGGGGGAGCATCGTGCCGGGGACACAGACACCAGCTGAAAGGGAAGTATTGAGGTTTTTTTTCTTTACCTACTATATACTCGAGTCAATAAGTTTTTTTATCAATTTTTTTGTGGTAAAACTATTGACTCGGCTTATACTCGGGTCGGCTAATACTAGAGTATATACGGTACCTTTTCTTTTAATAATTAAACTTTTTTTTTACTTTTTATTTTAGTCCCCAGAGGGGACAACAACTTGTGGTGCTTTGATCGCTCCTGCAGTATGATGTAATGCTATAGCATTATATCATACCGCGATCTGACAAGCATTCTATTAAAGGGGTTGTCTCGCGAAATCAAGTGGGGTCATACACTTCTGTATGGCCATATTAATGCACTTTGTAATGTACATCATGCATTAAATATGAGCCATACAGAAGTTATTCACTTACCTGCTCCGTTGCTAGCGTCCCCGTCTCCATGGCTCCGTCTAATTTCGGTGTCTTCTTGCTTTTTTAGACGCGCTTGCGCAGATGGGTCTTCTCTCTTCGGCTCGGCTCGGCACCATCGGCGTTTTGGCTCCGCCCCTTGTACGCGTCATCGCGTAGCTCCGCCCCCGTCACGTGTGCCGATTCCAGCCAATCAGGCTCCCTGTGACGTTAAGAGGTTAAAGGGGTTTCTGCCCTCTTTTTCACTGATAATCTATCCTCTGGCTCGGTCATCAGTAGTTGACGGATGGGGTCCGTCGCTCAGGATCCCCGTCCCATCAGCTGATTGTCTGGCCCACTGTCTTCCTGACTTTCTGCTCCTCTCCTTGCCTGGATGTCGTGACCAGCGGAGAAGCAGGAAGTTGCAGCGCGGCTCTTCTATTGATTTCAGTGGGAGTGAAGCCTGCACACACACTTCCTGTGCTGACAGCTATTGATGACCAATCCTCAGAAGAGGTGAACAGTAGTTGATTGGCGAGGGTCTGCCACTCAGGACCCCCAATAGTCAGCTGTTATCCAGCCTACTGTCAGTGTCGACAGAGCCAGAAGCAGACAGCGCTGTGCACATTGCAATGGTCCATGTTGGTACTGCAGGCACAGCTTCCATTAACTTTAGTGCAATTCAAGGCAGGTCTGGTGGGAGAGATCTCTGTACTGACCCCTGATATATTATATATAGTTATTAGAGTGCCCTCTTGTTGCAGTCCTGGGTATAATAGATGATGGCAGAGATCTCTGTATTGACCCCTGATATATCTGTACATAGTTATTAGAGCGCCCCCTTGTTACAGTCCTGTGTATAATACATGATGGGAGAGATCTCTGTACTGACCCCTGATATATCTGTACATAGTTATTAGAGCGCCCCCTTGTTACAGTCCTGGGTATAATAGATGATGGGAGAGATCTCTGTACTGACCCCCTGATATATTATACATAGTTATTATAGCGCCCCCTTGTTACAGTCCTGGGTATAATAGATGATGGGGGAGATCTCTGTATTGTCCCCTGATATATTATACATAGTTATTAGAGCGCCCCCTTGTTACAGTCCTGGGTATAATAGATGATGGGAGAGATCTCTGTACTGACCCCTGATATATTATACATAGTTATTAGAGCGCCCCCTTGTTACAGTCCTGGGTATAATAGATGATGGCAGAGATCTCTGTACTGACCCCTGATATATCTATACATAGTTATTAGAGCGCCCCCTTGTTACTGTCCTGGGTGCAATAGATGATGGCAGAGATCTCTGTACTGACCCCTGATATATCTATACATAGTTATTAGAGCGCCCCCTTGTTACTGTCCTGGGTGCAATAGATGATGGCAGAGATCTCTGTACTGACCCCTGATATATCTATACATAGTTATTACAGCGCCCCCTTGTTACAGTTCTGGGTATAATAGATGATGGGATAGATCTCTGTACTGACCCCTGATATATTATACATAGTTATTATAGCGCCCCCTTGTTACAGTCCTGGGTATAATAGATGATGGGATAGATCTCTGTACTGACCCCTGATATATTATACATAGTTATTATAGCGCCCCCTTGTTACAGTCCTGGGTATAATAGATGATGGGAGAGATCTCTGTACTGGCCCCTGATATATTATACATAGTTATTAGAGCGCCCCCTTGTTACAGTCCTGGGTATAATAGATGATGGCAGAGATCTCTGTACTGACCCCTGATATATTATACATAGTTATTATAGCGCCCCCTTGTTACAGTCCTGGGTATAATAGATGATGGGAGAGATCTCTGTACTGACCCCTGATATATTATACATAGTTATTAGAGCGCCCCCTTGTTACAGTCCTGGGTATAATAGATGATGGCAGAGATCTCTGTACTGACCCCTGATATATTATACATAGTTATTATAGCGCCCCCTTGTTACAGTTCTGGGTATAATAGATGATGGGAGAGATCTCTGTACTGACTCCTGATATATTATACATAGTTATTATAGCGCCCCCTTGTTACAGTCCTGGGTATAATAGATGATGGGAGAGATCTCTGTACTGACCCCTGATATATTATACATAGTTATTAGAGCTCCCCCTTGTTACAGTCCTGGGTATAATAGATGATGGCAGAGATCTCTGTAACTCTATTTTATTAGAAAAATGAAAAACATAACAAAACAAGCCTTTTGGACTAAGCCAAGAAAACAAAAGAAATGTCCAAGACAACATAAACAGGTTTGCTTCAAACTGTATCCATCGGACCTCCAGTTTGCGCCCACTTCAGACTTCCTTGTAAGCCAGATCTTTTCTGGTTAGAGACCTTTTGTTCGGACTCCAGGTGTTCCTCAGGTATTTACCGTCCGTCCGGAAACAGAATAGAAAAGGATGCAATTACTAACGAGGTCATACCCCACCAAGACCGATGCTGCACAAAGATGTGTTATAGAAACTGTAGCAGAAGCCACGGCAGATGCTGCACCGACCAGCTCTCTTACAGCGTGAATATATACATCATTATTCATTCCCCATAATACAGTTTACCATACGCAATATATATACACACACGCATTTATTTAATAATTTTTATTTTTTTATTTTTTTTTTACCACCTCTTCTTTTCTCCCCCATGTGGCCTAAATATAAACCTAAAAACAAAACCATATCTCGAAAAGAAAACATAACCCAAATACCCGCCTACAGAAATATAAACCTTTTTTTTTTTTTTTTTTTTTAATAATATACATATTTATATACATTTTTTTTTTTTTTTTTTTTTTAAATTTCTTCCTTCTTCTTAGTTTGTACTAATATGACACCTTATACCCTACATACCACACACCTTATACCATTAAGAAGCTCAAGTTCAGTGCTTACAAGCCCTCTTTTCTTCCTCTATTTACTAAAACAAAAAGCTATCAAGTGAATAGAATAAAATTAGCCCATCACCGGGAAAGGAAACCCCAGGCTAGGGCACTCCAAAAGAAAGACCCCTCCATAGGCGAGAGGCCCTGAGTGCACCCAACCTGTTGAACTCCAAAGAACACACCTTCACCAGGTCACCGAGGATGTCCCTACACACCACATCCACAGGGAGGATTTTTTGACGCGTCGAAACTAAACACCGCGCGTGCCACGTGTAGTATCTAACCACTAGACTAACTAGATATAATGTGCACCTGTCCCGTCCACCCAGATCTCTGAATGCCCCATAGGCCCACTCAGGATAGGAGGGGACAGCCAGCCTAGGCCAACCGATGGAAGCCCCTACCCTTCTGTAGACCTCTGTATTAAAGGGACACTGAAGTAAGAAATGCTCCATAGTCTCCACTACAGAGCCACACTCCTCCCGGGGACAGTCCCTCTCCTCCACCTTTCTGTACTTCAAGTTATCCCTCACATACAACTTACCATGGAAGGAGCGCCAGGCCAAATCCCAAAACTTCAATGGGACCCTTACTGAATTTAACAAAACTAACCCTACCTCTAGGTCCTGACCTGGGCAGTCCCTGAGGGCCAGTGGATTTTGGAAGCGGGTGACCAGAACCCTATTGTCAAGGAACCTCCTTGACAGAGTCCTAATCTCCTCAGCTCCCAAGCCCCAGCGACGGATGACCTTCAGAACCGGCGCAACGTAAGCCGGGAGATGTCCATGGGTTGAACGAAAATCTTTCACACGCCCTCCTGTCTCCCATTCCTGGAAGAAAGGCTGAAACCATGCCTTAGAGGAGACTACCCACAAAGGAGCCCTTCCTGTATTCCAGAAGTTTGCTATATTGGTTTTAAGAAAGGTATTCACTAGGAATACCACAGGGTTGACCATAGACAACCCCCCTAGTCTCCTTGTGCGGTATGTGACCTCCCGCTTTACTAGGTTTAGTCGGTTCCCCCACAACAGCTGGAAGAACAGACTATAGACCCGTGTCCAGAGAGGCTCCGGCAAGATACATACACTGCCCAAATAGATTAACAACGGGAGCAGGAAAGTCTTGATAAGGCTAACCCTTTCTCTCAGGGACAAAGACCATCCCTTCCACTGGTCAACCTTCTGACTGGCATCTTTCAGTTTACCATCCCAATTTCTCCCTTGGTAATCACCCTGGCCAAATTGGATGCCTAAAACTTTTGCAAATTCTTGAGGCTCCGGGAGAGTGTCCGGGAGACTGAAATCAGGATCTCCTCCCCCCAGCCAGAGACTTTCACACTTGTCCCAATTGACTCGGGATCCGGAAGCCTCCGAATACCTAACCACCTCCGACATCACCCATCCAGCCTCCTCCTTGGACGAGACAAAGACAGTGACATCGTCAGCGTAGGCCACTGCCCTAAGTGCAGACTCCGGCCCCTCCAGGCCCATCCCGACCCCCGCCAATGGTCCGCCACTCAACCGCCTTAAAAAGGGGTCAATTGCGAACACATATAGCAATGGGCTCAAAGGACAACCCTGGCGGACACCGGACCCCACCCCAAAGGGGCGCCCGACCCAACCGTTCACCAGCGGGAAACTCTCAGCCCCTGCATACAAAACTTTAAGCCAATCAATAAACCCTATTGGTAAACCGTATCTCAGAAGGACTGACCAGAGGTACTCATGGTCAACCCTATCAAAGGCCTTTGCCTGATCCAAGGACAGCAAGAACCCTTTCCAATTACCGGCCCTACCCTGTTCCACAGCCTCCCGGACACCCAGTACAGCACTGAAAGTACTTCGGCCAGGAACAGAGCAGTGCTGGTCCCCCGAAAGTAGTTTGGGTGCAAAATGCACCAGCCTGTTAAAAATGATCTTTGCAAGAACCTTCCGGTCCGTATTGAGAAGTGCTATGGGACGCCAATTCTCAATCCGGGATGGATCTTTACCCTTTGACAAAATGATCAGGGCCGACCTCCTCATTGACTCTGGCAGAATGCCCGAGGATAGACATTCATTAAATATCTCGGTCAACAGGGGAGCCAACAGCTCCTTAAAGGTCTTATAAAACTCAGATGTTAGGCCATCCGGACCTGGCGTTTTCTTGAGCGCAAGCCCATCAAAGGCCAGTCTCACTTCCTCTTCCCTGATCGGTTCTGTCAAAACGTCAAGCGACGACGCCACCCCCTGCTCAGGGATGGTATCAGCCAGGAAAGCCGACATCTTGACTCGATCTAGATCCTTCCTTGCCAAAAGGTGTGAGTAGAAAGATCTGACGACCTCCAGGATCCCTGAACTGGACCTTTTCAGAGATCCTGTACTATCAACCAGACCAGTTACCAACCTACTATTCACTGACAACTTACAGTTTCTGTAGGGGTCGGGCGAGCGGAATTTCCCGAAATCCCTCTCAAAAACTAAAGATGTGTGCCTATCATACTGACATCCCTTCAGCAAGGCTTTCACCCTGGAGGCTTCCTCACGGCTGCCCCCAGTCGAGACAATTTGCTCGAGTTTCCTCCTCAAAGCTTGATATAAACGGTACTGGGTCAAACTTCTGAGGTTTGAGAGCTCACGGAAATATTTTGCAACCCGTTTCTTGAAGATCTCCCACCACTCTGACTTACTGTTACAAAGGCCCATCAGTGGAAGCTGGCTCTGCAGAAAATCCTCAAAGGACTGTCTTATTTCCTCCTCCTCCAGGAGTGCCGAATTTAACTTCCATAAACCTCTTCCCATCCGAGGGGTTTCTGAAACATTCAGAGAAAACATAATTAAACAGTGATCGGAGAATTCCACCTCCACCACCAGAATTGGTGAGGAGACAGCCTCCTCCTTTAAATAAAACCTATCTATTCTAGATCTACAACTACCTCTATAAAAAGTGAACCCCGTGTCGCCTGTGGTGTGCCGAACGTGGACATCCACCAGGCGAGCCTCACTCACTATATTATTCAAAGCGACGCTGTCGTAAGCCAACTTGTCTCTGGCACCTCCCCTATCACAGAGCCTCGAGACATTATTGAAGTCTCCGCCAAAGATCACCAGTCGACTCGTAAAAAGAAAGGGCTTGATCCTTATGAAGAGGTCCTTCCTCTCGTTCTTGCTCTGAGGACCATAAATATTTATGAGCCGAAGCTCTTGACCTCTCATAAGGACGTCCAAGACCAAGCACCTCCCCATTTCCACCTCGATTACCCGTCTGCATTCAACCGCTGCGGTTTTAAAAAGAACCGCCACCCCGCTATATGGTTCGGCCGCAAGAGACCAATAGGAGGGCCCATGAGTCCACTCCCTCTTTGCTTTATGGATACTGGCCAGGTCTGTTAGCCTGGTCTCTTGCAAAAACAAAATATCAGCTTCATTCCGGCTGAAAAAATCAAAGGCCATAAAGCGAGCCATATCAGACTTAATGCTAGCGACATTAATGGTCGCCAACGTCAACGGGGTGAGTGCCGCCATCAAGGGTGATCGAGTTGGACAGCTCTCTTCTTTACATTACCCGATTCCCCACCAGAATCCCTACCACCCCTTTTTAAACACTCCGACATATCCATTTCTACAATATTTATATTTTTTACATGATTGTTTATTTCTTTTTGCGAACCCCCCTCCAGATTCGGAGAGGAGCCCTCACCTTTGTCCCGTGGCACTGAGTCTCCCCTAACCCCCGGAGGAACTTGTGGCCCCCCAGGGGGGAGGGGAGCGACGTCCCCCACCGGCACTACTCTATTCCTTGGCTCCCCCACCTCCTCCTCCTCTAATGAGGAGGATTCAGGGTCGCCTCCTTCCAGAGTCTGAAAGCGGTTTGTTAAGATGACCAGAGGGGAGCCGGTTTGGCCCTCCTTTAGCATCTGACCTGGAGGGGGAGAAGATTTCTTTTTCCCCTTCTTTTTATTCTGTTTACCCTTCTTACGTTTTTCCTTTTGCCATTCCCTACTCTCCTCATCCAAACTGTCTTCTGGATGGGAACTTGATAGGGAACTGGACCTTTCGTCCTCCTCTCTTACCAGTCTCCTGACCTCTTCCTCCAAATCGCTGCCCCTTATGTCCTCAGAGGTGGTCACTGGCCCTTGGGAAACAGGGACCAGGGTCATCCTACTGGATTCCCCCCCTTCCCCTGCCTCCTTTCGGGACATCTGCTGTCTGGTATTACTCACTCCTCCACCTTTTTCCATCACCGGACCTCCAGACCCCCTACTTCCGCCCTCCCCCTCTCCAGCTGAGGCCCCGCTGCCCCGGGGTACCCCAGTCGGATCAGGAGCAACATCAGCACGGGCACGCTGAGGACAGCGACTGAAGGGGTGTCCTAGGACACCACACAGGTTGCAGCGAATGTCTGTACACGAGGCGGCATGGTGACCCTCTCCCCCACACAATGTACACATCACTTTTGTACATGCCGCACTGAAATGTGTGGGGTCACCGCACTTGTGACAGACCTTCGGCTGCCCCTGGTAAAAGGCCAGGATCCTATCTCTTCCCAAGAAAGCAGAGGAGGGAATGTGGGTAACAGAGTTTCCGGACCGCCTCAATTTCACCAGGAAAGTCCAGGCTCCAGACCAGATGCCATACTCGTCACGGTTCTTTGTGGGGTTGCCCTGTACCTCCCCGTAACGAGCTATCCAGGTCATGATGTCAATGAACGACAGTGACTCATTACGGGTTAAAACGGTCACTGACTTCACCGTGTCCTGGCGGGAAACGGGAATCACCTCGAAATCCCGCCAGTCGGGCCTAGTCTGAACCAGCTCATAATTCGACCAGAAAAGTTCAAGACCTTCTGACCGAACAAAGCTGATATCAAACTCCGAGGTACCAAAAGGATGGATCAGGGCAAAGATGTCATATGCCCTGAAGCCCATATTCAGCAGGAGCTCAACCACCTTCCCCCGTTTTGGGCATGTATCTCTGCTACCTATATGCCGAAGACGGACTACATTCCTTCTGGCCCCCGATGGCCCGCTTGTTGGGAGTGACCAATTCCCTCTATTCTCTCGGAAGGCCCCAAGTCCATGCCGCTGGATCCAGAATTCGAGGTTAACCTGCTCACCCTCTATATTGGCCGTCTTTTCTCCCCGCCTCAGGGCCTCCAAGAGACGCCGCTGTAAATTTCCCTGTCCAGCTCCACGGGAAAAAGGCCTCTCTGCCCCCCCGGTAACCGCTCCAGCATAACTTTTGGGGCCAGGCACCACCGGGAGGGGAGATGGGTCAGACACAGCCCCCACCGCACTCCCTACTACGGCAACATCAGCCCTGGCCTGTTCCTGGGCACCAGTCCTATTATCTGTAGCACCAGATGGGTGGGCAATCATCCCCAAAGCATCCCTTTCTGGACAAACCGCCCTCCCATCCCTAGACTCTGGCTGTTGTACTATCCCAGACATCCTCTCCTCCCCTCCTGTGACTCTGGATCCACTACCATCCTCAGTGCTCCTACCAGCATTCCTACTACCACCCTCCTCCTCTGCAACCACAGTAGATATGCTACACCCACCCTCATGTAGCCCCTTCCCCTGGACCTCCTTCACACTTTCACGTCCCACCACCTGCATCCCTGTTGACACTAGTACCCCTGAAACAGGAGAAGCCTTCTTCACTCCAACTGCCATTTGACCTCCATGACCTGATGTCACCGATTTTGCCACTGTAACGTCACTAGGCTCCGCCCCCTTCCTAGATGCTGGCACCGCCGCCGATGCCCTGGTGTCCCGTGCTGCCGGAGCAGCTGCAATATCGCGCCCAGACTCTGACACCGCCGCTGATGTCTGCCTGCTCCGGGCATCAGGATTCACCTCTGATAAGCTGATAGTCTGCACCCCCTCCCCGGATGCCTGCGTGCTCCGGAGGGCGGGGTCTATCTCGGAAGACGGCACGCCACCCGCGAGCGTGCAGTCCATGGGAGTCTCAACACCCACCGCAGGTGCCTGACTAAAAACGGATGCCATACCTTTCCCTCCCTGCTCAGCATCCAACACCATTACTGGTACTGGGGTCGGCTGAGCAGGGGGGTCTTTCCCATCCTCCCCCTGGGTGCCGCTGGGAAAGATTCTCTCCCTCTGATCCATTCCCGGGACCACCACAGATGCCGAGTCTGTTTGACCAGAGGGGCTAGGAAAAGGTACAAAACGTGTGCATACGACCTGTAATTGCTTCTTCTTCTTGTTTTTCTTCTGCTTGCCTTTTCCTGATCTTTCTTTGCCCTCCTCAGGTAGGTCGTCCCCAAAAGAAAGATTAGACAGATTAGTAGGGGATTCCATTCTTTTAATTTCTGCCATTAAATAACCACCTTCTCCCTCCCTTGCCTCCTCATCTGAGGAGTAAGAAGCACTCAGCCTTGGGCTGGGCTGCCGTGGGGGGATGGGCTGGGAAATCTCCACAGGTGATAGATCTGGAGACGCCCTGCAGGACATCACACCTGGAGACGCCATTACACCTGCCTCATCCTCCTCACTGTCAGACACAGAGGTTACTGCCAACTCCTTCCCAGAGAGGTTCCTCATGCTGTCAAATCTCTCTTGGTTGCTCAGTCTTTCTTTAAATGCACCAGCATTCTGTAAAATGTATTCTTTTCTAGTAGAATGAAGCTTAATGGCCTCTCTCACCTTCCCCATCTCTTCTGATATAGTCACACGGTCCTTTTTCCTTGCAGCAGTCTCTGCCCGAGCCTTCAAAGATTTCAGCTCCATCTGCAGCTTTTTAAGCCTCTGACCGCACGCCTCAAATTCATTAGTACATAGATGAATTCTAGCACTATACTTGTTGGTGGTCTCCCCGGGACGGCGCTCACCCCACCCCTTATACTGGATAAGGGAACTGCCACCATCCCGTCCTTGGGAAGACTCACCTTTCTTTCCAGGATGGCCTGCACTCTCCATGGAGTCTTGCTGCATCAGCCTCTGGGATCTTCTTAATCGCTCTCCTCCTGAGACCAGTAACACACCGTCATTCCCCGCTGGTCTCACCCGGGGAACGGTGGAGGATGTGCTAGGTTGCACACTCATGGAGGCCCCCTCACCTCTCCAGGGAGAGGGAAAGGGCTCCAGACACGTCTGCTCAGTAGCTCAGCTCTGCTCAGACTGCAAGGCTCCACCTACTCCCAACCTACTCCAGCCCCCTTGTTGCAGTCCTGGGTAGAATAGATGATGGCAGAGATCTCTGTATTGACCCCTGATATATCTGTACATAGTTATTAGAGCGCCCCCTTGTTACAGTCCTGTGTATAATACATGATGGGAGAGATCTCTGTACTGACCCCTGATATATCTGTACATAGTTATTAGAGCGCCCCCTTGTTACAGTCCTGGGTATAATAGATGATGGGAGAGATCTCTGTACTGACCCCCTGATATATTATACATAGTTATTATAGCGCCCCCTTGTTACAGTCCTGGGTATAATAGATGATGGGGGAGATCTCTGTATTGTCCCCTGATATATTATACATAGTTATTAGAGCGCCCCCTTGTTACAGTCCTGGGTATAATAGATGATGGGAGAGATCTCTGTACTGACCCCTGATATATTATACATAGTTATTAGAGCGCCCCCTTGTTACAGTCCTGGGTATAATAGATGATGGCAGAGATCTCTGTACTGACCCCTGATATATCTATACATAGTTATTAGAGCGCCCCCTTGTTACTGTCCTGGGTGCAATAGATGATGGCAGAGATCTCTGTACTGACCCCTGATATATCTATACATAGTTATTAGAGCGCCCCCTTGTTACTGTCCTGGGTGCAATAGATGATGGCAGAGATCTCTGTACTGACCCCTGATATATCTATACATAGTTATTACAGCGCCCCCTTGTTACAGTTCTGGGTATAATAGATGATGGGATAGATCTCTGTACTGACCCCTGATATATTATACATAGTTATTATAGCGCCCCCTTGTTACAGTCCTGGGTATAATAGATGATGGGATAGATCTCTGTACTGACCCCTGATATATTATACATAGTTATTATAGCGCCCCCTTGTTACAGTCCTGGGTATAATAGATGATGGGAGAGATCTCTGTACTGGCCCCTGATATATTATACATAGTTATTAGAGCGCCCCCTTGTTACAGTCCTGGGTATAATAGATGATGGCAGAGATCTCTGTACTGACCCCTGATATATTATACATAGTTATTATAGCGCCCCCTTGTTACAGTCCTGGGTATAATAGATGATGGGAGAGATCTCTGTACTGACCCCTGATATATTATACATAGTTATTAGAGCGCCCCCTTGTTACAGTCCTGGGTATAATAGATGATGGCAGAGATCTCTGTACTGACCCCTGATATATTATACATAGTTATTATAGCGCCCCCTTGTTACAGTTCTGGGTATAATAGATGATGGGAGAGATCTCTGTACTGACTCCTGATATATTATACATAGTTATTATAGCGCCCCCTTGTTACAGTCCTGGGTATAATAGATGATGGGAGAGATCTCTGTACTGACCCCTGATATATTATACATAGTTATTAGAGCTCCCCCTTGTTACAGTCCTGGGTATAATAGATGATGGCAGAGATCTCTGTACTGACCCCTGATATATTATACATAGTTATTATAGCGCCCCCTTGTTACAGTCCTGGGTATAATAGGTGATGGCAGAGATCTCTGTACTGACTACTGATATATTTATACATGATTATTCGGCCATCCCTTAGCGACCTAATAACCACCCTTGTGTGATCTGACCAATGACTTGTAAAGAGGAAGAACAATGTTCCCATCATGCACCCCTAGATCTCTTCTGATGCCCCCATGATCCTATTTCCCTTGGCAGCAGCTGCCTGACACTGGTTGCTCCAGTTAAGGTGACAGCTATAAACCCCCCCCCCCCCCCCCCCAAGTCCTTCTCCATGTCGGGGTCCCCAGTGCTTCCCATTAGTGTCTAAAGCTGACATGTATTTCCTGCCGTGTGCAGAACCTCACATGTATCACTGTTACCCCTCAGCTGACACTTTTTTGGCCCCAACTTATCCGGATCCTCTTCTACCCGCATTCTGCCCTCTTTTGTTAATTTCTTTACATATTTTTGTATCATCCGTAAATATTAATATGTTACTGCACGATCCATCTACCGGGCCATTATAGGGCCCGATACTGCCCCCTGTGGTGCCCCACTAGTGAGAACATTTATCTCTGCTGTTAGCCCCTTACATGCAACTATCAGTGTTGATCGCTGCTTGTAAAGAGTTCACAGAGGAGGGCGGCGCTCCCTCTGTGACGTCATCAACCCTCCGCCATGAAATGTTGGAGGGCCTATGGATCGCATAACAACCGGACGCCAGACAATGGCCTCCAGAATCGCCTGTGAGCGCTATGAGAAGCAATAATGCATTCCAGTACAGAAGTATTGCTGTGTATAATCAGAGTGATCGCACCATCGCAGGTTCAAGGCCTCTACAGGGATGGAAAAAAAGTGTAAAAGAAACAATTAAAAAAAAACTATTTTTTCACTTTCCCCTCTTGGATAAAAAGATTTTTTTTTAAATTGATGAACCCATGCTTGGTATCGCTGCATCTCTAATGAGCCGTATAATAAATTGAACCCACTTTTTATCCGGCACGTTATAGTGAAAAAAAAGGAGCAAAAATGCTGTTTTGTCCATTTCGCCTCTCAAAAAAAATGCAGTAAAGGTGATCAAAAAAGCTATACATACCCCAAAATGGTACCAATAGAAACTGCAGCTCATCACAACAAAAACATACAGCAGATCTCCGTCCGTGGAGAGAGAGAAATGATGGAACTTTGAATGTAGTAATGAAAAAAAGGGTTTTTCTTCCAAAAGTGGAAAAACCTAAAAAAAAATGCAACTTTGGTATTCTTGTTATCGTACCAACCGCCATGTAATGCTGTAAAAACAAAAAAAACAGGAGGAATTGATGTTAATTTTTTTTGGGAGGGCCTAAAAAAATCCCCAAAGTTGTACAATCCATCATATGTACCCAATAAACCATCCCTCATCCGGCCGTGTAAGGGGAAAAATAAAAACTTTATGACCTTTGAAAAGTGGAGATGAACATCTCTCCAAAAATTGTTGCTAAGGTCCAGAATAGGCCGCGCCACTAAGGGGTTAATGGAGGGGATTGGAAAACCAGTGCTGAAGACATGTGACGGGTCTCCCGCTCTTCTCCTCCCACAGACGGGTTTAACCTTCTGTCCCGCGTGAGGAATAAACCCTACGACGTGTTTGGATGTTGGCTCAATAGCACGCACCTGATCTCCGGAAACCTGCACCGCATGGGCCGGGTCACCTCCTGCTCCGTGCTGTGGCTAAACAAGGCCTTCCAGGTGAGTGCATGCAGCGCTGGGAGGACGCGGGCGAGGGCGAGGATACTTATATGGCACTTGGCCTCTCTTCCCAGGAAGTGGAGTCGGAGAATCTTAACGTGGTGAAGCGACTCTTCAAAATCCAGAACCTGAACGCCAACAGTATCCGTATGGTGATGGTGGCGGATTCCCCGGATCTACTGGCGGAGGCCGGAGATAAAGGTGTGGGGGTGGAACAAAGCCCTCCAGAACCAGCGGAGGTGGCAGAGGACAGCGCTGAGGAGGAGGAAGACGGCGGTGCAGAAGATGTGAGCAGGAGGGACCTTGTAGGGGAAGACGCTCAGATTGCAGCTGCTCTGCAGTTCTTAGTGGACGATCCTGCCGAAGATCAGCAGGAGGCGCCGCAGCCGCCACTCACCGAGGAGCAGTTTGAGACGAAGGTGGCCCAGTGGTATGCAAAGTACAGGACGAAACAAGCAGACGAACCTCAGGTCAGCGAGGGGAGCAAAAAGTACCTCATCTTCACTACCGGCTCTCTGACCTACTCCCCCCATCAGATAGGTGAGTTGTCTGCTTTGAGTATTTTATCATCCTGCCTCTGCAGAGCTCCACAACAAACTTACAGGGCTTTATACTGACGTGCCAAAAGTCATGGGACAGGAACTGATATGGTGTGGGACCCCTCTAGCCCTCGAAGTGCAGCAACTTCATGTTTCATCGATTCCACAAGTGCATGAAAGACGTCAGGGGGAATTTAGAGCTGTCTGAAAGCCCCCCCACAGCTCCAGGGCATTTGTAGGTGCAGGATCTCGGGGTGAATGGACCTCTCCACCACATCCCATAAATGCGGGTTTGCGCTCATGTCGGGTGCCGCGCCATTCATAGGAACGCTCCAGAATACTCCTCCAAGCAGCTCTGAGCAAAGTGGGCCCGATGGCACGCTGCATTATCCTGCTGGAATTTCCCATCATTGTGGGGGACATGAAGTCCATGAAGGGCTGCAATTGGTCACCAAGCAGTGGTAGCGGCATCGGTCAGTGATGTGTTTAGAGGGACCAGTGGACCCATCCCACCTCTTACACCAGTATGGAGCCCCCATCAGTCTGCACAGTGCCTTGATGACAACTGGGGCCCATGGCTTTATGGGGTCTGAGCCCCACACGAACCCCACCATCAGCCAGAAACAGAGTTGTTAGTCTGTTCGCACGGACAATTCTAGTCAGTCGCGAGCATTAGGCACTTAAGGGCGGCCACTGCGTCAGTGTCCACGGTCATGCTGTGTCCCAATAATTCATATTGCCTTGCCATGAGCACGCTGGCCAGTGTACAACCTCATAAGATGATACCTCACAGCTTATCCAGGTGTGGGCGCTCCCGAGCACCCCAAGGTAACGCATCCTCATCTATTTATATGCTGCTATCCCATCACTTTTGGCACATCAGTGTAAATTTGTATGCTTGTAGTAATAGTGTGCTGCCACAAGATGTCACTGCTGCACCATTACTCTATTTTAGGGATTAAGCAGCTTCTCCCGCACCAGATGACCACAGATGGGCCCGTACTGGGTGAGGAGCGGCGCCAAAATGAGTTCTTTGACTCCCTGGACCATGTAATTAACATTCACGGTCACATCATAGGCATGGGTCTGTCTCCGGATCACAGGTGAGAGCGGGATCCACTCTTCTTTCATTCTGTTGCATCCCTTCATGTGATACTAGAGCCTGCGGCTGTCCGGAGCCTGCTGGGAGTTGTAGTTGTGCCATAGCTGGAGACCAGCAGTTATAGGGGCTAACTGATTGTGTGTCTTCCTTCTGCAGGTATCTGTATGTAAATAGCCGCTCCTGGCCTAAAGACTGCGTGATTTCTGATCCCATGTGTCCACCGCCCATCGCCGAAGAAATAGAGCTGCGAGTCTTTGACCTTAAGACCCTGCGGGAAGTGAAGGAGCCTCTGCGAGCCCACCGAGCGTACACCCCAAATAACGAGTGCTTCTTCATCTTCTTGGACGTCAGCCGAGACTTTGTGGCCAGGTAGGTGCCGAACCGCAGTGACTTGTGGCGGATATAAGAGACATACATGGGCTGAGGGGGCGGGGCGACGGTTAATCAGAGGGGTTGGATTGGACCTCCCAGCCGTCAGGACAGTCCTGGCCAAAAGTTTTGAGACTGACACAAATTTAGTTTTTCACCCCGTTTTCTGCTTCAGTGTTTCAGTTCTGTCAGGCCTCATGTCCGCAGCGGAAGACCTGCCTGCCAGTGCGCAAATTATTTTCAAATGCTTGCCGCTGTTTGCAAACTTTTTTTCCGCGCGGATACACAGCGGATCATCCACACGGAAAAAATCCACAGCCCCGCCTCCCGGCCTTGTCCCACCTCCCTGATTGATTTTGACCTACAAATCCACAGTGCATCCACAGTTATATTTGCAGATCATCCGCACTCATTGACTTAATAGACCGTCACTAAGGGGTTAATGCAGAACATCTTTATTGCAGTGCGATTTAGAAAATGATCTAAAATCAATCCCATGTTCTGCGCAGACTCATCCCATAATTTATCTTTATAGTCACAGCGTTTGCAGCAGTGACCTCCCAACTGGTTGAAGGGACCCTCCAGTCCTGGACAAACAAAGATGGCTGCACCAGCTTCACTGACTCATGACGCACACTGTGCACTACATCTGCTGTGATTGACCAGTGTTGTCCAGTCGGAGCAGTGTGTAATATTACACAGGTAGTTAGAGAAGCCGTTCGGCCATCTTTGTGTGTCCTGGCTCAGAGGGTGACTTTGAAGCGGATCTGTTAGTGTGAGCTCCCCCTAGTGGTGGTTATATTCACATGGGGACATGTAATTTGCTTCTGTCCTGAGATTCCAGATTACCGGATGAGCAGTGTTACTGTAGATATGTTGCTCGGCACCTGACTTTCTGCTCTTCCTACTTTTAGTGGCGCGGAGAATCGCTGCGGCTACATCTGGGACCGCCACTATGGCTGCTGCCTGGCCACGCTGCCTCACGACAATGTGGTCAACACTGTGGCTTTCTGTCCTGTGAACCAGGAGCTTCTGCTGACGGCCAGCGACGACTATACCATCAAGGTGTGGCGTTCCCGGCGCGCCCTGCGCTGCCCCCCGGAGTTGTTGAGGCCGTCCCCTTGGTCTGCATCCTACGACACTTGATTTTCCTGCTCGGCCCGCGGCTCTACGTCTATTGGTCATGGCGGTTTGAGCGGTGTGCGGTCAGGACTGGGACTGTGAGCGCAGGTCCTAGAGACGCTTCCTGGCTCATCACATTTCAGTGTCTCTGAGGAACAACACAGCGGACGACGTCTGTTTCTTCCGTCCATGGTGATTATTGCGAATTGCGAAAATGGCGTAAAATAACTGTAACATAGAGTGACAAGACGTTACAGCCGTGTTCTTCAACGTGTGGCTGCTGCCAAAGTACACTCCCAGCATGATGAGTTGCACGTCGGCACCAGCTTGGAGACCGCGGCCTTAAGGGTACATTCACCGCGCAGAACCCACAGCATTTCTGCATCAAAACCTGCGCCATTCGTGCGATTTCTGACTCGGGTTCAGCTGCAGAAGCTCCTCTCACCTCCGAATCCTGAGCGCAGCGCACGCCGTCACCCAGCAACCGCTGCCGATGGCCTCTGGTCAGGTGACGTGGAAGTAATAGACGACGGGGTGCGCTGTGCTCTGGGGCTGGCAGGGACCGCGTTCAGCGGTGAGGAGGCTGTGCAGCTGAATCCTAGTCACAATCTGAACCGATGGGGGATTTGGGCGTGGAATTTTCTGCTTTGTGTGAACGTACCCTTAAAGAGGTTTTAATCGTGTGTAACACAAACACAGAGCGCTACAGCTTTCTAATATACATTGTTTGTCAATATCGCACCCTTTTCAAGATCTCTGTTTGCTGTCAGTGACCACTTGTTTTGCACTCGGAGGCAGTAAACCTACAGTATGCAGCGCTGATACAAGTGTAGCAATGCAGACAGTGAAAGACCTCAGCGCACCAATCTCTCTGCTAGTTACTACAATGTATCGGTGTGCTCACAGAGCATTGTCTAGACTGATACATTGTAACCACTGCTCAGCTGAGAGCAGGAGATGATATGGGGTTACTGCCTCTGAGTGGAACCAAGTTCTCATTCCTTGACAGCAAACAGATCCTAAAAATGGTGAGAAATCGACACACAAAGTAGATTGGAAAATTCTGGAACTTTTTATTTTCACAGCACTTAAAGGGGTCGTCTGGGTAGAAAGTCACATTGTAAAACGAGTGTCAAATGACTGAAAACAATAAATAAAGGGTATTTGCCTGTCCTTGGTGATCCAGCACTGCGTGCCCCACGATTCTCTCGATAAGTCATGTGACCACCACTCGTTCTCCTGGCATCAGCACTCCGTTTGGGCACCACGATGCCTGGTGATGCTGAAGCCTCTGATTGGCCGGTGGTGATCACTTGACTTCCACTGTCAAGAGAGAGGAGGAGTCACGGCACGCAGTGCTGGATGGCCGAGGACAGGCGAGTACGCTTTCTTTTATGGTTTAGTTTTTTTGTATTCTTAAAATATAAATTTGTGCCGGGCTGAACCTTACGAAGGGGGCTCAGAGAACAGGAAAAAAGTGATAAAGCCGGGCTGAACCTTACAAAGGGGCTCAGAGAACAGGAAAAAAGTGATAAAGCCGGGCTGAACCTTACGAAGGGGGCTCAGAGAACAGGGAAAAAGTGATAAAGCCGGGCTGAACCTTACAAAGGGGGCTCGGGGCACACGAAAAAAGTGATAAAGCCGGGCTGAACCTTACGAAGGGGGCTCAGAGAACAGGGAAAAAGTGATAAAGCCGGGCTGAACCTTACAAAGGGGGCTCAGAGAACAGGGAAAAAGTGATAAAGCCGGGCTGAACCAAACAAAAGGGGCTCAGAGAACAGGAAAAAAGTTATAAAGCCGGGCTGAACCTTACAAAGGGGGCTCAGAGAACACGAAAAAAGTGATAAAGCCGGGCTGAACCAAACAAAAGGGGCTCAGAGAACAGGAAAAAAGTGATAAAGCCGGGCTGAACCAAACAAAAGGGGGCTCAGAGAACAGGAAAAAAGTGATAAAGCCGGGCTGAACCTTACAAAGGGGCTCAGAGAACAGGAAAAAAGTGATAAAGCCGGGCTGAACCTTACAAAGGGGCTCAGAGAACAGGAAAAAAGTGATAAAGCCGGGCTGAACCTTACAAAGGGGGCTCAGAGAACAGGAAAAAAGTGATAAAGCCGGGCTGAACCTTACAAAGGGGGCTCAGGGCACACGAAAATAGTTATAAGGGGCTTGAAGTGAAGAAAAATGGTATGGACCTGAAAGAAGTGCAGGCGGTCACATGCCGCTCGTTGTCCCTGTGACCACTCACAGACTTCTATGGCCGCTGAGCTGTGATCCCATGTGACCGCCGGGCACAGGGGTTGTAGCGCTGCACAGACAGACACCGGAATAGAGGAGTATTCAGTCTGTCTTCATTTTAAGCCTTGTGACTTTTTTCATGTCCCAGAAACCCCTTTAAATTTTACCCCTATAAAACCAGGATCTCTTCAGGGCGGGGCCTCGGATTCGTGGCAGGAAATTGGCGCCAGACGGTGGGGGGGGGCTGCGGACTTCAGCCATTTATAGAGGTGAAAATCTGCAGCATAAATTGTGGATTTAAAGTTCACATCTCGGGCCGGTCTCGGCTGCGTCTTTGTATTTCCGGTGTGCGATCTGTGCGTCTTATCCGTGCTGCTGGCGCTGGAGGACTGCGCAGCATTTATGTCCGACATGTAACCTGGCGCCGGGGTCAGGGGGAAAGACACTGAAAATCTGGCCAGACCCTGCTGCCCTGGCCCCGCCCACACCGCTTATTACAGGTTGCAGCACCGCCTGTTTGTGCTTAGGCCCCGCCCCCATGACACAAAGCTCTGTGTGCAGTAAATCTTCAGATGACATGATTGGTAACAACCTGCGCTGCGGTATTTATCCCACACGGGGAAGGTCATATTTAGGAAAAGCCGGACCCCAACTCTGAACCTCTAAATGGTACAGATAAAAGCTCCAGCGATGGAACAATAGGAGACGCTCGGAGCCACAAAATACAAGCTTTAGTCACTGTTTTTAGTGTGTAAACCTTTTTTTGCTTTTGGGATGCTGCAGGCGATTGGGCCACAGAATCCGTATGACAGTCCTGGCCGCGGAGCACTGCAACAACACAAGGCAGAATTACAGTTTTCTGAAACTAAGCCCCCATATGATCAGGGTGACAGGAAAAAACTATGGCTGTTGGAATGTGGCAACAGAAAAACTAGGCTGGTTCCTAAGGAGTTAATTATCTTAGATATTGTGTACATTTGACCCTTTAACCCCTTAGTGATGGCCAATACGCCTTTTAACAGCTGTCAATGATGGACCTTAAACCTGCCCATACATCCTCTCAAGGTGATGGCTTGGCTGACTACTGACAGCGGGGCTCCTGCTCCAACTACCAGGAACAGAGAAATCTCAGATCCTGTGAGCTTAACCCCTTACATGCTACAATCAATAGCAACTGCAGCATGTAAGCGGGGGAGGGGGGAGGTGGGCGGTGGGCCTGGTCACCCATCGGCACCCTGCAGTGTGATCGCAAGGTACCAACAGATTCCCATGGCAGCTGGAAGCCTGACAAAGGTCTCCATGTAGCTCAGCCTATTGGGCCACGCTTCCGGCAGAGACTAATAGGCTTACTAGAATGCACTACATAAGTAATGCAGTGTAGTATCCTAGAGATCGACCGATCACATCTGCAAGGCCAAAAATAAGTGTTTAAAAAAAAATTGTAAATTTTAAAGGAAAAAAAAAAACATACAAAAATTCATTTTAAATGGATAAAATACCAAAAACACAAAAAAATCAGCCCATAATCGGTATCACGGGGCTCGTAATGACCCACTGACAGTGATTTATTCATCTTGTGTGGTGAATGCGTAAAAGTCACTTTTAAAGAGTAATGTCAGAATGATTTTTGTTTGACCCCCCCCCCCCCCCCAAAAAAAAACTTACTAAAAAGCAATCCATGGGGCAAACCATACAGCCAGGACCAAAGCAAAACTTGGGGAAATTGAAAACTATCTAAAACAAGTCTCCCTCCCTCGGCTCTAAGAAGGCGGCCTTAAACATCCCTGGAGCAGAACAGCTGACTGAAGGCCATTAGTGACTTGCAGGACAACGAGGCACCGGCCGATGGGTTCACGGGGGAGTTTTAGAAGATTCTCTGTGAGTTGCTCACTCCCCTTCTTGGTAACGCTCGCCCCCTCAGAGATCCCTGTCAGACTTCATCTTACTTAGGCCTATATCACTGATTAACACGGGCCTGCACTCATCTCTTCAGCTCACTCGGCCGTTGTTTAGATGGTCCTGGACAAACAGAGGGGAATTGGGAAACAACTGACTGCTGATGCAGAGAAGACCTTTGGCAATGTTAGCTGGGAGTCGTTGGAAACGTGACGGACCGCATGAACATCTCAGGCCCGTGTCATTTGTTCCTCCCTATTATATACTCCCCACCATCCGCTACCATTTACTGTGGCGGTATAAAGGTGGGCGCTCTCGTTGCCGGCCGGCATTCGTCACCAATGGCCTCTTGCCTTTTGCCGCCCATCTGCAGAGATATCCCTGGGATTTGTGATATCCTTCAGAAAGTTGGGGCCTTGTTGGGTTTCGCAGTTAATGCGCCTACAAGTGAACCGCTAATCCTTTCCGCACTGACTTCGTTGCGAGGGACCGTTCCTTCTTTCGAACATCTCCTGGTGAAGATGAAGTCTTCTCTGCAATATCTAGATCTACTCGCGGCTCCGACTCCAGAATCTCTACGAATTATATTAAAGGGGGATAATTCAAATGTTAAACAGCGTTTAGTGGTTGGTGTCGCTTCTGGGTTGTTGTCAATTGATCAAAATGGTTAGCTTTGCCAGCCTGCCGTACCCTCTGCCAATCTCAAGGCCTTACATTCATACCTGCCGCCCCTCCTGCTCTTATTATACCGATCTCAAGGCCTTACATTCATAGCCTCCGCCCCTCCTGCTCTTATCATACCGATCTCAAGGCCTTACATTCATACCCTCCGCCCCTCCTGCTCCTATCATACCAATCTCAAAGCCTTACATTCATACCCTCCGCCGCCCCTTCTGCTCTTATCATACTGATCTCAAGGCCTTACATTGATACCCTCCGCCCCCCCCTCCTGCTCTTATCATACCGATCTCAAGGCCTTACATTCATACCCTCCGCCGCCCCTCCTGCTCTTATCATATTGATCTCAAGGCCTTACATTCATACCCTCCGCCCTTCTGCTCTTATCATACCGATCTCGTGGCCTTACATTCATACCCTGCCGCCCCTCCTGCTCTTATCATACCGATCTCAAGGCCTTACATTCATACCCTGCCGCCCCTCCTGCTCTTATCATACCGATCTCAAGGCCTTACATTCATACCCTGCTGCCCCTCCTGCTCTTATCATACCTATCTCATGGCCTTACATTCATACCCTCCACCGCCGCCCCTCCTGCTCTTATCATACCGATCTCAAGGCCTTACATTCATACCCTGCCGCCCCTCCTGCTCTTATCATACCGATCTCAAGGCCTTACATTCATACCCTGCTGCCCCTCCTGCTCTTATCATACCGATCTCAAGGCCTTACATTCATACCCTCCGCCCCTCCTGCTCTTATCATACCGATCTCAAGGCCTTACATTCATACCCTGCTGCCCCTCCTGCTCTTATCATACCTATCTCATGGCCTTACATTCATACCCTCCACCGCCGCCCCTCCTGCTCTTATCATACCGATGTCAAGGCCTTACATTCATACCCTGCTGCCCCTCCTGCTCTTATCATACCGATCTCAAGGCCTTACATTCATACCCTGCCGCCCCTCCTGCTCTTATCATACCGATCTCAAGGCCTTACATTCATACCCTCCGCCCCTCCTACTCTTATCATACCGATCTCAAGGCCTTACATTCATACCCTGCTGCCCCTCCTGCTCTTATCATACCGATCTCAAGGCCTTACATTCATACCCTCCGCCCCTCCTGCTCTTATCATACCGATCTCAAGGCCTTACATTCATAGCCTCCGCCCCTCCTGCTCTTATCATACCGATCTCAAGGCCTTACATTCATAGCCTCCGCCCCTCCTCCTCTTATCATACTGATCTCAAGGCCTTACATTCATACCCTCCGCCCCTCCTCCTCTTATCATACCGATGTCAAGGCCTTACATTCATACCCTCCGCCGCCCCTCCTGCTCTTATCATACCGATGTCAAGGCCTTACATTCATACCCTCCGCCGCCCCTCCTGCTCTTATCATACCGATCTCATGGCCTTACATTCATACCCGCCGCCCCTCCTGCTCTTATCATACCGATCTCAAGGCCTTACATTCATACCCTCCGCCGCCCCTCCTGCTCTTATTATACCGATCTCAAGGCCTTACATTCATACCCGCCGCCCTTCCTGCTCTTATCATACCGATCTCAAGGCCTTACATTCATACCCTCCGCCGCCCCTCCTGCTCTTATCATACCGATCTCAAGGCCTTACATTCATACCCTCCGCCGCCCCTCCTGCTCTTATCATATCGATCTCAAGGCCTTACATTCATACCCTCCACCGCCCCTCCTGCTCTTATTATACCGATCTCAAGGCCTTACATTCATACCCGCCGCCCCTCCTGCTCTTATCATACCGATCTCAAGGCCTTACATTCATACCCTCCGCCCTTCCTGCTCTTATTATACCGATCTCATGGCCTTACATTCATACCCTCCGCCGCCCCTCCTGCTCTTATCATACCGATCTCAAAGCCTTACATTCATACCCTCCGCCGCCCCTCCTGCTCTTATTATACCGATCTCAAGGCCTTAGATTCATACCCTCTGCCGCCCTTCCTGCTCTTATCATACCGATCTCAAGGCCTTACATTCATACCCTCCGCCCCTCCTGCTCTTATCATACCGATCTCAAGGCCTTAGATTCATACCCTCCGCCCCTCCTGCTCTTATCATACCGATCTCAAGGCCTTACATTCATACCCTCCGCCCTTCCTGCTCTTATTATATCGATCTCAAGGCCTTACATTCATACCCTCCGCCGCCCCTCCTGCTCTTATCATACCGATCTCAAAGCCTTACATTCATACCCTCCGCCGCCCCTCCTGCTCTTATTATACCGATCTCAAGGCCTTACATTCATACCCGCCGCCCTTCCTGCTCTTATCATACCGATCTCAAGGCCTTACATTCATACCCTCCGCCGCCCCTCCTGCTCTTATCATACCGATCTCAAGGCCTTACATTCATACCCTCCGCCGCCCCTCCTGCTCTTATCATATCGATCTCAAGGCCTTACATTCATACCCTGCCGCCCCTCCTGCTCTTATTATACCGATCTCAAGGCCTTACATTCATACCCGCCGCCCCTCCTGCTCTTATCATACTGATCTCAAGGCCTTACATTCATACCCTCCGCCCTTCCTGCTCTTATTATACCGATCTCATGGCCTTACATTCATACCCTCCACCGCCCCTCCTGCTCTTATTATACCGATCTCAAGGCCTTACATTCATACCCGCCGCCCCTCCTGCTCTTATCATATCGATCTCAAGGCCTTTCATTCATACCCTCCACCGCCCCTCCTGCCCTTATTATACCGATCTCAAGGCCTTACATTCATACCCGCCGCCCCTCCTGCTCTTATCATACCGATCTCAAGGCCTTACATTCATACCCTCCGCCCTTCCTGCTCTTATTATACCGATCTCATGGCCTTACATTCATACCCTCCGCCGCCCCTCCTGCTCTTATCATACCGATCTCAAAGCCTTACATTCATACCCTCCGCCGCCCCTCCTGCTCTTATTATACCGATCTCAAGGCCTTAGATTCATACCCTCCGCCGCCCTTCCTGCTCTTATCATACCGATCTCAAGGCCTTACATTCATACCCTCCGCCCCTCCTGCTCTTATCATACCGATCTCAAGGCCTTAGATTCATACCCTCCGCCCCTCCTGCTCTTATCATACCGATCTCAAGGCCTTACATTCATACCCTCCGCCCTTCCTGCTCTTATTATATCGATCTCAAGGCCTTACATTCATACCCTCCGCCGCCCCTCCTGCTCTTATCATACCGATCTCAAAGCCTTACATTCATACCCTCCGCCGCCCCTCCTGCTCTTATTATACCGATCTCAAGGCCTTACATTCATACCCGCCGCCCTTCCTGCTCTTATCATACCGATCTCAAGGCCTTACATTCATACCCTCCGCCGCCCCTCCTGCTCTTATCATACCGATCTCAAGGCCTTACATTCATACCCTCCGCCGCCCCTCCTGCTCTTATCATATCGATCTCAAGGCCTTACATTCATACCCTGCCGCCCCTCCTGCTCTTATTATACCGATCTCAAGGCCTTACATTCATACCCGCCGCCCCTCCTGCTCTTATCATACCGATCTCAAGGCCTTACATTCATACCCTCCGCCCTTCCTGCTCTTATTATACCGATCTCATGGCCTTACATTCATACCCTCCACCGCCCCTCCTGCTCTTATTATACCGATCTCAAGGCCTTACATTCATACCCGCCGCCCCTCCTGCTCTTATCATACCGATCTCAAGGCCTTACATTCATACCCTCCGCCCTTCCTGCTCTTATTATACCGATCTCGTGGCCTTACATTCATACCCTCCGCCGCCCCTCCTGCTCTTATCATACCGATCTCAAAGCCTTACATTCATACCCTCCGCCGCCCCTCCTGCTCTTATTATACCGATCTCAAGGCCTTAGATTCATACCCTCTGCCGCCCTTCCTGCTCTTATCATACCGATCTCAAGGCCTTACATTCATACCCTCCGCCCCTCCTGCTCTTATCATACCGATCTCAAGGCCTTACATTCATACCCTCCGCCCCTCCTGCTCTTATCATACCGATCTCAAGGCCTTACATTCATACCCTCCGCCCTTCCTGCTCTTATTATATCGATCTCAAGGCCTTACATTCATACCCTCCGCCGCCCCTCCTGCTCTTATCATACCGATCTCAAAGCCTTACATTCATACCCTCCGCCGCCCCTCCTGCTCTTATCATATCGATCTCAAGGCCTTACATTCATACCCTCCACCGCCCCTCCTGCTCTTATTTTACCGATCTCAAGGCCTTACATTCATACCCTCCGCCCTTCCTGCTCTTATTATACCGATCTCATGGCCTTACATTCATACCCTCCGCCGCCCCTCCTGCTCTTATCATACCGATCTCAAAGCCTTACATTCATACCCTCCGCCGCCCCTCCTGCTCTTATTATACCGATCTCAAGGCCTTAGATTCATACCCTCTGCCGCCCTTCCTGCTCTTATCATACCGATCTCAAGGCCTTACATTCATACCCTCCGCCCCTCCTGCTCTTATCATACCGATCTCAAGGCCTTAGATTCATACCCTCCGCCCCTCCTGCTCTTATCATACCGATCTCAAGGCCTTACATTCATACCCTCCGCCCTTCCTGCTCTTATTATATCGATCTCAAGGCCTTACATTCATACCCTCCGCCGCCCCTCCTGCTCTTATCATACCGATCTCAAAGCCTTACATTCATACCCTCCGCTGCCCCTCCTGCTCTTATTATACCGATCTCAAGGCCTTAGATTCATACCCTCTGCCGCCCTTCCTGCTCTTATTATATCGATCTCAAGGCCTTACATTCATACCCTCCGCCCTTCCTGCTCTTATCATACCGATCTCCAGGCCTTACATTCATACCCTCCGCCCCTCCTGCTCTTATTATACCGATCTCAAGGCCTTAGATTCATACCCTCTGCCGCCCTTCCTGCTCTTATTATATCGATCTCAAGGCCTTACATTCATACCCTCCGCCCCTCCTGCTCTTATCATACCGATCTCCAGGCCTTACATTCATACCCTCCGCCCCTCCTGCTCTTATCATACCGATCTCAAGGCCTTAGATTCATACCCTCCGCCCTTCCTGCTCTTATCATACCGATCTCAAGGCCTTAGATTCATACCCTCCGCCCTTCCTGCTCTTATTATACCGATCTCAAGGCCTTACATTCAGCATTTAAAAAATTTATTTGGAGGAACAGAAAATCCTGTATTGTCAGTCCTAAAGTCTGTCCATGCCAGCCTCCTGGATATAAGAGGTTATCATCTGTGTAATGAGGCCTAGTATTGGATCATGGCCGGTGTGTCCAGCTGTACCTTGGACCAACAACTGTCAATTAAGCGCATTCCTACATCCTCCATCTACCGCCCTCCCACCTTCATGAAGAGGTCCTTACTCCCAGGAGACCCTATTGTCTGGAAATCTATTAGCAGGGGAATAAACTATCCGTCCCTTCTGTGTCCTGCTGCGCCCCGCTGACTCTCATGCCCAGAAGGCACCGGAAACCAGAACATCCCGCAGACGCAGTACTTACCAATTGTGTTCCTTTTCTACATAAAGGCCCCTATGTAAATCTGGGAATAACCATTTTGATCAGTTAGTGACGACCACACCGTGGCGCCCCACCTGGTCACAGAGGTATTGTTCATGGAGGACCCAAGGAGGTCCCCTTCTTAGAAGCTTGTCTCCTACAATACTACAGCACGGATGGTAACAGGATGGGCACAGATCCGTCAGGCAGCACTACATGAGCCATGGAGAGAATCACTTTTTCCCCTTAGATAAAGCCGTACTGGCTTTTGACATCCCGCCTCACCCTAAAGCCCCTGAGATAAAGACATCGTGCCCTAAGTGGCATCTGCCTAAAGCACAGCTCTTCCCTTGGTATGGTGGGAGCCCGGAGACCCAGAATGTCTGGTTGCAGGTACAGCAGTGAATTAAGGGAACCTGGAAAATAAAGCTTCCCTCGACTCCAGCGTCCATGGTAATCCAAAGAGGGTATGGTGTGGGAAAAGGAGTGGCGCTGCCCGAGTGGAGGGCGCTGCCCCAGTGGAGGACAGTAGGTCCTTGTCCTAATCAGGTATCCTGATGGTGAAGCAACAAGGTATATGCACGGGGTGCCGGGTGCTGCCAACCAAGTGAACATACAACCTGTGGGTAGACCAAAGGGCTGGGCATAGGGCACAACCCCTGAATACACGCACACACCGCTGTTTGGCATTAGAATATCTCAGTTTTCATTTAGTAGAACCAGCATAAAACAATTCATTATGAAGCAGCCCGCGGCCGGCCCCGTCCTGCTATTCGCGCGTGTGTCCGCAGCAGAACTACATTCAGGGAGCGGAGTGGTGTGTACGGGTTTTGTGGGGTTCTTTATAGGATTAACTTGCACAGAAAGCTTTTCCTACGATAATGGTTTTATAGCAAGAATGTATCACAACATTCTGACACTGCAGGAAAATAAAGGCACAACCGACTCTCTTCCCTGTATACCGGGTATACCGCGGACATCTGGGTTTTTTGTTTTTTTTAAACTTTGCATTTTTTCAAATACATAAAAAAAAAAAGAAAAACCGTAAGTAATACAAAAGTCACATGTCCCCAAACCAGACCCCACGACAACCCCACAGAGCTCTGCTGCTGGGAAGACAAAGAGCTTATAAGCCTGCGGCCGCCTTCGCATGTCTGTGAAAGTCGGGTGAGATTTGTGCGCTCCAAGATGCACACATGTGACCCCATTCTTCTGATGGTCCTGCACATTAGCGATGTCTTCCTGCGTGGCGCCGCAGTAAACAGCGCCGCACGTTCGTTCTATCTGCAAGATCTCGCATCGAAGCCCCATTGCTTTCAGTAGGCCAGCAGCAGCCTCAGCCTCATTGAGAGCAATTGGAGGACTCGGCCACGGCGGAGGATCCCCCAATCCCTGCAGGGTTACAAGGGCGGTCTCACATGAAACTGCCTCGCATGCCTAGGACTGTCTCATGGTGGGAAACGCGATATGGGGGTAATATTCACAGCCCCATATCGCGCTCGCCAGCATGTAGGCCGCCTTAGGCTGGTTTCACACCGGCAAACGCAGCAATATCGCAATTTTGGTCATGAAATGTCTGACCGTCAGCGCTGCCTTTTCTTGCAAAAATATCTCTGCCGCCTGCGACTTTCACACAAAAAACACAATAGGACTTTCTAATGTTAACAACGCTTCGCACGGAAATCGCAAGTTCGTGTGTTGCAATACACTAAAACAAAAGCCTCCATAGGGGAATATGGGCAATAGCAAAGAGCAAAAAACGTAGAAAGATGAGACGCCATGCTCTTTTTTTTCCCCCCACACAGCATCGCATGAGTGAAGGAAACGGTTGAAAAGCATGGGTTTTTATAATTCTGTGTTTTCAGGCTCTTTTGCATCACGCAAAAATCATGCAATTTTATTGCCCATGTTAAACCGGCCTTAGAATAAAGCGATGCAGGGGGGGGGGGGGGGGGGGGGGGTCTTCTGTTTTGTTTTTAAAATGTTTTTATTGTGTAAAATTATTAAATGCAAAAAATCTCTATAAAAGTGTTGCAGCAATCGTGCCAAGCAATGTGAGCCGGTTATTATTACTGAATAGTGGATGCCATACAAACGAAACCTACAGACAATGGATTACTGTCCCCAATGTACAAGACTATAACTACTATAATACTGCCCCCAATGTACAAGAATATAACTACTATAATACTGTCCCCAATGTACAAGACTATAACTACTATAATACTGCCCCCAATGTACAAGAATATAACTACTATAATACTGCCCCCTATGTACAAGAATATAACTACTATAATACTGCCCCCTATGTACAAGAATATAACTACTATAATACTGCCCCCTATGTACAAGAATATAACTACTATAACACTGCCCCCTTAGTACAAGAATATAACTACTATAACACTGCCCCCTTATGTACAAGAATATAACTACTATAATACTGCCCCCCTATGTACAAGACTATAACTACTATAATACTGCCCCCCTATGTACAAGACTATAACTACTATAGTACTGCCCCCAATGTACAAGAATATAACTACTATAATACTGCCGCCTATGTACAAGAATATAACTACTATAATACTGCCCCCCTATGTACAAGAATATTACTATAATACTGCCGCCTATGTACAAGAATATAACTACTATAATACTGCCCCCTATGTACAAGAATATAACTACTATAATACTGCCCCCTATGTACAAGAATATAACTACTATAATACTGCCCCCAATGTACAAGAATATAACTACTATAATACTGCCCGCTATGTACAAGAATATAACTACTATAATACTGCCTCCTATGTACAGGAATATAACTACTATAATACTGCCCCCAATGTACAAGAATATAACTACTATAATACTGCCCCCAATGTACAAGAATATAACTACTATAATACTGCCCCCTATGTACAAGAATATAACTACTATAATACTGCCCCCCTTTGTACAAGAATATAACTACTATAATACTGCCCCCCTTTGTACAAGAATATAACTACTATAATACTGCCCCCCTATGTACAAGAATATAACTACTATAATACTGCCCCCCTATGTACAAGAATATAACTACTATAATACTGCCCCCAATGTACAAGAATATAACTACTATAATACTGCCCCCTATGTACAAGAATATAACTACTATAATACTGCCCCCCTTTGTACAAGAATATAACTACTATAATACTGCCCCCCTTTGTACAAGAATATAACTACTATAATACTGCTCCTATGTACAAGAATATAACTACTATAATACTGCCCCTATGTACAAGAATATAACTACTATAATACTGCCCCCTATGTACAAGAATATAACTACTATAATACTGCCCCCTATGTACAAGAATATAACTACTATAATACTGCCCCCAATGTACAAGAATATAACTACTATAATACTGCCCCCAATGTACAAGAATATAACTACTATAATACTGCCCCCAATGTACAAGAATATAACTACTATAATACTGCCCCCTATGTACAAGAATATAACTACTATAATACTGCCCCCCTATGTACAAGAATATAACTACTATAGTACTGCCCCCAATGTACAAGAATATAACTACTATAATACTGCCGCCTATGTACAAGAATATAACTACTATAATACTGCCCCCCTATGTACAAGAATATTACTATACTACTGCCGCCTATGTACAAGAATATAACTACTATAATACTGCCCCCTATGTACAAGAATATAACTACTATAATACTGCCCCCTATGTACAAGAATATAACTACTATAATACTGCCCCCTATGTACAAGAATATAACTACTATAATACTGCCCCCTATGTACAAGAATATAACTACTATAATGATGCCCCCTATGTACAAGAATATAACTACTATAATACTGCCCCCTATGTACAAGAATATAACTGCTATAATACTGCCTCCCATGTACAAGAATATAACTACTATAATACTGCCCCCTATGTACAAGAATATAACTACTATAATACTGCCCCCTATGTACAAGAATATAACTACTATAATACTGCCCGCTATGTACAAGAATATAACTACTATAATACTGCCCGCTATGTACAAGAATATAACTACTATAATACTGCCCGCTATGTACAAGAATATAACTACTATAATACTGCCCCCTATGTACAAGAATATAACTGCTATAATACTGCCTCCCATGTACAAGAATATAACTACTATAATACTGCCCCCTATGTACAAGAATATAACTACTATAATACTGCTCCCTATGTACAAGAATATAACTACTATAATACTGCCCGCTATGTACAAGAATATAACTACTATAATACTGCCCCCTATGTACAAGAATATAACTACTATAATACTGCCCCCTATGTACAAGAATATAACTACTATAATACTGCCCCCTATGTACAAGAATATAACTGCTATAATACTGCCTCCCATGTACAAGAATATAACTACTATAATACTGCCCCCTATGTACAAGAATATAACTACTATAATACTGCCCCCTATGTACAAGAATATAACTACTATAATACTGCCCCCTCTGTGTACAAGAATATAACTACTATAATACTGCCCCCTCTGTGTACAAGAATATAACTACTATAATACTGCCCCCTATGTACAAGAATATAACTACTATAATACTGCCCCCTATGTACAAGAATATAACTACTATAATACTGCCCCCTATGTACCATAATATAACTACTATAATACTGCCCCCTATGTACAAGAATATAACTACTATAATACTGCTCCCTATGTACAAGAATATAACTACTATAATACTGCCCTCTATGTACAAGAATATAACTACTATAATACTGCCCCCTATGTACAAGAATATAACTACTATAATACTGCCTCCTATGTACAAGAATATAACTACTATAATACTGCCCCCTATGTACAAGAATATAACTACTATAATACTGCCCCCTATGGACAAGAATATAACTACTGTAATACTGCTCCCTATGTACAAGAATATAACTACTATAACACTGCCCCCTATGTACAAGAATAAAACTACTATCATACTGCCCCCTATGTACAAGAATATAACTACTATAATACTACCTCCTATGTACAAGAATATAACTATTATAATACTGCCTCCTATGTACAAGACTATAACTACTATAATACTGCCCCCTATGTACCATAATATAACTACTATAATACTGCCCCCTATGTACCATAATATAACTACTATAATACTGCCCCCTATGTACCATAATATAACTACTATAATACTGCTCCCTATGTACAAGAATATAACTACTATAATACTGCCCCCTATGTACAAGAATATAACTACTATAATACTGCCCCCTATGTACAAGAATATAACTACTATAATACTGCCCCCTATGTACAAGAATATAACTACTATAATACTGCCCCCTATGTACAAGAATATAACTACTATAATACTGCCCCCTATGTACAAGAATATAACTACTATAACACTGCCCCCTATGTACAAGAATATAACTACTATAATACTGCCCCCTATGTACAAGAATATAACTACTATAATACTGCCCTCTATGTACAAGAATATAACTACTATAATACTGCCCCCTATGTACAAGAATATAACTACTATAATACTGCCCCCTATGTACAAGAATATAACTACTATAATACTGCCCCCTATGTACAAGAATATAACTACTATAATACTGCCCCCTATGTACAAGAATATAACTACTATAATACTGCCCCCTATGTACAAGAATACAACTACTATAATACTGCCCCCTATGTACAAGAATACAACTACTATAATACTGCCCCCTATGTACAAGAATACAACTACTATAATACTGCCCCCCTATGTACAAGAATATAACTACTATAATACTGCCCCCTATGCACAAGAATATAACTACTATAATACTGCCCCCTATGTACAAGAATATAACTACTATAATACTGCCCCCCCATGTACAAGAATATAACTACTATAACACTGCCCCCTATGTACAAGAATATAACTACTATAATACTGCCTCCTATGTACAAGAATATAACTACTATAATACTGCCCCCTATGTACAAGAATATAACTACTATAATACTGCCCCCTATGTACAAGAATATAACTACTATAATACTGCCCCCTATGTACAAGAATATAACTACTATAATACTGCCCCCTATGTACAAGAATATAACTACTATAATACTGCCCCTTATGTACAAGAATATAACTACTATAATACTGCCCCCTATGTACAAGAATATAACTACTATAATACTGCCCCCTATGTACAAGAATATAACTACTATAATACTGCCCCCTATGTACAAGAATATAACTACTATAACACTGCCCCCTATGTACAAGAATATAACTACTATAATACTGCCCCTATGTACAAGAATATAACTACTATAATACTGCCCCCTATGTACAAGAATATAACTACTATAATACTACCTCCTATGTACAAGAATATAACTACTATAATACTGCCTCCTATGTACAAGACTATAACTACTATAATACTGCCCCCTATGTACCATAATATAACTACTATAATACTGCCCCCTATGTACCATAATATAACTACTATAATACTGCTCCCTATGTACCATAATATAACTACTATAATACTGCTCCCTATGTACAAGAATATAACTACTATAATACTGCCCCCTATGTACAAGAATATAACTACTATAATACTGCCCCCTATGTACAAGAATATAACTACTATAATACTGCCCCCTATGTACAAGAATATAACTACTATAATACTGCCTCCTATGTACAAGAATATAACTACTATAATACTGCCCCCTATGTACAAGAATATAACTACTATAACACTGCCCCCTATGTACAAGAATATAACTACTATAATACTGCCCCCTATGTACAAGAATATAACTACTATAATACTGCCCTCTATGTACAAGAATATAACTACTATAATACTGCCCCCTATGTACAAGAATATAACTACTATAATACTGCCCCCTATGTACAAGAATATAACTACTATAATACTGCCCCCTATGTACAAGAATATAACTACTATAATACTGCCCCCTATGTACAAGAATATAACTACTATAATACTGCCCCCTATGTACAAGAATACAACTACTATAATACTGCCCCCTATGTACAAGAATACAACTACTATAATACTGCCCCCTATGTACAAGAATATAACTACTATAATACTGCCCCCTATGCACAAGAATATAACTACTATAATACTGCCCCCTATGTACAAGAATATAACTACTATAATACTGCCCCCCCATGTACAAGAATATAACTACTATAACACTGCCCCCTATGTACAAGAATATAACTACTATAATACTGCCTCCTATGTACAAGAATATAACTACTATAATACTGCCCCCTATGTACAAGAATATAACTACTATAATACTGCCCCCTATGTACAAGAATATAACTACTATAATACTGCCCCCTATGTACAAGAATATAACTACTATAATACTGCCCCTTATGTACAAGAATATAACTACTATAATACTGCCCCCTATGTACAAGAATATAACTACTATAATACTGCCCCCTATGTACAAGAATATAACTACTATAACACTGCCCCCTATGTACAAGAATACAGCAACTATTACAGTTCACCTGTACAGAACAGTTAGGCACCATGTTGTGGTCTCCAGTAGCTCTGCGGCTCTTCTGCGGAATATAAATGGACGGCACTTAATTATAAAAGGCTGACCGGACTCACCTGGTGTAAGTAGCGAAGCCCAAGGAAAGAGCTGTTACACCTGTAGTCCCTGTATGCCGTGAGAAGAACCACATCCACAAGCAGGGGAGACGTCTGAGGAGCCAAATTCCCCTTAAGGATATTCAGAATGTAAAACAGGATAAACGTGAAGAATGAAACCCGCCCTGATCCGTCAGTGGTATATATATATATGTATGTGTGTAACGTACACTTACTTTGGGGGGGGGTCTCAAGGACTTCGAGGCTCTCTTGAATAGAAACCAAGGCAGAGTTGTCTAGACCAAGCTCCCCATTCTAGACTGTAAGCAGCGTCTGGGGTGTTTCCATTAAGGCATAAATCAAATCCTCGTTAAGGTAAAAACCAATTCTTTATTCATCCATTTCTTGCTAAAGACGCCTGCAACGTTTTTTCAAGCCAGTGTGCAGCACAAACATACAGAAGTCCAGAGGAGCGGCGCGTTTCGGAGCGTATAACCCTTGTCTGAAGCTTCTGCAGTATATAAGGCGTTCATCTCATCGGACTCGGCCGGTCTTCGTCCCGGACAGATTTACGCCTCAGGACAGTCTCACACGCTGTTCCAAAATGCAGTAAACCTCCATGTTTAAACAAGCGCGCTGAACAGTTTTTGCGCACCCCACCACAGCATCGCACTAAGATAGAAGACCGCGTCCCCTTAGTGCAGCGTTTCTAATGCTCGTTTGAGAAGCCCCACAAATCCATGGAGGCGCAGTGCAGCAACTTTAGCCGCTGTTTCGAACTCCCGCTAAGACGCTGTAAGAACGGTCTGTGTGAGCGGCTTCAGAGTCCTGGGAGAATGTCCTGGGAGAATGTCCTGGGAGAATGTCCTGGGAGGCAGCACAACTATAATCATCATGCCGGCTTATATATCGCGCAGCGGTTAGTGGAGCTATAGCAATAAAGGATCAACACAGAGAAAAAGCTAAATCACAAATCATTAACATCACATCTAAATATGAGCAATCTTAAGGTCCGGGGAATCTACAGCAACTGGTCTATCCTCATATCAATAGTAGATCAGCAGGGATCTGCCACCTCCAGCTGTTCACCAGGCCCGGACCTCGTGACTAAGTGGATTTCTGCAGGAAGCTGACAGCTCCGTTCTCATTGCAGGGGCCAGACTTGGTATTGCAGGCAATTAATTTCAATGAGAACTTTGTCTGTGATACCAAACCTGTCCACTGCAAAAAGCAAACAGCCGATTGGCAGGCTTCCTGGTGATGATTTCCCACCAATCTACTATGGATAACCTATAAGGATAGATCCAAAGACGGGAACAAAAGTGCTTGTGCGAAAAAACTCCTGTTTATTATATAAAGACGTGCCCAATCACAGGAACCTGCAGGGAACGCGTTTCACTTCTAACTTGAACCTTGTTCACCTCAACCCTGAATCCCGTTAACCATCCCTGAAGAGTCTCACTCATTAACACCTCCTGTGATTTAAAGGGGTTGTCCCGCGGCAGCAAGTGGGTCTATACACTTCTGTATGGCCATATTAATGCACTTTGTAATGTACATTGTGCATTAAATATGAGCCATACAGAAGTTATTGACTTACCTTCCCTGCGCTGGCGTCCCCGTCTCCATGGTGCCGTCTAATTTCAGCGTCTAATCTCCTGATTAGACGCGCTTGCGCAGATGGGTCTTTTCCCTTCGGCTCGGCAGCAGCGGCGTTCTGGCTCCGCCCCCTTGCCCGCGTCATCGCGTAGCTCCGTCACGTGCCGATTCCAGCCTCCTGATTGGCTGGAATCTGCACATGTGACAGGGCGGAGCTACGCGATGCCGCTGGCAAGGGGGCGGAGCCAGAACGCCGCTGCTGCCGAGCCGAAGGGAAAAGACCCATCTGCGCAAGCGCGTCTAATCAGGAGATTAGACGCTGAAATTAGACGGCACCATGGAGATGGGGACGCCAGCGCAGGGAAGGTAAGTCAATAACTTCTGTATGGCTCATATTTAATGTACATTACAAAGTGCATTAATATGGCCATACAGAAGTGTATAGACCCACTTGCTGCCGCGGGACAACCCCTTTAACCTCTTCATAAATAGCAGGTGGAAGTGCTAATCGTTCGTCCGTTCCCTTCAGGCTTCGTTCACATGAGCCGTTTTCACAGCCGGCCGATATACACTGGGTTTTTAGTGAAAAATCTGGTGAACGGGCACACAAACGTTTGTGTGCCAGTTCATATGTCCTGGTGAGGCTGGCGGAAATGCACAGAGCTCACCCGGCCATCGCCCATTTCTCCTCCCTCCCCCCCATTGGAGGCTCACCTCTTGTTCCTCCCCGCTCGTTCTGTGCAATGGGAGTGGGACAGGGCGGAGCTAAGTGCCAGTCTGTCCCGGATCATCCCATTGATGGCTATGGACAAGGGGCGGATGCTTAGATCCACCCACATCCTGCCCCTTATCCATAGCCATCAATGGGAGGAGGGGGTGCGGACTGGTGCACGGGGGGGGGGGGGGGGGGGGGGGGACAGACGTAGAGAGTTTAGCAGCCACGCTGCTAAACTCCCTCCCACCTACGGCCGCTGTCATAGACTACCATAGGAGCCTGTGCAGCGACCGACATATTCTCGGCCCAAAAGATAGTTGCAGGACTATCTTTTGGGCTCGACATAAAAACGCCCGGCGTTATATTGGCTTGTCTGTACGTTTTTACGTCTCAGAAATACGCCCATGTGATCTGATTCATTGGAATCGAATGCATCAGATCACAGCACATATTGGCCCGCTGTTTTCACGGCCGGCTGATATGCGCTCGTGTGAGAGAAGCCTAAGACTGAACAAGAAGCACTGATCCCCGCTTTTTCCGGACCGCGCAGATTATGATGAACTCTGCATTCTATTCACCCCAATGGAGCTTCTCCTTATTTTGATCAAATACACGTAATTAATACATCTAAAGAAATGTAGAAGAATCATGAGTCAATTACATAAAAGGAATCACAGAAAGCCGACGTTCATAAATGATGGAGGGCACAGAAGTGAAGGACGAAAAACCAAACAACGAACGGTCACAAGAGCCACAAACAAATCACCATAATGTGAATAACCTACCATTAGAGATGAGCGAACGTACTCTGCCGGGCATGATGCTCATTTGAGTATTAGCATGCTCGATGGTGCTTGTTACTCGAACAAGCATCACGCCGTGTTCGACCCCGCCCCAGTTTTTGGCTCCTCCCCGCTGTGATGACAGAGAGACAGACTCAGGACCCGGCGTCCCACATCTAAAAATGCTCGAGTCTCCCATTGTAGACAATGGGGTTCGTTTCTCGAGTAGGGCTCTCGAATTTTACGAAAAGCTCAACTCAAATAACGCGGCCCCGAGCATTTGAGCGCTCACTCATCTCTATCCACTATGCTTCTCTTTTGAGCGCCTGTTCCTGACCCGTTAACACAAAATTAGACAATGTCCCTGAATGCAATTCTAAAACATGTTTAGCACTGGAGCGATTCATGTTGGAATGTTTGCTGCGCCGCACGTTCTACAATACGGGTCGTACCGCCCACAGAATGTAAGCTGCAGCTCGGGCATGGAATCCTATAAATGGCAGCAGTTGTTTCACAGTTCATGGCGCTGTTATACCATATACTGGTTGGCGCTGTTATACCATATACTGGTTGGTGCTGTTACACTAGATTCCTTCTTCCTCAATAGATGTATTCTTTTTCACTGCTAATGGCGCCCGCTGCCTCGGGGATCACCACATTGGAAGAAGCCATTATTTCTCAGCCACTTGGCTTTATCCCTCATCGACCTATACAAGCTGGGGGGCAGCAGGTCCACTACATGCCTTTTTTTTAGCAACGACCATTACCCTTCGTTGTCGATAACTTCATCCTGCTGGACGCTGCGGAGAACACGAAGTCTTTCTTGTTACTAATATTAACCCCTTTTCTCTTTCCACCACATTCACTGCACTATTGTTGCTCTGACCCCTCTTTTCCCATCCGGGTCTCATTGTTCCAAACGATCACGGTCATCACTAGATCACCCTGCCATAGGCTCACACAAGCACTTTTGTTCCCGTCCTTGGATATATATGGTGTATACAAAGCCGCTGAGCGGATGGCGAGTAAAGAGCGGGTGAGTACGCCTGCAGATGGAAGCGTGAAGAGAAAGGTGGGGCTCATCCTTCATGCTACATAGTCCACGGCCGGCCCAGCACTAGTTTGCAGGTTAGCGGCCCCTTTAAGTGTTCTTTCACCCACAGCAGATTTTACCCTTTCAATGGTGCAAATTTCTGCTATGGAAACTCCACGCCGAATCGGCAGCGTGTGAGCGCCCCCTATCAGGCACCATGCTTGCTGTAGGCGTACACAAATACACATGAAGCCCTCGTCCTTCTTCAGGTCCGGCCGGCGCTCCTCTCCGCTGACGAAGCATTCTCACTGGTACTATGATGCAGTCTCTATAGTGACTATACTGTGAAACATCAAGTCCTTGTATACAAGTACATCACATATAATGGTTACATGGTGAAGCCCCTCCCCCGCTATACTGGGCTGCACTATTATAGGTTATAATGAACACACCCCCCGTCTACATGGCGGTCCTAGGGAGGGGCTCGTGCCCCGTGAGCCAAAGCTGCGAAGGGGAGAGGATTATTATGTCTTATTGCATTGTTACAAGCTTTTTTTTATGTAATCGCCACTTTTTATGTCTTCCGCCACTTTCTGGCATCATTTTATGTGACGGTTTGCAAAACAAAAAGGATTATTAATAATCAGCATTATAGAGAGCAAAACTAAATTAAAGGGTTTTCCAGTTACTTCTCCAATCTTGAGCATTCTCAGCCCCTTGCTAACATGTAGTTGCTGTCCCGATACACCGTGAGGCGCTGCCTGGGTCTGGGGCCCTACGGTCCCGTTTCTTCTTCTATTGATGCACTATTACGGCATCGGGCCCTGACGCAGAACGGCGTGGATGTTCAAGCCCCGGCGCCCATCAGAGTGGCGCAAGAGAAAGCGGATGAAGTAGAAACCCCATGAGCGCTGGGTAAAGGAGGAGGAGCCTGACACAATTACGGATGCCGTAGAACGGCTGCAACGGTTTGGTTTCTAATCGTTAAAAAGGTGACTGGAAAACCGCTGACCTCAGCTATTAATATACATATATACACATACGTATGTCTCTCACCAGCACACTGCGGGGATTTTAGACTTTAAGGCTGGATTGACATTCATGTGCTTTGCATGCGCTACGATCCTGCACAGGGAAAGAGCATAGATTAAAACAATTACCCTAATTGGTAATTTCAATACATGGAAGCATGGCTGCGTGTGCAAGAAGTACAGTAAAACACGCATGAACCCGCACACGCCAATACACAACGCCATGGTGCAGAGCCGCAGTGTAGATGCGCTTCCCCCCACCCCGGTGACATCGGCCCCAGACACTTTTTTACCAAGGAAAAGTGTCTGCACCTCCTAGAAGGAAGTTCTTGCACTTCAGTTCCTCCTCCATGCAGAGTCAAGGACCTCTCTGATGTCAGCAGCCAATGACCAATCAGGTGAGGGGGAGGAGTCTTATGTGCCAGCAGGAAAGGGAGGTTCTTTAAAGGTATAAATGGGTGGAGCTTGTTAACATGAAGAAGCCGCCTGCGGCAGAGATCGGTGGGGAGTGTATAAAGCAGCCTTGTGTGTAGTGATGGAGCAGAGGTGGCCGTGTGTCTTCTATACACACACAGCTCTGCTATTCGATGCCAAAGAGGAGGACACAGTAATGCTTTTACAGTGAACGAGGCGATGACGTCATCACCACCGCACTCGCGCCAGCTGCGATGGGCAGAGCATCGTTGAGAATCGTTCACTTCTTGTTAAGAATGTGAATCACTGAACACAACAAGTGAACGAACCAACGCCGATTTTTATGGCGGCTGAAACTGAACGCCGAATGAGAAGGGAACGAGTCTTGTTCGTCATTCAGTCATTCACTCGCTAATCTTTCACCTTGCGGGTCAGCAGACGCAGCAGCGTGTCGGCTGTAGAACGCACCAAGGCAGAGTACAATGGGGGGGCTTTAACACCACGCAGCAGCACAGAGGCCCGCACCGCTCTTCAGTCCCGCTGCACGTTCCATCACAGACACACAACGGCTTCTCCGAATGAAATTCATTCACTGCAACAAGTGAAAACCGCAGTAAATGAAGTCACATGCGGAAACATTCTACTGTGCACCAAACAGGAGAAGACGGACATCTGTTCTCTGCACCGAGCCGCTGACGTCACAGAAGCCAAGTGCTCGTGTATCCGATTCAGCCGACACACATGGCCGCCCCCTCCCGTCCAGGTGAATCCGTGAACAAGGTTATATCACAATGATACAAAGTTTTGCAGATTCAGGGGGCAACCACTGGTACTTCCACCAATACCTGCGTTCCCTTCGAGGAGGGGCGCTCCACTAGATTCTGCTTCTTAAAGGGGTTGCCTAATTTTAGATAAAAAGGACTGCTTTCTTCCAAACAGCGCCATTCTTGTCCGTGGGTTGTGTCCGGTATTGCAGCTCTGCTCTTATTCACTTCAACTGAGCAGAGTTGTAATACCAGACACAACCCACGGACAAGAAGGGCACTGTGTTTGGAAGAAAGCAGCCACGTTTTTCTAACCCCAGACAATCCCTTTCAAGAGTGTCTGCACTTCTTAAGAACTGCGGACACGTTTTAGAAAAATGTCGAAAGCTTTGATCAGTCGGGGGTCCCACTGATCTCTGCAATCAAATGGCTGCAGCGCTCATCCGAGCCCCGTGCTCCTTTGACGTATAGAGGTCTTTAGAAGTCTATATTGCAGCTGAAGATGGACGAGAACAGTCAGGAGGACAGGATGAGCGCTGCAGCCGCTTCATTTGAGCAATTGGTGGGGGGGGGGAAAGCACCCGAACCCCACAGATCAAAATTTTTGACATATCACTCAAACATGTCAAAAGTTTTTAAGAAGTGCAGATATGCCAAGTCTCCACCCAACTTGGTCCATTGCCAGTACCGGAGACAGATTTAGGCTACAATCTTCCTGTTCCGTCGTCCACGACATCCAAGGTACGAGCACAAAATCAGCTTTCTCAACGAACGGTAACTAGAGAGACGGGCGCTGGCATTCGGTTTCCTTAGTGGGGTTCAGAGCTGTAGAACCAGTGACATAGTGGAGCTGGCATGGTTATATACAACGGCTCATTTCCTCAGCCTCGCTCCTCCGTGCCCAGCGGCCCCACGACACAAACCTATTACATCCTGCAATCAGCAAAAATAATTTTGCATCATCACTGGCTGTGTCTGGAATCACCGTCCAAGGCGGGGAGGTTCCATAATAGACTTCAGACGAGTCCGTCACATACCGTAAAAATCAGGGGGCAAGCTCACACACGGCAGATTTGGAGCAGTAGGTTCTGCGACTTCCATCCATCTGGATGGGGTTTGCAGAAGTCCACACCCATGCTGCAGCAATGACCATGGTCCCAGATACAACACGGACAACTGCAACAAATATGGCGGATGTGAATAAACCCTCACTTGGCATCCCAGCCAGAGCTACCCCTCCACCATTCTCTGGTGAGGTCCCAGCCCTCAAACTTTTAGGGGTTGTGATTGACGACTTCTAAAAAGGTCTATTTGGGATTTTAAGGCTCAGATATCAGCAACGCTGCTGAATCATCATGGAGGTGCGAGGATAAATAGAAATGAGGACTTACATTTAACAAAACCTTCCGGTCATCCTGCTTCCATGTGATCTGTGCCAGGCAACAAGCTCTGCAGCATTGGATGCTCTGGCACTGCCCCGGGGGTGCAATCGAAAAACAGGCTGGGGACTAGGATGCGATCAGCGGTCATGTAGAAGCATATGGAAAAAAAAAGGTTATGTACCACGTTAGCCAGTAAAGTGTGATTGTTCTCAGTAAAAGAAACCATGTAATGGTTGAAGAGGATCATCCGTCTCGGAACATGAAAGGTCTGAATGCGGTCAAGACGGGCGTCCTCTTCCCAATCATGGTTTGTTTTTCTCATAAAAATTCAGAAATTGATTGTAAGGATGTTGCCATCCAACAGGTGGTGCTGTTGAGGTAGTATTTCCATCTTCTTCCATGTGCATTAGAGGTAAGAGACATCAGAAAACTGTCACATTCCTCAGCTCGGTGGACCGATTTAGTATTTGTCTCTCTCAGCCTGTCTTGTTGTGTTACTTTAAGTCTCAAATTTCTGTGTGAACATTTATTAAGATCAAGAGGGGGTGCCCCCCCCTCCCCATGTTATATTTGTGTGCCATCCAAACTAGTTTCAGTAATCAGCCTGACGAAGGGTCGAAAGAACCCAAAAGCTTGCTGGATCATCATGTATTTTTGCTAGCCATTAAAAAGGTATGAAGTGATTCAAGGTGGTTTGGAGATAAAAGCGTCTTGAATCTGCGGGGAAATCACATGTTGGTGAGTGCGATATCGGGCCCCATTCACAGCCAGATATCGTACTCACCCGCGTGTAGTTGGCCTTTGTAAACGGACATTAAACACATCACAGACTGAACTGCATTGAGGTTCGGATGGCAACAAATACCCCATTCTGTGCACATGGATGTTATCCACTAACCGACCACATGGAACATGAGGACTAATCACGGACTGTGTGTGGGTATGTATCAGTGACTGATAACTGAAGGAGCAGTGCCCGGGCCTCAGGCAGGAGATAGAAAGCAACATCACCGGGGCACATGCACCCCCACGGCGCAAGATCAAGGGGGCGAGAATCCCCCCACGGCCCGAGAGCCAGGGGTGAGAACAAGGGGCGATTTTGTATTGAGATGTGGGGCTAATAGAACACATAATGGACTTCATGATGCTGGCTGTGACTTCTGTTTATACGGAGGAGCAGCTCCTCACAATAAGGCTCTGTTCACATCACATCTGAGCTCATGGGCAGCGTATACACCAAACATATCACAGATCTCAAAGTCAGTCAATGGTGGACAAAAGGTTGCCCTCATGGCACCCATATGGATGATTATAGCTATACAGAATAGCTTTAACACCTGTATAGAGTAGCGCAGTCGCCCTGGCTCGCCAACGACGATGCATCCCACAAAAAGCATATTACACAATATACTTTTTTCAGAGTGGGAATCGATACAGCGCCACCCGGTGGGGGTATAGGGGGTATGGCTGAACGTAATGTGAACAGAGCCTTGTGCTACTTTCCCACTGCATTTGGCAGGGTCTGTTGGAGCTACACGGCAGGAGCATTTCCTGACCAATGTCACTACATGAACATCTAGTGGCAGCAGCTGCCCCTCCACCCCCCACGTTAAAAACAATGGGCAGCGCGTGGCATGTGTCTCACGGCAGGTTTTGTATAGAATCGTGCAGTAGACTTGGCTAGTCCATATAAGAGACAAAATTAAAAGGTATGCCACCGCAGATCAGCCGGACAGGGCTCAGCCTCCATTGTATGAATGCCGGGGCTAGGACTAGGGTTGGCATTTACACTAGTTGCTTTCCCGATGCAGGTGGCAAACAGAGTTTGCAAAATGCGGTGTGCAAGCAGCCATAAACAGAGCGCAGAACCAGCAATCCCCAACAATGGGCCTGCTGCGGGGAGCAGCAAGAACATGAGAAGATGATGATCAGGAACGGATGTGCAATTCTTCACGAATAGCCCATGACTATGTCTAATGTGAGTGACGGCAGCCATCGGATGACTACTGGGAAGGGGAGTTTACAGACTGTGGTATTACCTGTCCTCCAGGGTGAGAGCACAACGATGGAAGATGAAGAAAGGTTTTGTCTAAAGCGCCAAGGTAACTACAAACCATCATGGCGAAGCCTGCAGTACAGAGCCCACCGCTGCAGAGGACGACGCCTGTAACTGACTAACTCCTGCAAGCTACCAGATCACCGCAGCGGCCCAGGATCTCACTGCACTAGGACAGGCGAAGGAGGAATCCCACACCTTGGTGGATTTCTTCTCGCACTACAGACCGGTGAGATCCACAATGACTTTGATGAAAATAGTATCTTCCCGAATATAGGAGTTTTTGCCATTCAGTTTGGAGAGCGGGCAGAAGAGGGGGCATCCACTGGCAATATTCATTTCGCTTACTGGTCTCTGGAAAGACGAGGAGGTGGTGTCCGGCCTGAAGGCGTCTATGACGTGTTCGCGGTTGCTTTGATCCAACAACATCAAGGTGACCTATAAAAGAAGAAAGCGGTCATCAGCAAAACTTGATCACGTCAGCCGACTGATGCATGACACCAATTCCACCCGGACCACGGCACTACCCAACGGGCAACTTCAGATCAGTCCAGCTAGACTATAGAAACGGTCACAGCATCTAGGAGGTCCCTGTGGGACGTACCTGTGCCAGCAGGCTGTACACAGAGGTGCAGCCAAACCACATCCAGTGAAATGGGGAGCAGGATGCTGGAGAGACAAAGGAGAGGCTGCAGACTGTGCCGCAGCACATCGCAGCCCGTGTGCAACCTCCAGCTCAATGCAGGGAGGACAGCTGGGGGAAAGCTGCTGCAGAGCAATGAGGCTTTACCATTCACAAACCGAGCAGGCGCCACAATTACAGGTGAGAATTCACCTGGGGGACCATATCCTTACTGCACTGCGACAACATCTATAGATACAACCCCAATTCTAAGAAATGTGGGCGGCTGTGTAAACCGCAAGAAAGATGTTAAAATGTCATGTAACCATATTATATTCCCAGCACAACACAGAGGGGGGATGGGAGACATTTTTCAATTTCAAAAAACTAACTCCTTTGGAAACTGATGGCAGCAACACATCTCACAAAAAAGGAAAAGTGGTAATAAAGACAGCTGGAGGGTCAATTTTCGAGTGCGTCACATGACTGTGTAAAGAGAGCATGTTAGAGAGGCCGAGTCTCTCAGAAACAAAGATGGGCAGAGGTCACCAATCTGAAAAACTGCATCTAACAATTGTGGAACAATGTAAAATCGTGAAGGCTTTGAATATCCCACCATCTATAGTAGAGAATATCAGCAAGAGTCTGAGAATCTGGAGAAATTCACGATAACAAGCTGCATGGTCCGTCTCCCTCAGAGGCCGCGGGGCACGGGATCCCTGGTTTTAAGAATTATTTCACATTGTGATTTCTCTGACCACAGAACAGTTTTCATTTTGCCTCAGTCCACTATAAAGGAGCTTTGGCCCGCAGAAGACGCCGGCATTTTTGGACGGTGTTGATGTACGGCTTTTTCTTTGCAGGAAACAGCTAACACGTCCATTTGTGGATTGCGCAGCGACCCGTGGATGATCGTGTCTGTTTTATTGCAGCGCCGCCTGAGGAGCCGTAGATCTCGAGCTCCCAATATTGATCATCAGCCTTGTCCCTTGTGCACATGAACGTCTCCAGAGTCTCTGAATCTTTGAATGAGATTCCCAAGTCATTACATTTCCCCCCCCTTTACATTTTACACAGCCCCCAATGTTTTTGGAATGGGGATTGTGGAAGGTTACTGTCCACAGCTTTTTGTGCGTTCATCATAGCAGTGGTAGAAATCCCAACCGGACCCGACTGCCAAAGCTTTATTAGTCCTGCCCACAACAGAAGCGGGAGGTGGGCGGTGACCTCGCCTTAACGGCACAGTAAAGTAATTGACACGGTAGTGACCTTCTGATTGAATGGCCACCGCAGTAAAGCATCACTTGGCCCCTTCATCACCACGAAGAAAAGGGAAAGGTGTGTTCCTCGCCCTGTGCCGTCTCCATTCAGATAGATCCGCAGGCACATCTTGTAGCCGTACTTGTTGGTATAAAAAGCTGAAATACATAAACATAGTGCAATCATCTTCTGTACTCGGACCCGCGCTTGGAGTGATCCATAGGGCGCTATTAATGTGAACCCCCTGCAAGCTGCCGCATTGAATGGCTTTCCACACCTGACAACTAATAGCAGCTCTCTGCTCCGCCTCTTAAAGGAACAGTCCTGAGCACCGGGAGCCTATCAGAGGAATGTCCCATCCACAAGGGCATTAAACTCCCGCTGTCCACCCAAAACGGAATATTCTGCTTAATTTGTGACTCTCTGCGGTTTCATCTCCCTCCACATTTACCTGTTAAGTAGAAGGAGCAAAGTATTTAACCCCTTGTGGACACGGCCATCGTTTTGTTATTTTCATTTTTATTTTCTCTTCAGCCAACTATGTGAGGGCTTGTTTTTTTGCGGGCCTTTTTTTTTTTTTTTTTTTTTTTTAACAGTGCCATTTAATATACTGAAAAACTTATTTTGAAGTAGGGTGAAGTGGAAAATGTGTCGCACTATTTGGGGCAAGGAGTCTTGTTTTTAAAGCATATGTTGTGCGGCAAAAACCTCTTTATTCTCTGGATCAGTACAATAACAAAACAAAGTTTATATAGTTGTTGTACTAACTTTAAAAAAAAGAACAAAAAACTAACCCCCCCCCCCCCCCCCAAAAAAAAAAAAAAAAGAAAAAGAAAAAAAAAGTTTATTTTAGCTTTTAGTCGATGCCGCTGTGTGTTGGCTTATTTTTTGGAGGACAACCTGACTGCTCCATTGGTATCGGTTTGGGGTACAGATGACTTTTTTGTAGCTTCTAATAACATTTTTCTTGGAGACACGGTGACAAAAGTGTTTTTTTTCTTTTTCAATATCCAGAATGCACAAACACACATTTCCATTTTTTGAAACTTTCAATACTTTTTGTAATAATTAAACACAATGTGAATTGACTAAACTCAGTGACTCACGTGGAGAGAACATGGCCGGACATCGGCCCTCGGTGGCATCCTGACGTTTTTTGGCAAAATCTGTGATCTTCCAGACAAATATGCCGTCGTACGTGGACAGCTCTGCCTCCTGCACGCGGGTCTCCAGTTCTGCCAGCTGCAACTCCTTCTGACCCAACGTGCGCTCCAGCTGTCGCACCTAAAGAGAAAGCATCACAGGCTGCTCACTGACAATGCTGCAAGCTACATGTAGAGTAATACCAGCGCACGCATGGGGGAGACCGGGGGAGCAGCGGCGGACGGGAAGGGGGGCGGCTCAGGCAAAGGGAAGAACTAAAGGAGTTGTTCTTTATGCACCCTGCCCCTCCCTATGGCTCCCCGCACCTTCCACCCTGCTTACCTTAATAACTGATCCCCCCCCCCCCCCCCCCCCCCGTACCTCTTGTATCACCCCCACCCCGTTTGGTTCAAACGGATTGTATATCACATGTAATTGTTGCATTGTCTGTTTCTTCTACTCTTGATAGCACTGCGGAATATGTTGGCGCTATACAAATAAAGATGATTATTAGATCTGATCCACAGCGCCAAATAACCTCCTAGGGGAGGGATGTTACGGACAATGAGTATACAGTGTTTCCCTGAAAATAAGACCCTGTCTTATATAAAAATTTTGCCCCAAAGGAGGCACAGTGTCTTATTTTCAGGAGGGACGGGAGGTGTCTTATAATACCCCCTAGCAGGCAGAGTCTTGGTCCCTCGTGCTGGGCTGCGGTGCGCCGGCGGCTTCCTTGTAGTCTTCAATGCCGACAGAGTATTCTCTTGTTGGTGACGGGGCTTGAATACCCCGCCTTCAGCAAGCGATTGCCTGAGGCGGCGCTCGATATAACCAATCAGAGCCGGCACTCAATTAACCAATTACAGCCATTGAATGCCCAGTACTATAGTCCGAGCATCCGACAACTGTTTGGAGCAATAATTTGACTGACCTTTGCATTGAGGGTGTCGATCTTCTCCTGATCTGCCCTGCGCTGCCTCAAAGCCTCATCCGTTGACGTGCTCGCTCGTTCCACCTCTCTGTTCAGGACACATACGATACTCTCCAAGATTGTATACTTTTCATCCAAAGTTGAAAATTGGCGCAGCAGATCGCGAGAGTTTGAGACATCAGCCGCCGTCACAGCTGTGGAGGGCATGCTGATGAGTGGGGAGGGGATGGCCTGCACGGACATCATTCCCATGCGCTGAGTAACATCGCTCAGCTCCTTTCTACGCGGCAGGATGTACTCCCACACTTTCGCCAAGTGTTCATGCAAGTACTTGTTCTCGTGTTCTAAGAACTTGTCGTTTTCCACCTGGAAACAAGAAGAAGGATTGACAGCGATGAAGGGGTCAGCTACCATCAATGACGTTCAAGACCATGCAGCCTCAACGAGGCCCCAGAGCCTTGTGGCTCTGCAGTAGGGGACTGTCTCCTCCTGCGTTCAGATGCATCTAATAGCACCACCATCCCCTCCCCATGTAGGAAGGACATCGCTGCCACGTGCATCTGCAGGTGATGACAGGAGGGCACAGTCACCCGCGACCGGCAGCTTCTACGACACCCGCTGCGTGCAGGTCACTCCATCTAACACATTTAGCACTTATTTTTGTTTTTTGTTCCCGCCTCCTGAGACCCATAACTTTTTATTTTTTCATCCTCTGGGCTGTGGGGGGGAACTTGTTTCTTTATTTCAGCTTTCAGTTTTACCATTTTGGTGCAACCATATTTTTTTATCACTTATTCAAATTTTTGGGGATTCAAAAAAACAAAAAAAAAACAAAAAAACCAAATTGCTGCTGCAATAGAGACAAGCCATGACTGAGGGGTTTAAGGAAAATTACTGCGATATTTACTGTTTAAACTGTTTTACTGGCATCCGGTAACAGTCATTCAATGTATGGTGCAAAGATTTATCTAGCTAGGCGCGAATACAGCGGCCGTATATACTGAACACATCTCATCGTATATGGACGCCCGATGTGCTGGCAGTAATTGTGAGCCGTTTAGGACTGAAATCTTAGAAGGAAGCCCATAAGGATCCCCGATTGCTCATATATTAGATATTAACACAGGGAACTTGAATTTGCGATCATGTGATCACGTGTACGTTATACTGCAATAATACAGTATTGCAGTATATAGCATTTTTTAATGTTGCCTATGAAGTAGGCTCCAGGCTTCAACTCTAGCCCAGCGGCAACCCCTCTACTCAACCACTCTGAGATGTGTATGTGGTGGGAGGGGGGAAGCCCCTTCTTGCACCACACTGGGACCTCCCGCATTGTTTAGACAGACTGTGAGCTTTGTTCTCGGCACCTAAACAGTTAACTGCCGCAGTCAGAGCTAACCGATTGTCCATTACCAGGTATGGAGCAGACTCTGTTCCTGAGCATTTCGGTACCGCACGACCTTTATAGTGAAGTGGTTAAATCTTTAAGTCTTTTCCCAGGACCGTTTTTAGACCTGTGGTGTTCCAACTGTTACAGAACTACAACTCTCAGCATGCCCTGAACTGCTGGGAGTAGTAGTTTTCCCCAACTGTGTAGTTATAGGTTTAGGGACACAACCGTAAAAGTAAAAAAGGTTGAAGCATGACGCCCCATAAATGGTCCCAGCTGTGTAGGTTGCATTAGGCTCGCCCCCTGCTGTCAGACCGTTGGTTCGGTCCCTGGTCTTTACCATATAGTGACACAATCCACTGACCTGCGTCGCTTGGGGATGACTGCATAGCTGAAATGTGAACTCAGCTGAATTACTGCAGTTACATCCCCCTCCACGTAGCAGACGGGCGCAGTATGAACGGGCGTCCCCCATCTGAAGCGTAAAACAGAGCTAGGATTACTCAGCGTCCTTTCATGCTCGCTGTGGCGGGCTAGGTGGCCGACGCGTGAACCGCCATGTTAGCCCCGGAGATGTGCTACAAGAGAGAATGTGCTGCAGTGAGCCCCACAACTGACTACACGGGACTCCCCGAGATGATGGGGGGCTGCATGCAGCGTAGTCTACGACAGACAGCACTTACCATCTCTGTGCAGCCGGCTACCAGATACCGGCAGGGGACTCTGCACCGACCACACGACTTCACGTGATCCTGGAACTAAACACAAGCCATTATATGGGGTAAAGGACATTCAGGAGGACGGCGGCCCAGACACGGTGCGAAACGGGCCGGTCTACTACATATGGGCAGAGTATGCTCTGCTGCAATGCATTGTGGGACATGTAGGGAGAATACTAGGCCCCGGACAGGTGACATTCACTGTGGGAGAGGAATTGGCTCTACTCCAGGAATCTAAGCTGTAGTTTACATCAGCAGGGCTGACCAGCAGCGATGAGCAGCGGGCCAACGTCTGAGACAGACTACAAATACGTGACGGTTCTCTTTGCGCACTAAAGTAATATTAAGAGAAACTCCGTGTAAACAGGGTCCAATATATCCCACCCTTCTCAGGCGCCATTGTCAGATACCCAGGGTTTTTCACTTTGCCCGTCTGGGGTAGAGAAGAGACCCCCGCAGTGACAGGCAGAGCGGGACACAGCAGTCTGAGTGGAGACCCCCCATGATTAGCAGGTTATTCCCCATCCTATGGATATCCTGTGGATATCTTGGTACAACCTCTGTAACGTTACGGCTGGGGTGGGCAGACTTACCTTTTCTCTGGGGATCTTCTTTTTTCCGCAGCCTTCACAAGTCATTGGGAATTTGGGGCAGATCTCATCATGAGCCTGAAAGAGACCGAAGACGTCAAGTTCCCCCCATGTCCTGTAAGGGCTCGTTCACACTGGCGGGTTTAGTAGGTCTGTGAAATACGCAGTGTTTTCACGGATCCAACCTGTGCCTACGCCTTGTGTATTGCGTTTATTCATTGCGGTTTTCACACGTGCAAAAAAAAAAACCCGCAACAAATGCCCAATGATTTCACAGTATCATACATGGTCACACAATCTCATGGACTTCATTGGACCAGTGCAGTCTGTAATGCGGACCATGAGAGACATGGCTGAATACCCCTATGCAAAGCAATGGGGTTTCAGTTCTCCATAACATCAAGCACAAATCCGCCCATGTGAATTAGGCCCAACGATTGGACGCAGACCAGAAGGAACACAAGAAGCTTCTGTACCTTAATATCTGGGAAGTAGAAGGACAGCTTGCAGTATCTGCAGTTCAGCTTGCGCTCGGGGCATTCTCGCTCATTATGCCAGTCGCGATCGGTCGCCCTGATTAGAGTCTTGCACGCAGGACAAGGCACGAGCATGAACGGGCACTTCCCTTCATGGTGGGTCTGAAAAAGAGTAGAACGCAAGTATTAGAGCAGGTTTGGAGGCAACAGATACCAAGAAACAGGATGGGTGGGCCAACCTCATGGAATTCATGCATCAGACGGACACAACTTAAAGGGGTTGTCCCGCGAAAGCAAGTGGGGGTATACACTTCTGTATGGCCATATTAATGCACTTTGTAATGTACATTGTGCATTAATTATGAGCCATACAGAAGTTATTCACTTACCTGTTCCGTTGCTGGCGTCCCCGTCTCCATGGTTGCCGTCTAATTTCAGCGTCTAATCGCCCGATTAGACGCGCTTGCGCAGTCCAGTCTTCTCCCTGGTGAATGGGGCCGCTCGTGCCGGAGAGCTGGTCCTCGTAGCTCCGCCCCGTCACGTGTGCCGATTCCAGCCAATCAGGAGGCTGGAATCGGCAATGGAACGCACAGAAGACCTGCGGTCCACCATGGGAGAAGACCCGCGGTGCATCGTGGGTGAAGATCCCGGTGGCCATCTTGCTAAGGTAAGGAAGAAGTCGCTGCAGCGCGGGGATTCGGGTAAGTACTAAACGTTTTTTTTTTTAAACACATGCATTGGGTTTGTCTCGCGCCGAACGGGGGGGCTATTGAAGAAAAAAAAAAACGTTTCGGCGCGGGACAACCCCTTTAAGGAGACGACTAGAAGTCACCGCAGAGAACGTCACAAATGTGGAAGAGTTTCAGATCTTCTACGCCAGATGCGAAGTACATGGCAATTTCAAAATGAGAAAAAGGACTGCTTGTGATAGAAGGTCTTCTCCTTCATTACATAAGAGCGCACGTGTACAGAGCCTGATAGGACACGTTTTGGTCCGACATGGGCTTTGGTCAAGCTGCTCTTAGTGAGGTCTATCCGGATAGGAACCAGACCAGCGTTGGGGTGTGGTGGCGAGCGTAGATTTTTTCTATGCCAAGTACATGACGTCAGAGGCTGCGATGCCAAGACCTTCTAACGTCTCTGGATTGGGTGCCGCGTTGTCAGAGACCGGGTGTGGATCCAAGTCACCAAACGCATGAATGTCCACCAATATACACACAATCGGCACCATTCAGGCCCGGACAGATGTAGATACTTATATACAGGGTGGCTCAGAAGACGTTCAATCAGTTTTAATTCAATGCCATTAACGAGGCCAGTTCAACTGTATAAAGTAACAAATGGAAAAGAAGAATCAACATTCAGAAAGTTCATCTATTCTCGTCTTTGGATGTAATGATCAAACAATCGTGCCCTCAAAAGACGGACGCAGGCTTATTATCATAGAATGGTGGAGTTGGAAGGGACCTCCGGGGTCATCGGGTCCCCCCTGCTCAGTGCAGGGTCACTAAATCATCCCAGACAGATGTCTGTCCAGCCTTTGTTTGAGCACTTCTATTGAAGGAGAACTCCCCACCTCCCGTGGCAACCTGTTCCACTCATTGATCCCCTCACTGTAACATCTGATCTGACGGTGGAGGTGATAAGCCCCGTGTTCGCAGGCCCCCTACACATTTGAGATGGGATGTTATTGAACTCCTCAGTGATAGTAAGGATCAGTTCGTTGACTGATGAAATGGGATGCGCTCACACTTTACCCTTAAGATAGCCCCAAAGAAATAGAAAGATCCGAGAGCGAGCCGGCCAGTCCGCTGGCCCGTGTCTGACTATCCAACACTCTAGAAGCTTCTTGTCAACCTAATATAGAGCGCATGATGAGCTGCAGCCCCATGAAAGGATCCCAATCCGGGAGGATGAGATAAATACAGTTTTTCTTTCTAAAACAGTCATTAATGAGCTGGTAGAAGAATTGTGCAAAATATCAATATTTGCAGATAACACAAAACTATGTAAAGATATTAACACAAGAGAGAAAGCAAGGAGATCGTAAGAGGATCCGGATAAGTTGGGGGCAGAAAAGTGTCAGCTGAGGGGTAACAGTGATACATGTGAGGTTCTGCACACGGCAGGAAATACATGTCACCATTACACACTAATGGGAACCACTGGGGACCCCGACAAGGAGAAGGGCCTGGGGGGAGGGGGGTTATAACTGTAAGCTTAACTGGAGCAACCAGTGTCAGGCAGCTGCTGCCAATGCAGATAGGATCATGGCGGGCATCAGAAGAGGTCTAGGGGCGCATGATGAGGACATTGTTGTTCCTCTTTACAAGTCACTAGTCAGATCACACTTTGAATATTGTGGACAGTTTTGGGCACCAGTACTCAAGGACATATCAGAGCTTGAGCGGGTATAAAAGGAATGGGCGGACTACAATACCCAGAGAGGTCATCAAAACTGGGAGTATTTAGAAAAAAAAAAAAAAAAAGAGAGGGATGACCAATGAACTAATAACTACAGTATGTATAGATATATCAGGGGTCAGTACAGAGATCTCTCCCATCATCTATTATACCCAGGACTGTAAACAAGGGGGCGCTCTAATAACTATGTATAGATATATCAGGGGTCAGTACAGAGATCTCTGCCATCATCTATTATGCCCAGGACTGTAACAAGGGGGCGCTCTAATAACTATGTATAGATATATCAGGGGTCAGTACAGAGATCTCTGCCATCATCTATTATACCCAGGACTGTAACAAGGGGGCGCTCTAATAACTATGTATAATATATCAGGGGTCAGTACAGAGATCTCTCCCATCATCTATTATACCCAGGACTGTAACGAGGGGGCGCTCTAATAACTATGTATAATATATATGGGGTCAGTACAGAGATCTCTGCCATCATCTATTATGCCCAGGACTGTAACAAGGGGGCGCTCTAATAACTATGTATAGATATATCAGGGGTCAGTACAGAGATCTCTGCCATCATCTATTATACCCAGGACTGTAACAAGGGGGCGCTCTAATAACTATGTATAATATATCAGGGGTCAGTACAGAGATCTCTCCCATCATCTATTATACCCAGGACTGTAACGAGGGGGCGCTCTAATAACTATGTGTAGATATATCAGGGGTCAGTACAGAGATCTCTCCCATCATTTCTTATACCCAGGACTGACTGTTACAAGGGGGACAATCACCGGAAACGTCTGTCTGTGCATACTTTCTCGCTTTGGCTTACAATTCCCACTCATTGTTTCAAGACTTGTTTAAGAAGTTTAACATTAACTTGCAGTAAGGCTGCCTTCCAATAGGTGGTGCTGCAGAGGTAATATTCCATCTTTCCATTTGCATATTTCCCAGAGGAGCATGGATGGCCTTAGAAGTCTCCTCCCACCTTCTTGGTGCTCTCCTTAGGCTGGGTTCACACGGAGCGTATTCCCGCCGGAAATCCCGTAGTTTGGCCGCAGCAAAAACCGCGAGATTTCCGCCGGGAGAACCGCCGCGGCGGCTTTGAAGCGGCCCAGCCGCTCGCTTTTCCGTTGCGGCTGGCGCTCCCATAGAGGAGAGTGCGGCCGCGGCGGAAAGAAAAGATAAACAGACATGCCGCATATTCTGAAACCACGGCCGCCGCGGTTCCAGCCTGACTTACCGCAGCGGATTAGCCGTCCCGTGTGGACGAGATTTCTGAGAAATCTCGTCCACATGGCTGGCTAATCCCGAGATTAGCGGCCACGGGCGGATTTGCCGTGGCGAAATTCCGCGCTGCAAAACCGCGGCCCTGTGTGAACCCAGCCTTAGGGAGAAACGATATTAGGTCAGGAAGGGTAACGTGGCAGGAACAATACAACACGTCCCCCCCGGCAGATTACGTACTCCGACATCAAGTAGCCAATATAGACAGACCTCGTAGACAGACCTGAACGAGCAGAGACTCCTATACCAGCCTACAAATACATCAGACATCCCAGAGAACAACTGATTGTACGACGGCAGCCATAATCACAGACATCACAACCTCGCCCATCATGGACCGGTCCGTCCCAACACTCCCAGCATGCACCATACCCCCAGAAAACCAGTGAAATGGCGCAGGAGGAGCAACGCCTGTGGGGAACGGATGGGGTACGTGTGCCGGTCATCCTCTACACCACCAAAGTCTAGGAGCTTTCCATCTAAACCAACACATTCATGATGCTGCAGAGAGCGGCCGGACTAAACACGCGCCATCGTCAGGAAGGGTCTGGACCCGGCGGACACCGCCTACATTACTGCACCGCTTCGCTCGCTCTGCCCTATGGTTGTCTGGGGAAGAATAAAACGCCAGAATTGCGCCTTTTTTTTAACCCAGTCTCCAAGAAAATAAATGTGATAAAAAAGCGATTAAGGTTGCATGTACTCCGGAGCGGTACCACGAGCATCTAGGACAGGCCACGAGGAAGGACAAAAACACTTAAAAGTTCTGGCAGCAGAAAGGAACCTTAGATTTTTATATTCTGGATTTATTTTTTTTTTGTATAGCAAGGAAAAAAAACAAAAACACGATAAAATTTAGTCTGGTCATAATGATACAGAAGCCATAAAACAAAGATGGTGGGAGCGGTGGGTTTTTTCCTATTTCATTCCACCAAGCCCCCATTTATATGATATTCGCCATCATTGCGTTGGTGCCAGACCGCTTCGTGTAACAATGACGTTATGGGATTAGTTTACTGAAACTGCATAATCCTGTAACTCCGTGTCCTGCATCGGATCCGGCGCCTCCCTCTACGGGATGGGCGGGGGAGGGGATCTGACTACAGTTAGGTAATGGAAGCAGAGCGCCAAGTATCTCCAACCCTAAGATGTAATTCCCATGCCCGTCAGCCATTGTGTGACAATGCAGGGAGCGGCCGCAGCGCTGGTGGCAGCTGGCACAGGGTGCCGACACTCCCTTCTCAGAAAACAAGGCCGCCCTTTAACCCTTCCTTACACTTTAGTTTCCAAGACATCAAGGGATGGCAGGTGATGCTGAGAGTAGTAGTCCTGCAACAGGCAGAAAGCCAGGGCCATATTTACAGGGGTAAATTTGATATCTGTCCAAGAAACTCAGACCAATACGGATACCGATGCCGCGCTCTTAATGCAGGATTTTGCATGCGATTGCGATGCTTTGCAAAAAAACCAAACCAAAACACACCTACCGTAATGGCGCATAACGTGGAGTTGGCCTTTATATGCGAGTGCGATGGCCATTATTTCCTATAGGTCTCAACGCACAAGACTCACATGAGAAAACCGCCCGTGTAGGTATAAACTGAGGAAACAGATGGGAGGTGGTCAGCCGTATCTCCACCGCTGGAAGAATACCCCCCCGGTCACACATGGCCGCCGCCGCACCCGTATGACCGGATACACATTACTAACCATGACTCTCACAATGGATTTCCTGCTGTTACGTCTTCTGACTCCCTTCCTGAAGCAGCTGGAGTGCAGAGGGTTCTGCTTCCTGTACCCGAGGCCACGTCCTGAAACGCTCTGTGCTGCGGGGGCTGGGGCGGTTTATCACACCTCCATACACCCAGCACTTGACATGGACCATCCAATCCATCTCTCTAGATCCATCTTCCCCAATTTCCTCAAACTTAGTCAAACATATAAAAGGAGTTGCGGCATCAGAACCATTTTAATAAGATTTATCTGCCAATCAGACAACGGGAGACGATTCCAGACCTCGACCTTCTCCTCAAACGTCCGCACCAATGGAAGCAGATGGGCGGAAATATAGCCCCGAGGCCTAGAAGATACCACAACTCCCAAATCTATGTATGTTTCAGTGAATAGTCCAACTACGAGGGATCTAAAGGAAGAATTACAAGTTACCCCAGTTAATAGTTCTCTCTCCATCTCTATACGCACACAACGCTCTACATTGGAGTCCTCGGCTGGTTATGCGTTCTCCTCAGAACTTTGTTTGGATGTTCCTACTAGTCGCACGGTCTCCTCCAAATCCTGATTAACCTCCCAAGAGATTTGTTATCTTTTCTGGTCAGATTCTTGTTTATCCACTATTCCCATTATACGAGGGGCTGCTGATAAGTCTTTGGCTTTACCCAGAAAGAAATGAGATAGGAAGATGACACTTTCCATTTCTCCCACATACTCCCCACTGATGCCAACACACTTCTTACATCGGGATTCCAAGTCCTGGAAGCCTTGGAAAAAGAAGGATTTCAGTCGCGCCTCACACCAGTCACCCGTAGCAGCCATGGCATCAGTCCTCTTGAGGTGTTTCTTCTGGAAACAGATGATAGTCGGAGGGATCTAGATCTGGTGAATAAGGTGGGTGGTCAACCAGCGGGAAGCCTAGCTCCACCAGTTTTGCCGTGGTCGCTTGTGCAGTGTGAACGGAGGCGTTGTCTTGCAGGAACAAGATTCCTTTGGACAGCTTGCTGCACCTTTTGGCCTTCAGAGCTGCCTTCAATTGGTCCAAAAGTTCAATGTAATCCCTTGCATTGATGGTGGAACCATTGTGAAGGTCGTCCACTAGCAGCAGCCCTCCTTATCCCAGAACACAGACGCCATCCCCTTAGTGGCTGAGAACCACTGGGCCTGCACTCTGACTGCTCCCCCTAGTGGTGGCTGTGTATATCTGTATGAAGTGAGCTCCCCCTAATGGTGGCTGTATATATCTGTATGTAGTGAGCTCTCCCTAGTGGTGGCTGTATATATCTGTATGTAGTGAGCTCCCCCTAGTGGTGGCTGTATATATCTTTACACAGACGCCATCACCTTAGTGGCTGAGAACCACTGGACCTCCACTCTGACTGCTCCTTGGTTTCAGGGTCATACCAATAAATCCGGGTCTCCTCCATGGTGACCAGTTGGTCCAGGAAGTTCTTATCAGTCCAGAAACGCTGACAAATGGAGCGGGAAGTTGTCACTCGATGTTCTTCTGATCTGTTGTCACACATTTGGGGACCCACTGTGCAGATGGCTTCCTCATGGATAATGACACAAACACGTTCCCCATAAACCCCCATGATGTCGGCTATTCCTGCAGCCGGCCGATCCTCCAGTATGAGGTTGTGCAGCATCGGCGATCTCCAGAACAACAACCTCTCTCGGTTGTCCAGGACGTTCCTCATCATTGGGGCTGAAGTGGCACCCAGTTCATAACTGTAGAGTATGAAGGGCATTGATCCCCCGATGTCTGCCACAGATCACCAGGAATATCCTTTGCGGACTTTATCACTGTGCACCCCACAGGAGCAGCGCATTCATCTCCTGAAATACTCTGTGCTGCTGACCTCGCTCAGTTCCTCGTGTGTCAGCGATCTCCTTATTTCCATTCTCTTCACATGTGATCGAGCCCAAAAGATCATTACAAATCCCATACTGCAATACCCTGCGCTGCTGGGATCCCCTCCCCAATAGATGCCTGCAGCTTTGTCTACGTTGTCACATTTGTCATCCATTCCTCTCCTCACCTCCCTGCCCCGAGGCATGCAGCTCTGTGCCCAGGAAGGGGAGCAGAAGCCTGGGAAATGAAAGAGTCAACAGCTGATGACCTAAGTTTACACAGGGCTCGTCCTCGCCCCCCTCCCACATTGTTAGGTACTGCGGGTGTTTTAGGTGCTTTCCAGTTTATTTTTTGAGCAGCTGCCAGTTACGTCTGGCGCCAAAACTTACTCAACCAGTCTGATGCTTCAATAGCAACATTCAACTCACCAGGGGGGGGGGGAGGGGCAAGAGGATTTAGAGAGGGCACAATGCCCATCACCAGACAGGACTAGAGAGGGCACAGTGCCCATAACCAGACCACCAGCCACCAGGGAGGAATAGAGGGCACAGTGCCCATTACCAGACAGGATTAGAGAGAAGACATTGCCCATAACCAGACCACCAGGAAGAATAGAGAGAGCACAGTGCCCATAACCAGACCACCAGGAAGAATAGAGAGGGCACAGTGCCCATAACCAGACCACCAGGAAGAATAGAGAGGGCACAGTGCCTATCCCCAGACACGATTAGAGGGCGCACAGTGCCATCACCAGACCACCAGACAGCATTACAGAGGGCACAGTGTCCATCGTCAGACGGCCAGGGAGGATTACAGAGGGCACAGTGCCATCACCAGACCACAAGGGAGAATTACAGAGGACACAGTGCCCATCACCAGACCACAAGGGAGAATTACAGAGGACACAGTGCCCATCACCAGATAGGATTAGAGAGGACACAGTGCCCATCACCAGACCGCCAGGGAGGATTAGATGGGCACTGTGGAGGATTAGATTGCCAGCTACTGCTCACAATTTCTCGTTTTTGATTCGCCAGATGCGTGGCACAAAATTAAAAATAGTAAGATTAACATAAACTGGTGAGACGGCAAACTGCCTTTATGATCCACAAGAGAAGCGTACATTTCCAAAGCAGCCCTGAACTATAACCCCCAGCAGCACCTGATGCCCCGGACAAGGGCAAATGCTGAAGGTCGGAGCAGACTAGCCAGCAACTCCCATAGTAGTGTCTAGACCAAACGGTAGTGCCATCCGCATAGCAGGGACCAGAGAACTGACTGCTACATCTATGCCCATACAAGCCTTCAAGGCGCAATTCCCCATCATACCCCACACGTGTCACTTCCTGTAAGAGAAGGAGGGATGTGAACAGCCAATCAGCCACCAGGGGTCAGCACTGAAAACATCGGGCAGAAGTAGTGGTCACATGTTCTGGGACGCTGCCAACAAACTTTGTGCAAGTTATACTATAAGCAGATGTAAACTTTACTCTGGAGGTCAAGAGTTGTTAGAGAGATAAAGGAGGAGATGGCGGTATAATAAGAAGGATGACAGACTTTACCCCCATGATACCAGCATGCACCTTGTGTCTGCAGCTGTACGACCATACACGTGGGGATACATGGAGACCATCTAGTTCTGTCAGGTCAGCATCCGCACCACTTGTCTCCAAAGGACAACCGTCCAGCTGTTGCAAGTTACAACTCCTGCCATACCCAGACCGTTGGCCATGCTGGGAGTTGTAGTTTCCTCAATGCTGGTAATCAACTGTTGGAGGCCAAACAGCAGTAACTAACATTTTTTTCTGTCAAGCTTTCCTGATAATTCTTTCACTATTTTTTAGTCTGTGAAGGAGACCTGAAGATGTGGCCGCCTAATCGCTAGGATACTACACTGCATTACTTATGTACTGCATTCTACTAAGCGTATGAAAGCAGCCCATTAGACCGAGGGAGGCGGAGCCTAACAGTATAAGTTACTTGGCAGACAGAGGCCTTGGTCAGGTTTCCGGCTGCCATGAGAACCCATTGGTACCTTGCGATCGCACTGTGGGGTGCCGATGGGTGACAAAGAACCCCTCCCTCTGTCATCTGCTTACATGCCTGTAGTTGCTATTGATTGTGGAATGCAAGGGGTTAAACTTCCCCAATCTGAGCCTTCTCCATTTCTGGCAGTTAGAGCAGGACCCTGGCTGTCAGTACTCAGCTAAGCAACAGCCTTAAAAAGATGTATGTGCCGGTCTAAAGCCCATTAGTGAGGTCAGTAGGAAGGCGTATTGCGGTCATAAAGGGGTGGAAGGCGGTTTTTCAGAACTTAAAGGGGTTGTCTCGCGCCAAAACGGGGTTTTTTTTTTTTTTTTTGCATAGGCCCCCCGTTTGGCGCAGGACAAACCCAAGGGATGTGTTAAAATAAAAAAAATTAAAAAAAATACTTACCCGAATCCCCTCTCTGCAACTTCTTCCTTCTTCTTCCTTCTCCAAGATGGCCGCCGGGATCTTCCCCCACGATGTTCCGTGGGTCTTCTCCCATGGTGCACCGTGGGCTCTGTGCGGTCCATTGCCAATTCCAGCCTCCTGATTGGCTGGAATCGGCACACGTGACGGGGCGGAGCTACGCAATGACGCGTAGAAGGGGGCGGGGCCAGAACGCCGCTCGTGCCCTGACCGAAGAGAAGGAGAAGACCCTTCTGCGCAAGCGCGTCTAAAAAAAGCAAGACGACCCTGAAATTAGATGGAGCCATGGAGACGGGGACGCTAGCAACGGAGCAGGTAAGTGAATAACTTCTGTATGGCTCATAATTAATGCACGATGTACATTACAAAGTGCATTAATATGGCCATACAGAAGTGTATAGCCCCACTTGCTGCAGCGAGACAACCCCTTTAACCATTGATGATCTATCCTCAAGATAGTTCAGTAATAGTTAAGACCAGGGAAGCCCCTGTAGTTTCAAGGGTGGGGGCTTGGTTTTGCTTGGTGACAATTGCAGAAAGTGGAGGAGCTGTCACATTGCTGAGCCAGAGACAGCCCGGAGCTGTCACATTGCCGAGCCAGAGACAGCCCGGAGCTGTCACACTGCCGAGCCAGAGACAGCCCGGAGCTGTCACACTGCCGAGCCAGAGACAGCCCGGAGCTGTCACACTGCCGAGCCAGAGACAGCCCGGAGCTGTCACACTGCCGAGCCAGAGACAGCCCGGAGCTGTCACACTGCCGAGCCAGAGACAGCCCGGAGCTGTCACACTGCCGAGCCAGAGACAGCCCGGAGCTCTCACACTGCCGAGCCAGAGACAGCCCGGAGCTCTCACACTGCCGAGCCAGAGACAGCCCGGAGCTCTCACACTGCCGAGCCAGAGACAGCCCGGAGCTCTCACACTGCCGAGCCAGAGACAGCCCGGAGCTCTCACATTGCAGAGCCAGAGACAGCCACGAGCTCTCACATTGCAGAGCCAGAGACAGCCACGAGCTCCGGAGCCATCACAAACTTCCAATTCTCAGAAGTAAATTAGATAGTCCTCTCAGTTGTTGACGCTTTGTAGCGTAGCCAATAACGGGAAGCTCTGACTACTTCGCACAGATGGAGCGCAGTGACCGGCCTCACCTCATACTCCTTGATAGTCCCCCTCCAGGTGCAGCCATTGTTGGAGCACACCGCCGGCAGACTCTCCACCTCTCGCCGTGCTGCGTTATCCGAAAAGGCCTGATGATGCAAAGGAAAGTGAGATGAGGGTCCGTACAGGGAGATTACAGCACTACAGCGTACCAACCGCGACTTCACGTCTCAGAGATCCCACAATTTCACACACCTCAGTAGACAAGGCTACGGCCCCTCAGGTTTAATAATCTTTATTTACGTAGCGCCAACAGCACTTTACTGGCTTCACGCCTCCAAATGCTTTCTCCTTCACTCACCCCCCCAATACTTTATCTTCTTGGCAATGTCTTTCCTTTCACTGCCCCCACTGCTTTAGGCTTTCACTCCCGGGACCCCCAATACCTTATGCATTCATTTTCACCCCCCCAATGCTTCTACTCCCACCTCCCCACCCCCATGCATTCACTTTTACCCTAACTCCGCTCTAGGTCCCCCAATGCCAACTGATTGACGTATCCAGCTCACTTCAGGTATGTTCACACACAGCGGAGATGCTGCAGATTTTCCGCAGTAAGAGCATTCCCTGACAATCAGCAGCATTTGATGCAGATTGACTGTAAATCATCTGTCGCTCCTCACCTCGTAATAAACAGCCCCTCACTGCAGCGTCCGGATCAGCCCCCACATCCCTCATCCGGCCATCCCTAAGAGCCACGACTGCCAATCAGGTGATGCAGAAGTGGGCGCATCACCTGACCAGCGTCTGCAGCGCTTGTAACCAGGTGAGATCTGCTCCATGCGCTGCTGATTGTGTGCTACAAGCAGCAGGCCGACAGACGGCGAATCCGCAGCAGATTAGAGCAAAAAAAAATGTTTTTGAATGCACCAATGGATGCGGATTTTGGCGCCGTTTGTGATGTAGAGATGCTGCAGACTTTGCCATGGAACATCCGCAGCATCTCCGCTAGGTGTGGACATGCCTTTCAGCTGGAGAGGCCGTGTGTTGCACTTCATGTCGTCAGCGAGGCCGATATTCACAGCGGGGCAAGTCACTTTGCATGCATCAATCCCAGAAGTGCGGCGCACATGACACGTCTGCAACACAAACCGCCGCTAGCTTAACCTTTTACCTGCCGAATAAGGATCCACCTCCCAATCCAAAGCAAGCCAGCAACTGTGTGCATCCACTGCTCCAACTCTGGAACACTGGCAGATAAAAGGTTAAAAGAGCTGGAAGCATCAATCAACAGGACTGAAGCACCAGCAGAGGAAGAGTCCAAAGCCGTCCAGTGGAGTGAACCACCCATTAGGCGCTCACCACCAACTGGTATACAGAGCGCGAAAAAGGTATCGATAGGACCTCATGGCCCTGAAATATAAAAGGGCATAGTTAGATTGGTCATGATCTCCCCTCACTCTATGGGCCGGGTTGGTAAACGGAGGAAAGTTGGGTCAGCCTTAAACAAAAAAAAAAACAAAAAAACACACAGTTAAACCACTTGCCCATTATGCAAGTCCACCTGGTGACACCAACATAGCTCTGACCCATCAGGGTATGGATTCCACAAGACGTCGGAAGGCGTCCGGTGGTAACCGGTAACGTGAGGTCAGCAGCAGGTGCTCTTAAAGTTTACTTCCAACCTTTCTTTTTAGATTGTTACGGCCCCCAATGACGGCCCAGTTGGAGTGCGGCCGCGTTCCACTCTTTGCTTCTACAAAGTCTCTATGGGGTTTCGGATGTGAATGTTAATGGCACATAAAGCCTCACTGATTACCGCCAAACACTGTGGTTTTCAGCTGATCGGCTTCTGCGGGCAAAACACTTGGTTTGAACTCTAACAGAAAATGGACATTGAGAAGGTAACGACTAGTAACGCTTATTGCTGGGATTCTGCAAAAACACCAATCTGGTGGACAGATAAACACCTAATATGCAGAGTAATGGACTCCGCCTCGGATTGTGAAAGTAGTTTATAATTGGAGGTGCACCAAGTCCTGGAAGCGGCTCGGTTCGGCCTCCGTGGGTCGGACTGGTTCCTCTCGACCAGATGAGTAGATATCACCATCATCTCTGTTCCTACAGTGCGGTCTGTGCATTATCCTGCTGGGGGCGCCGCCATCCGGGATCCCGCCGCCATGATGGGGGGACTTGTCTGTACAATGCTAGGTAGGTACAGCGTGTGTGTTCCACGGATGAACATATGCAGTGTGGATGGCCCTTAATTTGTCCTACAGTTGCTCTTCGGTGGGATTGGACCAGATGGGCGGCCTTCAGCCTTGGGCCCCCAACACCGCTTGTCCTTCCTTGGAGCACTTCGGGTAGGTACTAGCCTCCACATACCAAGAACACCCCACACGACAGGCCGTTCCGGAGATGCTCTGACCCCGTTGTCGCCATACCGCAGGTTGGCCCTTGTCAGTCGCTCAGATTCATACATGTCTCTATTCTTTCTGCTTTCAACATCAACTTCAAGAGCCAACTGGTCACTGACTACCTGATATAAGCCAACCCCCAGCCCCCCCTCCCCCAACAGGCGCCATTGATAATCAGCGGTATTTACCTCACCGGTCAGTGGTTATAAGGTTACGGCTGACCGCTGCAGACACACTGTAACTTCACTGTATAACTTGGCCTGAAAGCAGCCGACATACAACTTACTGTGGTGCTTTCCAAAATGGAGATGCCTTCTTCGAATATACCCTCCTGGATACAGGCTGCGCACTTCTGGGGTCCGGAGCTGAGAGACATCCAAAAGAGGGAATATTTAACAGTACAAGAACAAAACGGACCTTTATAGCATCATTTCAGATTTCATGTTTCCGTTGTTTTGTCTGATCTTCATGCGCGGCCAAACGCCTGGCACGATTATGGGCCAGAGAGGTGAAGCGGGCACTTCAAGGTTTTAGACCGGTTTCAGCTCTCTAGGACCGACCGCTCGACATATTTAGCGCAAAAACCCGAAAAGAAACGCAAATATTAAAAGGGGGTTTCTGGACAACCCGCATCAATAGCCTGTATTAGAATACTAAGGCTGACACGGGTGAACTGGATTACTGCATTTGGGAGGCCTGCAGCGGATTCTGGCTGAGACCCCGGCCGATGACCCGGTGTACCGTCTTTTCCGGTAGTACGGATGACCGCGGCCGCTCAGCGTCTGTCATGCGCAATATATTATTTTTATTTATTTATTTTAAATTTGTATTCCTTGCGCCAATCTCTTAGCTACGATGCAAGTACACACGGCCCATATTCCATGGTAATTGCGTATGGGCTGCGGGTCAGACGGCCTCCACTGACTTCAAGGGATGTTGTTCACGTGGAATCCGTGGCAAAATAGAGCGTGCTGCGATTTTTTTCCTCTGCTTGCAGAAGTAATTTGCGTCTGCGAGTGTGGGCAAAAAACCATAAGTACATGCTTCCCATGATCTCCCACGCGGACGCTAATCGCAGATTCTACAATTGGAATCCGCCCGTGTCCCTCTGGCCTAAATTGAACTATACTTACCCCATCGCAGCTGCCAGGATCGCTGCTCAGTGCAGCCCTCGCTGTGGTCCCGGTGATTGCTCTGAAGCGAAGGGGTCTCCAGTAACCTGACAGCCCCTTAAATTAAAATCTCTTTGCGACACGACTGTGAAGACAGCAAACCTCTGCCCATAACATCAGACGTTTACTGGCCGTGAGCAGACTGCACTTTATGTTTATTAGGTCGGCTTCATATCAGCAGTCAGTTTGCAACAAACAGCGATTGGAAATAAGAGTCTTGTGAAGCCGGATGATTCGGCTACCATAACTACATGCAGCGCGGACGTCACCGCTACGTAGACCAACGCTGAACACGGCTCGGCAGCGGTGGTCACCATTAGTCACCTCCGGATCCATGCATGATGATATGGGACCCCGGCTCCAACACTGAACAGATATTGTGGGGGGATACTACAAGAGGTTGGGGGGCACCAACCCCCAGGTCCACCTGTCCCTTGTCTGCAGAAGCAGGCAGACCCCATTTTGTTTTATCCTATATGCCCCCTTGTGGTCTGAATAGACCCCTGAAGGACCACGGCACAGACGGTCAGCCCTTCCCAATAGGATCTCCCCTCTGTCTAGGCCGATGGCTTTCAATCAGACATTACAAGACTCCGACTACAGCGGCCGGGAGTCCCCGTTATGAAGGTCACGGGTGCAGAAGGGCTTCCAGGTATGACCGGCTACAAGGCCCATCCCCCACTCACCTTATAATCTTTCTCAGGCAGAAGGAGCAGTACCGATGTCCACACTGGGCCTGGAAGGGCCGCCGAAGGATGTTCTTGCAGTCGGAGCACAGGTATTTCACCTCTAACTTCGCCCCAAGGATGTCTTTCTTGAATCCAGGCTGGTTTGTGTCCAACGAACCAGGCGGGGAAGACACAGAGATCGCTGCAGCGGCCATGTGCAAACTGCATGAAGAAGAGGAAGAGAGGAAAGGAGGAACATTAAACCACCACAAGATTACTATTTATACCAAAACAAGACGAGACTAAACACGCGGGGCGGGAGCGCCGACGCTGACTATGGGGTGCGGACACGCTGTGCACCAGAAACAAGTCCAGCGCACACAGAGGTAAGACTTCTCATGTGTCCGCGGACCGGTCACTGTAACCAGAGATTAAAGCCCATCCGTTACCTCCAATCACAAACCACCCGAACCAGAGGGGAGGCTATCCGTACCATCCATGTTCTTCAGTGGCGCTGTGACGCACATTAGCGGAAGCCCCCCCACCCCACCGGCACAAACCACAACCCTGCCCTGACCACTGAGATCTCCAATTTGCCGCAGTTGGACACGCTGTGCGCCCCACACGCACTACACTTACGCCGCACATCCAAAATATGTGAGGTGGCGCGCTCCTGCCATCAGCCTCACTGCGCAGTGTAGCGTCTAGAATATACAGCGGCAGACAAGGGGCGTGGCTTCTGCAGGTGGAGGAGGGGAGCCCGCGACAGCCCGCACCCCAATGGCTAATCAGTCCGTTTGCCACCGTTGTGCACTGGGCGCGCCATGCGAGAGGGTAGCAGGGCAGCGGAGTCCCCGTGGTACGGTCAGACGTGTCGGCATACAGGATTGGTTTATAATGGTAGGTAACCGACTTCCTTTAAATTATAACAAGTCACAACAACCGTCGTGTAGCTTTACCGTACGGGTCCATGATTCTTCTATACCTATATACGAAGTGCTCAGCTATAATGGATGCCACTATAGCCCCTTTTCTTAGTCCACAACCTGATGGTATGGAATTATACAAACTCTGACACGGGGGCCTTGTAACATGAAGTTACCTCCAAGTCCGGCCGATTCAGGAGAGATAATGCATTAAAGTCAAGCTCCATTAACGAGCAGAGTGCAGCCCGTTAGTCCAGACGCCCGAAGCCATCAGTCCAGACTAAACCCATAAGGAGTATATGAAGCTTGGATGAGGAGGATACGAGTCATGTGGGACATGAGTGAAGGTCCTCGTGACCACAAGTCACATCACAGGACAATGACCCCATTACACTTCCCAGGCGTATCAGGACAGAGGCAGCTGACTGTATGTGACCAAGCAACAAAACCTCCCCGGGGATTGTGGACCTTCCCGTCCTCCGATAGCAGGCGTCCCCTACTGGTGAAGGTCATCACACGTTGGACTAAAGACCCTTATATGTAACAGCGGTCACTGAAACAAATGGAAGTGGGCAATCATCAAGAGGGCCCACGTATCAGCTTAATGCTGCATTTATACAAGGGCACGATGGCTCGCGTTTAGACGCAGCAAGAAACGCTCGTTGGGTGAAGTTTAAAGGGCCGCTCCGGTGATTTTCCTTTACCCCCCCCCCCCCCCAGTATATGTGCGTCGGTTAGTGTTATCTCTTCTGTCTGAAGCCCCCGGACTCTTTCCTCTGATGGTCATGTGATCTCCATTCTGGCCTACTCGGGGTTATGCTGTCTGAAACTAATCAGTGTCTCGTCTGTATGATGCAGATACATGGACCCTACCACAAAAACTGCCTAAAGGGGGGGACACAGCGCAAAATGGAGAAATAAAACCCGACTCAGACAGCGCCGCCTCGAAAAGATCAAAAATTGACGCATCTGTACAAAAAGTTAGTCCTTTTCAAAAAAATTCCACCCCCCCCCCACCCCGCATAAAATCCACAGACAATGAGAGCAGCGCATGTAAAGAGAAGAAAACCTCCAAAAGAATGGGGTAAAAAATAAATGAGAGTATTCCATACGCACTCAAGTGGTAATGACTGAAGATGGTATATAGTAATTACTGGGGGGGGGGGGGGGGATCCCCCACAGCTGGGACACAGGGCAGACCCCCCCCCCCCCCCCCCCCCCCGGGGACCAGAAGTCTCTTGTTAAATAATGTCCCCAAATTATCGCTTGGAACAGCAAATTTGACAATCATCCCACAGAACTAAAAACCAGATGACAGTCGGCCATGTGTAACAGGAGCCGCTCAATCTATGAACACCTTACTGTGAATGGAGGCAGGCCAGAATGATCCCCACCACACTCCGCCTCCATTCACAGAGGGACCATTGCTCCTGTCTGCACCCCACAGTCATCCTGTGTAAAAGGGACCTTTATGGTCTGCAGCCTACTTACGTGACTATAGAAGGTAATGATGAATTAAACTGTCCCCCCAGCAGGCAGAAATGGTATAGCCTCTAGCTAATGCTTAAGGGCTCCTGTCCACGGGCGATCGTTCACTGCATTATCTACAGCGATAATCCAGCCGCAGGTGAACACTTTCCATAGCAACACCCGGACATCCACGAGCGGAAAATCATAGTGATTCTCTGCTCACAGGATTCAAATCACAGCATGCCGCAATCCTCCGCATTGAGCCTGTCAGATAGGTCTCTGCGCTGAGCCTGTCAGGGCTCCCCGCTGGCGGAATATCGCTAGCTATATTCCATCACAGGACAGAGGGCCCAATAGGACTGATCTGAAAGTTTGGTTTTGTTTAAACACGCCGACACACAATCAAGATGGTGTCTGATAAGCATTAAACAGGGGGCTGCACTGTGTGGAAGCGGTTGTAATACACAGAGGAGGCATCCAGAGTGAGACAGGCAATCTGGTGGAGGAGGGACGGTAAGTGTGTTATCGGTAAGTGTGTTATCGGTAAGTGTGTTATCGGTAAGTGTGTTATCGCCGGAGTAGTCCTTCACAGCAAACAATTGTTTCATCTGCTGGTGACAGAGTTATCATCTGGAAAGAAGCCGGTGTTCATGTAAGAGGCCCCACCTCGTCCGACTACGGCCAGGACCGGACGGACCTCAAGGCCAATACTAAGAGGGCTGCGGGTACCCTCCATGAAGATGCTGTAGGCGCACCAAGTGTGAAGGCTCCTTCAGATCAGAGGGGCTCCTTGTAAGGTGCTTCGCTCTGGCTGGAGGTAGATCTCCCCCGTGGGCAGTAATATGTAGTCCTGGGAGCTTCCAGAACCAGTTTGTACCTTCTACCCGGTAAGTTTCTCTTTAAGGCGCCCGTAGTACTTCTATTATAAAGGGACCGGAGGGGCGTGTCCTCCATATGACGCTATACACTACCGCCGTCAGCTTGTTGCTCGTGTCTCCCGGCCGGGGATTCACAGAACCTCAACTTTTCAGTGTAAAAAAAATACCTCGACCCGGACCAATAGTCGCCCGAATAAATCGCTGAAAACAGTTAGGAGTCGGCGGCGGCCGTGTACAGCGGGTATATAATGCCTTGGGTCGTCACGCTGAAAGGTGAAACGCATCTTCATCTTGTCAGCAGAGGCCTGAAGGGCCAACATGGACTGATATTTAGGACTGTCTATAATCCCCTCCCCCTTGACTAAAGCCCCAGTTCCAGCAGCAGAACAGCCCCCACATCATTCCGCCCCCACCATTGTCACTGTGGTCTGGGGGTCTTCTGGTGACGGCTTTACACTATACATCCCTTCTGGGATTCTGGCCAACAAGTTCCCCCTCGGTCCCCACAGACAGAACGGAGGTTCCGGTAAAGATGGCCGGGCTTGGATGTTCCTAAACAGCTGTTTAAGTGCAAACCATGTCCGTGGTGCAAGTTATTCTTTTTTTACGTTTCTAATAGAAGCCCTGAGGCAGTAAGGGGTTAATAAGTTGCACGCAGCTCTCGCCCCATCTTACAGTATCAGGCGCGGCCTTAAAATAAAACCAGAACGCTCTCCAGTCACCGGGCATCGCTGAACACGTACGGCCACACGGACAGAAACGTGCGCGGCGGTGAGACGATCGCTTGTACCGTTAGCAGCCCACCTCCATCTACTGTGCACGGATACTATTAGGGCTTTATTCGACAAGCAGATTAACCGTTTGACTGAGCGAATTGCTGAATTTCCGTTACGCTGTCTGACGGGCGGTTTAGCTCACAGACCGCTCCAGGCCGTCTCCACCCACCACCGCGTCTCCCAGGTACGTTTGTCTGTCGGCATCCCCCATGACATCAGGCACCTTCCTCCATGAAGCAAGCGCAGAGTATTTGGAGCGTGTAGCGTCTGCAGCGCCCTCCAAGCTGGAGAGGTCGAACATCATAATGCGTACGGTTTAAGAAAAAAAAGAGGAGCGAGCGCCCGGACGAGATCTGGGGATGAACCGCCCATCGGACGGTGTAACAGCAATCCGTAGGTCACTTGCAAAAGAAGATGTATTTCGGGATTGGACTTTCCGTAGAGCAAACAAACGTCTCTTCTACACAGGCCGACAGTCGGGTCAACGACCGCATGAGCGCCGACGCCACTGCTCTGAGCCATAAGAGAGCGGGTAAGATCACAAAATCCAAAAAATTACAACCCCTTGGAAGGAAGGCTGGTGGTACAAGAAAAATCCACCATGAATCCCAGAAGCCGCGGCCGTACAGCGGGGTAAACAAAGGCTTCATTAAATATATTTATAAAGATATCCAGGAGGGAGAAACCGGAGAAGACGGAAGAAAAGGAAGAAGGAAAGACAGAAAGCAAAGAGGGCATGAAGGAACATCATCGATCTTATTGGATGGGACGGCTCAACCCAACAGGAGCATCAGCCAGCGTGCAGAAGAGGACGGCATCAACAATATCCCCATCGCACCAGAACACACTTCATGTAGTCCACGACAAACCATCACTGTACTACTATGACGCCTACAGGTTTAAACAGAAAAAATATATACATTTCCTGCTAATTTAGCTGTCTCTGGGGGGGTCTGTATACAACACAACATGTCAGAGAAACCCCAGCAAGAGCCACTGAGAAGAGAGGACACAAGTCCGTAGAGCCGACCCCGGCCGGCTCCATACTGAGGTGGTGGGATCATCGTGCCCAGAGGAGGACTAGTTAATAAAGGTTATGTTTTACCAGATAACGTATAGCCTTCTGGGATTAGGCGTCCGGTTAGGGTGTGGGACTTGCAGATAAAACGTATGATAGAATTAGTTGGGCCTGCTAGATTGAGAGGACAGACTTCCTTTAAAAAGAACCCACATCACCGATTCCCGCTGTTGCTGCAGGAGGCCGGCTGTCAGTCACAACCCGATGCGGATGGCGCATGTTCAGCTTCTGAGCTCACCCATCCATAGGGTGCAAATGTACGCCGGTATGAAGGAACGGCTTCCCACCCGCAGGGTGTATTTTCAGCCTGGATTGGGAAGGAGATAAGCGCCCTACAGTTGTCCCGGTGATTGGGCCGTCACACAGGAGCGATGATCACGAACTGAATGAAAGCGGTGCGACTGGAGATCCGTCCGTCAGCCCGCCGCCATTCACCGTAGACAGGCAGTGGTCCATAGATTGGATTGCCTGTCTACACGGGCCGATCGTCGTTTCATTAAACTGAAGGCACAGAATTATGGCTGGCAGCGCATACTGAAGAATGATCGTTGCGTGTAAAGAGGGGCTTTACTCACAGTCTGAGGACTTCTGCAGATTCCAGGTCCAAGCTAAGGGAAAGAAAAAGCATAGACATATAAAGACTCAAAAGGAAACAGAAAGCAAGAGTCAGGCGACCGTTAATGTAGAACCACCAATTAGACGCTGACAAGTACATTCAAGGAGTCAAATACTACAAGCCTCCAACTTTTACCTCCAGGGCTCCTCCTGTGCTGCACCCAAACTCTGGAAACCTCAACCTCTGGTCGGAGTCCCCAGGACTAAACTTCCACCCTCAGAACCAGAAAACCCCTCAAAAAGGTGGAAGACAGATGTCTGTATACAAGCCTCGTGCCCTGCGAGAAGAGACTCCACCACTGCCCGCCCACGGGGTCGACGGGTCAAGTATCTAGTGAAGAGTCCACAGAAGACCTGTGGCGGTTATACGGGCGCTGCAATACACAGGGGACACTGGACTTTGACATACAGGAATTTCTTAAATCTACTTTCATTAAGGCGGACGCAGGAAGTTGCTCAAAACCCTTCCCAGCACAAATCATGCAATATCCCCCCTTAGACAAGCAGAAAATGCAAATGCTGAGAGTCAGGAGGGAAGTAAGACAAGTGACATGCAAGAGGACGAGCCCATCCAGGCCATCTGACACTGCCAGGAAGTCTGCCGCAGTGCAAATCCAGTTGGGGTATCATGCCTGACAAGTGTCCCATGGGGCAGAGGATGAGGAAACCGGGATGGCACAAGAGCTGACAGTCTATACGAAAATAGGAATAAGGGTCCTGCCCCCAAGAGCTTACAATCTACAAGGGGGAGCCTGAACAGCCCCCCCACAATGACATTCCAAGGTGTCATTCGGTTGCCATAACAGCCTGAAACCTTTGAAGGCCCTGGAACACGGTATAATCTAATGCAACAGAATTGCATTATACTGTATGAGTGATCAAATGATTGCCAGATCAAGTCCCCTCCAGGGACCAAAAGAGGAAGGACAATTTACAGGGCTGTGTCATTAAGGGGTTAAAAATGGCAGACAGACAGACAGACCACATGCTGCATGTAAGCCTCATCTCCTGTGAGAAGCTACTCCATCTATATCCATATAAAAGAAGGCGGCTACACAAGAGTCAAGAAAGTTGGCCAAACCCGTTGATTTCAGGAGTGGACGGAATGTTTATCTGGTCCCCCTCCTGCTGCATTATGGGAATTCTATCATAATCCTGTATCTCCCTTTACATTGGGAAGCTTCCAACAACGAGGATACAAGCCAAAGCCTGTGTGATGCCGCCTAACGAGGGTGCGATTGTGACTCCCATCTAACGCTTGCAGCTACACAGCCGCTGCCAGCGAGGCCCGGCGATGGATGCCTAAGATGTACCTTGGGCAGGCGTGTCGTAATTACAGGGTCTTGTTCCTGCCCGTCTCAGCCATACGTTAATTCGCTGCCATTCATCAAGTGCGCCAGGCTTTTGTTTTGTATCTACAACAATGTTTGCAACGGCAACTGGAGCAAAGTCCTAGATTTGTGGTCATTGCCCGATTCTACGCGCTGGGCACACAATATGGCAATTCACTTGGATGCTGTAGAGCTGGAACACTGGACACAACCGATAGACGTGTGGGGTGGGATCTGTATTTGGCTGACTGCGCAGCGACTGTTGGTCAGAGCAATTCCAGACATCCTCCTTTGACCCCTTTCGGTGGGCCACAAGACCCCCTTTTTCTGGTTATATTTCCTCGATCACAACATTTTTGGTATACTCTCCCTGACTTTGCACAAGAAAACAGCATGTGGTTAATTGCGAAATCCTGGCCTTGGCAAGTCTTGGCTTTGATAAAAAGGTCGTTCAGTACATCTGCTACTAATGACATGAGCCTTTCTCCTCCCATTGAGGAGTGTTACTAATAGGCCAGCTCAGGGCTCTGCCAACCACAATGGGAGTGATCCCTTGTCTGTACTATATAAGCCTAAGTGACTAGAGGGAGATCACAATTCACTACTGATTGACCAGTACATTTTTGGAACCACATTCTGGGCTGCGCATCCAGTCATCATAAGTCAGCAATGTTCCCTCGGACATCAACCCCTCAGCAAGTACTGAGATCACACACATTACACTGCAGGGGCATTTTGGGGATTGCTGAAGGAACAATGTATTTCACGGGAAGAGATGCAATCCTGTGCTGTATTTGGGGGATGTCTGTACCCATTTACCTCTATTGTTCCAATGCAGAGAAAATTAAAAAAAAAAAGGCCAAATTTGCAGATCGTCTTTATTTAAAATCTCCAAACTGTTTGTGTACGCAGCTCTGATGCGTCTCCATGGTTACAGACTACAAACCCGCTCTGTGCAGTGCGATCGCGCAGCTTTAGAGGCGGGTTACACTAGAACATAAGCATTCATAAGCCTCATTCAAACAGGCGTATTAGACTCAGAATACACAGTGCTGAAACCCCACTGATTTGGCGCGGGCGGTCAGAGATTTGTTTTACACATACGTATTCAAAGAAGGGGGAAAAAAAAAAAGGACACATACACACATATACATACACCCCGAAATAGGTGTTGCAGTTAATGTGAATGCATAAATCAATGGGTCCCTCGAGGTTTTTGTCTTTTTTTGCGTGTGAAATACAAGATGAGCATGTGCAAAATCAAAAACCGCAATACGCAAAGTTTCAGTCCAGGAAAACGTTGCGGAGTGAAACTAAATCTGCCATGTGAATTAGCTTGATCGTATGTGTGTAGAAGAAAAAATACAAGGTACATAAACTTTGTGACTACTGCGCCCTCCCTCCAAAAGGGGGAAGAAAAAGAAAGGAGCTGTAGGACTACAACAAAAAGTCCAACTATAACATTGGGAATTGTTTTAGATTTTTTTTTTAAATGTATACATTTTTCACCAAACTTTATTTAAATAAAAACAGCCACACATCCATCCCACCCACAGATATATCTATCTATCGCTTTATCTCCACACACTTATTATGGTTATCAGTTCAATGTGTAGGTTTTAATAATGTGCCGCTGTGCTTAGACTGGTGCCCGTTGTTCTACGTCTCCTCATGTAACTATAATCCTAGGGTGGACCCTCCCTGACTGCCTCATGATTACTCTCTGCAGATTATTAAGTAGGGAGTGCAATGGGGGAGCGTTCACATGGCGTCACTGGACACACTATGCGACTATGTCAGGGACTCCATGACAATCCGCAGATGGAAACCAAAGCAACCACTCACTACTATGGTGGCTCGGCGCTACTATGGTGACTCGGCGCTACTATGGTGACTCGGCGCTGCTTTACAACTAGAGCAGGCGCCTTGGAGTATAGAACAGCGGAGATGACCCTTTCATGCGTTCCTACCGCGAGCAGCCTGGATTCTCATGAAAGAAATCCGTTCACACTGAGAGAACATCACGTTACGGGGCGGTATGTGGCGCTGTTTGACGGGTGCGGGCACCTTCCGTTTTCATATTACATTGCACATTTTGTCTGACTGTTATACTGCAAATGTATCCGGGTGTTGCCAGTAGTTTACGGGACCCTCGTACCAGAAGGACATCCGACCCCTTGAAATCTGGCGCTCGTATGACAAAGCCGCATACTGTATGGCCTCCATAGATTGGTACAGCTGCCGCCTTGAACTTTGTATGGAGCGCATGAGGATTTACAGGAAGCCATAAAACTAGCCGCCCCATTACCCAGAATTACCTGGGAGGTTCTTGTCCAGCAGAAGTCTTCAAGCCGTCTTTAGCCAGAGGTATGATTAATTGGGAATGGAGGTTCTCTTTTAGCAGACGGACCGTCCGAGAAGAGGTAGGACTCTATAAGCAGGAGATGTGCTCTACAACCTAGATTTTCCATAAGCTCCATGTGATACATTTACGCGTCAACACTTCCAGGAGGAATTATATTGCATCCCTTTGTATGAAGAAAACCTGCAAAAGAGGAGAAGATGTAAGAAAACCACCAAGATGAAGACTATACGATAAGGAGCTGTGAGTGCGCACAATAGGACCGCTGTACCCGCTCCCCCTTCCATGACGCCCGGGTGCCCGGCTCCTCATATACGGCAGATTTATCTACATTACTTAGGAGAGCCTCGCCGTTCCCATGAGGCAGATCTGCGTGCCGCGGCTCAACGTGGATTTTGCGCAGAAACTGCACAAGAACCGATACGTCAATCCTGGACAGCGGGAGCATTGTAATTAATAGAATACAAGAATGATGCCGATTTGTGCATGGCAGCGGTGGGCACACTCCCCGGCGTGAACCCGGCTGTAACACAACTATCAGCAGAGGATTACTAAACTGGATACAAGTTCCCCTTCAATGACAACAAGCAGAGATCGTGCCACCAGTTATCCAACTAAATGGCCTCGCTCATCACTCAGGTTCAGGGAGGGGAAGGGGGTCCGCAGCAGGGACCCCCTTACTTCCATATACCCTAATAGCACTTATGGAGTAGGACTTTTGGGATGATTAAACCCCTTTAAATGCTCCCCAGTTCCTCCTTTGTACAAACAGACACATGACAAACTCATAAATTAATCTCAAGTAACACGGATACCATGTGACATCATGTGACCGCCTTAAGTGTGTACACAAGAACACGGGGTTACTGGAGGGGGGGGGGGGGGTGTTGCTCTGCCCGCTGTAAGGCAATAGGCCGGCTCACACAGGCAGACATTAACTGCGGAATCCACGATCGCCGTCCGCAGGGAAGATCCGTGGTAAAGAGCGGGCATTGAAAGGCATGCATTTTGGCTTTTCCGTTCACACCTGCAGATACAAATTGTGTACTCCAGGAGTGGAAGAAAACTCCCAGCATGCTCTATTTTAGCGCAGATTCCATGCTGGCGGCCCCCACTGAGGTCAATGGATGCGAGTGTTCCATCGTAACGTTGCGTATGAGCGGCAGAAACACTCGCAAATTCAAATAGAAAAGCCGGCTGAAGGGGAGATTATTCTTTGGCGCAGACGATACACGGTACATAATGTACATCCACGCGGAAAAAATGCTCACATCCACGGTGTTTCAAACATTCACTATTACTTCCCACAAATGATCGCAGGTCTTCCGCTACAGAAATCTGAATGTGGAATTGGAGCCGTTGGTGTGAGCCCGGCTTCAGGCCGTGTTCACATGGGGGGATAGTCTGTCCCCAATCTTAAGCCTGAGCAGCACAGTGGACCAGATTTGCATCTCGTTCTGGAGACGCCGCTGCGGCCAAGTTGCGCTAAAAAACAGACATGCGGCACGGAATTCAAAGCCGCAGCATGTCAGTTGTATCGCCGTTTCGGCTGTGGCCATCTCTCTTCTCCATGGAGAGAGACGGGGCGCAGCTGAATACAGGTGACGAAGCCGCTACAAAACCACCAGGTTCTGCCGCAGAAATCTTGCGGATGTCCATGCGGTGATTTACGTCCCGCGTGACCGCAGCCTTAGTATTGTTTTTTTTAAAGACCTGCGGTACAGCGGCGGCGTGAGCCCGTCCATGGCAGCAGCCGCCTCCGTGAGTATAGCAGGCAGGAGGGCGCCCGGCGCACGGGCAGCAGACGGCGGATGAGGAGAACGCTTTATTAAGCTACGCGTTTCAGTGCTGCCATTATCTGGCTCGGTCATAACATCGTAAGAGTCAGCAGAACAGGAGCGGGTGATGGCACAGTAGTCATGTGATCAAGTCATGTGATCATTTAAAGAGTCACAATCACAAACCCTTTAAACAGAGCGCTAATCCTAGCCACCGGCGGGCGCACGGAACAAACAGAAAGAGGAAACCCTGAAATTCAACAGATGCAACGAGCAGTACATAAAATACATGGACACACAAATCAGACAGAACACCGTCCAGAGGGGGGCGCCATCTCAGAGCGAAGGAGAAATAATTAAACTCAAACAAGATTCTCTGCTCAGAGGCCAAAAAGTTCCATCTTGGTGTCAAAGCGTTCTGTCTGGAGGGGAGACCAGTCAGGATGGGTGGAAGCCAGGCGCCGCTCATCACCAGCCCAATACCATCCCTACAGTGAAGCCTGGTGGTGGGGCATCATGCTGGGGGAGGGGCGGCCGGTCAGGGTGGATGGAAAGCTGAATGGAGTGAAGTACAGAAATAATGATAACCTGATCCAGAGCACAAGGGACCTCAGAGCGGGCAGAAGGGTCACCTTCCTACAAGACAATGACCCCCAAGACCCCAGCCAAGACCACCCAGGAGTGGCTTACGGCCCTTTTACATGGTCCAACAGTCGAGTAAACAACCGCAAGAGCGCTGATGTCATCAGGGAGCGTTTACACGCAACAAGTAGCCAGTGATAGGTCAGCGATAAACCACTGTGAAGGACTAGTGAGCATCGATTTGTGTTTACATGAAGGATTATATATAATTATCGATTGAACACATTGGAAACTCCAGTTGTTGGGTGTAACTGGGCCATACGGGAGAAGCCATCAATACACCCGTGTGAATGAGCGCCAACAGGGGCATATAAATGCCTGCTCACGGGCATCGCATCACCCCGTGTACAGAGAGAGGTGCCGCCTCCAATGTATAACCATACTACAGATCTAGTACCGATCGCCGACCAACGTGCTCAATGCCCAACCGTCCGCCCCTGTAGAAGCGCTTCCATCAGCCACAGAGCAGCCAAACCGGACGCTACAGAGCGGAGGGGGTCACCTCATAAAACCCAGAACCATAAAGATCTGTCAGTGTCCATCACCGGACCCGCGCCACAAATACGCTCATGTGAAGCTGGCCTAGAGAAGAACGAAAACATCAGCGGCCTATTTTTATAACCGATTTCAACACCCTACAGAGGAACGCTGGAGAAAAACTGAAATCTCCCTCTTTTGGTTCTCAGTCATTCCCTCCTACACCAAAATAGGACTGCACCCTCTAGAGCCCCCCTCCCCCATCCTGGGGTGCTGAAACAACTTGGTTACATTTTGAATGCAATATTACAGAATAAAATTACTAAATCTGCTCCAATGGGAAAAGAGCCGCCCCCCCCCCCCCACGCTGCAGACGGCAACATTGTATCCAGCCAGAAGGGTTGCCAAGTTACCACTGAAAGTATTGCCTAGGGCTTGTCCCCACCCGAACCCGTGCCATGCATCCTGAAGTCTCATCTAGGTGGCAGAAGTTGGGAAAGTCTGGGATGACAACTCCACATTTGGTGGTCCGGCCGGCAGCACAAAGATTCTGGACAGAAGTGGCTCATGGCCTCTAGTGGGCGCCTCCCCGGGACTAGACCCCTTTATCCTGTTACTGGGTAATCACAACGCTCCTGTCCAATATATCCCCATGGTACCCGTGTACCAAACCTACAACCCCCTGTGTGCAGAGCAAGAATGAGCCACCATCCGCAGGGCTCCTCATCTGCCATAACGCAGGGCCCCAGCTCGGCTGCCAACCTCTGCGGAGCCCCTAGACCTAGTGCTATATAGCACCCTGCACAGTGTGACCTGCGGGCCGGCTTCACACCCATTATTCTGAATGGGCTCACACACATGAGCGATGTTTTCACGCATGGCACCGCGATACGGGAAACATCGCAGCACGTTCTATCTAGCTGCGATATCGCCCAATGCCAGCAGCGCCGGCCCTAAGGCAAGCAATGCGGGAGCTGCGTAATCCTCTGCTGCGCTGGGGAATCCCTTCATCCCCGCACCGATGTGAGGCTGTTTACACATGGATGGCAAGGTCAGAAGTAGAGGGGAACCCACTCCCAGGGCTCTGCAGACTAGAGACTACCCCATGAGGCTTGGTGAGCAGCTAGCGGTATCCGTGCCCACGCTGGGATACAAAGGGGCTCTTAGCAGGAAATCACCTAGCAGACCTCGCTGGCAGCCAGAGCCGTCACACCTGTTGTGTCACCCGCAGGGACAGGGGGAGGCGCGGCCTCAACGGCATTATAACCGGGCAGTACAATGCAGATGGCAGCTGCCACGTAGCACTAGAGAACAACTGACTGCCCTTTAACCCCTTAGTGGCCGCCCTATCTTGTGCCTTAAAGACCCAGTAACTTTCATGGCTGCACCGAAAGAGCCAGAATACGCCGACAGCCGCATGAATAGGAAAACACTGGATGAGGGCGCCGGCGGGAAACGCAGAGAAGATAATAAAATAAAGAGAGAATCCCACACGTTTCCAGGCCGAGGAGCCTCTTCATCAGGAGATAATGGACTATACATACGGAGTAGAGGTGAAGATCTGGGGGGTGGGGGGTGGAATCATAATCAGTATATATAATGTGAGGGAAAGGCATGAAATAAGGTGCCATACAATCAACGCCATGATGGGGTCGGACTTGATATTTGGGGAGGTGAGCCATCTAGATGAAGGAGTAGAAACCTGCAGCGTGAACGGCAAGTATCCTCCACCATCCCGACCATCATGGCGTTTATACACTCAAGCGCTAATTGGTTTTGTGGTTTGGCACCTTATTTCATGGGTTTACGCCCTGTACCCTCCCCCGCACCCGGAACATCAGCCAATATGTTCATACTGATTCACATTCCCTCCAGGTCAGGCGTTTACCCGGTTGGCAGCATCTCCATATATCATCTACTGCAGGAACATGCCTGGATATGTGCCAACTCCTGGCACTGAGCTGTACCAGGGATGCTTCTTGTGAGACTAGCTAAACGTTACTGGCTGCACTCTGGGGGACATGTAATGTGTTGTAGATGTTACTGGCCGCACTCTGGGGGACATATAATGTGTTGGAGATGTTACTGGCCGCACTCTGGGGGACATATAATGTGTTGGAGATGTTACTGGCCGCACTCTGGGGGACATATAATGTGTTGGAGATGTTACTGGCTGCACTCTGGGGGACATATAATGTGTTGGAGATGTTACTGGCTGCACTCTGGGGGACATATAATGTGTTGTAGATGTTACTGGCTGCACTCTGGGGGACATATAATGTGTTGGAGATGTTACTGGCCGCACTCTGGGGGACATATAATGTGTTGGAGATGTTACTGGCCGCACTCTGGGGGACATATAATGTGTTGGAGATGTTACTGGCCGCACTCTGGGGGACATATAATGTGTTGGAGATGTTACTGGCTGCACTCTGGGGGACATATAATGTGTTGGAGATGTTACTGGCTGCACTCTGGGGGACATATAATGTAGTGGGGATGTTACTGGCCGCACTCTGGGGGACATATAATGTGTTGGAGATGTTACTGGCTGCACTCTGGGGGACATATAATGTGTTGTAGATGTTACTGGCCGCACTCTGGGGGACATATAATGTGTTGGAGATGTTACTGGCCGCACTCTGGGGGACATATAATGTGTTGGAGATGTTACTGGCTGCACTCTGGGGGACATATAATGTGTTGGAGATGTTACTGGCTGCACTCTGGGGGACATATAATGTAGTGGGGATGTTACTGGCCGCACTCTGGGGGACATATAATGTGTTGGAGATGTTACTGGCCGCACTCTGGGGGACATATAATGTGTTGGAGATGTTACTGGCTGCACTCTGGGGGACATATAATGTGTTGGAGATGTTACTGGCTGCACTCTGGGGGACATATAATGTGTTGGAGATGTTACTGGCTGCACTCTGGGGGGCATATAATGTGTTGGAGATGTTACTGGCTGCACTCTGGGGGACATATAATGCGTTGGAGATGTTACTGGCTGCACTCTGGGGGACATATAATGCGTTGGAGATGTTACTGGCTGCACTCTGGAGGACATATAATGTGTTGGAGATGTTACTGGCCGCACTCTGGGGGACATATAATGGGTTGGAGATGTTCCTGGACGCACTCTGGGGGACATATAATGTGTTGGAGATGTTACTGGCCGCACTCTGGGGGACATATAATGTGTTGGAGATGTTACTGGCTGCACTCTGGGGGACATATAATGTGTTGGAGATGTTACTGGCTGCACTCTGAGGGACATATAATGTGTTGGAGATGTTACTGGCTGCACTCTGGAGGACATATAATGTGTTGGAGATGTTACTGGCCGCACTCTGGGGGACATATAATGCGTTGGAGATGTTACTGGCTGCACTCTGGGGGACATATAATGTGTTGGAGATGTTACTGGCCGCACTCTGGGGGACATATAATGGGTTGGAGATGTTACTGGCCGCACTCTGGAGGACATATAATGCGTTGGAGATGTTACTGGCTGCACTCTGGGGGACATATAATGTGTTGGAGATGTTACTGGCCGCACTCTGGGGGACATATAATGGGTTGGAGATGTTACTGGCCGCACTCTGGAGGACATATAATGCGTTGGGAGGGGGGGGGGGGGGGTGACCTGTCCACGTGACACCAGCCTAATAAACCTCCAGCATCTGAGGTTCCGCCCCTGCTGGCAGTTAGAGCAGGAGTCGGGCTGTCCGTAGTCCGCTGAGTCACCTGTGTGCAGGTGAGGTCAGGAAGGGGTAAGGATCAGGTGTGAGGAGTGTCTGCAGCGCCCAGGTGCCACCCGCTGTGGACGCCAGGCTGTCATACAGGACCAGATAGCAGATCTTCCCAGCAGCGCCTTGTAGCCACGACTAGAAGCTGCTGGGAGAGTCTATAACATGACTGCTGTCAGAGGAAGCGCCGCAGGAAGCCATGACTGGCGCCCTTCCGCTTTCTGGTGAAGGGGCGCGCTCTCTATGTTTTTCAGTGAAGTTTTTGAAATGATTGTTAACCTCTGCCAGAAGCGCAGGCTCTACGGCGCCCGTCATACCGCCGGCGGCCCTCCGGTCAGCGGGGCGCTACACCACACGGATTTGATGCAAGCTTTTAGTCTATTTATCAGGAAAACCCACGTTACTCCCCCGTCACTGTAGGCTCCGGTCGTAGCGGCGCGGCGGCAGAGCGGTCCTTACCGGAAGCCGATGAACCCCCGCTATAGGCTGAGGGGCGGCGGCAGCACACAACGGCGTCAGCACCGACTCTTCCTGCTCTTAGGATGGAAGGCAGAACCTGCTGACCGCTGCGAGCCGATCCCTGCCGGGCCTGGAGTGGTGGGCTGCGGAGTTCACAGCCCCCCGCCAGCGCAATATACCGAGGATGCTGGGGGTTGTAGTCCGGTCTGGGGGGGTCTCACCACAGCCCTCTGGGGATGCTGGGGGTTGTAGTCCGGTCTGGGGGGTCTCACCACAGCCCTCTGGGGATGCTGGGGGTTGTAGTCCGGTCTGGGGGGTCTCACCACAGCCCTCCGGGGATGCTGGGGGTTGTAGTCCGGTCTGGGGGGGTCTCACCACAGCCCTCCTGGGATGCTGGGGGTTGTAGTCCGGTCTGGGGGGGGTCTCACCACAGCCCTCCTGGGATGCTGGGGGTTGTAGTCCGGTCTGGGGGGTCTCACCACAGCCCTCTGGGGGTTGTAGTCCGGTCTGGGGGGTCTCACCACAGCTCTCCGGGGATGCTGGGGGTTGTAGTCCGGTATTGGGGTCTCACCACAGCCCTCCGGGGATGCTGGGGGTTGTAGTCCGGTATTGGGGTCTCACCACAGCCCTCTGGGGATGCTGGGGCTTGTAGTCCGGTTTGGGGGGTCTCACCACAGCTCCCTGGGGATTGTAGTGGCCCTCCGTGTAGCAGCGGCCTGGCCCGCGCCGGCACCTTACCTCAGCGGCCCTGTACGACGGCCCGAGGCCCCGCGGCCTGCAGCCCCTCCAGCCCAGAAGCAGCCGGAATACTCACCGAGATCTCCTGAAGAGCGGCGGAGCGAGAGAGACGGACGGAGCGGAAACCGAGCAGCCGGAGAGCCACGCCCTCTTAAAGGGGCCGCCACATCTAACCCCTTCTTGTTCTTTGCGGGACGAGTTGTGTTTTCGGCAGTCCCATGTAACGTGCCGTGTGAGGGACGGAAAACCGTAGAAAACCTCCGAGTGGAGCGCCGCGCCGATAACCGCCATACTGCGGCGATGTGGTGACGACGAGGCCGGGTCTAGGGGGGCTCAGGGGGTCAGCAGGGTTCAGGGGTCTAGGGGGGCTCAGGGGGTCAGCAGGGATCTAGGGGGGGCTCAGGGGGTCAGCAGGGTTCAGGGGGTCAGCAGGGTTCAGGGGTCTAGGGGGGGCTCAGGGGGTCAGCAGGGTTCAGGAGTTTAGGGGGGCTCAGCAGGGCTCAGGGGGTCAGCAGGGTTCAGGGGTCTAGGGGGGGGCTCAGGGGGTCTCGGGTTTTTTTTTTGCTCTCCTACCTTTAGAAATAACCCCTCCTTGTGATGCCTGTACCTCCTCTCTCGGCCATAACGTACATTTCCCGTTGTGCGCGGTTCGCTCCTCGTGGGACGTCCGCTAGTTTCTACTTTGGGGCTCGTATGACTTTTTCATCACTTTTCGTTAATTATTTCTTGGGGACGCGGTGACGTATTTTACTATTTGTGACGCCCCTCGCCGTGCGGACAGACGATGCGTTATATTGATGGATCGCGCCCTCACGGACAGACGATGCGTTATATTGATGGATCGCTCTCACGGACAGACGGTGCGTTATATTGATGGATCGCGCTCTCACGGACAGACGGTGCGTTATATTGATGGATCGCGCTCTCACGGACAGACGATGCGTTATATTGATGGATCGCGCCCTCACGGACAGACGGTGCGTTATATTGATGGATCGCGCTCTCACGGACAGACGGTGCGTTATATTGATGGATCGCGCCCTCACGGACAGACGGTGCGTTATATTGATGGATCGCGCTCTCACGGACAGACGGTGCGTTATATTGATGGATCGCGCCCTCACGGACAGACGATGCGTTATATTGATGGATCGCGCTCTCACGGACAGACGGTGCGTTATATTGATGGATCGCGCTCTCACGGACAGACGATGCGTTATATTGATGGATCGCGCTCTCACGGACAGACAATGCGTTATATTGATGGATCGCGCCCTCACGGACAGACGATGCGTTATATTGATGGATCGCGCCCTCACGGACAGACGATGCGTTATATTGATGGATCGCGCCCTCACGGACAGACGATGCGTTATATTGATGGATCGCGCCCTCACGGACAGACGATGCGTTATATTGATGGATCGCGCCCTCACGGACAGACGATGCGTTATATTGATGGATCGCGCCCTCACGGACAGACGATGCGTTATATTGATGGATCGCGCCCTCACGGACAGACGATGCGTTATATTGATGGATCGCGCCCTCACGGACAGACGATGCGTTATATTGATGGATCGCGCTCTCACGGACAGACGATGCGTTATATTGATGGATCGCGCTCTCACGGACAGACAATGCGTTATATTGATGGATCGCGCTCTCACGGACAGACGATGCGTTATATTGATGGATCGCGCCCTCACGGACAGACGATGCGTTATATTGATGGATCGCGCCCTCACGGACAGACGATGCGTTATATTGATGGATCGCGCTCTCACGGACAGACGGTGCGTTATATTGATGGATCGCGCTCTCACGGACAGACGGTGCGTTATATTGATGGATCGCGCTCTCACGGACGCGGGGGTTTTTGTTTTGATGTTATAAATATGAGGAATGGATTTAGTTTTTTTACCTTTTATATTTTTAATAATTAATAAGACTTTTTTAACCTCTCGTCTTCCGTCCCGCAGGCGGTCATGTGATCGCGGCTTCAGTACAGCGCAGTACCATAGTATTACATTATACTGACAATCAGAAGGTCCCTGAGGGTGAACGCACACGGGCGGAGGTTCCGTTGTGAGGTTCCGCCCGTGCCCGCCGCCATGGGAGTGCGTTCGTTTATGCAATCCTATGCAGACGGCCGCGATTTGACCGCGTGAAAACTCCTGAGGTAAACAAATGGCGGCACGTCTCATTTCTCACAGAGGCCCACACACTCTGCTCATGCGCGGCTGTGTGCCAGCCGGCCCATCACAGAGCGGAGAGAAGACACCGGAGGAGGTGAGCCGCGGGTCACTGCAGGGGCAGCGGGATCTGACCCGACCGTCTGCATTCACCCCAACTGCCATGGCAACTGAACGGCAGCCCATCATCTTATCACGGGGGGCCGTCAGGACCCCTGAACTCCCATCAAGGCAGTTAAAGGATTGACAGCCGCAGTCAGCGTGTGCGCTGGTCATGGCTGCTGCAGACAGAGGACAGCCAGCACCCGGGGGTGTAGAGCGGCTGCCGACCCCAAACCTCCATGACATATATGTGCATTCAGGAGCGGCGAGGGGGTAGGGACGCCGCCTCGTTTGGTACTTCAGGTCACAACAGTTTGGGAGGGATTTCCATCTGCACTTTTCTTCTTCCCCTGACATATCCACCTGAGGGCTGCTCACCGCAGGGCGCGCCGTGGTATTATTGTCACCATTTGGGGGTTCCGATAATGTATTGTACTATTATTAATTTTTGGAGGGCAGGACGGGGTGAAAAAGCATAGATTGTGCCCTATTTATGGTATGTGGTGTAAATGATACAATTATATTTTTGTTTAGTTTTTTCTACTTTTGCACAATAAAAATCCCCTTTTTTTATACATGACTTTATTAACTTTTATTGCATTTTTGGCGGGAAAATAGATGAAATGTTTGCAGGAAAATATGTGTTCATCTTATCGCACAGGTTGTCATGGAAACTGTGATAAACATGTATTTTTTGTATTCACACACACATATATTAGTCTTACAAAAAAAAGCTCACAAAGAAGGGTGTTTCATTTTTTTTTTACTTAGAATGGTGAAAAAATGGTGAAATTACTAAAATGGTGAAAAAAAATCTCTCTGTCCCTGTAGGAGCCTTGAACCTGTGACCCTCTGATCGCTCAGATAATACACTGCAGTACTCTTCACAATACCAGCCATTACAACCCTCTATGATTGTACAGTGGAGGACCAATGACATCACAGAAGGAGCTCCCCTGCTCTAACCAATGACATGCCACGGACAACATTGACCTCAGCATGTGAGTGGTTACGGCCAGGATCTCCCTGATCTCCAATCCCGGCCCCTGCAGCAGGACCCTGGCTGTCCGTTAGTCGGCTCTCACTGCGGATGGTGCAGGCTCAGCTCCTAATCCCACGCCATCTCTAGGCCGCACATGTATGGCATTTCATGGCTTACCTCCCATGACATACTGGTTATTTATGGCGCGGGGTGGGAAGGGGATGAAGGGGTCGGACCCTGAGCAGCGTTCACAGGACAGCAGATACATGTACGCCTTCTGGAGGTCCAACCACAGGGAATCCCACAATCATGTGATACTGTCTGCTGAGCCGCCTAATCTCACCCTACCATTTGCCAACATTTTGGCTGCACCCGCCCCTCCACTCCTTTACATTCCATGAACTGATGCCCGTAGCATGACTGCGGGCATCACGTAGTCACATCATTACACATAGCTGCTTACAGTCATGTAATTCTGGTAGATGGCAGCGCATGGAGATCACCATCTTCCAGGGTAAGACAGCCGGCACCTGGCCACCTGGCCACTCACTAATACCGTCGCCGTTCCTCTTTATCAGTCCTGGCGCCCAGAACACATTAGTGCGTCCCTTACCCTCTCCTGCACCGTGGCCACTGCCATACGCCACCCACAGGCCTTCTGCCGGAGAGCAGCGGATCGCTGAGTCCTGAGTGGTGAAACCCCATCAGTAAACTGAGGATAGTTCATCAATAGTTCAGTCCTGGCCGTCCCTTCACCCCCCAGGGCGTACTGTTACATCATGGGGGGCGGGATTTGCATGGAGTGGAATCACGATCGATCCGATCCCACTTCCTACAGGGTGGGGGGAGGGGTCTTTGACAGCTGACACCTGCAACATCCACAATCAGCGTGAACGTTGATCATGGATGTTAACCCTTTAATTTTGTTGCCAAAGTACCCCAATTGGTATTCTGGATCCCCGGGATGAGATTGCAAGGCGCCGTTCGGTTGCCATGGCAGCCTGGGGTCTTCTGAGCAAGCCATGCCCCAAGATCAAATCCCCCACGGTGGCTAAAAAAATGTAAAAAGTACTTTTAAAAAGTTTTATTAATCATTAGAAAAAAAAATGTAATAAAGTTTAACAAAAAACAGAAAACTTTCCCCTTATTTATAATAAAAAAAAACACAACAAAAATATTTGCTATTGCCGCGTCCATAAGAAAAAAAAAGGGCCGAGTCATTAAGGGGTTAAATAAATCCAGACTCCAGACTAGACTGTCTACACTAGTGGACTTCAGGCTTCTTCTGCTCCTTTCCGGGAGCGTTCCTGAAATTCCTGGCCTGTTAGGCTGGGAGATGGGAAGTGACAACCCCTTGGCCGATACTTCTGGCCCACGCTGGAGGTGGAGCCATGCTGTGGCCCCGGCTTGTCAGTAGTTCCACGGTCAGTACAGGAGCTGCAGCGCCATCCCTGCCCTGCTATACAATGTGGGTGACAAGGTGCCCAGCTCCTTGGATCGTTACCACTAACACCCCTCTTAGGCCGGGTTCACACGGGCAGGTCTAGATTGCGGATTCCATGATCGTTGGCTGTGCGGCAAAACCGCGGTATAACGTGGACATTGAAAGGCGTGCATTTTCACTTTTTTGTTCCCTCTCTCAGATATGAATTGCGCATTCCGTGAGTGGAAGAAAAACCACAGCATGCTTTATTCTGCCGCGGACGGCTTCCATTGATGTCAATAGAGGCCGTCCGACCCGCAGCCCATATGAAATTAACGCTGCGTATATGTGGGCATCTGCGTTGTCACTAAGCGACGGCGTGGGTAATATAAACAAAACTGTACTGCGCATGACCGCTAGCGAGCCGCCACGGGCATTCACAATACAGTAATAGCAGGTATGCAGGGGCGCCGGCCTGGCTCACAGTCGGAATCCGGTCCGGCCGTGTCAGCTTAGCCTTATACGGGACGATTGTCGTCTAAACGAGCGCTCAAGCGAGTGACGTCACCACTAGTGGTTCGCACTCGTGCAGAATATTTAGGAGGCAGATCATCGCTGAGAATCGCTCACTTCTCGCTCAGCGCTTCACATTCCTATGTATACACTGAACGGCGAGCGTTTAGGCGTAACGAGAAGTCAGCGAGCCGCCGATGATTTTTACGCAGGCTGAAACAGAGCGACAAATGAAAGCTGCCCCATGGCTCTCGCTTAGATGTGATGATTGGCGCGCACTTTCGTTCAAACAAATTTTGAGCGACAATCGTTGCGTGTAAATGGGCCATAAGCCTACACAGGGATATCGGTCACGCAGCGTGCAGCCAATGTAATACCTGCCAGGATTCCATCACGAGGCCTGAGAGTCCATAACAAACCCTCAGCTGATCCGGTGAGCCTGAGGCGCCAGTACGGCTCAACTACGCCAGTGACGCCACCCAGCAATGACCCGTAGGAAGTGACCTATGTTTAGGGGCGCCGCAAGAATGCCGCCTCAGAGGGGCGCGGGGATGCCACCCAGCTGTATTTTTTGGGGAGGCTATATTAATTGCCAGTAAAAAAATAACTGCCAGCCGCGAGCCGGTCAGACAGCAACTCCGTCCGCAGCGCCCTACCACCACTGTTGTAATCAGTGACCCCTGACCTCAACCCCGCCCTCCGCACTGCACGCAGCATTCAGGCTGATGAGCGATATTCATATACAGAAGGCTGGAAATCTGTTCCGTTTATCTGAAAGAGTGTTTTGGCGCAAATACATGGATTCCTGCACGATTTATGTAAAGATGGCGTCCCCCGCTCATACAGCCTATCGGGGCATGTGAAAGTCATAGAGTGCGCTCCCTCGCTGGAAGCCCCCCAATGACCCCAAATAGGGAGCTGCTGAGTAATAGGGGCTCCTGTCCTGGCGGAGCTTCTGCTGGACCGCCATTCATGTAATCCCACATTATGGGGCAGTACACGGCTGCGGCTTCCCCTGGCAGATCAGCTGATTCTGGGGTCCTGAGAGCAGGACCTGTCCGCTCCAGACCCCGCATGTTCCATACGGCGGTATTTACACGGACGGGTGCGATATCGATCCGGGAAAGTATATTTCATGCACTGAAAACCAATGCCGTTAGAAAATACAACTTGTCCTGCAAAAAAACAAGCGCTCATACGGAGATTTCAACGGGAAATGGAAAGATTTACGTCACCAAGGGGTTAATGTAGCTGGCTGATTACAGAGTCCTCCTCTCCAGCAGGTAGCGCTGCTGTCACTGTCAGCTGGCAGCCGCTACACCCGGAGGAGGGCAGACGGTATAATGGTGAATCTTGGGTTATCCAAAGTCGACGACTCTGTGGCTGCGAAGCACCCTGTGAGTGCCGTGCTGCTGCTTACCACCATGCGTCTCACAGCTGAGGGTTTGTTACAATTGTATCCAGGCTAGACAATCCTCTGTGACTCCAGACTGATACAAATTACCTGCACTGATACATTGTAACAACCATGAGGACAAGAGGGAGGTTTGTGTGTTCAGCTCCCAGAGGGCTGATTAAACTAGCGTTACCCATTCAGGATAGGGATCCATTCACTGACACATAGCAGAGGACTTTTCATCAGGCAGTGATTCAGCATTATCTACAGGAGGCTGGCGGTGTGAGTCAGGGGCTGCTGACACTTGTAATGCCCGCTGACCGACTGACTCACCGACCGAGAGGCTTGCTAATAAGAAATCCCCTTCTTTTCTAGGGCTTAAAGGCATATGCGGCGTGCCAGTCGCAGGCGTTCATGAAGGGGGTCGCCACCTTCATCACAGGTAATCATGCCCATTCTGCCAGCTCATCCCACATGCCAGATTATCAGGATTCCCAGACCATGAGGTGGCGGATTATAGGATTTATGGATGATTTAGAGGGGGAATCCCGATCTGCTGTAATCAGCCATGATGTTATTATGCAGAATCCAGTCGTCGCTGCCATCTACACCGGGGGTGCACTAACTTATTTTGAGTGGGGGCCAATAAGTCATGTTTTACCTCGAGGGGCTGCAATACAACTTAAGCTGCTAATAGTGCAGATATAGCATTACATCACTTAGCAGAGCCGGGTCTCCCCCAGCACTATCCCCCCTACAGAGCCGTGTCCCCCCCCATCACAATCTCCTCTGAAGCCGTGTCCCCCCATCACAATCTCCTCTGAAGCCGTGTCCCCCCCATCACAATCTCCTCTGAAGCCGTGTCCCCCCATCACAATCTCCTCTGAAGCCGTGTCCCCCCCATCACAATCTCCTCTGAAGCCGTGTCCCCCCCATCACAATCTCCTCTGAAGCCGTGTCCCCCCATCACAATCTCCTCTGAAGCCGTGCCCCCCCATCACAATCTCCTTTGAAGCCGTGTCCCCCCATCACAAGCTCCTCTGAAGCCGTGTCCCCCCATCACAATCTCCTCTGAAGCCGTGTCCCCCCCATCACAATCTCCTCTGAAGCCGTGTCCCCCCATCACAATCTCCTCTGAAGCCGTGTCCCCCCCATCACAATCTCCTCTGAAGCCGTGTCCCCCCCATCACAATCTCCTCTGAAGCCGTGTCCCCCCCCATCACAATCTCCTCTGAAGCCGTGTCCCCCCCATCACAATCTCCTCTGAAGCCATGTCCCCCCCATCACAATCTCCTCTGAAGCCGTGTCCCCCCCATCACAATCTCCTCTGAAGCCGTGTCCCCCCCCATCACAATCTCCTCTGAAGCCGTGTCCCCCCATCACAATCTCCTCTGAAGCCGTGTCCCCCCCCATCACAATCTCCTCTGAAGCAGTGTCTCCCCCATCACAATCTCCTCTGAAGCCGTGTCTCCCCCATCACAATCTCCTCTGAAGCCGTGTCTCCCCCATCACAATCTCCTCTGAAGCCGTGTCTCCCCCATCACAATCTCCTCCCGAAGCCGGGTCTCCCCCATCATAAATTTCCTCCATAACACATTTGTCCCTCCTCCCTTGTACTTCTCACTTACACTCCCTCCTCCGTCCCAGCACATTGTTTACTGGGCTTGTTACATGTTTCCCATGGCTGCCCCCCTCACCTGATTGCCTGTCACTCTCTGGACATCACCTCTGTATTGCAGCCACTTTCATGCAGTGCAGCCTCCTGTCTGATGCTCATCAGACACCATTTTGATGGTGAGATTTTTTACTTTCAATTTCAAATCAATCCCATGATGCATTAGCACAGCTTGGCTAAAGGCTGTACCATTTCTGCCAGCTGGGGGGACAGTTTAATTATCATTACCTTCTACATTTAACTAAATAAGCTACAAATAGAGATGAGCGAGTAGTGCCTTAGCTGAGTATCTCTCCGCTTGTCTCTAAAGATTCGGGGACCGGCGCAGGTGACAGGTGAGTTGCGGCAGGGAGCGGGGGGGGGGGGGGGAGTGAGAGATCTCCCCTCCGTTCCTGCCCGCCGCTCCACGCCCCCCGAATCTTTAGAGACGAGCAGGGAGATACTCGGCTAAGGCACTACTCGCTCGCTTGTGTGTGTATTTCGTGTGAGTGGCAACATGGCCGCCTATAGAAGATTGGTGCAGCGTGCTGTGCGTGCAAGACCCACACGGAATATGATGTACGACATGGTCATGTGAGCCCGGTCATACCCCCAGCAGGACTGCGCTCATCAGAACAGGGGGTCACATGGTATAGATAGAAGGGAATAACTTAGCGGTAACACCGGCGGACGGGTATATACTGGGGGAGGAGCTACATCATGAGAGAATAAAAAATCACCGAAGTGGCCCTTTAATGAGCGCTTTGGAAAGTGCTGATTGGTTCCCACAGATGTAGCCTATAGGTTGTGACCGCAGCCCGGACTAACCAATGAGCACTTCCCTTCACAGCTGAGGACGGCGCTCATTACAGGCACGAACGCTGCGGGAGATCTGATCCCACAGACAGGCGATCAGCCGTGCGGACCGCCGCAGGTTGTGCGCCCCTGATCTATACTTATGGGCTAGGGCAGTCGCACAACTAGCAATCCCCTCAACCATAACCATCCTTGTCCAGTATGGCGGTCATAGAGACATCCGCGTCCGTATTCCCACCGTTGACACTTATGAAGCATCTGCTGGCGAACGGCGGCTGCGATCCCGTCGGCTAATCCGGAATGGCTGGCAGCGGGCGAGAGAGCAACAAACCAGCGCAGATACTAACGTGATGTCTACAAAGCCTCCACCCGCAGGCGGGCTCACCAGTGCGCCATCTTTACCCTGTGTTAACACTTTCATGCCTGTGTTCCCAGTAACAGGTACCGCACTGCTAATCCAGAATGTGTTCAGAAAGCGGCTGCCGTATCCTCTGCAGTGGAACATCCTCCTGTCTGTGGGTAAGCCAGGACTGTAGCATCTGTAGAACGACGCCACCTACAGGTGTAAACATGCCAGCGACGATGTTACTACGGGCAGCTCCCCGCATGGCCCTAGTTTCCATGAATTAGCAGACCAAGCGATTGGAGTCCCCCGTTCTTCTCACCGATCCCCGCTGCAGATGGCTCAACTCTGAGCCGGTGCCATCAATAAGACATAAGCTTACGTCCGTTTACGGAAACCCCTTCCCAAGCAGGGCGTACATTTACATCCTGGGGTGCGAAGCGGTTAAAGGCGTTCTGTCAGCTCCTGTGGGCCCCATAAACTAAGGCTATGGGCTAATAGGAGCGGAAGCGCCGTGTCTGGGTATGCGACACTTATACTCACCTTCCCCGCCATTCCTCCGCTGTCCACAGTCAAAGACATGGCGTGCGTCCCACGGACTACTTGTACGTGCGCGGACGCATGCAGCCATATCTTTGAGTGCAGGTAGCAAGGGGAAGGCGAGAATAAGTGCCCAGCCCTCAGGTTCAGTGCTTCAGCTCCCAGCGGCCTTGGTTTATGTGGCTGACGCTGTCTGACAACATCTCTTGCCCCATTACTGCAGTGTACTATTATGCTTGAACTACCTTCCTGCTGTGATACTACACTAGTTACTGGCCACCCCGAAGCGGTGTGCAGCCCGTCCCCGCTGATCGCAGCCCGTCCCGCTGATCGCAGCCCGTCCCCGCTGATCGCAGCCCGTCCCCGCTGATCGCAGCCCGTCCCCGCTGATCGCAGCCCGTCCCCGCTGATCGCAGCCCGTCCCCGCTGATCGCAGCCCGTCCCCGATGATCGCAGCCCGTCCCCGATGATCGCATCCCTTCCCCGATGATCGCATCCCTTCCCCGATGATTGCATCCCTTCCCCGATGATCGCATCCCTTCCCCGATGATCGCATCCCTTCCCCGATGATTGCATCCCTTCCCCGCTGATCGCAGCCCGTCCCCGCTGATCGCAGCCCGTCCCCGATGATCGCAGCCCTTCCCCGATGATCGCAGCCCTTCCCCGATGATCGCAGCCCTTCCCCGATGATCGCAGCCCTTCCCCGATGATCGCAGCCCTTCCCCGATGATCGCAGCCCGTCCCCGCTGATCGCAGCCCGTCCCCGATGATCGCAGCCCGTCCCGCTTCTTACGTGGGACACGAAGCGTTTTCTGTGCCCAGATGAAGTACGGGAGAATCCTGCCATATCCTGACCCGTGTGAACAGGCGCGGCGCGCAGGATCGCTGCTGCTGGTGGCTTTTTTAAAACTGGTGACTCAATCTGAAATATCTCTTAGTTTCAGGGTCGGCGGTCAGCTATATGGTAACCAAGAGAGAAACGGGGAAGTGTATGGACCAGTGGATCTACCTGGAGAAAGGACAGATATCGCAGTTACATGACGCAGGCCAGTATGCGGACAGCGTATTTTGTGCCTTGAGGACCAACCAATATGGTGGAGATGTTACTGGCTGCACTCTGGGGGACATATAATGTGTTGGAGATGTTACTGGCCGCACTCTGGGGGACATATAATGTGTTGGAGATGTTACTAGCTGCACTCTGGGGGACATACAATGTGTTGGAGATGTTACTGGCCGCACTCTGGGGGACATATAATGTGTTGGAGATGTTACTGGCTGCACTCTGGGGGACATATAATGTGTTGGAGATGTTACTGGCTGCACTATGGGGGACATATAATGTGTTGGAGATGTTACTGGCCGCACTCTGGGGGACATATAATGTGTTGGAGATGTTACTGGCTGCACTCTGGGGGACATATAATGTGTTGGAGATGTTACTGGCCGCACTCTGGGGGACGTATAATGTGTTGGAGATGTTACTAGCTGCACTCTGGGGGACATACAATGTGTTGGAGATGTTACTGGCCGCACTCTGGGGGACATATAATGTGTTGGAGATGTTACTAGCTGCACTCTGGGGGACATACAATGTGTTGGAGATGTTACTGGCCGCACTCTGGGGGACATATAATGTGTTGGAGAGGTTACTGGCTGCACTATGGGGGACATATAATGTGTTGGAGATGTTACTGGCCGCACTCTGGGGGACATATAATGTGTTGGAGATGTTACTGGCCGCACTCTGGGGGACATATAATGTGTTGATGTTACTGGCCGCACTCTGGGGGACATATAATGTGTTGGAGATGTTACTGGCTGCACTCTGGGGGACATATAATGTGTTGGAGATGTTACTGGCTGCACTCTGGAGGACATAAAATGTGTTGGAGATGTTACTGGCCGCACTCGGGGGGGACATATAATGTGTTGATGTTACTGGTTGTACTTTATGAACGCGGTAATACCTATAATGTGCTGATTTTATTTTAGATTTGTTAGCTTATCAATTTAAGGGCTAATTCAGATGACTGTATATTGGCCGGGTTGTCACGCTCGGCTGATATACGGTGTCCCTCTGCAGGGGGAGGAGGCTGGAAGAGATGGGAGAAGTGCTCTGAGCTCCCGCCCCCTCTCCGCCCTTCACCACTATTTGCAATGGTAGGGGCGGGGTGGGGCTAAATTACAAGACTTAGCTCCACCCATCCCCCCTCCCATTGCAAATAGTAGTGAGGGGCGGAGAGGGGGCGGGAGCTCAGTGCACTGCTCCCAGCTCTTCCAGCCTCCTCCCCCTGCAGAGGGACACCGTATATCGGCCAAGCGTGACAACCCGGCCGATATATGGTCGTCTGAATTAGCCCTAAAACAGATTTTTTTGGGGGAAAATATGTAGGTTTTCTTTTCCAAACAGGATTTCTTTCAGTTTAACTTTATTGAATTTTTTGACATTTCTTTTAGTCCCTAAATGTGACTTGAAGATGAGATCGCTCCATCACTTACGTAGCGCATTCTACAGTGCCTATGGCAGCAGTGCATTGGACTTTTCAGAAGCGCCATCTAATACACAGAGTTACATCGCAGACATGCAGACCTTTGTCAGTCTTCCGGCCGTTATGGGAACTCATTGGTACCTTGTAATCGCACTGCAGGTTGCCGATGGGTGACAGAAGGAGCCCCTTCTCATCTGCTTACATGCTGCAGTTGCTATTGATTGTGGCATGTAAGAGGTTAAACTGCCAGGATCTGGGGTTTCTCTATTCCCAGTTGTTGGAGCAGGAGCCGGGCTGTCAGTAGTCAGCTGAACCACCACCTTAACAAGATGTGTGTGCAGGTTTAAAGCCCATTAGCGAGGACAGTAAAAAGGTGTATTTCGGTCATGAAAGGGTTAATTGACAAGTCAGTGACCTGGAATAAAGCAGACCCAAATCTGGGAAGGATCTCCTAGTCCAGTGATTTCTATGGGGAGCATGGCATAGGGAATCTTTCCTTTCTGCTATTCGCTGTGTCAGGCTCCGCCCCCTGCTCATTGTATCAGTTTTGTTCAGTGCTCCTTTACATTGTATCCTCACAGACAATCATTGATTTTCTCACTTTCAGGCAACCAGCAGAATTCAGATAACACAAAGCGGAACAAATATGGAGAAGCAGCTGAGTGAATCCTGCTAACACATGGCAATGCAGGGACTTTGCTGACTGTGAATGAAGACCGAGAGGCTGGTGCCCAACCGCCCCATTCATGACAATAGACTCGAGCACTGCTAATATTAATTATTAGTAATGAACAATGAGGAAACCCCTAAAATACTTCTGTAACCTACAACTTCCCAGAAGACAAAGGATAATCAGTGCTGTGAAACTCCCTGCACAGGAATATGAGGAAATGCCATCTGACAACTGAATATATTACAAACATGATGGATAACAATGGTAATAAAGGTTTTCTTCAGTATGTGTCATATGTATGATAATTGGATCAAAATATGTATTTACTGTACAGGAAGCAAGTAAGAAATAATCCTGCTCTTATGTACAAGAATATAACTACTATAATACTGCCCCCTATGTGCAAGAATATAACTACTATAACACTGCCCCCTATGTACAAGAATATAACTACTATAACACTGCCCCCTATGTACAAGAATATAAGTACTATAATACTGCCCCCTATGTACAAGAATATAACTACTATAATACTGCCCCCTATGTACAAGAATATAACTACTATAATACTGCTCCTCTGTACAAGAATATAACTACTATAATACTGCCCCCTATGTACAAGAATATAACTACTATAATACTGACCCCTATGTACAAGAATATAACTACTATAATACTGCCCCCTATGTACAGGAATATAACTACTATAATACTGCTCCCTATGTACAAGAATATAACTACTATAATACTGCCCCCTATGTACAAGAATATAACTACTATAATACTGCCCCTATGTACAAGAATATAACTAATATAATACTGCCTCCTATGTACAAGAATATAACTACTATAATACTGCCCCCTATGTACAAGAATATAACTACTATAATACTGCTCCCTATGTACCAGAATATAACTACTATAATACTGCCTCCTATGTACAAAAATATAACTACTATAATACTGCCCCCTATGTACATGAATATAACTACTATAATACTGCCCCCTATGTACAAGAATATAACTACTATAATACTGCACCCTAAGTACAAGAATATAACTACTATAATACTGTCCCCTATGTACAAGAATATAACCACTATAATACTGCCCCCTATGTACAAGAATATAAGTACTATAATACTGCCCCCTATGTACAAGAATATAACTAATATAATACTGCCCCCTATGTACAAGAATATAACTAATATAATACTGCCCCCTATGTACAAGAATATAACTACTATAATACTGCCCCCTATGTACAGGAATATAACTACTATAATACTGCTCCTATGTACAAGAATATAACTACTATAATACTGCCCCCTATGTACAAGAATATAACTACTATAATACTGCCCCCTATGTACAAGTATATAACTACTATAATACTGCCCCCTATGTACAAGTATATAACTACTATAATACTGCCCCTATGTACAAGAATATAACTACTATAATACTGCCCCCTATGTACAAGAATATAACTACTATATTACTGCCCCCAATGTACAAGAATATAACTAGTATAATACTGCTCCTATGTACAAGAATATAACTACTATAATACTGCCCCCTATGTACAAGAATATAACTACTATAATACTGCACCCTATGTACAAGAATATAACTGCTATAATACTGCCCCCTATGTACAAGAATATAACTACTATAATACTGCTCCTATGTACAACAATATAACTACTATAATACTGCCCCCTATGTACAAGAATATAACTACTATAATACTGCCCCCTATGTACAAGAATATAACTACTATAATACTGCTCCTATGTACAAGAATATAACTACTATAATATTGCCTCCTATGTACAAAAATATAAGTACTATAATACTGTCCCCTATGTACAAGAATATAATTACTATAACACTGCCTCCTATGTACAAGAATATAACTACTATAATACTGCTCTTATGTACAGGAATATAACTGCTATAATACTGCCCCCTATGTACAAGAATATAACTACTATAATACTGCCCCCTATGTGCAAGAATATAACTACTATAATACTGCCCCTATGTTCAAGAATATAACTAGTATAATAATGCCCCTATGTACAAGAATATAACTACTATAGTACTGCCACCTATGTACAAGTATATAACTACTATAATACTGCCCCCTATGTACAAGAATATAACTACTATAATACTGCCCCCTCTGTGTACAAGAATAAAACTACTATAATACTGCCCCCTCTGTGTACAAGAATATAACTACTATAATACCGCCCCCTATGTACAAGAATATAACTACTATAATACTGCCCCCTATGTACAAGAATATAACTACTATAATACTGCCCTCTATGTACAAGAATATAACTACTATAATACTGCCCCCTATGTACAAGAATATAACGACTATAATACTGCTATGTACAAGAATATAACTACTATAATACTGCTCCCTATGTACAAGAATATAACTACTATAATACTGCCTCCTATGTACAAGAATATAACTACTATCATACTGCCCCCTATGTACAAGAATATAACTACTATAATACTGCCCCCTATGTACAATAATATAACTACTATAATACTGCCCTCTATGTACAAGAATATAACTACTATAATACTGCTCCCTATGTACAAGAATATAACTACTATAATACTGCTCCCTATGTACAAGAATATAACTACTATAATACTGCCCTCTATGTACAAGAATATAACTACTATAATACTGGCCCCTATGTACAAGAATATAACTACTATAATACTGCCCTCTATGTACAAGAATATAACTACTATAATACTGCCCCCTATGTACAAGAATATAACTACTATAATACTGCCTCCCTATGTACAAGAATATAACGACTATAATACTGCTATGTACAAGAATATAACTACTATAATACTGCTCCCTATGTACAAGAATATAACTACTATAATACTGCCCCCTATGTACAAGAATATAACTACTATAATACTGCCCCCTATGTACAAGAATATAACGACTATAATACTGCCCCCTATGTACAAGAATATAACTACTATAATACTGCCCCCTATGTACAAGAATATAACTACTATAATACTGCCCCCTATGTACAAGAATATAACTACTATAATACTGCCTCCCTATGTACAAGAATATAACGACTATAATACTGCTATGTACAAGAATATAACTACTATAATACTGCCCCCCATGTACAAGAATATAACTACTATAATACTGTCCCCTATGTACAAGAATATAACTACTATAATACTGCCCCCTATGTACAAGAATATAACTACTATAATACTGCCCCCTATGTACAAGAATATAACTACTATAATACTGCCTCCTATGTACAAGAATATAACTACTATAATACTGCCCCCTATGTACAAGAATATAACTACTATAATACTGCCCCCTATGTACAAGAATATAACTACTATAATACTGCCTTATATGTACAAGAATATCACTATTATAATACTGCCCCCCCTATGTACAAGAATATAACTACTATAATACTGCCCCCCCTATGTACAAGAATATAACTACTATAATACTGCTCCCTGTGTACAAGAATATAACTACTATAATACTGCCCCCTATGCACAAGAATATAACTACTATAATACTGCCCCCTATATACAAGAATATAACTACTATAATACTGCTCCCAATGTACAAGAATATAACTACTGTAATACTGCTCCTATGTACAAGAATATAACTAGTATAATACTGCCCCCTATGTACAAGAATATAACTACTATAATACTGCCCCCTATGTACAAGAATATAACTACTATAATACTGTCCCCTATGTACAAGAATATATCTACTATAATACTGCCCCCTATGTACAAGAATATAACTACTATAATACTGCCCCCTATGTACAAGAATATAACTACTATAATACTGTCCCCTATGTACAAGAATATAACTACTATAATACTGCCCCTATGTACAAGAATATAACTACTATAATACTGCTCCCTATGTACAAGAATATAACTACTATAATACTGCCCCTATGTACAAAAATATAACTACTATAATACTGCCTCCTATGTACAAGAATAAAACTACTATAATACTGCCCCCTCTGTGTACAAGAATATAACTACTATAATACCGCCCCCTATGTACAAGAATATAACTACTATAATACTGCCCCCTATGTACAAGAATATAACTACTATAATACTGCCCTCTATGTACAAGAATATAACTACTATAATACTGCCCCCTATGTACAAGAATATAACGACTATAATACTGCTATGTACAAGAATATAACTACTATAATACTGCTCCCTATGTACAAGAATATAACTACTATAATACTGCCTCCTATGTACAAGAATATAACTACTATCATACTGCCCCCTATGTACAAGAATATAACTACTATAATACTGCCCCCTATGTACAATAATATAACTACTATAATACTGCCCTCTATGTACAAGAATATAACTACTATAATACTGCTCCCTATGTACAAGAATATAACTACTATAATACTGCTCCCTATGTACAAGAATATAACTACTATAATACTGCCCCCTATGTACAAGAATATAACTACTATAATACTGCTCCCTATGTACAAGAATATAACTACTATAATACTGCCCTCTATGTACAAGAATATAACTACTATAATACTGGCCCCTATGTACAAGAATATAACTACTATAATACTGCCCTCTATGTACAAGAATATAACTACTATAATACTGCCCCCTATGTACAAGAATATAACTACTATAATACTGCTCCCAATGTACAAGAATATAACTACTGTAATACTGCTCCTATGTACAAGAATATAACTAGTATAATACTGCCCCCTATGTACAAGAATATAACTACTATAATACTGCCCCCTATGTACAAGAATATAACTACTATAATACTGTCCCCTATGTACAAGAATATATCTACTATAATACTGCCCCCTATGTACAAGAATATAACTACTATAATACTGCCCCCTATGTACAAGAATATAACTACTATAATACTGTCCCCTATGTACAAGAATATAACTACTATAATACTGCCCCTATGTACAAGAATATAACTACTATAATACTGCTCCCTATGTACAAGAATATAACTACTATAATACTGCCCCTATGTACAAAAATATAACTACTATAATACTGCCTCCTATGTACAAGAATAAAACTACTATAATACTGCCCCCGCTGTGTACAAGAATATAACTACTATAATACCGCCCCCTATGTACAAGAATATAACTACTATAATACTGCCCCCTATGTACAAGAATATAACTACTATAATACTGCCCTCTATGTACAAGAATATAACTACTATAATACTGCCCCCTATGTACAAGAATATAACGACTATAATACTGCTATGTACAAGAATATAACTACTATAATACTGCTCCCTATGTACAAGAATATAACTACTATAATACTGCCTCCTATGTACAAGAATATAACTACTATCATACTGCCCCCTATGTACAAGAATATAACTACTATAATACTGCCCCCTATGTACAATAATATAACTACTATAATACTGCCCTCTATGTACAAGAATATAACTACTATAATACTGCTCCCTATGTACAAGAATATAACTACTATAATACTGCTCCCTATGTACAAGAATATAACTACTATAATACTGCCCTCTATGTACAAGAATATAACTACTATAATACTGGCCCCTATGTACAAGAATATAACTACTATAATACTGCCCTCTATGTACAAGAATATAACTACTATAATACTGCCCCCTATGTACAAGAATATAACTACTATAATACTGCCTCCCTATGTACAAGAATATAACGACTATAATACTGCTATGTACAAGAATATAACTACTATAATACTGCTCCCTATGTACAAGAATATAACTACTATAATACTGCCCCCTATGTACAAGAATATAACTACTATAATACTGCCCCCTATGTACAAGAATATAACGACTATAATACTCTCCCTATGTACAAGAATATAACTACTATAATACTGCCCCCTATGTACAAGAACATAACTACTATAATACTGCCCCTATGTATAAGAATATAACTACTATAATACTGCCTCCTATGTACAAGAATATAACTACTATAATACTGCCCCCTATGTACAAGAATATAACGACTATAATACTGTCCCTATGTAAAAGAATATAACTACTATAATACTGCCTCCTATGTACAAGAATATAACTACTATAATACTGCCCCCTATGTACAAGAATATAACTACTATAATACTGCCCTCCTATATACAAGAATATAACTACTATAATACTGCCCCCTATGTACAAGAATATAACTACTATAATACTGCCCCCTATGTACAAGAATATAACTACTATAATACTGCTCCTATGTACAAGAATATAACTACTATAATACTGCCTCCTATATACAAGAATATAACTACTATAATACTGCCCCCTATGTACAAGAATATAACTACTATAATACTGTCCCCTATGTACAAGAATATAACTACTATTATACTGCCCCCTATGTACAAGAATATAACTACTATAATACTGCCTCCTATGTACAAGAATATAACTACTATAATACTGCCCCCTAGGTACAAGAATATAACTACTATAATACTGCCCCCTATGTACAAGAATATAACTACTATAATACTGCCCCCTATGTACAAGAATATAACTACTATAATACTGCCCCCTATGTACAAGAATATAACTACTATAATACTGCTCCCTATGTACAAGAATATAACTACTATAATACTGCCCCCTATGTACAAGAATATAACTACTATAATACTGCCTTATATGTACAAGAATATCACTATTATAATACTGCCCCCCCTATGTACAAGAATATAACTACTATAATACTGCCCCCCCTATGTACAAGAATATAACTACTATAATACTGCTCCCTGTGTACAAGAATATAACTACTATAATACTGCCCCCTATGTACAAGAATATAACTACTATAATACTGCTCCCTGTGTACAAGAATATAACTACTATAATACTGCCCCCTATGCACAAGAATATAACTACTATAATACTGCCCCCTATATACAAGAATATAACTACTATAATACTGCTCCCAATGTACAAGAATATAACTACTGTAATACTGCTCCTATGTACAAGAATATAACTAGTATAATACTGCCCCCTATGTACAAGAATATAACTACTATAATAGTGCCCCCTATGTACAAGAATATAACTACTATAATAGTGCCCCCTATGTACAAGAATATAACTACTATAATACTGTCCCCTATGTACAAGAATATATCTACTATAATACTGCCCCCTATGTACAAGAATATAACTACTATAATACTGCCCCCTATGTACAAGAATATAACTACTATAATACTGTCCCCTATGTACAAGAATATAACTACTATAATACTGCCCCTATGTACAAGAATATAACTACTATAATACTGCTCCCTATGTACAAGAATATAACTACTATAATACTGCCCCTATGTACAAAAATATAACTACTATAATACTGCCTCCTATGTACAAGAATAAAACTACTATAATACTGCCCCCTCTGTGTACAAGAATATAACTACTATAATACCGCCCCCTATGTACAAGAATATAACTACTATAATACTGCCCCCTATGTACAAGAATATAACTACTATAATACTGCCCTCTATGTACAAGAATATAACTACTATAATACTGCCCCCTATGTACAAGAATATAACGACTATAATACTGCTATGTACAAGAATATAACTACTATAATACTGCTCCCTATGTACAAGAATATAACTACTATAATACTGCCCCCTATGTACAATAATATAACTACTATAATACTGCCCTCTATGTACAAGAATATAACTACTATAATACTGCTCCCTATGTACAAGAATATAACTACTATAATACTGCTCCCTATGTACAAGAATATAACTACTATAATACTGCCCCTATGTACAAGAATATAACTACTATAATACTGCCCTCTATGTACAAGAATATAACTACTATAATACTGCCCCCTATGTACAAGAATATAACTACTATAATACTGCCTCCCTATGTACAAGAATATAACGACTATAATACTGCTATGTACAAGAATATAACTACTATAATACTGCTCCCTATGTACAAGAATATAACTACTATAATACTGCCCCCTATGTACAAGAATATAACTACTATAATACTGCCCCCTATGTACAAGAATATAACGACTATAATACTGTCCCTATGTACAAGAATATAACTACTATAATACTGCCCCCTATGTACAAGAACATAACTACTATAATACTGCCCCCTATGTATAAGAATATAACTACTATAATACTGCCTCCTATGTACAAGAATATAACTACTATAATACTGCCCCCTATGTACAAGAATATAACGACTATAATACTGCTCCCAATGTACAAGAATATAACTACTGTAATACTGCTCCTATGTACAAGAATATAACTAGTATAATACTGCCCCCTATGTACAAGAATATAACTACTATAATACTGCCCCCTATGTACAAGAATATAACTACTATAATACTGTCCCCTATGTACAAGAATATATCTACTATAATACTGCCCCCTATGTACAAGAATATAACTACTATAATACTGCCCCCTATGTACAAGAATATAACTACTATAATACTGTCCCCTATGTACAAGAATATAACTACTATAATACTGCCCCTATGTACAAGAATATAACTACTATAATACTGCTCCCTATGTACAAGAATATAACTACTATAATACTGCCCCTATGTACAAAAATATAACTACTATAATACTGCCTCCTATGTACAAGAATATAACTACTATAATACTGCCCCCTATGTACAAGACTAAAACTACTATAATACTGCTCCTATGTACAGGAATATAACTACTATAATACTGCCCCCTATTTACAAGAATATAACTACTATAATACTGCCCCCTATGTACAAGAATACAACTACTATAATACTGCCCCCTATGTACAAGAATATAACTACTATAATACTGCCCCCTATGTACAAGAATATAACTACTATAATACTGCCCCCTATGTACAAGAATATAACTACTATAATACTGTCCCCTATGTACAAGAATATAACTACTATAATACTGCCCCCTATGTACAAGAATATAACTACTATAATACTGCCCCCTATGTACAAGAATATAACTACTATAATACTGCCTCCTATGTACAAGAATATAACTACTATAATACTGCCCCCTATGTACAAGAATATAACTACTATAATACTGCCCCCTATGTACAAGAATATAACTACTATAATACTGCCTTATATGTACAAGAATATAACTATTATAATACTGCCCCCCCTATGTACAAGAATATAACTACTATAATACTGCCTCCTATGTACAAGAATATAACTACTATAATACTGCCCCCCCTATGTACAAGAATATAACTACTATAATACTGCCCCCCCTATGTACAAGAATATAACTACTATAATACTGCTCCCTATATACAAGAACATAACTACTATAATACTGCCCCCTATGTACAAGAATATAACTACTATAATACTGCCCCCTATGTACAAGAATATAACTACTATAATACTGCCCCCTATGTACAAGAATATAACTACTATAATACTGCCCTTATGTACAAGAATATAACTAGTATAATACTGCCCCCTATGTACAAGAATATAGCTACTATAATACTGCCCCCTGTGTACAAGAATATAACTACTATAATACTGCCCCCTATGTACAAGAATATAACTACTATAATACTGCCCCCTATGTACAAGAATATAACTACTATAATACTGCCCTTATGTACAAGAATATAACTAGTATAATACTGCCCCCTATGTACAAGAATATAGCTACTATAATACTGCCCCCTGTGTACAAGAATATAACTACTATAATACTGCCCCCTATGCACAAGAATATAACTACTATAATACTGCCCCCTATATACAAGAATATAACTACTATAATACTGCTCCCAATGTACAAGAATATAACTACTGTAATACTGCTCCTATGTACAAGAATATAACTAGTATAATACTGCCCCCTATGTACAAGAATATAACTACTATAATAGTGCCCCCTATGTACAAGAATATAACTACTATAATACTGTCCCCTATGTACAAGAATATATCTACTATAATACTGCCCCCTATGTACAAGAATATAACTACTATAATACTGCCCCCTATGTACAAGAATATAACTACTATAATACTGTCCCCTATGTACAAGAATATAACTACTATAATACTGCCTCTTATGTACAAGAATATAACTACTATAATACTGCCTCCTATGTACAAGAATATAACTACTATAATACTGCCCCCTATTTACAAGAATATAACTACTATAATACTGCCCCCTATGTACAAGAATATAACTACTATAATACTGCCCGTATGTACAAGAATATAACTACTATAATACTGCCTGCTATGTACAAGAATATAACTACTATAATACTGCCCCCTATTTACAAGAATATAACTACTATAATACTGCCCCCTATGTACAAGAATATAACTACTATAATACTGCCCTTGATGTACAAGAATATAACTACTATAATACTGCCTCCTATGTACAAGAATATAACTACTATAATACTGCCCCCTATTTACAAGAATATAACTACTATAATACTGCCCCCTATGTACAAGAATATAACTACTATAATACTGCCCGTATGTACAAGAATATAACTACTATAATACTGCCTGCTATGTACAAGAATATAACTACTATAATACTGCCCCCTGTGTACAAGAATATAACTACTATAATACTGTCCCCTATGTACAAGAATATAACTATTATATTACCGCCCCCTATGTACAGGAATATAACTACTATAATACTGTCCCCTATGTACAAGAATATAACTGCTATAATACTGTCTCCTATGTACAAGAATATAACTACTATAATACTGACCGCTATGTACAAGAATATAACTACTGTAATACTGCCCCCTATGTACAAGAATATAACTACTATAATACTGCCCGCTATGTACAAGAATATAACTACTATAATACTGTCCCCTATGTACAAGAATATAACTACTATAATACTGCCCGCTATGTACAAGAATATAACTACTGTAATACTGCCCCCTATGTACAAGAATATATCTACTATAATACTGCCCCCTATGTACAAGAATAGAACTACTATAATACTGCCCCCTATGTACAAGAATATAACTACTATAATACTGCTCCTATGTACAAGAATATTACTACTATAATACTGCCCCCTATGAACAAGAATATAACTACTATAATACTACCCCCTATGTACAAGAATATAACTACTATAATACTGCTCCCTATGTGCAAGAATATAACTACTATAATACTGCCCCCTATGTACAAGAATATAACTACTATAATACTGCCCCCTATGTACAAGAATATAACTACTATAATACTGCTCCTATGTACAAGAATATAACTACTATAATACTGCCCCCTATGTACAAGAATATAACTACTATAATACTGCCTCCTATGTACAAGAATATAACTACTATAATACTGCCCCTATATACAAGAATATAACTATTATAATACTGCCCCCTATGTACAAGAATATAACTACTATAATACTGCCCCCTATGTGGAGGCCTGGATACCTCAGCTATGTAATATAGAGACCTGGTGTGTTTGACAGCGCAGATCAGTCTGTAACCACCTAAGTGGTGCCCCCGCTGGCCTTCTGCATCCAGCTGTTTTCTGCACGAAGCGCCCGGCTGTTATATACTCCGTGCAGGGTATATGCTTTCTTCATACTCAGCCTGTCATCAGGGAGCGGGATGAAACAATAGTATCCGCTGTATCCTGCTGTGATTCCCTGATGAGGCTCTTCGTCAGCCCGCTGAAAGACAACGATGAGCGGCATAACGAAAACTGCCGGATGTCAGCGCAGCTACACACGATTATCGCTTAAAAGACGGATGTGAGCGATTTTTGAGCGATAATCGTTATGCCTAAAAGGGCCTTAAGGATGATCCTGATACACCAGTGAGATGACAATGAATGGGGTGTGTCTTGTTACTTCGAAGACTCTGATCTGTGCCAATGGTCCTGGTCCTATAGCGGTGCCCACATGGGGTCAGAGGTGAGTTAAGGATCAGATTACGACTTTGGCATTTTCAGACATGGTAGTGTGTGCCTGATACTCGCAGGGTATCTGGTAGAAGTGTGAATCAGGATATGAGACCTTCTAGTCTGCGGACAGTCCATATACCAGACTGCTGTCTTATTACCAGTTCTCACACAGTGGCATGGTTGTAGATGCCGGTACCACGCTCCGGTCAGGGAATCCCCTCCTCACAAAATTTCCTGTAGCGATTTAAGACAAGAACCTGTCAGCAAATCTCAAACCCGTGGAACAGGATCCTCTATCATGGCTGTCAAGGAAGGGCCCCGGAGGAACGTCGGTGCACCTGAGTTACCACCAGGGACGTCAAAGGGCCCGGTCTAGATATAAGCCCTGATTTGATAGCAGGGCCTACCAATGCTCCAATCAGAAGAGATAACATTTAGTCAGTGGGCACCATTCTGATAGTTATTGGGCCTTGGGGTACTGACGGATCGGGGATTAGGAGGAGGAGTTACGTTTTTATAATTGGGATGTTTTTAAACATTTCCCATTTATTGTCTGTACTCTTATCTTTGAGGGCATTGTCCCAGCCAATAAGGTTAAGGGCATCTCTGAGCATAACCTGGCCTTCTTAAAGAGTGGTAAGGCAGGAGAAATGCAGTCTAAACTCCCACAACCTGAATGTTGCAGGATCAATCCCCGTGTGGTTCAGGTAGCCGAATCACGGTTGACTCATTGTAATTCTGAAAGTTGGCCACAAGATGGCTTTTAAAATATAAAACATGTGTCTTATAAATCTGCCTTCCACTTCTGATGTTGGCTTGTGTATTGGACATTTACCTGTCTGCAACCTAATCCGACCTCTATGCTTCCTGATGACAGTGAGCTAGATATGGTTTTCTCCAGCAGGTTTCAGGGTATTTTGTAGCTTCCAAATTGTATAGTGTGCACACATCATCGACCAGATCAGACACAAATGCTGGTCTAAACCGGGAGAGTCTCATATCCAAAATGGCTCTGGAGAGAAACACCCAGACAGCCCCTTTTATTGCAAGACATACAATGGGCGTGCAACAAATTACATCAGTAACATATAGGATTCTCATTTGTCGGATCATATAGAATCCCCCGCCTCTCTGCCCACCCTTCCTCAAGTCAGGATGTAACTTGGACTTTGTCTTACAAACATGTGCTCAAATCTGAAACTGAAAGTAGATATCTCTTTGTTGAAGAAGATTCTGTGTGGGGGATGGGGAGGACTGGGAAAACACTCAAGATGAACACAAGCAATAACATAACACTGTGATTTAACTCTTTCCTTATGCAGCAGCGTTCCACATTAGGCTGAAGTCACAGAAACACACATAATACGTCTAGTTTAGTACAAATCAATAGACATTTTACACTGACTAATCATCATGTCTATCACAACAGGTGTTGGGGAGAGGAGGATGAACATGCTCAATCCTTTTGTTTTGGGGAGATAAGTTGGCTGAGTATGGGATGGAGGGGGGGGGGGGGGGGGGTTAGAGGAGAAAACCAGGTCCTCAGTACTGCACTGTAGAGGCAGGTTATCAATAGTAATAGCCCAAGACTATTCCTATCTTGGCCTTTGGGAGAGACAAGGAGGAAAACTGATGCCACGGCTTTCGTCGTCCTGGCCGGAGCTTATGGAAAGAGCCGAGTGCTTAACCCTGTGCTGTTTCTGTAGCTCCCAATGAAGTGAATGGGAGTTAGGGAAACTCTGTAGAACAAACTTAAAGGGGTTGTCCTGCGAAAGCAAGTGGGTCTATACACTTCTGTATGGCCATATTAATGCACTTTGTAATGTACATCGTGCATTAATTATGAGCCATACAGAAGTTATCAGAAGTTTTTCACTTACCTGTTCCGTTGCTAGCGTCCTCGTCTCCATGGAGCCGTCTAATTTTCAGCGTCTAATCGCCAGATTAGACGCGCTTGCGCAGTCCGGGTCTTCTGCTTTTCTCAATGGGGCCGCTCGTGCCTAAGACCGGCTCCTGGTAGCTCCGCCCCGTCACGTGCCGATTCCAGCCAATCAGGAGGCTGGAATCGGCAATGGACCGCACAGAAGACCTGCGGTCCACCGAGGGTGAAGATCCCGGCGGCCATCTTCAGCAGGTAAGTAAGAAGTCACCGGAGCGCGGGAATTCAGGTAAGTGCTGTGCGGTGTTCTTTTTTAACGCCTGCATCGGGGTTGTCTCGCGCCGAACGAGGGTGGGGGGGGGGGGTGGTTGAAAAAAAAAAACCCGTTTCGGCGCGGGACAACCCCTTTAATAAAGTTTAAAAAGTTTGGTAACAACCGAAGCGTTGCTGTATTTTGTGTTCGCTCCTGGGGCCTCATAAAGCACCCCTGTGGATATGCTGATATTCGGAAGCTTTTTGGTGGTATATTGGGATGATTGGACACGGCCGTTCAGGCTCTGATGCATTCCTATAATCTGTGGCACGAGGGCACAACTGCTGTCTACACAATATGTATTCTTGGCATTGTGGCACCCGGCACCGGGCATCTTCAGTTCCTCTCTTACTAGGCACTGATGACGGCAACAAGGAAGAAGATGCAAACTGCAACGAAGGAGCTCCTTAACTTCTTCCCACTGCAGCCTTTTTTTTTCTTTTCCCTTCCAACTTTCAAATAAAAAATCCTAACTTTTGTATTTTGGGGGTGAGTCATATCGGGCTTCTTGTTGTTGTGGTTGTTCTGCGGGACGAGTTATATTTTTTAAGGGCACTATTGAACGCACCATCTAATGTTGTGGGCAGTGCGGGCTACTTGTCTGGGATCTCTCACTTTCTCCGGCCCAGGGGTGGCGGCACCGCAATGATGTCCAGAAACATAAGGACAAGTCCAGCATCCACCTACAGTCCAGCAGATCGTGTGCAACTTTGCTTATATCTAGACCGGGCCCTTTGACGTCCCTGGTGGTAACTCAGGTGCACCGATGTTCCTCCGGGGCACTTCCTTGATGGCCATGTAGGGGGTCTAAACAGACCGTTCAGCTGATGCTGTCTGCCTCCCAATCAGCTTCAGGTATGAGTACTCATAGACAACTCAGATGGATGACCACACGGGTATGCGGTTAGCCAAAGAAGAAGTGGTTTATTCAGCAGAGTTACAGAAGTTATATAGAAAGGGTGCTTGCGTAAGATTTAATCACTGCGCATGTCCGAGGTCGCTGGACATCTGGAGGAACAATTAATAATACCTCTTTCAAAAGACGTCTCCTACATAAACAATATATCAACGCTCGGTGACAACTGTATCAAAGCAAAATATGTCCTAGGATACGTTTCTCAGAAAACGTTCCTCAGAACAGGATGACATGGGAAAGTACAGATAAGACATGTGAGAAGAAGATTCAGGGTCATATAGAGAGAAAGTTAGATGAAGTAAAGAAGGAGAAATTAAAACGTATTTTTCTCTATTTAATTTGAGAAAGGAGAAAATCTAGAATTAACCCCTCACAGCCATGATAGAAGATCCTGTTCCACGGGTTTGAGATTTGCTGACAGCTTCTAGTCTTAAAGGGGTTGTCCCGCGCCGAAACGGGTTTTTTTTTTTTTTCAACCCCCCCCCCCCCCCACCCCCCCGTTCGGCGCGAGACAACCCCGATGCAGGGACTTAAAAAAAAAAAACGCACAGCGCTTACCTGAATCCCTGCGCTCCTGTGACTTCTTACTTACCGGTTGAAGATGACCGCCGGATTCTTCTCCCTCGGTGGACCGCAGGGCTTCTGTGCGGTCCATTGCCGATTCCAGCCTCCTGATTGGCTGGAATCGGCACGTGACGGGGCGGAGCTACACGGAGCTACACGGAGCCCCATTGAGAAAAGAAGAAGACCCGGACTGCGCAAGCGCGGCTAATTTGGCCATTAGACGCCGAAAATTAGTCGGCTCCATGGAAACGAGGACGCCAGCAACGGAGCAGGTAAGTATAAAACTTCTTATAACTTCTGTATGGCTCATAATTAATGCACAATGTACATTACAAAGTGCATTAATATGGCCATACAGAAGTGTATACCCCCACTTGCTGCCGCGGGACAACCCCTTTAAATCCCTACAGGGAAGTCCATCGTTTACATCACCCATAATGAGGGAAAATTGTGTTAACAAGAAAAGGAATAAAGTGATATATAAATGAAATTCTCTGCCACTTTGTCGTATCACACATCTATCTTCCCATATGATGTAATACAAATGATGGCAACTTCAAGTCCGCGCAGGGACTAAAAAAAATGTGATTAATTAAGTTTTGTTAATTATTTTTTAAAAAAAGTAATAAAAATCAGACAAAGCCTTTTCCCAAAAAATAATTAAAAAAAACCTACCCCCCCCCCCACAGTATTTGGAATTGCTATATCTGTAAAAGTCTGATCTAAGTAACGCAATTATTTACCGGCACGGTGACGGTGACCATTGGCAGAAAAAAGTAGACAAAGCCAGGACTGCAACATTTGGGTCACCCCATTTCCAAGAAAAAAATGTAATAAAAAGGGATCAAAAAGTCATCTGTACCCCTAATTGGTACCCATATAAACTACAGGGTGTCCTGCAAAAAACGAGCCCCCACACAACTCTACTGACAGAAAACTAAAAAAGCAATGACTGCTAGAAGACGGCGGCAGGAAATAATTTAATTTTTTTCCAATGATATTTTATTTATTAGTAGTTCAGCAAAAAAAAGAAAAAAAAAAAAACACTATATAAATGTCATATCATGCGGAACCACGGGATAAAGTTGTGTCATTGCTGCAGTGTGTTCACCATAGACCCCCCACCGGCCCAAAGATGGGGAATTGCTCTTTTTTCTATTTTCAACCACTTAGAATTTTTTTTTATAATTGACTGAAAAACCAGTTTTTCAGTACATTAAATAGCACCACTGAAAAATACAACTGGTACAAAAACAAGCCCTCAGGCAGCTGCGGCGATGGATAAATAAAGGGATTAGGATTTTTTGAAAGTGGGGAGGAAAACACGGAAATAAAAATTTAATTAAAGAAGGGGCTGCATCCTTCGGGCTCAGACAGACAGTTTTTTGTGTGCAAACGCACTTGGCTACATTCAAAATTCGCACATAAAGTGCGCTGCCCGCTATCCACTGTGACAGCTGTGGCCGAGGATTTCTTCATGCAGTGACAAGGGGACTCCCCGCGGGGATGAAGAATTCCCCTGTCACAGCTGTCATATGCCACAGCGCGATATTCTCCCATTGCTTTCAATGGGGCCGACACTTCTGCAGCCCCATTGAAAGCAATGAGCTGCCGGCAACCCATGCAGTGATTTTTGGGGAAGGGCTTTAAATATAAGTCCTTCCCTGAAAATCATTCCTAGAATGTGTAAAAACAAATAAAAAATATATACACACATAAAGGTATCTGGTGTTACGTCTCGTTATATGTGAGGTTGTTCATATGTGATTCCTTGATAATTGGGGTCGTCACCATTGCAAACAGCCGGCAAAGGACGGAGAGAAGGAGGGAAGGGGGTGGGAGCTTAGCAATCACGCTGCTAAAGTCCCTCCCACCTCCCTTCTCCAGCAGCTACTATAGGCTCCCTTAGGAGTCTATGGGAGCCGCCGCCGTATTCCGGCCTGGACGATAGTTCCTGAACTACCTTTCCTAAACGACGAAAAGTGTCCGGCCGAAATACACCATCGTGGCCGTCCGGGCGCTTTCACACCGCGGGAATAGGCCCATCTGAACTGATGCATTGTAAACCAATGCTTCAGATGGGCAGCGTGTATCAGCGGGGCGTGAAGGCGTGACTGATATACGCTCGTGTGAATGAGGCCTGAGCGGGATTTCACATCTGCATTGGGGATTCATTTCCTGTTCCATTTGGGGAGCAGGAAAGGGGAAACTCCATGGAATTCCCACAGCTGCCCGGCTTTTGGACAGAAGAACAAGTGCGGCGTGCCAGATGTACGTCGGAATCTCCAGCCGGTGCAGATGGGAAACCGCATAACACGTGTTATACAGCAGGATACCACCGAACGGCTGATACAGACTGGTTATTGCACTCTCTTGTGTTACGTGCTTCGTATGGTACCGCCTGGTGTCACATACTTGTTATGGCGCCCCCTGCTGTTACATACTAGTTATTGAGCATCCGTACTGCAGACGCGTGAGTTAGATGCTACCGCCTGGTGTCACATACTTGTTATAGCGCCCCCTGCTGTTACATACTAGTTATTGACCCTTTGTGCCGCGGACGCGTGAGTTAGATGCTACCGCCTGGTGCCACATACTTGTTATGGAGCCTCTGTACTGCGGACGCGTGAGTTAGATGCTACCGGCCGGAGCGCCTCTCACAGTTCAGGTACCTTTCTATCTCTCCTTATAACGGGCGAGCTTTACCCGGCGCTGGTCGCCCGCGCACGTATGAGCCGCGCGTCCCACATGGTGCTCACTCCATCACCGGGCAGATAGTAGATTGGTAATATTGCTTTGAACGTCGCTTCTCTTTAGCTCTGTTAGATTTGCTTGTACTACTATTTTAGCAGCTCGAGGGCCGTTTATGCTTTTATGCTATTGTGGCGCCGCTGTGATGGATGCTTACACAGAGTGAATCCCCCATGTGTTGGGCTGGCAGGGCTGCTGTTGGTCAATAGCTGCTTCTTTCACTTGTTTGCAGTTGTTTTTGTGATTCTTTTCCGTTTTTCACGTTATTGACAGACGCCATAAGTCAGCTGATGTCGAGACGCAGAAGCCTTTCACGTGTATTTTATCCCTTTAATATTTTGTTGTGTCCGTGTAGCTTCTTACAGTCCGCCGTCCCCATCAGTGCCCCGGTCACAATAGACCATCATGGGAGAGTTCCATAGAGGGTATATGATGTAGCAGTCACTGGTGGGGACCGGGCGCCGCAGCTCTCTGCAGGATATATGCACTTACCTGGAGCTGAGTCATGGAAAGAAGGTAGACTGGCGCCATCTTGTGGCTGTTTTGCAGAATGAAGGTTATAGTGTGAATTGAGGAATTAGATAAACTTGCTTAAAGTTTGCAATTTTGATGACAGTTTTGTGCAGATTAATTGAAGCAGGTTTGTGGTCAAGCCGTCCATTGCAGAGACCGCCCTTCACCCCGCACCATCATCGTGAGCTCTTGTAGCACTAGAGCTACCTCCCATGATGAACGGCACAGTGTGTTGGGCAGCAACTAATAGAGGTTCTGTGTCAGCCATGATGATTGCCTAGAGAGAGTCGGGAGATGATGTGGCAATTGGGCTGATCCTTCCGCCAATGTGGAGTTACGGTGTGCAGCGCCATCAGCATCAACAGCTGGTTGCCTCCAGTACACATTTAATGCACATTAATGACTGCATGCCATTATGTTAATGAGGTGTTGCCACCTGTCACACTATGCATCTTCAGAATGTCCTCAATGCCATCTTCCAGGAGGATAATACACGTCCCAAACAAGTGAACATCAACAGGCAGCTCTGCGAGGTGTTCAGGTGATTCCTTGGCGGCACAATCCTTGGCTCTCTCTCTAGTGGAGAACCTGTAGGACATGAATATATGCAGAAAGATCGTTCTCCCACACCCTCGTAATGAGATGAACTGCGACGATGGCCAGGAGACACCGGTTAGAAATTAGACAGTAAGGGGGATCAATGACTGGAACAGGTTGCCACAGGAGGTGAGGAGTTCTCCTTCAATGGAAGTGATCAAACAAAGGCTGGACAAATATCTGCCTGGGATGATTTAGTGATCCTGCACTGAGCAGGGGGTTGGACCCGATGACCCTGGAGGACCTTCCAACTCTACCAGTCTATATCAGGCGGGACATAGATAGTAAAAGTAATAGTTCCAAAAATAAGAATAATTACAGAATAAAAGTAAAACTATATACCGTATTTTCCAGCGTTTAAGATGACCCCAACTCTCCAGTTGAAATCTAGAAAAAAAACCAAAAAAAACCCCAAAAAAAACAATACTCACCTCCCGCCGCATTCTGCGATGATCTGCAGCGCTGCTCCAGGCTGTCGCTCCCTCCTCCATGCCGACAGAGGATTGCTTTCTGGATGCGGGGCTTGAGTGCCCCGCCTCCAGAAAGCTAATGCTCTGATTGGCTAACTCAGCGCGACGTCCGCCAATGAAAGCCGGCGCTGCGTTAACCAATCACAGCCATTCAGTGATCTCATTGAGGTGTGTGTGGCAACAAGCATTTCTCTCTGATTCTAAGTTTCCCTGGAGTTCCCTTATAGTCTGGTGTGCGCATGCTTCCTCTGTTCTTGCTAGAGCACGATACGCTTCTCCTTCCATTGTAAATAAATGCATTTTTCATTCCACAATTTGGGTTTGCAACTCTGCAATTTGATTATGAGAATCTGTAAAATCTCCTTCTGACTTGCAAGGCATCATCTCTAACTCATTTGCATTTTCTTAAAGTCCTCTTCACACTGCGCAGCTTGCGTTTGCAGACAATCTGTGATCAGCTTCATCTTCGGCTACATTTCTGAGGTCTTGTATCTTTTCTTGGACTTTAGAAAGATAATCGCTCAGATTTCTTTTTCCCCCGTCTTCCAAGTCTTGTTCACACTGAGCGGTTTGCTCTTCCAGCAACAACCTGTGATTAGCTTCAGCTCATCTTCTAAGGTGCTCATTCTCCTTTAAAGGGGTTGTCCCGTGCCGAAACGGGGTTTTTTTTTTTCAATAGCCCCCCCGTTCGGCGCGAGACAAACCCGATGCAGTACTTACCCGAATCCCCGCGCTTCGGTGACTTCTTACTTACCTTGCGAAGATGGCTGCCGGGATCTTCACCCACGGTGGACTGCAGGTCTTCTCCCATGGTGCACCGTGGGCTCTGTGCGTTCCATTGCCGATTCCAGCCTCCTGATTGGCTGGAATCGGCACACGTGACGGGGCGGAGCTACGAGGAGCAGCTCTCCAGCACAAGCGGCCCCATTCAGAAGGGAGAAGACCGGACTGCGCAAGCGCGTCTAATTGGGCGATTAGACGCTGAAATTAGACGGCACCATGGCAACGGGGACGCCAGCAACGGAGCAGGTAAGTGAATAACTTCTGTATGGCTCATAATTAATGCACGATGTATATTACAAAGTTAATTAATATGGCCATACAGAAGTGTATACCCCCACTTGCTGCCGCGGGACAACCCCTTTAAGACAATTGCACTTTCTGTTTTCAACTGAGTGGCTTCTTTAAGGGCCTCCTCTCTTTCCTATTCCATCAGTAACCTTTGCCTCTTGACCTCTTCTCCCAGTAGACACAAGTTGGCAATTTTCTTTTCCAACTGTGTATCATATCTTCTGTGCACATCTTGGATCTTGGCCTCCCAAAGAAAATTTGTGCAAGCTCGCCTCTGTACAGGTTCCTCCTGAACTCTGAGCAACTGTTCAGTTTCTTTCTCATTTTTAACCTCAGGGTCCGACTGACTTCATCTACTGTCATAAGAGAAGCAGACTTCTTTTTCTTTGCAATTTTACTATCTATAGTCCCAACGGATGTTTGGTTGCTACTAGCAACTACTTCAGTTTCACAGAAAACTACACTAGCAACACCTCCTTAGTTTGCTAAATGAATCAACTAAATGAAGTATAACATGTGGCGAAAAAATGTCAGAATCGCCGGGATCTGCAGAACCTTTACAGGCTTGGTCACTAAGGAGTTAATGTCCGACCTGCTATCCAGACAAACACCAGCAAATATGATGTTATTATCTGAAATTACTGCAGCTTGGAAAGTTTGCCTGGACTTTGGCCTCATGTCCACGGGTGTAGTTCGGCCCACGCGGATATTTGATGCGGATTTCTGCAGCTGATGATTTTTAAATTGCATTTTTTTTGGCATGTGGGAGATCACAGATTGCGGATTTTTCACACGCATATGTATGCGGATCATCCGCGCGTGAAAAAAGAAGGCAATCCCACCTCCTAGCCTTTTCCCACCTTCCTAATTGAATTAAGCCTTCAAATCCGCAGTGCATCCACGGCTGAGGACCGTGCGGATCTCACGCACGCATAGAGATCAGTGGTGTCCCTCCGCTTGTGATCTGCTTTAAAATGGAGCATGCTGCGTTTTTTTTCTGCACGTGAAATCCGCAAATCAAAATAATTCACATCTGCAGCTGTTACATTAAACGCGGATGGTCAGTGATTTCCTATGGAAAAATGGATCTGTGGATTGGACGTGCGGGAGATGCACTGATTAGCTAAATGAAATATGCCCGTGGACATGAGGCCTTCGCCAACCAACCAGCTTGTGGATCCCACCGAACAACTGTTTGCTTGTTCCGGGGTCTGACTGGACAACTGCGAATAAAGTGCCCATCTTGTCCGCAATGAGCACAAGCCTTTCTTTAGACGAGTATCCCTGTGCTTTATTAGTAAAGACTGTCCCCATCTCCATAGGTTCCTCCGCAACCTCCTCAGGGGACATAGACGATGAGGAGGGAGACTCAAACACTGTCTCTTGCTTTCTCTCCCGCAGACGGCGATTAACCCTAATCACCAAGGCCATGGCATCCCCCAGCATGCAAGGAGTAGCATACTGAACCATCGCATTCATCACCCTGCAGGACAGACCGAAACAGAACTGTCTTCTCAAAGCCGGATCGTTCCACTGGGTTTCATTTGCCCAGCGCCAAAATTCCGCACAGTAGTCCTCTACCAGGCGATTGTCTTGTGGTATCATGCAGATTTTACTTTCAACGAGGGCCACACAATCTGGATCATCATAGAGCAAGCCTAGAGCTGTCCACCGAAAACAGAACAGGTGAGACAGGAGAAAGGGAAAACGGCCAGGCCTGGGGGTCTCCCTGTAACCGGGAGAGAACTATGTCCACACGCTGGGTCTCATTCCCTGAGGACACTGGCCTTAAAAGAGGCAAAATCGCTACACTTGCCAGAAAAACAGTCTGATAGTTCAAGCCTTCGGTCAGGTTGTGCCGAAACATCAAATGATGCAGGCAAAGACCCAATGGCCGACAGCGGCTGCATAACGCTAGCACTTGCTGAACCAGAGCCTGTGTTGTATCCTGTACAGACGTGGCAATAACCTGATTAGTAAGTGCCTGAACAAGATCCACGCTGCGTCTAGCGCACTTTTATTAGGCCGAAGGTTATATTATGTTCATTCTGGACTGCCAACAGGAACCTGGGATGAGGGCAGCCAGAACGGATGCAAAAACAAGAAATACGGGTGGCTAGATGCAGGCAGAACAGACAAGTCAGGTTATGGACAGAGCGGGCACTCAGATCCCCCCAGACTGAACCCCCCATTGCAGCGAAGTACCTGTCCCGAAAAGGACAACCACACTTTCTTCCACGTGGACGGGGGTCCGAGGGAAACTGGAGTACTGGCGACAAAGAACAAATAGAGACAGACAATAACAAAAAGACAAGGACAGTAGAAAACCACACAAACAAACAGGGAACAAACCCGAGCGCCGGCGCCGGACAACCAGGAGCTGTGAGCAGGCTGACTGCTCAGGGAACACTGAAAATCATCGGCATCACCAAGCCAGGAAGAGCTGGATTATATAGAGAAGAGGGAGAAGCCGATTGGCTGACAGAAATGTCAATCACCAGCCACACCTCGCTGACAGCTGCAGGACTAATTAACCTGAACTAGTAAGCACAGGAGATATTAACCCTAACTAGTCAGGATAGAACCCACAGAAACAAAAGTGTGCTGGCAAATACTAAACCGTGTGCTGACTGTGATGTGACGGGACTCTTCTCCTCTTGTAGCAGCTTTTCCAAACAATCTGAGAGACTCCTTTGGTCCCCGTTCAGACCAGTAGACCGCGGGACTCCACCTGCACACCGGTGATGTTTGACTGGCCACTCTGCCTTTAGACATCCATGCATGCATGGCTCTTTTTGGTTGTTTCCCATAGCAACCAACGCACGTGGCATTTTTGATCCGCAATCCACCCATGCCCGGACCTCTGCTTGGACTTTGTTGCCCCACGGCAACCGCACGCTCGGCCTCCTGGCCCTTTAAATGTAGCAGACTGTGTGCACCATTTGCTGCCAGTGCTTCCTCCACCAATTGTGGCTATCTAGAGGTAACTCGCTTACAGGATCGCCATCTTCTCTTTCTAAAATATTTTGCACCACATGCATAAAGTCTCAGGGTCACCAGATTACTTCAACTCTGGCTTCCACCAGATTTATTTCACACACAGCAAACAGTTTTATAGCATCAACGTACTGGAACAGAATACGATTTTCGGGGTTCACAACGTGTCGGGTCCCGTCAGTATCCCCTACCCAGAGTGTGTAGAGGTCATCCTCCCCTGTCACACACATGATGAGCCCAGTCTGGTCCGCCCCGGGCCTCAGGCTCCCGGTTCCTGATGCTTCCTTTGCAGCCTCTATCTCTGGCTTTCAGTAGGGAACTCCATGTGTCTGGAGGGTTTAACTCCTCCAGCCGCACTCATACAGCTGTCCCGATTAGCACAGAGAAGGCCTGCTGTCACGCCCCCTGCAGGCCCTTCTGTGAACTACCTTGCCACAATAATTATATATGTATATATATATATAGAGATATACATATAATAAAAACTTTTTACACGTTTTATGGGTTTTGGCAGAAGGTGATGTGATATGAGCTCCTTGTACATCGTCAATAACAATCATTGCTTAGTCTCAAAGTCCTAGAGAGTCAAGACAATCAGGTCAGTCGGTTCACAGAGAACTAAGAGCACTCCCGTTATCATCAGTGATTATGGCAATGATTTTGCTCCAGACAGATGATAATAAGCTCCACAGAAAGCAGGTGATTGCACTAAACCTCTAATCACAATTAGAGCCCTTCTGAACCGCTAACGTATTATTCTATTGCTGAGTGTGTCAGTTTATAAATCCCCTCCCCCCCCCCCCCTATAACAGAACTCCCGGGGCCTGAACCGTTACCTGCTCCCAGGTGAATCCAGCTACCCGGTCCACTATACACACTTACTTAAAAGTCATTTCCAATGGCCGGACCGCTGAGGGCCTGTGAGGTAGGAGTCTAATATTTGACAGCCTGAACGTCCCCTATGTAATTTGTTGGCTCGGTTTTGTTCTTTGTGGAGTAAATCGGTGTTAAATCTCTCAGATAACCCGATTGGATGCCCTTATTACCAATCAGAGTCAGATTACACTACTCAACAGCCTTCTTGGTTCTGGCATGTGATACATCAATTCTCTAGATTTTGGGGTGTAGAATCCAAATTTGCCTTCAGAAATGATGCATCATGTAAGGGGGGGTTTTCAGTTTAGCTTTTTTCTATTTTTTAAGTAGTTTTTTGTGTTGTTTGCGCTCGCCTTTTCTTGTGAATTATGTGTATAAAATTAAATCAGTGACTATTCTAAACTCTTTATTTGGATGTAATACACAGTGGAAGTTCTAAAAATGGTCACTAGATGGCAGAACACTGGAGTTGTGCGGGAAGGGTACCGGCATTAGTCTATAGAGTACTGCTGTTTAGTACATGTTGCTCTGCATGAAGCACTTCCCTTCAATGTTACCTCAGCGTATCGGTATTTTTTGTTTCCGTTAGCTCCGTTTGGGTTTATCTGTTTTGTGTGTTTCCTGTTTGAGCGAAACATTCTGACATATCATATTGCTGGCATAACCTACACAAGCACTCCACAGAATGGATGGAAGGAAAGTGCCGATGCCGTTCGCTGCTCCACTGCTTTGGTATGAGGCAACAAATTATGCGGATTGTTATTTTTGCCTCATAATTATTGCAGGATGAGAGAGAGAGAATCCCGCTGCACCTGCTCTACTCTGTGATGTGCCGGCGCATGCACGGAGCGGAGCCCGCACGTCGGGAGTGACATTTCTCGCAGAGACCCGCACAGAAATAGAACATGCCGCGATCTGTTTTCTCTGTGTGTTTTCACGCACACAAATCACGTCCGTCTGCCTAGGATTGCGTTTTGTATTGCAATCCTATGCAATCTGGCACGGACGGAAATTCTGTGGGATATACCGCCGCGGAGAGGGTTTATAGATAATAAATAGATAGATAGATAGGAGATAGATAGATAGATAGATAGATATGAGATAGATATGAGATAGATATGAGATAGATAGATAGATAGATAGATAGATAGATAGATAGATAGGAGATAGATAGATAGATAGATAGATAGATAGATAGATAGATAGATAGATAGATAGATGGATAGATAGATAGGAGATAGATAGATAGATAGATGGATAGATAGGAGATAGATATGAGATAGATAGATATGAGATAGATAGATAGATAGGAGATAGATAGATAGATAGATAGATAGATATGAGATAGATAGATAGGAGATAGATAGATAGATAGGAGATAGATAGATAGGAGATAGATAGATAGATAGATAGATAGATAGATAGATAGATAGATAGATAGATAGATAGATAGATAGATAGATAGATAGATAGATAGATAGGGTCGGTACTCAGTGAGTCTCATGCCTAGAAGTAACTGATACAATTCTCAGCTCCTGCAGTCACCACCAGAGGGAGCTCACTGCATATTGATTTATGATTACCTTCTATGTATATGCAGATAGCTTCCATGCGCCCCCTAGTTGTGTCCTCGGCACTTTCCTCTGTGCCACATATTACTAATTAATGGTTATATTACATTTTAGGCAGCAATTGTCTGTTTTTTAAAACTTTAGCAGCAGAAGGGGCCAAAGTTTGTAGATAATGAAAACAACGTGACGAGTCAGGAGTTTCTAAGAGAAAAAATCTGCAATAATTTACAGCCTAATTTCCCCTGATTGCTAAGTGCCAGATGTGGGGACGTCCTGAAGCGAGGTATACACTGAGGGCCCCTATATTAGCCCCCATCTAGTAGTGCTGTGGGCTTTTTGGCATTCAGATCCACAGTGATTCGTCGTGGTATAGATTCCACTTGTTGATGAAACCGTTCAGCAGGAATACCGGCCCCTGCGGACAGGAAGCTTCTTGTAGTAGTGGCAGATTAGATGGCGGTGCTGACATGTTCTAACCAGCTGACAGGACGGGGTCAGCGATTCATGCTGCTTGCGCCAAATTCTGACCTCCCATCAGCAACAGAAATCTGCATCCATCTTACCAGGAGATGTTTCTCCGCTGCTCAGTGATACAAGTTTTGCGCTCTTTTGCCCGCTGCAGTCTTTCTGTTTCTCTTAGACACAATGGCGCTGGAACTGGTCGTCCGCTGTTATACCATCCGTGCGGAGGAACGGCGAGTTGTGCGTTCGGACACGTTAGTTGGAGCTCCAGCGTTGTATTCAGCTGACTGTGCAGCCTGTTGGTCAGAACGATTCCTGACATCCTCCTCCGACCCCTTTCAGGGATGAGTTGTTTCCGGCAACAGGATCCCCCTTCGCTGGATGTTTTCCGCGATCGCGCAGCACAGAGTATTTCAGAGCAGCAGCACCAACTTGATACAAAATTTGTGGCTATTCCACATGGAAGAAACAGAAGAAATCACTTCTTGACACGAATTCCACATTGTGAAATCCGCACACGGATTTGCTCGGGGAACTGGACTGAAGCGATGTGCGGATTCACAACAGATATTGCGGATTGCTGTTTGCATTTTTCTACCACTGCTATCATCCGTGTGAACGTGGCCTTAGTGGGGGCAGTCCTGATGTGAGCAGACCCAGCAGCACAGAGGATTTCAGCAGACTCGCTGTATTCTGCTCCACAAGTCACAGACCAATACTGAAGCGAAATTCACCTTTACATGAGACAAAGTCCATCCATCCTCTGTGCTTCTTGCCTACATAATCCGCTGCCGTATCTCCTCTTCTCTGATACGGTGATGACCGGCCAGAACTGGGATATCTAGGAGATAAGCAAAACAGCATACATAGCGTTCCGCCCCTCCCCCACCCGTATCTTATCCCGCAGTCCTACAAGGACATTCATCAGAACATTATCACCTTCTACTTAATATCCCATAATCGAACATTAAGGCCTCATGTCCACGGGGAAAATCAGGCCCGCTACGGATTCTACATGTAGAATCTGCAGCGGGTCCCTCCTGCCCCGCGGACATGAGCGCTGAAAATAAGAATTTAAAAGTATTTACCTATCCGTAGCGGGCGGGGAAGGTCTGCTGTTCCTCACGGCCGGATCTTCTTTTTCGGCCGGCGGATGAATTCGTCACGCCGGCGGCACGTCGCCGGCACGTCGTCGACGTGCCGCGCGCATGCGCCGGGCACATCCGCCGAGCCGAAGCAAGAAAGATCCGGCCGTGAGGAAGAGAAGACCTTCCCGGTCCGCTCCGGATGGGTAAATACTTTTAAATTCCTATTTTAGGTCTCCCGCGGATCCGGACGGCTTCCACAGGCTTCAATAGAAGCCCGCGGGAGCCGTCCCCGTGGGAGACCCGCACGAAAATGGAGCATGGTCCAGATTTTTTCATGCTCCATTTTTAAAAAAATCCCTTTTATTGACCATCCGCGGGTATTTATCTACCCGCGGGTGGTCAATGCATCCCTATGGGATGCGGATCCGCATGCGGGAGATCCGCTGCGGATCTTAAATCATATTTTGCCCGTGGACATGAGGCCTAAGGCTTCTATCAGTTAGACAACCTGCACACGGGCGGACATTCTGCGGTGGGATTTCCCTCAGAATTTCCGCCCGTGGACGCTGCCATAGGATTGCATTAGAAAACGCAATCCTAGGCAGACGGACGCGATTTGTTCGCGTAAAATGACATGCGGAAAATAAAATGGCATGTTCTATTTCTGTGTGGGGCTCGCAGAGGCCCGCACAGAAATGTCACTCCGGGGCCGCCAGCTCCGCTCTGCGCATGCGCCGGCTGAATGGCAGCCGGCACATCAGAGAGCCGGAGCCACGGGAGAAGGTGAGACCCGCACTGGTCCCTGCAGGGGTGCGGGTCAGGTCCTGCTGCGAGAATTCTCACAGTGGGATCCGATCCGTCCATCTGCAGATGTAGTGGCCGAGTACATCTATCCTTGTATGCAGCAAAGTGTTTAACGATGCGGCGTGGGACTGGGGGCAGGAAGGTGGGGGTTAAACAGTAGCGAGCAGAGGTAGTGGGGGGAGGAGCTAGGACAGGAAGGAGAAGGAGTGAGAGTGGGAAAAGAGCACAAACAGCTAGGAAGGGAAGAAGACGGACGCAAAGAAAGAAGCAGACGCCCACCCACCCGCCCTGGCAAGGGGCAGGGTGCAAGGACGCGAGGTGATATAAGGACTATTATGGAAGTTGTCACAGCTGTTGAAAGTAGGCCGGGAGCTTCCCATGCGGGCTACGGCGTAGAGGAGGGTTTTCAAGCCCTAGGAAACAAGGGGCTTACGAACGTCCTGTGGCCGTTACGGCTTTAAAAGTTCAACAGTTTACGGCATGGGAAAGCGTGAGGAATTTAGACTGAGGAAATTAGGTTAAATTAAAGGTTATAAAATATGTTTAAAAAATGTTAATAAAGCTGTGGCCAACCCACGTTTTCAGCAGGAAGGTGTAAGTATATGTTTATTATAGGATATGTTTATTATATGGTAAGTGAGCGTACAATTATGATTATGGTGCCCCCAGTCTGCCCCCCTCCATTATGTCGTACATGTCATGTCTTGTGTTGGTGCGCTGTGCAAACCTGTCTTGTCATTCTGTTCTGTGTGTTGCACAACTGCAGTAAATGAGGAGTAAAGTGTTTGCATGAGCCTGGGCGATGCTTGCAATGTATCAATTTTCCCTGTCACATGGTACGAGTGAGGATACAAATAGGAGTGTGTGAGAGCGGGAAGAGGGCTTAAGGCTCACACCCACTTACGTTTTTTTTTTTAACGCTGTGATATGGCTCCGTTTTTTTAACGCAATCGTCAATGGGACTTTCTAATATTAAAAACGCATCACAGAAAAATCATAAAGCGCAAACTGTGATGTGTTTTTAACATTAGAAAGTCCCATTGACAATTGCGTTAAAAAAAACGCAGCAATATCGTAGCGTTAAAAAAACGCAATTGGGTGTTCACCCCTAGGGCTCCTTTCCACTGGCGATAGCGATATTGCTGCTAGAAAATCGCAATGTTAAAATCGTATCGCAAGATACGAGAATCTGTTTTGCCTTTGCACTGTATGGGCGACGGAAAAATGCAAAACGCTGAAACAATCCTCCTGCTGCGATTTATAACCCTCGCACCGCAGCTTGCCCCTAAACATCGCTAGTGGAAAGGTTGTCATAGGACAACATGTGTTGAGATTTCCTGCGAGAGCTCGCACTGTCGCATCGCACTAAAAACATGCGATTACCTCGCCAGTGGAAAGGAGCCCTAAGGGTGCTTGTCCACGTCTGAAGATCCACGGGGATCATGCCCTCTGATGCTTTACATAGCGTTGCTATGGAAATCGCAGTGCCATTGTCCACGAGCGGACAATCATTGCGATTCTCCGCTTGCGGAATTTAAATCGCGGCATGCTGCTATTGCCGCGATTCTCCACAGGGAGCCTATCTGTTAGACAGGCTCACCGCTGAGACCTGTCAGCTCTCCCCCCTCGTCCCCTGTGGCAATATTCCGCCTCGGCCATGGACTGGGGGCTTTAGTCAATTCTTCTGCGTTCCTGAGAGACAGTGCCAGCATCATGGAGTTACCTTCAACTCCCATGTGGTGAAGAATGGAAGAGGAAGAGCAGTTCCTAACCACCTGCGTGACAGCAACCGTGGCAGAGTGAGTCCCTTTAGAAGAGAGAGAGAGAGAGCGTGAGTAAGAGAAGGTGCATACAGCCAGGCCTAGTGCAGAGGTACTCAGTGCTTATTATTCCTACGTGGCCATCCTGGTCTAGGGGATCACCGCGTAGAGGTACACACATTTGTTTTTCACTTCTGGCCGTCCTGAAGTCTGGGATCACCAGGTGGAGGTACTCTCAAGTCTGCTTCTTTACCTGCACTGCCAATTTTGTGTAAATTGTACCATCATCTGGAACTTGTGTTTAGTAAAGTGTGCCTTGTGTCTGGGGTCCCCCTATGGGATGCTGCAGCAGCCTACTTCTTCTTGGCATCACAAACAGGATAGCATCCTTTGTGCCTCATCATCCTGCCTGCGATAACGCAGAGGCACTAGTCAGAAGAAAAATCTGGAAAGTCTTAAAGGAGTTCCGTGTATTGAACATGGCCACAACACTTTTGCCGCCAAAGTTGCTCAAAATGTCTCTCTCTGACTTGTTTCCACCAAAATGTTTCCGCCCGGCTGTTTTGCGCCAAAAGGACTGTGCCCTGGCTGAGCGCGAAGTAGGGGGGGGGACTACCCCCCCACCAGCAGCACTTGGCATCAACCCCAAGACAGCCCCCAAGGGGTGGGGCTTAGCAACTTTAGAAGACTCTGCCACATGCCTCTCAGATATACTTCCTGCTCTCTACTGAACATAATACCAGGGGCTGCTTATTACATGAGCACAGTGATTCATGGCATAGCCACTGGCTATCCGCCACCTATACCCAGGTTCTTCTGGGGCGATGCCGAAGGCGTACCAGGGCCAGACCCCGAGGATGTTCTTGCTTCATCTCCTCCGGCTGTGCAAGAGGCCCTGCCAGCAAGAAACGGACTCTAGTCCTTGGACCCTTGCAGCCTGCTAGGCCCAGAAGGGTTACTCCAAGAGTCAAGCTACTTGAAGATCCAGCACCGGACGCTCTCGTGTTTACTGCTCCAGTTCTCAAGCCACACTGGAGGCCGGAGCCGCAGTTGCTGCCCTATAAAGGGAAGAATCCGATTATGCCATAGATCATTATCCACCATGCAGCCTGAGCAGCCATATCTCCAGGGTTGCAGTGCTTCATCAGGGACTTTGAGGACCCTGTGGTGAAGATACTCTTTCTCTCGCAAGAGCGTTTGCATCTATAGAGGAAGCTGCGCCCTCCTTATTCCTCACCAGCCCTACTGGAGGAACCCTACCCTGCTGGTGTTGCTATGCCCCCCCAGAACGTTAACCTGACATGTTCGAGATCTGGACAGCCCTTCATCGGTGGCCTCACTGGGGATCCGGACCTGGGGTAGTTCGGTAACCTCCAAAGGCTGGATTACTGGATCGGAGGATGAAGACGAGGGGATCTACGTAACCCAGGTGATCCGGAGGCGCCCCAATCACTTTCCAGATTGATGACGAACACTTTGCATAAGAGAGGACTCAAAAGTTTTGTCCCCTTTTCATAGTTTACTGCTAATATGGTTTATCACATTAAAAATGTTATATATTGTTTGTAACGTTCCAGTTCTGTACAGGAGGACGTTTGTTCCAGTTCCTATTATTTCTCTGCTCTAATGCTTTTAGAATACTAAAATTTGTTGCGCTTAAAAAAAGTAAAGTAATGTTCAAGTTAAATATGTCGCTGTGTGAGTGAAACTGTGTGCACGATTTATGTGTATGGCAGGGGGTTTCTTGTGTCCCCATGTGCTGTCGCAGTGTTTGCCCTCCATCTACTCTGTCCCAGTAGTTGGGGCCTTCCTTTCTTCTTCCTTTTTCGTTACAGACAGCGGTATTGACGTAAGCTACTGACTGTACCGTAGACTACTACTTTTTCAGGAGAGTGATGGTCATTCCACTCGTCTCTTGTTTTTCCTGCCAGTCACCCTTCTTTACTCTGTACTTTAGTAGCGGTGTGTTTCAGTTCTTTACCGAGAAAGTGATGGTCATTCCACTTGTCTCATTCCTTTTGTCTGTGGAGAGAAGAGTTATGTTGTGCTCCATAGCTATACTAGTGTTCCTGAATTCTGTTCACACTAGTAGAAAACTTTAAATGTACTTGCAAGTCATATTCCTTACAGACTGTCAAAATCAAAAAGCTAGACTCAGAAAGTGACATTCACTGTTAGTCTCAGTACACCGGGAATGGGTTTATCCTGTATATAGGTAACAGGGGAATAGGAGTTCTGTTTAAAGGTTTCACCTTGCACACTCCATGACTGCCTAGAGTCCTTGTAAGTGAAATGGAAGTTACACACTGAACATAGTTTGACTCCAGATCTTACACTCTGTATTGGAGGTGCTGGGGTAGGCTTATTTTTAAGTAGGAAGGAACTGTAGTGGCCCACTACATCTATTCCTGACCCCCACTATAAATGTCATACATGTAATGTCTTGTGTTGGTGTGCTGTGCAAAACTGTCTAGTCATTCTGTTCTGTGTATTGCACAGCTGCAGCAAGTGAGGAGTTAAGTGTTTGCATGAGTCTGGGAAATGCTTGCAATTTATCAATTTGTCTTGTCACATGGTACGAGTGAGGATACAAATAGGAGTGTGTGAGAGCGGGAAGAGGGCTTCTGTTCTTCTGGGTTCCTTAGAGAGAGTGCCAGCCACATGGGGGTACCTTCAACTCCCATGTGGTGAGGAATGGAGGAGGATGAGGGGTTGCTGACTACCTATGTTACAGCAACCGTGGCAGAGTGAGTCCCTTGAGAAGAGAGAGTGTGAGTAAGAGAAGGTGCATACGGCCAGGCCTAGTGCAGAGGTACGCAGTGATTATTTTTCCTACGCATCATTGCATAGAGGTACACCCATTCGTTTTCACATCTGGCCGTCCTGAAGTCTGGAATCTCTGGGTGGAGGTACTCTCAAGTCTGCTACTTTACCTGCACTGCCAATTTTGTGTAAATTGTACCCTAATCTGGAACTTGTGTTCATTAACGTTTTGCCAGGCCCTGACCATTACCAGGGACCTGAGGTACGTTACTTTTGTCTACCGCCACATTATTTACCTCTGAGGGTCATAACAGTGGGTAGTGAAACGGTGGCCTCACCCATGACATCTGCTATCCCTGTCCTCCAGTTTATTGGGCATCCCTATCCTATGGGTGTCCAGAAGAGGCCCAGCGCTGCTCTGGTCAAGGCTACGTGTGGCCCTCTGGGAGGGAGCCTGTTAAGTGCCACCGTGACAATTGACCATTCTACCCTCCCAGCTCCTCAATGTGTGCCTTGTGTCTGGGGTCACCCTATGGGACGCTGCAACGCTACAGTGTCTGTAGGGAGCCAGAAAGGCCTTTGGTCTTGGGGTAAAAACGGAATCACATATTACTGTGTGATAGACATGATGATTGCTATTATAAAATGTCTATCGATTTATATAACCCAAATGTATTTTGTTGTTGTAATGACTTTTAGCTCAAGAGTTTAAAGGACACACACACAATCTAATCATAGTATTTGCTCTAAGTACATAGGGATTGCACAAGAGACCTCTAAGAGTTAAGGGCTATAGTGTCGTGTACATCCTGTGTTCAATACTGAGTGTTTACCTAGGCCCCCTTCCACTCTCATCCTGAAGCTAGGTAAACAATGAGTCATCACTACACGGAGATGACTTCAGCTAGAGGACGAAGTCCATGCTGCCTCAACACTTGGAGAGAGGTGGGCAGAGAGGTGGGGGATTCTATATGATCCGACAAATGAGAATCTTATATGTTACTGATGTAATCTGTTGCACGCCCATTGAAGGGCGGTTGTTATGTGTTATAATAAAAGGCTTGAGCCTCTACACATTGTAGAGACTCTCCCGGTTTTAGACCAGTATTTGTGTCTGATTCTGGTCGATGTGTGCACACGATACTCAATTCGGAAAGCGACAAAATACCCCAAAGCCTGCTGGAGAAATCATAATCCAGATCAGTGGAGTCCCTGGGTGAGCGAGTGGATCTGTGAGGTCACAGCCTGGAATGTACAGAGATCGGCAGATGGCACGCAGAACTCAGGGGCCCGAAAATCTACAGAACACGGTAAGATTGCTTTATGTAAATCTACCGATGTGAGCTGGGTCCTGACTGCTTTTCTGCCTGTTCCTGATCCAGACTGGACCTTCACTGAAAGACAGGTCTGTCCACTCGGAAAAATCACCATGTTACCTGTCTAGGGGTATTTTGTACGCTGTGTCTGCTATGTCTGAGACGGTTAAAAATTGTGTATACAAGACCAAGAGATAAATTCTGTGAGGGTTAATGTGTCGGGAGGGCGGACTCGGCTGTTTAAGTCTGAGGGAACACGCCAGTGACACGTGCTCCTAGGTAAAACTAGTGTGAGGTTAGGAAGATTTATGATACGTATACTTAACTTTATGATTGAGCGTGTTATGTTCTCATATGTGGAAAGGTATATACGTATGAAGTATAGTCGTGCTTTGTGACGGCTGATTTCTCCAGAATATTATTGAGGTTTTGGTCATTGAAAATAATCGTCAGTCTCTGTGTATAGCTAAATGTCCTGTCTAGATCGTGTACAAGAAGTGCTCTTGGGGATTACTAGATGGTGGGTTGTTAAAAAAGGTAGATGAGATATATATATATACCTTGAGCCGTTGTGGGTATTCTCCAGTAATCCCGTCTGTTTGGTACTATAGAAAGAATGTGCAGTGTTTATTGTTGGGGGGAGGGCTGCTGATAAGAGTGAACTGAAAGCTTTTTTCCAATTAACCCTTTCTGTTTACTTTGTCGTTCCCTGTGTTTTGTAGAATTAATGTGCATTATAATTCTGAGTGGGAAAGAGAGGTTATATGGGAAGGATTTTAAGAAAGCAGATTTTACAAGAGAAACACTACTGTGTCTTCGAATAGAATGAATAGAAACTTCGAATAGAATAGAGTTGAGCAAAGTGAGCAAGGACAAAGGTCATAGAGCTTGTGATTTGGTTGCTGATGGGAAAGGATCAGGAAAAGTTGCAGAAAGAAATGTCAGGTCATGGACAGGTAAGATAGACTGTAGAAAGTTTACAGAAGATGAGCAGGAAGCCTAGCAGAAAGAAAGGTGTTTTTAGATTGCTAGGAGGAGGTATAATGTAGTTAAGAGATTCAAGAGGGGAAAGCATGTAGGGGGGGGTATGTGTATTGCTAATGAACAATGTAATGTCTTTGTGTTGACTACAGCCCCTCCCTGTAATGGCGGCCGTGCTTGCAATGTTTACAATCCAACATAGTGTGACTCTGCAGTAAATGTAGTGAGGCCTGCCCCCACCCTGAAGTTACTTCCCCCCATGTGCTCACTTTCAGGGTGTGTGATGTTACTTCCGGTCCCTCCCCATCCGGGACAGGACCTGGCCCCGCCCCTTCCTCCTCCAGCGGCCATCTTGCCTCATCTGGAAGTGCTGCTGCCCCTGGCCCCGCCCGTTCCTCCGGCAGCCATTTTGCCTCACCTGGGAGATCTGTAGCCCCGCCCCTTTCTGCCTCTGGCGGCCATTTTGCTGCATTTGGGAGGCCTATATTCCCCAATGCCACTGTATCCAGTGCTAACATCATGATTGTCTGAAGTAAGGTTTTGTTTGACCAGACTTTGTTACGCTCCAAGATGTGGCCACTTTGGATGTGTGATAAGTTCAGGGAAACAAACCTTTGTGAAGATGCAGCTTGGGACATAGTAGATGACTAAGCTGGTTTATAGTGTATGGAAGGTTGGAGTTGATGCATGGGGGGCAGAGACCAGGAATACATGACAGGGGACGCTCTCTCATGTTTCCAGGGGCTCTGTTTCCCACTGCCCGCTTCTCCAATGGATACTCAGACAGATGATGTTACGGAAGGCTCCTACAGATGGAATAATTTCCCTATAGTCACCCAGCAAACTTTTTCATGCAATTTGATGAAGTAATTTTACTTTTAATGTGAAGAAAGAGGGATTGAATTGCCCAGAGTAGGATGTTAAGTCATCCGTATTCTTTAGTTTTTCTTTAAGTCTTTTGTATATTCTAGTGTCAGTCTACACTGAAGCTATAATTATATTTCGACAGGAGAGTAAAAGCTAAACGCTGGCCATACCCTGAAATACTATTACACTGGGTGACGTAAAATTTGAATTGTGTGGCGCCCCCTTGTGTTAAAAAATACTAACTGCGACCTGAAAGGAAAAAAAAATATTTTTTTTTGTAAGGAGATTTTCGCTCAGACTTCGCTGTATACAATGTCACCTTGACCTACAAAGTGCTTGTTTTTGTGCCTCTTGGTTTACTAGTTTGAACGCAATGACTCTTTTTCCATTGAGTATTCCTGTTCAAAAGGGGGGAGGCATAGGTGATATGGGCCATAGATGATCTAGGTGTTGTAGATCAGCTATTGGGTTTGAAAAAATAAATAAATAAATAAATGGAATAAGATAACAAGATTCCGAGCCATGTGAAATAAAACATCAGCACGATTATTTAGTACTAATACAGTAAGAAACTGCAGATATGCAAACAGTAACCAGAACCTCTGTTGATAATGCATATGTTGAGCTTTTTGCAGATGGTACCAGGGTGAGGATTGATGACTCCACATCGGATATGCAGTGGTCACACAACAAGATGTCCTAGAAGCAGAAGTTCTGCCTCCGCATGTCTCAGTACAAGAAGCGGAATTAAAGGCCATCACTAAGGTGTGTAGAGTGGCGAGAGGTAAGACGGCAACCCTTTACACTGACTCCTGGTATGCATTTGGCATAGCTCATGATTACGGCCCAATATGGAAGGCCAGACAGTTTTTACCTCAACAGGACAACCAATTGAGAATGGTGCAGCGGTACAGAGTCGCATGGAGGCCCTGCTTCTACCTGACAAAGTTGAGAGTTCGCACCGAGTCCTACACTGGAGAGGCGAGAGACGACACCCTCGCTGACAGCATAGCAAAGGCAGCGGCCCTCAAGCCGTGGAAGAAAGAAGAAAGATACTGACAGCATGAGTCAGTGGTAAAAAACTTTGGACATTGACAAAAATTTGGACTTTGATATGCTAAAAGACTTTTACAGTTACAAGCCAGCAAGGAAGAAAAGAATAAATGGACTAATATGGGAGCAGCAGAAACAGGACAGCGTGTGGTGAACGGTCAACAGCACTTGCCCACCACAGTTCCTGTATCCCATGATGGCCCAGCTGATGGACGCAAAGACCCACCTAGTAAAGCAGCACTGACGACGACGCTTGAAAGAGGTTGGGCGACTTCTGGGTTCTCTGTAGCTGCTGCATCATTTGTCCGGTTTAGCATGATCTATGCCATAGGTAAGACAGGGCAGAAGTAAATTTGCCACATCACACTTGCCGGGACCACTCTACCCATTTCAGGGATTGCAAATTGACTACGTTCAGCTTCCCACTTGTTGGGAAGTATGAATACGTGCTTGTTGTTGTTGATGTCTTTGCAGGTTGGAGGCTGACCCTGTTACCAAGGCAAACAAGTAGGTAACCGCAAAGAAGCTCATGAACGAGGTAAACTGTGAATATGGGGTACCAGAAGTGATTCAGAGTCAGACAGAGGTATAAACTTCACAGGTGAATGTAACATGTCATGTCTGCTCTGGGTGTATCCCAGGCCTTTTACATACTGTACCACCTTTAGTGTAGTGGAAAGGTGGAGAGACGTAGTGGCACGCTAAAAGTAAGATACTTAAAAATGACGCCACTTTGGAAAGACTGTCATCCAATAGCCTTATACAGTGTTAGATATGAACCCAGGGGGGATTATACATTATCTCCCTACGAGATTGTTTGGGCTAGCCCCAAGGCTAGGTTGTTACTATCCTCAGTAGTTACAATTACAATCTGATGTGTTGACTAAGTATGTGATTTCCGTTGTTAAAGAACTAACCAAAGCCTATGCACAGGTGTTCTCTTCCAGACTCAGAGGCAGACACTGGGACACATATCTTGCAGCCTGGGGATTGGGTGTGCGTCAAGAAGTTCCTCAGGAAGCACCCTCTTGAGCCCCGATTTGATGGCCCCTACCAGGTGCTTCTGACTACTGCCACAGCTGTGAAACTAGCCGAAAGACTTACATGGATCCATGCTTCATACTGTAAGAAAGCTTCAGATCCGGGAGACCAGTCTTAGTTGTGCCAAAGACGTTACTCTGGTTAGGGCTAGTGAGAGAGGAGGGTGGCAACTGGAATCCTTAGTCGGAAGAATATGAGGGTATGGTTACCTTCTAGTATAACTCGTCCAATGCTCAAGTAGCCGCATATTCCTTCGACTATTGTACTGTGGTCCCGTGTCTAGGCGCAAGATCCCACCGCAGGCCAGATTTAGCCCAGTCCGGCTGGTTATATGACTTATATACCCGGGGAATACAATATGTTTGCGCCACTGATAACGTCTGGGGAGAAGACTGCCGTTATTGGGGATTAGTGGGATGGAACGCAGGAATAGACTGGTCCTATAAACCGCGAAGTGCCTTAAATAAGAAAGATAAGAGCGGGAAATCCCTAATTAGTCATATAACCCTCCTTGAGAATAATAAGGACAGCAGGTATTGGAAGGCTGAACTTAGTATGTTGCTTGGTTTTAATGCGGTTGTTACACTAACCATGGGAGATCCAAGCCCGGGGGACGGGGGGACTTACAGTCTGGGGACATACCGGTACGGGAGGACAAATCCCTTAGGGAAGTTTAAAGCAAGGGGTATGGTAGATGCAGCCGAATGGAAGCCTTCACTTAGTCCCGTGCCCATAATTAACCCCCTCCGCCGTAAGATAAAGACCTTGACGAACATGATGATCATAGCCGACCCTACATTTTGAGGACACCTTGACAGTGGCGACTGGCTACTCTGACCAGAATCTCTGGTTGGAGTTGATGAGGTACAATGCTAACAGGAGCAACAAGTCTAACTGTTGCGTGTGCGGTAGTGCCCGACTACACTCGGGGATGGTCCCCCTAAATCTCCCTGTAGATGCTGAAGAGTGATTTATTAGTCTCTTCACGAACATTTCCGCTAATTACACTGTCCGTGAGAAATGGAAGAAGGAATACTCTATAACTACTTAAGTGTTTTGCACCGGAGAGAGTATTACTGACTACCCTGGAAACTACACCTGCCAGGCAAATAGGCAGGGTGGAGGGAGATTTTTGGGGAACTCACCAATATTTCCCTTGTTTAAAAAAGATGAAGAGCCAGTTCCGATAATGCCAACCACATACGCTACCAAAGAAAAGGAGAAATGTACTAGTACTGTGCCTGCCCCGATCTCCTAAGATGGATTGTCAGTGGAATTCCCATTTGCCTAGGGATAGTGCAGAAGACCTTAGGTTCCGGCGAGGGCACACCCTGTGGGGTGTTAACTTGTACAGATAGAGGGTATGGATGCCCGGAAATGAGCCCAGGGAATCCATGGCCTCCCTCTGAGGTGAGGTAGGGATCCCCCCCTCCTAGGAGTAGGGACTTACGGGCAGTGGGAAAACCCTGACGCAAGGGTGAGGCGACCTGGACGTGTTCACCATTAGGACTATCTCCAGGAGGGACATTGGTGTGGGTGAAGATTAGGGAGTCCCACGCCGTGCGTACCTGTGCACGCTACTAGTATTGTAACATTATGCTAGAGTGAGAAGAGAGACCCCTGGTGGTAGTTTTGATCTACACGTGTACATTGACATCATAGGATAGCCAAGGGGGGTACCTGACAAGTTTTAAAAATTAGAGACCAAGTTAAAACTAGATTCGAGTCCATTTTCCTGGTCATTATGGTAAATAAACGTTGATTGGATTAATTATGTTTATTATAATTAGCAGTGGTTTATAAATTATACTAGAGACGCCTTATAGGGACTAGTCGACCAATAGGATCTACCTCGACTATGACTTTTTTTAAAAATAGAGTGACCTTAGATATGACTTTAGCTAAAAAGGGGAGTGTCTGTAAGATGATAGGGGAGACTTGTTGTACCTACATCCTAGACGACACGTGACCCGCGGGTAAAAACGCAGTTGCCATTAAGAAGCTGACCGCACTGACTAAAAAGAGCTAACTTTTGGGACCAGCACTCGCCATGGATGAGCGGGTGGTAAAGGATCCTGGCACAGACGGGTGTCGCTGTTGTATGTGAACTGATGGTTACCTTTTCTGTTCTAGTCTGCTGTGTTATCCCCTGTGTCAGAGAGACCTGTGAAACTGATGCTGGAAAAGCCGCTCCCACCATGAGTTTGCTGGATGCATCCCCAGAAGGAGTGGACAAGTCCTACACCCCCTTGAAGACCCTAAAACGAACCTTCAACGCGCTCCAGTTATAGGCTCATGCGCAGGGAACTGTGAAAATTAGATAGAGAATTAGAGGATAGACATTTTAAGGGGGGATTGTGATAGACATGATGATTGCTATTATAAAATGTCTATCGATTTATATAACCCAAATGTATTTTGTTGTTGTAATGACTTTTAGCTCAAGAGTTTAAAGGACACACACACAATCTAATCATAGTATTTGCTCTAAGTACATAGGGATTGCACAAGAGACCTCTAAGAGTTAAGGGCTATAGTGTCGTGTATATCCTGTGTTCAATACTGAGTGTTTACCTAGGCCCCCTTCCACTCTCATCCTGAAGCTAGGTAAACAATGAGTCATCACTACACGGAGATGACTTCAGCTAGAGGACGAAGTCCATGCTGCCTCAACACTTGGAGAGAGGTGGGCAGAGAGGTGGGGGATTCTATATGATCCGACAAATGAGAATCTTATATGTTACTGATGTAATCTGTTGCACGCCCATTGAAGGGCGGTTGTTATGTGTTATAATAAAAGGCTTGAGCCTCTACACATTGTAGAGACTCTCCCGGTTTTAGACCAGCATTTGTGTCTGATTCTGGTCGATGTGTGCACACGATACTCAATTCGGAAAGCGACAAAATACCCCAAAGCCTGCTGGAGAAATCATAATCCAGATCAACTGCTCCTGAGTTACATGCTGTATTATACTCCAGAGCTGTGATCTTTAGGGCACTGTTTGCACCACGTCCTTGGAGCAGCAGTTGACATTTCTCTAGGACATCGATTACAGATAAAGTGGTTACTTATTGGCATCACTCCAGATTGGTAGCGGCTGGATTAATCAGTAGCGTTGTCATGTGTTCAGCAGATCATCAAGGATGTGGTTATCTCACTCATTTTCATTATCAGTTTATGAAACATGCTAGGCTTTCCGGGAGCAGACTGGCATCATCAATGCTGGATCTAAGGAGGAATTAATCAGCTTTATGACCATGCTGTAAACCTGTTTGGTACAACATATCTTAAGTGGTTATGTGCTACCAGTTCAGTAGCTCCTGGCCCCTGACTGTCACTTCCGATTCGTTTTTTGCCCCCTCCATAATTTGATTCAGTCAAGGGAGTCGCTATCAGATACATACTACACTGATAGGGGCATCTGTGCAAGAAGCTTCTGTATCTTAAAACTGCATGAAATTAGGCAGCACAACACGTAGTAATGACCCCTATAGTTACCCCAAAAGTAATAGTGACCCGGATAGTGGGCCCAATAGTAATAGTGTCCCCCATGCTGGCTACGGTAATATTTGTGATTCTCACATTGGCACCAGTAGTAATATTGAACCTAATAGTGGCCCCAATAATAACAATGTCCGCCATAGCAGCCCCAGTCATAATAATAACCCTATAGTGGCCCCAATAGTAAAAGTGGTCCCAGTAGTAACAGTGTCCCCCATTAGTGACACTAGTAGTATTAATTACCTCCATTGTGGCCCCAGTAGTAATAGTGTCTCTCATAGTGGCTACAGTAATAATAGTAAGCCCCATAGTGGCCCCAGTAGTAATAGTGACCCCCATTGTGTCTCCAATAGTAATAGTGTCCCCATATAATAACTCTGTATAAATATATCAGGGGACAATACGGAAATCTCTCCCATCATCTATTTATACCCAGGATTGTAGCAAGGGGGCGCTCTAATAACTATGTATATGTAGTGTCCCAGAACATCATTTTGGACCCCTCTATAATTGTCATACTTGTCTTTCTTATTTGGATGCACTGTCATGTCTATTTTCTGTATGTGTGTTGCACAGCTGCAGCGTCCGAAGGGTTAACTCCCATAAAATCATTGCCTGTCAGCTCTGCTGCTGAATGTATCTATCCTACAAGTGAGGTTATAAACGTGAGTGTCTAAGAGCGGGAAGGGTCTTCTTCTATCTGTTTTGGAGCAGGGTTCCACCTGCTCGGAGCTAACACAGAGCCGCATGGGAGCACCATCAGTGTACATGTTGGTGAAGGTGAAGGAAGAGGGGGAACCACATCCTGTAGCGCACAGGGTGTGGATGGAATGGGACTTCCATCTTGTCTGCTGAGGAGCAACCATCTTCCATCTGAGGGTTTGCTACCACAGAGGCGCATGAGGGCACCATCAGCCCTTATGTTGCTGAAGATGGAGGAGAAGGAGAGACCGCCTAACCGTATGTGAGTGAGCCTAAATGTCCCATCATCAGAGAGCCATTGTAACTCTTCTACCTCTTCTAGTGACTAGACGTTTTCTATGACAAGATCAGTGCAGAAGTCTACTGAACCTCTGGAAATAATCTTAAGTCTGTTGGTGATTCCTATGCGGCCGTCTGAAGTCTGGATCTCCGTATACTGGTACACCCATAACTGACACCCACGTGTGCTGAAGTCTATGAGAGCGGGGTGATCATTACTGCCATTCTGTGGGCATTGATTTTCATGTCAAGTTTTTCTGAATAAGTACTTATCTGCCTGCAGTGTAAACTCTGCCTGCTGAAGCTTGTTGTATCGTGTTTAAGAGTCACTAGTAAAGTTTTACCGGGCCTCCCCCGTTCCGGAGAACCCGAGGTATGATACACTTGTCCAGTGTTATTAATCCGCCGTGTATGAATGCCGGTGTGTAGAACGGTGGCGTCATGAACTGACAACTACTACCTGTTGCAGCTCAAACCCTGGTCAAACCCTGGTCGTCCTGATCCTAAGGGTCCTGGGGCCCCTCCTAGAAGGGGAGGTACTGTTGCAGCCGTTCTGAGGTTCCCACCTTACTTGCTTTCAGGCCAGACCAGGGTTTAGCAGCATTCCTACCTCTCCTGGAGCTGAGAGGTGGTGGTTGCAAGATTAATGTCAGTCAGCACCTGGTGCTAAGTAGCTCTGCTCCTATTTAAGCAGTGCTAACAGTGACTCCTGTGCTGGTCAATCCCTCACTTCAGTCCTATGTTGAACAGCGTCGGAGCAACACAGAGTGGTGGAAGATCTCCATTATAAGCCAAGTTCTTTGCTGTTTGGTTTGGTTTTGTTTCTCCTTTTGTTTTGTGCTAGGGCTCCCTGATAGGGACTGGTCAGTGGCCCAGGCTCGCACTTATCAGCGCGGTCGGTCTGCCGAGTAGGCAGGGCCCCCTCCCGGGTTAGGGGACGATAGGGAGAGCATTCCCGTTTAGTTTTTGTTTCCTTTTGCACAGTTGTGCCTTTGATTCATGTTATTGAGGTTGCACGTTCTTAGGACGCAACAGATTGACCAGCCCTTACCTACTCAGGGAGATTCTGTGCTGTTACTATGAATCCCCTTGAGGTTTTGTTGCACCAGATTGGCACGCTGGCTGCTGAGCTCGCTGAGATAAAACAGCGACAAACTGCGCTGCAGGTTCCCAGCAAGGAACCAAAAATTGAGCTACCCGACTGTTTTTCTGGTGATAGGCAGAAATTAGGATCCTTTCGGGATGCCTGTAAGCTCTACTTTAGAATGCGTCCAGTATCTTCAGGGGACGACGCCCAGAAGGTGGACATTGTGATGTCCAGACTGCAGGGGGCGCCACAGGCATGGGCTTTTTCATTACCCCCAACGTCTGAGGCCTTGGACTCGGTGGATGACTTTTTTGCTGCATTGGGTCTTATCTATGATGATCCAGACAAGATATCGGTGGCTGAAGGGAATATCAGACGTTTACGACAGGGAGACTCCTCTGTCGAAGATTATTGTGCTGGGTTTCGACGTTGGGCAGCAGAAACCCAGTGGAATGACCCTGCTTTAAAGAGCCAGTTCCATTGGGGTCTATCCAATAAAATCAAGATAGTACTGATAGGTTATCCAGTACCCCGCAGTCTAGATTAGGCCATGTCTCTGGCTATCAAAGCTGGGAGACGGATCAGGGAGAGGCATCAGGAACTCTCCATAGATTCGGGCTTCTTATCAGCGGATGTGGAGGAGCCCATGCAGTTGGGGTCTCTGGCTGCAAGGCTTAGGAGTGGGAACAAAGTACAGTGTAAAGGTCGATGCTTTTCCTGTAACCGCATTGGTCGCATGGATCAGTGTTGTCCCCGTCATAATTGCCAGTCAGGACTTGATGACCGGGAGATTACTGAGGGGGCCCCTCTAGGCCATCAAATTGCCTGGATATCCCCCTCCAGACTGGTGCTTCCTGCTGAGATCCTGTCTGATAGTGTGGGCAGCCCCATAAGAGTCCTTCTGGATTGTGGAGCTAGTATTAATTTAATACATCGGGAGATGGTCAGACGTTTAGGCTTAGAGATGAAGGCTCTGGAGTTTCCCATTCCCGTATCCGCCATTGATGCTGCTCCACTATCGTAGAGAAGTCTGAGGTTTTGTGTGCCTAACATCTGTTTAAAAATTGGGCTGTTCCACAGGGAGATTATAACATTATATGTCATAGAATCCCTCCCTTCGCAAGTAGTCTTGGGGCTGCCTTGGCTACGTCTACACAACCCGGTAGTAGACTGGGAGAAGGGGGACATTGTTGAATGGAGCCCTAGGTGTTTGTCTGGTTGCATTTCTGTTGATCTAGCTTCTATTCAGGCAGAAGAGCTGCCGGAAGTCATCACTGACCTGTCTGATGTCTTTTCTCCAGAGGGGGAAGACAGATTGCCACCGCTCAGACAGGGGGATTGTGCTATTAAACTTCTCCCTGACTAAGAGTTCCCCAGGAGCCGCATATACCCTCCTGAGAGACTGACGCTCAAAGCTTATACCCAAGAGGGTTTTAAGATGGATCCTGAGAGGGTTTAGAAATTGAAGAAGTGTGTTGCTACGGCTCCGGCACTGGGGCAGCCAGATTCTTCTGGGCCTATTATTGCCGAGGTCCAGAGAGAGTTACAGTGAGCAGTTCAGCGGAGAAAGCGAGTTGCTAACAGTCACCGCCCAGAGGGGGCGGAATTCCGTGTTGGAGACTTGGTTTGGTTGTCTACCAGAGTTATAAAACCCAAACAACCGTCCGCTAAAATTGGCTTGCGATTTATAGGTCCACTTAAAATAACTGAGAAGATTAACGCAGTGGCCTTCTGGTTAGAAATTCCCAGGGCGATGAAAATTAACAATGTTTTCCACAAATCTCTGCTCAAAAGATTCATCGGTCCTGGAAATGACCCTCCACCTCCGGCTCCTGTGCTAGCGGATGGGGAGGAGCAGTTGGTAATAAGTCACATTTTGGACTCCCGTCGAGTCAAAAAATTTTACAGATCAAACCCTGGTCGTCCTGATCTTAAAGGTCCTGGGGCCCCTCCTAGAAGGGGAGGTACTATTGCAGCCGTTCTGAGGTTCCCACCTTGCTTTCAGGCCAGACCAGGGTTTAGAAGCATTCCTACCTCTCCTGGAGCTGAGAGGTGTGGTGGTTGCAAGATTAATGTCAGTCAGCACCTGGTGCTAAGTAGCTCTGCTCCTATTTAAGCAGTGCTAACAGTGACTCCTGTGCTGGTCAATCACTCACTTCAGTTCTATGTTGGACAACGTCGGAGCAACACAGAGTGGTGGAAGCTCTCCATTATAAGCTAAGTTCTTTGCTGTTTGGTTTGGTTTTGTTTCTCCCTTTGTTTTGTGCTAGGGCTCCCTGATAGAGACTGGTCAGTGGCCCAGGCACGAGTGCAGGCTCGCACTTATCAGCGTGGTTGGTCTGCCGAGTAGGCAGGGCCCCCTCCCGGGTTAGGGGACGATAGGAAGAGCATTCCCGTTTAGTTTTTGTTTCCTTTTGCACAGTTGTGCCTTTGATTTATGTTATTGAGGTTGCACGTTCTTAGGACGCAACACTACCCCTCTCATCCTGAGGACTACTGGCCCTATCCTATGCTGCGGTAACTCCTTCCGGGACCAGGAGTTCGTAAGTGCCACCATGACAGGTTCATGCACTACACCCTCCCAACTCCAGCCGTATGTTTGGATAGAGAGAAATATCCTCTCCTCTGATTCCCTCCGGGAATGTTACAATGGTTTGGCCTCACGAATGGGTTACCACAACTATTTTTGGCATCTCTCACAGGACACCACATATAGAGATATCAGGAGTCAGTATAGAGATCTCTCCCATCATCTATTACACCCAGGACTGCAACAAGGGGGCGCTCTAATAACTATATATAGATATATCAGAGATCAGTACAGAGATCTCTCCCATCATCTATTACACCCAGGACTGCAACAAGGGGGCGCTCTAATAACTATATATAGATATATCAGAGATCAGTACAGAGATCTCTCCCATCATCTATTACACCCAGGACTGTAACAACGGGGCGCTCTAATAACTATGAATAGATATATCAGGGGTCAGTACAGAGATCTCTCCCATCATCTATTATACCCAGGACTGTAACAAGGGGAGCTCTAATAACTATGTACAGATATATCAGGGGTCAGTACAGAGATCTCACCGATCATCTATTATACCCAGGACTGTGACAAGGGGGCGCTCTAATAACTATGTATAGATATATCAGGGGTCAGTACAGAGATCTCTCCTATCATCTATTATACCCAGGACTGTGACAAGGGGGCACTCTAATAACTATGTATAATATATCAGGGGTCAGTACAGAGATCTCTCCTATCATCTATTATACCCAGGACTGTGACAAGGGGGCACTCTAATAACTATGTATAATATATCAGGGGTCAGTACAGAGATCTCTCCCATCATCTATTATACCCAGGACTATAACAAGGGGGTGCTCTAATAACTATGTATAGATATATCAGGGGTCAGTACAGAGATCTCTCCCATCATCTATTATACCCAGGACTGTAACAAGGGGGCGCTCTAATAACTATGTATAATATATCAGGGGTCAGTACAGAGATCTCTCCATCATCCATCTATACCCAGGACTGTAACAAGGGGGCGACCTAATAACTATGTATAATATATCAGGGGTCAGTATAGAGATCTCTCCATCATCCATCTATACCCAGGACTGTAACAAGGGGGTGCTCTAATAACTATGTACAATATATCAGGGGTCAGTGTAGAGATCTCTCCCATCATCTGTTATACCCAGGACTGTAACAAAGGGGGTGCTCTGTCTTGTCTTTCTATTATGTATATTGCACAGCTATAAATGAGAGGTTAATGTCAGTAAAGTGTGAGCTGACCATAAATGTATCAATTTATGCCCTGTCACGTGGTATGACTGAGGGTATAAATGTGAGTGCTTGAGAGTGGGAAAAAGAGTCCATCTTCTGGAGCTGCTAGAGAAAGCACACAGACACATGAGAGGACCTTCAGCCCTCATGTGTTGAAGATGGAAGAAGAGTGTTACGATCATGTGGGCAACTAAGCACGGGGCCCACACGATTGTGACCAAGAGGGATACATACAAGTTTAAGAAAACTGGCCCTGTGCTACCTGAGCAGAGACACCACCCTGAAAAAGGGCGACCCTAGCTGCTCCTAGGAATCACACACCAGAACAGGATACATACACATGCCACATGACAGGGACAGAACAACAGGACACACAAGAGCCAGAACACAGCATACAGCAGCCAAAATGCAACCACTAGTAACAGATGGTAAGCTGAATATAAATACCAGGTATTAGTTGACATTTTGATCAAAACATGGAAGCTAGCGGGCCACTTCACGGCTCCTGGCTATACCGCTAGTCCCTACACTAACCAGGAGTCCAGCAGCACTGGACACAGTTCACATCGCAAGCTGTAACAGGACACAACAGAACACAAGTCACACAGCAAGCTGCACAAGACAGACGACGGAACACAGATCACACAGCAAGATGTACAGGACAGACAACAGGGCGCTGACTTACAGCAGACTACAACATATAGTGCAAACCACACGGACTCCACCCAGAGCTCATATGCACACAGATGAAACTCACAGCATGTCTATGTGTCCTCATACAGGGAAGATAGACAGTCAGCCATCGTGCTGACATAGGGAACTGTGTCAGGGATCCACCAACTGACACACAGAGCGAGACATAAGATGTTTGGAGGCCGCACCTATATGGGGAAGGGAAAAGGGAAGCTGCATGTGCTGCAGATAAGGACTACAGGTGTCGAAACCGACTTTAGGGAAGCAGAGAGACACAACAGCCCTACAAGCAAACGCAGCTCTGAGTGGGAACAAAACAGATACATCCAAACAGTACAAGACCAGCATCAACTACTGACAGGAGCTGGGTTTATATGTGCTGCAGACTAAAGGGGATTGGCTGCTGGAGAATACCACACCCAGCTAGGTCAATTAGCCCTCACCTGTGGAGCTGTGCTGCTAGGAACCTCAGTACTACAGATCCCAGCTGCACACGTAACAAAGAGGAGAGATTCCACCAAGTGTGTGTTCCCGGAGTGAAGAGAGAGTGAGCCGTAAGTGAGCGCAACTTTTCAAGGCCTAGTGCAGGGGTACTCATTGATAATTGTTTCACACCCAAGCGTCCTGTAGTCTGGTACCGCCAGGTGGAGGTACTCTACTTTGATTGTTCACACTCCAGTGTCCTGAAGTCTGGGTCCTGCTGAGTGGAGGTACGCGTCTTTAATTCATCACACACAGGCGTCCTGAAGTCTGGGTCTGCTGTGTGGAGGTACTCTAGCTTATCTATTATATGCACTTTCTCAGTCTGTAATTTGTGCCTTGTGCATTGCGGAAATTTACTTTAAGTAAATTTATACCAGGCCCTTCTCTGGGACCTGAGGTATACATCACTGCCTGTGGCTCATTTATTTCCCTGCCGACGTTCATGCCGGTGCGTTCCCGGATGGTGGCGTCACCCGTGACAACCTCATTACCTGTTCTCATTTCAGGGGTGTCCGGAAGAGGCCCAGCGCTGCCCTGGCCTTGGCTGCGTGCGTCCCACCGGGAGGGAGCGTGGTGAGTGCCGCCGTGACAAGCCAGCATCTTGCCCTCCCAGCTCCTCAGCGTATGCCATGTGTCCAGGGTCACACTACGGGATGCTGCAAAGCTGGTGCTCTAATAACTATGTATAATATATCAGGGGTCAGTACAGAGATCTCTCCCATCATCTATTATACCCAGGACTGTAACAAGGGGGCGCTCTCTACGTCTAGAGGAAAGAAGGTTTCTACACGACAGAGAAGGGGGTTCTTTACTGTAAGAGCAGTGAGACTGTGGAACTCTCTGCCTGAGGACATTGTGATGGTGATTTCGATAAGAGGGGTCTGGAGTGTTACAATATTACATGTTATATCACTGATTACTCAGAAGGGTCGGTGATCCGGGGATTATTCTGATTGTCAGATTGGAGTCAGGTGGGAATTTTTTCCCTTAAATGGATACAATTGCCTTCTACCGCTCTGGGGTTTTTGCCTTCCTCTGGATCAACATTGGGGGTAACAGGCTGAGCTGGATGGACGTATATTTTTTGGCCTTACATAGTATGTTACAATGGGCGCACTATTACTTTTGTTATAATGGTTATTTCTATGGTCTTGGCATGAACCTCAGTACATGGTAAACTATTGTACCATCCCACTTGTGTGTCAGTATATACCCTATGAATTGACCCCACAGCTGGCACAGGGGCATGGTTTGTCACAGTGTATCAGATCCCTTTGTGTCAGAGCTCTGCATCTTTATCAGCTGATCATGATAGGTTGTTAGCCTGTCGATGCAAACAATGAACGTTCCCATTCACTGTCAGCAAGCAGAGATCCTGACAGGGGTGAAGAGTTGAAAGGTTTATAGGATAGTTTCGGGCCTATTCATGACACTTTGTATGTATGTAGGACAGCACTAGGTAAGCACTCTTTGTCTCAGTGCGGTTGGACACTGTGACCCCGTCCTTGCCCCGGCCCGGATTCTTGCCTGCGTAGGTAGACTAAGTTTACTTGTTGCGCAGCAGAGCGGGGTAAAGTCTACAGAGTGACTGCATGAACCCGGTTACATCTGTCCTGTGCCAAATAAAGGGACAGTCTCAGCACCGCAGACCTCCTGACAGCCGTCCATAAATCGGACTCAGAAGTCAAGGAAAACGCCAGAAATGCACCTAGAAAAACTCTGCAAAGTGTTAAAGTTCATTCTGCGCCTCCATATGAGGTGTGCAGACCCCGGCAGATGTGCCCTGCAGGACTCTGGAAAGCTGCGTGACCCCCTATTGGGATACATCATAAAACCTAGGCTACAGTACTAACTGGGATGCCCATCAGGGAGCCGCAGTGATGTCATCAAGGAACCCCTGAGACTACCAATTCTCCCCAATCTCTTCAACATTCTAGTGTCTTATGTAATAGGATGTTATGTCACCTGAGTCCCATATAATCAGTCCTGTGATGTAATCATGTGACCACACTGTTCCCGGGTTAGTACAGCTGTGCACCTTATCATATCTACATATCAGTCCTGTGATGTAATCACGTGACCACACTGTTCCCGGGTTAGTACAGCTGTGCACCTTATCATATCTACATATCAGCGAGTGAGGGCAGAATTGCGACAATAAATTGCACAGCGTGTAGCAATGTCATATTCAGGCAGCGAATTATACAGCTTATACAGTATATCTTGGGGGCACGGTGTGTAGCACTATTATATTCTAGGGGCACAATGTGTAGCACTATTATATTATTCAGGTGGTACAGTGTATAGCACTATTATGTTCAGAAGGCACAGTGTGCAGCGGTATTATATTCTGTACTACAGTGTCTGGCGGTTAAAATTTGGGGTACTATATGTGACAGTAGTATTTTCATGGGCAGCAAAAGTGAGGCGCAGTAGGTATCTGGGCAACAAACTGCAGAGACAGGTCTTGGATGGAAAAAGTTGTCATGGTGGTCTGGATCAGGTGGAAAAGAGAAGAAAAGAGATGAATTCCAATCAGAAAAGATGCTACCTGTGATCACTGAATGTTATTGGCTGATCAGTACTGTAGTAACTGTATGGTCTGCAGGGTGATGATGGGTGGTAGCATTGGGAAACCACAACTCTCAGCATACCTTTTCGATCATTTAAGATTATACTTGGATGTGTAGTTTTACATTGTACAAACTTATATGGCAGAGGCTAACTTGACTTTGCTATTATTCCTGTAATGCTTGGTTCTGGTGCTGTATGTATACAATGAGCTTGGTCCTGATTCTGTATATATGTACTGAGTGTAGTTCTGGTGCTGCATGTATGCTATGAGCTTGGGTTCTGATGCTGCAACTATGTACTGAGTTTGTATTTATGTTTTCAGCTTGGATATGGTGCTGTATGTATGTAATGAGCTTGTTTTGGTACGGAGCTTGTTATGTACTAAGCTTGGTTCTGGTACTGTACTTATGTTATAAGCTTGGTTCTGGTGCTATATTTATGTTATGAGCTTGGTTCTGGTGCTGTGTACATGGAATGAGCTTTTTCTCGGTGCAGCATGTATGTTATGTGCTCCGTTCTGGAGCTGTGTATATATGCTATGAGCTTGCTTTTTGTTCAGTACTCGTATGTATATTATGAGCGCTTATGATGTGAGTATATATACACTTTGTGACGGTACACTATTAGAAGGGGGATGCCAATCACACTACTAACAACCACTTGTCTGTGTGTGTGTGATTCTTATGCTCCACCCCTGGTGATGTCATCGCTCTGCCCCCTGTTGATGCCATCAAAGGTCCTACAACATATATAAAACACAGAGTCTGATCAACAGAAGAACAACACAGTTAAGGCTCTTGAAAAGGGGAGGACAAAAATAACAAAATGAGAATACAACTAATTCGTTATTATGTCAGACACAACTCAGCAGTCCTGACAGAAGACACTGACCTACCTCCACCACAGAGATCCGGTGGGCTGAAGGACCTGTGGTGATGTCACTGCTGTGGGAGGAGCCAAGCTGTGTTTGTCTTGTGTGATAATCAAACTGCTGTGTGTGTGATGTGTGGGGATCATAATGGACGTACTATGTAGCAGAGCTGTGTGTGTGATGTGTGGGGATCATAATGGACGTACCATGTAGCAGAGCTGTGTGTGTGATGTGTGGGGATCATAATGGACGTACCATGTAGCAGAGCTGTGTGTGTGATGTGTGGGGATCATAATGGACATACCATGTAGCAGAGCTGTGTGTGTGATGTGTGGGGATCATAATGGACATACCATGTAGCAGAGCTGTGTGTGTGATGTGCCACGAGAAACTCTGGGACTATAATTTCCTAATAATTACTAGTAGAAGATATACAGGGCACCAGCCATCGTATGGTTAGCTTTGTGTTTTTTTTTTGTCCTGGACAGCGTTACCTTTTACAGTCAAGGCTGAGGTACTCCGGGCACTCAGTGCAGCATTATAAGCACAGTCTCTGGTTATACTCAAAGTTCCTAGGTTCATAATCCTGAAATTAGTCAGCCATTAAACTCACAGACACATTATATCACCAGACCATGCTGCATGTCCAAGGATCAGACACAAACCTTGTCTGGGTGAGGTTACCGTTATATTCCTGGCCGACCTCACTGACAGCAGTGGACCCGTCGTGTCCTCTATTTACTGCAGAAATCATACCTACTATAACAGTATCAGGGCCGCCAATGGGGGGCAAACTGAAGAACTGCACAGGACTCCCATCTCTATTGAGGTCCCCCAGGATATGTTACCTTGAAGCCTTGTGACAGTGATGTTCTGCTACTTGAAAACTCCCTCCTCCTTAACCCCTCAGTGATGCGGCCTACTTGAGGCCTAAGAATGCGAAGATTTTGGGGGGATTTTCATGTCCACTTTTCAAAAGCCATAACTTTATTTTTCCATTGACATGGCTATAAGAGGCCTTGCTTTTTGCGTGGCAAGCTGTAGTTTTTATTGGTACCATTTTTGGGTACATTATATGTAGTGTACAGAAGTTCATGTATGAAAGTTTCTGGAAGGTTCTGGATGATCTATGTGCTTATGTGTATTGTCAGTATGTTTTATGTTGCATGACTATTAAGTGTATTGCCTAGCTGCAGCACTGAATGGGTTACCATCTGGGTCATGTCTGAAATGTACCTTTTGTAAGTCATGTGACCATGTTTCTTATATATGTTTGCAAGGTGGATGATTGGGATTTTTAGTCTTTTGCAGTTAGTCTGAGCTGAGAGAAGAGTATTCTGTTGTGCTGGAGTGCTGCCCACATACAGGTACCTTCAACCTGCATGTGGTGAACATGGAAGAAAAGGAGAGATGGCCTAGAAGGCTTCCCTAGGACCACTTCTTACAAGCGTTGTGCCGTATGATTGGAGTATTGGAGTCTGCCATGCAGAGCTCAAGCCGTCAGAAGTGAGTGACCGGTAGAGCGTTCGTGCCTTCCTAAGGAGTATTTTCCAGGAGCCATGCTGCACAGATAACTTGGACTGTGGACCCGGTATCATCCTGTGTCTGCCTCCCTGTTCTCACTGCTAATTTTGCCTGTATTGGTGTGTTTTGCTGAGCCTACTTCAATCTACTGTGACAATCCACTGTCTGTGTGTGTGGACCTTATTCCATCTTCATCTCCACCACGGAGGAAGGAATGGTGGCATCACACGGGACAAACCAAGTAAACAAAGACCGCCCATTTAATAGCCTGCCCTCGGCCCCTGGGACATTCTCTCCAGTTACCCTCTGGTAGTGCCACCGTGACAAAGCCCTATTCTAATCCCTGCCGTCTCTTAGTCCAAGACCCACTCCTCGGATGCTACAATAACATATTGTATACTCACCATGGCCATACACCGCAGTGCTAATCAACAGTTTATCTCACCTGTTGAGCAGCCACTATGACTGATGATGGACCCAGGGAGTAGGAAACTATTGACCACTTGGATTTCCACATTGTTGACCTTCAGTGGACGTCCTTGTTGGCGGCGGTCATGATCTTTGTCTTCTTGGTGTTCAGGTGAAGTCCCATCTTCTCAGTTTCTTCTCTTAGCTTCAGGATCAGCATTTTCAGATGCTTCACTGTCTCTTCTACCGGGGGGTCGTATTGTCTACATATCTTAGGTTACTGATGGTTTTTCCACCTATTTTTAACACAAAAGCCTGATCGTTTACGTCCAGCCGCCTCATGATCACTTCTATATAGAAGTTAAAAAGAAAAGGTGAGGAGATGTATTCTCGTCTTGTGCCCTTTTTGGTCTTGAACCATTCTGTATCCCCATACCTGGTTCTCCCTGAGGCTTCTGGATTGCTGATGAGGTGCGCTGGTACTCCGACCTCCCTCAGTGCTTCCCAAAGCTTATCATGCTCAACACAGTCAACAGCCTTGGTGTAATCGGGCAACTGAAAGCAGCCATGGAGAATAGAGAAGAGGACTGGCTTACAGAGTATCCAAGAGTTGGACATGACTGAACGGATAAAAGTGGTTTTCAATTGGAATGTGTTGTATAACATTTACGAATTTTTTTGAAAAGAGCAAAATGTCCTGGGTGTAGGTAACTGAGACAAGTTCACATAACTTTGTTGGTGAACCGAAGGTACACAGTTTACTCAGCAGTTGTTGACACATTTAGTACATTGACAATTCACAGTTCTGCAGACTGACTTTTGCATTAAGGTTAATGCTGCTCCAAGCATGAGAATTACACAAAACCTGTTTCTCTTCAACGTCTCGCTCTCTGTTAAGGTCACTCAGGAAGGATCCCACCAGTCTTAATTATCTGAGGGTTGCTTTCCATAGGATTATCTACTAGGAAATGGAGTGACTGAGGAAAAGGGCAGCTTGTACTTTCCCTGACTTTGCATTAAACAGGGGTTCATTCAACTCACTGTTGTATAGACGGTCCCCACATCTTTTTCTTCTCCTCTGCACTTATTTTGGTAGTTTTTGTAATCCCCCTCTCCACTCCGCTGCAGCACTGCGTTACACCTCCTCTCTCCTCCTAACTCCTCCTTCACTTCCTGCTGCTTTCCTGCACTTTCTCTTCTCTCCCCGCCTCACATCCTGCCTCGCCCTGCTCACTTTCCAGGCTTGTCTCTACTCCTCCCCCCTCTACCAATCAGAGATTTTTATAACAAGCAGCCAATCAGGAGCAAGCTGTTGTCGGGCAGAATAGCTTAATCTCACCGAAGTAGAGGGAAGACAGGGTCTCTCTTCAACACAAAACCTTCTATATCACTGCAAGAGCATATAAACAGGTATTTCAGGACTACCAAGTGTGTGACTATCCTGTAGGACCCCCAGGGCCACTACGCCAGGAAATTTAAAATCTGCTTGCTCCTGGCTGCTAAAGGTAGCCAATAGCCTGGAGCAGTGACCTATGGCCTTGTTGAGCGGCCCCAGTCACATAATCTCTGTTATACAATGGATAATCACGTAAAAGTTTTTAAAAAGTTGAAGTTTCATCTCCCCTCTCTGATGCGATCGGTCAGAAGAGATGAAACTTCTTACCGCAGGCCTCCGCATTTGAACCCTGATGTGATCCTCCTCCACGGATCTTCCACAGCTCTTGTGCATGCGCCTGCCGGCAAAATGACGGACTTATGCACAGAAACCATGCATGGCCCGGGAAATTTAAAATCTCCTTGCTCCTTGCGGTGGCCTTGATGAGCGGCCCCCGGTCGCGTGAGAAAAAACGTAGCGCTCTACTTTAGGCCGGTCTCACACAACTGGATAGAAATTGTGGATTCCGCATGCGTCTGATCAGCGGTAATACACGGATCAATCAAATGTATTGAATTACACAATTCCGCTCACATTAGCGGGTCAGAATTACATAATCCACTCGCAGAAAACAGAACGCAGCAGTTTTTTTTTGTACAGCGGATATCTGCAACATAGAACCCATTGTGGTCCATGGTCGCCGATATACCCGCAGCCCATACGCAACTACGTTGTATACGGGCTGCGGTGAGCCGTGTCATTGCTAAGCGACGGTGTGAGAAATATACGCAAAAAAGGTGTACTGGGCATGACCGCCTGTGTGAGTACGCAGTTATGGGCAGTACATTACACAGCCGTACGCAGGGCCACAACTGGGATCACTGCAAGCGGATTGCACATCCGGCCGTGTGAGCCCGGCGATATTCAGACCGCTACCTGTGATACGTAATTTACAAGAAGCCCCGGGAACGCTCGCCTTCCTGCAGTTCCAGGAGCAGCTTGTTGAGCGTCTTCTGTGTGAGACCGCCGCAAGATTACGAAGCCTCACAGCGCCACTTTTTATACCCCATCCCTGCTGCTGAGGTCAAGAAATACCCCCCAAAAAGTGTCGGGTTTGCAGGGACCAAGGGAGGAGGAGGGATACCCAGTTTTATTGCCCCATGTGCCCATTCCAACCAGCCTCCGTAATTACTACTGTCTTCGGAGAAACCACACAGTTTACATTATTACTTTTATCTAAGATTTGGGGAACGCCAAAAAATGGGGGGGGGGGGGGGATTATTTTTGGGAAGTCAATTTTTTTCCGCACAAGTGGGCAATGGGGCCTGGAAAGTACTCAGTTGGGCCCTGAAATCCAACGGGCATTCCCTCCATTATGGGCCTAGCCATGTGTCCTGTAAGCTACAGTGGGTATGTGTCTGAACACGGGACTAACAGGGGGATCCATTTTGGGGTGCAAATCCTCATTTTCATGTGCAATATAGAAAAGAAAAAACTTTAAAATGACATATTTGCAAAAATATAAAAAAAATTTTCGCATCTAAATTGCATTAACTCGTGGAGGCCTAGCAGACATAAGAAAGGACATGAGAGCAGTGTGTGCTCCACAGCACCCAGCAGAGGCCTAGCAGACATAAGAGAGGAGATGAGAGCAGCGTGTGCTCCGCAGCACCCAGCAGAGGCCTAGCAGACATAAGAAAGGACATGAGAGCAGCGTGTGCTCCGCAGCACCCAGCAGAGGCCTAGCAGACATAAGAGAGGACATGAGAGCAGTGTGTGCTCCGCAGCACCCAGTAGGGGCTGTTTGTCAGCTGCTGCGCCATCCTGAACCCGTGGTCGCTCTGCCTCCCGTGACAACCAAAGACAAATGACAAATTTGCTCTTTTTAATGTTTTTTTTATTTTTCATACATAAAAAGGTTTAACATCCATTTCTGCCATATTACAGAATCTGCATAAGACGAGGGCTACGCAGCAACAGCCGCCACACTACCAAAACCTTTGTGCTACTTGTCTGTGACTCGCTGTCACCTGACTAATTCATAGCTGCATCTGAGCTGTTAACCAGTAACTGCATCGCAGAGCGGCCGCAGCGAGTCGCAGTCAGACGCAGCTTACATTGATTTCTGTGGGGAAGAAATCCTCATGCCAGTTGTGACCAGCGATCAAAATCCGACCAATCTGGATTTCTTTCTGACTGTTGGTCCCAGCACCACCCCATCGGTATGGCAGTGTGACACGTGTTGTCATGTAGCGCTCACAGATGACACAATCAGCTCTGAGATGCAGTTTTTCTTCCTCCCGTAGCATTATTCATCCTAATCCTGGTTCATGAATGCAATAACAGGACTGCAGTAAATACCGACACTTACCACCTAGTAGGAGTGAGCTTCGGTGCCCCCCTGCATAACAATTTGCATGCATTACTATACGTTCCATTTTGGGACCCTGATGTTTGGGGGTTTGTCTTATGACTTTGGCCCTGCAGAGACTGATATATAAACCTCAGTTTTATAATGAACGGCCCCTGGAGGCTGAGTATGAGGACCCTGGCCTGCTCAGCATTACATGATCCAGATGTTTGGAGCAGCACTCTTACTATATACAAAAAACACAAATTTTAATAAAATACAAAAAGTTTGACATAAATAATTTGGAGAGTCTCAGTGAGGAGGAGAGTTGTGAGTCCAGAGGGGTTCTGGTTAGTCCGTGGTGGGGGTCCTCATAGATTCTGCGAATGAACAAAGTCTGGATTGTCGTAGCAGTGAGTCTCACGGGACGGGATGTCCACGGGTAAGAGGTCTTTTGGTTTTTCTTCTTCGTGGTCATTGGAGCATTTCGTACAACAGCAGCCACACATTTTGAAGATCAGTCTGTCCCAAGGGGCCAAAGAGTGTAACATGATGGGAAGGAAGTCCCAGTTCCTCAAGAAAGGTGGAAGAACTTTGGGACACTTCTTCTGAAGGACGTTAATGATGAGGACGGCTATCAACACCAAGAGGAAAGGACCACCCACAGCGGCGAGTACAATCCCTCCAGCCATGGACAGGCCAAAAATGGCCAACGGCAGGATGAGGAAGCTGAGGAACAGGTACAAAACGGCAAACCAGCGGTACTTGGCTGTGATGTCCCCAAATTTCTTGGCCACGTTGATTGGAAGTCGAAGAAAAGGACAAATATACCAGAGCACGATTCCGGAGAGGTTGAAGAACAAATGGATGAAGGCCACCTGGAACCAAGAAGAAGACAATTAGATGTTTTATCATCCCATAAGACTGAAGACCATCCAAGAGGGGACGTCCAACCGGAAGAGCTACAAGTTCAGTATGAATTGTTCCTTGAGTCATCTGGAAATGTCTTGGCAGCCGCCCCATAATGAGTGCTCTGCCAACATCAATGGTAATACTGCCAGTGATTGGCTCCAGCAGTCACATGAACAATGAATGGCATGTGACCGCTGCAGCACTGGAGCAGTGGCAACAATGGCAGCTGTACTGGACTGGGAACCATTAACCAGGTGAGTACTGCTTATTTTCATATTTTGTCCATTCCCTGGCTGAAGTAATATAAGGAGGTGGATGGAGCCCCCTACTGCTCCACTGAGGTTGTAGCGCCCGGTCAGCTTCATTGCACCATCACACAACATCCCCCCTGCATCTTACAATAAATGCATCTTTTATGGCCACAAATGGCCTCATACAGAGTTGGCACGGGATGCCGCCATGGTCAATGTGGTCCTTAGATAATATGATATATATGGATGAGGGTCTATCGGGCACCATTGGGCATCTGCTTTTGGGGTGAAACAATACTGTTGTCATGTATGGCCAACTTTAGTGTGTAGCGCCCCCACACCTTGAGGACAGTCAGGGCATTACAATCCATTACAAGTCATTATACCTGTACTGCTTCACTCAAGGAGTCTGCAGGACTGGCCAGGGCCGCTAAGACCGCTGTGGTAGTGGTTCCGATATTAGAGCCGAGGAATAAGGGGTACGCCCTGTTCATGCTTATGACGCCAACACCTGAAAAGTAAGATGGTTACTATAAACATTATCTAATGGGCATCAAGAGAAATGATGCAGTAATCTTACAGCGCTCACGGTCAGAATATGCCTCTCCAACTGCTATTGTTTTCATTGAGGGATATTTAAAGGGGTTGTCTGGAATTAGCAAAAGGGGTCTGCTTTTCTCTCCTCCATAAATAGCGCCACTCTTGTCCATAGGCTGCATCGGGTGTTGCAGCTCATCCCTATTCAAGTGAATACCAGGCATTGCCAATGGACAAGAAGGGCGCTGCTAATCCAATACAACCCCAGGATACAAGAGCCGAATTAGGCAGCGCTGTATTACTAGGCTCTGTGTTGTATATCAGCCATGCAGGAGCTCTATGTGACTTACCCATTAGAGGAATGATGGCTGCAGTGAAGACAGAACTGCTCTGCACCACGAAGGTCATTACAGCGCCAACAAGAATCGCCAAATAACCGGTCAGCCAGCTGAATGGGAATGGAAAGTCTGTAGGGATGCAAAGGAAACGAGTGATATGGAGCATGCTGGTATAACCTGGGTATCTCCTGTATATAATTATATATGTACAGCTGGTATAAGTTATACATCTCCTGTATATAGTGATATGAAGCATGCTGGTATAACCTGGGTATCTCCTGTATATAACTATATATGTACAGCTGGTATAAGTTATACATCTCCTGTATATAGTAATATGGAGCATGCTGGTATAACCTGGGGATCTCCTGTATATAATTATATATGTACAGCTGGTATAAGTTATACATCTCCTGTATATAGTGATATAGAGCATGCTGGTATAACCTGGGTATCTCCTGTATATAATTATATATGTACAGCTGGTATAAGTTATACATCATCTATATATAGTGATATGGAGCATGCTGGTATAACCTGGGTATCCCCTATATATAATTATATATGTACAGCCGGTATAAGTTATACATCTCCTGTATATAGTGATATGGAGCATGCTGGTATAACCTGGGTATTCCCTGTATATAATTATATATGTACAGCCGGTATAAGTTATACATCTCCTGTATATAGTGATATGGAGCATGCTGGGGTAACCTGGGGATCTCCTGTATATAATTATATATGTACAGCTGGTATAAGGTATACATCTCCTGTATATAGTAATATGGAGCATGCTGGTATAACCTGGGGATCTCCTGTATATAATTATATATGTACAGCTGGTATAAGTTATACATCTCCTGTATATAGTGATATGGAGCATGCTGGTATAACCTGGGTATCTCCTGTATATAATTATGTATGTACAGCTGGTATAAGTTATACATCCTGTGTATAGTGATATGGAGCATGCTGGTATAACCTGGGTATCTCCTGTATATAATTATATATGTACAGCTGGTATAAGTTATACATCTCCTGTATATAGTGATATGGAGCGTGCTGGTATAACCTGGGTATCAGCTGTATATAATTATATATGTACAGCTGGTATAAGTTATACATCCTGTATATAGTGATATGGAGCATGCTGGTATAACCTGGGTATCTCCTGTATATTATTATATATGTACAGCTGGTATAACCTGGGGATCCCCTGTATATAGTGATATGAAGCATGCTGGTATAACATGGGGATCCCCTGTATATAGTGATATGAAGCATGCTGGTATAACCTGGGTATCTCCTGTATATAATTATATATGTACAGCTGGTATAAGCTATACATCTCCTGTATATAGTGATATGGAGCATGCTCGTATAACCTGGGTATCTCCTGTATATAATTATATATGTACAGCTGGTATAAGTTATACATCCTGTATATAGTGATATGGAGCATGCTGGTATAACCTGGGTATCTCCTGTATATAATTATATATGTACAGCTGGTATAAGTACTGTATATAGTGATGTGGAGTATGTTATATTTACTGTATCTATACCCTCACATTCTCACTGATCATGTAACAGCTATACACTGCCAGTAGGTGTCAGTCTTGCTCCGCGGTGATGGAAGTAGTGGCGGCTCATATTTCTGGGGATCTTAGCAGTGTTGGTCATGCAGCTTCTGCTGTTATAGTGCCATGTACAATACTGTAGTAGATGGGCCCCTATATAACTTGTGCTAGGGGCCCAATCTCTGCCCCACAATGCCTAGGTTTCTGTTCTGCAGTGTATTTCCAGGCTCTGCGGTCATCATGGCGGTCATCATGGCGGTCATCATGGCGGTCATCATGCTCACCTGCATTAATGATCTTCTTGATGACGTGAGCGATTTGGCCCTTTAGGACAGAGTTGAGAAGTTTGACGATGAGAATGAGACACAAGCAGAGGACCAGCAGGGAGGCGGTCAGCAGGATGAAGCCCACCGCTATGTCCGGGAGGTCGGCAGAGGCAAAAATATGGAAGCCTGAAAAAGAAGAGCATTGGATGTGTTATCATCATGTACCTGGCAACTACAGTCATAGCTGGGCTCAGTTCCTGGATGGACATGTTTGGGCGTTGGGGTGGTCAGTGTCCCCCGGTATATTGGCATTCTCATACACTCAGAACTTTACCCCACACTATAAGTGTCCGATGTAGTCAAGTTAAGATTATATTCTGACACAGGAGATGCGGTTTATGTACCACCTGACTGGCACCAATCTAGTATACAGACATTCTTAAAGGGGTTGTTCAGTTTTAAACTATTGATGACCTGTTCTTAGGATAAGCCATCAACAGTAGATCAGTGGCAGCCTGCCACCTGGGAAACCCACCAATCTGCTGGTCTCTGGACTGGTGCACTGATGCACTGAGCTGATTTCTGCAGGAAGCAGACAGCTCCGTTCTCACTTGGTATTGCAGGCATTGAAATGAATGGGAACTTGGCCTGCAATACCAAGCCTGGCCACTGCAGGGAGAACGAAGCTGTCTGCTTCCTGCAGAAATCAGCTCAGTGCATGGTGCACCAGTCTCAGCGAACAGCTGATCTGCGGGGGCCCTGGGCGATGGACCTGCACTGACCTACTATTGATGTCCTATTCTAAGGACAGGTTATCAATATTTTACAACCTAACAACCCCTTTCAAATTGGCCACTTGCATATAAGAGGTATTTAGATCCAGGACAGGAGAGAAATGTGCACTGCACTCTATAGAATTGTACAGCCTGATACATTGTAGCAAACTGCAGCTGTGGGGCTAGAGCTGTTTATGTCTATGAATGTAAACAATGTTTCCATACCCTGACAACAAGCAGAGATCTGGGAAATGTTGAGGAACTGACAAAGTATATTAGAAAGTTGCAGAGCTTTTTGTTACACAGTGATGGAACCTTATTTACATAAAAATGGATGACCTCATTGTAGGAGTTTTCCAGTTGTAAACTTTTGATGGCCCACCCTTAGGATAGGTCATCAATAGTAGATCAGCGGGGGTCTAGCACCCAGGACCCTCATGATCCGCTGTTCACCAGGCCAGTGTGCTTCTACACAGAGCTGTTTTCTGCAGGAGGCAGCCAGCTCCATTCCTACTACAGATGCCAGTCTTGTTGCTGCAGGCCAAGTTGATGTGAATGGGACCTTTACCTGTAATACCAAACCCGGCCACTGCAGTGAGTATGGAGCTGTCTGCTTCCTGCAGAAATCAGTTCAATGCATGAACACACTGGTCCAGTGAAGAGATGATCAGCAGGGCTGCTGGGCGGTAGATCCCTGCTAATCTACTATTGATGTCCTATTCCAAGGATGGGCCATCAATGGTTTACAACTGGACAACCCCATATTGCTATAAGGATGATATCCCTGCCCGCCCCTACTTACATCTCTTTACATTCTCTTTAATGGTGACAGTATTTTCTATGAAGGTTCCACTTGCGTTGGTAAAGCAGGTGACAGCACTGCAGTTAGTCAGATTTGTAGCCGGGATGTATTCCGTTACCTGTAGCGATTGTATACAGAGTTTAATGCAATGATAATTGGTCACATGTATAATACTTCCCAAGGTGCATCTCTCTGTACATTGAGCTCCAATCATTGAGTCCATGGTTACATTTTTATGACTTGCAGTACCACTTTTCACCACATACTTTCCATAGACACTAATGGAACAGCGCCCTCTGTTGCAATATACAGTGTCTCAAAAATGTGGAAACACCCATATAGGATGAAAATAGTTTGATAGACGGTGATCCAATTTTTCATACAAGTTGTAGGTGAAGAGGAAAAGCTCTTAGACCGTGTCACCAACATGATGGTCATTTTGAATGCCGCCATCTTGGATTCCACACTAATTTTTCCAATGGGAAGGTAGGTGTGTGATGTATTAGACTGGCAGAGAATTTCACCAGAAAAACATTGGGGCGCTTCATTTTAACATAACTTTACTCGTTCTCATGTTAGCACGGCGATTTTTCATTTTATATGGGCGTTTCCACACTTTTAAGACTCCTCATATTGGACGTTCTATTCATTTAAGTTTTTTTTTCCAAGAAGCATAACAGTATTGTTTCGATGAAGCACATGATGCCCACACTTACATTTGTCTGGGTGGTGGCGCACCATCTCTTGATCAGGCTGTGGTTTGTGAATTCTGGATTCCCGGCTGCCTTCCCAGCAATAACAGAGCTGTCCAGCTGCAAGATAGGAAAGATAACACAGTGAGCTGAAAGATCTGAAGGCAGCCTGGTGTCTATAATATCAGTGATGGTGCTGATGTCACCTGAAGGCACCAGACCAGCCACATTATTCATAAACTGGGGTCGGGACTTACCAAAACGATGAGATCAGTAAAAGGTCGGGTGATGACTTTAAGAATATCAGGGGCCTCTCCTCCGGCATGGATGTTAAAACTCTTGATAATGGCTTCAGAGACGTAGAAGAGATATCCCGTTCCAAGCTCGATAGGTAGCAGAATGATAACTGTCAACCAGTTGAATGTACCGTGCACGGCAGAGCCTCCAAACGCCCTAGAACCAACCAATCCATTATATTGTAGATCTGAGAACTCGGCAGATTCAGACCATAACCAATATCCTTCCCAACGGAGACCAAGATATTTGATGCCTCCATGAAGATAAATACAAAGGCTCTACCTTCTAAACTCATTGCGGTCCCCAGATTGAGCCAAAGATACCAAAGTGCTGGTCACTGATGTTCCAACGTTGACCCCCATGATGATGGGAATAGAAGCTCTGACATTCAGAACTAGGGAAGAACAGGAAGTCATACTGAATAACGTATTCTTCATATGCAACCCAACTAAACCCAAGCCCGAAATGATAGACTTGAAATTCTTGAATCTCCACCATCAAGAAGCCTCATCATGTCTACCCAAAAAGTGCTTACTTCCAGAGGAAACCATGCTGACGATGATGGAAGACGAGGTACTTGAGCTCTGCACCAGGACCGTCACCAAGACACCGATGACCAAGCCGGCGATGGGATTGGCAAGAACATCGTTATCACTGAAGATATCTCCCGTGAGTTTGCCTAGGGAACAAGACATTTTGAGATCCTTGCTACTTTCTGAAACATCACATGGGAGAATGCACAGGTCACTTACTTCCGACAAGTTGGAATGCTGAGCTCAGAACATCCAAGGAGCAGATAAACAAGTAGAGGAACCCAATGAGAAGACAACCTTTCACAACGCCAGTTACCACATGTTTTACTTTTTGCTTGTTGTTCAATTCTAGAGAACGATTGTACATAATAAGATTAGTCGTCCCGGAGGAGGATACTGCGAAATACTTGTGAAAAACAACCACAAAAATAACCAACCTTTCCAAGAAGGTCCAGAATCTTCAAGATCTGGTAGAGCCCAATTATCAATTTCTTCATGGGCTTCTTCATGTAGAGCCAAATCCATGGATAACATGTAGGGGGAGTCTAAGGAGCAGCAGATATTATAATTAGTACAGCCTCAGAACATGGCCCTGGACATTGTGGTCTACTATGTATTGAAGGAGCCTTGTAGTTGTGCCATAGTTAACCATCTAAGACGCACCATGACCCAATTCTGTCTCCTTGCACCGATCATAATACTTGTTAGGGATATTTAGAACAGGAATTTCTTGACAAAGTGCCATAATTTACGAGAAGGGGTCGAGTATTAGAAATTATACCCCTTATGGATAACTGCCGATGAGTTCGAATGGGCCTTCATTTTGCCAACTCACCCCAATACCCAGTCAGGCCAGTGTAACTATAGCTAAGCTAGCTGCCCCAAGCCATATATCTGCATGTACTGCCAAAGGCAGAGTGGCTTATTGGTACCCAGCACCACATTTAATTGTCTTGGTAGTCCTCCCTAGCTGTGCAACTGATTTCCCCCGTTCCCTGGCTTGCTAATGGTGGGGTTGCTTTTGGTAAACTTAGGCCTCCTTCACACGGGCGACAAAGTCGCGCGATTTTGTAGCGTTGCTACAATGCTACAAATCGCATGTATGTGAAGCTCATGGTTTCCTATGGGTTACTTCACACATGAGATGTTTTGTAGCATGCTACAAAACGAGACACAAACCTCGCAGGTCCGGCAATATGCCCGCCACACGCGAGGTTTTGTAGCCCATGTTAGCCTATGGAGCCTTCCTCTCTGTTGCATCGCATCGCACGAAAACGCGGTTTGCATGCGATGCGATGCAACTTTGACAGTAGCAAATGCTACTGTCAAAGCTATAATCTAAGCCCTAACTGCAAGGAAAAAACCCCCACACATACATCACCTTAGACAAGCTGTCAGCCGAGCCGCAGCTTCTCCCCAGGTCCCGGCACTGATCTTCTTCTCTTCGGGCTGGGGATTCAAAAATCCCCGCCTCCTGGAAGTGCTAGCTGTGACTGGCTGACACTTAGCCAATCACAGCAAGTGCTTGATGAATGGCAGTGATTGAACCAATCACAGCCATTCTTCAAGCACTGGCTGTGATAGGCTAAGTGTCAGCCAATCACAGCCAGCGCTTCCAGCAGCCGGGGATTTTTCAATCCCTGGCCAGAAGATGAAGAAGATCAGTGCCGGTACCTGGGGAGAAGCTGCGGCTGCGCCCCGGACAGTGCGGAATAGGTGATGTATACTTTTTTTTTCTCCTTTAGTTACAGCTTATTTTTGGGGTAGAGCTTATATTTCAAGCCCCCCCGAAAATCCTCGCACGTGATGCTACAAAGTCGCGCGAATTTGTAGCATCACATGTGACTTTATAGCGCTACAAAATCACGATATTGCTGCGAGAATATCGCAGCGATATCGCACGGTGCAGCGATGCGATATCGCTGCGATTTTCTCGCAGCAATGTGTTGTCGCCCGTGTAAAGGAGGCCTTAAAAGGGTTGTAAATGTTGATGGCCTATTCTCAGGTTAAGCTTTCAATAGTAGCTTGGTGGGAGTCTGTCACCAGGGACCCCTGCCGATCAGCTGTTTGCAGGGTCAGTGTGCCCATGGACAAGGCTGATTTCTGCAGGAAGCAGACAGCTTCATTCCCATTGCAGTGGTCTGGCTTGGTATTGCAGGCATTGAAATGAATGGGAACTTTGCTGCAATACCAAGCCTGACCACTAAAGTGAGAATGGAGCTGTCTGCTTCCTGTAGAAATCAGCTCAGTGCACCATTAGCTGGGATCCTGTGTGGCAGACCCCTATTGAGGATAGGCCACCAACAGTTTACAACTGGACAACTCCTTTATTGGTTGAACTAGAACACCCATCCATAGCAGGGTCACCAGCAAGGCTTTACCAATGGGAGTCTTACCAATGGGAAGATCATCCAGCGGGACCTTGATGGGCATGTCGTTGATGTTCCTCTTTATATCGGATAGAGGCACCTGCGGGTTGTTGCTGGTGAACGGCATATTTGTAGTTTTGCTCTCAGGCTCTTGTCAGGTCTGTTATTACCCTACGGAAGAAAGTAAATGTATAAAACGGAGGCCGGACAGCAAACAGGCAAGAAACATCTATATTCTTAGGCTGCTCATATAAATGGATGCAGTAGACCCCATCGGCCGAAATCGTTAGACGTCCCTTGGGGCCACAACTACCACAAGTGTAGTTTGGTTATTGGTTATGTTAGCTTGAAAAAGGCCTAATATGGCCGAAACGTAGCCTGCTTCCTTTATATTCTGACCATCGATTAATAAAGCTTTTTGCAACTTTTTCTTAATCAAGAAATCGATTTTCTGCTCATGCTCCACTATACCCAATTACACTCAAACCGCTATTGGAGTCTTGTGGCTTGCAGTCCCTGAATTGATGTTAGGGGGTCACCAGGCCTGCGTTTTGAGGCTGATGTGAATGAGCCCTTTGTGTTAACACAAATGTTGCTACTCACTGACAACAAGCAGAACTTTGAAAACAGCTAATAATGTATAAAGTGAACAGTTCTTTGGAGTGTCAGCTGAGTCTTCTATGGACAGTGTTACAATTTCCATGGACTGTTACATAATGTGACCAGCCTTGTGTGCAACTGTGGTGAAACTACAACTCCCAGCATGCCCTGGCAGCCGCCAGTTGTGGTGGCGCCGCGCACCGATATGGCGGTATCAGGATTAGGTGCGTCAACTAACGGCAGAAACACGACAAGTTCGGTTTGTGAGTGATCCAGAGTAGACCGAATACTCTGAGCCTCGGGGCTCATTCACACAGGCGTATTTGCGGTCTGCGCTATACTTACATCGTAAACCCCGTTGATTTGCGTTGGGGTATTCCCGCATTTTATGTATGTGAAACAAACCGCAGCATTTCCTATTTTGGACGGTATTATAGGCTGGAATCGCCCATTAAAGTCAATGGGATCGTGTAAAAACGCAGCGGCTGCGTATGATACACGTGTGCGCCCTGCGTATTTATACATGAAGGCCGGAGAAATCTAGGCGACTTTCCTGCGGTTTTCTTTTTGCGCATATGAAAAATGCAGTGAATAGATGCGAAAGAATACATAAGAACAACTAAATCCGCAGTAAATGCGCACGGGGTCGGTGAAGACGAAACACCAAGTGAAACTCAATCCGCCCGCATGAATGAACCCTCACCATGTACTTACCCGGGGGATTATATCATGTGACCTTTGTGAGACGCCTGCAGATAGAACCTGTTATTTGTATCGGATCTATTTACACGTGCGATTCTTTGCTCGCGGCGATGTCCTATTTTGGGGTGATATTGCTTATTATTTCCTATGGGAGGCAAAAATCGTATCACGATCGCTCGCCATTCTCTTCACGTGTGAAGCTTGCATGTATAATGATGCGATGTGGTGTTTTTATCGGAAAACGCATTGCACTTGCAGAAAAATTGCATCTTTGCGAGTGCGAAGCCCGAGTTTGTCTGACCTCTGTCGCGCTCCGCCGTGTAAATGCCGCCTTGTGAAAAGTTTGCAGCATTTAAGTTGAGCTGTACTTTCCTACGTAAGCCAGTTGGTAGAAGCCGTGGGCACGGAGGCGGCTGCCTGATCGTTGGTGACGCGCAGCTCATGTCTACGATGGCGGATCTATCATCCTGCGTGGTGAGAACCGTACATGAGATAATCGCCTGCCGACGGGGCGCTGAGCCTTACCATCTTGGGACTTAGCCTGTTAGATTTGTCCCGCCATGGTGGTCTGACGGTCCCTATAGATATAAGATGGATTTGTAGGGTCGTCCCATGAGAAATCAGTAAATTCATGTGTGTGTATATATATATATATATATATATATATACACACACATGAAGCATAACCCCTCCTATAGCTTTCTGATGCCCAACGAGAGCCACCGAGGTGCAGAGGAGCCTCCACTTACCGGTGAGGGCTGAATCGTCAGCTGGCTTCAGTGCCGGAGCCGCAGCGTGCGTCCCCTATATAGTGCTGGAGGAGCGAGGGCAAAGTTTTCTGCATTCTCAGCGTCTTGTCACTTTTCTATCACTCCCATTATTAATGTTTACTGGGATAATCTAACGGGAGCCGAGGATTTACCTCCTGGTGTCGCCGTCATCATCTGCTGTCCTGTTTATGGCGCATTATCACATCCACGGATTACCGCGCCTCATCATACGATTATATAGGGTACCATTATTATGGGATCAGTATTGACTCACTACTTAAAGTGGTTGGACACAATTACAAGTTATCGCCGTCCACAGGATATCCACAGGATGAGGGGTAACTTGCTGATTGTTGGGGGTCTCACTGCTGATGCACCTGCCGATCCTGAGAAAGAGACCCCCGTGTCCGGCTCTCCTGTCACTGCGGGAGTCACTCCACCCCTGCAGTGATATTGCTGTAAATGAAGTGTGGTCTGGGCATAAGCGGGTCGGCACTCCATTCATTTCACTGGGACTATATGGAGATAGAAGCACACAAGCAGCGCTCACTTCTTGCTCCACAAGGGCAGGATCCAATTATGCAAAGCCTCAGAACAGAACCTGGCCCCCGGGGCCACAATCCATGGAAAGAATATAATATAGAGGCAGCACTTAGGTGCAATAAAAAGTATAAAGTTGGCTGCCTCCATATTATATTCTTTCCATTTCACTGGGACTGATGGGATGGATGGGAGACACGGGACCACCAATCTTGAGATCGGCGGGGGTCTAAGCAGTGAGACCCCCGCCAATCAGCGAGTTATCCCCTATCCTGTGGAGATCCTGTGGATAGGGGATTACTTGCACTTGTGGTACAACAGCTTTACGCTTCCACTTCAGGGACCGATCTTACCAAATAGGGAGTAAAGCCAAGCTATCTTATTTTTCAAATTCCCCCCTCAGAAATGGCACATGGATCAGAATCAGGGTCCACAGAAATCAGTCTAACTTGTGAGCTTGTGATGCCGCGGCACCGTTCTGCTCCGAGCATGTAAGGCCGCCGTACTCTTCATGGGTGGAAGGCTGTGTAGACTATATAGCCTGACGAACATCCACTAAGACGAGCCAACCTGATGGCCAACAGGGAAATATCAGACCTGATAGCATTTAGGTGAACCGCATCTGGCAGCAGCAAACTGGCATCATCCCCTTCCAACATGACATGGCGGATGACTAAACCCCCTAGAGAGCGCATGTGCCCCGCCGCCCGCATGTCCAGCAGCATTCTCCCCATCGCCACTAGATTCCTAGCAGCTCTCTGCACTTGGCGGGGTCTCATCTCACGCCACACAACGACCACTTGTGAAAATAAATCCACAAAACGATGAATTTCGCTCCATCAGTTCACCAACTCTTGACTCTGACAGGTCATTCCTTCTGGCATGAAGGGCCACTATTACTACAGGGGCCACTATAGGGGTCACTATTACTACTGGGACCACTTTGGGAGTTACTATTACTACTGGGGCCACTATGCGTGTCACTATTACTAATAGGGCTCACTATGGGGGTCACTGTTACTACTGAGGCAACTATTGGGTCACTATTACTCCTGGGGCCACTATGTGGGTCACTGTTACTACTGGAGCCACTATGGGGGTCCTTATTACTATTGAGGCTACTGAGGGGCACACTTTCACTACTGGGGCCACTATGATAGCCTCTGTTACTACTGGGGCTACTGTGGAGGTCACTATTGCTACTGGGGCCACTATGGATTTACTATTACTATGTGTGACAATATTACTACTGGGGTCACTATAGGGCTCACTATTACTACTGGGACCACTATGGGGGGTCACTATTACTACAGGGCTCACTATAGGGCTCACTATTACTACTGGGACCACTGTGGAGGACACTATTACTACTGGGGCCACTATGGATTCACTATTACTACTGGGGCTACTATGCAGGTCATTATTACTATTGAGGCCACTATGGGGTCACTATTACTACTGGGGCCACTATGAGATCATTATTACTACTGGGACTACTATGTCCCAGGTGATCACTATTACTACTGGGGCCACTATGTTGGTCACTATTACTACTGGGGCCACTATGTTGGTCACTATTACTACTGGGGCCACTATGTGGGTCACTATTACTACTGGGGCCACTATGTGGGTCACTATTACTACTGGGGCCACTATGGGGGTCACTATTACTACTGGGGCCACTATGGGATCATTATTACTACTGGGACTAGTATGTACAGAAGCGCAGAGACACCGGGACGAGTGTCGGGCATCGTTTACCCCACACTCGTCCAGTGTAAATGGGCCTCTACCGCGGCGTGCGATACGTGCAGCTACAGATGTCCCTCATTACATTGTAAAAAAGTTGGGAGGTATAGACTGTCACTCCTTGCTTTTATACAGTGGCTGTAGTCTGTCTTCTGGTGACCTGCCGGTGATCTCTTCTGGTCTCCTCCTGGTGATCTCTTCTGGTCGCCTGCCGGGGATCTCTTCTGGTTGCCCTCCAGTCATCTCTTCTAGTCACTCGCCAGTCATCTTTGCTGGTCGCCCACCGGTGATCTCTTCTGGTTGCCCTCCAGTCATCTCTTCTAGTCGCCTGCCGGTCATCTTTTTTTGGTCGCCCGCCGGTGATCTCTTTTGATCGTCGGTCATCACTTCTGGTCGCCTGCCGGTGATCTCTTCTGGTTGCCCTCCGGTCATCTTTGCTGGTTGCCCGCTGGTGATCTCTTCTGGTCGCCTGCCGTTCATCTCTCCTGGTTGCCTGCTGTTCATCTCTTTTGGTCGCCCGCCGGTGATCTTTTCTGATCGCCGTTCATCTCTTCTGGTCGCCCGCCTCCATTCGCTGCAGACAGGTATCTGCTCAGAGATTGACCGACTCCTGTTTACACTGAAACGGAACGACTAGCAACTACTGAGCGACTTCTCACTCCGCGTCCTGTCGGGGGCCGTGCGTGCATGAGCCGGCAGTCACCTATAATCTCTTGCTTGAGCGAATCTTCTGGCGACTTTCAGCTGGTGTAAAGGTACCTTAAGGCTGGTGCTCACAGGGGGCGGAAATGCAGAGAATCCCACAGCGAATTCCGCAGCATTTCCACATCCATAACAGAGTCAAAATCCGCAGTATGGGTATCTGCATCTGATTTGGGCTGCTGCAGCGCCTCCCTCAACTCCCAATTCTTCGTGCTGTCAGCGCAGCCTGTCGCCCGGTGCGTGGCGGCTTCTAGTGAGCGCCGCTGGTCAGGTGATCCGCCTCGTGTGAACGGATCCTAATCTGCAAAGAACCAGGTGACAAAGGCTGCAGGTAATGGCGCCATCAGTGGTTGTCAGCCAGGGACAAGTCCTGTTATATGTACTAATGAGACTGTACTATCAGATAATGCGCCAAAGTTCTAAAACCCGTCAGATCAGAGAGCGCTGCGAGGACCGGCGGGATCCCATAAATTACCTCCTCGTCATTAATATGCATCATTGCTTTGTTATGAGATTTGCTGAGGGCAGAAGACGCGGACACGGAGTGTGCGCCGCGCGGCTCTCCTAAGTACTAAACCCATTAAGCAACATCGTCCCAGCATAACGTGCGCGGCGCTCCCCGGGAGGCTGTACGCATTTCTAACGGAGTTAATGTATCCTTTCAAATATTCTCACAAGATCTTCACAAAGATGAGGATTTCTTGGAGGAAGAAGCTAACTTTCATCAAGTCGTACCAGAAAGTACAAATCCTGTAATCCGGCATCAGTGGGACGTGATACTAGAAGTAAAGTACAAATCCTGTAATCCGGCATGAGTGGAGGTGATATCAGATATACAGCATGTGTTGATATATGGAAAGATTGTTAACACATTTTTTTGTGTGCAAGCTATTCTCTTTCTGTTGTCTGCCACCCGTGCCTGGAGAAAGCTATCTGTAAGACACATGAATACTGTCAGTTGTGCATCTTGTCCTGGGTCATTTGCATGTTACCCCCCCCCCCCCATCCCGGCTGAGGGTCTTCTGATTCCACATGTTCGGGGTCCCGGTTGCTCCTACTATAATGTAGTGGGTGGTACGAGGGGTGCACGGCGTTGGCACCCCCCCCATCCTGTCTCCCATACACAAACCAGACCTTGTTATTAATCCAAGGGGATATGAATAGCTGGGCTTTATTAGAATCACCTTTATTTGTACAGCGCCAACTTATTCCGCAGCGCTTGCTTTGAATATCTGAGTTTCAGCCGGACTCGGGGAGATCTTTGGGGCATTTTCCGAACATAACACACCTCCTGCCCTTGCGGTGCGATCCCCATGACGCCTGCCGGACTAATAACCCAGCATGTCTCCAAAATATATGATATGGCCGGAATGTTGTATTGGGTTTCCATCGAGAAGATCTGCGCTTCCGCCGCAGCCGGACGTCAGTGATGTCATGAGGAGGGCAGCTGGACGTCAGTGATGTCATGAGGAGGGCAGCTGGACGTCAGTGGTGTCATGAGGAGGGCAGCTGGACGTCAGTGATGTCATGAGGGCAGCTGGACGTCAGTGATGTTATGAGGAGGGCAGCTGGACGTCAGTGATGTCATGAGGAGGGCAGCTGGACGTCAGTGATGTTATGAGGAGGGCAGCTGGACGTCAGTGATGTCATGAGGAGGGCAGCTGGACGTCAGTGATGTCATGAGGAGGGCAGCTGGACGTCAGTGATGTCATGAGGAGGGCAGTCGGACGTCAGTGATGTCATGAGGAGGGTAGCTGGACGTCAGTGATGTCATGAGGAGGGCAGCTGGAAGTCAGTGATGTTATGAGGAGGGCAGCTGGACGTCAGTGATGTCATGAGGAGGGCAGCTGGACGTCAGTGATGTCATGAGGAGGGCAGCTGGACGTCAGAGATGTCATGAGGAGGGCAGCTGGACGTCAGTGATGTTATGAGGAGGGCAGCTGGACGTCAGTGATGTCATGAGGAGAGCATCTGGACGTCAGTGATGTCATGAGGAAGGCAGCTGGACGTCAGTGATGTCATGAGGAGGGCAGTCGGACGTCAGTGATGTCATGAGGAGGGCAGCGGGGAACTTTAACATTAAAGGGGGATCTCCCAACATAGTCAGACCCCAGAGTGGCATCTGAGGCCGGCCCCTCATTCCGCACGCTCCCCACCCCAGGACGGTGTGAAACAACTTCACGGACGGGTGTTTTCCTGTATTTTCTCCCTTTTCGCCTTCATCCTGTATTTGTAGCTCCTCCCCTTCTGTAATTATCTCCGCCGGTGTATTTCTATCTAATCGCTGCTGACCCTTCTTAGAATAAAGCTTTAGCCTTTATTAGTCGTCCGTGAACGCTTTACGTGACCTATAACCCTGAAGTGCGTTAGTGGAGAGCTGGTGGAGACCGTGGAGGATGACCTGCCTGTCAGGAACGGTCATTGGTGGCCGTGCGATGTGCTGGGCTGCGCGGTGCCATTTGGGTTCCATCTTGTATGAGTGCAGGATCCAGCACCTCAGTGGCAGCTGACACCCCCGCAGCCCGGCAGCGGTAGAGAAGGCTTTTCTGTAGGTTCTCCCATGAGGACACCTATAGGTTGTCCCTGGCATCTGTCAGCGGAATAGCAGACAGGGTGGGAGGACTGGTACCCGTAAGGACACGCTGAGGACCGGGGGAGTACGAATTACTGTTATGGGGCACTGTGGCTGCCACTGCTGAGGGGCACTGTGGCTGTCACTGCTGAGGGGCACTGTGGATGCCACTGCTAAGGGGGCACTGTGGCTGTCACTGCTGAGGGGGCACTGTGGCTGTCACTGCTGAGGGGGCACTGTGGCTGTCACTGCTGAGGGGCACTGTGGCTGTCACTGCTGAGGGGGCACTGTGGCTGTCACTGCTGAGGGGCACTGTGCTTGCTCTTGCTGTCCCTGTTATGGGGGTCCTGTGGATGCCCCTGTTATGGGCTAGCTCTAGTCCCAGCTGGCACTGGTCACAGAATGTCCCACATCACCCACCAGCAGAGGGCGCTTCTCTCACATCTATGGGCCCTCACAGTGCAGGACCCCAAACTAAGCGTTCAATATTTTAGATTGGAAGATTGGAAGAACTAGCCGATCGCACTTCCTCACCGCCATCTTGGCTTCCAATAAGCAGTTAGGGCTCACGCACACGGACGAGTTTCCCGCAGCGTTGTATGCATCGCAGCCATACGCTCTGCCGGCAGAGATCGCACACGGGAATCTGACGTTACGGTCGCGCAGTGTGATTTTTTTTTTTTTCCAATTTCCCCACTCTGTTCAGGGCTGCAATGTGTATCCGAACGCGGCCGCGTCGCAATCCCTGCGTGTGGACAGCGTTTCATACGTAGCCCATTCACGGGCAGAGAAGTAGAGCCGCTGCCATTTATTTCTTCTGCATATCGATGCGCTGCGTCCATAGAGTTTCGTTGCCTCCATTCACTGCTTATTACGCATGGGAAAACCGCGTGCGCAATATGTGGTGATAATACGCCCGTGTTAATGAGCCCTGAGACACACATTAACCCCTTCAGCGCACCGCTACTCATACAAGTATTAACCACAGTCAGCAGTTGGGCGACTCCGCTGATTTACACTTGCTCATCCGGCGGCTGACATCTGCGGTGATGCAGATCACACGCATCTTGGAAGGCTCACCGTGTTCTCTCACACGCGGCCCCGGACACCGCGGCCCGCGCACAATGTCTGCAGCTCATGCTGTACCGTAGTCTGTCCTGGAAGTAAAGGAGCAAAACACAACAGTCATAACCATGAGGGGGCGCTCCACCGCTTACACTCCCATCACCTGTGATTACATGGAAGTGCCGCCTGTGCGCAATTTATGATGCGCCCCCCCGTTCATTCTGGCACGTCCCGGATCCAGGAGAACTGACTTTATACATAAGCCCGCACCCCTGACCCACACCGCATGCAGCCTGCTGGAAAGCACTTGGGCATTGTGCCAGCTGCCCCGGCTTATGTGGACACATTGCGCACTATAAGGCAGTATTATATAGCCTCCGTGTGGTACCACTATATATTCACGATGCAGGCAGTAGATCTCACTACTATGTGGGTTGTGTACGGTACTCATGTGACCTTGGCACACAGGCACGGTCTGGCGGTATTATAGGCTCACTGTATTTTGGCACTTTACTGTACGGCACTGTTAAGTAGGCACTATATAGCAGTATTAGGCCAGTTTCACATTAGCGTCGGACCCTCTGGGCAGAGGTTCCATCTAGATCTGATTGTAAATACAGCATAAAGCACTGCATGCAACGCTTTTTCTTCCACCCAAAAGACAGGCAGCTGGGCGGAAAGCAGGCGAACCCCATTATGGTAATGGGGTCCACCCAGTGTTGTTCAGTTCCATCCAGAGACAAAGCCATTCGGCCGCGGGCATCCCCTTCTCCTGCTCCCCACACAGAGCAGGAAGGGGAACCCCCAATGCAGATATGACCCCCCCCCCCCCCCCATAACATTGTTCTGTAGGTACTATGAGCCAGAATTGTATAAGCACTGCACAGGACCATTATATGGGCACTATATGGTAATCTTATATGTTCACTATATGACTTTGTTACATAGGTAGATCTGGCAGCATTATATAGTCACAGTCTGGTAGTAGAGCAGTATGTAGCCACTGAATGGTAAGTAGGCACTGTATAGCAGAGACATTTCATAACCTTGTTATGTAGATACTACCAGACAATATTGTATGGGCCCATTACAGTATGTGAGCACCATATGTCAGTATTATATGGCTACTGTATGTATTTCCTGTATGACACAGGCTGGTAGAAGTATTTAGGTACTGTATGGCACTATTAAGTAAGCACTATATAACAGTATTAACATTGCAGAACATATGTCTGTGCTATGAGCGCTGCATGGTACCATTATGTGGGTACTATAGGTCAGCATTATTTGGGGCCTGTATGGTGCTATATATTCACTGTAACCACTTTATGGCGGAATTATATGAGTACTTTGTGGTTTTGTGATACATTCAGTGTTTGTGTAGGCACTGCTTGATATTATTCTGTGTTCTCCACATGGCACTGCCAGTGTCTGGCAGCATTATAGCAGTACTATATACCACCATTATGTACTGTAGGTACTCGTAGCCAGTATTATTTGGCACTGTATGGTCCTATAAGTTGACCATATAGCACATTTCTGTAGGCATTTACTGGCAGTATTACATGGGCGCTGCGTGGCACTATTATGTAGGCGCGCAGTCAGCATTATGTGGGCACTTAATCGTAGCATTATGTGAAGAGTGACAATGGGCACAAATCAGGCAGAAGCCTTTCCTACCGCTGCAGATATGACCCTTTAACGACCAGCGGGCCATCAGGGCTCCGCCTCCCCGTATATCGCAGCTGTAGTCACTATATACCGAGTCTAGCAGAGTTTAGATAAATGCCATCAAGAACATCACATAACATGGCGGTTGCATGCAGGAGTCCGGGGATCAAGCAGGGAAGCCGATCCCTGGCGCGTCTCACGGCAGAACTATTTTTAACAATATTTAAACACCTCAAAGTAAAGCGGAACGGCTTATAACAACCCAAACAGAGCGAGGAAAAATGAGGCCGCGCTGCGCCAAAACAAGACAGCTCCGCTCTCTGAAATATCCTCCTGATGTGTTCCAGCTGACGCAAGCGCCTACGTCAAATAGCGCACTTCCCCTTTAAATTAAGAAAAAATGATTTCTCATTTTGATGAGTGATGTCTAATATGGCCGCTATTACCGCCGCCACGGAGGTTGTCACCCAGAGAAGAGGATGTACGTCCCCATTAGAGGGTAGCTTTTCCATTTAGGATCTGGGAAAGCTGGGTGACGACCACTTTCGGAGCTGTGATGGCGGCCATACTGATGCTCTACTGGCTTTCCTAAAATCAGATGTAATTGAATATTAAGGAAGTGATAAAGCTTGGTGACAACCTCTGGGCGTGGAATGGCGGCCATATTGGTTGTCACTCAGATTTTGCTAGGTGACAAAAAATGTCAAACTAGACTGAAATGTGATAATAATTATAATTCAGCCCCGACCTTCATCATAGTCTCAGCTCCCCCACCAGAGCGCCACCATCACTGGCACAGGACAGCATGTCTTTACCACCCACATTACAGTCATAGTGCCCCCATGATAACCGCACCATCACAATCACAGTGCCCACATCACAACCACAGTGCCCACATCACAGACACAGTGCCCACATCACAACCACAGTGCCCACGCTCACAGACACAGTGCCCACATTACAACCACAGTGCCCACGCTCACAGACAAAGTGCCCACACTCACAGACACAGTGCCCACATCACAACCACAGTGCCTACGCTCACAGACACAGTGCCCACATCACAACCACAGTGCCCACATCACAGACACAGTGCCCACATCACAACCACAGTGCCCACGCTCACAGACACAGTGCCCACATCACAACCACAGTGCCCACACTGGCAGATACAGTGCCCACATCACAACCACAGTGCCCACGCTCACAGACACAGTGCCCACATTACAACCACAGTGCCCACGCTGGCAGATACAGTGCCCACATCACAACCACAGTGCCCACGCTCACAGACACAGTGCCCACATAACAGTGTGCATATTAAGGGGGCTGCTACAACAGAGTCCTCCGTCCCACAATTGGGATCGGCCAACAGATGTTGTAGTCCTCGGGGGTCAGTGGCTGACCTAGACCTGGTGATATTGAGCCTCCCAAGGGAACCTGGTATCCACTTCATCCACCCAGCTCACCAACAGTTTCGCAGCCATCGTCTTGTCTCCCACTGTAGGTAACCGGTTCTCCTTGCGGCCATCATCACTGCGAGAGGGAACTGAGCCCACATCCATCGTCAACTTTTACCAAACTTTATTGCGGATTTTGTGGTGTGTGGTTTCTCTCTCTGGGCACTGGGGGGCGCACTCAGTGGAGTCAGGACATAGACCCCGCCACACTCGCGGCTGCTAGGCCTTGGTTGTGGCCGACTTGGAACACTGCTGCTATCTCAGAGTTACTGTTTCTCTGCCAGGGGGTGGGCACCACCCTACAAGTTAAACCACACTCTGGTTACCAGGGCGACAGGACTTTTGGGGTATTGCGCCGTAGATAGGTGGCCGCCCAGAGGGTACAGTTCTTAAAACACAAAAGCAGGGTATAATCAGAGTTTTATTGTCCACCTTTTGTTACCGGATCCCTTCACTGGTTACTGTTCCAACTGCTCGGTCTTCCAGGGATCTCCAGCTCTCAGACCGTGGTGGACTTGGACAGCTGACCTCTGCTGGAAAGTTCCAAGTGGCATTACTCTTCCCTGGGGCCCCTCGTCTCAGGTTGGGCCAGGGATGAGTAGCGACGTTGGGTAGCAGTCCACCAAATTTCCTCCCAGTTAGGTGGCTGCTATGGGAATGGCAACCTAGGCCCCACGTATTGGGCCTTATAGTCGCAGTCAAACCTAATGGGGTCCTGCCCTCCAGGCTCGTCCGGGGATCTGACAGATGTAGCACAAGCTCCCTGAGCCCCCATCACCACAGTGTAATACGCCTTCCTGCACACTCATAAGTCATGTATCTCACAGCGCAAATTGGGGTATGCCGTGGACAGTTTGTTAACGACATCCCAGTAAAGGTAAAAGTCGTCAATAAAGCCGTAGCCCCTTGCTGCCTCTCATTTCACTACTGTCTCAAAACTGCAAATTTGGTGGTGCTCTGTGCTTGTGTTGGTCTCCAACTTGCGCTGCTCCTCCTGTTCTACTTAGGACTGATTTAGCACAGTATCGCGCATTACCACCTCCTCATCACACCCTGGGAGCTCACTCTAGGACAGTGGGACATATACATTCATTCGGGACTCTCACTGGTGCTCTGGCCGGACTGAAAATATCCATCCCCGACCTGCTGTCACATTGGACCCCTGATCCCACCTGTCGATCCTGTTCGTGACGCCAAATGTTATGGCAGCTGCTACCGCACAGTCCTCTGTCCCATGATTCAGATCATCTGACATGTGCTGTGGACCTCGGCGGGCCAAGGGCTTACCTGAATCGTGGGATGTGGAGTCCTCCACAGCCAACTTGGCTTCCACTTCATCCGCCAAGCTCACCAACACTTTTACAGCCATCATTTTGTCTCCCACTCTAGGTAACCGGTTCTCCTTGTGGCACTCATCACTGCGAGAAGGAAATGAGCCCACATCCATCGTCAACTTTTAGTAAACTTTATTGCAGATTCTGTGTTTTTTCTCTCTGGGCTCCGGAGGCCGCACTCGGTGGAGTCAGGACATAGTCCCTGACTCACTCGTTGTTGCTAGGCCTTGGATGTGGCTCAGTCGGTACATTAGTACTATCTCAGATCTAGTTTTCTCTGTGCCAGGGGGCGGGCACCACACCCTACAAGTTATACCACACCCCGGTTACCTGGGACTTTTGGCGTGTTGTGCCAGACATGGGTGGCCCCTCCAGTGCCCCGAAGGTACATTTCTTAAAGAAAACGTTGCTCAAAGCACAATGTTAAAAAAACAATACATATATTACAATCAGTGCCACAATAACACCCAGGGGCGAAGCACCACCCTCTCACACGCACATCACAGCCCAGCGCCCATGTCACAATTACAGCCCACATCGCCATCCCACCCAAATAGCCCATCATAGCCACAATGTCCTCAATGTTCAGGACTTCAAGAAAGCCGGGTGACATCAGTGGCCAACAGTCCCACAATGGGCTATAACAGGTATCAGGCTACATTATAGCTGCTGACGGCCACCTCAAGGTGCCGGGACCTCCGCGCTGCCCCCCAGTGACTTGTCGTGGGATTCGTTTCTCTAATTCCTCATTTCTGACTTCACAGGCGGCGACACGAGGGCCTTCATTTCCTGGAAAATTCATTATTCACAGAATTTGTCAAATATATAATTATCCCGGGAGGAAGAAGCCGTGTTTATACGAGGCGGCCCGCCAGATGTCCGCAGCTGCGAAACAATGCTGAGCCTAATGTATACAGCATCACACGATGCCGCGCTGACACCGACCCCAACATGTTCTTCTACCAGAAACCTCACAATAATATCCCCGACACCCTTCACTGTCACCTCCAGCAGGTTTATAAGAGGTAACGGATTTTATTATGTGGAACTTTACAGCTTCCATAATGAATCCCATGTATCTAAGCCACGTGTGATACAGTCATAGTGACCCACTCAGTGCTACATTTTCCATCATGTAATTTTCATTGGAGGCAGCTTTATATTCTTGTACATAGGGGGCAGTATTATAGTAGTTATATTCTTGTATATAGGGGGCAGTATTACAGTAGTTATATTCCTGTACATAGGGGACAGTATTATAGTAGTTATATTCTTGTACATAGGAGGCGGTATTATAGTAGTTATATTCTTGTACATAGGAGGCAGTATTATAGTAGCTATATTCCTGTACATAGGGGGCAGTATTATAGTAGTTATATTCCTGTACATAGGGGGCAGTATTATAGTAGTTATATTCTTGTACATAGGGACAGTATTATAGTAGTTATATTCTTGTACATAGGGGGCAGTATTATAGTAGTTATATTCTTGTATATAGGGGGCAGTATTACAGTAGTTATATTCCTGTACATAGGGGACAGTATTATAGTAGTTATATTCTTGTACATAGGAGGCGGTATTATAGTAGTTATATTCTTGTACATAGGGAGCAGTATTATAGTAGTTATATTATTGTACATAGGGGGCAGTATTATAGTAGTTATATTCTTGTACATAGGGGGCAGTATTATAGTAGTTATATTCTTGTACATAGGGAGCAGTATTATAGTAGTTATATTATTGCACATAGGGGGCAGTATTATAGTAGTTATATTCTTGTACATAGGGGGCAGTATTATAGTAGTTATATTCTTGTACATAGGAGGCATCATTATAGTAGTTATATTCTTGTACATAGGGGACAGTATTATAGTAGTTATATTCTTGTACATAGGGGGCAGTATTATAGTAGTTATATTCTTGTACATAGGGAGCAGTATTATAGTAGTTATATTCTTGTATATAGGAGGCAGTATTATAGTAGTTATATTCTTGTATATAGGGGGCAGTATTATAGTAGTTATATTCTTGTACATAGGGGGCAGTATTATAGTAGATATATTCTTGTACATAGGGAGCAGTATTATAGTAGTTATATTCGTGTACATAGGAGCAGTATTATAGTAGTTATATTCTTGTACATAGGGGGGCAGTATTATAGTAGTTATATTCTTGTACGTAGGAGCAGTATTATAGTAGTTATATTCTTGTACATAGGGACAGTATTATAGTAGTTATATTCTTGTACATAGGGGGCAGTATTATAGTAGTTATATTCATGTACATAGGAGGCAGTATTATAGTAGTTATATTCTTGTACATAGGGGGCAGTATTATAGTAGTTATATTCTTGTACATAGGAGCAGTATTATAGTAGTTATATTCTTGTACATAGGGGGGCAGTATTATAGTAGTTATATTCTTGTACGTAGGAGAAGTATTATAGTAGTTATATTCTAGTACATAGGGACAGTATTATAGTAGTTATATTCATGTACATAGGGGGCAGTATTATAGTAGTTATATTCATGTACATAGGAGGCAGTATTATAGTAGTTATATTCTTGTACATAGGGGGCAGTATTATAGTAGTTATATTCTTGTACATAGGAGGCAGTATTATAGTAGTTATATTCTTGTACATAGGGGCAGTATTATAGTAGTTATATTCTTGTACATAGGGGGCAGTATTATAGTAGTTATATTCTTGTACATGCAGGCTGTATTATAGTAGTTATATTCATGTACATTGGGGACAGTATTATAGTAGTTATATTCTTGTACATAGGGGGCAGTATTATAGTAGTTATATTCATGTACATAGGAGGCAGTATTATAGTAGTTATATTCATGTACATAGGGGGCAGTATTATAGTAGTTATATTCTTGTACATAGGGGGCAGTATTATAGTAGTTATATTCTTGTACATAGGGAGCAGTATTATAGCAGTTATATTCTTGTACATAGGGGCAGTATTATAGTAGTTATATTCTTGTACATAGGGGCAGTATTATAGTAGTAATATTCTTGTACATAGGGAGCAGTATTATAGTAGTTATATTATTGTACATAGGAGGCAGTATTATAGTAGTTATATTCTTGTACATAGGGGGCAGTATTACAGTAGTTATATTCTTGTACATAGGAGGCAGTATTATAGTAGTTATATTCTTGTACATAGGAGTAGTATTATAGTAGTTATATTCTTGTACATAGGGGGCAGTATTACAGTAGATATATTTTTGTATATAGGGGCAGTATAATAGTAGTTATATTCTTGTACATAGGGGGCAGTATTATAGTACTGATATTCTTGTACATAGGGGGCAGTATTATAGTAGTTATATTCTTGTACATAGGGGGCAGTATTATAGTAGTTATATTCTTGTACATAGGGGGCAGTATTATAGTAGTTATATTCTTGTACATAGGAGCAGTATTATAGTAGTTATATTCTTGTACATAGGGGGCAGTAATATAGTAGTTATATTCTTGTACATAGGGGGCAGTATTATAGTAGTTATATTCTTGTACATAGGGGGCAGTATTATAGTATTTACATTCTTGTATATAGGGGCAGTATTATAGTAGTTATATTCTTGTACATAGGGGGTAGTATTATAGTAGTTATATTTTTGTACATAGGGGGCAGTAATATAGTAGTTATATTCTTGTACATAGGCGGCAGTAATATAGTAGTTATATTCTTTTACATAGGGGGCAGTATTATAGTAGTTATATTCTTGTACATAGGGGCAGTATTATAGTATTTACATTCTTGTATATAGGGGGCAGCATTATAGTAGTTATATTCTTGTACATAGGGGGCAGTATTATAGTACTTATATTCTTGTACATAGGGGGCAGTGTTATAGTAGTTATATTCTTGTACATATAGGACAGTATTACAGTAGTTATATTCTTGCACATAGAAGGCAGTATTACAGTAGTTATATTCGTGTACATAGGAGGGGCAGTATTATAGTAGTTATATTCTTGTACATAGGGGGCAGTATTATAGTAGTTCTATTCGTGTACATAGGAGGGGCAGTATTATAGCAGTTATATTCTTGTACATAGGGGGCAGTATTATAGTAGTTATATTCATGTACATAGGGGGCAGTATTATAGTAGTTATATTCTTGAACATAGGGACAGTATTATAGTAGTCATATTCTTGTACATAGGAGGCAGTATTATAGCAGTTTTCTTCTTGTACATAGAGGGCAGTATTATAGTAGTTATATACTTGTACATAGGGGGGCAGTATTATAGTAGTTATATTCTTGTACATAGGGGGCAGTATTATAGTAGGTATATTCTTGTGCATAGGGGGCAGTATTATAGTAGTTATATTCTTGTACATAGGAGGCAGTATTATAGTAGTTATATTCTTGTACATAGGGGGCAGTATTATAGTAGTTATATACTTGCACATAGGGGGGCAGTTTTATAGTAGTTATATTCTTGTACATAGGGGGCAGTATTATAATAGGTATATTCTTGTACATAGGGGGCAGTATTATAGTAGTTATATTCTTGTACACAGGAGGCAGTATTATAGTAGTTATATTCTTGTACATAGGGGGCAGTATTATAGTATTTATATTCTTGTACATAGGGGGCGGTATTATAGTAGTTATATTCTTGTACATAGGAGGCAGTATTATAGTAGTTATATTCATGTACGTAGGAGCAGTATTATAGTAGTTATATTCTTGTACATAGGGGGCAGTATTATAGTAGTTATATTCTTGTACATAGGGGGCAGTATTATAGTAGCTATATTCTTGTACATAGGGGGCAGTATTATAGTAGTTATATTCTTGTACATAGGGGCAGTATTATAGTAGTTATATTCTTGTACATAGGGGCAGTATTATAGTAGTTATATTCTTGTACATAGAGGGCAGTATTATAGTAGTTAAATTCCTGTAAATTGGGGGCAGTATTATAGTAGTTATATTCTTGTACATAGGAGGCAGTATTATAGTAGTTATATTCTTGTACATAGGGGGCAGTATTATAGTAGTTATATTCTTGTACATAGGGGGCAGTATTATAGTAGTTATATACTTGTACATAGGGGACAGTATTATAGTAGTTATATTCTTGTACATAGGGGGCAGTATTATAGTAGTTATATTCTTGTACACAGGAGGCAGTATTATAGTAGTTATATTCTTGTACATAGGGGGCAGTATTATAGTATTTATATTCTTGTACATAGGGGGCGGTATTATAGTAGTTATATTCTTGTACATAGGAGGCAGTATTATAGTAGTTATATTCATGTACATAGGGGCAGTATTATAGTAGTTATATTCTTGTACATAGGGGGCAGTATTATAGTAGCTATATTCTTGTACATAGGGGGCAGTATTATAGTAGCTATATTCTTGTACATAGGGGGCAGTATTATAGTAGTTATATTCTTGTACATAGGAGCTGTATTATACTAGTTATGTTCTTGTACATAGGGGGCAGTAATATACTAGTTATATTCTAGTACATAGGAGGCAGTATTATAGTAGTTATATTCTTGTACACAGGGGGCAGTAATATACTAGTTATATTCTAGTACATAGGAGGCAGTATTATAGTAGTTATATTCCTGTAAATAGGGGGGCAGTATTATAGTAGTTATATTCTTGTACATGGGGGGCAGTATTATAGCAGTTATATTCTTGTACATAGCGGGCAGTATTAAAGTAGTTATATTCTTGTTCATAGAGGGCAGTATTATAGTAGTTATATTCTTGTTCATAGAGGGCAGTATTATAGTAGTCATATTCTTGTACATAGGAGCAGTATTATAGTAGTTATATTCTTGTACATAGGAGCCGTACTATGGTCGTTATATTCTTGTATATAGAGGCAGTATTATAGTAATTATATTCTTGTACATAGGGGCAGTATTTATAGTGGTTATATTCTTGTACATAGGAGGCAGTATTATAGTAGTTATATTCTTGTACATAGGAGCCGTATTATGGTAGTTATATTCTTGTACATAGGGGGCTGTATTATAGTAGTTATATTCTTGTACATAGGAGGCAGTATTATAGTAGTTATATTCCTGTATATAGTGGGCAGTATTATAGTAGTTATATTCTTGTACATAGGAGCAGTATTATAGCAGTTATATTCTTGTACATAGGGGGCAGTATTATAGTAGTTATAGTCTTGTACATAGGAGCAGTATTATAGTAGTTATATTCTTGTACATAGGGAGCAGTATTATAGTTGTTATATTCTTGGACATAGGGGGCAGTGTTATAGTAGTTATATTCTTGTACATAGGGGGCAGTATTATAGTAGTTATATTCTTGTACATAGGAGGCAGTATTGTAGCAGTTATATTCTTGTACATAGGGGGCAGTATTATAGTAGTTATATTCTTGTACATAGGGGGCAGTATTATAGTAGTTATATTCTTTTACATAGGGGGCAGTATTATAGTAGTTATATTCTTGTACATAGGAGGCAGTATTGTAGTAGTTATATTCTTGTACATAGGGAGCAGTATTATAGTTGTTATATTCTTGTACATAGGGGGCAGTATTATAGTAGTTATATTCTTGTACATAGGGGGCAGTATTATAGTAGTTATATTCTTGTACATAGGAGCAGTATTATAGTAGTTATATTCTTGTACATAGGGAGCAGTATTATAGTTGTTATATTCTTGTACATAGGGGGCAGTATTATAGTAGTTATATTCTTGTACATAGGGGGCAGTATTATAGTAGTTATATTCTTGTACATAGGAGCAGTATTATAGTAGTTATATTCTTGTACATAGGGAGCAGTATTATAGTTGTTATATTCTTGTACATAGGGGGCAGTATTATAGTAGTTATATTCTTGTACATAGGGGGCAGTATTATAGTAGTTATATTCTTGTACATAGGAGGCAGTATTGTAGCAGTTATATTCTTGTACATAGGGGGCAGTATTATAGTAGTTATATTCTTGTACATAGGGGGCAGTATTATAGTAGTTATATTCTTGTACATAGGGGCAGTATTATAGTAGTTATATTCTGGTACCTAGGGCGGCAGTATTATAGTAGTTATATTCTTGTACATAGGGGGCAGTATTATAGTAGTTATATTCTTGTACATAGGAGCAGTATTATAGTAGTTATATTCTTGTACATAGGGAGCAGTATTATAGTTGTTATATTCTTGTACATAGGAGGCAGTATTATAGCAGTTATATTCTTGTACATAGGGGGCAGTATTATAGTAGTTATATTCTTGTACATAGGAGGCAGTATTATAGTAGTTATATTCTTGTACATAGGAGGCAGTATTATAGTAGTTATACTCTTGTACATAGGAGGCAGTATTATAGTAGTTATATTTTTGTACATAGGGAGCAGTATTATAGTAATTATATTCTTGTACATAGGGGGCAGTATTATAGTAGTTATATTCTTGTACATAGGAGGCAGTATTATAGTAGATATATTCATGTACATAGGGAGCAGTATTATAGTAGTTATATTCTTGTACATAGGGGGCAGTATTATAGTAGTTATATTCTTGTACATAGGGGGCAGTATTATAGTAGTTATATTCTTGTACATAGGGGGCAGTATTATAGTAGTTATATTCTTGTACATGGGGGGCAGTATTATAGTAGTTATATTCTTGTACATAGGGAGCAGTATTATAGTAATTATATTATTGTACATAGGGGGCAGTATTATAGTAGTTATATTCTTGTACACAGGGGGCAGTATTATAGTAGTTATATTCTTGTTCATAGAGGGCAGTATTATAGTAGTTATATTCTTGTTCATAGAGGGCAGTATTATAGTAGTCATATTCTTGTACATAGGAGCAGTATTATAGTAGTTATATTCTTGTACATAGGAGCCGTACTATGGTCGTTATATTCTTGTATATAGAGGCAGTATTATAGTAATTATATTCTTGTACATAGGGGCAGTATTTATAGTGGTTATATTCTTGTACATAGGAGGCAGTATTATAGTAGTTATATTCTTGAACATAGGAGCCGTATTATGGTAGTTATATTCTTGTACATAGGGGGCTGTATTATAGTAGTTATATTCTTGTACATAGGAGCAGTATTATAGTAGTTATATACTTGTACATAGGAGGCAGTATTATAGTAGTTATATTCCTGTATATAGTGGGCAGTATTATAGTAGTTATATTCTTGTACATAGGAGCAGTATTATAGCAGTTATATTCTTGTACATAGGGGGCAGTATTATAGTAGTTATAGTCTTGTACATAGGAGCAGTATTATAGTAGTTATATTCTTGTACATAGGGAGCAGTATTATAGTTGTTATATTCTTGTACATAGGGGGCAGTATTATAGTAGTTATATTCTTGTACATAGGGGGCAGTATTATAGTAGTTATATTCTTGTACATAGGAGGCAGTATTGTAGCAGTTATATTCTTGTACATAGGGGGCAGTATTATAGTAGTTATATTCTTGTACATAGGGGGCAGTATTATAGTAGTTATATTCTTGTACATAGGAGGCAGTATTGTAGCAGTTATATTCTTGTACATAGGGGCAGTATTATAGTAGTTATATCCTTGTACCTAGGGCGGCAGTATTATAGTAGTTATATTCTTGTACATAGGGGGCAGTATTATAGTAGTTATATTCTTGTACATAGAAGCAGTATTATAGTAGTTATATTCTTGTACATAGGGAGCAGTATTATAGTTGTTATATTCTTGTACATAGGAGGCAGTATTATAGCAGTTATATTCTTGTACATAGGGGGCAGTATTATAGTAGTTATATTCTTGTACATAGGAGGCAGTATTATAGTAGTTATATTCTTGTACATAGGAGGCAGTATTATAGTAGTTATACTCTTGTACATAGGAGGCAGTATTATAGTAGTTATATTTTTGTACATAGGGAGCAGTATTATAGTAATTATATTCTTGTACATAGGGGGCAGTATTATAGTAGTTATATTCTTGTACATAGGAGGCAGTATTATAGTAGATATATTCATGTACATAGGGAGCAGTATTATAGTAGTTATATTCTTGTACATAGGGGGCAGTATTATAGTAGTTATATTCTTGTACATAGGGGGCAGTATTATAGTAGTTATATTCTTGTACATAGGGGGCAGTATTATAGTAGTTATATTCTTGTACATGGGGGGCAGTATTATAGTAGTTATATTCTTGTACATAGGGAGCAGTATTATAGTAATTATATTCTTGTACATAGGGGGCAGTATTATAGTAGTTATATTCTTGTACACAGGGGGCAGTATTATAGTAGTTATATTCTTGTACATAGGGGGCAGTATTATAGTAGTTATAAGCTATTACGTGTAGCATAGCTGGGGATACATAAGCTAGTTTTGTGTACTGGACAACAGTATTTGACGTTCAGGCTTTCTCTTCAGTTGGGGATGATTGAAAAAATACAGATTAGATGTTGCTTATATTCTCTTAAGGCGTACATTAAGCATACACCGCTATTGGTGAGTAGTACAAATGTTATATATATTACCTCATATAAGGATCATCTATGATTATATATGGTAACTCATAAGTGATAGACCAGTGTTGTACAGAGTTCCTGCTCTTTCTGCGCTCCATCATTATTTGTAGATTTAGGCCTCATGTCCACGGGCTTTAAATCCGGAGCGTTTCTCCCGCACGCGGATTCGGACCCCATAGGGATGCATTGGACAGCCGCAGGTAGGTAAATACCTGCGGATGTCATTTCTCCCGTTAGGCGCGGATCCGCGTGCGGGAAAAAAAATGGACATACTCTATTTTCGTGCGGGTCTCCCGCGGGGACGGCTCCTGCAGGCTTCTATTGAAGCCTATGGAAGCCGTCCGGATCTGTGGGAGACCCGTACCAGAATTAAACTCACCTGCTCTGGACGATGCGGATCTTCCCTTCTTTGCGGACGGATCTTCTCTCTTCGGCTCGGCGGATGTGCCCCGTGCATGCGCGCGGCACGCTGCCGGCGTACCGAGCACATCCGCTGGGCCGAAGAAAGAATATCTGGCCGAGAAGCAAGGAAGATCCGCATCGTCCAGAGCAGGTGAGTTTATTCTTCTTTTTAGGCCTCATGTCTGCGGGGCAGGAGGGACCCACTACAGAGTCTCCATGAAGAATCCGTAGCGGGCCTGATTTTCCCCGTGGACATGAGGCCTCAGATTTTGTATTTTGGATGGAAGCTTTTAACTTCAGTGGGGGAGCAACAGGTGTAGCGCAGAACAGTAAGCAGTGGGTGCGCAGCATATGTTGTAGAGACCTCATCATAATGCATATGGGGAAACTATATTGTATTAAGGTTTTCTGCTCACCATAATTATATCTTGTGCTAAGTGATGCCAGAAAAAGGGGTCCTGCAACACCCCAGAGGGGTACCCTGAACACTTGACAACCATGGATAGCTGGGAGGGATAAGTGCTGTTGCATCACAGTGGCACTTACTCCTCCTGGTGAGGAGTCTCTGAGGGTTGGGCTGGTAATCTCCAGCTTGCAGGGAGGTCCCCAGGCCTGGGCGTTTTCATTGCCTCGCACCTTTAAGGCTTTGTTGTCAGTTGATTCGTTTTTTCAGCTTTGGGCCTGATCTACGATGACCCCGATAGGGTATCCCTGGCGGAGGGTAAGATTAGAGGCCTACGTGAGGGGAAATCATCTATTGAAGACTTTTGCGCAGAGTTTCGCTGTTGGTCTAATGGTTTACAGTGGGATGATCCCGCACTGCGGAGTCAATCTTGCTTTGCGAAAAGATAAAAGATCTCATGGTTTCACATCCCGCACCCAGAGCTCTTGACAAGGCCATCTCCCTAGCAATACGGATTGGTCGATGGTTGAGAAAGCGGGCAAGTGAGCGATCCTTTGCTTCATCCGTAGAACACGTTGAGCTTGATGAATCTGTGCAATTAGGCTCTTTATCTAGTGGAACGGGAAAAAGAGAGAAGCAGGGGGGCAGAGGTCGCTGTTTTTTCTGCGTCTGTAAAGGACACTTCCTACAGGTATGTCCTTTTTGGGGGTCTCAGTCGGGAAACCAGCTGGTCTGGAGGTTAAGGGGAATTTCCGTTTGGACTCGCGAATTGCCCAGATATCATCCTCCAGGTTGGTCCTAACGGCAGAGATCCGTATTGGTGGGCATAGATGTCCGGTGACAATTTTTTTGGACAGTGGAGCCGGAGTCAATTTAATTCATTATGAGGTGGCCAAGTGTCTAAGACTTGATATTAGACCCTTGGACTACCCAATACCGGTGTCAGCCATTGATCCCGCCCCACTGTCTCAGAAGTGTTTAATATTTTTTGTGTCAGATGTTTGTCTCAAGGTTGGGTTGTTCCATACAGAGAGAATAATGTTGTTTGTCATGGAATCACTTCCTACATAGGTGGTGCTGGGTTTGCAATGGCTGAAGTTGCACAACCCAGTGGTAGACTGCGAAAAGGGAGACGAGGTGCAGTGGAATCCTTCTTGTAGACAGAACTGCACGGCAATGTCTCTGCGGTTCAAACCGAGGAGTTACCGGAGTACATCAAGGATTTTGCTGATGTTTTTTCTAAGGAGGGAGCGGATAAGTTACCACCTTATAGGCGGGGGGATTGCTCTATTGACCTCATTCCTGATTGCAAGCTGCCCAAGAGTCACATATATATTGTGTCAGGTCCGGAGAGGCAGGCTCTCGTATCATGGACAGTTTGAGAAAAAGACACATACGCCCATCCAATTCACCAGCAGCTGCCGGCTTCTTTTTTGTTAAAAAGAAAGATGGTGGCCTGTGACCGTGTCTGGATTATAGGGAACTCAGCAAGATCACTAAGCACAACCCTTATCCGTTACCGCTCATTCCTGATTTGTTTAGCCAGTTACAGGGTGCCCGCTGGTTTTCCAAGCTGGACTTGCGGGGGGGCCTACAACTAATATGTCAGAGAGGGAAATGAATGGAAGACATCTTTCAATACTCCCGAAGGTCATTTTGAAAATCTGGTGATGCCTTTTGGTTTGACCAATGCCCCCGCAGTATTCCAGGCTTTCATAAATGAGGTTCTTCAGATGTTCATCAGACGGTTTGTGTTGGTTTATTTGGACGACATCCTTATTTTTTCCCCCTATTATGATGGTCATATTCTGCACGTTCCACAGGTGTTACAAGCTCTCTGTGAAAACCACCTATTTGCCAAGAGAGAGAAGTGTACTTTCACAGTACAGGAGATTTCTTTTCTGGGGCATATTATAACCACAGAGGGATTTAAGATGGACCCAGGGAAGATTCAGGCTGCTCTGGACTAGGTTCAACCTAAGATTTTAAGGCCCTGCAAAGATTCTTGGGGTTCACGAATTATTATCATACGTTTAACTCTTTTCTAATCCACTGTCTGATGTCTAAAGACATTGTGATTAAAGGCTGTACAGCTCCGATGTGAGAAGACGTCCGACAGGGTATTCTTACTGTAGATTACTGGCCACTCTATTGTCGGGGGGCTCTTCAGCATGTCACATACCGCAGAACTGGTTCTAGCCAGCAGATGGCGCCATTGTATAATGGCAGAAAGAGAAAGCCCCCTAGGAAACCCTGAATCCAAAATTGGATTGCAAAAGGTTAATACGCAGGTTTTTGGAGAGGGTCAAACCTTTGAGCGATATGACGAAAAAAAGGGTCTTTTACTTCTGAATGGTCTCCTAAAGCAATTCTCGCATTTGAGACTTTGAAGAGGTGTTTTGTGTCGGCCCCCATACTTTTACAGCCAGACTCATCAAAGCCTTTTGTTGTTGAGGTGGACACTTCAGAGGTTGGGGTGGGGGCTGTTCTGTCTCAAAGCACTGGCGAATTAAAGAATCTTCATCCTTGTGCATTTTTCTCACGAAAGCTTACCTGTACAGAACAAAACTATGACGTTGGGGACAGAGAGCCGTTAGCCATTAACTGGGCGTTTGAGGAATGGTGACATCTCCTGGAAGGAGCTGAACAGAAGGTGACAGTCATCACCGACCACAGGAATTTGATTTATTTAGAATCAGCGAAAAGACTGAACCCTAGACCGGCCCGGTGGTCGTAAGTTTGATTTTATGGTCACATACCGGCCTGGCAGTCATAATATCAGGCCGGATGCTCCCTCTAGGAGTTTTGTCCTGGTGGTCTCTGATGAACCCCCTGCAACCATTCTGTCGGAGGGGGCGGTGGTGTCCACAGTGTCCTTGGATCTCAAGGAGCAGATCCATAAGGCACAACTCTTTGTTCTGCTACATTTGAGGTTTCAGGTACTTTCATAGCTCTGTTCTGGCGGGTCATCCAGGCATCAATAATACGTCAACCTTTTTGGTGGCCGTCTTTAAGACATGATGTTTTTTGTTTTGCGTGCAAGGTCTGTGCTAGAGCCAAATCGCCTCGGCATCTCCCTGGACTGATCTTTATGGATTTTATCACTTACCTTCCTCCGAGGGAAACACAGTTATCTGGGTGGTGGTTGATCATTTCAGTAAGATGTGCCATTTTGCGGCTCTGCCTGGCCTATCTAACGCTAAGAAATTGGCTTAGCTGTTCATAGCTCATGTTGTTAGGTTACACGGGGTACCATCTAACATGGTCTCTGATTGAGGGGTGCCGTTTGTATCCGGGTTCTGGCATTATGTATGTCGCCAGTTAGGCATACAGCTGTCTTTTTCGTCCGCTTACCATCCTGAGACAAATGGCCAGACGGCGAGGTGTAACCAGAGTCTCGAGCAGTATCTGCGATGTTTTGTTTTGGAGAATCAGGATCGCTGGTCTGGGTACTTACCTCTGGCAGAGTTTGCTCTGAACAGCAGATCGTTAGAGTCTACAGACACATCTCTGTTCTTTTGCAATTACCGGTTCCATCTGTGTTTTGGTTCTTTTACTAAATTCTTGTTGGAGGTACCACAAGAGAGTAAATTTTCGTCCAACCTTGAAGCAGTTTGGGAGGGGGTGCAGAGAAATATCAAAACATCAGCCAGAAGCTACAAGAGGGTGGCGGATAACAATAGGTCCAAGGGGGTTAGCTTTCAGGTGGGTGACTTGGTCTGGTTGTCCACAAGGAACATCAAGCCTAAACAACCATCTTTTAGGCTGGGACCACGGTTTATTGGTCCTTTTAAGACCGCTGAGAGCATTAACCCGGTGTCCTTCAGTTTGGAGATTCCCAGGTCACTAAAGATCACCGATGTGTTCCATAAGGCGTTACTTAAGAAACTGGTGAATCCCGGACTTGGGTTGTCTCCTCCGGTGTTGGTTGACAGGAATCTGCAGTTCATAGTCAGCCGCATCATTGACTCTCGTCGAGTCAGGAACGTGCTGCAGTATCTGGTGCATTGGTGGGGGTACGGTCCTGAGGAGAGGACATGGGCTTCAGCTGCTGAGGTCAACGCAGATCATTTAGTCAGGAATTTTTACAAATGGAATCCTGGTAAACCAGAACCTAAGGGTCCAGAGGCCCCTCCTCAGAGGGAAGGTAATGTCGCAACAACGTCGTGGCATGGTGGCTTCAACACAGGCAAAGACCTGTTGCCTTGTTAAGCAGGTCATGGGTTAATGCACCATGTGCAGAGTCTGCTGGTGCTGTCTGCCTTTGCTGCATGGATGCATGCTGGATTAGCCATGCCTGTCAGTAGGGTGGAGGTGCGGTTTTCTATTCACTCTGCCATTGTACAGGTGCAGATTGGCTATATATTCTCACCCCTCCTGGTGTTCAGTGCTGCTTATTCTGTTCCTCAGTGGAGTTCTTGGAGTTTGGAGCTCTGGTCTGCTGGGTGTTTTTTCTATTTGCAGATAAGTTGCTGCGGGTTCCTTTCCAGTTTGTTTTGTTCCTTGTCATTTCTGTTTTGCTTTGTGTGTCGGTTCATCTCTCCAGGGGTTCCTATAGGGACAATCAGGGCCCTGAAAGAAGAACATGGGGTCGCCTTTTATTGAGGCGATGACCCTGCTTTAGGCAGGGACCCGGCACCCCCCCTGCTAGGTTAGGGCCAGGCTACCTTCCCTCTCCCTGGAGTGGTGCTACTGTCCCGCATAGTGTGGTGTGTGGCTATTTCCAACTGTGTGTACGTTCCCTGTTGCTGTGCTTAGTGTAGTACTATTGTGTCACATGGGCTTTACATCTGGGCTACATATGTAAACTGTGGTGCACACTTCCCTCCGGTGCATAAGTCTATCTACGAAAGTAGTCGTGAACATCACCCTGCGTCCGTGCTAAGTGTGGTGCTTGTGAGCCGCACGAACGTGACAACTACTTGCATCTACTTACCTGCCATAAAAGAAGAAAAATAAGCTACTCACATCGGCTAGACACCAGGGCCAATAAAGCTCATCCATCGGGCACTTGGGAATATACAGTATACTAGACACCAACTATCTGCATCTATTTACCTGCTGGGAATGAAGAAAAATAACCTGCCTCCATCCACTGGACACCAGGGATAATAAAGCTAAACCTCTGAACACCAGAGAATATGGACTATACAAGAAACAACGACAACCTGCATCTATTTATCTTCTGTTAATGAAATAAAATAATCTACTTCCATCCACCAGACACCAGGGCTAATAAAGGACACCAAGGAACATACGCTACTACCTGCATCTACTTATCTGCTGGAAAATGAAAGAAATAACCTATTGCCATTCCACGAGACACCAGGGATAATAAAGCTCACCCATCAGACAGCAGGAAATATAGATTATACTAGACACATCCTACCCTCATCTAGTTATCTGCTGGATGTGAAGAAAAATAACCCACCTTCCTCCAGTAGAGACCAGGATAGAAATCATACAGTTTACCTGCCGGACACGGGGGAATGTAGACAATGCCGGATATCCACTATCCGCATCTACTGACCTGCTAGGAATGAAGAAAAATAACCTACTCCCATCCACTAAGCACCAGGGGTAATAAAGCTCACCTACCGGACACTGGGGAATATAAATTATAGAAGGCACCAACTACTTGCATCTACTTATCTGCTGGAAATGACAAAAAATAAGCTACCTCTATCCACTAAGCACCAGGGGTAATAAAGCTCAACCACTGGACATCAGGGAATACAGACCCTAGCTACTGGTCCAACAGAGTTAAAAAAGACTCCACTAGACCCCCTATAATCAGGAGCCATTATAGACTACGTGAGATTACAGGGTCAGCAGTGAAGCATCGGGGGATGGGCCGTGTTACAGAATATACCACTACATCCCTCTAGACAGCAGGGAGAATGTTACTGAAGGTCTGTGAATATTGTGTTATTGACGTGACCCTCAAGCTGTACATTCCTGTAAAGCAGCTCAATAACTCCATGATGGTGCATAGAGTATAAAGATGTGAGGACGGGTGATACATACTGATATACTTTATAATATACGGGCGCAGATATTAAGCTCCGCAGATGTGCGCCGTACGCTGCTGCTGGCTGGAAACCAGTTCAGTGCATATTGAGCATGTTGGATTCCACCGGTTCCTGGGGTAAAATCATGTAAGACGCGCCGGGGACCCGGAGGAGATGACAGGTCCTGGGGAGAGTGATGGATGATGGAGGAAATGACATGGATACATTATAATATGTCGGTATACAATGTCTCCAACACATGAGTACACAGATGATTCCAGGAGGGGGCAGGGAGGCTGAGCAGGAAGCGCTAATACCCCGAGACCAGAAACTACTAGTCAGCGGGCACAGACCAGTGACACAAAATTACAACATTTACCCCGTATTCTGTGACACACGATACAATGTTATGAGGCCCAACACATTTTGGTGCCAAAGTTTAATATTTTGTGAAAGGCGCTGAATGAGAAGAGCATTTAGAACTTAGATTTTGGGATTTTGTTAACCCCTTCCCTCCCCAGAACGTAAGTTTATGTCCTAGAAAATTTCTAAAAAAGAACAATGGACCGCAGACTCTGGAATAGGAAATAGGAGGCGCGTGAAAAGGGTGGGTTTTATTTCACACCATCATAAAGAAAGTTCCTCGTACAAACCGATGTGTAATAGACCAGGATGGAGCGACGTTTACGGCAACAGCGTCCCTCATCAGGCTGGAAGTGAAACCTGATACAATGTATCAGTGACAATACATGCAGCGCAGTCACATAATAACAGTGATTGGAGGGGATAGGGGGAGGCTGTTTCCAGCAGGTAGGTAGATGCAGGTAGTTGGTTGTAGTAGCGTCTATATTTCCCTGGTGTCCGGCGGTGAGCGTTATTACCCCTGCTGTCCAGTGGATGAGGGGAGTTGTTTATTTGGTCAATCAGAAATTATTTGGGTCCTTGGGTTGGTGCCGGGAGCCCGCAGCAGAATCCGTCTCTGACCCCGGCCGGCGACCTTGTACCTTCGCTTTTCTGTATTGCGGATGATCGCGGACGCTCGCCGCCGGAATGCACAGTACAGATTTTTTTAAATATTTGTTTTTCCCGTGCCGTCGCTAGGCCATGAGCTGCGTACCTGTGACCTAACCGCAGTGTCAATTGTGGATGGGCTGCGGATCGGACCGCTTCCATAGACTTCAATGAAAGCTGTCGGTGCGAATTCTGTGCAAAAATAGAACAAGCTGCAACTTTAAATTTGAAATATGAGAATGTTCTATTTTTTCAATGTGTGCGGAATATGAGGGATCATCATCCCCGCAGGGGACAATCACGGATTCTGCAAGGGCAATCCGGTTGGGTGAGACCAGCCTAAAATCATATGATGTATAAGGTACGGCTCAAGAGAAGCCACATAAGACAGTAAGGAAACGGAGGGGCATTAATACCATGTGGGGTGCTAGTACTCCATGGGTGGTATGAGGGTAGGGGCAGGATGGGGAGGGTGTGAAGAGGACCTGAGCAGAGGGGCAGGGCAGAGAAAAGTGGCCCCGCCAGCACGGGGCCCAAGTTGTGTGAACAGCCCGGGGCCCGCGGTCTACTTAATCCACCACTGTATCCTTAACCCTATTACTAAGAGCAGTTATTCGGATGCTCAGCGTTTTCCCTTGTGTTAGTGAAGTAATGTGCTGCAGTAAAGGGGTCCAATGCCGCCCCCTATGGGCCCTAAGAGACCCTTTAGAAGCTTTCTCAATGGCACATAGCAAAAGGTGAGAAAATAAATGTACAGATCTCTGTGCCAGCGGAAAGGTGTCTGCATATCAGGGGTCCTTGTATAGTGGCGCCCCCTGCAGTACAAGAGCTGGTACTACCACAAGATACATGATCTGCGGCTAATTGTATCCACACAGACAGGGGGATATAAAGTGCTTAATGGAGAAGCACGTCTCATGTTTAACATGCATCAGCCATCGTCCTTGGCGAAATGAATTGAATACGTTTCCCCCGGCAACAGCGTGAACATCAAGGCGGCGCAGTCCCCTAATGGGAATTTCACTTACCAGACGCTCATAAACAAAGACTTGTTTGTAATGTCCCAATAAAAAAAAAACTTCTGCCGCTGCGATCATCGGGGGCCCTCAGCGATGATCATAATTATCAGCCTCCGGATGGGACCATCAATCTTCCTCCGCTCGCCAAATGACATTAACCCTCTGCCTCCCGTCATGCTGCAACGTGACAAACCCTCATGGAAAGTTGTAGGAGGGAAACGTAAAAAGCATTTACACCTTCAATTGCTATACGGATTTTGGGTGACGGCCGGGCAGTTACTGGAGTACACATGGACATCACCCAGCTTTCTACAGATCCTGAATGTTGTATTCACCTGCTGTAGTGCGGTGCTGTCCCTGCTAGTAACACATGTCAGTCTTCACTGTAGTTCTAGCATTATATTCCTGAATCACGGCCAGCAGGATGAACAACGCCATGAGCAGGAGACTGTATGCAGGACATGGAGTGGCAGGAGGCCGAGATATGGTCCTGCAGATACCCCATTACATCCAGACTGCAATGTATAATTGTGTCGACTGAGCAGCCCCCCCTATGGGGCAAAGAAATAACACTTCCTATATGGTATACAATGTATTCAGGAAGTCTTCAGACCATTTCACTGGTTTAAATGCTGTTGTGTTGTAGCCTTATGTCCCCCTCATTCTGCACTCGGTACCCCATAATGACAAAAAGACAACAGAACCGGAGAAACCATTGTAATTTAAAAAAAAAGAAAAACTCCCCCCTTGCACTGCCAGAAGTATTCACACCCCCTGGTGACACGTGTAGCTCTGGGGCTCCCATTTTCTCTTGACCATCTCTGAAATGTTTCTACACCTTGATTGGAGTAACCTGTGGTAATTCATCTGACTGGACATAACAGACCCCCGTCTATATAAGGTCTCACCGCTCACAATGCAGATCAGAGCCAAAACCAATCCATGAGGGGGATAGAACTGCCTGCAGAGCTCAGAGACTGGATTGTGTGGAGGCGCAGATCTGGAGAAGTTACAAAAACATTTCTGCTGCCCTGAAAGTTCCCAAGAGCCCAGCGGCCCCCATAATACTTACATGGAAGAACAACCAGGACTCTTCCTCGAGCCACCGACCCACCAGACTAAGGGGAGAAGGGTCTTGGTAAGAGAGGTGACCAAGAGCCCAGTGGCCCCATAATACTTACATGGAAGAACAACCCGGACTCTTCCTTGAGCCGCGTACCCACCAAACTAAGGGGGAGAAGTGCCTTGGCAAGAAAGGTGACCAAGAACCCAGCGGTCACTCTGGCTGAGCCCCAAAGATCCTGTGTGCAGATGGGAGAAGCTTCCAGAAGGTCAACCATCCCTGCAGCCTTCACCAATCTGGGCTTTATGGCAGAGCGGCCAGAAAGAAGCCTCCTCAGTAAGACACATGAAAGCCGCCTGGAGTTACCAAAAAGACCCCAGAGGACCCTCAGACCCGCTCATCACATGCCCAATACCATCCCTGCAGTGAAGCCCGGTGGTGGAGCACCATGTAGGGGAGGGAAGACCAGTCAGGGGGATAGAAACCAGGCGCCGCTCATCAATGGCCCAATACCATTCTTACAGTGAAGCTTGGCGATAGAGCATCATGTTGGGGGAGGGGAGAGCGGTCACGGTGGGTGGAAACCAGGCGCCGCTCATCAATGGCCCAAATGCCATCCCTACAGTGAAGCCTGGTGGTGGAGCATCATGCTGGGTGAGGGGAGACCGGTCAGGATGGGTGGACACCAGGCGCCGCTCATCACCTGCCCAATACCATCCCTACAGTGAAGCCTGGTGGTGGAGAATCATGTGGGGGAGGGGAGACTGGTCAGGGTGGATGGAAACCAGGTGCCGCGCATCAATTGCCCAATACCTTCCCTATAGTGAAGCCTCATGGTGGGGAATCATGCTGTGGGAGGGAAGACCGGTCAGGGGGATGGAAACCAGGCGCTGCTCATCACCAGCCCAATACCATCCCTACAGTGAAGCCTGGTGGTGGAGCATCATGCTGGGGGAGGGGAGACCGGTCAGGGTGGATGGAAAGCTGAATGTAGTGAAGTACAGAGATAATGATAACCAAGGGACCTCAGACCGGGCAGAAGGGTCACCTTCCAACAAGACAAGGAGCCCAAGACCCCAGCCAAGACCACCCAGGAGTGGCTTAGGGACAACTCTGTGAATGTCCTTAAGTGGCCCGGCCAGAGCCCTGAACCCAATGGGACATCTCTGGAGAGACCTGACAATGGCTGTCCACAGACGGCCCCCACCCAACCTGACAGAGGGCAGGGAATCCCCGAATCCAAACCTTGTGGCGTCATCCCCAAGAAGACTGAATCCTGGGATCACTGCCAGAAGGGCTCCGACTAATACTGAGTACAGGGTGGGAATACTGGGATCACTGCCAGAGGGGCTTCACCCAATACTGAGTACAGCGTGGGAATACGTCTGTCAGTGCTAAATGGAAGTTTTTGTTTTTAAAACAAGGGTGTGAGGACTTTCTGAATACAGTGTATCTATATTTGCTCCCCTCTGTGTCTTCTCTTAGTCATTCCAGCAAGAATTGGGGTGCTAGTCGCCCCATGTAAAGGCACCTTCAGATACTTCAGCTCTGCTGACAGGGCACATGTCCCCCGGCACAGGAGTCACAGGAGCGGAGAAGTGCGGCACGTGAACCTACTTGGCATCAGGAGGCTTGGCAGAATTCTGTGTACTTTATGCTCAGCTGAAAGCGGTCGGCCAGTCTTACGTAAAACCTGAATAATAGAAAGCTCTGTAGTTTCCTAAGACACTTTGTATTTGAATTCCTTGCAGTTTTCAAGAACTCTGCTTACAGTTAGGAAATGGAAATATGATTACGCTTACAGGCCGAGGCTGAAGACGCTTCTTACGGTTCGTTACATTTGTATCCAGTGTAGACATTCCGCTGTGACTCCAGCATGATACATCTTACCTGCGCTGATACACTGTAACAAACTATCAAGCACAAAGGCTGCTAATTTCACTTCTATTTACATGGGCGCACCCAACATTCTTGAGACACCCCATCCGTGAGCGGCGAGATGCTTGAGACAACGCGCATTATATGTCGCATCTCGGACAAATTGGGCCGCCTTCCATTTTTTTTTTTTGCTTACAAGAGAAACAAATGAGATGCTAAGTTAAAAATGGACTCGGCGCATACAGGCGGACTCGGTGCGTACAGGCGGACTCGGTGCGTACAAGGCGGACTCGACGCATACAAGGCGGACTCGGTGCGTACAAGGCGGACTCGACGCATACAAGGCGGACTCGACGCATACAAGGCGGACTCGACGCGTACAAGGCGGACTCGACGCGTACAAGGCGGACTCGGCGCGTACAAGGCGGACTCGACGCATAGAAGGCGGACTCGACGCATAGAAGGCGGACTCGACGCGTACAAGGCGGACTCGACGCGTACAAGGCGGACTCGGTGCGTACAAGGCGGACTCGGTGCGTACAAGGCGGACTCGGCGCACACAAGGCGGACGACACACAGATTAGTATAGATTAATTCACCAAAATTTGTCCCGCTAGTGTGCACCAAGGCTTACTAAGTCGTTCTCACCAGAACATTCGGCAGGACACTGCACAATATCCCATCGTGCTGAACAATCCGCACCAACGTCGCATGTCTAATGTGCAGCTACAAGTCTGCATCAAAGGGCGCCGTCACACACGCAGGATCCGCTGTGGAATTTCCACAGAACTGCCGCAGTAATTCCGCAGTAATTCCGCAGTAATTCCGCAGCGTTTACAGTACAAGCCATGTGGAGGAGATTCAGGACGAATGCACACGGCTGGTTGGATTCCGCATGCCGGACCCCTCAACGGAGTCCGACCCGGTGCCCGGCCAGTGACACCTGCGCCCCCCTGCAGACCTGTCCACAGTGTTCTTTATCTGTAATGCAGATGTGCCGGCTGACGTGCCGATGCACATGCGCAGTACAGATGACGCCGCGCCATCGCTAGGCAATCATGTGGATTCCACGGTCCATCCACAATGACTGCTGCGGATTGGATGGCTTCTGTTTACTTCAATGGAAACTGTCCACGTGGAATCACAATTGATTTCCGCTCATGAACAGAGAAAATCAATTTCTATCGCATGTCTATGGGCAGTATTTGCTGTGGAGTCCGGAGGTGGACGTGCGCTCCGGATTCTGCAATACAACTACGCCCGTCTGCATTGGGCCTTAAAAAATACCCTTTACCCGGTGTGGACATTTTTGTAAAACACCACAGATTCTGATTCCGGCGCATTTCTATTTATGTTGTGGAATTGCTGCAATATGATAGCGCGAGAATACGCATGTATGTGAAGCCCGTGCCTGCCAATGGGCTCCCTCACATTGCCAAGTTTTCTCTGACGCCATCCCAGCATGCTCTCTCTTGCCGCGATTTGTGTTTTCGTTTCGTAGCCCGTTCCCCTATGGCACCTCCTTGTTTATCGCATTGCACAAACCTGCGATTTTTGTGCAATGCATTTTTAGAAGTAGGAAGTCCGATTGACTTTTGTGATAAAAAACTGTGCGATTCTTACTCGCTATTATATCACAAGCGGCCGCGATATCACTGAAACATCGCGGGAACAAAGATGCGAACTTGCAAAAATTTTCTTGTGGCAAAATTGCCCATGTGACGGAGGCCCAAGGCTGGGGTCCCACGGGTCGTATTCTCAGCAGAAATCTCGCATTTTGTCGCAGTGAAAAAACGCTAGATCTCCGCCAGGAAAGCGCAGCTTCAAAATCCACGGCACTTACCCTGCGGGCTTTGGAGCGGCTTCGCCACATGCTTTTCTGCTGCAGACGGCTCTCCCATAGAGAAGAGCGCGGCCGCAGCAGAAAAAGAAAAGAATAGACATGCCGCGTCCCAGGAATCCGCGCCGCAGTGCTGGGTTGTCATCCACATGGCTGGGTATGTCTGGGATTAGTGGCCGCAGGCGAATTTGCCGCAGCGAAACTCTCGCTTGAACCGTGTGAGATGGAAAAGCTGCAGCGGGTCCGATATTCATGCAGTTATCGTGCGAGAATCGGACTTGCCATGCGCGATGTCCTGCACGGTCCGCAGAGTGTCCATGGTCTGTGCCAGATGAGTTGCGCCGAGAGCCTCACGTATCAGCCGTGTCAATGCGGCCTGACGGGGGGTAGAATTCTTAGCTTTCGGCAGTTTTTGGATCATGAGGAGTTTTCGGACCTTGTAGGCCGTATTTACAGGGCCGAGAATAATGCGCACGTTCTGCGTGATTGCGAGACGTGCCGTGATGACCCATTCATTTCACTGCATTGATATACCAGTGATTTTTGCTCGCACCAATGGTGCAGGATTAACAAGTCATAGAATGCCCTATTCTCGTGCGAGGGCAAGACTTGCAATGCGCGGACTCCCGCAAATCGATGGACGGGGTATCCATGTGCCGAGCGGCGTGAGTCGTGCGTGAGAATCTCGGGTGCAACTTGCTCTTGGCCAGGTAAATATGGCCTTCCATAGGCCTGCACCATTCTGCTGTCCTGATAGTTGTTACAATGTATCAGTGCGGTAACAAGTAGGATTGTCTATGCTGGATACAATTGTAACAAAGTATCAGATCAGGATGAGTTTTCAGTCCCTGCATAGAAACAAGAATGTGCTTATTCACTGATGACAAGCAGAGGTCTTGAAAGCAAAGAGGAGTTAAAACTTAAAGTGTTTTACGAAGTTGCCGAACTTTCCACTCTGCAGTGTTTACCAAACAGAATGATTATCCCGCGGGGAGGGGCGTTCATGGTCCAGCTCACCGCACCTGAGGTCCAATTAACCCTACGCCAGCTGACACAGGACACAGCGCTGATTCAGCAGTGCGGCCCCTGATCTTGTGGCACGGAGCCCTGGTTAATATGTGGTCAGGGAGTCAAAATACGTGACACCTTTAGCGAGAACAGAACATTCCTCAGACACCTCATAAACAGCGACTGGTGCGGGATTTCACGCTACGGAGTCCTGCGCATAAATACTTAGCGTGCCTTCACACGGCCGGTGAAATCACACGATTTTCGCGGTGATTAAAAAAGCAGATTTATGAAGCCATTTATTTTCAGTGGTTTCCTTCCATCTACGATGTTTTCACTGACGCAATCTCGCGAGAACAAAAAGTTGCAGCTGCTTCGTCTTTCAGCGATGTGTGATGTTTTTTTTAGCTCTCATGTTTTCCTATGGAGGTTCCTTTTTATCGCAGCGCACAAACTTGCGTTTTTAGCATTAGAAAGTCCTATTGACTTGTGCGGCAGCAATGTGAGATTATTATAAAAAAAGCATCACGGACGCCCAAAAATGTGGGAGCAAAGACACGATTTTGCTGTGGTTGTCTAGATGCAAAAATCGCGATCACCCGTGTGGCACTAGCCTTACTGTTTTCTATGGGGGATGAGTTTACATCCTGGGAAGGTGTTCCCGTAAATGGACCTAAGTTTATGTCCGATGGAAGGTGCGGGCTCAGGTTCCACAGTCGGAGTAGGCTGTGAATGATAGCCGATTTCCAGCTGCAACAGTGGCGGTCAGTGAGAACACCAATCCACACTGTTAATCCCTTGGCAATCCAATTTTGGATTCAGGGTTTCCTAGGGGGATTTCTCTTTCTGCCATTATACAATGGCGCCATCTGCTGAGTAGAGCCAGTACTGCGGTATGTGACAAGCTGGAGAGGCCCCAGACAACAGAGCAACCAGTAATATACAGTAAGAATACCCTGCCGGACGTCTTCCGACATCGGAGCTGTACAGCCTTCAATCAGAAGGTCTTTAGATTTCAGACAGTGGATTGGAAAAAATTAATCCCTTCCATGCATGATCATTGTTGATTGCAGCATTTAAAGGGTTCACAGAAGGAAGGTGCTCCCTCTGCGATGCCATTGGCCTTAGGTCATGTAATCGCAGAGGGTTGAAGGGTTGCCAGACAATAGCATCCAGGTTTGGCATGGTCGGTGATCCCTATGAATAGTGATAATGCATTGCAGTGCAGAAGTACTGCAGTGTACTATCACAGTTAGCATTACAGGTTCAAGTCCCATACAGGGGCATAAGAATGGTAAAAAGAAAAAAAACTTTTTTGCGCACTCTCCCCTTTTTATTAAAAAAAAAAAATTGTAAAAAACCCACGTTTGGTATTGTTGCATCCATAATTACCTGTATAATAAATTGAACACACTTTTTCCATCCATGGCAACACACTAATGAAAATGAAATTGGAGCCAAAATGCTTTTTTTGTTCATTTCCCCTCTTAAAAAATGCAATAAAAGTGATAAAAAATTAAAAAAGCCTTACGTGCCCCAAAATGGTACCAATCCATCTATAACTCGTCACTAGAGATGAGCGGATGTACTCGGGAAGGCCGATTTCGCAATCAAGCACCACGATTTTCGAGTACTTCACTACTCGGGTGAAAAGATTCGGGGGGCGCCGTGGGTGAGCGGGGGGTTGCAGAGGGGAGTGGGGGGGGAGAGTTAGAGAGAGAGAGCTCCCACCTGTTCCGCGCTCCACCACGCCACGCCCCGCCCCACAGCGCCCCCGAGTACTTTTCACCCGAGTAGTGAAATACTCGAAAATCGCAGTGCTCGATTGCGAAATCGGCCTTACCGAGTACATCCGCTCATCTCTACTCATCACACAAAAAACAAACCCTCAGAGCACAATCCACGGGAAAATATTCAGTTCTGTATGAAAGCACGCTTAGAGAGATTTCATTTTAGGGACTTGCTGCCTGAAACTGCATTTAGAAGGCAGTGATTGTTTAGCTGTAGGTGACCCATGGAGTCCTGGGATGTGTTATACTTACCTTCCCCGCCGTTCCCCCAATGTCATCGCTGGTAGCCGCTGCTCAGTGCATTGAGCGATGCGGCTACGTAGTCCACCCATTATAAAATTAGAGCGTGGATTGAGAGACGGCTTCCAGCACACAGATATGGGGAACGACAAGTATAACACCTACATCCCCAGACTCAGCGGGTCACCTACTGTCAGCCCGTAAGCTTAGCTCATATAGATAAAAGAAGGTCCAGACTGTGATGGGGTGGGCAGCAATGATCGTGGTTATCATGGTGGCCTGGCTTCTTCCCTCACAAACAGTGGCTCAGCTGACAGTTTCAAAGCATAAAAATGTGGCAATTTTAGGGCTACCCATGAAGTCGGATAGGGTAAGATAGTAATTTGTCAAGTTTGTGACGCCTGTCCGTATACAGGCAGAGACCTGTGCCGGACAAAGTGATAATAAAAATGGGAAAACAATATTGTCCTTTCCCCTGGAGTGTGGTGTGGTACATCAGTGCAGAAGTTACGGTGGTGAGAAGGGACTTCAGGGTTTAAACTTTGATTCAGTGGAACTGTTGTACGAGATTAGATGTGGATAAGGTTATTTGTGCACACAGATTCTGGGGCATATCACTTCCAAAGCCCAGATAGTCCCTATATCCACAAATTCCCACCAATTAGGCAGGCTTATTCACAGTTTCATAAGTATTGGTTAAAATGTGATTGTTCTCAGCAAGAGAAACAAAGTAATCTTGTCGATATTATACATTTTAATGGAGAACAAAAAAAAATGTTATAGTGAGCTTTCGACCCTACTCAGGGTTCTTCCTCCGGATTAAATAGAATAGATCTGAAGAGGCATGCATAAATATACACGTACATATAAAAAGGCACAGACATGGTGTGATTAATTTACACTTACCAGAGCAGGATGAGTAGAGGAGTAAATACTTAATTAGTCCTCTGATAAGGAATGTGAATGTATTCTTCACTAATGCAAAAAGCCCCCTCCGAGGTTCATTCTGTTCTTCAGAGTATCAAGGATGGTTAGAAATAGAGATGAGCGAGCATTGTCCTTAGCGAGTACCTGCCCGCTTGGAAGAAAAGGTTCAGGTGCCGGTGGGGGTCGGGGAGCAGCGGGGGAGAGCAGGGGGGGAACGGAGGGGAGATCTCTCTCTTCCTCTCTCCCCTCTGCTCACTCCGGCAACTCACCTCTCACCCGCGCCGGCACCCGAACCTTTTCTTCAGCAGGTCTTACAGCTGCTTACATTACAGGGATCTTATAGTCCTGCTGTGTGTTGGGGTTATGTATCCTGTCTGCGGTCCGTACATGTCAGCAGGTCTTACAGCTCCTTACATTACAGGGATCTTATAGTCCTGCTGTGTGTTGGGGTTATGTATCCTGTCGGCGGTCCGTACATGTCAGCAGGTCTTACAGCTCCTTACATTACTGGGATCTTATAGTCCTGCTGTGTGTATATATATATGTATCCTGTCCGCGGTCCGTACATGTCAGCAGGTCTTACAGCTCCTTACATTACAGGGATCTTATAGTCCTGCTGTGTGTTGGGGTTATGTATCCTGTCCGCGGTCTGTACATGTCAGCAGGTCTTACAGCTCCTTACATTACATGGCTCTTATAGTCCTGCTGTGTGTTGGGGTTATGTATCCTGTCTGCGGTCCGTACATGTCAGCAGGTCTTACAGCTCCTTACATTACAGGGATCTTATAGTCCTGCTGTGAGTTGGGGTTATGTATCCTGTCTGCGGTCCGTACATGTCAGCAGGTCTTACAGCTCCTTACATTACAGGGATCTTATAGTCCTGCTGTGTGTTGGGGTTATGTATCCTGTCGGCGGTCCGTACATGTCAGCAGGTCTTACAGCTCCTTACATTACAGGGATCTTATAGTCCTGCTGTGTGTTGGGGTTATGTATCCTGTCGGCGGTCCGTACATGTCAGCAGGTCTTACAGCTCCTTACATTACAGGGATCTTATAGTCCTGCTGTGTGTTGGGGTTATGTATCCTGTCTGCGGTCTGTACATGTCAGCCGGTCTTACAGCTCCTTACATTACAGGGATCTTATAGTCCTGCTGTGTGTTGGGGTTATGTATCCTGTCTGCGGTCCGTACATGTCAGCAAGTCTTACAGCTCCTTACATTACAGGGATCTTATAGTCCTGCTGTGTGTTGGGGTTATGTATCCTGTCGGCGGTCCGTACATATCAGCAGGTCTTACAGCTCCTTACATTAGAGGGATCTTATAGTCCTCCTGTGTGTTGGGGTTATGTACCCTGTCCATGGTCCGTACATGTCAGCAGGTCTTACAGCTCTTTACATTACATGGATCTTATAGTCCTGCTGTGTGTTGGGGGTCTGTATCCTGTCGGCGGTCCGTACATGTCAGCAGGTCTTACGGCTCCTTACATTACAGGGATCTTATAGTCCTGCTGTGTGTTGGGGATCTGTATCCTGTCTGTGGTCCGTACATGTCAGCAGGTCTTACAGCTCCTCACATTCAGGGATGAGTGCCTTTTTGTGTGTCGGAGGACAATGCACTCCTGATTATAAAGCTCCTCAGAATTGGAGGCTTCCTGTAACACAGAAGGGGAGGGTCCGGTAATATGGTGGTCAGACGGTCATCCTTGTGTAGGTATGATGGAGTTTCTTTGCGGTTTTCCTTAGTACCTACAGCTGTGAATTGTATGTCACTACTAGCGGTACATGACTGTTTCCTTCCTTCTCTGTGTATTGGAGTAGTTGATTTCTGGGGATCTTGGTCATTCCTGGTAAGCAGTAGTCAAAGATGGCGCCGTTGTGCTGCAAACTGACAATGCCCTACATCTCCCCCCTCTATGTGCGCGCTCCCAATGATGGCAGGACACACTGAACTCAAAAGCGGTACTGGTGTATCTTGTCTCCACGAGAAGTGTGGGTGGAGACTAGTGAAGGGCAGTATCCGCACAGTTTATGCCCCTAAGCTCCTGATTGGCTAGGGTTGCTGTGTGCAGTGGGATGGACTGGGCGCAGCGGGATGCAGGAAGGCTGATGCTGGAGTTGCTCCACCTGTACCCGAGAGACAACAAGGCAGCGTGCCGTAGGAGGGAGAGTGGCACTGCGCAGTACCGGAGCACAGCGGCGGGGAGACTCACAGTGCAGGATCACCAACAGGACTGTGCAGAGCGCCAGCCTGAGTGACAGGAGGCGGAAGGGTAACTGCTGGCAGAGATTGGCACCGGACAGTAGCCTGATGCTTACATGCTGTCTGCAGGGGCCCAAGACGGCCGGTAGGGGTAACACATGCGGCACTTCACTAGTAAATGCAATGTCGGAAGAGGAGCGAGTCAGTCACAGTAGCGGTGTCGCAGTCAAGGAAGATGGTCGGGCAGACACTCACAGCTCCGGCCTCTCGCCTACAGTGTCAGGAGTGCTGATGGCAGCCCATCAGGTAAGGTGTCAGCCTCCAGCAGCCAATCACCAACTGTGGGTGTCACCTGGCTGTCAAGTCGGCTAACCCTTGTCTTCTTCCATACTTGTGGTGGAGACAAGATACACCAGTACCCTGAAAGCAGTGCCTTCAGGCCCCGCACAGCTCCCGTCCAGGCTCTGCCCACGTCCCACCCACCTCCATTGAACTAAACATCAGTCTCTTCTGGCCCCGCCCACCTCCATTGAGCTGAATGGTCAACATTGCTATGAATGGGCAGCGTTAGCAACACTGCCCATTCATAGCAATGGTGACCATTCAACTTTAGTACCACTTTTCTGACCGCACCCAAACCGCACCCAAAAAAGCACCCAAACCAATTCCCCCCCCCCAATAGCATCCGCATCAGTGCCCCCCCCCCCCCAATAGCATCCACAGCAGCAACTGTGCCTCCCAAATAGCATCCCCAGGAGCTACAGTGCCACCATAATAGCATCTCCAGCAGCAACAGTCCCCCCCCCCAATAGCATCCCCAGCAGCATCAGTTCCCCCCAATAGTAGCCCCAGCAGCAATAGTGCCCCCCCCAATAGCTTCCCCAGCAGCAACAGTGCCCCCCAGTAGCATCCTCAGCAGCAATAGTGCCCTCCCAGTAGTAGCCCCAGCAGCATCACTGCCCCCCCAATAGCATCCCCAGCAGCAACAGTGCTCCTCAAACAGCATCCCTAGCAGTAATACCAACCCCCAGTAGTTGACCCAGCACAGATAATGACCCATAATAATTGCCTCAGCACAAATAGTGACCCCCAATAATTGCCTCAGCAGTAATAATGCCCCCCATTAATTGCCCCCACACAAATAGTGACCCACAATAATTGCTCCAACAGTACTAGTGACCACCAATAATTGCCCCAGCAGTAATATTGACCCCCAATAATTGTTCCGGCAGTAATAGTGACCCCCAATAATTGTTCCGGCAGTAATAGTGACCCCCAGTATGTACCCAAGTAGTAATAGTGACCCCTCCTTGTCCGTCTGTCCTTTGTGGCAGCAGTAGTAATAGTATCCCCACCCCACTTACTTTTCAGCTCTGGACAGTCCCTGGTGGACGCTTCGGGGACACGCGCTCATGGCCCGACGAGTGCTACTACACCTGCCCGACGAAAGACTGAAGACAGAATTTGTCGTAACCAGGGACAACGGGATCGTCAACACAGGGGGTGGCACTTCTGTAGGTAAGTATATAACTTCTGTATGGCTCATTTACAAAACACACAGTATATTACAAAGTGCTTTGTAATGGCCATACAGAAGTGCTTACATACACTTGTCACTGCCGGACAACACCTTTAACAAAAATGTAACATAAGAGGAAGAGAAGTTAATAATGCAAAAGTTAGTATGCAGTAGCTATGTCCTATGTGCGTAGAAACATTTACAAATAGCAGAAAAGTCTATTCTGGCTGATAACTGAGAGCAATAGCAGTTGTTACAATATTACTGTTAGGTGCACTGTTCAGACACAATCCTCTGCTTCTGTGTCTGGCAGGCGAGGGCGTCATCCTGCTCTCCCTGTTCATTGCGCTTATATTTATTCTCTTCCAGCACTCCTAGGAGTTATTGCTTCTGGGCCTCCTGCTCAGCTGATGCACCTTTTCTAATCACCTCCCTATATAGCTGCCCTGGGCCTTTTTAGACAGTGCTGTAGTGTTGTTGTGTGATTCGTGTCCATAACTCCATGTTTAGCTGCTGCTCCGGCTGTTACATTGTTACCTTGTTCTGTGTCCTCCGCTCATGTATCCTGCTGTCTGTCATCCTTGTGAGTCTGCTTCTCTGTTTATCCTTGTCAGTCTGTACCTCCTTTGTTCCTGTACGCCCCAGTATTGTTCTGTTGCTTGTTTTATAGGTGTTCTGTCCTGTCAGGGTCAGTCAGCGTCTAGAAGAATACTGTGGGGTCTCTCCTTATTGGGACGAGTGCTCCACTTATAGACAGGGGCTTCTCTCTCCTGGTTATTAGTTCAGGGCAAGATACGTTCCCTAGTGTCCATCTGCATACGGGGTTCGTACATCCGGTATCTTACCTCCCACACTGGGGTCGGCTGGCTGTGCTGGACTAAATCATCACCTTCCAGGTAGGTTGACACAGTGGTTCCACATCCACAGTCCTTACAGTACACTGCAGCCATGGATCCCGCTGACTCCGACCACGGAGGTCTTCCTGAATTATTTCAGGTGATGATGTGTCAAAGTGAGAACCAAGAGCAAGTCCTGTCATATTTTCACAATGTGAGTACCCGCCATGGTAATTTTTTCCCCACTGTAGCGGTCCACCCCCCCTGACAGCCTCCATTTTTTTTGGCTCCAGCCCTTGCCTAGCTGCACCGCCTCGTTATGATGGAGACCCCCAAGCAATGTCTCGGTTTTGTTCATCAATGTTCCTTGCACTTTGAACTTTTGCCACATTTTTTCCCTTCAGATCGCACCGAAATCGCATTCATAGCATCTCACCTTACATATCAGGCTTTGGCGTGGATCAATCCCCTCTGGGAGCACAGTGATCAACTGGTTAATAACCTCGGTCTGTTCATAGAGTCCTTTCAGAGGGTGTTCGACGAGCCCGGTCGTTCATCTTCAGCTGCGTCCGCCCTGTTACGTCTCCATCAAAATAACCTCACTGTAGGCCAATACGCTATTCGGTTCGAACATTGACCTCAGAGCTGGGGTGGAACAACGAAGCTCTGGTGACAGTATATTGGGAGGGACTAGCAGGTCGCATCAAAGACGAGTTGGCGGGTCGTGAGGTCCCTACCTCTTTGGACGCTCTGATTTCTCTGGCTACGGGGATTGATCTACGGTTCCAAGAAATATCTAGGGAGGTTGTGCAAGAGAGGAGATCAATCCGTCTGGCGCTTCGGTTCCAGAGACCACTTACCTCCCTGCCGATCGCTACTCAATCTAGCGATCCTGAGCCTATGCAGGTCGATTGGCTTGGACTTTCCGAGGAGGAGCGCGCACAGACGTACTAAGAATCTTTCCATGCATTGCGGGTCTCCAGGTCACCTTGTTCGTGCTTGTCCCCTTAAACCGGGAAACTCCTTCACCTTGGGCCAGTGGGAGAAGCTACCCAAGGTGAGGATTGCTGCTCTCCCAGGCTGAACTTACCTGTAACCATGGTTCTGTCCGGTATCCAGGTTTCAGTGCCGGCAACTTCCTCCAACAAGCTTCTGGGACAATATTTTGCCCAGGGACTGGAGGGCTGAAGTTATGTAATCTGCCATCCATCCTCTGCGCTTTTATCTTTGGATCCACTGCCAATAAGGCTACTGCAATCTTCTAACTAATACACAGTGTATTGGTAGTCCAAGGCTATTAATGCTGCTCTTTGATTGACAAGTGCTGATCACATGAGCAATGATAGCCAATCAGAGAGCAGATGTAGCCCATCGGTAGTCTAATGCACTACCAATACACAGTGTGCATCAGAAGATAGCTGTGGACACCTTGGAAAACCAAAAATAGAGCTCAGGAACCAGAGTTTTGGAACGACAGTGGCCCAGGAGATATAATTATCCACTCCGGTTCCTGGACAGAATTTTGTTCCAGGTTTGGAGGGTCGTTTTAACCCTTTAACGCTATAGGACATAAAGTTATGTCCTGGCTGGCTTGGGCTCGGAAGCTCAGTCCATGCCATCTACAGCGGGAGTCAGCTGTGATTACAGCAGGGGTTGGAGAGAATGCCTATTCCCCGCTGTTGACCACTTACACGTTAGGTTCAGTGTTCATCATAGCATGGAGGGTGTTCCTACTGTGGCATCATTGGCCCTCCGCTATGCAATCATAGGAGGCCAATGGGTTGCCATGTACATGGCATGTGGAGGGTTCACAGAGGGAGGGCGTTCCTACTGTGGTGTCATTGGCCCTTCGCTATGTAATCATAGGCGGCCAATGGATTGCCATGTTCATGGCATGTAGAGGGTTTATAGAGGGAGGGTGTTCCCTCTGTGACATCAATTAATAATAATCTTTACTTGTATAGCGCCAACATATTCCGCAGCGCTTACATAGACAGGGGGAATACAGAAAGACAAAAATTACAGAACCACGGTCACATAGTAATCAGTTTATGGAAACAATAGGGGTGAGGGTCCTGCTCCAACGAGCTTACATACTACAAGTAATGGGGGGATACAGAAGGTAAAGGGGCTGGAGATGTGCACGGTATGGCGGGGTGGAGAGTGAGGGATGCTATACACATAGACAATGGTCAGACATTTGGCCGTGTGACAGCAGAATCGTTATGACTGCAGGAGCGGTTTATGATGCCTAGCAGAGATTGCAGTCAGTAGGTCAGGGAGCATGTTATCAGGGGGGTACAGAGGGGTTTGTTTAGAGAATGCGGTATGCCTTCCTAAAGAGGTGCGTTTTTAGAGCACGCCTGAAGTTCTGCGAGTCCTGGATTGCCCGGGTAGCCTTTGGTAGTGCATTCCAGCGGACCAGTGCTGCTCTGGAGAAGTCTTGGAGGTGGGAATGAAAAGTTCAAATTAGACGGGTGCGCAGTCTAGTTTCGTTAGTGGAGCGGAGAGCCCGGGCTGGGTGATGGATTGAGATGAGGGAGGCGATATAGGGGGGCGCTGCACTGTGGATGAAGGTAACGAGTTTAAATTGAAAGTGCAGTGACTGGCACAGGGCAGAGGCATCCGAGTAGTGGCTGGATAGGAAGATGAGCCTGGATGCCGCATTCAGGATGGATTGGTGGGGGTAAAGTCTGCAATGGGGGGGGGGGGAGGATGGGAGGGGGCTGAGGAATGAGCCCTGGGGGATCCCCACAGCCAGAGTAAAAGGGGAGGTAGAGCCAGCAAAGCAGACACTGCAGGAGCAATCAGATAGGTAGGAGGAGAACCAGGAGAGAGCAGTGTCCTTTAGTCCAATGGAGTGAAGCATACTGAGGAGGAGTTTGTGGTCAACAGTATCAAATGCTGCAGAGAGATCTAGGAGGATCAGTAAGGAGTTTGATACTTTAGTCAGGGCGGTTTCTGTCGAGTGTAGGGGGCAGACTGCAGGGGGGGCGGTTGAGAAGAGTCTTCTGAGAGATAGCTTATAAGGCGGGAGTAAACCAGGCATTCTAATAGTTTGGAGATGAAGGGGCGGTTGGAGATGGGTCGGTGGTTGTCAACATCGGTTAAGTTAAGAGTCGGTTTCTTTAGCAGTGGAGATATGATGGCATGTTTCAATGAGAAGGGTAAGATGCCAGAGGTCAGAGAAAGATTGAATATAGTGGTGAGGTGGGAGATGACCACCGGGGAAAGGGTCCCGAGGAGGTGCGAGGGGAGAGGGACCGGAGGAGGTGTGAGGGGAGAGGGTCGCTAGTGCAGGTGGTGGAGTGAGCAGAGGAAAGCAATCTGGAGACTTCTTCCTCTGTCTAGTCTGAGTACAGACAGTGAGCAGGAGCTAGATGCAGTGCTGACAGGACTAGGGTCAGGGCTAGTCTGGGATTGGGAAGTTATTTCCTGCCAGATGCCATTGATTTTCTTTTTGAAGTAAGTAGCCAGCTCTACAGCACTGAGATCCATCACAGGTGGCTCCAATTTTGGGCTGAGAAGGGAGTGGAAAGTATCAAAGAGTCGTTTAGGGTTGTGAGATAGTGAGGAGACGAGAGAGGTGAAGTAGACTTGTTTGGCGCGGTGGGGGGTGAGGTTGTAGGTTCTGAGCATGAATTTGTAATGGAGAAAATCTGCGGACTTTTGATACTTTCTCCACAGTCGTTCGGCACACTTAGAGCACTGCCGGATTAAGCACATTTGAGGTGTGAGCCATAGCTGCCGTGGTCTGCACTGGATGGCTTGGGCCACGGGGGGAGTGTATTACAGAAGTGTATTACCAGAGCGATCAGAGTTCCACTGTGGACCGGAAGACAGGTAGCCCTCCTCTCCTCCTCTGATGGCAACTGACATCACCCAATACTCTGCAAACTCTTCTTGTGGGTCATTGATGACACTCGCCATGTCAGACTCCACACTTAACTAGCCTGTACCCCACTTTACATTTGGGGATACACGGGGGTGCCCCAACCCTTTATGCTGCCTTACACAAGTTATCAAACATATATAAAGCAGTAAGACTTGTCTGAAGTTACAGAGTAGTACTGCCCCCAGTAGTAATAGTGACACCGTTAGAGGCCCAACTAGTATTACTAAACCTGTTAGTGACCCCAATAGTAATAGTGACCCCCTAAGTGGCCCCAGTAATAATAGCAATCCCCCCAGTAACTCACATTAGTAATAATGACCCACATAGTGGCCCCAGTAGTAATAGTGACACCATTAGTGGCCCAATCAGTATTACTAACCCTGTTAGTGGACCTAGTAGTAATAGTGACCCCCTAAATGGCTCCAGTAATAATAGTGACACCCCAATAGCTCCAGTAGTAATAATGACCCCCCTCCCCCCCATAGTGGCTCCAGTGTCCCTGAATAGTAATAGTGATCCCCATAGAGGGCTGAGTAGTAATAGTGACCCCCCATAGTGGCCCCAGTAGTACTAGTGACAACAATAGTGGGCCCCAGTAGTAATATTGATCCCCATAGTGGGACTGGCGCTCGATGATGTAATTCACTGAATGGCTGTGATTGGTTTATTGCGCGGGCTCTGAATGGCTGAGCCACTGCACTTGTGATGCAATCACAGCGATCTCCTGCTGGAGGCGGGGTATTAAAGCCCATAACCGGGAAGAGAATGCTCTCTCAGCGCTGAGGACGACACGGAGCGCCACAGCCCAACGTGAGGGAACTGAACGCTGCCTGCTATGTGAGTATTGTGTTTTGTAATTTTTCATGTAGTGTAACTAGGGATTATTTTCGGGGGAGGGCTTATATTTCAAGCGCCCCCTCCCTGAAAATCAGGGTAGGGCTTATTATTGGGGTAGATCTTATTTTCAGGGGAACACGGTACACAAGAACTTACTATTCATTGTCAGCAAGCAGAGATCTTCAAAATTGTGAAAAATGGAAACACAAAGTATGTTGGATGTTTTCAGATGCTTAATGCAGCGAAGCTCACAACCCCCGACAGGAGCCAAATCTAAGGAGCCATGCTGTACTGACACCTCTGATTCGGAATAGAATAGTATGGACCTGTGCTGCCCCCCAGTGGCCAAGCTGTGATAAATAGACTAGAACATTTTGGATTTCTAATACACGGTCATAACAAAACACAACAAAACCTGCAGGTCAGGGAGCCTCTATACTGGCAGATAAAGATCTCTACGACAATTCATACAACATGGCCATCTACCGCCGACACACAGCATCCCATAATGACACATTCACATCTGCAACGGAACCTCCAGCAGAAAAGCCCAGACAAAGTAACACAACCTAGGGGGCAGTATTATAGTAGTTATATTCTTGTACATAGGGGGCAGTATTATAGTAGTTATATTCTTGTACATAGGGGGCAGTATTACAGTAGTTATATTCTTGTACATAGGGGGCAGTATTATAGTAGTTATATTCTTGTACATAGGGGGCAGTATTATAGTAGTTATATTCATGTATATAGGGGGCAGTATTATAGTAGTTATATTCTTGTACATAGGGGGCAGTATTATAGTAGTTATATTCATGTATATAGGGGGCAGTATTATAGTAGTTATATTCTTGTACATAGGGGGCAGTATTATAGTAGTTATATTCTTGTACATAGGGGGCAGTATTATAGTAGTTATATTCATGTATATAGGGGGCAGTATTATAGTAGTTATATTCTTGTACATAGGGGGCAGTATTATAGTAGTTATATTCTTGTACATAGGGGGCAGTATTATAGTAGTTATATTCTTGTACATAGGGGGCAGTATTATAGTAGTTATATTCTTGTACATAGGGGGCAGTATTATAGTAGTTATATTCTTGTACATAGGAGCAGTATTATAGTAGTTATATTCTTGTACATAGGGGGCAGTATTATAGTAGTTATATTCTTGTACATAGGGGGCAGTATTATAGTAGTTATATTCTTGTACATAGAAGGCAGTATTATAGTAGTTATATTCTTGTACATAGGGGGCAGTATTATAGTAGTTAAATTCTTGTACATAGGGGGCAGTATTATAGTAGTTATATTCTTGTACATAGGGGGCAGTATTATAGTAGTTATATTCTTGTACATAGGGGACAGTATTATAGTAGTTATATTCTTGTACATAGGGGGCAGTATTATAGTAGTTATATTCTTGTACATAGGCGGCAGTATTATAGTAGTTATATTCTTGCACATAGGGGGCAGTATTATAGTAGTTATATTCCTGTACATAGGAGCAGTATTATAGAAGTTATATTCTTGTATATAGGGGGCAGTATTATAGTAGTTATATTCTTGTACATAGGAGGCAGTATTATAGTAGTTATATTCTTGTACATAGGGGGCAGTATTATAGTAGTTATATTCTTGTACATAGGGGACAGTATTATAGTAGTTATATTCTTGTACATAGGAGCAGTATTATAGTAGTTATATTCTTGTACATAGGCGGCAGTATTATAGTAGTTATATTCTTGTACATAGGGGGCAGTATTATAGTAGTTATATTCTTGTACATAGGGGGCAGTATTATAGTAGTTATATTCCTGTACATAGGGGGCAGTATTAAAGTAGTTATATTCTTGTACATAGGGGGCAGTATTATAGTAGTTATATTCTTGTACATAGGGGGCAGTATTATAGTAGTTATATTCTTGTACATAGGCGGCAGTATTATAGTAGTTATATTCTTGTACATAGGCGGCAGTATTATAGTAGTTATATTCTTGTACATAGGGGACAGTATTATAGTAGTTATATTCTTGTACATAGGGGGCAGTATTATAGTAGTTATATTCTTGTACATAGGCGGCAGTATTATAGTAGTTATATTCTTGTACATAGGGGGCAGTATTATAGTAGTTATATTCCTGTACATAGGAGCAGTATTATAGAAGTTATATTCTTGTATATAGGGGGCAGTATTATAGTAGTTATATTCTTGTACATAGGAGGCAGTATTATAGAAGTTATATTCTTGTATATAGGGGGCAGTATTATAGTAGTTATATTCTTGTACATAGGAGGCAGTATTATAGTAGTTATATTCTTGTACATAGGGGGCAGTATTATAGTAGTTATATTCTTGTACATAGGGAGCAGTAATACAGTAGTTATATTCTTATACATAGAGGGCAGTATTATAGTAGTTATATTCTTGTACATAGGGGGCAGTATTATAGTAGTTATATTCTTGTACATAGGGGGCAGTATTATAGTAGTTATACTCTTGTACATAGGAGGCAGTATTATAGTAGTTATATTCTTGTACATAGGGGGCAGTATTATAGTAGTTATATTCTTGTACATAGGAGGCAGTATTATAGTAGTTATATTCTTGTACATAGGGGGCAGTATTATAGTAGTTATATTCTTGTACATAGGGGACAGTATTATAGTAGTTATATTCTTGTACATAGGGGGCAGTATTATAGTAGTTATATTCTTGTACATAGGGGGCAGTATTATAGTAGTTATATTCTTGTACATAGGGGGCAGTATTATAGTAGTTATATTCTTGTACATAGGGGGCAGTATTATAGTAGTTATATTCTTGTACATAGGGGACAGTATTATAGTAGTTATATTCTTGTACATAGGGGCAGTAATATAGTAGTTATATTCTTGTACATAGGGGGCAGTATTATAGTAGTTATATTCTTGTACATAGGGGGCAGTATTATAGTAGTTATATTCTTGTACATAGGGGGCAGTATTATAGTAGTTATACTCTTGTACATAGAGGGCAGTATTATAGTATTTATATTCTTGTACATAGGAGCAGTATTATAGTAGTTATAGTCTTGTACATAGGGGGCAGTATTATAGTAGTTATACTCTTGTACATAGAGGGCAGTATTATAGTAGTTATATTCCTGTACATAGGAGCAGTATTATAGTAGTTATATTCTTGTACATAGGGGGCAGTATTATAGTAGTTATATTCTTGTACATAGGAGCAGTATTATAGTAGTTATATTCTTGTACATAGGAGCAGTATTATAGTAGTTATATTCTTGTACATAGGGGGCAGTATTATAGTAGTTATATTCTTGTACATAGAGGGCAGTATTATAGTAGTTATATTCTTGTACACTGTAGGCAGTATTATAGCAGTTATATTCTTGTACATAGGGGGCAGTATTATAGTAGTTATATTCTTGTACATAGGGGGCAGTATTATAGTAGTTATGTTCTTGTACATAGGGGGCAGTATTATAGTAGTTATATTCTTGTACATAGGGGGCACTTTTATAGTAGTTATATTCTTGTACACAGCGGGCAGTATTAAAGTAGTTATATTCTTGTACATAGGGGGCAGTATTATAGTAGTTATATTCTTGTACATAGGGGGCAGTATTATAGTAGTTATATTCTTGTACATAGGGGGCAGTACTATAGTAGTTATATTCTTGTACATAGGGGGCAGTATTATAGTAGTTATATTCTTGTACATAGGGGACAGTATTATGATAGTTATATTCTTGTACATAGGGGCAGTAATATAGTAGTTATATTCTTGTACATAGGGGGCAGTATTATAGTAGTTATATTCTTGTTCATAGGGGGCAGTATTATAGTAGTTATATTCTTGTACATAGGGGGCAGTATTATAGTAGTTATATTCTTGTACATAGAGGGCAGTATTATAGTAGTTATATTCTTGTACACTGTAGGCAGTATTATAGTAGTTATATTCTTGTACATAGGGGGCAGTATTATAGTAGTTATATTCTTGTACATAGGGGGCAGTATTATAGTAGTTATATTCTTGTACATAGAGGGCAGTATTATAGTAGTTATATTCTTGTACACTGTAGGCAGTATTATAGTAGTTATATTCTTGTACATAGGGGGCAGTATTATAGTAGTTATATTCTTGTACATAGGGGGCAGTATTATAGTAGTTATATTCTTGTACATAGGGGGCAGTAATATAGTAGTTATATTCTTGTACATAGGGGGCAGTATTATAGTAGTTATATTCTTGTACATAGGGGGCAGTATTTTAGTAGTTATATTCTTGTACATAGGGGGCAGCATTATAGTAGTTATATTCTTGTACATAGGGGGCAGTATTATAGTAGTTATATTCTTGTACATAGGAGCAGTATTATAGTAGTTATATTCTTGTACATAGGGGGCAGTATTATACTAGTTATATTGTACATAGGAGCAGTATTATAGTAGTTATATTCTTGTACATATGGGACAGTTTTATAGTAGTTATATTCTTGTACATAGGGGGCCGTATTATAGTAGTTATATTCTTGTACATAGGGGGCAGTATTATAGTAGTTATATTCTTGTACATAGAGGGCTGTATTATAGTAGTTATATTCTTGTACACTGTAGGCAGTATTATAGTAGTTATATTCTTGTACATAGGGGGCGGTATTATAGTAGTTATATTCTTGTACATAGGAGGCAGTATTATAGTAGTTATATTCTTGTACATAGGGGGCAGTATTATAGTAGCTATATTCTTGTACATAGGGGGCACTTTTATAGTAGTTATATTCTTGTACACAGCGGGCAGTATTAAAGTAGTTATATTCTTGTACATAGGGGGCAGTATTATAGTAGTTATATTCTTGTACAAAGGGGGTAGTATTATAGTAGTTATATTCTTGTACATAGGGGGCAGTGTTATAGTATTTATATTCTTGTACATAGGGGGCAGCATTAAAGTATTTATTTTCTTGTACATATGGGGCAGCATTAAAGTATTTATATTCTTGTACATAGGGGGCAGTATTATAGTAGTTATATTCTTGTACATAGGGGGCAGTATTATAGTAGTTATATTCTTGTACATAGGGGGCAGTATTATAGTAGTTATATTCTTGTACATAGCAGCAGTATTATAGTAGTTATATTCTTGTACATAGCAGCAGTATTATAGTAGTTATATTATTGTACATAGGGGGCAGTTTTATAGTAGTTATATTCTTGTACATAGGGGGCAGTATTATAGTAGTTATATTCTTGTACATAGGGGGCAGTATTATAGTAGTTATATTCTTGTACATAGGGGGCAGTATTATAGTAGTTATATTCTTGTACATAGGGGGCAGTATTATAGTATTTATATTCTTGTACATAGGGGCCAGTATTATAGTAGTTATATTCTTGTACATAGGGGGCAGTATTATAGTAGTTATATTCTTGTACATAGGAGCAGTATTATAGTAGTTATATTTTTGTACATAGGGGGCAGTTTTATAGTAGTTATATTCTTGTACATAGGGGGCAGTATTATAGTAGTTATATTCTTGTACATAGGAGCAGTATTATAGTAGTTATATTCTTGTACATAGGGGGCAGTATTATAGTAGTTATATTCTTGTACATAGGAGCAGTATTATAGTAGTTATATTCTTGTACATAGGAGCAGTATTATAGTAGTTATATTCTTGTACATAGGGGGCAGTATTATAGTAGTTATATTCTTGTACATAGGGGGCAGTATTATAGTAGTTATATTCTTGTACATAGGAGCAGTATTATAGTAGTTATATTCTTGTACATAGGGGACAGTTTTATAGTAGTTATATTCTTGTACATAGTAGGCAGTATTATAGTAGTTATATTCTTGTACATAGGAGCAGTATTATAGTAGTTATATTCTTGTACATAGGGGACAGTATTATAGTAATTATATTCTTGTACATAGTAGGCAGTATTATAGTAGTTATATTCTTGTACATAGGAGCAGTATTATAGTAGTTATATTCTTGTACATAGAGGGCAGTATTATAGTAGTTATATTCTTGTACATAGGAGCAGTATTATAGTAGTTATATTCTTGTACATAGGGGGCAGTATAATAGTAGTTATATTCCTGTACATAGGAGCAGCATTAAAGTATTTATATTCTTGTACATAGGAGGCAGTATTATAGTAGTTATATTTTTGTACATAGGGGGCAGTATTATAGTAGTTATATTCTTGTATATAGGGGGCAGTATTATAGTAGTTATATTTTTGTACATAGGGGGCAGTATTATAGTAGTTATATTCTCGTATATATGGAGCAGTATTAGAGTAGCTTCATTCTTGTACATATGTGTGATATATCAGCTATATTCTCGTCTAGGTGTTGGTCTTTTTCTCGACCCTTGTCTTCTCTTTTCTCTTTTCCTGGTCTTATTACAGTACATTTTCTCGTTCCTCTCTTTCAGGGTTTCTGATTATCTGTATTCTGCCTTTCCCAGCTCTGTTTCTGCTGTTTTGCCATCACTAAACCTGATGGATTGAACATGCCACCTCCTGACTACTTGGGTCCGATCTGATGATGGAACTCATTGAGCATGGGGCGGCAAAGCCAAAAGGGGGCCTGTCACTCACCCTAACTTGCCCATATGTTTGCCGGCGTGAGTCCTGGATGCATGCTGCCAGAATCAGTGGCTCGTGCCAAAAGATATTAAAATGCCAGCAGGGTGTGTTTAGAGCCGGGATGATTGATTAAACACAAAATCATGAGCTGATCGGGCTCAGCAGAGACAGAAAAAAATAAGACCAGAAGAGGAAAGTGGAAAGCAAGTTGTCAACGGGACACCGAGGAGGAAAGTTCAGAGTCACACAGTCACAGATCAGTGCAATGCTACATTTTCACGCTGGAATGTCTGCAGGAAACGAAGGGATTTAATGAATGTACATTAGACATATAAGTGCTGGCATCCTGCATGAAGAGCATTAGAGCCGTAGTAGAAGAGAACACTATACGTATATGGGGCGCACTGATAAGATCTGTCCGATCTCTGATCCACCCCCTCGATACAATGCAACCTGGGACTGCGGTACATAAGTGGAGCTAACTGCTGACCAATACTCTGTTATGTTGGGCCTTGGTGATGTGCTGCTTACAAGGACCTGCAGAGTCTACTGTGAGTTAATCTCCATCCGGTACCAAGAGACTGATCCCATTTGTATCAGCAAGAGTGATGCGGAGACTTAGCGGCTGATGTGTCGCTCCTGACATCCTGGGAGCTCAATGCCACAATTCTGCGTCGAGCCTCCAAGGTTGTGCCCTTAGTGTAAGAATGTAACCGCCATGCTGGCTACTAGGTAGATTTTTTAATTTAAATTGAACTTGGCTGAGTCCGTGGAAATCTCCGCATCGCCGCCAACCGTGATACCGCGCTAAAAGTCACAGCCCAGTTCCGTCTTTCTTACATTTGACGTAGTCGTGAGGATTCAATGAGGTTATATGACGTTTAGCGTATATGGGGCATTGTGATACTATATTATGAATTAGTGTAGGATATAATAAGGTTATATGGGGGATTATGGGATTATTTGGGGCACTATGATAAGGCATACTAGGAGGTTCTATCAGATTATATGGGGTATTATGTAGTTTTGCGGTAGTTATCTTGTACTCTAGTTTTCTCCAACCTCCTGCCGGTTCGCCGTCCATCATCGGCCCGTTCCACGCACATTATTATGCTGATTTCTATGAGGTTATTCATGCACGATCCTCGTATTAGGCGCATATTGCATATTTCAGAGCAGCTTTTCCAACCTCCCCGGGTCAGTCAGGCTTCATTTGGGAATCTCATGTTTATTGAGTCAGTAGAAATAGGTAATTATCATCAGGGGGACCGTCCGTCATCCCACATACAAGCCCCCGTGGCTGAGGGTAATAATAGCCGCGCAGGACTGTTCATTACGCCACGCTGGCTCCTAACTGCCCGCTAAGACTGGTAATCTTACTGCTCTCAGGACTAATGGAGCGTCACCGCCCCTGCCACCGGCACCCACCGACTCTGCATTAATGTGACCTCGTGACTGATAGCAGTAGGCCCGCCATGACAGGCCGGACCAGGAAGGGTTAATGCTGCACGCTGCTGCCTAACGTTCACCGCTAACACGTTCATAATATTAAAGAGAGCCCAGCGAATCAATCCAAGAACTCTCAGGTATCACAAATAATTGACCTGCGATCGGTTCGCCATCCATGCTCAGGAAATCAAAGTACCAATTGGATCCGTGTGGGATGGAGACTTGGAGGCTTAAGCAACTTTGTGGCGAAACATTGCGCCAATTTACTATATATGTTCCTTCGTGATTACGCTTTGGTATCCCGCCAGGGGTCTTATGTTGTCTGCTGAGGTGACGTCCGTAGTGACCGCACATCTATCTGCGGTGCCAATGTCCCTGCATGTAAAATCCCCCTGCTGCGCCCACTAATTGGCTGCTGTGGCACTTGTAGAAAAAAAACCACAGGTTTGCCAGTGTGGCATCACTGACCGATACGGCACTCGCCCGTGGGAATACACCCGAATCTGAAGTGCGCCGGAGTAAGATGTGACAAATTTAACAGGAGGTGATATTTCCAAGGGCCGATTGATCAGTCAGCAAGTAGTGATGGCCGATCTAAACATCGCACCGCCATCCGGGCGCAAATACAGGATTTATTTGACCTTCTGTTTTTGGTAAATTTATTGATTGAAAATCAACTGGTGAACTCCAAGATGGCGGCCGAGGCTGAGAGAGGACGGGCTTTACCTGGCTGGTGAAGATCACCTGAATACAGTCACCTACATACATACCTCCCAACTACTGAACCACAAAAAGAGGGACAACTGTACCTTTTTGTGACAGGCCACGCCACTTTTATGCAAAGCCACACCCCCTGTATCCCATAATAGAGCTCTCCAGTGACCGCCTCAAAGCAAAAGGGACCACCTTAATGGCCCCAGTAGTAATAGTGACCCCCAAAGTGACCTCAGTAATAATACTGCAGCTGTTAGTAGCCCTAGTGGTAATACTCACCCCCATACGGTGCTAGTAGCAATAATGTTTCCCATTAGTAGCCCCAGCAGTAATAGTGACCCCTACAGTGGCCCCAGTAGTAATAAGGACTCCCACAGTGGCCCCAGCAATAATAGTGACCCCCACAATGGACCCAGCAGTAATAGTGACTTTCACAGTGGCCCCAGTAGTAATATTGTCAACCACAGTGGCCCCAGTAGTAATAGTGACTCCCACAGTGGCCCCAGTAGTAATAGTGACTCCCACAGTGGCCCCAGTAGTAATAGTGACCCCCACAGAGGCCCTAGTAGTAATACTCGGGAGGAAGAAGTCAGGGGTCTTATTGATCACAGCAGCACGAGACCTGGTTGCTGGATGGGGACTGCAAGTGATTGAAATGCTTGTTGGGAGTGGTGGAGGCGGGACATACCTCTCGCTGCCCGCGACTGTAGGACAGAGTCCCAAATCCGGGATAATTGAGAGGCATATCACTGATTATTGTGCACAATACATTTCTTCTAGGATACAAGTTTGATCATTTGAGTTTCACAAATCTGAGATCACAAAGTGTTGGTGGAACATATTTTGACTGCAGTTTACCTGAAGCGATCGAGATGATGGTTGGTGCAGCCGGCCCTTAATAAGTGCCAGAAAGTGAGATCTGCACCAGATATGAACTGATGTACATTTGTGCAATAATTTGGGCCACTATCTGGAGTAAATGATAGTAAATCTGTCGAGCCTCAGGAGGCCCCTCCCCTGCCACTAAACCACACCTACTTTTTAGGGAAAAAAAGTGGTGAGATCGCCTTAAAGTCTCAGAAAAGTGCTAAAATTTTCAACCTCTTAAGGCTAGAAAACTGGCATACATCAAGTGGGAAATTCCCCCTAAAGTTTTTTTTACTAAAGTTGCAAAACTTTACATGATACCTAAAGGGGCTGTAAATTATTGATAGCCTATTCTCAGGTTCAGCCATTATTAGTAGATCAGTGCAGGTTGGTCACCCAGAAACCCCACCTTTTAGCCGTTAGCTAAGCTGGTGTGCACATGCACTAAGCTGATTTCTGCAAGAAGCAGACAGCTCTGTTCCTATTGCAGTGGCTAGGCTTGGTATGACACGTAAAATTGAAGTGAATGGGTGTAATACCAAGCCTGGCCACTCCAGTGAGAATGGAGCTGTCAGCTTCCTGCAGGAATTAGCTCAGTGCACAAGTGCATTGGCCCAGAGAACAGCTAATTGGCGGGGGTGACTAACCTGTGCTGATGTCCTATTGATGGTGTATCCTTAACAGAGGCTCTCAATACTTTGTAACTGGACAACTGCTCTACATAAGACTGGACAAGCCATGTTACCCACTGAGCCATCACTGCGCCCACATGATACACCGTTGTGGAATTACCTGGCCGAAATCACATTTCTTGTGGGATTGTCCTGTGAAACGGGCTGTAAAAGGGGAGGGGCATATGTCATGCTCCTGTATTGTGGGCGGTGCTTACCTGTTGTGTGATATTGTTGGTACCCCGCCACCAGCTTACATGGATATAACTGGTGGATGCCATATGGAATAGTATAGCTGGCTGACAATTGGTCATTGGCAGTCTCTTCATTGTGGCCTGTAATGTAGGAGGACAGGAATGAAAATGGAGGGGGGGGCGGCCGCTTCCTCTCACTCCGATGCACTTAACATTCTTAACCAGACTATTAAGCCGCATCTCGCGGAGACATATTAATAATAGCACCGGAACCTCACTAGCATCATTTAGAGTGTCAGGCCGGGCGGACAGGAGCGCGGCGCGCCGGGATCTGACAGCATGTCTCCCTAATGACTTCTTAAAATGCCTTCATTTGCTAAATTGACCGAATGGTTTGGCGACAGGAGCCGGGAAAGTGACAAGTAATAGAGGGGAAGAGTATGAAATGGTAGGTGCAGCCTGACGGCGGACATGAGAGGACGCAAAGAGGAGACGTCCGCTCAATCAGCAGCAATTAACGGGTGAGCAGGAGAGGCTGCGGTGCCCACCCCAATCCTGAGGCACTACTAACTATTATACACCTTGTTAGGTGGGGTGTGAATATATATGTATCCGGGCCTCTGTGAGCTGCAGGATGATACATTATACCTGGACTGACACATTGTAACAACTGTCAGCACGGGATATAGATACTTCAGTGCTAAATGATACAATTCTACAGTCTGCAGCCACCACTAGGGGGAGCTCACTTAAAGGGGTTGTCCCGCGGCAGCAAGTGGGTCTATACACTTCTGTATGGCCATATTAATGCACTTTGTAATATACATCGTGCATTAATTATGAGCCATACAGAAGTTATAAAAAGTTTTATACTTACCTGCTCCGTTGCTGGCGTCCTCGTTCCCATGGAGCCGACTAATTTTCGCCCTCCGATGGCCAAATTAGCCGCGCTTGCGCAGTCCGGGTCTTCTGCAGTCTTCTATGGGGCCGCTCGTGTAGAATGCCGACTCCGTGTAGCTCCGCCCCGTCACGTGCCGATTCCAGCCAATCAGGAGGCTGGAATCGGCAATGGACCGCACAGAAGCCCTGCGGTCCACGGAGACAGAGGATCCCGGCGGCCATCTTCAGCAGGTAAGTATGAAGACGCCGGACCGCCGGGATTCAGGTAAGCGCTGTGCGGGTTGTTTTTTTAACCCCTGCATCGGGGTTGTCTCGCGCCGAACGGGGGGGGGGGGCTGTTAAAAAAAAAAAAAAACCCGTTTCGGCGCGGGACAACCCCTTTAACGCAGATATACACAGCCACCACTAGCAGGAGTTCACTACATGCAGATATACACAGCCACCACTAGGGGGAGCTCACTACATGCAGATATACACAGCCACCACTAGGGGAAGCTCACTACATGCAGATATATACAGCCAGCACTAGGGGGAGCTCACAACATATAAATATATACACAGCCACCACTAGGGGGAGCTAACTACATATAAATATATACACAGCCACCACTAGGGGGAGCTCACTACATATAAATATATACACAGCCACCACTAGGGGGAGCTTACTACATATAAATATATACACAGCCACCACTAGGGGGAGCTTACTACATATAAATATATACACAGCCACCACTAGGGGGAGCTCACTACATATAAATATATACACAGCCACCACTAGGGGGAGCTCACTACATATAAATATATACTCAGCCACCACTAGGGGGAGCTCACTACATACAAATATTTACACAGCCACCACTAGGGGGAGCTCACTACATATAAATATATACTCAGCCACCAATAGGGGGAGCTTACTACATATAAATATATACACAGCCACCACTAGGGGGAGCTTACTACATATAAATATATACACAGCCACCACTAGGGGGAGCTCACTACATATAAATATATACACAGCCACCACTAGGGGGAGCTCACTACATATAAATATATACACAGCCACCACTAGGGGGAGCTCACTACATATAAATATATACTCAGCCACCACTAGGGGGAGCTCACTACATACAAATATTTACACAGCCACCACTAGGGGGAGCTCACTACATACAATTATATACAGCTACCACTAGGGAGAGCTCACTACATACAAATATATACAGCTACCACTAGGGGTAGCTCACTACATACAGATATATACAGCCACCACTAGGGGGAGCTCACTACATACAGATATATACAGCCACCACTAGGGGGAGCTCACTACATACAGATATATACAGCCACCACTAGGGGGAGCTCACTACATACAGATATATACAGCCACCACTAGGGGGAGCTCACTACATACAGATATATACAGCCACCACTAGGGGGAGCTCACTACATACAGATATATACAGCTACCACTAGGGGGAGCTTACTACATACAGATATATACAGCTACCACTAGGGAGAGCTCACTACATACAGATATATACAGCTACCACTAGGGGGATCTCACTACATACAGATATATACAGCTACCACTAGGAGGAGCTCACTACATACAGATATATACAACCACCACTAGGGGGAGCTCACTACATACAGATATATACAACCACCACTAGTGGGAGCTCACTACATACAGATATACACAGCCACCACTAGCGGGAGCTCACTATATACAGATATATACAGCTACCACTAGGGGAAGCTCACTACATGCAGATATACACAACCACCACTAGGGAGAGCTCACTACATACAGATATACACAGCCAGCACTAGGGGGAGCTCACAACATATAAATATATACACAGCCACCACTAGGGGGAGCTAACTACATATAAATATATACACAGCCACCACTAGGGGGAGCTCACTACATATAAATATATACACAGCCACCACTAGGGGGAGCTTACTACATATAAATATATACACAGCCACCACTAGGGGGAGCTCACTACATATAAATATATACACAGCCACCACTAGGGGGAGCTCACTACATATAAATATATACTCAGCCACCACTAGGGGGAGCTCACTACATATAAATATATACTCAGCCACCACTAGGGGGAGCTCACTACATATAAATATATACTCAGCCACCACTAGGGGGAGCTCACTACATACAAATATTTACACAGCCACCACTAGGGGGAGCTCACTACATACAATTATATACAGCTACCACTAGGGAGAGCTCACTACATACAAATATATACAGCTACCACTAGGGGGAGCTCACTACATACAAATATATACAGCTACCACTAGGGGGAGCTCACTACATACAGATATATACAGCTACCACTAGGGGGAGCTCACTACATACAGATATATACAACCACCACTAGGAGGAGTTCACTACATACAGATATATACAGCCACCACTAGGGAGAGCTCACTACTATACACATATATACAGCTACCACTAGGTTGAGCTCACTACATACAGCTATATACAGCCACCACTAGAGGGAGCTCACTACATACAGATATATACAACTATTAGTAGAGGAGCTCACTTCATACATATTGTAAGAATGTTCTCCAGGGGGTGGGGGCGGCAACTTACTTAATCTTTATTTTGACGTATGCTCCAGGCCACACAAAACAGCAACGCAAAGTCCATGCAGTATAACAAAATATAATGCTGCACCACGCAGGGTGCTCAGAGGCTTCCTCCTCAGGCTGTCAGGCACTGACTCCCTGGAGCTGCAGTCTTTTATGCTCCAGTAATGGGATCAGTGCCTAGAGCTGAGCTTCCTGAGGACTAGGGTGAAGTTGTGGACTGGACCATCACCCTGTCCAGACTAAGAGCCGGGGAGGGAGATATACTCCATCCACAACTTCACCCTTTAACTGCCTACAATATATATATATATATATATATATATATATATATATATGTATATATATATACTGGCACCACTAGGGGGAGCTCACTACATACAGATATATACAGCCACCGTTAGGGGGAGCTCAATACATACAGATATGTACAGCTACCACTAGGGGGAGCTCACTACATACAAATATATACAACTATTACTAGAGGAGCTTACTACATACATATACAGCCACCACTAGGGGGAGCTCACTACATATAGATATAGATAGCCACCACTTGGGGGACCTTACTGTATATAGATATGTACAGCCACCACTAGGGGGAGCGGGTGTTATACAGATATATACAACCACCACGAGAGGAGCTGACTACATACAGATATATACAACTACCACTAGGGGGAACTCACTACATACTGATATATACAGCCAACGCTAAGGGTAACTCACTGCATATAGATACATACAACTACCACTATAGGGAGCTCACTACATACAGATTTATACAACTACCACTAGGGGGACCTAACTGCATATGGATACATACAGCCACCACTAGGGGGAGCAGGTGTCATACAGATATATACAACTACCACTAGGGGGAGCTTACTACATACAGATATATACAGCCACCATTGGGGGGAGCTCATTACATACAAATATATACAGCCACCAGTAGGGGTAGCTCACTGCATAGAGATATATACAGTCAACGGTAAGGGGAGCTCAATACATACAGATATATACAGCCAGCACTAAGGGAAGCTTACTACATACAGATATATACAGCCACCACTAGGTTAAGCTCACTACATACAAATATACACAGCCAGCACTAGGGGGAGCTCACTGCATACAAATATTTACAGCCACCACTAAGTGGAGCTCACTACAAACAGATATATACAGCCATCATTAGGGGGAGCTCACTGTATACAGATATATACAGCCACCACTAGAGGGAGCTCACTACATACAAATATATACAGCCAGCACTAGGGGGAGCTCACTACATACTGATCTATACAGCCACCACTAGGGGGAGCTCACTACATATAGATATATACAGCCACCACTAGGAGGAGCTCACTACATACAGATATATACAGCCACCACTAGGGGGAGGTCACTACATACAGAAATATACGGCCAATGCCAAGGGGAGCTCAATACATACAGATATACACAGCCACCACTAGGGAGAGCTCACTAAATACAGAGATATACAGCCAGCACTAGGTGAAGCTCACTACATACAGAAATATACAGCCAATGCTAAGGGGAGCTCAATACATACAGATATATACAGCCACCACTAGGGAGAGCTCACTAAATACATAGATATACAGCCACCACTAAGGGGAGCTCACTACAAACAGATATATACAGCCATCATTAGGGGGAGCTCACTACATACAAATATATACAGCCAGCACTAGGGGGAGCTCACTACATACTGATCTATACAGCCACCACTAGGGGGAGCTCATTACATACAGATATATACAGCCACCACTAGGGGGAGGTCGATACAAACAGATATATACAGACACCATTAGGGGGAGCTCACTACATACAAATATATACAGCCAGCACTAGTGGGAGCTCACTACATACTGATTTATACAGCCACCACTAGGGGGAGCTCACTACATACAGATATATACAGCCACCACTAGGGGGAGGTCACTACAAACAGATATATACAGACACCATTAGCGGGAGCTCACTACATACAAATATATACAGCCACCACTAGGATGAGCTCACTACATAAAAATATATACAGCCACCACGAGAGGAGCTCACTACATACAGATATATACAACTACCACTAGGCGGAGCTCACTACATACAGATATATACAGCCAACGCTAAGGGGAGCTGACTACATACAGATATATACAACTACCACTAGGGGGAGCTCACTACATACAGATATATACAGCCAACGCTAAGGGGAACTCACTACATAAAGATATATACAGCCACCACTAGGGAGAGCTCATTACATACAGATATATACAGCCACCACTAGGGGGAGCTCACTACATACAGATATATACAGCCACCCCAAAGGGAGCTCACTACATACAGATATATACAGCTACCACTAGGAGGAGCTCATTACATACAGATATAGACAGCCACCACTAGGGGGAGCTCACTGCATACTGATATATACAGTCAACCCAAAGGGGAGCTCAATACATACAGATATAAACAACTACCACAAGAGGGAGCTCACTACATACAGATTTATGCAACTGCCACTAGGGGGTCCTAACTGCATATAGATACGTACAGCCACCACTAGGTGGAGCAGGTGTCATACAGATATATACAACTACCATTAGAGGGAGCTCACTACTTACAGATATATACAGCCACCATTAGGGGAAGCTCACTACATAAGATATATACAGTCAACGCTAAGGGGAGCTCATTACATATATATATAGACAGCCACCACTAGGGGGAGCTCATTACATATAGATATAGACAGCCACCACTAGGGAGAGCTCACTACATACAGATATATACAGCCACCACTAAGGGAAGCTGACTGCCTATAGATATACACAGCCACCACTAAGGGGAGCTCACTGCATATAGATATACACAGCCACCACTAGGGGAAGCTCACTACATACAGATATATACAGCCACCACTAGGGGGAGCTCACTACATACAGATCTATACAGCCACCACTAGTGGGAGCACACTATATACAGATATATACAGCCACCACTAGGGAGAGCTCACTACATACAGATCTATACAGCCACCACTAGTGGGAGCACACTATATACAGATATATACAGCCACCATTAGGCCTCATGTCCACGGGGAAAATCAGATTAAGAATTAACTCACCTCCCATCCGCTCCGTTTCTTCTCTTCGCTGCGGCGTCATCTTCTCTCGTCGCGGCCGGATCTTCTTTCTTCGGCTCGGCGGATGTGCATGATGACGTCGTTGACGTGCCCCGCGCATGCGCCGGGCCGAAGCAAAATGATCCGGCCGTGACTGAGAGAAGATGGCGCCGCGCCGAAGAGAAGAACCGGAGCGTGTGAGTAAAATATGATTTTTGTCTCCCGCGGATCCGGATGGCTTCCATAGGCTTCAATAGAAGCCCGCTGGAGCCGTCCCCGCGGGAGACCCGCATGAAAATGGAGCATGGTCCAGATTTTTTCATGCTCCATTTTTTTTAAAATCACTTTTATTGACGATCCGCGGGTATTTATCTACCCGCGGGTGGTCAATGCATCCCTATGGGGTGCGGATCCGCGTGCAGGAGAAGAGTTAAAATCCGCTGCGGATTTTAATTCTTATTTTGCCCGTGGACATGAGCCCTTAGAAGGAGCTCACTAAATACAAATATATACAGCCAGCACTAGGGTAGCTCACTACACACAGATATATACATCCACCACTAGGGGAGCTCACTACATACAGATATATACAGCCACCACTAGGGGGAGCTCACTACACACAGATATATACAGCCACCACTAGGGGGAGCTCACTACATACAGATATATACAGCCACCATTAGGGAGAGCTCACTACATACAGATATATACAGTCACCACTAGGGGAGCTCACTACATACAGATATATACAGCCACCACTAGGGGGAGCTCACTACATACAAGTATATACAGCCAACACAAGGGGAAGCTCACTACATTCAGATATATACAGCCACCACTAGGGGGAGCTCACTACATACAGGTATATACAGCCACCACTAGGGGGAGCTCACTACACACAGATATATACAGCCACCACTAGGGGGAGCTCACTACATACAGATATATACAGTCACCAGTAGGGGGAGCTCACTACATACAGGTATATACAGCCACCACTAGAGTCAGCTACTTGAAGACAAATTTATACAGCCACTACTATGGGAAACTCCCTTTATGCAGATGTATACAGCCACCACTAGAAGGACCTCCCTGTATGCAGTACAGATATATACAGCCACCATTCAGGGGAACTCCTTGCATACAGATTTACACAGCCACCACTAGAAGGAGCTCACTACATACAGATATATACAGCCACCACTAGGGGGAGCTCACTACATACAGATATACACAGCCACTACTATGGAGAGCTCCCTGCATACCGATATGTACAGCCACCACTAGGGGGAGCTCACTACATATAAATATATACAGCCACCACTAGGGGGAGCCCACTACATACAGATATATACAGCCACCACTAGGGGATGCTCACTACATACAGATGTATACAGCCACCACTAGGGGGAGCCCACTACATACAGATATATACAGCCACCACTAGAAGGAGCTTACTGCATACAGATATACACAGCCACTACTATGGGGAGCTCACTGCATACCGATATAGGCCCCCTGCACACGGGCGGAAATTCCACGGCAGGATTTTCCTCAGAATTTCCGCCCATCCCAGCCTGCATAGGATTGCATTAGATAACGCAATCCTAGGCAGATGGACATGATTTGTCCGCGTGAAAACAAATGGTGGCATGCTCTATTTCTGTGTGGGTCTCGCAGATGCTTGCACAGAAATGTCAGTGGTGACGGGCCGGATCCATTCTGCGCATGCGCCTGCTGGCTGGCCGCCGGCTCATAGCAGAGAATGAAGTCGCCGGGAGCAGGTAAGCCGCAAGCCTCTGCAGGGGCGCGGGTCCGAATTCTCGCAGCGGGATCCGACCCAGCCGTCTGCAGGCGGCCATATACAGCCACCACTAGGGGGAGCTACTGACATACAGGTTTATATAGCCACAACGAAGGGAAACTTCCTTTATGCAGCTATAGATAGCCACCACTAGAAGGAGCTTACTGTATACAGTCACCATGAGAGGGAGCTCCCTGCATACAGATTTCTACAGCCACAAGAAGACAGAGCCCACTGTATACAGCTATATGCAACAACCCTAATGGGGAATTTACAATATATAGGTATATACAGCCACCATTTGGGTGGAGGCCCCTAAATACAGATATATGCAGTCACCACTAAGGGGAGCTCCCTGTATACAGTACAGATATATACAGCCACCATTCAGGAGAACTCCTTGCATACAGATATATACAGCCACCACTAGGGGGAGCTGACTATATACAGATATATACAGCCACCACTAGGGGGAGCTTGCTACATACAGATATATACAGCCACCACTAGGAAGAGCACACTACATACAGATATATACAGCCAGCACTAGGGGGAGCTCACTACATATAGATATATACAGCCATCACTAGGGGGAGCTCACTGCATATAGATATATACAGCTACCACTGGGTGGACCTTAGTACATACAGATATGTACAGCCACCACCAGGGGGAGCTCACTGGGCACAGATATATACAGCCACCACTAGGGGGAGCTCACTACATATAGATCTATACATCCACCATTAGGGGGAGCTCACTACATAGTGATATATACAGTCAGCGGTACGGGGAGCTCACTATGCACCGATATATACAGTCACCACTAGGGGGAGCTCACTACATGCAGATATATACAGCCGCCACTAGGGGGAGCTCACTACATACAGATATATACAGTCAGCACTAGAGGGAGCTCACTACATACAGATATATACAGTCACCACTAAGGGGAGCTCACTGCATATAGATATACACAGCCACCACTAGGGGGAACTCGCTACATACAGATATATACAGCCACCACTAGGGGGAGCTCACTGCATACAGATATACACAGCCTCCACTAGGGGGAACTGACTATATATATATATATACAGCCACCACTAGAAAGAGCTCACTACATACAAATATATACAGCCACCACTAGGGAGAGCTCACTACATACAGGTATATACAGCCACCAGTAGGGGGAGCTCACTACATACAGATATATACAGCCACCACTAGGGGGAGCTCACTATATAGATATATGGTAACTCTATTGATGGCTCTAAAAATCTGCCTACAGTGAGCTTCTTTTAGACGTAGTTCTATGTATTGAGCTCCCCTTAGCGTTGGCTGTATATACCTGTATGTAGTGAGCTCCCCCTAGTGGTGGCTGTATATATCTGTATGTAGTGCGCTCCCCCTAGTGCTGGCTGTATAGATCTGTATGTAGTGAGCTCCCCCTAGTGCTGGCTATATATATCTGTATGTAGTGACCTCCCACTAGTGCTGGCTATATATATCTGTATGTAGTGAGCTCCCCCTAGTGGTGGCTGTATATATCTGTATGTAGTGAGCTCCCCCTAGTGGTGGCTGTATATATCTGTATGTAGTGAGCTCCTCCTAGTGGTAGCTGTATATATCTGTATGTGGTGAGCTCCCCCTACTGGTGGCTGTATATACCTGTATGTAGTGAGCTCTCCCTAGTGGTGGCTGTATATATCTGTATGTAGTGAGCTCCCCCTAGTGGTGGCTGTATATACCTGTATGTAGTGAGCTCTCCCTAGTGGTGGCTGTATATATTTGTATGTAGTGAGCTCTTTCTAGTGGTGGCTGTATATATATATGCAGGGAGCTCCCCCTAGTGGTGACTATATATATATATGTGTATGCAGGGAGCTCCGCCTTGTGTTGGTTGTATATATCTGTATGTAGTGAGCTCTTTCTAGTGGTGGCTGTATACATTTACATAAGGCTGCCTGTCCACGGGTGTTTTTGCATTGCGTTCCCTGCGGCGATAATCCGGCCGCCGGGAACACAGTGAACACTTTCCATAGCGTTGCTCTGGAAAGCGCAGCCCCCCTGTCCATGAGTGGAGAATCACAGTGATTCTCCGCTCGCGGCCGGCAAATCGCGGCTGTCAGATAGGCTCACTGCAGAGATCCATCAGCTGGCTTCTGCGGCAGAGATCCGCCACGCTACATCGTAACTCCTGTGGACAGGCAGCCTAAAGGGAGTTTTAGCGGTGGCTATATAAATCTGTCTGCAAGTAGCTTCCTCTAGTGGTGGCTGTATATATCTGTACATAGGCAGCTCCCTCTAGTGGTGGCTGTATATATCTTTACACAGGAGTTCCCTCTAGTGGTGGCTGTATATATCTATATGTAGTGAGCTCCACCTAGTGGTGACTGTATATACATGTATGTAGTGACCCCCCCTAGTGGTGGCTGTATATATCTGTATGTAGTGAGCTCCCCCTAGTAGTGGCTGTATATATCCGTACATAGGCAGCTCCCTCTAGTGGTGGCTGTATATATCTGTACACAGGGAGTTCCCTCTAGTGGTGGCTGTGTATATCTGTACACAGGGAGCTCCCTCTAGTGGTGGCTGTATATATCTGTACACAGGGAGCTCCCTTTAGTGGTTGCTGTCTATATCTGTACACAGGCAGCTCCCTCTAGTGGTGGCTGTCTATATCTGTGCACAGGGAGCTCCCTCTAGTGGTGGCTGTATATATATATATATATATATGTACACAGGGAGCTCCCTCTAGTGGTAGCTGTCTGTATCTGTACACTGGGAGCTCCCTCTAGTGGTGGCTGTCTATATCTGTACACAAGGAGCTCCCTCTAGTGGTGGCTGTATATATCTGTACACAAGGAGCTCCCTCTAGTGGTAGCTGTCTATATCTATACACAGGGAGCTCTCTCTAGTGGTAGCTGTCTATATCTGTACACAGGGAGCTCCCTTTAGTGGTGGCTGTATATATCTGTACACAGGGAGCTCCCCCTAGTGGTGATTATGTAAATCTGTATGCCAGGAGTTCATCCTATGAGCTTCTAGCAGAAGTGCCCCTGAGCAGATCCTCCGTAGATGCAATGTGGAGTCCAGTCTGGTACAATGTGTCTGCCCTGCTATATGTCCGCACACATAAGACTGCCGTGGATGCACCTTGTGCCGCCGCCATCTCTGCAGACACTTAATCACCTAGTGCCGTGTTCTCAGGTAATTGTGGTTCTTCCCAGCAGTCTGCAGCAGTGAAGTCCCATCATCCTCCCTCCCACTAACACTTTAATTGTAGCCCGGTCTGCCAGATGTCTGCCGGTAATTGTGCTCTGTACCAGCTGTTGCATGCAGAAAGTACGGGAGGGCGAGTTACTGTATGAGGGTGCAGGAGGGGCGCGGGAGTCTGTCAATCACAGTATAGCGCCAGTCTAGGAAAGCTGGGTGTCTCTCCCTCCCGGACCTATAGTGGCAGCCATACTGGTTATTGTGTATGTGGATGTACAGTATGTCTGCGTATATATATATATACACACACACATTCATCCTCTAGCTTAGATACAAGATGTGAAATGGAGGGCATGGAGGCTCTAGTACCCTGTTGTACCACCTCTAGCTTGGATACAAGATCTGATACTGGTGGGCATGGAGGCCCTAGTACCCTGTTGTACCGCCTCTAGCTTGGATACAAGATGTGATACTGGAGGGCATGGAGGCTCTAGTACCCTGTTGTACCACCTCTAGCTTGGATACAAGATGTGATACAGGAGGCATGGAGGCTCTAGTACCCTGTTGTACCGCCTCTAGCTTGGATACAAGATGTGATACTGGTGGGCATGGAGGCTCTAGTTCCCAGTTGTACCACCTCTAGCTTGGATACAAGATGTGATACAGGCAGGCGTGGAGGCTATAGTTCCCAGTTGTACCACCTCTAGCTTGGATACAAGATGTGATACGTGCGGGCTTGGAGGCTATAGTTCCCTGTTGTACCACCTCTAGCTTGGATACAAGATGTGATACAGGCAGGCGTGGAGGCTATAGTTCCCAGTTGTACCACCTCTAGCTTGGATACAAGATGTGATACGTGCGGGCTTGGAGGCTATAGTTCCCTGTTGTACCACCTCTAGCTTGGATACAAGATGTGATACAGGCAGGCGTGGAGGCTATAGTTCCCTGTTGTACCACCTCTAGCTTGGATACAAGATGTGATACAGGCAGGCGTGAAGGCTATAGTTCCCTGTTGTACCACCTCTAGCCTGGATACAAGATGTGATACGTGTGGGCATGGAGGCTATAGTTCCCTGGTGTACCACCTCTAAGTTGGATACAAGATGTGATACGTGTGGGCATGGAGGCTCTAGTACCCTGTTGTACCACCTCTAAGTTGGATACAAGATGTGATACGGGTTGGCATGGAGGCTCTAGTACCCCATTGTACAACCGCTAGCTTGGATGCAAGATGTGATACTAGTGGACATTTGTTGTTACTGAAGCTCTTTATTGTGTAAACTCGTAGGTTGTGGAAGTTGGTGTCCCAGATGGTCCCATACATGTCCTATTGGTGACTAATCTGGTGACCGGGTGGCTACAATAGTGTCACAATGTTGTGTGGGCCCACGCCACTGGTCCCAACACCTCCTAACAGTCTGATCAGACGCTCCTCTCTACTGGTGGTCTGTAGGGGGCGTCCTGAGCCCGGTCACCTTGTGTGCCCCCATCCACTGGTCCCAACACCTCCTAACAGACTGGTCAGACGCTCCTGTCTACTGGTGGTCTGTAGGGGGCGTCCTGAGCCCGGTCACCTTGTGTGTCCTCACACATCCACTGGTCCCAACACCTCCTAACAGTCTGGTCAGACGCTCCTCTCTACTGGTGGTCTGTAGGGGGCGTCCTGAGCCCGGTCACATTGTGTGCCCCCATACAATGGTCCAACACCCCTTAACAGTCTGGTTAGATGCTCCTCTCTTCTGGTGGTCTGTAGGGGGCGTCCTGAGCCTGGTTGCCTTGTGTGCCCTCACACATCCACTGATCCGAACATCTCCTAACAGTCTGGTCAGACGCTCCTCTCTACTGGTGGTCTGTAGGGGGCATCCTGAGCCTGGTCACCTTGTGTGCCCTCACACATCCACTGGTCCCAACACCTCCTAACAGTCTGGTCAGACGCTCCTCTCTGCTGGTGGTCTTTAGCGGGCGTCCTGAGCGCAGTCACCTTGTGTGCCCTCATCCACTGGTCCCAACACCACCTAACAGTCTGGTCAGACGCTCCTCTCTACTGGTGGTCTGTAGGGGGTGTCCTGAGCCCCGTCACCTTGTGTGCCCTCACACATCCACTGGTCCCAACACTCCCTAACAGTCTGGTCAAAACGGCCCGGTAGGGACAATTCATGGATACGACCATCCAGCTTCTCACATCCCAATAATGCGCCCCCCTCTGGTAACGGGATGAAATCTCTTCTCTGCGTCGTAGAGGCATCTAGTGGTCAACAAGCTCTACAAGCGGAAGAAGAGGTCACTACACACAAGGAGCCTCCGAGAGCCTCTTATAGGCCAATGGCAATGGGAACTCTCTTGCCTCAAGAGGGGGGGGGAGTGGACTGTCCTACTGGGGTCTCTCCTACCCGAGAATGATGTGGAGGAGGGTCATTTTCCTTTTTACTATTGATGCCCTTATCTGACCCACAACCTGCACATTCCGGATGTTCCGCCGGCGGCCGCACAGCTCAGGTTAATTGGTTTATGGATTTTTTTTGTTACCACACCTGACATCACTAAGATCCGCTGGCCGCAGCTGCTACAATGTATCTGATCTCTGCCCTCATCTACATTCCTGATAAGTGACCCGTAATCCCCATAACACAAACTTAAACACAGGTAAGAACCCAGCTGCTGCCACACAGGGGGCCATGGGAGTCGTAGCCCATCAAGCATATCCATCACTCCCTCCATCCATCCCTCGATCCATCCCTCTCCCCCTCCATCCCTCTCTCCCTCCATCCATCCCTGTCCCCCTCCATCCATCCCTGTCCCCCTCCATCCATCCCTCTCCCCCTCCATCCATCCCTCTCCCCCTCCATCCCTCTCTCCCTCCATCCATCCCTCTCCCTCTCCATTCATCCCTCTCTCCCTCCATCCATCCCTCTCTGCCTCCATCCATCCCTCTCTGCCTCCATCCATCCCTCTCCCCCTCCATGCATCCCTTGATCCATCCCTCTCTCCCTCCATCCATCCATCCCTCTCCCCCTCCATCCATCCCTCTCCCCCTCCATCCATCCCTCTCCCCCTCCATCCATCCCTCTCTCCCTCCATCCATCCCTCTCTCCCTCCATCCATCCCTCTCTCCCTCCATCCATCCCTCTCTCCCTCCATCCCTCTCTCCCTCCATCCATCCATCTCTCCCTCCATCCCTCTCTCCCTCCATCCATCCCTCTCTGCCTCCATCCATCCCTCTCCCCCTCCATGCATCCCTTGATCCATCCCTCTCTCCCTCCATCCATCCCTCTCTGCCTCCATCCATCCCTCTCTGCCTCCATCCATCCCTCTCCCCCTCCATGCATCCCTTGATCCATCCCTCTCTCCCTCCATCCATCCATCCCTCTCCCCCTCCATCCATCCCTCTCTCCCTCCATCCATCCCTCTCCCCCTCCATCCATCCCTCTCTCCCTCTATCCAGTCTCACTCATCCAGCAGCTCTATAGCGGTCTCTGGATGTTTTGGGGGGTTATTCAGAGTCCAAGCGAAGAATGTCGCCCCTTTGGAATAAGCGCATCTTTCTTCTGGATTGTTCCGCCGGTAGAGCTCCTGACACCCCAGCTGGCATCAGGCAGAAGAGGCTTCTTTGATTCTGTGACAGATTTGGGCTTTTAGAGCTGCATTTTGCGGAGTGTTTATTTCTGGAGTCTAAACAGAATTAGTGAGAGTTTATTTTATAGTGAATTACGTGTCAATCGGAATCTGACCCGATCCGCGCAGATATTAGCGGGATTTGTCCACTGGACGTAATCCAGGATGGGACTGGCATATCTCACGTTGTGGAGACCACACGGAACGGGGTACATACATTGCTAAATCAGCACAAAGGTCAGACACTGCAGCGGCCAATTAGATCCCAGATAGCAGCGCCGAAGTATCTGTGGAACCTAAGAAACAAGTGAATGTGTCCCTGCATAATGAAACAATCTGCTCCTTTCTAATGGACTTCTATATCAATTCCTTGCCATTTTCAAGACCTCTGCTTGCTAGCAATGAATAGAATTTGCTGTACAAAAATCAAAATTTCGGTACATGTACCAAAATTGTGGCATTTTGCACTTTTACAATGGCCTCTGACACTTTAAAACAAATGGGCGGGGCCTGACATTAAGGGCCATGTGACATTTTGCACTTTTGGATCTGGTCTTTGGCACTATTTCAAAAATGGCCATTAGGGGGCGTTTCCACGCAGCGCCATCACATTTACTGTTTATTTTATGCCAGAGACCGGAGTGCATCATCATGAGAACCTACTGCAGCTTGCGGCCGGCGCAGGCAGGCATGTCGGCGCACGGTTTACATAGATTGGCGTATTAAACACCTGTGTAAAGCCGGATTCACACGGACATGTCTGCGTGCGCAATACACGGATAATAGAGATCACTAATTTCAATGGGCAGGAGAAGAACACCTCCTGAACTCATTAAACTAATTGGCCATTTCCATTCCTGAGCATCAGCCAGTAATAATTTCTCTTGCGCGCGCAAATCCGCAACACCCAATGTGCAAAAACACGGTGCAAATGTCTGCGCAAACATGCATTCGCTCATGTGAACCCAGCCTAAGGCCGGCCGACCACGACCGCGCCGGATTCCGGATGTGGGGTCTCACAATGGAACCTGGCTGTGACGGGCGACCCAGCGTACTGCTATGTACTGCGGATGACCGCAGACGCTCGCTGTTGGTCATGCGCAGTACAGATTGTTTCCTTCAGTATTTGTTTTTCCCGCGCCGTTGCCAGGCGATGACACGGATAGCCGCTACCTATCCACAATGTCAGTTGCGAAGGGCTGCGGGTCAGACGGCTGCCTTTGACTTCAGTGGAGGCCGTCCGTGCGGAGTCTGCAGCTGAGTAGAGCATGCTGTGATTTTTCCTCCGCTCGCCGAATCAGTTTCCGCGGCTGTGAAGGTAAAAGCGATTTTACACGCCTTTCAAAGCGAGCTATTTGCTGCGGACGCCGACTGCAGATTCCAAAGAGAAAATCCGGTGGCGTGAAGCCGGCATCAGTGATACTTGCACTGACGATGAAAACCTGCACAGACCTACTGTAATAATTACAATGTATCAGAGCCGCAGAACGGCCGGCCGATTGTCCAGACTGGATACAATGGTGAAGCCCAGTCTTTGTATCGTGAAATCTTCTGCTCTGATACCTTCCTTCAGTTCCTCTCTGTTTGCTGTCAGTGACTTTGATCATTCCTGGCCTGATGCTTCTCACAGCTGACGGTTTGTTACAGTTGCATCCAGTTGACAAAAGCTAAACACATCAGCAGCACAAATCTCTCTCCTGCCCTGGTAATTTGCTACAGTGTATCAGCTTGGAAATCCGTCTAGACTGGATACAATTGTAGCAAACATCCAGCTCTGAGAAGTATTAGGCCTAGTGCCCACGGCCGTGAGGGGCTCCGCAAGCGGAATTCCGAAGCGAAGTCCGTCACGGCGTCCCCCCAGAGACCCCCATACTCACCTCCGGATCCACTGCCTGACGTCCCGCATCCCGTGCCAACGCGCATGCGCAGTACAGCGCATGACGTGCCGGCAGTGTCATGTGATGCGCGGTCGGTGGGCGGGGAAGCGTTTTCACCTGCGCCATTTAGGTGCATTTTTAATAGCGGATCTGCTGTGGGATTTAAGTTGCGCATTTTAAGGATTGAATTCCACAACAGAAGCGCGAAGTAAAAAAACGACATTCTGTGGATTCAGCAGCCGCAATGTTGTTCAAAATGCTGCGGATTCTTGTTGTCATTTTCCGCGTGATTTCAGTGCTGCGCCCCGCATGGCTTGTGCTGCAGACGCTGCGGCTCGTCTGGTTTATGGCCCGTGTGAAGGCAGCCTAAGGATTTGATCCTGTGGATCAGGGATGTAGCTAGAGGGATGCAGAGTTAGGCCTCATGTCCACGGCGAGTCGGATTCCACATGCGGAAACCCACAGCAGAATCCGAGCCTGTCCATGGCCGTGGACCGTGCGGACCTGTCCGGGTCTTCTTTTTTCTTTACAGCGGACGTATGTGGAATCCGCGGCCTGTCCACCATGCTAATGGTGGATGGGCCGAGGATCGGACAGCTTCCATTGACTTCAATGGAAACCGTCCGTGCGGAACCGCACTGAACAGAGCATGCTGCGATTTGATTTCCGCATCCAGACGCCCGTGTTTCGCTATGGGCAGCTTGAACTACAGGTCGTCCGGCAGGCTCCCCGCAATTCAAATCCGCCCATGAACATTGTGCCTTAACGGTCCGACCTGGGCCCTTCTGACACTTAACCCCTTAATGACCACCCATATGCCTTTTGACGGTGGCCTTAGATGCCCGCTGTTCAACCATTCACATGCCTTGGGCGGTGTGGCCACGGCATGTACAACGCTGTTACCCATCGGACTCTTCCAGTATTTTGAGCCGGATCTCCGGCCGGAGGTTCCAACGCAGAAAATCTCTCTAAAGTGGAGATAACTGTGCTTATAGATTAGGCATCGCGTATAGCGCAATCTCTGTGCTCGGGTCTGGCTGCGGACAGGAGGGTCTGGTACATTTTTAGGGGGGTGCTTATTATTGATTACAATGGAAAATGCTTTTGCCGGAGTTTCGCCGCTGTGTGTAGTTCCACCTGATGTCCACTAGATGGAGCACAAATCCCGCAAAGAGGCTCCAGCAGCCGCCGGCCCACCGTGAAACGCGCGAGCATAGCAGGTTTACAGAAGGCATCAATGGATTCCATTTACATTCTGTTTTCTTTAATTCTTAATTAAGTCCCCCTGAATCCAATTACAGCGCCGGTTTTCCCTGAGTAAGAGCCGCCCTGACATAACACTATTTATATACAGCGCGAGGATGAAAGGGCTCAACATGTGAACTTATAAAGAGCTTAGTGTCCTGGAGTTAACCCCCGCCATGCTGCTAGCCGCATCCTGCTAGGAGAGAGCGCGGCTGGGTATGAGGGGCGCAGGTGTAGTCATGTGACCCACCGACGCGCCCGGGCTACCACCGATACTGTATACTTGCCTCATAAGAGTAAGGGCAAATGCTATGGGGTGGGAGCAGCCGGGTGGGACGCGGCTCCTGTGATCAGCCATTGTTTTACCGGCAGCATCAAATTTATTCAAAGTTTATATCTAATATGATTTCTTTTATTTCATCCCTGAAGTCGCTCCAAAATTCCTTGAAAATGTTCACGTAACGAGTCGGTCGGCTCTCGTGTCAATATAGCGCAATCACAGTATGAAGCAAAGTTCTACAACTTTCTACCAGTCACTGTGTGATTTAATTCCTTTTTAAATATCTCTGTTTGCTGTCAATGATTGGAAAGATCATTATGTACATGCAGAGCAGAAAACTTGAACAGACCTGCAGACCATCTCACAGCTGGGAGTTTGTTACATTTATATGAAGTCTCCACAATCCACTGTGACTCCAGACTGAAACATTGTAGCAAATTATCACAAGAAGAAGAGAAGCTGTATGTCTAATCTTACAAACCCCCAACACTGACCCCAAAACTGTTACATAAAGAGTGCAATCATAACACTACGTAGCATTACTTAACCTGTACTGATCCTGAGTTACATCCTGTATTATACCCCAGAGCTGCACTCACTGTTCTGCTGGTGGAGTCACTGTGTACATACATTACTTATCCTGTACTGATCCTGAGTTACATCCTGTATTATACCCCAGAGCTGCCCTCAGTATTCTCTGGTGGAGTCACTGTGTACATACATTACTTATCCTGTACTGCTCCTGAGTTACATCCTGTATTATACTCCAGAGCTGCACTCACTATTCTGCTGCTGGAGTCACTGTGTACATACATTACTTATCCTGTACTTATCCTGAGTTACATCCTGTATTATACCCCAGAGCTGCCCTCAGTATTCTCTGGTGGAGTCACTGTGTACATACATTACTTATCCTGTACTGCTCCTGAGTTACATCCTGTATTATACTCCAGAGCTGCACTCACTATTCTGCTGGTGGAGTCACTGTGTACATACATTACTTATCCTGTACTGACCCTGAGTTACATCCTGTATTATACTCCAGAGCTGCACTCACTATTCTGCTGCTGGAGTCACTGTGTACATACATTACTTATCCTGTACTGATCCTGAGTTACATCCTGTATTATACTCCAGAGCTGCCCTCAGTATTCTCTGGTGGGGTCACTGTGTACATACATTACTTATCCTGTACTGCTCCTGAGTTACATCCTGTATTATACTCCAGAGCTGCACTCACTGTTCTGCTGGTGGTGGAGTCACTGTGTACATACATTACTTATCCTGTACTGATCCTGAGTTACATCCTGTATTATACTCCAGAGCTGCACTCACTATTCTGCTGGTGGAGTCCTTGTGTGCATACATTACTTATCCTATACTGATCCTGAGTTCCATCCTGTATTATACTCCAGAGCTGCACTCACTATTCTGCTGGTGGAGTCACTGTGTACATACATTACTTATCCTGTACTGCCCCTGAGTTACATCCTGTATTATACTCCAGAGCTGCACTCACTATTCTGCTGGTGGAGTCACTGTGTACATACATTACTTATCCTGTACTGACCCTGAGTTACATCCTGTATATCTTTTATTATAAAAGTAAAAAACACAACAAAGACAAACTGTAACAATAAGAATAACCATATAAAGCAATATAAGGCCCTTCCCCCACAGTCCGTGATCCATAAACAAAGTAAAATGTCCATATCCGGGTTTCCTCCCCGCCGTACACACCCACACACATACACACTCAACATATAACACAATATACAACCATAACACAATATACAGGTATATACCTAAAATATAAAACTAAGGAAACTATAACTACATAAACCCTGTAAACTATAACTCCAGGTCCAGCCGTGCCGCACTGCACCCACACAGAACAAATGGAAGCAATAGCATAAACAGCATAAATAACTGAAATAGCAACATAAATAAGCAAATTCAAACAGAAAGACCGAGCCAACTGGCATAAATAACTAACTAAAAATATGCTTGGTTTTTTTTTTTTTTTTGTTTTTTTTTTTTTTGGGTCCCCAGTGCAGCTTGGGGGCCAAGCCTGCTCCACCAGTCCATGCCCAGAGTTCTTAGTTCAGGATGTGCCAAGCCACACCAGGGTTTTTTTTTTTTTTTTTTTTTTTTTTTAGAAATAGCACACTGTGCCTGCCGCAGCCTGGGGGCCATGCCCGCTCCACCAGTCCGTGCCCAGAGTTCAATGTTCGGGACGTGCCAGGCTACGGCTCGAGGCGTGAATCCCTCTCCCCCCAACTCCCCACCCAACCTACCTACCACCCAGAACGTGAATATATACAATATACAATATATACAAAAGCATAATACACTCCAACCAACATACATAATATATACTATATACATAACCCGAAAGCCTAAGGTCGGCTCTCCTGCAGCCCTACTTCATTCCATTTTGCCCATACCAAAACAAAAAGCTTCATGGTGCACTCACAGCCCCCCACCGGGATTGGAGGTGATAAGCCGGGCACAGACATCACAATGTTCTATCCCTTGAATTTAAAAAGGTGTCCCTATTCTCTCCCTAATTTGCCCTAGACTGTCCTTAGTCTGCCCCTCAGTCTGACCCTTCATGGAAAACTGTCCCTGCCCTATCCCTCCTCTTTCCCTATCCTGTCCCTATTCTCTCCCTACTCTGCCCCTAGAAGATTAAGAAAAGACTGTCCCTAACGAAATACAAGCCCTCTCCATAGGAGAGAAGCTTTAGATGTGCCCAGCCTCTCATACTCCAAAGAACGCACCTTCACCAGGTCACCCAGGATGTTCCTACATACCGTATCCACGGGGAGGACTTTCAGTTCCGTCGAAATCAGGCACCGTGCACTCCAGATGTGGAACCTGACCACTAGGCTAACTAGAAATAAAGTGCAGCGGTCCCTGCCACCAAGGCCTCTGAAGGCTCCATAAGCCCACTCCGCATAGGAGAGGTGTGCCAGCTGATGCCAGCCTATGGAGACCCCTACCCGTTGGTATACCTCTGTATTAAAGGGGCACTGAAGCAGGAAATGCTCCATGCTTTCCAGCACGTCGCTGCACTCCTGACGGGGGCAACCCCTGTCAATCAGAGGCCTGCTCTTCAAGTTACCCCTTACATACAGTCTCCCGTGAAAGCAGCGCCAAGCCAAGTCCCAAAACTTCAAGGGGACCCGGGTTGAATTCAGTAAACGTAACCCTCCCTCCAGGTCCCGACTTGGGCAGTCCTTGAGCGCCAGGGGCTTCTGGAAATGAGTCAACAGGACTCTTTCGTCGAGGAGCCTCCTCGTCAGAGTCCTGATCTCCCACATCCCCAGACCCCACCGGCGTATCACCTTCAGAACCAAGGTAGCGTAAGCCGGGAGATATCCATGCTGCGTGCGAAGGTCCTTCACTCGCCCTCCTGTCTCCCATTCCTGGAAGAAGGGCCGAAACCATCCCCGGCAGGAGTAGACCCACAGAGGAGCCCTTTCTTGCCAGAGGTTGCCTATGTTAATCTTAAAAAAGGTGTCTACAAGAAACACCACGGGGTTGACCATAGATAACCCCCCTAGTCTCCTCGTGCGGTATGTAACATCTCTCCTGATCAGGTTCAACCTATTCCCCCACAACATTAGGAAGAACAAGTTGTAGACCCGGGTCCAGAGAGGTTCTGGCAAAATGCATACGCTGCCCAGGTAGATGAATAAAGGGAGCAGGTATGTTTTGATCAGGCTAACTCTTTCCCGAAGGGTCAAAGACCAACCCTTCCACTGGTTTACCTTCTGAGTGGCACCATCCAGCCTGTCTACCCAATTTTGCATGGGGTAATCCCCCTGGCCAAATTTGATGCCAAGAACTTTTGCTGAAGTCTGGGGCACCGGAAGAGTGTCCGGGAGATCAAACACAGGATCCCCCCTTCCTAACCAGAGACTTTCGCACTTATTCCAGTTGACTCTGGACCCGGATGCCTCTGAGTAGGCATCCACCTCCGACACCACAAACTCCGCCTCCTCCCTTGAGGATACGAAGAGCGTGACATCATCGGCGTATGCCACTGCCCTCAGGGTAGCCTCCGGCACCGCCCGGTCCATCCCGACCCCTGCTATAGGTCCACGATCAACCCTCCTAAGAAAGGGATCTATCGCAAACACATACAACAGGGGACTTAGAGGACAGCCCTGACGGACACCGGAACCCACCTCAAAAGGGCGGCCAAGCCAACCGTTCACCAGCGGGAAAGTCTCAGCCCCTGCATACAATGTTCGCAGCCAATCAACAAACCCCACTGGCAGGCCATATCTCAGAAGGACTGCCCAGAGGTACTCGTGATTAACCCGATCAAACGCTTTGGCCTGATCCAAGGACAGCAAGTACCCCTCCCAGTGACCAGCCTTACCCTGCTCCACTGCCTCCCGGACACCAAGAACAGCGCTAAAGGTGCTACGGCCTGGAACAGAGCAATGCTGGGCCCCCGAGAGGAGCTGGGGTGCAAACTTGACCAACCGATTAAACAGCACTTTTGCCAGAACCTTCCTGTCCGTATTGAGAAGTGCTATGGGACGCCAGTTCTCAATACGGCTCGAGTCTTTACCCTTTGCCAGAAGGATCAAAGCTGACCTCCTCATTGACTTTGGCAGAGTGCCCGAGGAAAGACACTCATTTAATACCTCCGTCAAGAGGGGACTCAAGAGGTCCTTGAAGGTCTTATAATACTCGGATGTTAGTCCATCCGGTCCTGGCGATTTTTTGAGCCGGAGCCCATCAATCGCCAGTTTAACTTCCTCTATTCTGATCTCTCCTGTCAAAACATCAAGAGAGGTGTCTACCCCCGGCTCAGGGACAGTTTCAGCCAGGAAAGCCGACATCACTTCCGAATCTAGATCCCTCTTTCCCAAGAGTTGCGAGTAGTAGGATCTGACGACCTCCAGAATCCCTGATCTGGATCGATTCAGGGATCCTGTACTATCGATCAGTCCAGTGACCACTTTACTATTCACTGACATCCTACAGTTTCTGTAAGGGTCGGGCGAGCGGTACTTCCCGAAATCCCTCTCAAAAACCAAGGATGCGTGTCTATCGTACTGGCACTTCTTGAGCAAAGATTTCACTCTGGAGATCTCCTCGCGGCTACCTCCAGTCGAAACGAGATGTTCGAGTTTCCTCCTCAGGCCGTTGTACAGGCGGTACCTGTCCAGGCATCTGAGGTTGGAGAGCTCTCGGAAGAACCTTGCCGCCCTCCTCTTGAACATCTCCCACCACTCTGACTTACTGCTACAGAGATCCAGTAATGGTACCTGGCTCTGCAGAAAATCCTCAAAGGACTGTCTTATCTCTGCTTCCTCCAGGAGTGATGAATTCAGTCTCCAAAAACCTCTGCCCATCCGGGGGGTCTCTGCAACATTCAGAGAAAACAATATTAGACAGTGATCGGAGAATTCCACCTCAACAACGGACACTGGTGAAGAGATGGCTTCCTCCTTCAAATAAAACCTGTCTATTCTAGACCTGCTCTGACCTCTATAATAGGTGAACCCCTCGTGGCCTGGGGTGTGCCGGATGTGGACATCCACCAGACGAGCTTCGCTAGCTATGCTATTAAGTGCGACGCTGTCAAAAGTCAACCGCCTGTCTCCAGAGCCTCCCCTATCGCGGGCTCTCGTGACTGCATTAAAGTCACCTCCAAAGACAACTTGGCGGCTGGTAAAAAGGTAGGGCTTGATCCTCATAAAGAGACTCTTCCTGTCCTTTTTTGACTGGGGACCGTAGATGTTGACAAGTCTTAATTCTTGTCCCTTCATGAGGACATCTAAGATCAGGCACCTTCCCATTTCTAATTCAATAACTCGTCGGCATTCAACCGCTGCGGTAAAAAGGACCGCCACTCCACTATACGGCTCAGCCGCAAGAGACCAGTAGGAAGGGCCTGACCTCCACTCCCTTTTTGCCTTATGTATGGCTGCCAAATCGGACAGCCTGGTCTCCTGCAAAAATAAAATGTCGGCTTCAACGCGGCCGAGAAAATCAAAGGCCGCAAATCTAGCCGTATCAGACTTAATGCTGGCAACGTTAATTGATGCCAGAGTCAGCGGAGTGGGTGCCGCCATCATGAGTGATTAAATTAGACGGCTTTCTTCCTCACACCCGCTTCCTCGGGGTCAGAGGAAATCCCCTTGCCTCTTTTTTTGGACACAGATGTGTCCATAGCAAGGGATCCCCCGACCCCGTCGTCCTTGTTTCCAGGCTCCAGAGTAGCCTCCCCCCCGGAAGGAACTATGCCTTCACGAGGTGGAGACTCAGCACCCCCTGTTGACCCTTTCTTTGCCCTAGGAACCTTGCCCTCTGCCTCCCCCTCAGAAGAGGAGGAAGAGATGTCTCGGAGGGCTCGGAACCTATTGGAGAGTCCAACTGGAGGTGAGCAGGCTTTTCCTTCCAGTACTTGGCCCGGGGTGGGAGAAGATCTTGAATCCCCCCTTCGTTTCCTCCTCGTGGCACCTAGCTTACGCCGTTTCTCTAGCCATCTCTTGCCTTCCCCATCCACACTTTCACAGTGGGAGGAATCTGCAGAGTTGGTCTCCTCCCTCTGGATCCTCCTGTCCTCCTCATCTAAATCGCTGTCCCTCAAAGCCTCAGCCGCGAGATTTGCTTCTGGAACAGGGGCCACCATCGACCCACCTGCTGTGGGTGCTCCTGTCAGCTCCCTGCTCCGTCTGCGTTTCTCCTGACGCCTCTGCTCTGCAGGCGTCTTTTGCCGGTTCTTCCCTGGCTCCTGAGCTCCTCCACCTCTGCTGGTCCCCTCACCCCCGGAGGCCACATCATGACCCCCATCCGTAGGTGCTGAGACCGCATTGGCAAAGGAGCGCGGACAGCGACTAAATGGGTGACCGAGGTCACCACACAGGTTACACCTAATCTCTGCACAGGAGGCGGCTAGATGACCAAGACCCCCACACAGAGCGCACTTCAAGGTCTTACAAGCGGCGCTCAAGTGTGAGGGGTCGCCGCACCTGTGGCAGAGCTTCGGCTGCCCCTGGTAAAAGGCCAAGATACGATCCCTGCCGAGGAAGGCTGCAGATGGTATGTGTGCCACTGAGTTACCTGAACGCTTCAGCTTGACCATGAACGTCCAGGCCCCAGACCATATGCCGTGCTCATCCCTGTTCTTTTGGGGCATCTCCGTCACCTCTCCGTACCTACTGAGCCACGTCATGATGTCAAAGCAAGAAAGTGACTCATTACGAGTCAAAACGGTCACCTTCTTGATACCGTTCTGGCGAGACACCACCTGGATGGCAAAGTCTCGCCAACCGGGCTCGTTTTTCACCAGCTCGTAATTCCCCCAGAAGATTTCTAGGCCCTCTGGGCGAACGAAACTGATGTCAAACTCAGACGTGCCGTAGGGATGGATCAGGGCAAAGATGTCAACCGCCCTGAAGCCCATCTTCAGCAGAAGCTCCACTACCCTTGCCCTCGGGGGGCATGCATCATTGCCTCTCCAACGAAGACGGACCACATTCCTACGACCTGCGTCCTGCCCGGGTGTCGGTAGGGACCATACGGTCTCCCCCCTTTGCTCTCGGAAGGCACCCAAGCCATGTCTCTCTTTCCAGAGAGATAGATCCACCTCTCTTCCTCCAACTGTGATTGTACTCTCCCCCTTCCGTAAAGCCTCCAGGAGACGCTGTTGCAAAACGCCCTCCCTAGAGCCTGGAGACAAGGAGGACCCCTCCCCTCCAGCGGCGACACTGGCATAACTCCTACCAGGTGTTGTCGCCGCCGGAGGGGCGACTGGACCCCATGACCCCTCTGGCCTAACTACCTTATCCCCTGGGCCTCCAGATTCCTGGCCGCCAGGGGTACCCGAGGTGCCCGGAGGCCCAGCAACTGCAGAGGAACGTGTACCCTCGGCCTTGTCCCTTACATCTGCCGCACGCTCTCGCACATTCATCCCCGGATCTACCACTTTTTTCGTTGGATCATGTGGTCCATGGGTCCTGGCCTCTCCAGAGGTAGATGGTAAAACCTCCGGATTTTTGCTTGTGTTTTTACTTTTTCTTTTTTTCTTTTTTGCCTCCGCATCACTGGAGGCGCGGGATCCGGCCTGACTTGCTCCCAAATTATGGGGGACCCCAGATTTTAGGTCCACAGCCCCCTCCGCATCACAGGCAGCACTTGCTGCATTAGTGGCACCGCTGCCACCCTCCTTTCCGGTACCGCGACCTGCATCTGTACTGGCCTTTACTGCACCTTTCTTACTGATCTCCTTGCCCTTGTTACCAACTAGCACAGGGACAGGGGGTCTGACCAGCTGGGCCCTTTTCTCCCCAACTTCCCGCTCCAGGCCCACCACAGAGTCCGAGCCAGGGGGGTTTTTGGGGTCAGAACTCTGATCCGACTTTGCAGCCAGACCAGAGCTCCCAGGGACGAACACAAGCTTTTCCTGCAGCTTCTCCGGTTTCTTTTTCTTTCTCTTTATCTTTGTGTCCTGCTCTGGCAACTCGTCGCCAAACATGAAGCCCTCCATATGTACAGAGGCTTCCGGCTGCGGGGTCTTCTGTAGCTGCAATCTCCCTGTTCTTTCCTCCACCTCAGATTCCCCTGAGGTGGAAGGCAGCGCAATCTCTTCAGGTAGCTTGCCTCTGGGACTTGTAGTGCCTCTGGGCGTTGGTGCCAAGTCTTGAGAGCACACAGGCTGCTCCAGGGTCTCCTGCACATCCTCAAACTCTTCATCTGAGGCTTCACCATCACTTGACTCATGGTCACTGCACCTTGCCGCCATCTTAGCAAAGCGGTCGTCGTTCAGAATTTTTTCTTTAAAGGGCCCGCTCTCCTCCAGGATCTTTGCCCTCACCGCTTCCCACATCTTTATGCAGTCTTTGCACTTTTTTATCGCTGACCTGGCTTCTGCCTGTTTGTCTTTAGAAGCTTTTTGCTCCAGTAACATTTTGGCATCACGGAGCTTCCCTTTTTGTACCACCAACATTTTCCCTGCAAAGTTGTAGTCGGTGATGTTTTTAGCCAGCCGGGAGGCCAGCTCAATCACGGATTCCTCCTTCTTTTTGTCACTCCACATTCCCGTGCTTACCGGTATCTGCGGCTCACCTGCTCTCCTGCGGGTCTGGCTGCGCGTAACCATCTCACTCCCGGTGCTGTCAGAAGCTGCCGTGCTGACAAACGGAGCCACGCTGCTGCAGCCACGGCCCGGACCCAGTCTCTTCTTACCTCCAGCAGCTCCTGTCTTCTTGCGGACTGCTGGCTTTTCTGGCACCCGTGGCAAAGTTTTTTCGGAAGACTCTGATGCCGCCATTGCCATCACTTCCCTCCCTCCCCCCAAGTGGCCCCGGGGGGAGGAGGTGCGGTACTCCATGTCCAACAAAGCCCAGAAAAGTGCACCTTCTCTGGGATCCAAACTCAGCAGAACCTCCTTCTCTGACCACACCCTGGAAGTTGCAGAGCTTAACCAGCACACACCCAACTCCAGAAGCTGCACTCACTATTCTGCTGGTGGAGTCACTGTGTACATACATTACTTATCCTGTACTGACCCTGAGTTCCATCCTGTATTATACTCCAGAGCTGCACTCACTATTCTGCTGGTGGAGTCACTGTGTACATACATTACTTATCCTGTACTGACCCTGAGTTACATCCTGTATTATACTCCAGAGCTGCACTCACTATTCTGCTGCTGGAGTCACTGTGTACATACATTACTTATCCTGTACTGATGCTGAGTTACATCCTGTATTATACTCCAGAGCTGCACTCACTATTCTGCTGGTGGAGTCACTGTGTACATACATTACTTATCCTGTACTGATGCTGAGTTACATCCTGTATTATACTCCAGAGCTGCACTCACTATTCTGCTGCTGGAGTCACTGTGTACATACATTACTTATCCTGTACTGATCCTGAGTTACATCCTGTATTATACTCCAGAGCTGCACTCACTATTCTGCTGGTGGAGTCACTGTGTACATACATTACTTATCCTGTACTGATGCTGAGTTACATCCTGTATTATACTCCAGAGCTGCACTCACTATTCTGCTGGTGGAGTCACTGTGTATATACATTACTTATCCTGTACTGATCTTGAGTTACATCATGTATTATACCACAGAGCTGCACTCACTATTCTGCCGGTGGAGTCACTGTGTACATACATTACTTATCCTGTACTGACCCGGAGTTACGTCCTGTATTATACTCCAGAGCTGCACTCACTATTCTGCTGGTGGAGTCACTGTGTACATACATTACTTATCCTGTACTGATCCTGAGTTACATCCTGTATTATACCCCAGAGCTGCACTCACTATTCTGCTGGTGGAGTCACTGTGTACATACATTACTTATCCTGTACTGACCCTGAGTTACATTCTGTATTCTACTCCAGAGCTGCACTCACTATTCTGCTGGAGGAGTGACTGTATACATACATTACTTATCCTGTACTGCTCCTGAGTTACATCCTGTATCATACTCCAGAGCTGCGCTCACTGTTCTGCTGCTGGAGTCACTGTCTACATACATCACTAATGTTGTGTTACCAGAAGCCGCTATATCTTTCAATGACTCCGGTTTATTGTGAATGGAGATGGCGGCTGGAATGACGGCCGCTGACTCCGCCTCCAGTCACTTGAATGAATATCCCTCCTGTATAAAGCACAGAAGCCATTGCCGCTGGTTCGGCTGTGGGGCCTTAGTAATGTCTGACAGAATGTTTTCCTGGACCTCCAACCAAAATTAATAAAAGTTCTACAATGCATTATATAGACCCAAAAAATAGTATAAATAAAACGCAAAAAAGCGTCCCTCACACGGCGGGAAAATAGAAAAGTGTTTTGCCAACTGGAGAACCACAAGTTGGGCTGCGGGTTAAAAGAAGGTCAGGCGGGTGGATACAACACAATCTATTAATACAAACGATCAAAAGAAAACAAAGTGACGTAAAAATAGATGATGTGAAAATCCCCCAACATTGTTGTGTCCTTTGGTCCAAAACAGTTCATGTCTCCAAGGGGTTAAATATAGCTGCAATACCAGACACGACCTGTGGACAAGTGTGGCGCTGTTCTAGAAATCAGCCATCTTTTTCTCATATTAATGGCAGCGGGATCATGGCTTCCTCCAGCCTGTCTGCATGCAGACGCTTCCCCGCCTACCTACCTACTACTATCAGCAGTCTGGCAGAGCGGTGCCAGCAGTGCGAGGGTTACTTCCATTTAGGTCTGTGATACCCCTGCCTCCCCCACTCCTCCTGGATCTAGCAGCGGTACAAGTTTGCAGATTCAGGCTCCTATTTCATTCCCAGCATGGGGCAGCCTCAGAAAAAAGGCCAAATTGCACTAAATTTACTGGTAATTGAAAATGCCATCCAGCCGGCGTGCCCCTCCTACCCTCTTCCATGGTCCCTGGGAATGAGTTCTTTTTGTGCCGCCCGAGTCCCCCGCCTGGCAGGGCCTATTTGGCTTTAATTGAGTTGAACAATTGAGAGGCAATTACGAACCTTTGCAAGACAGAAGGGCAGGAGGGGAAGACGGGGCGAGCAGCGGGCTGTACTGCGCCGCGGAGCTGCAAAATGTCTACTTCTGAAATGCCAAGTGGCCCCCTCTCTGCCCAGCGGGGTAGGTGCAAAACAGGGAGATAGATTTCATTGATTCCTCTCTTCCAGCTATTTTCCTCTGGTGTTATGATTGCAAACTGGCAGGCCGGCCGTGTGGGCGGAGAACGGAGAGGCGGAAGGATTGCATTTTTTTTATTATTTACATTCCGGCCGGATGGATGCAGTCAACAAACCCGGAACGTAAGAGGCAACGCCGCCCGCTGGTCCTCCACGCCATCCACAGCCCTTACCCCTCCTAGAACCCGACCGCAGTGCCAGGAACTCAGAAGCAGGAGAATTCCTTTAACTGCGTTTTCCGGGACTTTAAAAAGTTAGAAGGGCTTAAAACCAAAAACTACTGAATACTCCGCTGTCCTCGCGGCTCCCGTCCAGCCCCGGTGCCCATCGCACGCACCCCGGAAGAAGCGGCAGCGGTCGCGTGCTGTAAATTGTGGACAGGACCTACAGCGCTGCGCGGGGAGGTGAGAATTCAACTTATTTTCTTCTTAAGCCCTGTTAACTTTTTTTAATGTCCCGGAAAACCCCTTTAATCCAGAGGGGGGCGATGTGGTGACAGAGGAGCCCCTCTACATGGTTGGTGCCAATGAGGAAGCCCCTCGAAGAGGTATTATTGGGGGAGATGCCACCTAATGGCTTGATATGAAGAACCTTTACTTTGTTGTCTTGTTCAAACACTAGAGCCGGCTGATTGGACGAGCGGGGTCAGGTGACGCAGTGATGACTGGAGGAGGAGCGGGCATCATCCTACGGGAGCAGAGAGTGATGCAAGAAGCGGCAAGAAATGGAAAGCTGCTTATGGACTTGTAACAGCGAGGGGCAGCCAGGGGGCCTCAATGCCCTACGGGCAATCCAGCGAGCTCAGCAGGCAGTCTGCCTGTTCCATCTAGAACCACCGCGAGAACACCGATGACATTTGGCCCTGTCTGGTCCACAACGTGACGAGCATTAAAGGTTCCCGGTTCGTTAGCAAACCACCAGAATCCGGTTTATTATCACCTGACTGTCTAAAATGGTGAATGTTGGAAACAATCCCAGTGTTGGAAATGGCGAAATGGCCCAATATTTACCCAGTGTGAAGGGGCATCATTTAGGGCAAGGAGGCATCCAAAATATCTTATTTTATCCTTCCCTATTTCTTGTCCTACTTATCCCTTACTTCCAATCTTTTTCTTTCTTTTTGCTTCCCTTTCTCATTCGCTCGCTTCCTTCCATCGTACATTTCCTCCCTTCCTTCTTACAGTCCTACCTTCCTATCCATATTTTCCCTTCCTTTCAAGCGTTCTTCTTACTCCTTCCCTTCCTTCCACTGTCCATCTAGTTCTACTTTCCATTCCTTCTTTTCCTCTCCCCTCCCTTCCATCCATCCTTGTGTCCTCTCACCTTTCTTTCCATCATTTTTCATCTTCATTCCTCCATCCAGCCCGACTTTCCCATTCTTCTTTTCCTCCTCTAATTCCTATCAATCCCTCTTTTCATTCCTCCCTTTCCTCTCCCCCTTCCTTGCCATCCTTTTCTTCTCTCCCTGTCTAGTTCTACTTTTCTTTTCCTCCATCTATTCCTTATTTTCCTGCCTTTCCTCTCTTCTTTTCGGCCCTTCTTCCCTCCATCCAATTCTTCTTCCCAAGCCTCCTTTGCCTTCCTTCTTTCCTAACAATAGGCTCATTGAGGAGAAGCCTTCCATATGGGGTGCCTGTGTGGGGGTGGGGTGGGGGGGCTTTAAATTTCTAGACAAAATCTTTATTTATGGTGTAATTTTCCAATTCAGAGAAGACCAAAATGTTGCACAGATGACAAGAAAGAAGCGAATGCTGGAAACAAATTGTCACCAGCGGTACTTTTTTATTTTTACAAATGCTGTGACCCAGCCCGGCTAATGAGCCTCATCTCATGTCTCCCGGGTGGCGGTAATAGGAGCACTGACCTGCCCCCCCTACTCTGGAGACTCATGCAATAACATAGGCACATTGATGCAGCATCAGTCAGGCTGCCAGCTCTGTAAATTAAGTCATTAGCAGAAGCGCCCCCCAGTGGATTCATAAACTCTGAATTTTAAAATCCTTTGGGGGAAAGATCTCCAAAATTAATTCCACCAACATTTCTGTCATACGTAATCCAACTGCCAAGTCACATAGTCCAGTGATGACTGAAAGCCCTCACTCCATAGCTCCAGGGGGAATTGGGCTTGTAAAGAGACTTCCCTGGCGCACTGGGCATTTTGCATCGTCTCCTCCTTTATCACCATCAATTCATTACTTTCAGATCATATTTTTTGCAGTTGACGTCTAACCCGGCGGTGGAGCGGTGGACAAGAAGGTTTGAACTGGTGGTTGAGACGCAAAAGATTAAGAGCTATGGAACTCCTATCTAAGAGTGGCTGAGCAAGATGGTGCAAGCTGTAGAGTGGAAGTCAAAGAACTGTAGGCCTGTAGGTTGAAAACTGTAAGGTAGGAGGTCAAGAATTGTAAAAGTGTTGCTTGAAAGAGGGAGAGATAGCAAATGAGAAGTGTAAAAAGCAGAGGACAATGAATTGTAGACCTGAAAGTTGTAAAGAAGGTCAAAAAGTTTAGAACTGGTGGGTGATGGAGATGTGGCAAGAGGTTGAGGGCTGTAGAAGACGTGTCTAACAGTGGTAGAGCAATCGGAAAGAGTTATGTAACAGAGGACTAAGAATTGTAGACCTGTTTAAAGTTGTGAAGTACTTGGTGGTTGAAAGTTGTGGAACACGTCTGAGATCAGTAGAAGCTCAGGGTTGGGGAGTTCTTGTTTGAAAGTTGTAAAGAAGAAATTCGAAGACTTTGGAACTGGTGATTGAGAGATTTAACAAGAGGTTGAGGGTTGTAGAAGACAAATCTAAGAGTAGTAGATGAAGAGCGTGAGAATTGTAGAACAGAACACATAAAGCTGTAGACCTGGTGGTTGAAAGTTGTAAATAAGAAGGTCAAGAGTTGTAAAGCTGATGGTTGGATAAGAGCAGTAGAGCACGAGGATGCCCATGATGGAGGAGGAGGTCGAGCAACTCTGGATGAAGGCTTCCCATACCTGATGACCATCTAATAGGCGCAGTAGCCTCCCAACTCTCTCCTGATGGCAGATGTTGTAAGATAAAAGAATTGGTCAGTTGGATTTCAACATGTCCGATGCTTTTGTTCTCATGGGGGATAAAGCCTCCATCAGAGGTGTTTGGGGGATCAGAAAGAACAGCTACAAGGATCTTTGCAATCTGCACTTGTTTTCACATCAATGAAAGCTACAGCATTCGAATGCTCAATCTTTGCAATTCTTTTTTTGGCATGATCTTATGTACTATTCTCATGCAAGTTGGAAGACCACATGGTGGAGTCTGCAGCAGATGTCACTGCAAAGGAGAGCACAGCAGTGATGAACTTCCAGCCTCTGGAAGGGATGTTGACCAAAGACTTTCCCGGTGACATGGTGCAAACATCATACTCCACAGTGAAAAAATGGGCTGCCAAATTTAAAACTGTGAACCTCCAGTGGTGACTGCTCCAGAAAACATAAACACCATTTGTGATATGAAGATCGGAGAATGTCTGCTAAAACAATAGCTGAGGCTCTGAACATTTCCAGAGAAGGAGTTTGGTCCATAAGTCACGATCATCTGGACACGAGGAAGGTGTCTGCCAAGTGGATCCCAAAATGTTTGTCAGCAGATCAAAAGTGATCCCAAGTGCAAACCTTCTGGGAAATGCTGATGCTTTGCTGTCTCGATTGGTAATGATGGATAATATGTGGATTTTTACATGTGATTCTGAGTCAGAATTATGGAAACACAGCAGTTGCCAATGTCCAAAGAAGTTCAGAGTGTAGAAGTCATCATCCGAGGTGATGTCATCTGTCTTCTGAGATAAACATGGGATACTGCTTGTGGACGACCTTCCAAAGAGATCTCCTAACACAGCGGTGTAATACGCAACACTTCTGGAGAAACAGAAGGAGGCATGGAAGTCCACAGAAAGTTGTGTATGCTGGATCATCCTGCTTATTTGCTTGATGTCCTCCTACTATCAGCTGTTTTCTAATTTGAAGTAAAACCTCAAGGACACCAAAATTGCCCATTTCTGATGCAATTGCAGCGCCCAATGCCAAAGGGGCTCTATATGGGTTGAAGAAGTTGCAACCCCACAGTGAGCAGTGAACTGATACCCGAGGGGACAATGTAGAAGAACCGTGAAACTTCATAGTTCTATGTCAATTTTCTGTGGTGAAAGCTGAGGACTTATTAACGCCCCTGATATTGAAAGAATGAGTGTTTTCCCAACAGCTATCTGATGTGTATGGCCAGCTCTAGACAATAGCAGAACACAGGTCTAAACCTTTAAGATGCAACATCAGATCGTATGAGGCCAACTAGGACTTGTGTTCTTTAGGGCTTATTTAGACGACCATATATCGGCTCAGTTTTCACGCCGAGCCGATATACGGTGTCCTTGTCTGCAGGGGGGGGGGGAGGATGGAAGAGCCAGGAGCAGGAACTGAGCTCCCGCCCCCTCTCCGCCCCTTGCCACTATTTGAAATGGGAGGGGCGGGGTGGAGCTAAGCAGCGGGACTTAGCTCTGGCCCCGTCTCGCCCCCTCCTATTGCAAATAGTGGCGAGGGGCGGAGAGGGGGCGGGAGCTCAGTTCCTGCTCCTGGCTCTTCCATCCTCCCCCCCTGCAGACAAGGACACCGTATATCGGCTCATTGTGAAAACCGAGCCGATATACGGTCGTCTAAATAAGCCCTTAGCCGTATGAGTAGAGTAGCCAGTAGAGAGAAATAAGGCGCGTTTAGACAGAACGATAATCATTCCAAAAATCATACAAACAAACGAAAGTGAGCGATTAGGACTCATTATAAGATGTGAGCCAACGACGGATCGTGCGCTCCTCGTGCGTCATTCAGTTTCATCGTTGGCTTCTCGTTGTGTTTAAACGCTCCCCGCTCACATAGGAATATGAAACACTAAACGATAAGTGAATGAGAAGTTCACGATTCCCAATGAGGATTTTCCTGCCTAAACAGGCTGCCCGAGCGCGAACGAGCTGGTGATGATGTCAGCGGCTCGCTAAGACGAAGGAGAATCGTAAGGTTCTCGTTGGGTGTAGAAGGAGCATTTGAGTTGTAGTGGAGGATTGCCATCAATGAACTGAAGTGCAGAAATGATCTACAACTTCTTAAGTGTGATACTTGGAGCCTGAAGCTGGGAGTTGTAGTGGAGACACCTGACACTAATGATGGGCGCTGATACATGGGCCATCATTCCTACTACTATTCTCACCATCGTCAACTCTTGACACACACAATTGCAGGTGGATGGATGCCCCCCCAGACACACATCCCAGCCGTCATGTCGCTCTCCCAGTGACGGGCCTCTCATCCAGTATCTTTCCTTCCCAATAATCACTCTCTCATTAGCTGCCGGCAGCCGTTAATTATGCAAATGAGTCTGTTTTGCACGGGGGCGTCGTTTCATTTTAACTCTGATTACAGCACCTGGGGTCTCGATGAGTGGGCGGCTCGGTGTCTATTAACATGGAAATAATTTGCTAATTTATATTAAAAGCCCAACGATCACCAATCCCAAGGCATTTGCCATGTCCTGACATTAAAAATAACTTAAAGCAGAGAAACATGAAAGAGGGGACGAGCCGGCTGATCTGACGAGCTCTAATTGATGTGTTCCTGCTAATGACAATCGCCCAGCCAACTTGGAGATGTGCCCTCACCTGGCAGGTATCTAATTCAACCACTGACCTCCAGAAGACACGTTAGTCTCGTTATTGCCCAGGCTTTTTGTTAGAACCTAAGATCCCATCTGTCTAATGGCCAATTAGTCATCACAATTTCCCAAAAAGTGAAGAAGTATTACTCCTAATTTCCACATAGCAAGAACTTGGTATTTTACTCATGGTGGCATCTTACGAGGCATTATGGGTGAAATCCTCACAAAACTGACTGGTTCAAGTTGTCCCAGGTTCAGACTGGCAACTAGTCTCGGCTCAAGACCCTTATAGACCTACATGATGACATCTACAATAGATTCTGTGTCACAGCAAGTGTAGCCAATGTTTATCTAGAGCAGGGCTGTCAAACTCATTTCCCCTGAAGGCCACATCAGCATTAGGGCTCACACACACTTGCGTTTTTTTTAACGCCATTGTCAATGGGACTTTCTAATGTTAAAAATGCATTGCACAAAAATCACACAAAGCACCAACTTGTGATGTGTTTTTAATATTAGAAGGTCCTATTGACAATCGCGTTAAAAAACCGCAAGTGGGTGTGAGCCCTAATGGTCGCCTTCAAAGGCCCGGTTGTAATTGTAAGACTGTATTTTAAAGGATCTATTAAAAAGATGGGAAGGAAGAACAGACAGACTAGAGCAAGATTCTGGTCCAGAAAAATTGGGGCACAAGTCCCCCAACTCAGACCCTTGACGCTAAACTGCCTGGAAGTCGGAGAAAAGGAAAAATTATGGGATTAGCAGAACCTGGTGAAAGGTTCTCAAATAATTCCTTGGGGCAGAGCCGTTACTCACGGAGGTAAGCTGCAGTATGACACAACCTCCTCTCCGAGGATACGGACAGGCGGGCCGGAACAGACTGCAAGATAGTAGCGAGGACCACCCGGGATGTACAAGCTGCCTCAAGGTCTGTACTGCAGGATAGGCTTAGCTGGAGAAGCAGACAAGGGAGTGGACAGCAAAGACTCTGGGGGCTGCGGTAACAGATACAGCCCTCCATCCGCATGCACCCAATGTCGCAGCGTAGGACCAAGATGGCAGCTGTGATCCCAGTACTCAGCGGCAGGCCACAAAGAAGTCCACAGTGCACAGAGCGCATTCCAGCACAGCTCCAGACCTTCATCTATAAAAGGTTCTTCTATGCCTGGACCTTGTGATGTCACATAAAAAGATGTGGTGGGCAGCAGGGGCGTAACTATAGGGGATGCAGGGGATGCGGTTGCACCGGGCCAGGAGCCTTAGGGGCCTATAATTTGCCTTCCTCTGGATCAACAACAGGGTTGAAACAGGCTGAACTAGATGGACATTGTCTTCATTAAGCTCAACATTTTATGTTACTATGTTAAGGCCTCTCTTCTCCATATAGGGAGCCCAGTACTATGAATAAAGCATTACAGTTAGGGGCCCTGTTATAGATTCTGCATCGGGGCCCAAGAGCTTCAAGTTACGCCTCTGGCGGGCAGGATTTCACCCATGGGATTTGAGTTTGACACATGTGATCTAGACCTTCATCTGCCCTTCTTGCTAGTAGACCTGGCATCTTCAACCTTAGGTTAGATAACTGGAAAGAGGGCTATCGCAATAGAAACCTAAGGAAGAACAAGGGTGATAGCAACCAGGAGACCCCAACTCATAGCCTCCATTTTTGTTTCATCTTGCTGTTTAAAGAGGTGTCACAGAGCTGGACTTATCATGACCACTTGGTAACTCGTAACTAGGACAGATGAAGATTAATTTAAGAGCTTGGCACACGTTCTGCCAATTGTTTTGTCGTAAATTAGGGTGGCATCTCCCAACAACTAAATGAGGCCAGACAATAGATAAAGGTCTCTAAACAGTCCAATATTTACTTTGGGCCACTGATTGTAGATTGTTGGCAGGTACAACCATAAGTGGCTGACTAATGTCTATGGACTTCTTTGGTTGGGGCAAATCAAGGTCCTAGCAGCTCATCAGGAAGACCGTCCACAGGAAGTTGGAGTTCTCCAGCCTTGTACTCGCACACAGTGCTGTATAGTTTGCGGCATTTGTCATCATTCCACATGGAACCCGGGAGAAGAACTGCACAATCTTCATTTCCTAAGTTATCTGGCTGCTTCTGAAACCAGAATCTGTGGAAAGAAAAGGTCAAGAAAGATGAGATTGAGAGATGAAAACTAAAAGTATGGACAGAACCCCATGACCAGTTCTACTAAGGTGACAGTCATGGAAAAATGCCCCTGCCTCACACCATGCCTATGTTTGACCAGGTCCTTACTTTGGAGTTGAGCTATAGGGGGTTCCATCCACCCATTCCCACCGTCCTTCCATATTCCGGTCCGATAAGCCAATCCAGGATGATGTCCTCAGTGCTTTCTGCAGGAATTCCTATGGCCAAGACAATATGCAATTAGCTGGCGTATCTACGACTTTCATAGTCCCCCACCCACATTATTGTAATAAGCCAAAACCCTCCACCTGCTCCTCCTGGCTGTTTATCACCACCAAGTGCGCCTCTTGCTTACGGCACCAGTGTAAGCTCTCCTGCCAATTCCTGGTCTGTGGTGAAAGCAGGTAACATGACAACTCAAAGAAATGCCATCCCGCCGAGCAAAACGGGCAAACACTGCCTGCAAGAGATAAGGAAAATAATTGGGAATTACAAAAAGAGTGTAAAAATGTCTGCTTCTCATTCCTGATTCTACAAGATCCTCCTGTTCATATCTCACATGGTGTCAGGTATGGGGTCCCTACCTTGGTCTCTTCTCTGGCAGTTTCGCAGCAGTGGGCTATGCTGGGGGATGAGCAGGTAAGTTCTATTGATGTGCTCCATCCGCTGTTGGAGCTGGATGTATCGGCGGAGCTCCATCTGGTAGAGCTGCCCTTGTTTCTCCACCTCCTGCAGGATTTCAGTCTGGTTCAACAGCAGCCCGGACAAGGTTTGTTCCCGGATAGAGGAGATGGTGTCCAGTAATGACGATAGGTTCCAGGCCAGGGCTCCGGTCTCTACCTTCAGGTTGGCCAAGTCCACCATTTTGTAGCTATGGTTCAGGGACAGACTGTCCTTTTCTTTATAGATGGCATCTAGACGGGAGCTGTCCTGTAGATCTGGAAGGACACCAATAGATGAAGACTGCAGGGGCTACGAGAAGATGAATGGGGGGCTAATAGATGAAGATAGGGGGCAATAAAGTTTGGGGGCTAATAGATGAAGGCTGGAGGGGCTAAGAGAGGACAATTAGGGGGCAATTAGGGGGCAATGAAGACTGGGGACTAAGTATTCAAGACTGGAAGGGCTAAGAGAGGATAACTGGGGAGGCCAATGAAGACTGGTGGCTAATAGGTCAAGGCTGGAAGGGCTAAGAGAGGAGGAATGAGGAATACTGGATGAAGTTGGGGGCTAACAGATAACCCCACCAAATATAGTTAGAAAGTTATGTCATGTTCTGTTCTGTCCACTTCTCAATTCGGTTGTATCTTAGAGAAATCTGGGTATAAACCAATATGGTTTCATGATACCTTCCTGCGCTACCGGCCCCACATACCCTCCTACATTTCCTGATACTACATTGCCAGAAAAAGTGAAAAAAGGTTTGGTCCGGTGCCGTCAGTAGAGCGAAGTGTGATTGTTCTCCATGAGAGAAACCAAGTCATCTTGTAGATATGAGACCTTGTAATGGCTGACAGACATACATGATGGTAATGCCAGCTGTCGGATCAATACAGGATCTGAAAGCTGGCACTAACATCATGTATTTTTGTAGCCATTAAAGCTATCATATCCACAAGATGACTTGGTTTCTCTCACTGAGAACAATCATACGTTACATTGCCAGACACATGCTCCATGCATTACCTGATACAGATGGCCTTATACATTGCTACCGCATACTATCAATTGCATATATTACCTCCAAAGATGTGCTGGACCTACTGGTTGTCACCCAGCGTTCCTACAAGATAAGGTGACTAGACGTACCAATTTAGGCAGGACAGTCCCGCTTTGGGACCCTGTGTCTAGCTTTCCCCGGTGTCCCTAAGCAGGACAGCCATTTGTCCCACTTTTGAGACACAGGGTCACCATTAAAGTAATTACCAGCCGGGGTGCTGCAGCTTCCCGGCTGGTAATCACTCACTGACACTGCTGCAGGATACACGTACTGACAGCAGTGTGTGCACCCGGCAGGAGGAGAGGAGAAGGAGGAGACGTCCGGACGCACACACTGCCGTCCGCAGCAGCGCCGAGCGAAGCAGCAACGTCGCTCTGAAGACCAAGAGAAGGGTGAGTATGTCAGTTTCAGGGCAGCTCTATTACTACTGGGGCTGATATAGGAGACAATATAACTACTGAGGTTACTGTAGGGGATAATATTACTACTGAGGCTAATAAAGGGGACACTATTATTACTGAGGCAACTATGGGGTCAGTATTACTACTGGGCTGATTATAGGGGACAATATTACTACTGAGGTTACTGTAGGGGATAATATTACTACTGGGCCCGATATAGGATCACTATTACTACTAAGGCCACTTTAGGAGTCACTCTTACTACTGTGGCTAATAAGTGGGACACTATTATTACTGGGGCAACTGTGGGGTCAGTATTACTACTGGGCTAATATAGGGGATATCCAGAGAATAGACTAACAAAATAAAACTAAATTTTATTAAAAATTTAGTTTTATTCTGTTAGTCTATTCTGTGAAGGGCACTTTCCTGATACATATATAGACTACTTCCTGTCTCTGTGACTTGTTTAATATAGGGGACACTTTTACTACTGGGGCCACTGTGGGGGTCACTATTACTACTGGGGCCACAGTGGGGATCCCTATTACTTCTGGGGGCAATATAGGGGACACTATTACTACTGAGGCCCCTGTGGGGGTCACTATTACTAGGGGCCACTGTGGGGGTCACTATTACTTCTGGGGGCAATATAGGGGTCACTATTACTAGTGAGGCTGCTCTGCATGTGGCAGCGTACCTCAAATTGATTTACGGTATGTTTACATGTGGCTGAAATGTTGCAGAATGTCTGTAACGGAAATTTCCACAGCAAATTCTGCAGCATTTCCGTATCCAAAAAAGTCAAAATCCGTATTATTGGTGCGGATTTTGATTGGAAATGTGCCATGTACCCACAGCTGATGTCATACCATGCGGCGCTCATCTCACCTGCTCCGTAGGCTTCCCGTGGTCTGTGCTCCACGGCTTCCGGTTTGCAGCGGCCTGGTCAGGTGCGGCCACAACAGGCTGCTGGTGGAGATTTTGACAGTTTTTTGGATGCGGAAATTGCTCCGTCTTTTTTTAAATGGCCCTGTACTTTTTATAATGATGGAGGTTAAATCATACACTGTGATAAGCCCCGCCTCTGACCCCACCCCTATGCCCCGCCCCTGACCACACCCATATACCCCGCTTTGACCCTGGGGAAAAAAATCTGGTCACTTTATACAAGGAGATAAGCTGGGATCTGATTGATTGCTATGAGCAACTGCAGCAATGTCTATACTCAGTTCTACCAATCAGGGACTCACAGAGGGACAGCAGGACCGTGCTTGTAGCCAGCAGTGTCACGGACAGGACCAGGCTTCCTACCACCAGAGGACGATGGGTCCAAGTCCTTTCTTCCAAACTCACGTCGAATCTAAGAGGCAAAATGAGAAAAGAACAAACGTATCGAGTAAGAGGTGCGCAAACTGAATCATGCAAAGAAGATCACATACACTGATGTGCCGAAAGTCATGGGACGAGCGAATATCGTGTGGGACCCCTCTGCCCAGCAAAGCGCTGCAATTTGATGTGTCATCAATTCCACAAGTGGACAGAAGACGGAGGGATGTGGAGCCGTCTGGAAGCCCCCCCACAGCTCTGGGGTATCTATAGGTACAGGGTCTCGGGGATGAATGGTCGTTCCACCACATCTCATAAGTGCTGGATCGGGCTCATGTCGGGGGAACGTGCCACTGCGCCAATCATAGGAATTCTCCAGAATGCTCCTCCAACCAGTTCTGGACAACATGGACCTGATGGCACGAGGCATTATACTGCTGGAATATCCTATCATTCTGCGGGGGCATGATGTCCATGAACAGCAGGGACACGCAGTGGGAAGCGGTCAATGACATTTAGGGGGACCAGTGGACCCAACCCATGTGAAACCCCCCCCCCACACCAGTATGGAGCCCACACCAGCCTGCAAAGTGCCTTGTTGACAGCTGGGGTCCGTGGCTTCCTGGGGTCAGGCCACACATGAACACACCATCACCCCGAAACTATTGGTACCGTCCCTCATTGGACTGTGCCACATGTTGCCAGTCCTTTAGTGTCCAGGTGAGGTGCTGTGTCCAGTGTCCTGGTGGTAACGAGGCCTCTGGTGGTCCTCTGCTCCCGTATACTATGAAAGGTAAAGAACGCTGCGCTGACCTGCGGGATGTACGTGTGGGGTCTCCTGCGCTGACGCACGGGATGTACGTGTGGGGTCTCCTGCGTTGACCTGCAGGATGTACGTGTGGGGTCTCCTGTGCTGACCTGTGAGATGTACCTGTGGGGTCTCTTGCGTTGAACTGCGGGATGTACCTGTGGGGTCTCCTGCGCTGACCTGTGGGATGTACCTGTGGGGTCTCCTGCGCTAACCTGTGGGATGTACCTGTGGCGTCTCCTGCGCTCACCTGCAGGATGTACATGTGGAGTCTCCTGCGCTGACCCGCGGGATGTACGTATGGGGTCTCCTGCGCTGACCCGCAGGATGTACGTGTGGGGTCTCCTGCGCTGACCCGCGGGATGTACGTGTGGAGTCTCCTGCGCTGACCCGCAGGATGTACGTTTGGGGTCTTCTGCGCTGACCTGCCGGATTTACTTGTGGGGTCTCCTGCGCTGACCTGTGGGATGTACCTGTGGGGTCTCCTGCGCTGACCTGTGGGATGTACCTGTGGGGTCTCCTGCGCTGACCTGCCGGATGTACGTGTGGGGTCTCCTGCGCTGACCTGCGGGATATACCTGTGGGGTCTCCTGCGCTGACCTGTGGGATGTACCTGTGGGGTCTCCTGCGCTGACCCGCAGGATGTACGTGTGGGGTCTCCTGCGCTGACCCGCGGGATGTACGTGTGGAGTCTCCTGCGCTGACCCGCAGGATGTACGTTTGGGGTCTCCTGCACTGACCTGCCGGATCTACGTGTGGGGTCTTCTGCGCTGACCTGCCGGATTTACTTGTGGGGTCTCCTGCACTGACCTGTGGGATGGACCTGTGGGGTCTCCTGCGCTGACCTGTGGGATGTACCTGTGGGGTCTCCTGCGCTGACCCGCAGGATGTACGTGTGGGGTCTCCTGCGCTGACCCGCGGGATATACCTGTGGGGTCTCCTTCGCTGACCTGCCGGATGTACGTGTGGGGTCTCCTGCGCTGACCTGTGGGGTCTCCTGCGCTGACCTGTGGGATGTACCTGCGGCGTCTTCTGCGCTGACCTTTGGGATGCACTTGAGGGGTCTCCTGCACTCACTTGCAGGATGTACATGTGGGGTCTCCTGCGCTGACCCGCGGGATGTACATGTGGGGTCTCCTGCGCTGACCCGCAGGATGTACGTGTGGTGTTTCCTGCGCTGACCTGCGGGATGTACGTGTGGTGCCTCCTGCACTGACAAGCGGGATGTACGTGTGGGGTCTCCTGCGCTGACCTGCAGGATGTACGTGTGGGGTCTCCTGCACTGACCTGCCAGATGTACGTGTGGTGCCTCCTGCACTGACAAGCGGGATGTACGTGTGGTGTTTCCTGCGCTGACCTGCGGGATGTACGTGTGGTGCCTCCTGCACTGACAAGCGGGATGTACGTGTGGGGTCTCCTGCGCTGACCTGCAGGATGTACGTGTGGGGTCTCCTGCACTGACCTGCCAGATGTACGTGTGGTGCCTCCTGCACTGACAAGCGGGATGTACGTGTGGGGTCTCCTGCGCTGACCTGCAGGATGTATGTGTGGGGTCTTCTGCGCTGACCTGCAGGATGTATGTGTGGTGTCTCCTGCGCTGACCTGCAGGATGTATGTGTGGTGTCTCCTGCACTGACCCGCGGGATGTACGTGTGGGGTCTCCTGCACTGACCCGCAGGATGTACGTGTGGGGTCTCTTGTGCTGACCCGCGGGATGTACGTGTGGGGTCTCCTGCGCTGAACCGCGGGATGTACGTGTGGGGTCTCCTACGCTGACCTGCGAGATGTACGTGTGGGGTCTCCTGCGCTGACCTGCGGGATGTACGTGTGGGGTCTCCTGCACTGACCTGCGGGATGTATGTGTGGAGTGTCCTGCGCTGACCTGCGGGAAGTACGTGTGGGGTCTCCTGCACTGACCTGTGGGATGTACGTGTGGGGTCTCCTGCGCTGACCTGCCATATGTACGTGCGGGGTCTCCTGCACTGACCTGCCGGATGTACGTGTGGGGTCTTCTGCGCTGACCTGCCGGATTTACTTGTGGTGTCTCCTGCGCTGACCTGTGGGATGTACCTGTGGGGTCTCCTGCGCTCACCTGCGGGATGTACGTGTGGGGTCTCCTGCGCTGACCTGCGGGATGTACGTGTGGGGTCTCCTGCGCTCACCTCTGGGAGTGTCCAGGTGAGGTGCTGTGTCCAGTGTCCTGGTGGTAACGAGGCCTCTGGTGGTCCTCTGCTCCCGTATACTATGAAAGGTAAAGAACGCTGCGCTGACCTGCGGGATGTACGTGTGGGGTCTCCTGCGCTGACGCACGGGATGTACGTGTGGGGTCTCCTGCGCTGAGCTGCAGGACGTATGTCTGGGGTCTCCTACGCTGACTTTTGGGATGTACTTGAGGGGTCTCCTGCGTTAACCTGTGGGATGTACTTGAGGAGTCTCCTGCGCTGACCTTTGGGATGTATGTGTGGGGTCTCCTGCGCTGACTTTTGGGATGTACTTGAGGGATCTCCTGCGCTGACGCACGCGATGTACGTGTGGGGTCTCCTGCGCTTATCTGCGGGATGTACGTGTGGGGTCTCCTGCGCTGACCTGCGGGATGTACATGTGGGGTCTCCTGCGCAGACCTGCGGGATGTACGTGTGGGGTCTCCTACGCTGATCTGCAGGATGTGCATGTGGGGTCTCCTGCGCTGACCTGTGGGGTGTACATGTGGGGTCTCCTGCGCTGACCTGTGGGATGTACGTGTGGCGTCTCCTGCGCTGACCTGCGGGATGTACGTGTGGGGTCTCCTACGCTGACCTGCGGGATGTACATGTGGGGTCTCTTGCGCTGACCTGTGGGATGTACATGTGGGGTCTCCTACGCTGACCTGCGGGATGTACGTGTGGGGTCTCCTGCGCTGACCTGCGGGATGTGTTTGTGGGGTCTCCTGCGCTGACCTGCGGGGTGTACATGTGGGGTCTCCTGCGCTGACCTGCGGGATGTACGTGTGGGGTCTCCTGCGCTCACCTGTGGGATGTACGTGTGGGGTCTCCTGCGCTGAGCTGCAGGACGTATGTGTGGGGTCTCCTGCGCTGACTTTTGGGATGTACTTGAGGGGTCTCCTGCGTTGACGCACGCGATGTACGTGTGGGGTCTCCTGCGCTTACCTGCGGGATGTACGTGTGGGGTCTCCTGCGCTGACCTGCGGGATGTATGTGTGGGGTCTCCTGCGCAGACCTGCGGGATGTACGTGTGGGGTCTCCTACGCTGATCTGCGGGATGTGCATGTGGGGTCTCCTGCGCTGACCTGCGGGGTGTACATGTGGGGTCTCCTGCGCTGACCTTTGGGATGTACGTGTGGGGTCTCCTGCACTGACCTGCGGGATGTACGTGCGCTGAACTGTGGGATGTACTTGAGGAGTCTCCTGCGCTGACCTTTGGGATGTACGTGTGGGGTCTCCTGCGCTGACCTGCGGGATGTACGTGTGGGGTCTCCTGCGCTGACCTGCGGGATGTACATGTGGGGTCTCTTGCGCTGACCTGTGGGATGTACATGTGGGGTCTCCTGCGCTGACCTGCGGGATGTACGTGTGGCGTCTCCTGCGCTGACCTGCGGGATGTGTTTGTGGGGTCTCTTGCGCTGACCTGCGGGGTGTACATGTGGGGTCTCCTGCGCTGACCTTTGGGATGTACGTGTGGGGTCTCCTGCGCTGACCTGCGGGATGTACGTGCGCTGACCTGTGGGATGTACTTGAGGAGTCTCCTGCGCTGACCTTTGGGATGTACATGTGGGGTCTCCTGTGCTGACCTGCGGGATGTACATGTGGGGTCTCCTGCGCTGACCTGCAGGATGTACGTGTGGGGTCTCCTGCGCTGACCTGCGGGATGTGCATGTGGGGTCTCCTGCGCGGACCTGCGGGGTGTACATGTGGGGTCTCCTGCGCTGAATGTGATTCACGCTGGAGTTGCTCGTCTGTTCGCAGGGACAATTCTATCCAAATGCTGCAGGTCGCCATCATTCTGCCCCCGTGGGCGGTTGCTACGCTGTCCACTGTGGGTGATGCCTTCTATGTTGTATTTGCAGCACACGTGACACTGCGGATGGGGGAATGTGAAATGTCTGTACAACTTCCCAAATGCTACGTTCCGGCCTTCTGGCGCCCGCTATCTCGCCTCCTTCTGGTTATTCCTGTCACCTCATTATGAGCATGCTGGCCGGTGTTCAACCTCAACACCTTATCAACTTAACAACTAATCCAGGTGGGGGCGCTCCCGAGCATCCACCGGGGTAACACCACGTCATCATCATGTACATAGCACGGTCCGAGGACTTCCGGCACATCAGTGTGCATGTACCACCAATCATATGGGCGCTACATGGCACTGTTATGTGTTCACTGTATGATAGCATTTTGGTATGTGGGCACTGTTATATGTTCACTGTATGATAGCACTGTGGTATGTGGGCACTGCATGGCACTGTTATGTGTTCACTGTATGATAGCACTGTGGTATGTGGGCACTGCGTGGCACTGTTATGTGTTCACTGTATGATAGCACTGATAGTATGTGGGCGCTACATGGCACTGTTATGTGTTCACTGTATGATAGCACTGTGGTATGTGGACACTGCGTGGCACTGTTATGTGTTCACTGTATGATAGCACTGTGGTATGTGGGCACTGCATGGCACTGTTATGTGTTCACTGTATGATAGCACTGTGGTATGTGGGCACTGCGTGGCACTGTTATTTGTTCACTGTATGATAGCACTGATAGTATGTGGGCACTGCATGGCACTGTTATGTGTTCACTGTATGATAGCACTGTGGTATGTGGGCACTGCATGGCACTGTTATGTGTTCACTGTATGATAGCACTGTGGTATGTGGGCACTGCGTGGCACTGTTATGTGTTCACTGTATGATAGCACTGTGGTATGTGGGCACTGCATGGCACTGTTATGTGTTCACTGTATGATAGCACTGTGGTATGTGGGCACTGTTATATGTTCACTGTATGATAGCACTGTGGTATGTGGGCATTGCGTGGCACTGTTATGTGTTCACTGTATGATAGCACTGTGGTATGTGGGCACTGCGTGGCACTGTTATGTGTTCACTGTATGATAGCACTGTGGTATGTGGGCACTGCGTGGCACTGTTATGTGTTCACTGTATGATAGCACTGTGGTATGTGGGCACTGCGTGGCACTGTTATGTGTTCACTGTATGATAGCACTGTGGTATGTGGGCACTGCGTGGCACTGTTATGTGTTCACTGTATGATAGCACTGTGGTATGTTGGCACTGCGTGGCACTGTTATGTGTTCACTGTATGATAGCACTGTGGTATGTGGGCACTGCGTGGCACTGTTATGTGTTCACTGTATGATAGCACTGTGGTATGTGGGCACTGCGTGGCGCTGTTATGTGTTTGCTGCCCGGTATCGCATGGCAGCATTATAGAGCTGCTGGATGGTAGATTTATCTGGAAGCAGATTGCTCTGTTGTGTGGTATAAGGTTGCCACTATTTGGGCACTGCTGTGTATGACGCTGCCAAGAGCAGGTAAGATCACACAGATTATTATGCTTCCGTATGATGGAATTCTTCGGGGACTACATGGCCCTTCTATTCCGGTCCGGTGTTGGTCTGTGTTGGCTGCACTGTATAGCATTCTGCAGGTCCCATTATATGCTCAGTACACTGGTGTCTTGGCACCGGATGGCACTACTATATAGACTGCATGTTGTCAATCAACTAAGAAAACAAATCAAATGTCACCACATATAAATGCTCCTGGATAAGCTGGGTGACAACCAACATGGCGGCCCTCACCCAGCTTTCCAAGCCCCTGAAACAACAGGAGATCTTGGGATAAGACTGGCACATACCGCTGGTTGGTTTCTGAGATCTGGTCCTCGGAGTGCGGTGCCCGTTCTGCTGCTGGCATTGGGCTCTCCCAGTCTGGGTTAATCAGCAAATTAGAACTGACACGTCTATCTCTGCCAACGAAGAGAAAAGGAGAAGACGTGGCGCACATCCCCACCGCTCGGTCCCAGGGGGCCATGTCGAATCTCTTCTCGCACCAACACAGGTCATACATTTCCTGGTCATCCATTCTGCTTATGAGATGCCCGCTCTCTGCTCGGTCACACTCAATGCTCCTTCTCTGTGTGCCCTTAACCAACGCTCCCCCGTCCTACAATGTGACTCCAAGTGATACAAAGTATCAGCGCCGGCTGTTGGCAAACAAAAACAGATTCCTTGGAACTTGGCATTGAATGATCACTTTCAGTATAGAAGTGCCATGGGTACAAGGTTATTTTAGATCATGGGCAAATAACTGCCTAGTGCCCTCCATCCACAGCCCCTACTAATGTACCAGCACCATGCATATGGCATTCTGCTGGGGGAGTCACTGTGTACATACATTACTTATCCTGTACTGATCCTGAGTTACATCCTGTATTACTGTATTATACTCCAGAGCTGCACTCACTATTCTGCTGGTGGAGTCACTGTGTACATACATTACTTATCCTGTACTGCTCCTGAGTTACATCCTGTATTATACTCCAGAGCTGCACTCACTATTCTGCTGGTGGTGGAGTCACTGTGTGCATACATTACTTATCCTGTACTGATCCTGAGTTACATTCTGTATTATACTCCAGAGCTGCACTCACTATTCTGCTGCTGGTGGAGTCACTGTGTGCATACATTACTTATCCTGTACTGCTCCTGAGTTACATCCTGTATTATACTCCAGAGCTGCACTCACTATTCTGCTGCTGGAGTCACTGTGTACATACATTACTTATCTTGTACTGACCCTGAGTTACATCTTGTATTATACCCCAGAGCTGCACTCACTATTCTGCTGGTGGAGTCACTGTGTACATACATTACTTATCCTGTACTGCTCCTGCGTTACATCCAGTATTATACTCCAGAGCTGCACTCACTATTCTGCTGGTGGAGTCACTGTGTACATACATTACTTATCTTGTACTGACCCTGAGTTACATCTTGTATTATACCCCAGAGCTGCACTCACTATTCTGCTGGTGGAGTCACTGTGTACATACATTACTTATCCTGTACTGCTCCTGCGTTACATCCAGTATTATACTCCAGAGCTGCACTCACTATTCTGCTGGTGGAGTCACTGTGTACATACATTACTTATCCTGTACTGCTCCTGAGTTACATCCTGTATTATACCCCAGAGCTGCACTCACTATTCTGCTGCTGGAGTCACTGTGTACATACATTACTTATCCTGTACTGATCCTGAGTTACATCCAGTATTATACTCCAGAGCTGCACTCACTATTCTGCTGGTGGAGTCACTGTGTACATACATTACTTATCCTGTACTGCTCCTGAGTTACATCCTGTATTATACCCCAGAGCTGCACTCACTATTCTGCTGCTGGAGTCACTGTGTACATACATTACTTATCCTGTACTGATCCTGAGTTACATCCTGTATTATACCCCAGAGCTGCACTCACTATTCTGCTGGTGGAGTCACTGTGTACATACATTACTTATCCTGTACTGATCCTGAGTTACATGCTGTATTATACTCCAGAGCTGCACTCACTATTCTGCTGGGGGAGTCACTGTGTACATACATTACTTATCCTGTACTGCTCCTGAGTTCCATCCTGTAGTATACACCAATACCCTCTGCTGCACAGACCTCAACATGTGTAAACTGCAGCATTGTGACTGCAGCTCTGGAGTATAATGCAGAATATTGATGTGATTACACTGCTGTCTCTCCGCAGCCTCATTTGTCGTCTTTAATGTGTATTTCCATGAGGCTCTATATGTGCCGCTGCTTACTGTATTGCAGTGTACTGCTTTCTTCACTCTCGCTTTTTGTTCGCAGTCTAATTGCCGTCTCGGGAGCGTCACCTCCGCATCCGCTGTCGTACCGAGGCTTTCATTAAACCGTAGCCTCGGGCCGCCACAATATATATTTTGTCATTAGCTCTGATTGTGGAACATCTGCAGTGTTATCTGACGATCATGATATACTGTAGACACCGGGACACATCTGCTCCACGCTTCATACATAGCGAGGCCTCACCAGATGACGGGCAACACCCGGGCATCAAAGGGGAACTTCTAAAGGGGCCAACGTTACGTCTTAGAGGGCTCTGGAACAGTGGATTTCTGTAATTGCAAAACAGGACAAACTTTCATAGACTGAAAACTTCTATAAACTTAGAGCAACTGTGCAAGAAAAAGTATATGCAGGAGATCCCCAGGTTATACCGCCATGGCCCATATCAGTATATACAGGAGATGTATAACTTATACCAGCTGTACATATATAATTATATACAGGAGATCCCCAGGTTATACCAGCATGCTCCATATCACTATATACAGGATGTATAATGTATACCAGCTGTACATATATAATTATATACAAGAGATACCCAGGTTATACCAGCATGCTCCATATCACTATATACAGGATGTATAACTTATACCAGCTGTACATATATAATTATATACAGGAGATGCCCAGGTTATACCAGCATGCTCCATATCACTATATACAGGGAGATGTATAACTTATACCAGCTGTACATATATAATTATATACAGGAGATCCCCAGGTTATACCAGCATGCTCCATATCACTATGTACAGGAGATGTATAACTTATACCAGCTGTACATATATAATTATATGCAGGAGATACCCAGGTTATACCAGCATGCTCCATATCACTATGTACAGGAGATGTATAACTTATACCAGCTGTACATATATAATTATATACAGGAGATACCCAGGTTATACCAGCATACTCCATATCAGTATATACAGGATGTATAACTTATACCAGCTGTACAGATATAATTATATACAGGAGATACCCAGGTTATACCGCCATGGCCCATATCAGTATATACAGGAGATGTATAACTTATACCAGCTGTACATATATAATTATATACAGTATATACCCAGGTTATACCAGCATGCTCCATATCACTACATACAGGAGATGTATAACTTATACCAGCTGTACATATATAATTATATACAGGAGATCCCTAGGTTATACCAGCATGGTCCTAATCACTACATACAGGAGATACCCAGGTTATATCAGCATGCTTCATATCACTATATACAGGATGTATAACTTATACCAGCTGTACATATATAATTATATACAGGAGATCCCCAGGTTATGCCAACATGCTCCATATCACTATACACAGGATGTATAACCTATACCAGCTGTACATATATAAATATATATAGGAGATATGCAGGTTATACCAGCATGCCCCATATAACTATATACAGGAGATGTATAACTTATACCAACTGTACATAAATAATTATATACAGGAGATACCCAGGTTATACCAGCATGCTCCATATCACTATATACAGGAGATGTATAACTTATACCAGCTGTACATATATAATTATATACAGGAGATACCCAGGTTATACCAGCATGCTCCATATCACTATATACAGGAGATGTATAACGTATACCAGCTGTACATATATAATTATATACAGGAGATGCCCAGGTTATACCAGCATGCTCCATATCACTATATACAGGAGATGTATAACTTATACCAGCTGTACATATATAATTATATACAGGAGATGCCCAGGTTATACCAGCATGCTCCATATCACTATATACAGGAGATGTATAACTTATACCAGCTGTACATATATAATTATATATAGGAGATACCCAGGTTATACCAGCATGCTCCATATCACTATATACAGGAGATGTATAACTTATACCAGCTGTACATATATAATTATATACGGGAGATACCCAGGTTATACCAGCATGCTCCATATCACTATATACAGGAGATGTATAACTTATACCAGCTGTACATATATAATTATATACAGGAGATACCCAGGTTATACCAGCATGCTCCATATCACTATATACAGGAGATGTATAACTTATACCAGCTGTACATATATAATTATATATAGGAGATACCCAGGTTATACCAGCATGCTCCATATCACTATATACAGGAGATGTATAACTTATACCAGCTGTACATATATAATTATATACGGGAGATACCCAGGTTATACCAGCATGCTCCATATCACTATATACAGGAGATGTATAACTTATACCAGCTGTACATATATAATTATATATAGGAGATACCCAGGTTATACCAGCATGCTCCATATCACTATATACAGGAGATGTATAACTTATACCAGCTGTACATATATAATTATATACGGGAGATACCCAGGTTATACCAGCATGCTCCATATCACTATATACAGGAGATGTATAACTTATACCAGCTGTACATATATAATTATATACAGGGAATACCCAGGTTATACCAGCATGCTCCATATCAGTATATACATGAGGTGTATAACTTATACCAGCTGTACATATATAATTATATACAGGAGATCCCCAGGTTATACCAGCATGCTCCATATCACTATATACAGGAGATGTATAACTTATACCAGCTGTACATATAATTATATACAGGAGATACCCGGGTTATACCAGCATGCTCCATATAGTTATATACAGGATATGTATAACGTATACCAGCTGTACATATATAATAATATACAGGGGATGTATAATCTATACCAGCTGTATGTATATAGTTATATACAGGGGATCCCCAGGTTATAGCAGTCTCAGCCATGTAAGTATCTGTGACCACAGATGGCTCGGATACCACAGGATGTTCGTGCTGTAAGATAAGCTGTGAAAGAGGGAAGATGTTCCTGGGAAGGGCGAGCGGCCCCTCGTTCTAGGAAGACGCAGTTGGTGGGTTTCGGGGGTCTGCTGTATCTTCCGTCACCTCTCAGTCTTGTGGTGGCGCCTGTCAGCTCGGCTGTGATAACCCAACGACTCCGACAAACAGATAAAGGAGCACATGGTGCAGCGATAATGAACGGACTCCAACTGCGCCAAAGACTGAGGTCACAGAGATGCCGTGTGATGAGCCGCCGGATCACGTGGGAGGTCTAGGTACAGCAGGTTGTCAGACCGCACTACAAGTAGCACATGTAGGAACACGGGCGCAGCATACAGCGTCACGCCGTACAGGCTTAGATACAGCGGCTAATAAGCGGTACCGCACCATCATGCTATATACTCCACCCTCTGGACTTTAGTACTCCGGATACATATATAATAGGCTTAGATACGCAACTTAGGCTGGGTTCACACGGGGCGGATTTGCCGCGGTTTTGCCGCAGCAGATCCGCCCGCGGCCGCTAATCTCGGGATTAGCCAGCCATGTGGATGAGATTTCTCAGAAATCTCGTCCACACGGGACGGCTAATCCGCTGCGGTAAGTCCGGTTGAAACCGCGGCTGCGGCCGCCGCAGCCGCGGTTTCCAAAGATTGAGCAGGTCTGTTTACCTTTCCTTTTTTGTTTATTTACGTCGCGGCCCTGCTCTCCTCTATGGGAGCGCCGGCCGCAACGGAAAAGCATGCGGCCGAGCCGCTTCAAGGCAAAACCGCGAGATTTCTGACGGGAATCCGCCCTGTGTGAACCCTGCCTTAGGGTGCACACCCACTTGCGTTTTTCTTGCATGCTTTTTTCACGCGATTGTCAATGGGACTTTCGCAGTTTGTGCTGCGCCATTTCTGTGCGATGCGTTTTTACATTAGGAAGCCCCATTGACTTTCATGTTAAAAAACACAGCAATATCGTATGAAAGAAATGTGCAAGAAAAACACAAGTGGGTGTCGACCTTCAGGGCTCCACCCACCAGCGATATTGTCCCCTGCGATGCGACAGCGATGATTATGAGTTTTAATGGTTTTATACTCATTTGTGATGTTTCAGCAGAGCTTCGCAGCCCAGAGGAGAAATCTGTGATACCGCCAGTGTTACCAATGGTGCCGGCGGCAGCGCTAACCTCATTGAAAACATAGGGAGTATACCGCGGACTTCTGCCACAGATGTGACAGCCGTGACAGCTGTGGCAGAAGTCCAGGATGCTATTGCATTGCTTTCAATGGGGCCGGCGCTGCTGCTGCTGCTGCCGGCCCCATTGACAGCAGTGGGTTTTAGGCAACCTCCACAGCGATGATTTTCGGGGAAGGACTAGCTTTTCCCTGAGCCCAGCAGCTGCGGAGACGTAAGTATATATATATATATATTTTATTTTTAACACATTCTAGGGATGATATTCAGGGAAGGGCTTATATTTCAAGCCCTTCCCTGAAAATCACTGCAGGGCTTGCCGGCATCCTATTGAAAGCAGCGCTGCACGGACCTGCATTCACACGTTTGTGCACGTATGTGGGCGCACGGTTTTGTGCACACCTATGTACGCACGCACTCGTCTGAAAGCACCCTAAAGGGTTAAACAGTCACAAACCTTCCGTCCGGGACCCCCGACACGCAGGTCAGCGCTCGCGCTTTCTCAAGGGACGAGATGTTCCGCTCTCTGAACATATTTATAGTCCCACAAAAACAAAAAAAGTCACCCGCATCGCCCGGACGGATGCGATAGTCGAATGCGGGGCGCCGCCATAATGGAGGGCATCACAGCCACAGGAACACGGCGGAAATGGATGACAGCGCTGGACAAAAAGCTGATCAGCGGCATGAGAGCTCCTGCGCCAATGTGTATGACAGACGCTGAAAACCAGGGCGATGATGTCATAGAAGACCTAAAAATGGAGTCAAAGCGATGGCGTTTTCATGTTGTTTAACCCCTTAACTCCACAGGGCGCTCATTTACATCCGGGGTGTGCCATGTGGAGCGGGTTCTTGCTGCATACAAGGTGGGTGCCGGCTGTCAGTGATAGCGGACCCCCACCTGCAGCAGCCGCATGGGGAACAAAGATGAACAACCCCACAATTGTGTATTTTTGATCAGACCATTTCCAAGAAAAAAATTAATATAAAGCGATCGAAAACCCGTATGAGCTCCAAAATGTATCAGTCACGCAAAACACGAGCCGCACACAACCATGGCAACGGAAACATTAAAAAGTTATGGCGGTCAGAAGATTGCGGCAAAAGTAATATTTTTTTCCGCAAACATATTTTATTTTTAAAAGTATTACAGCAAAAGTAAAACTCTATAAATCTGTTATCATCGTAACCGCGGCGACCGCGGAGGGAGGTCACCATATCCCACTACCCAACAGCGTGTTTGCATCTGGTGTGCGATATATCTATTCTTGTGGATTTTGGGGTGTAGAATCCGAATTTACCTTTAGGAATGATGAATCACGTAAGGTTTTTATGTAATTTAGATGTTTTTCAACTTTTTAAACAAGGTTTTTGTGTTTGCGCTCATTTCTGGTGAATTATTCATATAACATTAAATCAGTGACGAAGCTAAACTCTTTATGTGAATGTAACACACAGCGGATGAAGTTCTAAATATGGTCACTAGATGGCAGCACAATGTAGTTGAGCAGGAAGGTTACCGACATGAGCCGATCTGTGCTGCTGTGTAGTGTTTGCTGTAATCTGCATGAAGCCCTTCTCTTCATTCTCACCTCAGCAGATCGCGATTTTTGGCGTTTCATTCACAGATACTTCACCGGAAAAACATTACTGAGTTCTGGGTGTTACTCTTTTTTTGTATTTAAAACCAGACACTATTTGGCAATCCTGTATTATCGTCTCTGTAATAATGTATCTCAGGAACCTGACGTGAGAGACAGTCCGACCCTGACACTGAATTCAGCACCCCAAAATTAGTAGAACCAACCTGTTTCCAAACCAGATACAGAAAGAAAAATTTTGATTTGTTGACCAGTGTAATTGTTGCCCCAGTGTGTACGCCGTAGAAGCACCCCCCCCCCAATAATGGCGGAATTGCGTTTTTTTCTCTCATTTCACTCGTCTTAGAATTTTTCACGTTTTCCACTAAATTCTGTGCTGCAGTAAATGATTTTTTTGAAAGTGAAGAGGAAAAAAACAAAATGAAAAAATTGAATAAAAGGGAGGTCCTTAAGGGGTTAATAAAGATGAATATTTCATCTGAGGAGATGGTTGGTCCGGTGTTTCTGGGTGTTGTCTCTTAGTACATTTGTCGCAGGAACACTGCTGCACACTTTACGTAGACCGGCGTGAGCCCCTCGGACTTGGAGGCTTTACACAAGTTGGTCACTGACATCATCAACATGACGCCAAGAAGCCTGGAGACCCAAACAGAAGATGGGGTCATCCAGAGAGACACCACATATGGTCTCAAGGAATCGCTTCTTCTGCCCGGCTGCTCCTCGGTCCATAGAGCTCTAGTTGACCCGCCCTGATGAAGGCGCTACAGCCACAGTATAGATCGCTGGCTACAATGAGGTGTAGACCCCCAGTAGTTGGGTCCTGTGATGGAAGTGAGGCCATCCACACACCGACTAGATTGCAGGACCTTCCCTGCCCGTTAGCTTACAGATTGCCCCGTCTGGACCCTACAATATACACATAATGTATAGAACGTGCAGCGGTCCTTCTATATATCTCTGTATACGGTCAGGAGACACTTGATGCTCAGCTGAAGCCTCTTATCGCGTTCTGTTACTCATTTATCTCAATGCTCCAGCTGCCGGGTTATCTGCACATCCATTGCCGGCCGCTATCTCCCCAGCATCGAGGTGAAGCAATGACCCGGGGAGTTGATCCAACCAAATGTATCACATAGATTACATCGGACCCTCTGAGAGTCATGTTGTGTCCCCTCGGGTCCTTCTTATGTGCCCATGAGGCTCATGCGTCTGCTGCCCCCTGCTGGTATCTTGAGCATTGAGTTGCAGGATGAATTTTTAGATATGAGCATTGTGCCAACCAAAAAGGAGAAGTATCGGAGATTTCATCAAACTTTTTGTGATTTCCAGTTCTTCGGTAGAGGATGTTACCTTTCTTAGAGACGGTTGTTTCCGACCGATGTCATCTACGTCCGCTTTTGGTAGTCAGGAAATGTTGCTTTACTTCAGAACCGATCTATTGCCCAGTTTGAGCGGCGCCACGTTGTGGTTGAGTCATCTGTGCCCTAGGGCATGAAATACATGGTCTGGTTTGGAAACTCCTGTTTAATGCCCTTAACCCCTTAGTGACGCCGCCTATTATGGACCTAAGAATGCAACAATTTGGGGGAGATTTTCATCTCCACTTTTGAAAAGCCCTAAGTTTTTTATTTTTCCGTTGGCGCGGCCGGATGAGGGATGCTGCTTTCTGTGTGGCGAGCCGTAGTTTTTATTGGTACCTTTTTTGGGTTCATATAATGTATTGTAGAACTTTTATTATTTTTTTTTAGGAGGGCAATGATAAAACTCCTCAGTTCTGCCACAGTTTTTTCTTCATTACCGTGTTACTCATGCAGCATAAATGACATGATACATTTTTTATGCCGGTCAGTACGATTATGATGATACTATATTGATATATTGCAGTGGGCTGTTGCAGCAAGAGGCTGGCTGTCAGTGACAGCCGGCACCCGCTGCAGATGGCGCAGGCTCATCTTCTGTACCATCCGTAGGATATACGTTTACCTCCATTTTCGCGAATCTCTTCCCAGTCAAGATGTAAACTTACATCCTGTGGTAGGAAGGGGTAAAACGTAGCTTACATGTCTTTACCTTAAGGCCCCCATACACATCAGCATTTAGTGAAGCGGCCAATAACAGCGAGGGCGAATGACTCTAATGTGTATGGAGGTTGCTCAGCTTTCGAAAGAAGGATTGGAAACGTTCAATCTCAATACCCAATCCTCTTGTTCCTAGGAGATAAATCACCGCTAAAGCTGTCCGGCTTCCACTTACTTCCCTAAACGCTCATCCAAGTCAAACAGTCATGTGTAGCCGGGGACAGAAGATGTTGGTCAGTCGTTCAGCCCACAGTTGTTGGAGGGGCATGGGCAGCTCTCTACAACCAATTTCCTGAAAGCCAATTGACCTACAATATGCTTTTGGACTGGAGGTTGAGAATCCTAAGGAGGATTACAAACTGCACTTTGAAGTTGGGTTAGTTGGATTTCGGGCTCACCACTGGCCCCCTATACAGCTTGAGTATCCAGAGGACCCCCCGGTTGTGTTTTCAGCACTGGAAGACTCCAGGATTTACATGGGTTGGATTTCTATGGATCACATTGGTGGCCCATCATAAACGTGAACATTGTGACCTTGTCCAAGTCCTTCCACCCCATTGATAGTCAGGGTCCTGACTGACACACAATATTGGAAGTAGTTTGACATAACTTGAAGCTCCTGAACTCCAGTGCAAAATCTATAAAATCCCCCCAACTGTCAAGTGTCATTTTTGCGTCAGAGCAGCCCCCTTAGGCACCATGTGCGACTACTACCCCTGTGCCCCCTATAGTTACACCCTAACACCCAAAAGATAATGGTTTATCACGTTCATCTTGTTAAGTAATGGACCAATAAAGTAGCTGCTGCCCTGTACAGATTACCTTTTCCTCTTCACCCCCTCCCCTTCCCCGACGGAAAGTGTCTCTAAAGCCTTGTTGTTGCTCAGTAGGTAGAGGAGGGTCTCATAGTACTCATGTTCCGGAAGATTGGGCATGTGATGGACAGCTCCACCATCATTTGTCACCGGGAGCTGCAAGAAGTCCTTTTATCCTCTCATCTCTCGACAGCCAGATAATTACTCATTAATTGCTATCGTAGAAGGGAGACCATGCAGGATGAGTCTGAAGAAGGGTTAATTGAGGAGGGGGCCATGATTGAATTACTGCTCAACTTCGTATGATATATTACTGTCTGGAAGAGTTTTAGGCGCCATTGTGTAACCCTTGTTCACCGTTCCAGATGGTTCGGGGGGGACATCTGTTTTTGGAGGCAAGTTTAGAACTTGGGTGAGATGGAAGCAAAACACTTGGTCATAAAACCTGAAAGGGCTCCTCCAGGAGGTGTCTTAGATACAAGTACAGGTGCACTGTAATGGACCACAGGCAAGACGCTCAAGGTTTTCCAGGTCAGTGACAACCTGACCTGGCTCTGGAGCAAGAAGCACCAGACCGAGCTCCATAAGTAAGTTCATGGTCCCCTTCTTGTGGGTAGGCAGATGAGCCATCAGGGACTCGTAACTGGTTTTGGTCAGTTCGGGGGAGAGCTGGGTCTTGAGGTAGGCGCAGATGGCTGCAGTAGCATGGAGGCTCCAGAGATAACTCACATAGCCTTCAAGATCCGTCATTGCAGAATGAGAAGTAGGTTTATTAGCTGTGGAGGAGAAACAGATAACGTGCAGCCTGGTAATCTCAGATATCGCACTTTATCACAACAATAAAGTTGTGAAAGTCCCTGTAAACTGTGCCTAATCAAAGTTTTGGCTCAGTTAACTGGGACCAACAGTATTTAGGCTCAGCATACCTGTTGATCGCAGCATCTAAAGGGTTAACAGAGGGAGGGGTCTACCTCTGTTACGTCATCGACCCTCCGCTATATAGCTGAGGGCCAATGGGTTGCCATGGTAATTGGACGCCAGACAATTGTGTGTAGGTCTGCCACGGCCTGTGATCATTATGAATAGGAGAAGTACTGCAATGTATTATCGCAGCAATCACAGGATCACAGGTTCAACTCCCATACAGGGGCACAAAAAAGTAGGAAAAAAGAAATAAAGATGTAAAAAAAAATGTTTTTGCAAACTTTCTCCTCTTTTATTAAAAAAATGAATAAAAATGAAAACCCACATTTATATCGTGGCGACTCGTATAATAAATAGAACACACTTTTTATCCTACACGGCAAACGCTGTAAAAATAAAAAAAGGAGCCAAAATGCTTCTAAAAAAATGCAATAGAAGTGATAAAAAAGCCATATATACCCCAAAATGGTACCAATAAAAACTGCAGCTCGTCACACAAAAAACAGACCAAAAAAATTAAAAAGTTACGGGACTTTTAATGCAGCGATGCAAAAAAAAAAAAGGTTTTTATTGTGCAAAATGTGAAAAGCCTAAAAAAAATGTAATTTTGGTATTGGCTTAATTGTACCGACCAGCAGAATAATAATAATAATCTTTATTTGTATAGCGCCAACGTATTCCGCAGCGCTTACCAGAAAACATGCATCACATCATTTATGCCGCGCGATTAACATTAATTAAATAAAAGTTCTACAATATATTATAAGATCCCACAAATGGTACCAATAAAAACTCTCATTCGCTGCACAGAAAACCGTCCCTCCCGCGGGCGTGGTCACGGGAAAAATAAAAATGTTATGGCTTTTGAAAATCCTCAAAAGATCATTGAGTCCTTATGGCCAGAATAGGCTGAGTCACTAAGGGGTTAAAAAGACAGTAACAGTAAAAAGAACCAACATGATCCTAACATTGAACAGCGCTTACTGCGCCTCCCTCAGGACCGTGCATGTCATCGCGTCTTCCAGCACTAGTTCATAGACTCTGATTTGAGATCCGGTCAAACGCTGACCGGCCCGCTGACTTGAGGACCTGGTTGTTTGATTGGCTGACCAGTCCAAGGGCAAATCTGCTGACGGTGCAAATAGGCGCATTGGGTGGGTCGGGCATTTGTAGTCACGATGCCCATAAATCGCCACATCTCCAGACCGCCAGGCGCTGTCTTATTCACCAGTGGTGATAACGGCTCATCGCAGGAGGGGGGGGGGGGGGGGAGCCGCAGAAAGTGATTGTCGAACATAATTAAAGCCCTGGAATAAGGCCAAGCACCCGAATGTTTCAGAAACACCATTTTCACTCATCTGCCACTCTTTAAAACATCCTCATTAAAATGTCACAGTTCAAAAGAGGGAGAGAGATCCATTAACATAGACGTTCCTCCCAGATCTTAATTAGTCGGATTTCTCCGGGTCATTATTTGTCTGTCGGTTGCTGATGTTCACTTGTGTCAGGGAAATTCATCAAGAGGCGACACAATCTACAAATAATAGGATAGATCTGGGGGACGGCAGAGGTGGCGGCTCCCCAAACCCATTACATAGTGGGCAGGATCAATATGTATCAGCCATCCCGACATCTGCCCTGCTATGTTATGGATTGGAGGCGCCAGGGGGTATTGGTCAGTGTGAAGGGGAGGACAGGGGTGAAGGCTGGGGTACCCCCCGTACCCCGCGGGTGACATGGTCATCTAGGAAGACTCTCATCGCAGGACATTGTGCAGCTTGGGTAACTTTATTAACCAGATAACAGGGAAGGCTGAATTGGGCTGAAATGTGTAGAACAAAGTCCTTCCATTTACCGGGATGCAATTAGGCCTGTTGGGGGAAACGCTAAAGGAGTTGTCCAGTCGTAAACTACCAAGGGCCTATCAGAAGGACAGACTATGTAACGATCCGGTTCAGGATTGGAGTCTCTTGTTGTAACTGGGGCAGATCGGTAGCGTAGTTAGGGAAGCCAGAGGTTGGTACACAGGTAGCGGTTTGGAGGAGCTGCAGGTGGAAGAGATTGAGTACTGTCTGGAAGCACAATCATCTTGCAATGAACTGGAGGAAGGGCCAAGTTTTTGAAGGATATCCAATTAAGGAACAAGGAGGCGCCAACCGGGAACCAGGAGCAGGAGCTAGGGACAAGAACAAGGTTATGCAGGGGAGCTATCCAAAGTGCTGGATAGCTCAGAAGGTAGATAGGTCACTAACATATGACTGCACTTTTAAAACTCAGGGGCGTTATGTTATGTTCATGTGGGCTAGTGAGCACCGGGCCCACACAAATATTACCAAGGATAGGGAACAGCAGGTGAAACAACCATTAACATCTCTCCCTATCTTCTAAAAAGAAAGATGACCGAGGACCTACCTGAGCGGGAACATCGTCCCAATAAGGGGCAGCCCAGCTGTCTTTGGGTCTGGGCTCTTGCTGCCCCTAGGAACCCACGCACCCAGGATAAGACCCATACACATGCCACCACCGACGGGGACAACTAGGCAGGATAAGCAGACACACAGAGCCATAATCACACCATACAAGTAACCAATACACAAACACTAGTAGCAGACGTAAATGCTATAAATACCAGGTATTTGTTGACATTCTGGACAAAACATGGAAGCTAGCGGGCCACGTCACGGCTCCTGGCTATACGGCTAGTCCCTATACTAACCGGGAGTCCAGCGACATAACCAAACAAAACCACAAGACACAAACCATCCTTGCAGCCACCAAACACAGAACCTGATCACACCACACAGAGAGAGAATGAGAACAGAGAAAGCTGACCACCCCCACACCTGGGAAGACAGCTTTATGTGTACTGACCTGGAGTGATTGGCTGACTGGAGAAACACATGCTCAGCCAACACAATCCCCAACACCTGAGCAGGAGAACTCCAGAAAACCTGTAGCACCACAGATCTCAGGAGACAGATGTGACAGTACCCCTTTTCTTTAAAAAAGGGGCCTTAGGACCCTTAAGGCATACATTTTTTTAGCAACTCCAAACCATGCATGTGCACAGGTTTTATCTAAAAAGGCCCTGACACCAAGTCAAAGATGACAAATAGGAAGGAGTAACAAATTGTGCACCTCTAAATAGCACCTCTGTGCCTTCCACAACCGGCCTCAGTCACAGACGTCTGCCAAAAGAGTGCACAGTCCAGAGGGGAAAGACATGGCAACCCTCCCTACTGACACAAACGTCGCATAGGACTCATCCGTACGGGCCTAGTGCGGATGCCAAACAGTCAGCAAGAGAAGGGAAAACTAATGCAAATAGTGTCAAACTCAGGAGAAAGTCAGCACAAAAAAAAGATAACACAGTGCATAACATAACATATGAACACCACTCAGACGTCATGCATGCCACCACACCCAGTGTACAAGAGGAAGGGGCACCAGGCATCACCCACCTGGCATACAAAGAACACTATGGCCAGCATCACCAGCCTGCACCACGCACAAGAACATCCGATGTTCGGAGGCCACACCTGCAAAAGCATAAGGAGAAACCTGCGGGTGTATGCACCTGTGCGGTCACCATACCACACACTACTCGATGCATACACCCCAGAATGCAAGGAGGGGAGTAACAAGGTGTCCAGACCATCTTCAGGGAAGACTGGGGAATACGCTCCAACAAACGCATGCAAAGACACCACATTCTGAGCACCACCAGAAACAAACACAACAGTTGTGGGACTAACAGATATGCCAGACCGTCCGTAACACAGATGTGTCACTAACATATGACCACTCAACTGGAGGACATTATGTTATGTTCGTGTTGGATAGTGAGCACTGGGTCCACACGAATGTTGCCAGGATAGGGAACACCAGGTGAAACAACCATTAATACCTCTCCCTACCTTCTACAAAGGAAGATGACTGAGGACCTACCCGAGCAGGGACATCGTCCCAATAAGGGGCAGCCCAGCGGTCTTTGGGTCTGGGCTCTTGCTGCCCCTAGGAACCCACGCTCCCAGGCTAGGACACATACACTTGCCACCACCTACAGGGACAACTGGACAGCGTAAGAAGACACACAGAACCAGAATCACACCATACAGCAGGAAATACGCAAACACTAGTAGCAGATGTTAATGCTATAAATGCCAGGTATTTGTTGACATTCCGGCCAAAATATGGAAGCTAGCGGGCCTAGGCGCGGCTCCTGGCTATACTGCCAGTCCCTATACTAACCGGGAGTCCAGCGACATAACCAAACAAAACCACAAGACACAAACCTTCCTTGCAGCCGCCACATATGGAACCTGTTCACACCACAGAGAGAGAGAGAATGAGAACAGAGAAAGCTGACCACACCCACTCCTGGGAAGACGGCTGACCGCACCCACAGATGGAAAGACAACTAACCACACCTACACCTGGGAAGACAGCTGACCACACCCACATCTGGGAAGACAGCTGACCACACCCACATCTGGGAAGACAGCTGACCACACCCACATCTGAGAAGACAGCTGACCACACCCACATCTGAGAAGACAGCTGACCACACCCACATCTGAGAAGACAGCTGACCACACCCACATCTGGGAAGACAGCTGACCACACCAACACCAGGGAAGACAGTTGACCACACCCATATCTGGGAAGACAGCTGAGCACACCCACACCTGGGAGGACAGCTGAGCACACCCATACCTGGGAAGACACCTGACCACACCCACCCTTGGGAAGACAGCTGACTACACCCACACCTGGGAAGACAGCTAACCCCACCCACACCTGAGAAGACAGCTGACCACACCCACCACTGGGAAGACAGCTGATCACACAAAAACCTGGGAAGACAGCTAACCACACCCACACCTGAGAAGACAGCTGACTACACCCACACCTGGGAAGATAGTTGACCACACCAACACCTGGGAAGACAGCTGATGACACCAAAACCTGGGAAGACAGCTAACCCCACCCACACCTGAGAAGACAGCTGACCACACCCACCCCTAGGAAGACAACTGACCATACCAACACCTGGGAAGACAACTGACCACACCCACACCTGGGAAGACAACTGGCCACACCCACACCTGGGAAAACAACTGACCACACCCACACCTGGGAAGACAACTGACCACACCCACACCTGTGAAGACAGCTTTATGTGCACTGACCAGGAGCGATTGGCTGACTGAAGACACACACAACCAGCCAGCACAATCCCCAACACCTGAGCAGGAGAACTCCAGAGAGCCTGTAGCACCACAGATCTCAGGAGACAGACGTGACAGTTCCCTATTCACTGCGAGCTGGGCCTGCAATACCATATGGGCAGCGTATAGCCCACACGGAAAAAAACTCACAAGCAGTGAATGACATAAGAAACTAGCATTACACCGGCCAGGCGTAATATGTATATTAATTAATGTTCTGTCATCTCTCTCTCTAATTGCTTATGGGCTGCGGATGGCACGCATCCATAGACATCAATGGAGCCTGTCCGCGTGGAATTCGCGCTAAAAAAAGAGCGTGCACGCGTTTTTCTTCCACTCACGGAAAATGCAATTTGTATTCACAGATGTCAAGGAAACTTCGAAGAGACATACCTTTCAAAGCCCGTGTATTACCGCAGACCGTCCACGTAGACGGTGATACAAGAATCTGCAATTCACATCCAGTCCTGGAAAACCGGCCTAACAGATTCTATATCAGTCTAGGGATCTGCCCGACCCTGACTGGGAGCCAATACTACACTGGATGAAGGAGCTGCAATGTTGTCACATGACCAGCGCAGGTCCTTCATCCTGGAAGTCCTCAGCAGTCAGCAGAGGAGTCTACAGTGATCACCCTCCACCTCCAGCAGCGCCTGCAAATATAAGGGGAGAGGGGGCAATGTCAGCGGAGGAGGGATGGTTAGGGGAAGGGTCACTCTGCAGACACTCACTTATTGAAGACCTGGATCTCCGCACGGCGGACTCATCACACTTCTTCACTCTGCTCTCTCTTAATGGTTCCTGGAACTGGGAACCTCAGGGTACCTCTCTTCCTCTTCCATTCTTCACCACATGAGGGTTGAAGGTACCCCCATGCGGCCGGCACTCCACTCACTACTGTTGAAGATGATGAAAGACTCTCCGCTTCTGACTGACTACCACACCCAAATCCCTCATACTTATAGTCTCTAACATATTACGTGACAGGACATAAATTGATACATTTCCAGACGTATCCCAGGCACATGCAGACATTAACCTCTTACATGCTGCAGCTGTGCAATACACATAACAGGAGACAAGACATTTTGCACAGTGCATCTACACAAAAGACATGACATGTATGACTATTATGGAGGGGCCAGGAATAGGTGTTTCGGGCCACTACAAAGACGCGAACATCTGATTGCTGGTTTACTACACTGCACTACTTATGCCCGTGTCCCAACCATCCCAGATTTGGCAGGACAGTCCAAGATTTGGTCACTGCTACGGGATACGTAGGGCGGGGCTTAGCGTAATTTCCTAAACATTTGCGCTGCTACGATTGTCCCAATTTTCCTTGCTCAAAAATAGGGGGGTACGGTACAACAGTGCCCCTCTTACAAATGGTCCAGATAGTGCCTGAAGAAGACCCTCAAAGCAGAGGCACAGCTGGGTCGGTTACGACTACTTCTTCAGCGCTGTCTGTCACTCACTGCTGCTGCCAGTTTTTCATTGGCACCTCTTACGCCACCCGCCACCTGAAATATAAGCTCCGCCAGCCCCACCGCTGCTGCTCCAGTACTGTTTGGTTTATACCACCCATATGGGAAGTAATAACCTGCTCCTCTGAGCTCCCGGTGTTCAAGGTGTGATATGATGTGCCAGGCACAATATTGTCTGAAGCTTGGATGGATACCAGGGGGCACACAGCGCTTCCAGTGAGTTCACAAGGTTGGTATTTGAGGGGTGTTTAGTCTGAGTGTGTTAGCGGATCGGAGTGAGCGGACTGGGTGGTGAACGGACAGGAGGGAGGCGATGTATGGTGGCGCGGCGCCATGCAGAGCTTTGTGGGTGAGGTAGAGGAGGTTAAATTTAGTTCTGCAGCGGATGGGCAGCCAATGCAGCAACAATAAAAAAGCGAATGTGATGGCAGGTCCCCATTACGAGGGACGGGGCCTTACAGACTGTCAGGTCAGAGGCTCGACCCGCGTGACTAAAGACAGGCTACCATGTAGGTTGGGGTCACCAATGGACCCATCAGGCTCCATGATGAAGAGGACTTTAATGTGCTACAAATAAACATTTTTGTGGCTCGGACGCCCCGCGTTCTTCTAGACATCCATTGATTTCCCGTCCGGCATTCAATGTGTTTTCAGCTGGACATTGCTTGGAGACCCCGGGACCATAACAGTAGCCATCAGGCGACCAGACCTGATAAATGACTCTCAGCTGTACAAAGACACTGGGGCTGGGTACAGCACACAATTAAGGGGGCGGGGGTCAGAGGTCGGCGTTTAAGACCTGATACAAATTAAAGAAAAACAATGGGGGAAACAAACCCCTTACCCTCCGTGTTCTGATTGATGACGGATCCCTCTCCCCGCACATGGCCGTCTACAAGAAGCTACAACTCTTCTCCAAGACGGGTCAAACTTGTGAAACACTCAGGGAAATGTTTTCTTTAATTATTCTTTTTTTTCTTCTTTTTTTACATTCCTGGTAAATTGGTGATCAAAAGCAGAAGGAAGGGCGGATAATAAATTGTATGAAGGAAGGCGAGCGCTCACCGTATATCATCCAGTCATTCTTCTTGTCTGCTCACACAATGAGACGGGTTCAACCAAGAAGAACATTTTCATTCGGATTCAATTGTGCCGAAGAAAAATGAAAAATATCTAAAGGTGTCAAAGAATAAAGGAAAGACGAGATAAATGTATATATACTGTACACAGATGTATATACTATTAGTCCCCATCCAGTAGCATTGGGCTCCTTTCAACTTCAGATCCGCAGCAGTTCATCATGGTGTAGATTCTACAAAGTGATGAAATCATCAGCAGGAATACCGGCCCCTGCGGACAGGAAGCTTCTTGTAGTTGCCGCAGATTAGATGGCGGTGCTGACATGTTCTGACCAGCTGACAGGAAGGGGTCAGCGATTCACGCTGCTTGCACCAAATTCTGACCTCCCATCAGCAACAGAAATCTGGATCCGTCTGACCAGGAGATGTTTTCCCGCTGCTCAGTGATACAAGTTTTGCGCTCTTTTGCCCGCTGGAGTCTTTCTGTTCCTCTTAGACACAATGGCGCTGGAACTGGTCGTCTGCTGTTACACCATCCGTGTGGAAGAACGGCGAGTTGTGCGTTCAGACACGTTAGTTGGAGCTCCAGCGTTGTATTCAGCTGACTGTGCAGCCTGTTGGTCTGAACGATTCCTGACATCCTCTTCCGACCCCTTTCAGTGATGAGTTGTTTCCCCCACAGGATCCCCTTCCGCTGGATGCTTTCCTCAATCGCACCATTCTCAGTATACTCTCCACACTATTACACGATAAACCCGCTGTAGTTGGCGGTGAGCCCCCGGCTAGTCCAGCACCGATGACCGGCCTCGTTGGAAGTTGCTCAGATCGCTGGATTTTCCATCTAATGTGGATTCACACTGAAACTGATCCACGGAAAACTTGTCACGTGATTTTATGCCGCACTCCGGGGTCACGGGGGGGAATTACCATACAGGGGGCGCCAATCCTGAGAGGGCCGAGGCTCTGATAAAGGACTGGGGTCTTTAATAGAGGGGCCGGGGGCTCAAATAAAGGGGACGTTCAGTGTATGCACTAATTATAATAAAGCAGTAATTTGTATCTGTGTGACCATAAATATACAATTTGGGGTTTTCAATGGGGGCGACTAAAAAAGAAAACCTTTCTACTCCCCATACAGCAGACGCTGCCAGACTCGTATAACGTTCCTTCGTTCGCCCCGGGCTCATCTATCAGTAGCGTGAGAAAAGAAAACAGCTATTGATCGCTGGTATCACCAGAGCCCTGCAGATTTACGGCTTCGGGGGCCCCTAATCTACCACTTTGCTACCAGTAAAGAACACACGTCCCATTGCTCGCCCCGTTATAGGTTAGACATATGGAGCTGTGGCCTTGTTAAAGCGGCTTTAATTACCCAATTAAAACTAACTAGACCTCAGCAGAGCGTTGCGCCCAGACCTCAGGGATGCGAGTGCTGCAGACCCCAAGCTGCATTCTTCCGCAGGGCTGTGAAACATTAGACCCGCACATTTGGCCTCGGCTACTAATGACTCCTTCTCTGCTCAAATAGTTTCCAACCTCTCAAAGTCCGTGGCGTCTCCAGGATAGAGGTGCGCCACGCTACTGTTTGGTGGTCTGCAATACGGGTGCAAGCCTCGCAATGCCACCCTCAGCCCTTACTGGAAGGGGTGTTTTATATAACCATCGCCACTCACACGGGATGGGGGGTAGTTGCGGTTGACGGGGGGGTAGTTGCGGTTGACGGGTGACTGCCACATTTATACTATTGAAGCCTATTGAATCCCCATAACAGATAGCTTACCTCCAAGCCTGGCATCAGAACCTGATAAACCTGGGCAGATGCCAGGGCTCATTATACTTGTCGACCAGAGATGGGTCATAGGGGGGCCCGGGCTGCTGGGACAGTTTAACTTGAAGTATGCTTAAAGGGGTTGTGCGGTTACTGGACAATCCCTTTTCAATACGTTCCTCTGGGGTAAAGTAACAAATAGAGATATACTTATGCAGCATCCCGTAGGGTGACCCCGGACATATGGCATGCGCTGAGGAGCTGGGAGGGCAAGATGCTGGCTTGTCATGGAGTCACTTACCATGCTCCTTTCCAGAGGGATGCACACAGCCAAAGCCAGGGAAGCGCTTAGCCTCTTCTGGACACCCCCGGCATGGGGATGCCCAATAAACTGGGGAACAGGGCTCATGGTGGTCACGGGTGACGCCAATGATCCGGTACCCCCCGGCATGAACATCGGCAAGGAAATAAATGATTTATTATGCTTCAACATATGACATACATGTATGACATTATGGAGGGGGCCAGGAAAGCAAAATAAGCCGACCCCGACACCTCCGAAGCAGATTGTACGAATCCAGAGTCGGGTCATCTTACGTGTGTGACTTCCAATCTACCTGAGAGGCCTCTGCGCAGTCATGGAGTGTACAAGGCAAAACCTGTAAACACAGCTCTTACTCCCGCTTGCCTATGTGAAAGGTTAACCCACCTCAAGTTTACAGAGACTACAAGTAGTGTCATTTCTATGTATGGTTTTGCATTATGACAGCGTGTCAGGGACATGACTCGCAGGTACATTAGAACTACTACTAGGCTGAACAGAATTCAGGAACACTAGTAATGCAATTGAGCAAATTCATGACCCTTCTCTCCAAATACTAAAAGAATTAAGATAAGTGGAATGACCATCACTTTGACCATCACTTTCTCTATTAAGGATGAAACACACTGTGACCAAACAACAAAAATATGAGAGGGTGACTGGCAGGAAAAAGCACAAGGGACGAGTGGAATGACCATCACTCTGCCTGTGAAAAGTAGAACTAGGTGAAAGGAAGGCCCCACCTGCTGGGAGAGACCAGACGGACAGCTAGCACTGAGACACGATATAGGGGACACAGGAAACCTCCAGCTATACACCTAGATCACCTAGATACCATGCACACGTGTTCATGCACACAGTGGCGTTTCTAAGTCAAAATACATTAAGGCATTTACTGACTTTAGAAGGGAGATTACTTTAGAAAAAATATAGAGCGTGAGCACTTAACAAACACATTTCTATCACTCTCTCCTGCGCAATACTTGAACGTTGCAAAATATTTCAAACTTTCCAATATAAAAAATGTAACTATGAAATGGGATTCCTCTAAAGTCCTTTTTTTAAAGGGGCTTAACTGGGGGAAGCAATGTCTTTTACGCAAAGAGTCTTTAGAAAGTAAAGTCTATATTACGGGCAGTGAAAATTATTGGCATCAAGATTCTACCAAGCGCGACCATCCGACTCCCCTCGCTGTCAGAGTCCGACACAGTAATGACAGACGGGATCGGGTACTTACTTTCACCTCTACCACAGAGCCTTCAGACAAACTGGAACCAATCTCCTCACTCTTGGAAATTACAGTCAGTCATAGAGGGAGAGACTTGTGCAGAACTTCCCTCCGAGGATGTAGAATCCAGGATGGTAATTGGAGATGTGGCAGGTCTCCTTAGAGGTGGGCGTGCAGATAGGCCGGGCACGACCTGGAACGTAAAAATGGAGTCTTCAAACTCCAGAACAAACGACCTTAGTAGCTCTGGGATGTATTCTCTCACAGCGGTATTGTGGCGATGAATGAGTATCCATGGTGGGGACTCCGCCTGAGCAGTCACGTTGTCCCTCCGTAAAGCATACAAAGGGTGTAGGAGTTCTGAGGCTTCTCTGGTGCCCATTTCAGATGTTGCAACTGTAGCCGAAACACTGGTGGGTAACCAGATGAACTAGGGATCTTCCTCCCAATAGAAAGGCCGTCTTATAAGGGATGGTCCAATGGAATAGGCGAAGTCTCAGGTGTCTGCCGACTGGATCCATCTTGCTCAGTTGAAGCTCATTGAGCGTTTGACATAGGGAGTCTGCAGCGGCCATCCTTTGTGGCACAGACGATTTGATCCTGTTCATGACACCAAAAAGGAGAAGCCTGCAGCGTCCCGTAGGGTGACCCCGGACACATGGAATGCACTGAGGAGCTGGGAGGGCAAGATGCTGGCTTGTCATGGTGGCACTTACCATGCTCCCTCCCAGAGGGATGCACGCAGCCAAGGCCAGGGCAGCACTCGGCCTCTTCTGGACACCCCCTGACATGGGGATGCCCAATAAACTGTGGAACAGGGGTCGTGGATGTCACGGGGGATGCCACCTTTCCGGTACTCCCTGGTATGAACTTCGGCGGGGAAATAAATGAGCCACAAACAGTAGTATAGTAACTCAGGTCCCCGGGAATGGTCAGGGCCTGGAAAAAGTTTTACTTGAAAAATAACTACAGTGATGCAAGACACAAATGACAGGCTTGAAAAGTGCAGAAATTAGAGAAAAAGGGTACCTCCACTCAGCGGGACCAAGACCTCAGGGCGCTTCAGTGTGAACAATGACTGTATAGTACCTCCACCGGGCGGTCCCAGACTTCAGGACTCGCGGACGTGAAACAAATAATTGAGTACCTCTGCACTAGGCCTTGAAAGACTGCACTCGCTCACTGCTCACTCTCTCTCTCTCCGGGGGCTCACTCCATTATCATTTCTTAAACACGCACTCTGGGAAATCTCTCTTCCTCCTCCATTTTTCACTACATGAGGGCTGAAGGTGCCCCCATGTAGCCGCTACTCTTTGACAGGAACAGAAAAGACACGGACCCTTTCCCGCTCTCAGACACTCACTTTTATAACCTCTCTCATACCACGTAACAGGAAAGAATGGATACATTTACAGACAGTCAGCTCACTCTTTGCAGACATTAACCCATTACACACGGCAACTGTGCAATACACATAACAGAATGATAAGACAGTTTTACACAGTGCACCAACACAAGACATGCATGTATGACATTATGGAGGGGGCCAGGAAAGCATGCACTGGGCCACCACACGTACCCCTCAATGGGCGCCAGAATCCACCCTTGCAGCCCACAGCGGTCCTGGAGATACCTGTGACATATGATGTCATATGAAATCAGGTAACTGCTGCAGCCAATGAGAAGTGGCAGCGTCACCACTCGTTCTCCTGGCATAGGCTCACATCCTGAGCGCCATCATGCCAGAAGTTCAAGAACGTGACTTTACAGCCTCTCATTGGCTGCAGCGGTCACGTTATTTCCTATGACATCATTTGTCACAGCAAACCCTGAGACCGCAGTGGGCTGCAGCGCTGGATGCCGGCATCCATGGAGGGGTAAATATCTCTCTGTTTATTCCTTTACCCCAGGGGGACCTTTTGAAAGGTAACAAGACAACCCCTTTAAAGAAGGAATAAAAGCAGTCCTCCGTTGCCCCCGGTAGGTGTAATGGACGCACTGTTCCCCGATGAATTCCGTGTTGTGTGGTCATGTGACAAACATGATTGCTGTAGTTAATTCCTGGTCTCAGCATCAGTGAGGCCAGGGAATGTCGACATCAATCATGTGACTGTCACATGACCACACAACGCAGAAGTCAGTGGGGAACAGCGTGCCCATTACAGCTACCGGGGGGCGATACAGAGTGGGGAAATAAAGAAGGCATTATTGTTAAGTGAGGGCACTTTTACTCTGTTCGGGTTGTTATAAGCAGCACATTCTGTATGGTGCTTATAGGGGGCACACAAATGGGGACAGTACTACTGTGTGGGGTACCACAAGTGGAATTATTACTATCTTGGGTACTAAAGAAAAGGAAATTGTGTGAAGGTGTATATTACGTAGGGAGGGTGATGAAAAAGCAAGAAGCCAAAAGTGCCTGTGTGTCAGATTGCACAGACACAAGTTGTGACCAGGAGAAGTCAACATGGGGGTCTGGGCAAGATGCAGAAGAAATGGAAACTGAATTACTCCAGTCAGAGAGGAGTTCATCTGTGATCACCGGATATAATAGTATTGTAATCACTTACCGCTACTTGGGTTACCCTTTGAAACTCTCCCAGCAGTAGCTTGGTTGGGTTCCGTGTTACTCCCAGGGGAGGAGATGGTAGAGCCTCGTGACAAGGCCTCAATCTACCCCGCTATCTCCTCGGCTGTGGGCCCACTTCTCGGACACTGCAGGGACGAGCTTATGGCATCATGAACAGGATGATTCCTCCAAACCTGTTCTCAAAAGTCGGAGAAGTACCTCCGCCATCTTCCCAGACCAGAGAGAAAGTTATATGCCCGTGTCTGAGCTTCTACGGACTTCCCGTTATTCCAGCCCTCTGAAAAATTCCTGGAGAGACAAGGCTGAGTAGCCTGCAGAAAAAAATACAGAGAAAAGAAAGAAATCCTTCACCCAAATCTCATGCTTATATTGCCAGGATGCTTTACGCCCTGAGACGGGGACATGTGGAGCTGTTGGACCCTGTTGCGGTGCCTAGTTTGCATGTTATGACTGTCAGCGAGGAAGTTGACATGGACCCACAAAATGGCAACAAAGCTTCTTCATCCTGTATTCTGGAGCCCGTGAAATGTTCCCACCAGAAAGTTCCCGCCATGGCTGAGGAAAAAGTAGAGGGATCGCCCCTGCCATGGAACAGCAGCCCAGTACAGAGGACCGCCCAGGGGAGGAGTCGCCACCAGTGGTGAGTGATCTTTCTTTCCAGACCAGCGTGAGCACTCCACCAGGTGAGATGTCTACAAAAGTTATTGTTGGAGTCCCTGCTGGATATTCTCCATCCAGACCCCGCTCTTACTGGGGCAATGAGCCAGAGCTCCAAGGACTTGTTTCACCTTCACCTAGTTTTCCACCTCCAGAGGAGCCTTCAAAACGGGACCCTATCTTACCCTAAGGGTGTCCCTTCTGCTTCTATCCCTCCTGTCAGAGAAAGCCTACAGAGACCCCAGTGGTACAGTGATGGTGACGGCTATGTGGAAAACCAATACCCCCCCGTGGATCTTGCTCCACTGGGATAATGAGGAGTCCCAGAGTCTTTTGCCACCACACCTGCTACCCTTTTTACGGGAATACGGGGACACAAACTTTAACTTCATCTTCATGAATGATGGGAGAGACTGCTTCCCAGAATTCCCATACGTTGTTGCCACGGAGATACCCCGGGGATGGACTCTTACTTGCCCGCAGGTACCAGAAGGAGCCAGGCAGCAGTACACTACCCCGGCAGACTGACTGGCAAATCTGCGGCAACCCCTGTCATTGCCTCAAGTGTTGGAGAAGAAAGTCTTGAGGTCATCTGAAGTATGTATATCACGGCGGCAGTCGAACTTGGACTGTTCTGAGCCAGCAGCAGATCCAGAGGACAGTGAGGACTCTGCAGCAAAGGCCTTCTTGCATAGGAGCACATGAGTCTATCACAGAGGATACAGCTTCATTGTCTTTTTTTCTAGTCAATTCGGTTGGGGGTATTGACTTCTAGCTACCACCCTTCACGTAGTTTTTTAAGAGGAAGTGATGGTCATTCCACTTGCCTCTTGTTTCTTTAAACCTGCCAGTCACCCTCTTCTATTTTTTGTATAGCTACAGTAATGTATGCTCTTTTTAGTCTTCTTTAGTCTTTGGGGATAAGAATTATGTAAGTGCCCCATAGCAAATGTTCGTGCATCCTGGATTTTGTCCAGCCTAACAATATTCTCCGGTGGTTATGGCCACACTTCTTTTCACACACGCTGTCATACATTAATGCTTTTCAAAGAAAGTGATGTCTTAGGTAGTCTGAGTACACTGGAATAGGTGAGCTCTGAGTAATAACCAGAGGGGGGGGGGGAATAAGTGTTAAGGTTTCGCCTTGCACCCTCAATGACTGAGTAGATGGTTCTTCAAATGATTTTTGGATAGAGCACTCAGACCTGACCAACACTGGAGCTAAACTCTGTTTTGAAGAGGCACCGGGGTCAGCTTGTTCTAAGTAGGGGGGACTGTAGTAGCCCAGAGTTAACAGGGACCCTTCATAAGTATGAATGCACTTGTCTTGTGCCTATGTGTTGTCAGTGTCTTCTATGTTGCATTAATTTGATGTGCATTGCACCTCTGCAGCACTGAATGGGTTACTGTCTGGGTTATGTCTGGAAAATGTATCTTGTTGTGTGTCATGTGACAATGTTAAATGTATGTATTGCAGGTGAGTGCAAGTTAGTTGGTCAGTGGTGTCTTCCTGCAAGAAGTTAGGGAGTCAGTGAGTGGAGACTTCTGGTGATTAGGAGAAATTGTGCATTGTCCTACAAGGGACTCCAAGAGGCTGAGCGATGGCCTTGTGTGTGCCCTGGGCCCAATTCACCCAGACCTTTCTGCTGTTGACCTGGAGGACTGAGAGAATGAGAGGAGCCGCCATGCAGCGCTGAGTGCCCTTCTTTAAACGTGAGTCCTGCGCTACCCCCAGGGGAGGAGATGGTAGAGCCCCTTGACAAGGCCTTATCTACCCCGCTAGATATTTCCTTCCACCACTACTCTCCTCATCATAGGCCATGTTCACCTATATTGATACATTTGTGGTTTTCTTAGTCTCACTATTGGGGACAAGTGTCATGTGATGGGGTATAGCACCCAGCCTGGAGTACCACCATGGTCTATCTGTGTCATGGAGTGTGATAGTTTATGTTTTGAAAGTAGCCCCCCCCCCCCCAAAAAAACAAAACTCTATAAATTGTTGTAATCATACGGTGCCATGTACGCTGTCAAAAAAGCCCCTCCCCCAATATGTCGCTTTTTTCCCATTTCACTACTCTTAGAAATTTTAAAACGTTTTTCAGTCCATTATACGGTACATTAAGTAGCACCAAAGAAAAATTCAACTCGATCTGCAAAAAACTACGAGTCGTCAGACAGCGACAGCGATGGATAAATAAAAGTGTTATGATTTTTTGAAAGTGGGGAGGAGAAAACTAAAATGAAAAAAAAGGGGGTGGGCCATGTCATTAAGGGGTTAAAGGAACAAACTAATGCATTGTGTTATGCCTGATTGGCGGGGCAAGACTCATGGATTATGCTTCTGGTCCTCTTTGAACCCCTGCATCATGCCCCACCCCTAAATGTGCATCTCTGCATTATGCCCCGCCCCTAAACGTCCCTGCAGCAGACATAGCGCAGGTATCATTGTTCTCTCACTATCCCTTTAATAAGCTCCACATTGTAATTTCTACGTGCAAATTTCTCTTTTTCTTGTTGTTGCCCAAAGGAAACTCTTGATGTGTTCATAACTCCACGACGTGAAGATTCCTGCTGAGAGAGCCATGTGGCGGGGACGGCATTAGCGGTAGCAGCAACGCACAGGCCTCGGGTGTGAAGGAAGCGCAATTAACTGCAGACATTAATCACTTTGGCAAAGATTGAGGCGCCATTATGAAAAAAAGGGGAACCACAAGTCACGAGGAAAGAGCGATCGGCGTGCGGGAAACAGATTCAGAGGTAATTATGTGTTTTGGATTTCCGCCACAGGACGTCGCAGCTACAGCGCTTAATTATTCCTTATGCAAACTACAGCACAGAAAGTTCTAGGAAGCTCGAAGTTGACACTTACTTGTGTCAAAGTTGCAGGCAGGTGCAGCGCTTCATAACAAATGCACAGCTGTAGACGTCAATGGGTCACAAACTCACAAGTTGGTCAACTTCTTCCATTGTTTGTTGCAAAGTGAAGAAAAAAGTTGCATTGCTGGAATCGCGTGGAACTCAGGACAACAACTAGGACCTGATTACAGGGCGCACCGCGCATGTTCGTCTGTATCAATTTTCATGGATGAAGCCCGCAGCCCCTGATCCCCTCAGCCACCCCCATAATAACACTTCTGGAAAGTTGAATTGGCCAAGGGGGTTAATATTTTTGCAATGCACTGCATCTCCATAGACGTTACTGCGGCTCTCCGATGAGTAGCAGCTCTCCAGTGATCCTCTCTCCCCTCCTGTATCCTTCACAGCGCCCGTACTGAATAGGTTAAAATAAGGCATATAGGCTATGAATAAATATGCCAAGGAAACGCTGCACCATCTTTGGGGACCAGCGGCCATCCTTTCTGTAAACGAACGGAGTTCCGCATCCCATCTAATCTACACTAAAAAAAGTAGAATTGGCGAAGCGCGTGAAAACTTTAGGAGTCCCTAAATCCCTCCATATGAACAGCACATTGGCAGTGCGGATTTGGGATAGTTCTTCCTCTACTACGGCTGGCTTTAGGTTATGCCATCAGTGTGGTTGCACAGGGCGCCCGCCACTGGCATGTAGGGGGTCACTGTGCGGATGTAGGCTGGCGGTGATCGCCTCGTTAGGTCTGCTTAGCCTGATGAACTTCTTCCTCTGTACGGCAGAATCCTGTGCAGCTACATGAATAATCCTCCTCCTGCCTCTGTCTCCTCCCCTCTGATGTTCTGTCAGCCCATTGGTCCCCCTGCAACACAATTGCTTAGTTCTGCTCCTGTATTTATGTTATGCTACTATATTGCAGGCAGACTGCTCATCAGAGCAATATATGTCCTGATGCAGCATCCATGGTGTGAGCTTGGTCCTGCTGCTGTATTTATGTACTGAGGCTGGTTCTACTGCTGTATTTATGCGACGAGTTTGATTCTGGTACTGTATATATGTGATAAGTTTGGTTTAGACACTGTATTTTTATACCGAGCTTGGTTCTGGTGCTGTACTTATGTATTGAGTTTGATTCTCGTGCTGCATTCAGGTTATGAGCTTGGTTCTGTTACTGTATTTATATGCTAAGCTTGGTTCTGGTACCATATTTATATACTGAACTTGGTTCTGGTACCATATTTATATACTGATCTTGTTTCTGGTATCGTATTTATATACTGAACTTGGTTCTGGTACCATATTTATATACTGAACTTGGTTCTGGTACCATATTTATATACTGATCTTGGTTCTGGTACCGTATTTATATACTGAACTTGATTCTGGTACTGTATTCATGTACTGAGCTGTTCTGCTGTGCATATGCTGCTACTTTTGCTGCTTTCTACACAAGCAGAATACAGACCGCTCATCAGTCCTATATATACTGTTTTTTATGATGGTGGGGCACCAATCCAAATTCCACACGCTGCAATCAAGCCTAAGGCTGACACTGTTCTTTAGCACTGCCGTACTGTCATGTCTTTGGAGGTCTGGAAACTGGAGAGACCCAACCTGAATCTGAGCACCACTCAGTGCCGCCTCTCAGTGCAGACGGCCGGGAATGTGAAGGGCATTTACCTCAATAAAAATAGCATGAAAAATATTTTTTTTTTTTTAAAAAAAGCAAAATAATGCAAAAGTAAGAGCTGCCATATCCACGGGGCTCCTGAGGGCTCGCTGTCATCTTGGTCATAAAAATAAAGTTAATTAAGGTTTAATTACACATGGGGGATGATATATCTGCTGCACAGAGACTTCCTGGTTACCTGCCAATTAGACGAAGAGTATAGAGATGACAGGCCTGTGACTGTGGGGTCACCTCTGGAGGTTTCTGCGCTGCGACCCACACATTAATGAATTATTAGAACCCATTTATTAATTGCATTACATTAGTGGATGAAGTTCTGTGATGTTCCGTGTCATGTGGGGGGGGGGGGGGGGGGGCGATTCACTGACGGAAACGGATTTTAACCGTTTCAGTACTTTAAAAAGTCCTGCAGATTTCTAATAGACTTTTTTGTCACATCCTCGCTGCTTGAGACGTCTACCTGCCGTCAGTGAATGGGAACAATCTTGTTTATAATTAAGGCTGCGGTCACATGGGGCGGAAATCCCACGGAATGACTGCAGCGCGTCCGCAGGGAAATACCGCGAGATTTCCGTGGCAGAAATGCAGCTTCACAACCCGGTGTTGAAGCGGCTTTGCCACCTGTATTCCGCTGCGGCCATCCCTCCCAATAGAAAGGAGAGCCGTCACGGAAACGGCAATACAAGTAACATGCCGCAGCCTTGAATTTTGCGTGGCTTGGCCGCAGTGTGTGGCCGAGATTTTTGCAAATCTCATCCACTTTGCTGGTTAGTCTCGGGCATAAGATGCCACGCCGTGTGACCATCCTGACGATGTCCCGCCCGCATATCTTTGTTGCAGTGTGTTAGTGTGGGTTAGCGCTAGTGGGCAGGTAAGAGGTCCAGCCGAACCTGCGCCACCGAGTGACAGTCAGCGGAAAGAACTGAATTCTTGCTCCCACAGCAGTCCTCAAAGTTGCATGTAGAGGTATAATATGGTGGCGCTGATACGGGGGTCTGTGGCTGTACTGTTACTGGGGGTCTGTGGTTGTACTGTTACTGGGGGTCTCTTGTTGTACTGTTACTGGGGTCTGTTGTTGTACTGTTACTGGGGGTCTGTGGCTGTACTGTTACTGGGGGTCTGTGGCTGTACTGTTACTGGGGGTCTGTGGTTGTACTGTTACTGGGGGTCTGTGGCTGTACTGTTACTGGGGGTCTGTGGTTGTACAGTTACTGGGGGTCTGTGGCTGTACTATTACTGGGGGTCTGTGGTTGTACTGTTACTGGGGGTCTGTGGCTGTACTGTTACTGGGGGTCTGTGGCTGTACTGTTACTGGGGGTCTGTGGCTGCACTGTTACTGGGGTCTGTGGTTGTACTGTTACTGGGGGTCTGTGGCTGTACTGTTACTGGTGGTCTGTGGTTGTACTGTTACTGGGGGTCTGTGGCTGTACTGTTACTGGTGGTCTGTGGTTGTACTGTTACTGGTGGTCTGTGGTTGTACTGTTACTGGGGGTCTGTGGTTGTACTGTTACTGGGGGTCTGTGGCTGTACTATTACTGGGGGTCTGTGGTTGTACTGTTACTGGGGGTCTGTGGCTGTACTATTACTAGGGGTCTGTGGCTGCACTGTTACTGGGGTCTGTGGTTGTACTGTTACTAGGGGTCTGTGGCTGTACTGTTACTGGGGGTCTGTGGTTGTACTGTTACTGGGGGTCTGTGGCTGTACTGTTACTGGGGGTCTGTGGTTGTACTGTTACTGGGGTCTGTGGTTGTACTGTTACTGGGGTCTGTGGTTGTACTGTTACTGGGGTCTGTGGCTGCACTGTTACTGGGGTCTGTGGTTGTACTGTTACTGGGGTCTGTGGTTGTACTGTTACTGGGGTCTGTGTTGTACTGTTACTGGGGTCTGTGGCTGTACTGTTACTGGGGGTCTGTGGCTGCACTGTTACTGTGGTCTGTGGTTGTACTGTTACTGGGGGTCTGTGGTTGTACTGTTACTGGGGGTCTGTGGTTGTCCTGTTACTGGGGGTCTGTGGCTGTAATGTTACTGGGGTCTGTGGCTGTAATGTTACTGGGGGTCTGTGGCTGTACTGTTACTGGGGGTCTGTGGCTGTACTGTTACTGGGGTCTGTGGTTGTACTGTCACTGGGGTCTGTGGTTGTACTGTTACTGGGGGTCTGTGGCTGTAATGTTACTGGGGGTCTGTGGCTGTACTGTTACTGGGGGTCTGTGGCTGTACTGTTACAGGGAGTCTGTGGTTGAACTGTTACTGTGGTCTGTGGCTGTACTGTTACTGGGGTCTGTGGTTGTAGTGTTACTGGGGGTCTGTGGTTGTACTGTTACTGGGGTCTGTGGCTGTAGTGTTACTGGGGGTCTGTGGTTGTAGTGTTACTGGGGGTCTGTGGTTGTACTGTTACTGGGGTCTGTGGTTGTAGTGTTACTGGGGTCTGTGGTTGTAGTGTTACTGGGGTCTGTGGCTGTACTGTTACTGTGGTCTGTGGTTGTAGTGTTACTGGGGTCTGTGGTTGTAGTGTTACTGGGGTCTGTGGTTGTAGTGTTACTGGGGGTCTGTGGCTGTACTGTTACTGGGGGTCTGTGGTTGTCCTGTTACTGGGGTCTGTGGCTGTACAGTTACTGGGGTCTGTGGCTGTACTGTTACTGGGGGTCTGTGGCTGTAATGTTACTGGGGTCTGTGGCTGTACAGTTACTGTGGTCTGTGGCTGTACAGTTACTGTGGTCTGTGCTTGTACTGTTACTGGGGGTCTGTGGCTGTACTGTTACTGGGGGTCTGTGGTTGTACTGTTACTGGGGGTCTGTGGTTGTACTGTTACTGGGGGTCTGTGGCTGCACTGTTACTGTGGTCTGTGGTTGTACTGTTACTGGGGGTCTGTGGTTGTACTGTTACTGGGGGTCTGTGGTTGTCCTGTTACTGGGGGTCTGTGGCTATAATGTTACTGGGGTCTGTGGCTGTAATGTTACTGGGGGTCTGTGGCTGTACTGTTACTGGGGGTCTGTGGCTGTACTGTTACTGGGGTCTGTGGTTGTACTGTCACTGGGGGTCTGTGGTTGTCCTGTTACTGGGGTCTGTGGTTGTACTGTTACTGGGGGTCTGTGGCTGTAATGTTACTGGGGGTCTGTGGTTGTACTGTTACTGTGGTCTGTGGCTGTACTGTTACTGGGGTCTGTGGTTGTAGTGTTACTGGGGGTCTGTGGTTGTACTGTTACTGGGGTCTGTGGCTGTAGTGTTACTGGGGGTCTGTGGTTGTAGTGTTACTGGGAGTCTGTGGTTGTACTGTTACTGGGGTCTGTGGTTGTAGTGTTACTGGGGTCTGTGGTTGTAGTGTTACTGGGGTCTGTGGCTGTACTGTTACTGTGGTCTGTGGTTGTAGTGTTACTGGGGGTCTGTGGTTGTACTGTTACTGGGGGTCTGTGGTTGTAGTGTTACTGGGGGTCTGTGGTTGTACTGTTACTGGGGGTCTGTGGTTGTAGTGTTACTGGGGGTCTGTGGCTGTACTGTTACTGGGGGTCTGTGGTTGTCCTGTTACTGGGGGTCTGTGGCTGTAATGTTACTGGGGTCTGTGGCTGTACAGTTACTGGGGTCTGTGGCTGTACTGTTACTGGGGGTCTGTGGCTGTAATGTTACTGGGGTCTGTGGCTGTACAGTTACTGTGGTCTGTGGCTGTACAGTTACTGTGGTCTGTGCTTGTACTGTTACTGGGGGTCTGTGGCTGTACTGTTACTGGGGGTCTGTGGTTGTACTGTTACTGGGGTCTGTGGTTGCACTGTTACTGGGGTCTGTGGTTGCACTGTTACTGGGGTCTGTGGTTGTACTGTTACTGGGGTCTGTGGTTGCACTGTTACTGGGGTCTGTGGTTGTACTGTTACTGGGGGTCTGTGGTTGTACTGTTACTGGGGTCTGTGGTTGTACTGTTACTGGGGTCTGTGGCTGCACTGTTACTGGGGGTCTGTGGCTGTAATGTTACTGGGGTCTGTGGCTGTACAGTTACTGGGGTCTGTGGCTGTACTGTTACTGGGGGTCTGTGGCTGTACTGTTACTGGGGGTCTGTGGTTGTACTGTTACTGGGGTCTGTGGTTGCACTGTTACTGGGGTCTGTGGTTGTACTGTTACTGGGGTCTGTGGCTGTACTGTTACTGGGGGTCTGTGGCTGTACTGTTACTGGGGGTCTGTGGTTGTACTGTTACTGGGGTCTGTGGCTGTACTGTTACTGTGGTCTGTGGTTGTAGTGTTACTGGGGTCTGTGGTTGTACTGTTACTGGGGGTCTGTGGTTGTACTGTTACTGGGGTCTGTGGTTGCACTGTTACTGGGGTCTGTGGTTGCACTGTTACTGGGGTCTGTGGTTGTACTGTTACTGGGGTCTGTGGTTGCACTGTTACTGGGGTCTGTGGTTGTACTGTTACTGGGGTCTGTGGTTGTACTGTTACTGGGGTCTGTGGCTGCACTGTTACTGGGGGTCTGTGGCTGTAATGTTACTGGGGTCTGTGGCTGTATAGTTACTGGGGTCTGTGGCTGTACTGTTACTGGGGGTCTGTGGCTGTACTGTTACTGGGGGTCTGTGGCTGTACTATTACTGGGGGTCTGTGGTTGTACTGTTACTGGGGTCTGTGGTTGCACTGTTACTGGGGTCTGTGGTTGTACTGTTACTGGGGTCTGTGGCTGCACTGTTACTGGGGTCTGTGGCTGTACTGTTACTGGGGGTCTGTGGTTGTACTGTTACTGGGGGTCTGTGGCTGTACTGTTACTGGGGGTCTGTGGCTGTACTGTTACTGGGGGTCTGTGGCTGTACTGTTACTGGGGGTCTGTGGTTGTACTGTTACTGGGGACTGTGGCTGTACTGTTACTGGGGTCTGTGGTTGCACTGTTACTGGGGTCTGTGTTGTACTGTTACTGGGGTCTGTGGCTGTACTGTTACTGGGGGTCTGTGGCTGTACTGTTACTGGGGGTCTGTGGTTGTACTGTTACTGGGGGTCTGTGGCTGCACTGTTACTGTGGTCTGTGGTTGTACTGTTACTGGGGGTCTGTGGGCGTACTGTTACTGGGGGTCTGTGGCTGTACTGTTACTGTGGTCTGTGGTTGTAGTGTTACTGGGGTCTGTGGTTGTACTGTTACTGGGGGTCTGTGGTTGTACTGTTACTGGGGTCTGTGGTTGTAGTGTTACTGGGGTCTGTGGTTGTAGTGTTACTGGGGGTCTGTGGCTGTACTGTTACTGGGGGTCTGTGGCTGTAATGTTACTGGGGTCTGTGGCTGTACAGTTACTGTGGTCTGTGCTTGTACTGTTACTGGGGGTCTGTGGCTGTACTGTTACTGGGGGTCTGTGGTTGTACTGTTACTGGGGTCTGTGGCTGTACTGTTACTGTGGTCTGTGGTTGTACTGTTACTGGGGTCTGTGGCTGCACTGTTACTGGGGGTCTGTGGCTGTAATGTTACTGGGGTCTGTGGCTGTACTGTTACTGGGGTCTGTGGCTGTACAGTTACTGGGGTCTGTGGCTGTACTGTTACTGGGGGTCTGTGGTTGTACTGTTACTGGGGTCTGTGGTTGTACTGTTACTGGGGGTCTGTGGTTGCACTGTTACTGGGGTCTGTGGTTGTACTGTTACTGGGGTCTGTAGTTGTACTGTTACTGGGGTCTGTGGTTGTACTGTTACTGGAGTTCTTTGGTTGTACTGTTACTGGGGTCTGTGGCTGTACTGTTACTGGGGGTCTGTGGCTGTACTGTTACTGGGGTCTGTGCTTGTACTGTTACTGGGTTCTGTGGCTGTACTGTTACTGGGGGTCTGTGGCTGTACTGTTATTGGGGGGTCTGTGGTTGTACTGTTACTGGGGTCTGTGGCTGTACTGTTACTGTGGTCTGTGGTTGTACTGTTACTGGGGTCTGTGGCTGTACTGTTACTGTGGTCTGTGGTTGTACTGTTACTGGGGGTCTGTAGTTGTACTGTTACTGGGGGTCTGTGGTTGTACTGTTACTGGGGGTCTGTGGTTGTACTGTTACTGTGGTCTGTGGCTGTACTGTTACTGGGGGTCTGTGGATGCACTGTAATTGGTGGGCTGTGGTTGTACTGTTACTGGGGGTCTGTGGTTGTACTGTTACTGGGGTCTGTGGCTGTACTGTTACTGTGGTCTGTGGTTGTACTGTTACTGGGGGTCTGTGGTTGTACTGTTACTGGGGTCTGTGGCTGTACTGTTACTGGGGTCTGTGGCTGTACTGTTACTGGGGGTCTGTGGCTGTACTGTTACTGGGGTCTGTGGCTGTACTGTTACTGGGGGTCTGTGGCTGTACTGTTACTCGGGGTCTGTGGTTGTACTGTTACTGGGGGTCTGTGGCTGTACTGTTACTGGGGGTCTGTGGCTGTACTGTTACTGGGGTCTGTGGTTGCCCTGTTACTGGGGGTCTGTGGGTGCACTGTAATTGGTGGTCTGTGGTTGTACTGTTAGTGGGGGTCTGTGGCTGCACTGTTACTGGGGTCTGTGGTTGTACTGTTACTGGGGTCTGTGGCTGTACTGTTACTGGGGGTCTGTGGCTGTAGTGTTACTGGGGTCTGTGGTTGCCCTGTTACTGGTGGTCTGTGGTTGTACTGTTACTGGGGGTCTGTGGCTGCACTGTTACTGGGGGTCTGTGGCTGTACTGTTACTGGGGGTCTGTGGGTGCACTGTAATTGGTGGTCTGTGGTTGTACTGTTACTGGGGGTCTGTGGCTGCACTGTTACTGGGGGTCTGTGGTTGTACTGTTACTGGGGGTCTGTGGCTGTACTGTTACTGGGGGTCTGTGGCTGTACTGTTACTGGGGGTCTGTGGCTGTACTGTTACTGGGGGTCTGTGGCTGTACTGTTACTGGGGGTCTGTGGTTGCCCTGTTACTGGAGGTCTGTGGCTGTACTGTTACTGGGGGTCTGTGGGTGCACTGTAATTGGTGGTCTGTGGTTGTACTGTTACTGGGGGTCTGTGGCTGCACTGTTACTGTGGTCTGTGGTTGTACTGTTACTGGGGGTCTGTGGTTGTCCTGTTACTGGGGGTCTGTGGCTGTAATGTTACTGGGGTCTGTGGTTGTACTGTTACTGGGGGTCTGTGGCTGTAATGTTACTGGGGGTCTGTGGCTGTAATGTTACTGGGGGTCTGTGGCTGTACAGTTACTGGGGTCTGTGGCTGTAATGTTACTGGGGGTCTGTGGCTGTACTGTTACTGGGGGTCTGTGGCTGTACTGTTACTGGGGGTCTGTGGTTGTACTGTTACTGGGGGTCTGTGGTTGTCCTGTTACTGGGGTCTGTGGTTGTACTGTTACTGGGGGTCTGTGGCTGTACTGTTACTGGGGGTCTGTTGCTGTACTGTTACTGGGGGTCTGTGGCTGTACTGTTACTGGGGGTCTGTGGCTGTACTGTTACTGGGGGTCTGTGGTTGTACTGTTACTGGGGGTCTGTGGCTGTACTGTTACTGGGGGTCTGTGGCTGTACTGTTACTGGGGGTCTGTGGCTGTACTGTTACTGGGGGTCTGTGGTTGCCCTGTTACTGGGGGTCTGTGGCTGTACTGTTACTGGGGGTCTGTGGGTGCACTGTAATTGGTGGTCTCTGGTTGTACTGTTACTGGGGGTCTGTGGCTGCACTGTTACTGGGGGTCTGTGGTTGTACTGTTACTGGGGGTCTGTGGTTGTACTGTTACTGGGGGTCTGTGGCTGTACTGTTACTGGGGGTCTGTGGCTGTACTGTTACTGGGGGTCTGTGACTGTACTGTTACTGGGGGTCTGTGGCTGTACTGTTACTGGGGGTCTGTGGTTGCCCTGTTACTGGGGTCTGTGGTTGTACTGTTACTGGGGGTCTGTGACTGTACTGTTACTGGGGGTCTGTGACTGTACTGTTACTGGGGGTCTGTGGCTGTACTGTTACTGGGGGTCTGTGGTTGTACTGTTACTGGGGGTCTGTGGCTGTACTGTTACTGGGGTCTGTGGCTGTACTGTTACTGGGGGTCTGTGGCTGTACTGTTACTGGGGGGTCTGTGTTTGTACTGTTACTGGGGGGTCTGTGGTTGGTACTGTTACTGGGGGTCTGAAGGTGATGCAGTAGGTAAAATATAGAGTAACATGAGTCGCGGAAAGGAAAGTGCTAGTATGATGATGTGACGACCTCTGGAGAAGTAAATGACGTGTAAGACACGTGTTGCCTGCTGTAAGTTGGGACGCTGCCCCCGGGGGTATTTGTGATCGAAGCCTTCGGCCCCAATGATGATGACTTATGTCGCTGTTACTCTACAATTAATTAGATTTAAAATGACGCTGATAAAATAAGAGGACCTGCATGTGCCTTACTGCTGCCAGGAGGAACTACAGAGGAACAGAACGAGATGTGTATGCTCGCGACGGACGCCAAGTGAGGAGAAGTATTATCGCTTTAAGTGAGAGAATTGCACTTCCAGTTTGTTATGGAACGTGTAAAGGATGAGAACGGCCCTGCGGAGCGCAATAATGTTCAGTGTCCAACCGTTCAGTAAAGTTTATAGAGGACGACCGTTCTGCCTCCGTCTGCCATCGGTGCTCCATCCTGAATGTGCGTCGCACCACCGCCCGCGACCGGTTACATTGGCACCCACACTCTTGGCCTATAGGAAGACATTGTATGAATCCCACTAGAGGGCGCCGTACGTGATCCCAGGGAGCTCCATAGGAGCGACTTACACTATAGAGAGAACGGAGCAGTGCAGTGGGGGGAGCATCAGAGCGCCGTCCTCCATAGTGAAGAATGGAGCGCTGCCACCTATGGCATCACACACCAGTATACAGGCGGACATTTCCTGCGCCGGGCATAGTAAGAATCCCCTGCCATGCGGTGCGCTGGACTGCTGCTGTCGCACGCCTCTTCGTGTATTATGCGCATCCCCAACCAGACGTATATATCTCGCATAAATTATACTTAAACCTGTTGGTGCACAGTGACCACGCCCCCTCCTGACAACCCCACCCATTTTCCATATAAGTGCCCCTGCAAGAGGAAGGAAAGTTAGAACATTTTTTGCACAAAAACTTGTGACTTTAATAGTTAATGTCTCCGCTGCGGTTTTTGCACTGCGCTTGTGCGACGTGAGAACGCACCCTTAGGCGGCTTCACACAAGCACGTGCAATTTTGCGTACTGAGCGAGGCTTTGTTGTGCGTGTATTGGTGCATCCTAACACTTTTTTCGGCTCGCAGGGCATGTTCTTTTGCGCACAACAAACACGCTGATTGCAATGGCTGCTTAGTTCCAGATATGTTCTGTTTCTAGTGGAATTGCGCAGTGTTTTGCGCCTCTCCTTCCGTATTGCGTGCGCAAAATACGGCAATGTGAACAAAGTCATTGAAATTCGTGCGGCCGAGTCTCTGCATATTGCGCGCACAAATTTTGCATGTGCATATACGCCGCGTGAAGCCGGCCTCACGTACCGTCTTGTGATTCCAGAAGGTGAGGATCAAACGTTCTTTAAGATACCGGATCTCGGCGTATCAGAAGGAATGTCTGGCCCGGACGCCGCTGCTATTCGCATTTTACACCCTATGGTTTGGCGGTACAATAAAGCCGATTGGTGGTCGGGCTGACAGTTCTGGGTTTGGCGCGGTTCTCGTTCTCAGCTTGCCGTCTGATGCAGCGACGGTGTAATCCGTCCTTTCCATCACTGCAGTTACAATTCCTCCGTCTGACCGCGCTGGTTGGCAAAACATCTCATTTACTGGAAGGGAAAATCCCGGTCATAAATAGTCAGACATCGCTGTGAATCATGGAGTACAAGTTGTCCTCCGCGGCTGGAAGGAATCGGACATCCGCTGGGAAGCCCCCCCACACTTAACGCATTGGTGGAGTCATGATGTACGTAGGCACCTCTTAAAGGCAATGTTCATCTGTCAGGGGCTGTGTGAAAGTAGAAGGCTATCTCAGGAGAGAGAATAACTGATTAGTGGGGGTCCGACCGCTGGGATCCCCACTGATCTTGTAAACGGGCGTTCTGGGGGTCCCCATGAAAATGGGACAGTGGTTGCACCCACGTGCTGCCACTCCATTCATAAGTACCAAAGACTGCCGAGTTCAAGCGCTCAACTATCTCCCATTGAAATGAATGCCAGGCCACCAATTCCCCACTCGGAGAGCTATGGGACCCCATTCTTAGGATTGGTGCATGTCCCAGGCGTCGTGTCCCCATCAATCACAACGTTATTCCCTAGGCCGTGGATAGAGGATAACTTTCTATTTTGGCACAACCCTTTTTAACCCCTTCCTGCCCCAGAATGCACATGTACATCTGCAGCGACCCAAACTTAGGAGGTATTTAGCAGCAGTGCAGAAATAAGATGGTAGTCACGGTGGCTCTGCTGCTCCTCCTGGTAGAGTGGGGAAAATGCCGGTCAAACTACAGCCAATGGTAAAAATAATAATAAAGCTAATAAAAACAAAATAGAAATAGGTAGTTGTTACAACCTTCTACCCGCGGAGTCGGATAGGGTAAGATGTTAGTTTGTCGTGACACCAGCCTCTATACAGGGAGGGAGCTGTTCCAGGCAAAAATAATAAATATAAACATTGGAGAAATGAACAATAATGGGGGTAGCAGTCCTTGCACTCCTGTAGTGTTGTGTGATAACTCAGTGCAGTTGTTGTAGGTGGTGGGAAGCACTCCAGGGGGCAGACTTAAGATGGTGAAAACCATTCCACACTTTATTAGGAGAAGACTCTTCGTCCCATTTGCACAGTTACAAGGACCACATCATGGTGACCCGGGGCGGATCACAGACACCACTATCGATTTAGTCAGTGAAAGGGGACTAGAAAGGGTTAACTGTTGACTTGCTCCTGTCTCTTCCTCCTTTTCCGCTTCTGTTCTCTCTCTTTTCCTCTTTTCTCAGTTAGTTAACTCTCTCGTTCTCTCCCCTTGCTATTAACTCTCTCCTCTGTTGAGTCTCTCTCTTTCTCTAGCATAAACTTGGTTTCGTACTCACACGTAGTTGTTGCTTCTCACTGCACTGGCTATGGTAGATGTTTGCCTGTTCCTCCCTGGTCTCTATCTCAGTTTCCTCTGGACTAGACTCTCTCCAGGCCTGGACTAGACTGGCTAACCCCGCCCACTCTCTACCTTTTATATTCTCCCTGTCAACCAATTCTGAGCTATGGGAAAACTAACTAGCCAATCCTGATACTAGCTAGGGGTGACTGACAAGGACTAGAGCAGGTTAGGGTGCATTCTGCATAGTCATGTAGTGTTAGATGGTGGCAACACCAGACATTAACCCATTATTAACTCTTTAAAGTCTCCAGGCTCCTTTCCACTGCCTGCCCCACCACCTGCGCTAGCGACCCTCTCCCCTCTCACCTCCTCCGGTCCCTTTCCCCAGCTCTCATTACTCACCTCACTACAATCTGCAACCTCTCCCTGACCTCTGGCACTTTTCCCTCCTCATTCAAACACTACATTATATCCCCTCTGCTTAAAAAACCAACCCTGGACCCAACTGATGCTGCCAACTACCGACCCGTCTCAAACCTCCCCTTCATCTCCAAATTACTGGAACGCCTGGTCTACTCCCGCCTTACTCGCTTTCTCTCTGATAACTCGCTCCTCGACCCCCTCCAGTCTGGTTTCCGCTCTCTACACTCGACTGAAACTGCCCTTACAAAAGTAACAAATGACCTGATGACTGCAAAGTCGAGAGGTGATTACTCCCTACTAATCCTCCTTGACCTGTCTGCTGCATTTGACACTGTCGACCATAATCTCCTTCTCACTATGCTCCGCTCTATTGGTCTAAAGGACTCTGCTCTCTACTGGTTCTCCTCCTACCTCTCTGACCGCTCTTTCAGTGTCTCCTTTGCTGGTTCTATCTCTGCTCCACTTCCTCTCACTGTTGGGGTCCCCCAGGGCTCGGTCCTTGGTCCCCTTCTCTTCTCTATCTATACTGCCCCAGTTGGACAAACCATCCACAGATTTGGCCTCCAATACCATCTCTACGCTGATGACACCCAACTATACACCTCTTCCCGTGAGCTCTCTGAACCATTGCTCCAAAATATCACCGACTGTGTGCCCGCTGTCTCTAACACTATGTCCTCCCTTTTTCTCAAACTAAACCTCTCTAAAACTGACCTCCTTGTCTTTCCACCTTCTAACCGACCTCCCCTCAATATCTCCATTCCAGTGTCTGGCACCATCATAACCCCCCGACGGCATGCCCGATGCCTTGGGGTCACACTGGACTCTGACCTCTCCTTTGTCCCCCATATCCAATCTCTGGCTCAAACATGCCACATGCACCTCAGAAATATTGCTAGAATACATCCGTTCCTAACCACGGACACGCTAAAGACACTCATAGTCGCCCTCATCCACTCCCGGCTTGACTACTGCAACTCGCTACTCATCGGCCTCCCCCACACTAGACTCGCTCCGCGGCAGCTAGACTCATTTTTCTATCCAGTCGTTATTCAGACGCCTCTGCATTATGCCAGTCGCTGCATTGGCTGCCCATCCACTGCAGAACTAAATTTAAACTCCTCTACCTCCCTCACAAAGCTCTGCATGGCGCTGCGCCACCATACATCGCCTCCCTCCTGTCAGTACACCACCATACATCGCCTCCCTCCTGTCCGTACACCACCATACATTACCTCCCTCCTGTCTGTACACCACCCAGCGCGCTCACTCCGATCGGCTAACACACTCAGACTAAACACCCCTGTAATACGAACCTCACATGCTCACCTCCAGGACTTCACCAGAGCAGCACCCATCCTCTGGAACGCTCTACCACAAGGCATCCGGACAATTCCCGATGCACGAAATTTCAGATGTGCCTTAAAAACGCACCTCTTCAGGGAAGCATACCAAATCTCCTGACCTAGTCCCTCGCCCCTCCCTATGGTGCTCCACCCTGTTTGCCTTCTGATAAATGATCTGTACATGACATTTCCTATTGCCTGTGTTCCCCAACCCCTGCACCTCCTGTACCCCCCCAACCCATTTGTGTCTAACCCAATGTATCTCACATTGTAATTGTTGTATTGTTTTGCCTTTATCCATGCCTGAAAGCGCTGCGGAATAAGTTGGCGCCATACAAATAAAGATTATTATTATTATTAAAGTAAAAAATACATAGTTTTACACATTTTCACACCCACATATATACACATTATTACACATTTACTTGAGGTAGTAATACTACTACTGTGGGATACTATCAACTCTGGGGTATTACACATCCTACGGATGGCGCAGGCTCAGAAGCTGTGGTTGACAGCCGGTCTCTGCAACTGCGATCCCTGCTGTCAACACCTTACATGCTGCAGTCAATGTTGATCACGGCACGTAAAGTGTTCACTTTACAAGGGGAGGTTGTTCGATCTGTGACGTCATTGGCCTTCCACCATGTAATTGCAGAAGGCTGATGGCTTTGTTTGCCATGGCCTGTGATCGCGATGATTAGCGATAATGCATTGCAGTACTGAAGTACTGCAATGTATTATCAGAGCGACCATAGGATCACAACAATAATTAAAAATGGTTATTAAGGAGTATGGGGACCAAAATTTTTCTTTTGTCTTTCGGGACAACCGGAATAAGGAAGAAAGGGGTCCGCCAAATTACACTGCCCCAGCTGGGAAGACAGGACGTGATTTTAGCTCGCTGGCTTTACTATCGTGGGGTACATGGGAGGCCTACCCAAGATTGATGGCACCTACTGCAGCAAAGGAAGAGTGTGCCGAGAAGGATCAAGAGGTTTGTGGTTCAATGAGTCCTGGTCCATCTGTATGTTCCTCTATCGGGATTTGGTCATGGAAAAGTAATCCAACCCCCACAGGTTTCTCCACTGAATCGGAGCCAGAGGAACCCACTCACCTGATAGGACCTCCCATTTTGAGGACTATTAAAAAAAAAGAAGAGAAAAGCTGGACATTTAGACAATTATGTTGGACTTCTGGTGTAAGGTGTAATTAAGACTTTTGAGATTTTTGGTTATGTGGGACTCTAATGTTTATTCGGCATGGAATGTTCATACTGTTTCAGATACGTTTTCACTGTAAATTTCCTAAATAACTTGCATAATATTTATTATTCTGCAGGAAATAATGTGTTGAGTGCTTTAATAATGATTTATGATAATAGTTGGTGTGAAAAATATTTAGTAACACTAAAAAGCAAATGTCCAGGAGTGGAGATGGTGGTACGTTATAGTGTGTACTGGAGCTAATGGTTTATGTGGTCAAATGTGTATGTGGGGAAGGGTGAGCTATGCATCAAAGAAGAACACCTTGCTTAAGTGGGTATCAGTTCGGATTTAAGTGTCTGCTTGTGTCTCCTTTAGAGTTTCGTATCTCAGGAGCACATCCCCATTTCTGTCCACAAGTTTAGTAGGTTCAGGCTCAACTGGGAGCAATAGTAATGGTCCTGCTATCCAGTACGAGCAGGAGGGAGTCAAGGTCATTCCACTTTCACCCATATTCTGCCTAACCCGACACCCTTTTCTATCCAAGTGTCAGCAACAGTGTGTTTTCTCTACTTTAGGCTTTGGGGAGAAGAATTATGTAAGGACCCCATAGCATATGCTGATGCATCCCAAGTTCTGCTCGGCTCAGCAGTAAATTCAGAAAAAAAGGTACTGGCCAGTCCTCATTTTGATGCACGCTGACGTTTAACTGAAGACTGACACTGGAGGTGAGATCCTGGAAAGTTATGCTGGGGTGGGTTTTATGCTGTGTCTTAACCAAAGAGGGAGAGTGTTGTAGTTTTAGTATGGTCTCGCCGGTCTGGGTTAGTGATTTTTAAGGTCTTCAGCTGTCTCTTTATTGAAATTAGTAGATGCTTTCTTTGCTGGGAGGTTAAGAGTCAAATAATGGGTTAGCACACTGAGAAATCCCCTCCCTGGACTTCTTTTCTCTGTTTCGGGGGAAGCCAGGGTCAGCTTTCTTTAAGTAGGGGAGAAACTGTAGTGGCCCATTGTTAGGATACCTCTCTCTGTGACATTTGCCTACCTCATGTGGATTGTCTTTGTGCCACTGTATGTGTATTCGTGTCTGTTTGTGTACTGCATTGGTGTTACCTATCTTAATAGTGTGTTCTGTCTCCCTAACCTGCTGGGTGTGTGATGTGTTTGGTTGGTTAGGAACATTGAGGGCGGAGTTTGAAGTGTGGAGGAGAGTGCGGAGATGTAGTCGGTGGAGGAGGACGTGTGAGCAGGAGGCTGAAGCTCTGATGCTTCTGCCTGAACAGTGCCTCAGGCCTATCTCATACACTATGGGATACATCCCCTCCGGGGACTGGAGCTCGGAGTTCGCATCCTGCTCTCAGGAGTCGGCAGTGGTGATCGCACCACTGCTCCACATAACTACCGCAGCCCCGAGAACGAATGGGGTGTGGGCAACCAAACTGTCGAGTATTGCTGGAACAGAAAAAGTAAGGCCTTGACAAGGAATGAAAGGACATTTTGTGTGTTCTACGTGTTAGGAGTGCACCCCCCCAGAGTCCGTCCATCAGATAACTGCGACTGAGGGTGTTCATGTGTCGGGTGAGAGGAGTGAGTTCTAGATGCAAATGTGTGGGAGAATCTGGAGAAAAGGAACAATATGCCTGAATTGTTATGCCTAAGATTTTAGTTTTTTCCCCCTTTCAAAAAGTTGTAACTCTTATTTTATAGAATGGTACAGTTGGAAGGGTCCTCCGGGGTCAACTGGTCCTCCGGGGTCATCAGGACCTCCAGGGTCATCGGGTCCAACCGCCTTGCTCAGTGCAGGATCACTAAATCATCCTAGACAGATGTCTGTCCGGCCTCTGGAGACTTCCATTGAAGGAGAACTCCCCACCTCCCGTGGCAACCTGTTCCACTCATTGATTCCCCCTCACTGTCTAATATCTAATCTGTGTCTCCTCCCTATCAGTTTCATCCCATTGCTTCTAGTCTTTCCTTGTGCAGATGAGAATAGGGCTGATCCCTCTGCACTGTGACAGCCCTTCAGATATTTGTAGACCGCTATTAAAGGGGTTGTCCCGCGAAAGCAAGTGGGGGTATACACTTCTGTATGGCCATATTAATGCACTTTGTAATGTACATTGTGCATTAATTATGAGCCATACAGAAGTTATTGACTTACCTGCTCCGTTGCTGGCGTCCTCGTCTCCATGGTGCCGTCTAATTTTCAGCGTCTAATCTCCCGATTAGACGCGCTTGCGCAGTCCGGTCTTCTCTGTGTTGAATGGGGCGCTCGTGCTAGAGAGCTGCTCCTCGTAGCTCCGCCCCGTCACGTGTGCCGATTCCAGCCAATCAGGACGCTGGAATCGGCAATGGAACGCACAGAAGACCTGCGGTCCACCGAGGGTGAAGATCCCGGCGACAATCTTCACAAGGTAAGTAAGAAGTCACCGGAGCGCGGGGATTCGGGTAAGTACTACCTGTTTTTTTTTTTTACCTCTGCATCGGGTTTGTCTCGCGCCGAACGGGGGGGCTATTGAAAAAAAAACAAAAACGTTTCGGCGCGGGACAACCCCTTTAAGTCTCCTCTCAGCCTTCTTTTCTGCAAGCTAAACATTCCCAGCTCCTTTACCCGTTCCTCATAGGACATGATTTGCAGACCGCTCACCATCTTGGTAACTCTTCTCTGAACTTGCTCCAGTTTGTCGATGTTTAAAGTGGGGTGCCCAGAACTGGACACAGTATTCCAGATGAAGTCTGACTAAGGCTGGGCTCAAACAGCTGTAATTCGCTGTGTGCCGCCCGCAGGAGACATGCGCGTGGCATGCAGGAAGTACACAATGTCATTGCATATTTGCCACCAATTGCTATGCATTATCTTGGCATGTATGCGCGCATAATAACCCCAAGATAGCACATGCAGTGATTCTTTTTGCACGCATATTTTGCGCAATTCATGTGAGTAGCAATATGGCCGCCTGTGGCAGATTGATACAGTTTATTACACTGTAACAATAGAATAGAGCGGGATAATTACCTCACGTGATATAGACAGTACCTCTGCACGGTGATCTTGGCCTTTTCTTTTCACGGTCACTTTCAAACTCTCTTTCTCTTACTTCTCTTGCTCTCTCTCCTCCACAGTTCCTAGTATATGTACCCTCAGGAACCGCTCCTCTTCTTCCATCACTCCACCACATGAGGGTTGAAGGTACCCCCATGTGGCTCTCTGCTGAAGACTCTGTAATGGAACTCTCACTCTAGACTCACTGTGATGGACGGACTAGACTAGCTACCACACCCAAATCACTCATATTTATAATCTCTCACATACCACGTGACAGGACAGGAATTGATACATTTGCAGACATCTCCCAGTCTCATGCAAACATTAACCTCTCTTTTGCTGCAGCCGTGCAATACACATAATATGAGATAAGACACTTTGCACAGTGCAGCTACACAAAAGACATGACATGCATGACTTTTATGGAGGGGCCAGGAATATACATTCTGGGCCACTACACTGTTATTGTAAAAAATGTGTTAGGGAGGTAAACGCCACCAGTTGTTACAATGTGGAAACCATACTAATGACCACAGAGACCCCCAAGTCTTTACAGTGGGCTGATATAAACTCTATGCAGAGTTTTTCTTTAAGAAAATGTTACTAAAAATGCTCAGCTCCAACAACAGGGTATTCTGGGTAATAAGTGATACTCCAGGTGTAGCCCCCAATGTACAGGCCACTATTAGAATCGCTGATGTCATTAGAATAGTTGTAATTGCAGCGGCCGGCTCCTGCTCGTCAGAAAATTAAACATTTCCCTCCGTTCCGCAGTCAGCGCTGGACTGAAAGGCGAACTTCATTTCTAAAATTGGAAATATTATTTCCAAAGTGAAGGCCGTGCCAGAAGTTTTTGAACCCACAACTACTGTAGCCCCCTATTCATCTGTGCAATAAGGAAAACAGATGTCCACGGAGCGCAGAGGCCTGAGATCGAAGGGCAAATTGCAAACTTCCTCCTTTCCCAGAAGCTCTTTCTCCTCCGAGAACCCCCAGATCTCCAGTCGCTGCTTCTCTTTGCAAGTTATTACGATTCTCTTGACATTTCAACAAAATTATTTTTTTGGCTCATCGGACCGTCCTGTATTCCAAGTCCTGGTAGCTTTCATCGCTTAACTTTTTACTGCCTGAACACCTTTTCTGAAACCTGACATCTCAACGAGAAAATGATTAGTTTCGGCCCAGTGGGCATTTGTGGTGGTGATTAATAACAATGGCCAAAGATGCTGGGTCCACCTCACCATTCAGATGGGGAATTGGTGGTGATATATGCTGTTTAGTGGGTCCATATGTATCTGGCTTTGGTAACCCATAACTAGACGAGCCCAACTGGATGAAATCAAGTAATAAGAATGTCCCATGAGGTGAAATCTTTGGTAAGTCCACCTAACGTTCAGAAGGCTAGATTGGTGGTGCATAGAATATGATGGGTTTACTTGTATTCAGCTTCAGAACCTTTGGGTAAAATTCAGCAATGTCTGAGGTGTAGTTAGTCAGGTTTTTGGAGCATTTATGGTAGTAAAGAATTGGAATGGCCAATGAGGTAGGATCTTTGGTAAGTCCACCCAACGTTTAAAAGGCTACATTGGTGGTGCATATTGTATGATGGGTCTACATGTATTCATCTTCGGCAACCCATGGCTAAAAATCAGCAATATCTGAGGTCTAGTTGGTTGGGTTCTTAGGGCATTTATGGTGGTGAGTCATCGCAATTGCCAATGAGGTGTGCTCTCTGGTTGGGTCCACCTAACGTTCAAAAGGCTAGATTGGTGGTGATATATACTTTGCAGTGGGTCTGCTTGTATTCACATTTACCAACCCATGGGTAGCACTCAGCAATATTTGGTGTCTACTTGGTTAAGTTGTTGGGACATTTAAGGTGGCAAATAACAGTAATGTCCAATGAAGTGGGCTCTCTGGTTGGGTTCACCTAACATTCAATAGGGTAGATTGGTGATGATATATACTGTTTGGTGGCTCTACTTCTATTTAGCTTCGGCAACCCATCGGTAGGACTCAGCAATATCTGAGGTGCAGTTGGTTAGGTTCTTGAGGCATTTATGATGGCAAGTCACAGGAATGGCCAATTAGGTGGACTCTTTGGTTAGTTCACCTAATGTTTAAAAGGACAGATTGGTGGTGATACATACTGTGTGGTAGGTTTACCTGCATTCAGCTTCAACAACCCATGGGTAGGACTCAACAATATTTGGGGTGTAGTTGGTTGGGTTCTTGGGGCATTTATGTTGGCAAATATTTGGAATGGCTGATAAGGTGGGCCCTTTGGTTGGTCGACCTAACATTCAAAATGGTAGATTGGTCGTAGTACATGTTTTTGGTGGGTCTACCTGTATTCGGCTTCAGCAACCAATGGGTGGGCCTCAGCAATACCTGGGCAGTAGTTGGTCAGGTTATTGAATAGCGAGTAACAGGAAAGGCTTTGTAGATGGGTTCACTTGACCACCAGATGAAGGTGGTACTGCTCGAAAATGCTGAGTTCAACCCACTGGCTGTCCAGGCTGATTGCAGAGGAACCCACCCTGTAGCATGTGTCACCCTTCCTTTTAAAGGTAAGGTGGAACTTTCCCCAGAGCCCACCTATTTGGCTGCATCTGTTACTTAACACCATAAACATCTACAAGAGTATGCAGCCTGGGCTAGCCATGCATAGGACTCACATCAAATGCCCAGAGGGTTGACGTCATGGCCCAGTTGACCTATGTCTTGAGGACTTACTCTTAATGAGTAAGCACATGGGCTTAGAAAAACCCCAGCTCATAAAATAGTTTTGGAATACCCTAAAATGCCCTAATAGGGCCTGTTGAAAGGAAGGTGCTGGAACACCGACTGGATGATGGGATCCACTTGTGTTACTTGGAAGATTGACAATCATGAATTAGATGGTGACCCCAATAAACAAGAGCCAACTCATTTCTCTATCACTATATCACTTTACAAGTACAAAGGGAAGGGAGACTTGTTGACTGAGAGTGAATAATACAGATGATTACCCCCCCCCCCCCCACCCCCCCCACCCCCACCCCCGGGCCGCACACACAAAACAAATGGAGTAAGGATTAGTGCTCAAATAAAACCCTTAACCTCTGGCATAAGACAACAACATACAGGAGCCGAAGGAGCAAAGGGGCTCATTACTGTGCAGAGCAGATGGATGAGGCACAAATTTCATTGGCATTAGAAATTTTTCTGCCCACGGAGCTCCTCATAATGTCCTTAGGTCAATGTAATACCCAGAATACCACTACTGATATGAAGAAAAGCGTTAGACGAGGAAACATTTTCTTGTCCATAGGGGGCAGTATTATAGTAGTTATATTCTTGTACATAGGGGGCAGTATTATAGTAGTTATATTCTTGTACATAGGAGGCAGTATTATAGTAGTTATATTCTTGTACATAGGAGCAGTATTATAGTAGTTATATTCTTGTACATAGGGGGCAGTATTATAGCAGTTATATTCCTGTACATAGGAGCAGTATTATAGTAGTTATATTCTTGTACATAGGGGGCAGTATTATAGTAGTTATATTCTTGTACATCGGAGGCAGTATTATAGTAGTTATATTCTTGTACATAGGAGGCAGTATTATAGTAGTTATATTCTTGTACATAGGGGGCAGTATTATAGTAGTTATATTCTTGTACATAGGGGCAGTATTATAGTAGTTATATTCTTGTATATAGGAGCAGTATTATAGTAGTTATATTCTTGTACATAGGGGGCAGTATTATAGTAGTTATATTCTTGTACATAGGGAGCAGTATTATAGTAGTTATATTCTTGTACATAGGAGGCAGTATTATAGTAGTTATATTCTTGTACATAGGGGGCAGTATTATAGTAGTTATATTCTTGTACATAGGGGGCAGTATTATAGTAGTTATATTCTTGTACATAGGAGGCAGTATTATAGTAGTTATATTCTTGTACATAGGGGGCAGTATTATAGTAGTTATATTCTTGTACACAGGGGGCAGTATTATAGTAGTTATATTCTTGTACATAGGAGGCAGTATTATAGTAGTTATATTCTTGTACATAGGGGGCAGTATTATAGTAGTTATATTCTTGTACATAGGGGGCAGTATTATAGTAGTTATATTATTGTACATAGGGGGCAGTATTATAGTAGTTATATTCTTGTACATAGGAGCAGTATTATAGTAGTTATATTCTTGTACATAGGGGCAGTATTATAGTAGTTATATTCTTGTACATAGGGGGCAGTATTATAGTAGTTATATTCTTATACATAGGGGGCAGTATTATAGTAGTTATATTCTCGTACATAGGAGGCAGTATTATAGTAGTTATATTCTTGTACATAGGGGGCAGTATTATAGTAGTTATATTCTTGTACATAGGGAGCAGTATTATAGTAGTTATATTCTCGTACATAGGAGGCAGTATTATAGTAGTTATATTCTTGTACATAGGAGGCAGTATTATAGTAGTTATATTCTAGTACATAGGAGGCAGTATTATAGTATTTATATTCTTGTACATAGGGGGCAGTATTATAGTAGTTATATTATTGTACATAGGGGGCAGTATTATAGTAGTTATATTCTTGTACATAGGGGGCAGTATTATAGTAGTTATATTCTTGTACATAGGAGCAGTATTATAGTAGTTATATTCTTGTACATAGGGGCAGTATTATAGTAGTTATATTCTTGTACATAGGGGGCAATATTATAGTAGTTATATTCTTGTACATAGGAGCAGTATTATAGTAGTTATATTCTTGTATATAGGGGGTAGTATTATAGTAGTTATATTCTTGTACATAGGAGCAGTATTATAGTAGTTATATTCTTGTACATAGGGGCAGTATTATAGTAGTTATATTCTTGTACATAGGGGGCAATATTATAGTAGTTATATTCTTGTACATAGGAGCAGTATTATAGTAGTTATATTCTTGTACATAGGAGGCAGTATTATAGTAGTTATATTCTTGTACATAGGGGGCAGTATTATAGTAGTTATATTCTTGTACATAGGAGCAGTATTATAGTAGTTATATTCTTGTACATAGGGGGTAGTATTATAGTAGTTATATTCTTGTACATAGGGGGCAGTATTATAGTAGTTATATTCTTGTACATAGGGGGCAGTATTATAGTAGTTATATTCCTATACATAGGGAGCAGTATTTTAATAATCATAATATTATATGTGGTACAAGTGCTTAGCTGATTTTTTGGCATGATAACATCCTATGAGAACCCAGGGCTCACATTTAATATACTGCGCAGTCTCTCCCGTCAGGCAGATAAGCCTTTGTTATTTATCTTCACTGTACAGAAACAGAGAATTCAGATTAACTGTAGATTTCAGTACGTCTTGTGGGTGCAGCCCCCTCGTCTGATGATGGTGGGGGGCAGGTTCTGATATCAGGGGGTCTGTACTGGTCAGACATGGACGCTGTGGGTTAAACTTTTGTATGTTTGTCTATGCTAAGGCAGGAAGAAGGGGAGACTGAGGGGTGTTAAAAACGGAGCCCCAATAAAGCAGCGGAGGATCGCCTGTCACAAAGACAGAGGTTTGTTTTGGCAGGGAGGCAGAGAGCGAGCAGCTGGCTTTGATTATGTCAAAGGAAATTACTTTTTAAGAACAAATTTCGGAGTTGGCTATAAATCAGCCTCAGTGAAAGGATTCCGGAAAAATATTGACACAAGGACAATGATATCTGGGATTTCAGATGCATTTATACCCGGACTTACACAAATATATATGCAGCATTATGGAAGGCAAATACCGCTATGTATACACTGGCGATGCCGACACACAAAGCCCCCATTATCCGCGCACATTATGGATGCAAATACCTCGGCATTCCTGCACTTCTATATACTCTGGTGACAAAGCGATCATCTATGTATTTATTACACTGGCATCAAATGGCAACTTTACTCTGTGGGAAACATCATCTCGTTACAATGTTGTAGCATTTAAAGAGGCAGTGCCCAACGTCATTATTATTTAGGGCATCCTGAACTGTCTATTGTATCCATCAGGTAGCGTCCCGGCGCATTCTAGTCTCCAAATTCAATTCTGAGCTTGTAGAGTGGTCCCCCAAATCCCCTATAATAAGGCCTGCTGCTCATATATACCGGCTCCTCTGCTAGAGGCTGCTGGGCTTTCCTCTGTTTGTTCAGTGTAAACAGTGCCATGTTCCTATGTGTCAGTGCAGGGTGCCGGACATGAGGTGCGGACAGTCCTTTCCAGGGTGCATGGTGGGCTGTGTTGTATGCAAATCCCTTGCATGTCGATGTGAGCTGCGTTCAGTCCTGCTGTGTTTCGTTTGTCATTTACGTCTAGTTAGGTCCAAAGGTATCAGCGCGGTACCGTCCCTGTGGGGACGATTGCCCCGCATGCAGTCAGGTTTCATCTGGAAGTTGTCTTGTTAGAGTAAGGACCCTCATTACAGACATCGAGGACCCGTGAAGTGGGCTCGCAGGCTTAAGTATCTTGGCCAAAATACGAACCAATACCTCATATCTATTTACATCTGTCTTTATACGCGGGTATGCTTGGTCGTGTTTTCGGCATTTGTCAGTCAGTGGGTTATGTCTGTCTGTGAGTTATGTCTTCAGTTTCCGAGTTCCACTGGAGTTTTGTCAGTTTTTGAGTGTGGAATGACGTAACACTTGCAGTTACAAGCGCCGGCCACTACACAGAGGTCGGAGCAAAGATTTCCGCTCTGACCCCTGTGTAATTGCGGCACTGTTAGTGGATGCACAATCAGCTGATCAGTCAGGGTCCCAAGCGACTGACCCAGCTGATCAACTATTGACGTCCTGAATATAGGTCATCCATAATATTTTCTGGGGAAATCCCCTTTAAGGTATTCTAGAGCTGAGCCAGTGTATCTGAGCTGGGAAGTGGGGTTGTGTGCAAGCTGAATTTTCGCACTAGGCCTCATTAGCCTTTAGCTATACTTCTGGTTTGTTACAATGTATCAGTGCAGGTGGAATAGAGTCCAGGCAGTTTAGCTGCTAAAGGATTGTCTAGACTGGATACAATTGTAGCAAACCTTCAGCTGTGAGAAGCCTTCAGTCTACATTAGAAGTTCAGGATCTGGATGTAAACAAGAATGTTTCCTTTCACTGAAAGCAAGCAGAGATCTTGAAAATGGAGAGGATTTGGAATACCAAGTATATTAGAAAGTTGCAGAACTTTCCACTACTCAGTGGTTAGGCTTGATGAAGAAGAGCTGATGGGGCGGCTGGGTACAGCGTATACATGGCACTGCACCCCCTAGAAGCTTGTGCCGCCGTAGCGAGGAAGCTGTGTGCGGTGCAGAGAAGTTGGGGTGTAGTCCGCCCTGCATCCTTTGGGAATATCCAGCTCGCAGCACAATGTGGCGGTTCTTATCTGCGGCCGCTCTGTGTGGAATATGAATGGCGTGATCTTCCCCTGATTATCTCAGTCGGTTTCCTCGTCCTCGGCGCGGGCGCAGGCTTCCCCCGTACACACGCTGCTCTGCCCTGTGCTTCCTTCCTCACACGCAGGCCGGGATGTGCTGCTGATTGTATTCATATCAGTATTTTCAAATGTCCTTCCGCTCCTAAAAAAGCCACTGGGACGAGGTCGGCTCCCACGACATCCCACAAATAGTCCTCGGCACCCGGCACTGACCGCCATCTAGGCCAGGTGCTGGAGGAAGGCAACAGCAGACAGCGGGCTTCTCCCAGGATATGTGTGGCAGCATGGTGGTGCTATTTACATGGCGCCAGCATAGTCCACAGCGTTGTACAGAGATTACTATTGCAGCCATCAGTCACTGGTGGCGCCCGTTTACACACAAGCCGTATTAGTTGGAAGCCAATTAACCTGCCCAAGGATTCTGCTAGCAGCGATCACTAGCCCGCTGCTGCTTCAGAGCTGAATTCCCCCACCACTGCCTGCTTGTTCAGTGTCTGCCTCCGTTTTGTGATACGGTAATGGACCGCAGGCAATTTGGAGGTGAGAAAAAATAAACGTAGTTCAACCGTAACAACCATGCAGCTCAAACTGCACATCAGCCACTATACATGACCACCAGCAGAATAATGAGTGCAGCTCTGGAGTATAATACAGGATGCAACTCAGGAGCAGTACAGGATAAGTAATGTATGTACACAGTGACTCCACCAGCAGAATAGTGAGTGCAGCTCTGGGGTATAATACAGGATGTAACTCAGGATCAGTACAAGATAAGTAATGTATGTACACAGTGACTCCACCAGCAGAATAATGAGTGCAGCTCTGGAGTATAATACAGGATGTAACTCAGGATCAGTACAGGATAAGTAATGTATGTACACAGTGACTCCAACAGCAGAATAGTGAGTGCAGCTCTGGAGTATAATACAGGATGTAATTCAGGATCAGTACAGGATAAGTAATGTATGTACACAGTGACTCCACCAGCAGAATAGTGAGTGCAGCTCTGGGGTATAATACTGGATGTAACTCAGGAGCAGTACAGGATAAGTAATGTATGTACACAGTGACTCCACCAGCAGAATAGTGAGTGCAGCTCTGGAGTATAATACAGGATGTAACTCAGGATCAGTACAGGATAAGTAATGTATGTACACAGTGACTCCACCAGCAGAATAGTGAGTGCATCTCTGGAGTAAGGCTGTGTGTTGGAGAGCTCTGCTGGTTCCAGGGTGTGGTCTGTTTCTTGGGTGGAGACCTTGCTGAGAGCCCAGGAACAAGTGCACGTTTCTGGGCTACATTTGCCATGGAGTGCCGTGCTTCCCCCCCTCGGCTTCGGTCGGGAGGGGGGAGGAATGAACCCCAGGAGGGGAGAGGATCCAGTCGGGGTGCAAGCAGTGTCACCCAGACTCCCCGAGAGGACATGGAGCACAGGAAGACCAGAAGCCAAACCAAAGGCAAGGTGAGTGCTGCAAAAGCACCTGCAAGTGTCAGCTGGGGAGAGCGCAAGAGGGGTGAGGCTGTGACTGCCATGGCGTCTCGGGTAGCCACCAATATAAAAGACTTTAAGGAGGTTGGTAGGCAGCTGCAGAAACACCGCAGGGAACTGCAGACTGCCCTCAGCGACCTAGATAAAGCCCCACGGGGAAGAAAAAAGATTACAGCAGCAGAAAGAGTTAAATCCTGCAAGGAGGCTGTGGACTTTTTCAAGGAGGAGAGATACAGGATACTCCAAGCCAGTGGCCCGTTTAAAGAAAAGCTCTTAAACGACGAGCGATTCTCCGGAATGGCGCACGCAAGCAGCGATAGCAGCTCAGACGAATCGGAGGACGCGCAGGATGGGATGCCACTATGCTCTGGGGAGCAGCCGTCCCTACAGCAGAGGGGAACTGCAGGGAGCAGCATTCCTGCTGAGCAGGTTAGCCTGCCCCCCACATCGGAGGAGTCCAGCGCTGAGGATGCGGACGACGACAGCGACAGCAGCAGCGGTGAGGGGGCCCTCATCATGCAGCAAATCATGCTGCAGGAGTCCCCCGAAAGAATGCAGAACATGTATTTTGGTGACGACATGCCTGAAGGAACATCTGTGGGCAAAAAGAAAAGAGGAAAAAAGATGAAGACCACCGTGCAAGAGAGGTTTGTGTATGTCACCAAGCACTCCGGTCCGGCTGCAAAGTCAGATCGGGGTGCTAGCCCTGGTATACCCCTAGTCCCGGGCTCTGCAGTGGGTCCGGTGCAGGGGACTGGGGAAGAGAGGGTTAATGCGGCCCAAAACTCCATTTCTGCTTGTGCCAGTAGTGGGAATGGAGGCAATAAGGAGGCAGAGAAGGTCCGTGGGAAAGATGGAATGAGGGGTCGCGGCCAATCCGGAGGTGCTGGCGCTGATGGTTGCCCTCCAGTGGGAGGGGGGGGCAGTCCGGCATCAGGTTCCACCAGTGGCGGCTTGGCTGTCCCTCCTGTGTCCCTAAAACGCCTGTCAGGTGTAGAGGGGGCGCAGTGGGTGGTGGCCAAGTCAGCCGATCCTCCCACCCATCATGATGGTAACGTCATAACAAATAAGCAGGTAAAAAGAACTGCAAGTCCCAGAATGGCCGGGAAAATGGACGGAGCTAGAGCTGCAGGAACAGCTCCTACAGAGCATAATGTTGGACTTAAGGCTAACTCTTTCAGTGCTGGTCTCCAGCCTCATCCAGCTGGAAAGTGTAACATTAAGAAAAAAGGTGAAGCAGGTCCTGGTCCAACAAAAGGAAAATGTATGAATGATGTGAATGGGACAACCGTTAGTGCTACCGCTGCCCCTGCTCCCGCTTCCGCAGAGGCTTCGGGAGCTCAGGATGCCCCCAATCCCCTGGGAGGTATGACATCGGCTGTACAGGAGGGTGGGGCTTCGGGTAGTAGTCAGGGGATGGGCCAGGATCCAGTCACCCCTCCAGCGGCGACAACAGCTGGTAGAAGTTATGCCAGTGTCGCCGCTGGAGGGAGGGGGGATGCGTCCTCCTCGTCTTTGGGCTCTGGGGACGGCGTTTTGCAACAGCGCCTCCTGGAGGCCTTGAGGAGGGGGGAGAGCTCGATGAATGTAGGGGGCAGAGTTGTGGATTTGTCTCTCTGGGTGGAGAGACATGGTCTGGGTGCCTTCCGAGAACAAAGGGGGGAGACCGTCTGGTCCCTGCCGACAACCGGGCAGGACATTGGCCGTAGGAATGTGGCTCGTCTTCAGTGGAGAGGCAATGATGCATGCCCATCCAGGAGTAAGGTGGTGGAGCTTCTGCTGAAGATGGGTTTCAGGGCAAATGACATCTATGCCCTGATCCATCCTTACGGCACGTCTGAGTTCGACATCAGCTTTGCTCGCCCGGAGGGCCTGGAGCTCTTCTGGGGGAATTATGAGCTGATGAAGGACGAGCCCGGCTGGCGCGGTTTCGCTGCACAAGTGGTAACCCGCCAGACTGGAGTCAAGAGAGTGACCGTTTTGACTCGTAACGAGTCCCGCTCTTGTTATGATATCATGACTTGGATAAGTCGGTACGGAGAGGTGGTGGATATGCCCAATAAGAACCGGGACGAACACGGCATCTGGTCCGGAGCCTGGACGTTTATGGTGAAACTTAAGCGTTCAGGGAATTCGGTGGCCCACATACCATCCGCGGCCTTCCTTGGCAGGGATCGTATCTTGGCCTTCTACCAGGGGCAGCCGAAGCTCTGTCACAAGTGCGGCGACCCCACACATTTGAGTGCAGCCTGTAATGTCATCAAGTGCGCTCTGTGTGGCGAGGTAGGTCATCTTGCGGCATCTTGTACAGAGATTAGGTGTCACCTGTGTGGTGACCTCGGTCACCCTTTCAGTCGCTGTCCGCGCTCTTTCGCCAATGCGGTCAGGGCCCCAGCGGAGGAGAGCCATGAGGTTGCTTCTGCAGGGGAGGGGACCAGCAGAGGCGATGGAGCCCAGGAGCCAAGGAGGAACAAACATGCTGGGGCAGCCAAGCTAAGGCGCCAAGAGAAGCGCGGAAGGGGCAGGGAGCTGGTGGAAACCCAGGTGGCAGGTGGGTCAATGCTGGCCCCTGCTCCAGACGCAAATCATGTGGCTGAGGCTCCAGGGGACAGGGAGCTGAATGAGGAGGTCAGGAGGATCCAAAGGGAAGAGGACGCCACTTATTCAGATTCTTCCCACTATGAAAGTGTGGGTGAGGGCAAGGATGAGTGGCAAAAGAAAAAGCGCAAGCAGGGCTCCAAGAAAATGAAAAAAAGGGAAGGGAAATCTTCCCGTGCAACGGGCCAGGTGCAGGAAGGCAATCCAAACTCTCCTCTTGTTGGGCTCTCCAACAGGTACCAAGCTCTCTCGTCCTCGGAGGAGGCAGAGGTGTCCAGGACAAGCGTGGGGCCTACAGGGGGTGCTGAGCCTTCCTCTTGTGGGGGTTTGGTGACCTCCAGGGGGAGGGCTGGCCCAGAGCCCAGTGGCAAGGAGGACGAGGTTGAGGAGCCCCTTGCCATGGACCTTTCAGTGTCCAAGAAACGTGGCAAGGGGTCATCCTCAGACCCTGATGAGAAGGGGGGTGGGAAGAAGAAAGCCATCTAACTCGATCACCAATGATGGCGGCACCCACTCCGTTGACACTGGCATCCATTAATGTTGCCAGCATTAAATCTGATATGGCTAGATTTGCGGCCTTTGATTTTCTCGGCCGCGTTGAAGCCGACATTTTGTTTTTGCAAGAGACCAGGCTGCCAAATTTGGCAGCTGTGCATAAGGCAAGGAGGGAATGGAGGTCTGGTCCATCTTACTGGTCTCTTGCGGCCGAGCCATATAGCGGAGTGGCGGTACTTTTTACCGCAGCGGTTGAATGCCGACGGGTTATCGAGTTAGAAATAGGGAGGTGCCTGATCCTGGATGTTCTCATGAAGGGACAAGAGCTTCGGCTAATCAACATCTACGGTCCCCAAACCAAGCGGGACCGCAAGGATCTCTTTATGAGGATCAAGCCGTACCTTTTTACCAGTCGGCAGGTGATCTTTGGGGGTGACTTTAACGCAGTCACGAGGACCCGTGACAGGGGAGGCTCCCTAGGCAAGCTGACTTATGATAGCGTCGCGCTTAATAGCATAGCTAGCGAAGCTCGCCTGGTGGATGTCCACATCCGGCACACCCCAGGCCACGCGGGTTTCACCTATTATAGAGGCGAGTGCAGGTCTAGAATAGACAGGTTTTATTTGAAGGAGGAAGCCATCTCTTCACCAGTATCTGTTGTTGAGGTGGAATTCTCTGACCACTGTCTGATTTTGTTTTCCCTGAATGTTGCAGAGACCCCCCGGATGGGTAGAGGCTTATGGAGGCTGAATTCATCACTCCTGGAGGAAGCAGAGATAAGACAGTCCTTTGAGGATTTTCTGCAGAGCCAGGTACCATTACTGGATCTTTGTAGCAGTAAGTCAGAGTGGTGGGAGATGCTCAAGATCAGGGCGGCGAGGTTCTTCCGCCAGCTCTCTAGCCTCAGGAGCCTGAGTAAGTACCGTCTTTATCAGGGCCTGAGGAGGAAACTCGAACATCTCGTCTCGACTGGAGGTAGCCGCGAGGAGATCTCCAGAGTGAAGTCTTTGCTCAAAGGGTGCCAGTATAATAGGCACGCATCTTTGGTTTTTGAGAGGGACTTCGGGAAGTACCACTCACCTGACCCTTACAGAAACTGCAAGATGTCAGTGAATCGTAAAGTTGTCACGGGACTGATCGACGGTACGGGATCTCTGAACAGGTCCAGATCAGGGATTCTGGAAGTCATCAGATCCTTCTACTCGCACCTTTTGAGAAAGAGGGATCTAGATCGAGATGTGATGTCGGCTTTCCTGGCTGAAGCTGTTCCTGAGCCAGGGGATGACATCTCCCTTAATGTTTTGACAGAGGAGATCAACATAGAGGAAGTTAAACTGGCGATTGATGGGCTTGCGCTCAAAAAATCGCCAGGACCGGATGGCTTAACATCTGAGTACTATAAGACCTTTAAGGACCTCTTGAGTCCCCTCTTGACTGAGGTTTTCAATGAGTGTCTTTCCTCGGACACTCTCCCAAAGTCAATGAGGAGGTCGGCTTTGATCCTTCTGTCAAAGGGTAAAGACTCGAGCCGTATTGAGAACTGGCGTCCCATAGCGCTTCTCAATACGGACAGGAAGGTTCTGGCAAAAGTGCTGTTTAATCGGCTGGTCAAGTTTGCACCCCGGCTCCTCTCGGGCGCCCAGCATTGCTCTGTTCCAGGCCGTAGCACCTTTAGTGCTGTTCTAGGTGTCCGGGAGGCAGTGGAGCAGGGTAGGGCTGGTCACTGGGAGGGGTACCTGCTGTCCTTGGATCAGGCCAAAGCGTTTGATCGGGTTAATCACGAGTACCTCTGGTCTGTTCTTCTGAGATATGGCCTGCCAGTGGGGTTTGTCAATTGGCTCAAGACATTGTACGTAGGGGCTGAGACTTTCCCGCTAGTGAACGGTTGGGTCGGCCACCCATTTGAGGTTGGGTCTGGCGTCCGTCAGGGTTGTCCTCTGAGCCCCTTGCTGTATGTGTTTGCCATTGATCCTTTCCTTAGGATGATTGATGGTGGGCCTATGGCGGGGGTCGGGATGGATCGGACGGTGCCGGAGGCCGCCCTCAGGGTGGCAGCGTACGCTGATGACGTCACCGTCTTTGTGTCCTCGAGGGGGGAGGCAGAGTACGTGATGGCAGAGGTGGATCGCTACTCGGAAGCATCCGGGTCCGGCATCAACTGGGATAAGTGCGAAAGTCTCTGGTTAGGAAGGGGAGATCCTACATTTAGTCTCCCGGACACCCTTCCAGTGCCCCAGGACTCGGCTAAAGTTCTCGGCATCAAATTTGGCCGGGGAGATTACCCCATGCAAAATTGGGTGGTCAGGCTCGATGGTGCCACTCAGAAGGTGGCCCAGTGGAAGGGTTGGTCTTTGACCCTTCGGGAAAGGGTTAACCTGATCAAAACATACCTGCTCCCTTTATTCATCTACCTGGGCAGCGTATGCATTTTGCCAGAACCTCTCTGGACCCGGGTCTACAACCTGTTCTTCCTAATGTTGTGGGGGAACAGGTTGAACCTAATTAGGAGAGATGTCACGTACCGCACGAGGAGACTAGGGGGGTTATCTATGGTCAACCCCGTGGTGTTTCTCGTAAACACCTTTGTTAAGATCAATATAGGCAACCTCTGGCAAGAGAGGGCTCCTCCGTGGGTATTCTCCTGTTGGGGATGGCTTCGGCCTTTCTTCCAGGAATGGGAGACAGGAGGGCGAGTGAAGGATCTTCGCACGCCGCACGGGCATCTTCCGGCTTACGCTACCGTGGTTCTGAAGATGATACGTCGGTGGGGTCTGGGGATGTGGGAGATCAGAACTCTGTCGAGGAAACTCCTCGATAAGAGGGTTCTGTTGACCCATTTCCAGAAGCCCCTGGCGCTCAAGGACTGCCCAAGTCGGGACCTGGAGGGAGGGTTACGTTTATTGAATTCTGACAGGATCCCCTTGAAGTTTTGGGACTTGACTTGGCGCTGTTTCCACGGGAGACTGTATGTAAGGGGCAACTTGAAGAGCAGGCCACTGGTGGATAGGGGTTGCCCCCGCCAGGAGTGCAGCAACGTACTGGAAAGCATGGAGCATTTCCTGCTTCAGTGTCCCTTTAATACAGAGGTGTACAAACGGGTGGGAGCCTCCATTGGTTGGCCCAGGTTGGCACGCCTCTCGTATGCGGAATGGGTCTATGGGGCATTCGGGGACCTTGGTGGCAGGGACCGGTGCACTTTATTCTTAGTCAGCCTAGTGGTCAGGTTTCACATTTGGAACGCACGGTGTCTAGTTTCGACGGAAGAGAAAATCCTCCCCGTGGATGAGGTGAATAGAAACATCCTTGGTGACCTGGTGAAGGTGCGCTCTCTGGATTATGAGAGGTTGGGCACGACTAAGGCCTCTCTCCTATGGAGAGGGTTTGTATTTCGTTAGGGACAGTCTTCTTATCGTTAGGGTCTTTGTAGGGACAGAATAGGGAGAGGTAGGGACAGTTTCTCTGAGGGTAAGTTTTAGGGAAGGAGTAGGGACATTGTAGGGACAGATTAACTATAGGGATAGTTTTTCTCTATTTGGTCGGTGCCCGGCTTATCATATCCAGTCCTGGTGGAGGGCTGTGTGTGACACTAGTAGAGTTTTTGTTTTCGGTCAAAGATCAGGTATGTACGGCTGCAGGTAACTGAACCTTAGGCTTTCGGGTATTAATATGTAGTGTTGGTTTGTAGTTGTGTAGTATAAGAGATGTTATATGTTTTGTTTTGTATATAGGGCTAGGGGTTATAGATAGGTTGGGTGGGGGCTTATTGGGGGGAGGGGGGGGGGATTTATGCCTCAGCCGTAGCTTGACACGTCCCGGACAATGAACACTGGGCACGGACTGTTGGTGCGGGCGTGGCCCTCAGGCTGCGGCGGGCAGGGTGTGTGTATGCGGTGCAGCTCGGCTCGTCCTGGACATAGACATTGAGCACGGACTTGGGATGCAGGCGTGGCTCCCAGGCTGCACCGTAGGGGGTTGTTTGGGGTGTGTGGTGGTTTGGTCTGGATATAGGGTTAGTTTAGGATTATGTAAGGTTTTATTCTTTAGGTGGTGGGCATTAAAAAAAAAAAAAAAAAAAAAAATTTTAAAAATATATATATAAAAAAAAAAAAAAAAAGGTATTGCGTTGTTCTTATTATTATTACTTTTGTTATTGTTTGCATTATTTTTATTATATAATTGCTTCGGTTATTAGTCGTTTTCTTTCTTCTTTTTTTGGGATCTCAGGCTGGATCCTGTGAGTTAAGGATGTTTTCTTACATGTGTTATATGTAGTATGTAGCGTATATGTATTGGTGAGGATGAGTGAGTGTAGTTTTGGAGTGCAGGTTGGTGTAGTGTGCTGTGTAGTATTGTTTGGACCAGATGGACCTTTTGCTTTTGTTCCTTTGTCCTGACGTAAGGCAAAGTACAGATAACACAAGTGATGATTTGGTTTTGTTTTATGTTTGTCTTATGCCAAGTGAGCGATATTTATGTTCTGTTTATTGTTATGTTTTTCACTTTTATAATAAAAAAGATCTACAGGATGTAACTCAGGAGCAGTACAGGATAAGTAATGTATGTACACAGTGACTCCACCAGCAGAATAGTGAGTGCAGCTCTGGCGGATAACACAGGATGTAACTCAGGGTCAGTACAGGATAGGTAATGTATGTACACAGTGACTCCACCAGCAGAATAGTGAGTGCATCTCTGGAGTAAGGTGTGGTTTGTTGGAGCTCCTCAGAGAACCAGGGTGTGGCTGCAGTCCCAGCTGGAAGCCTGTTTTGGATCCCAGGATCAGTGCACTCATCTGGGCTTCTTGTTCTATGGAGCCACGCAATTCCCCCCCCCGGCTTCGGTCGGAGGGGGGGAATGCTGAGAAGGCAGCGACAACACCATCAGCGGCGCTGGCGGCATACGTGGTTTCAGCAGCAACAACCAGGAAAGCCGGAGCAGCTAGTAAAGCTGCGAAGAGAGAGGGTCCGGGTCGCAGGCGCAGTGACATGGCCCAGCAGGTTGGTGCAGCTGCATCTGACAGCGCCGGAAGCGAAATGATGACCCGCAGTCAAACTCGCAGCCAAACGCTCAGCAAAGGAGGTAAGCCGCAGTGGAGTGATCGCAGGAAAGGGGAGTCGGTGGTAGAGCTGGCCTCCCGTCTGGCCACCAGCATGGCGGACTATGAGCGTGCGGGGAGAGAAATCCTCCTGCAGAAGGAGAAGCTGCGGTCGGCCAGGTCGCTAAAGGACCAGACCGCTGCTAAAGGCAAGAAAGATGTAATAAGCAAGACTATACAGGACTGTAAAGACTGCATACAGAGCTGCAAGGAAGAGAGGGACAGGATTCTGGAGCAAAGTGGTCCCTTTAGGGAAAAGTTACTTAACGGTGATAGATTTTCCAAAATGGCATCAGGATACAGTGGTCACAAGAAGGCTGATCACTCCAGCGATGGAGACAGCGGTGGTGACTGTACTGACGAGGATGCCTTTGAGGATAGCCTGAGGGAGCAGCCTGTCTGCTCAGGAGAGCAGACCCAGAGTGGCACTACAACCACCAGCAGCCTCCGGCCGGAGCAGGTTGCGCTGCCTCTAACCTCCGGGGATTCAGATCCAGAGGAAGATAAAAGCGATGGGGGCGCTTTAATAATGCAGCAGATAAGGCTGTTGGAATCCCCCCCCAATATGAGCGGCCTTCAGTTTGGTGATGATTTACCAGAAGAGGATGTGAAAATCAAGACAAAAAAAGGGAAAAAAAAGAATTTGGTGCAGGAGAAATTTGTGTATGTGACGGGGGGCGCTGGTTTGGCTGCAAAGTCGGATCAGGGCACCCCCACCCTGAGAACCCCGGTTTCTGACTCTGCAGTGGGTTTTGAACATGGGAACAGGGATAAAGGAGTTAAACTGGCCGGGTCCTCTGTCCCTGTTTCAGTTAGTGCAGTGACAGAAACAGCCAGCAGGGCGGCCAGCACAGGACAAGGCAAGGTGGCAAAAGAATTTGGCAGTGGCGGAACTGCCAGCACCAGTAAGGCCAGTGATGCGGAGGGTGCTGCGGGGTCGGGATCGGGGGTCCCCCGTGCGACAGGTCGGTCTGCAGGGGTCCCTCAGTCTAGGTCCCAGTCTAGGTCCCAGGCACCCAGTGATGCGGAGGCTGCTGGCAAAAGTAAGGAAAAAAGCAAAAATAAAAATACTAAAAGTGCTGGAATGCAGAGTGCTGACCATGGGGGGGTCATTACGGTGGTTGCAGCTGCGCAAGATGGGGCAGCAGTGCCACCCCCAAGGTCTACCAAGGCCCAAAATAAAAAAGCTGCTTCCAACCCAAAGTCTGGTCCAGAGGGTCTTGGTATGAAAGGTCTTGGTATGAAAGGTGTGGATATGTCTGGTGCGGCCCGTGTGTCTGATGCTCCGACGCACTCGGAGGCACGGGCTGCAGCTACTGTTCCCGGCACAGGGGCACCTACTGTAAATATAGGCACAGGTTCTAGGGATGGTCAGGGCACATCACAGGTTCCAGTCGCCCCTCCGGTGGCGACCACAGCTGGTAGGAGTTATGCCAGTGTCGCCGCTGGAGGGGAGGGGTCCTCCTTGTCTCCAGGCTCTAGAGAGGGCGTATTGCAACAGCGCCTCCTGGGGGCTCTACGGAAGGGGGAGAGTTCAATCACAGTTGGAGGAAGAGAGGTGAACCTATCTCTTTGGACAGAGAGACACGGCTTAGGAGCCTTCCGAGAGCAAAGGGGGGAGACCGTATGGTCCCTACCAACACCCGGGCAGGACGCAGGTCGTAGGAATGTGGTCCGTCTTCGTTGGAGGGGCAATGATACATGCCCCCCGAGGGCGAGAGTAGTGGAGCTTCTACTGAAGATGGGCTTCAGGGCGGTTGACATCTTTGCCCTGATCCATCCCTTCGGCACGTCTGAGTTTGACATCAGCTTCGTTCGCCCAGAGGGGCTAGAACTCTTCTGGGGGAATTACGAGCTGATGAAAAGCGAGCCCGGCTGGCGAGACTTTGCCGTCCAGGTGGTGTCTCGCCAGAACGAAGTCAAGAAGGTGACCGTTTTGACTCGTAACGAGTCGCTTTCTTGTTTTGATATTATGACGTGGCTCGGTCGATACGGAGAGGTGACAGACATGCCCAGAAAGAACCGGGATGAGCACGGCATCTGGTCCGGGGCCTGGACATTCATGGTCAAGCTGAAGCGTTCAGGAAACTCAGTGGCACACATACCTTCTGCAGCCTTCCTCGGCAGGGATCGTATCTTGGCCTTTTACCAGGGGCAGCCGAAGCTCTGCCACAGGTGCGGCGACCCCTCACACTTGAGCGCCGCTTGTAAGACCTTGAAGTGCGCTCTGTGTGGGGGTGTGGGTCATCTAGCCGCCTCCTGTGCAGAGATTAGGTGTAACCTGTGTGGTGACCTTGGTCACCCATTCAGTCGCTGTCCACGCTCCTTTGCCAATGCGGTCTCAGCACCTACGGATGGGGGCCACGGAGCGGCCTCTGGGGGTGAGGGGACTAGCAGAGGTGGAGGAGCTCAGGAGCCAGGGAAGAACCGGCAAAAGACGCCTGCTGAGCAGAGGCGTCAGGACAAGCGCAGACGGAGCAGGGAGCTGACAGGAGCGCCCACAGCAGGTGGATCAATGGTGGCCCCTGTTCCTGAAGCAAATCTCGCGGCTGAGGCTTTGAGGGACAGCGAAGTGGATGAAGAGGACAGGAGGATCCAGAGGGAGGAGGGAAAGACCAACTCTTCAGATTCCTCCCACTATGAGAGTGTGGATGAGGAAGGAAAGAGGTGGTTAGAGAAACGGCGTAAGCTAGGTGCCACTAGGAGAAAGCGAAGGGGGGATTCAAGATCTTCTCCCACCCCTGGCCAAGTACTGGAAGGAGAAGCCTGCTCGCCTCCAGTTGGACTCTCCAATAGGTACCGGGCCCTTCAAGACATCTCTTCCTCCTCTGAGGGGGAAGCGAAGGGCAAGGTGCCTGGGGCAAAGAAAGGGTCAACAGGGGGCACTGAGTCTCCTCCTCGTGGAGGCCTAGTTCCTTCCGGGGAGGGGGCTACTCTGGAGCCTGGAAACAAGGACGATGGGGTCGGGGGATCCCCTGCTATGGACACATCTGTGTCCAAAAAAAGAAGCAAGGGGCTTTCCTCCGACCCCGAAGAAGCGGGTGTGAGGAAGAAAGCCGTCTAATTTAATCACTCATGATGGCGGCACCCACTCCGCTGACTCTGGCATCAATTAACGTTGCCAGCATTAAGTCAGATACGGCTAGATTTGCGGCCTTTGATTTTCTCGGCCGCGTTGAAGCCGACATTTTATTTTTGCAGGAGACCAGGCTGTCTGATTTGGCAGCCATACATAAGGCAAAAAGGGAGTGGAGGTCAGGCCCTTCCTACTGGTCTCTTGCGGCCGAGCCGTATAGCGGAGTGGCGGTACTTTTTACCGCAGCGGTCGAATGCCGACGAGTAATTGAATTAGAAATGGGAAGGTGCCTGATCTTAGATGTCCTCATGAAGGGACAAGAATTGAGACTTGTAAACATCTATGGTCCCCAGTCAAAAAAGGACAGGAAGAGTCTCTTTATGAGGATCAAGCCCTACCTTTTTACCAGCCGCCAAGTTGTCTTTGGAGGTGACTTTAATACAGTCACAAGAGCCCGCGATAGGGGAGGCTCTGGAGACAGGCGGTTGACTTTTGATGGCGTCGCACTTAATAGTGTAGCTAGCGAGGCTCGCCTGGTGGATGTCCACATCCGGCACACCCCAGGCCACGAGGGGTTCACCTATTATAGAGGTCAGAGCAGGTCTAGAATAGACAGGTTTTATTTGAAGGAGGAAGCCATCTCTTCACCAGTGTCCGTTGTTGAGGTGGAATTCTCCGACCACTGTCTGATTTTGTTTTCTCTGAATGTTGCAGAGACCCCCCGGATGGGTAGAGGTTTGTGGAGACTGAATTCATCACTCCTGGAGGAAGCAGAGATAAGACAGTCCTTTGAGGATTTTCTGCAGAGCCAGGTACCATTACTGGATCTCTGTAGCAGTAAGTCAGAGTGGTGGGAGATGTTCAAGAGGAGGGCGGCGAGGTTCTTCCGTGAGCTCTCCAACCTCAGATGCCTGGACAGGTACCGCCTGTACAATGGCCTGAGGAGGAAACTCGAACATCTCGTTTCGACTGGAGGTAGCCGCGAGGAGATCTCCAGAGTGAAATCTTTACTCAAGACGTGCCAGTATGACAGACACGCATCCTTGGTTTTTGAGAGGGATTTCGGGAAGTACCGCTCGCCCGACCCTTACAAAAACTGTAGGATGTCAGTGAATAGTAAAGTGGTCACTGGACTGATTGACAGTACGGGGTCCCTGAATCGATCCAGATCAGGGATTCTGGAGGTCGTCAGATCCTACTACTCGCAACTCTTGGGAAAGAGGGATCTAGATTCGGAAGTGATGTCGGCTTTCCTGGCTGAAACTGTCCCTGGGCCAGGGGTGGACACCTCTCTTGGCGTTTTGACAGAAGAGATCAGAGAAGAGGAAGTTAGACTGGCGATTGATGGGCTCCGGCCCAAAAAGTCGCCAGGTCCGGATGGATTAACATCTGAGTATTATAAGACCTTCAAGGACCTCTTGAGTCCCCTCTTGACGGAGGTATTGAATGAGTGTCTTTCCTCGGGCACTCTGCCAAAGTCAATGAGGAGGTCGGCCTTGATCATTCTGTCAAAAGGTAAAGACTCGAGCCGTATTGAGAACTGGCGTCCCATAGCGCTTCTCAATACGGACAGGAAGGTTCTGGCAAAAGTGCTGTTTAATCGGCTGGTCAAGTTTGCACCCCGGCTCCTCTCGGGGGCGCAGCATTGCTCTGTTCCAGGCCGTAGCACCTTTAGCGCTGTTCTCGGTGTCCGGGAGGCAGTGGAGCAGGGTAGGGCTGGTCACTGGGAGGGGTACCTGCTGTCCTTGGATCAGGCCAAAGCGTTTGATCGGGTTAATCACGAGTACCTCTGGTCCGTCCTTCTGAGATACGGCCTGCCAGTGGGGTTTGTTGATTGGCTGCGAACTTTGTATGCAGGGGCTGAGACTTTCCCGCTGGTGAACGGTTGGCCCGGCCGCCCTTTTGAGGTGGGGTCCGGCGTCCGCCAGGGCTGTCCTCTAAGTCCCCTGTTGTATGCGTTTGCGATAGATCCCTTCCTTAGGAGGGTTGATTGTGGACCTATAGCAGGGGTCGGGATGGACCAGGCGGTGCCGGAGGCTACCCTGAGGGCAGTGGCATACGCCGATGATGTCACGCTCTTCGTGTCCTCGAGAGAGAGGAGGCGGAGTTTGTGGTGTCGGAGGTGGACCGCTACTCGGAAGCTTCCGGGTCTATGGTCAACTGGGATAAGTGTGAAAGTCTCTGGTTAGGAAGGGGGGATCCTACGTTTGATCTCCCGGACACCCTTCCGGTGCCCCAAACTTCAGCAAAAGTACTTGGCATCAAATTCGGCCAGGGGGATTACCCCATGCAAAATTGGGTGGACAGGCTGGATGGTGCAACTCACAAGGTAAACCAGTGGAAGGGTTGGTCTTTGACCCTTCGGGAAAGAATTAGCCTGATCAAAACATACCTGCTCCCGTTATTCATCTACCTGGGCAGCGTATGCATTTTGCCAGAACCTCTCTGGACTCGGGTCTACAACCTGTTCTTCCTAATGTTGTGGGGGAACAGGTTGAACCTGATCAGGAGAGATGTTACATACCGCACGAGGAGACTAGGGGGGTTGTCTATGGTCAACCCCGTGGTGTTTCTTGTAAACACTTTTTTTAAGATCAACATAGGCAACCTCTGGCAAGAGAGGGCTCCTCCGTGGGTCTACTCCTGCAGGGGATGGTTTCGGCCCTTCTTCCAGGAATGGGAGACAGGAGGGCGAGTGAAGGACCTTCGCACGCAGCACGGACATCTCCCGGCTTACGCTACCTTGGTTCTGAAGGTGATACGCCGGTGGGGTCTGGGGATGTGGGAGATCAGGACTCTGACGAGGAGGCTCCTCGACGAAAGAGTCCTGTTGACCCATTTCCAGAAGCCCCTGGCGCTCAAGGACTGCCCAAGTCGGGACCTGGAGGGAGGGTTACGTTTACTGAATTCAACCCGGGTCCCCTTGAAGTTTTGGGACTTGGCTTGGCGCTGCTTTCACGGGAGACTGTATGTAAGGGGTAACTTGAAGAGCAGGCCTCTGATTGACAGGGGTTGCCCCCGTCAGGAGTGCAGCGACGTGCTGGAAAGCATGGAGCATTTCCTGCTTCAGTGCCCCTTTAATACAGAGGTATACCAACGGGTAGGGGTCTCCATAGGCTGGCGTCAGCTGGCACACCTCTCCTATGCGGAGTGGGCTTATGGAGCGTTCAGAGGCCTTGGTGGCAGGGACTGCTGCACTTTATTTCTAGTTAGCCTAGTGGTCAGGTTCCACATCTGGAGTGCACGGTGTTTAATCTCGACGGAGCTGAAAGTCCTCCCCGTGGATACGGTATGTAGGAACATCCTGGGTGACCTGGTGAAGGTGCGTTCTTTGGAGTATGAGAAGCTGGGCACATCTAAAGCTTCTCTCCTATGGAGAGGGCTTGTATTTCGTTAGGGACAGTTTGTTTTTCTTAATTTTCTAGGGGCAGAGTAGGGAGAGAGGAGGGACAGGATAGGGAGAGAGGAGGGATAGGGCAGGGACAGGTTTCCATGAAGGGTCAGACTGAGGGGCAGACTAAGGACAGTCTAGGGCAAATTAGGGAAAGAATAGGGAGAAAATGCAAGGGATAGTACATTAAGATGTCTGTGCCCGGCTTATCACCTCCAATCCCTGTGGGGGGCTGTGAGTGCACCATAAAGCTTTTTGTTTTGATTTGGGCAAGATGGAGTGAAGTAGGGCTGCAGGTGAGCCGACCTTAGGCTTTCGGGTTATGTTAATATATCGTGTATGTCATGTATATTGGTTATTGTATGTTTTATATGTATATATTCACGTTCTGGGTGGTAGTTAGGTTGGGTGGGGGGTTGGGGGGGAGTGGTTTCACGCCTTGAGCCGTAGCCTGGCACGTCCCGAACATTGAACTCTGGGCACGGACTGGTGGAGCGGGCATGGCCCCCAGGCTGCGGCAGGCAGAGTGTTGTACAGTTTATATATATTAAAAAAAAACAAAAACCCTGGTGTGGCTTGGCACGTCCTGAACTTTAGAACTCTGGGCACGGACTGGTGGAGCAGGCATGGCCCCCGAGCTGCACTGGGGACCCAAAAAAAAAAAAAAAAAAAAAAAAAAAAAATTTTTCTTTAGTTATTTTTGTATGCCGGTTGGCTTGGTCTTTATTTTCATATTTAGTTAATTATTGGTATATATATATGTTATGTTTACGTTATTGCCTAATTTTGTTTATGATGGGGTTTCAGTGCGGTACGGCTGGACCTGTAGTTTTAGTTTTAGTTTTATCTTCTGGATAGCTGGATGCTCTTCTTTTAGGTATATTGTGTTTTGCTTTGAGTGTGTGTGCGAGTGTGCGGCAGGGGGGAGGGGAGTCCAGACATGGGGTTTCTTTTGTTTGTGGACCATGGACTCTGGGTGAAGGGCCTTATCTCTGTATACGGTTGTATTATTATTATTTACTATTGTTACAGTTTGCTTTTATTGTTATGTTTCATACTTTTATAATAAAAGATCTACAGGATGTAAGTCAAGATCAGTACAGGATAAGTAATGTATGTACACAGTGACTCCACCAGCAGAATAGTGAGTGCAGCTCTGGGGTATAATACTGGATGTAACTCAGGAGCCGTACAGGATAAGTAATGTATGTACACAGTGACTACCAGCAGAATAGTGAGTGCAGCTCTGCAGTATAATACAGGATGTAACTCAGGATCAGTACAGGATCAGTAATGTATGTACACAGTGACTCCACCAGCAGAATAGTGAGTGCAGCCCTGGAGTATAATACAGGATGTAACTCAGGATCAGTACAGGATAAGTAATGTATGTACACAGTGACTCCACAGCAGAATAGTGAGTGCAGCTCTAGGGTATAATATAGGATGTAACTCAGGACCAGTACAGGATAAGTAATGTATGTACACAGTGACTCCACCAGCAGCAGAATAGTGAGTGCAGCTCTGGAGTATAATACTGGATGTAACTCAGGAGCAGTACAGGATAAGTAATGTATGTACACAGTGACTCCACCAGCAGAATAGTGAGTGCAGCTCTGGGGTATAATACAGGATGTAACTCAGGATCAGTACAGGATAAGTAATGTATGTACACGGTGACTCCACCAGCAGAATAGTGAGTGCAGCTCTGGAGGATAATACAGGATGTAACTCAGGAGCAGTACAGGATAAGTAATGTATGTACACAGTGACTCCACCAGCAGAATAGTGAGTGCAGCTCTGCAGTATAATATAGGATGTAACTCAGGATCAGTACAGGATAAGTAATGTATGTACACAGTGACTCCACCAGCAGAATAGTGAGTGCAGCTCTGGAGTATAATACAGGATGTAACTCAGGAGCAGTACAGGATAAGTAATGTATGTACACAGTGACTCCACCAGCAGAATAGTGAGTGCAGCTCTGGAGTATAATATTGGATGTTAGGGCGAGCTCACATGATCGTATGCATAGAACCCTGTGTGAGTCATGCAGGATTTTACCACTGTGGAGCTGGCCTATTGCCACATATTGCAGCGATATTGTACTGCTTGTGACAACGTATCTGACACGCGTTGTCATGGGCAGTCTTCCTGTTTTTTTTTTCTTTAAATTTCCCGGCGCACTTATCCGCCGTCCATAAGCAATGTACTCTGTTGATTGATCATGTGCTCACAGAGGACAATGGCCTCTTGTGTGTAATATGCAGCATTCTCTTTTGTGTTTGCTTATTACGCACTGCATACACGCAAATGTGAGTGAAACAGCGTGAGGCAATGTATTGGATTTCCTGTGAATTACCGCTCATCACACGCGTGTTCATCATGCATCTCGGTCCGAGCAGAATAAGTAATGTTGATCATCTGAAAGTTCATTTGTTTGCAGTCAGTGTTTATATTGTCGTCGTCACCCGAACAGATGGGTTTAATCTTCATCTAATTAGCTGGTTTGTGTGTGTGCAGCATGCGGCGCTCACCTGCGCTGTGTCTCAGTGCTCACCTCCCGCTGCTCACAGGCATGTAGGTGTATGTGCTGCAGCTCACGGCATTTAGCTGCCTCGCCAGCAGCGCTCCCCGGTTACTCACCTGGTTCTGCATTAAGCGGGTGACATATTCCTCTACTCCCCGTCTGCATGTAGTGATAGAAGTGATGCAGCCATCAGTGGGTGCGACCACGAGTCGCCATCAGTGGTGTCTTTAGTTTGCTGTTGATTGTTCTGGGTGAAGTCCTTTATTATCTGAAAACCTGTAAACTTGCAGTTCCATAATCCGTGTATTTTAGGGAATTGCTGTTCCTGGCTCTGGTGCGACTCAGTAGTTATAGAGAGTGAAAGAAAGAGAGCCTCAGCCAGTGGGAGCTGCAGCAGAGCTGACCTGCATGGATCCGAGCGGGAGAGCCTCAGCCAGTGGGAGCTGCAGCAGAGCTGACCTGCATGGATCCGAGAGGGAGAGCCTCAGCCAGTGGGAGCTGCAGCAGAGCTGACCTGCATGGATCCGAGAGGGAGAGCCTCAGCCAGTGGGAGCCGCAGCAGAGCTGACCTACATGGATCCGAGAGAGAGACCCTCGGGGGATTAACACTGCAACTCCAAACCGAATCAGAGGAACATGAATGAGTGCAGCTGATGGTGCGGACGACGGGTGTGCTGTCTGCGGGCCACAACTCCATCATCAGAGACCCTGCGACCGGCGTCCAGGACCGATCCAAGTCTGACGATCCCAGTGGAGAACAAAGTAACCAACTGGGGAGCGCCTGGAAATGATCCTCGGTCACACATGTTCATGAGTAATGTCACACTTCAACATCTTCAGCCTCTTAGACTGAGGGTGACCCTTAATGTTAGTCCTCAGCCGAAGGTATTGTGATCCCATCTTAGCTTAAAAGGGTTTTCTGTGGCTAAAGTATTGATGACCTACCCTCAGGATACATCATCAATAGGTGAATGGTGGGGGTCCGTCACTCAGGGTCCTTGCCAATCCGCTGGCTGTAGAGATGATGGGGCTTGCATGAGCACTGCGGCACAGAAGTACTGCAGTGTATTATCAGAGTGACCATAGCAGCGCAGGGTCCAGTCCCATACACGTTAAAAAATAGCAAAAGAAAAAAAACTGTTTTGTGCACTTTCCCCTCTTTGTTTAAAAAATGTTTTAAAAACAAAGAACCCCCCACGTTTGATATTGTTGCATTCGTAACGACCCGTACAACAGATTCAACACACTTTTAGGGGGACTACCGACTACAGCTCTTTTTTTCTCCAGGGGTCTATGGGACTTGTTTATGTTAAAATCACATCGCGATTTCACAGTAAATTACGATCAGAAAGTCCCATAGACACCTGGAAAAAAACCGCAGCAAATTCGCAAACGCCCGTGCGTCGTCACCCTTTATCTGCATTTCAGACACTGTAAAAAAAAGAGTAAAAAAAGGAGCCAAAAAGCTTTTTATGTTCATTTCACCTAAAAACCCCCCCCCCACCAAAATGGTAGCAAGAAAAACTACATGCAAAAAACCCCAGAGCTCCGCCCACGAGGAACCAAAAGGTCCAGGACTCTGAATGCAGCTTGTAAAAAAAAAAATATATCTTCCAAAAAAAGCGATTATATTGTGCAAAAGTGGAAAAACCTAAAATATATATAATTTTGGAATCGTCATAAATGTCCCGCAGAAAAAAAACACAAAAACAGCGGCAGAATGGATGTGTTTTTTTTCTAAAGAACTTATTGGAGATGAATTCCCCCAAATATCCTCGCGTCTCACATCCACAAGAGTCGTTCCCCGTATATCGCAGCTGTCAGTCATGTGACTGGGTTGGCAGCGCCCGCCTGCGCACCACGTGGTATTATTGGCGCCGTGGCCGTCGCAGGAAGCTGCTTCAGCTGATTAGCTAGAAGTCTTGTATTTGTGACCCGGAGCGGTAAGCGGCGCTTTCACGTTCGCCGCCAGGCGCGCTCGCAGCGCTTTGAAGTGAGATGACCCCTCATATCCTGCGGTTGTAACCTCCAGTCATGAATAGAGGTTGTAGTCCCGGCCGGCACGCTGGCACTGGGCAGACTGGGAACCGAAAGAGGAAGGTGAGAGCAGGAAGAGAGAGCTGCTGCGGAGAGTGATAGCGGCCCGTCGGCATCTCACTTCCTGCAGATGGGCAGCAGATCTTGTGCGCGATCTTATCACGGGACGGTTCTCCACTTGTTCTCACTTCCCTCCAGGCCTCGGCCGCTCCCCCCCCCCCCCCCCATGTTGGCCATTTGCAGCAGACGCAGCGCGGTGAAGTAAATGAATACATCCGTGCGCCCTGCTTTATACAGATCAACGGCCCTTCCCGACTCTATTTTTTAGTAGCTCTGCTGTGTGTCAGTCTTCACTGCAGTTCTTGAATTAGGGTGCATTCACACGGGTGATTGTGATACCAGTCTGAGAAGCTCGGACTGATGTCACACTTGTAAATCTGCGTTTTTTGCTGCAAGTGCAAAGTGTTTTGCAAGAACAACGTAACGCATTGCGTCGCTGCAGCATGCGGTTCTCATGCCTTCTGTTCACATGCGTGCAAACTGCATATTTTTTTAATAGGAAAACTGAAAAATCGCATCTATATGTGAATTCACAATTATTAATGCAGCCTTAGAAATAATGGGAGCTTCTGGAACAGAATCGCCCAAAAAACAGGCCACGTGGCGATTCTTCCATCCTGGACGGTCGGGCACAGAGAAAAATCACTCATGTAAATAAACACATTGAAAGCAAAGTGTATTTTTGATATTGGGCATGTACCTCTCCCAGGTGAATACATCCTTAGGAAGCTCAGGATGAACAGAGCTTTAGGGGTTGTACAGCTGTAAATGTCTGCTATCTGTAGCACAGGCCATCAACAGTAGAACTGCGGGGGTCTGCCAAAATTCAGCTATTCTTAGTGGCTAGGCTTTCGTGCACTGAGCTGATTTCTGCAGGAAGCAGACATCTCCGTTCCTACTGCAGTGGCTAGGCTTGGTATTGCAGGGAAAGATGCCATTAAAGTAAATAGCCTGCAATACCAAACTTGGCCACTGGAGTGGAAACAGAGCTGTCTGTACACCGGCCCAGAGAACAGCTGATCAGTGGGGATCCTGGGTGGCAGAACTCTGCTGAACTATTATTGATGGCCTATCCTGTAGGTGGGCCATCAATAGTTTAGAACTAGACAACCCCTTTGGGCTGCTTTCACAGGGACAACAAAATCGCATGATTTTCTTGCGATGCGACAGCGCTACAAACCCCATGTATGTGAAGACCCTGCTTTCTAATGGGTTCCTTCACATTCGTAATGATGCTATGTTGCGAGAAAAAAAATCGTGGCACGCTCAATATTTGAGCAATTTGCGATTTTTTATTTTTTTTTTTTGTGGCCCATGTTTCCCTATGGAGCCTCTTTGTTTATCGCATCTCATGAACCTGCGATTTTTGTGAGATGCGACACATTTTTCTTAAAATAACCCCTCGCTGCATTCCCAGGAAAAGGGGAAAAAAGGATTACTTACCTAGCAGGCTCGGCCCGGGTCCTCCCGCTGCTCTCCGGAGCTCCTCCAGGCATCCTGCAGTCCTCGGTCGCCCACAGAAGATCATTTCCTGGTTGCGGGATTCAAAAATTCCTCCTCCAGGAAGCGATGGCTCTGATTGGTTCATGCAGCACTGCCTTGATTGCATTAGCAGAGTTTGAAGAACCAATCACATTGTGGAGGCGGGATTTATGAATTGGACAATCAATGCCGCGGCTCAGGGCTGTTAACCCTTTAAATGCCCCGATCAGAGTTGGGTGGTCCCGGCTTGTCCCCCGCGATGAATACATGAGCTGCCGCACGGTTGTCAGCGCTTTTATTATTGTAAAAAATAAAGGAGACTAAAAGCGAAAAAAAATAGTTTCCCGTATTCATAATAAAAAGATCTAAACAAAAAGACCCCAAAACATATTGGGCATCGCTGTGTCTGTAAAAATCAAAATAACGGATTATTTACCCCACAGGTCTACGGCAGCTGAAAAAACGTACACAATGCCAGAATTGCGCTTATTTTCGTCACCCCATCTCCAAGAAAAAATTTAATGAAAAGCCATCAAAAAGTCACATGACCTCCAAAATGGTAGCAACAGAAACTACAGGACGTCCCGTAAAAAAACAGCCGCGCAAAACCCCGTCCACGGAAAGAGTCAGAAGATGGCGGCAGAAAACATTGTATATATATATATATTGATATTAAAAGAAAAAAGGTTTGGTCCAGAGTCGCCGGCGGAGCGAAGTGTGATCGTTCTCAGTGATCTTGTAGATGTGAGACCTCCTACTGGCCAACAAATACATGATGTTACAGCAGCTTTCCCACCTACTCAGGGGTCTTCCTCAGGCTGAGGGTCTACTTACACAGCAGTAGGCATTTTACGTGTGCCCGCCGGTGCCGTAAAAATGCCTGAACGGCAAAGGGCCCGGGGCATATACGCCGAGGCCGCTATACCGTGGGGCCTGGGGAGACATTCCACCTTTCCTCCCCCTCGCCTGTTCACCTCCTCTCTCCTCCCCTCTGGCCATTTACAATGGGAGGGGACGGAGGCAGAGCTAAGCTCCTGCCCCTTGTCCTCAGTTAACAATGGGAGTGGGTGGAGCTTAGCTCCACCCCCTCCCATTGCAAACAGTCGCAAGAAGCGGAGAAGAGAAGGGGGAGGGAGTTTAGCAGTCACGCTGATAAACTCCCTCCCACCTCCCTTCTTCGGCAGCTAGCATAGGCTCCCATAAGGACCTATGCACCTTCCGACGGCGGCGTGGAAGCGCCCAATCGGGCACTTTCATGCTGCGGTAATACGGCCCTGTGCACTGCTGCGTTGTAAGCCAATGCATTAGAGTGTAATTGGCCGGGTGTGAAAACCCCGATATACGCCCGTGTGAATAAGCCCTTAAATGGAATAGATCCGAAGAAACATACATTTATATATATACGAACAGAGCAGGAGAGCGGAATCCCCAGCACAGGTGTGAAAGGACCCTTATACAGGCTTTCTTTAATTGTAAGTCACCACTACAGGTACCTGGCCATGGTCACCTCTAGTAGTGACCTACAATGTCCTGTTGGGGGGCTTCATGTTGGAGAAACAGGGCAAAAACTGAGAGTGAGGGCGCCCACCCACTGGTATTTTTTCCCCACTGTGCTGCAAGAGTAAAGGAAAAGTATCGCAGCGCAGTGCGAGAAAAAAAACCGCATCACGCTGGGATATTGCCAGTCTTTTCAATGGGGCCAGTGGCAGCAGCGCTAGCCCCATTGCAAAGAAATGGAGAATGCTGCGGACTTCTGACACAGCTGTGACAGCTGTGGCAGAAGTGCAGCATGCTATCCCATTGCTTTCATTGGGATCGGCGCTGCTGCCACTTGCCCCATTGAAAGCAGTGGTTTGTAGCTAACCCTGCAGTATGATTTTTCGGGGAAGGGCTTGAAATATAAGCCCTTCCCTGAAAATCATTCATAAGTGGTAAAAAAAATAAAATTACTCACCTCTCCGCTGCTCAGACGCGTCCTGCTGGCTCTCCTGCACTGCTGTCCAGCACTTTCAGCAGGAAAAGGGCTGTGCTGATTGGCTGAGGGCTCAGCTAATTACAGATAGTGCTTAGCTATTCATTCATGAATAGCTAAGATAGTGGAGAATATGAGAAGTCTGTAGCAGAGATACACGCTGGCCTGGTGACCCCCTAGCACCAGTCTAGAGACCATAAAACTCTCACATCCTTATCAGGGGGCTCATTATTATTTACTCCTCTGCTCATCACTTTGTTTCTCTTACTGAGAAGAGTCATATATTATTTTATATATATATTTTTTTAAGTGTTACAACAGAATTAAACTCTATAATGTAGTATCTTTGTAGTTGTACAACCCACAGAATGAAGTTCTGTCTGTACGCCATAGTAACAAGATGCCGCCTTCCCAAAGATGGCGGAAATGCATTTTATTCCTTTGCACTCTTCCCACAAGAACCAACACGTCCGCAGACGGCGAGGGCGATGGAAAAATAATGGAGTTCGGACTTCTTGAAAGTGGGGAGTAAAAATCGACAACACATTTTTCTTTAAGGGGTTAAAGGTTATCTTTTCATCCAGAATATTGTTAATCCAGAATAAAGCTTCTGATTCCAGATTAAGGGAATGTTACGCCCGGCATTTTTGGTTTGAGATTTTTTTTGGGGGGGGACATAAACTTCTGTAATAGTTTTGAAGCCTTTCTTCAGCTTGACTAAACTTAGTTTCCCTTTAAGCAACTTGTGGCACGCAGAGAGTTAACTGAAGCCATCAGGGAGGACATTCAGCTGCATGATGGTCTGTTAACACCCAAGCGATAACACAGTCCTCCCACGTCAGGCTCACGCTCCTATTGGTGGACAGCAGCCGCCGCGTCCTTGTTGCTTGCACTAATGAAGAAACAGCGGGGATGAGTATCAAACATTGGAGATGAAATATAAACCTCGAGCCTTAACCCTTTCCAATCCACTGTCTGATGTCTGAAGACATTATGATTTAAGGCTGTACAGCTCTGATGTTGGAAGACGCCCATCAGGGTTCTCTTACTGTATATTGCCAGCCTCTCTGCTGTCAGAGCCTAATGTGTCACCTCATGCAGTACTGGCTTTAGCCAGCAGATAGCGCCGTTGTATAATGGCAGAAAAAGAGTAAGCCCCCTAGGAAAACCAAAATATGAATTGGATTGGAAAGGGTTAAATACAGCAAGATTGGATGGAGAAGCAGAGGGGCTTAGAGGTGACCCCCCCCCCCCCCCAAAAAGGACAACCTCTCCCCCACTGTGCAACATTTATTATACTCTTGAGGGCTAGCCAATGAGACTGGCACACATGTAACATGCCCCATCTCTGGCACTATATGGGGCATGTTATGTGTGTGCAAGCATAACATGCCCCATACAGTAACAAGGATGCCCATATAGTGCCAGAGGTGCCCCATGTAATGCCAGCATCACATGCCCCATGTTGTGCCACAGTGCTAGAGATGCCCCATACAGTAACAAGGATGCCCCATATAGTGTCAGACATGCCCCATGTAGTGCCAGTGTCACATGCCCCATGTAGTGCCAGAGATGCTCCATACAGTAACAGTGATGCCCCATTTAGTAGCACAGATGCCCCATATAATGCCAGAAATGCCCCATACAGTAACAAGGATGCCCCATATAGCACCAGAGATGTCCCATGTAGTGCCAGCATCACATGCCCCAGTAACAACGCAGGCAAAGCAAGCCGCTAACGTCGCCACTTTCAGTTTCGCTCCCGGTGACTCTACACGGCATTCTACTGCCTTTTTGACTGCATTAAAACCGTCCCCCATTGACTTCATGTATAAAAATGCTTAGACATCGAAAACAGTACAGACCGCGTTCGGAAAACGCCACGTTCCAACGCCAGTCTCAGAAGCCCCAGTGAAATCATTGGAGGTGTTTTACAGCGTTTGAAACGGCGCGCTAAACACTAAAAAGCGGGTTGTGTGAGAGCGGCCGAATAGTGGCAGAAGAGACCTCACATAGTACGGAAATGCCCCATACAGTAGTAGGGATGCCCATGTATACAGGCAGAGATGCCCCAGATAGTGCCACAGGGGCTCCTATATAATACTAAAGTAGCACTAATGTCTTCAGAAGGATGTCCCATGTAGTGCCAGAGATGCGCCATACAGTACAAGAGATGCCCCATATAGTACAACAAATAGCCAATACAGTAACTTGGATGCCCCATGTTTCATACAACACGCCATGATCACATATGATGCTAAAGATGCACCGATATAGTCTCAGAGATGCCCCATGTTGTGCCGGAAATACCACATATAGTATAAGAGCTATAGTAGAAGTATGTGTACAGTAATAGGGATACCCCATGTAGTACCAGAGATGCCCCATATAGCACTAGAGATGCCTCATACAGTAGCAGGGATCCCCCTGTAGTGGCAAAGAGGCCCCCTATAGTACCAGAGATGCCCCATACAGTAACTAGGATTCCCTATGAAGTGCTATAAATTCCCCATGTAGTACCAGAGATGCTTTATACAATGCCTGAGATACCCCATACAGTAACAGGGGTCCCTTATGTAGTGCCAGAGATGCCCCATGTAGTTCTAGACATGCCCTATGTAGTACCAGAGATGCCCCATACAGTACCAGGGATGTGCAATATAGTACCAGAGATGCCTTATATAGTAATATGGATCACCCATATAGTACTAGAGATTCCAAATGAAGTGCCAGAGATGCCCCATATAGTACCAGAGATACCCTTTGTAGTTCCAGAGATGCTCAATATATTACCTGAGATGCCCCATGCCTCATACAACGCAAGATGATCCCATATCTTGTTGAAGATGCCCAGATACAGTAACAGGGATCCCCCATGTAGTGCCAGAGCTGTGCCATACAGTAACAGGGATCCCCCATGCAGTGCCAGAGATGTGCCATACAGTAACAGGGATCCCCCATATAGTGCCAGAGCTGTGCCATACAGTAACAGGGATCCCCCATGTAGTGCCAGGAATCCCCCATGTAGTGCCAGAGATGTGCCATACAGTAACAGGGATCCCCATATAGTGCCAGAGATGTGCCATACAGTAACAGGGATCCCCCATATAGTGCCAGAGCTGTGCCATACAGTAACAGGGATCCCCCATGTAGTGCCAGAGCTGTGCCATACAGTAACAGGGATCCCCCATGCAGTGCCAGAGATGTGCCATACAGTAACAGGGATCCCCCATGTAGTGCCAGAGCTGTGCCATACAGTAACAGGGATCCCCCATGTAGTGCCAGAGATGTGCCATACAGTAACAGGGATCCCCCATGCAGTGCCAGAGCTGTGCCATACAGTAACAGGGATCCCCCATGCAGTGCCAGAGATGTGCCATACAGTAACAGGGATCCCCCATGCAGTGCCAGAGATGTGCCATACAGTAACAGGGATCCCCCATGCAGTGCCAGAGCTGTGCCATACAGTAACAGGGATCCCCCATGTAGTGCCAGAGCTGTGCCATACAGTAACAGGGATCCCCCATGCAGTGCCAGAGATGTGCCATACAGTAACAGGGATCCCCCATATAGTGCCAGAGCTGTGCCATACAGTAACAGGGATCCTCCATGCAGTGCCAGAGCTGTGCCATACAGTAACAGGGATCCCCCATGTAGTGCCAGAGCTGTGCCATACAGTAACAGGGATCCCCCATGCAGTGCCAGAGATGTGCCATACAGTAACAGGGATCCCCCATATAGTGCCAGAGCTGTGCCATACAGTAACAGGGATCCCCCATGTAGTGCCAGAGCTGTGCCATACAGTAACAGGGATCCCCCATATAGTGCCAGAGCTGTGCCATACAGTAACAGGGATCCCCCATGTAGTGCCAGGGATCCCCCATGTAGTGCCAGAGATGCCCCATGCAGTGCCAGAGATGTGCCATACAACACCAGAGATTGTTGCATATCTGCTCCCCGTCACACGCGTGTTGGTTCCTGTTTTGTGGCCATTGTTCGCTCGTCACTGTCTGAACAGTCACCGGTGACTGAGCGCTGTTCGGCAGGTACGGCACATTACAGGAGGAGGATGAGGCGGCTTTTGTGATTTTCCGGCTGATTTCCCTTACAAGTTCTCGCTCCGGATATTTCTGCGATTAACAATTATGTCTGTTCGCTCTCCTTCTCTCTCTCCACTTTCTGTGGCGCTAATTGTAGTTGAGGCCAATCAGAGGGTGTAATTACAACCCGACCGGAAAAGAAGAGGTAATTTTTATGTAGAGAGCAGAAGAGCTGCAAGAAAAGGGGGATTAAATGGAAACCGCTTCAGGAGATCGTGAGAGGCGGACAAGCATGGGGGGGCTGCTACGCTCTACTAGGCCTGGATGCTGAAGGGGGCGCTGTCCTCAGAAGAGGCCATCAATAACTGACAGCTCTGCCCGCATTACAGCGGACCCACTTCATACTGCATTGAACTTAACCCCTTAGTGACACGGCCTACTTTGGACATAAGGACACAGTGATTTTTTGGGGAGATTTTCCTTTTACAGTGTTAATCATGCACCATAATTGACAGGATACATTTTTTTCTGCGGGTCGGTACGATTGAGACAAAGCCAAAATTATGTATTTTTTTAGGTTTTTCCACTCTTGAATGAAAAAAACATGGCCGCTCTCTTCCACAGACAGCGCCACAGCTGTCCACAGGTTATCAGTGGTATTGTAACTCACCTCTATTTAGTTTAGTGTAACTGAGCTGCAATACTTGACACAACCATGAACAGGGGTGGCGCTGTTTGTGGAAGAAAGTTGCCATGTCTTCTAACTCTGGGCAACCTATTAAAGCGATTGCTCATTCCTGTATAAATAAAATGTATTGATTTTAGAATTAAAATTTCTGAAACTTTCTGATCTTCTTTGGGGCACATTTACGTAAATCAATGCTTCACACAAAGTAAATACAGCCAAGGCGAAGTCTGCACTGACGGAAGTGCGCTACGTGTATTAACAAGCATCCGGTGGCCCCTCCGTGCGTCAGACTGTAAGCTACGAGCTGCAGATATAATTTACCCCAGTCTCCACTGTGAATGATAGTAAATCTGCAGGGCTGTGCTTGGCCACACACCCTCATTCTAAGCCACACCCACTTATAAAATAAACCCCAGGGCCCGATGTAAATGCACAAAATGTTGTAATATTTGCAATTGTGCCAAAATTGCAACTTTTGTACACAAGAAATCTGTCATATAAGTCTCATTAACTATGCCCCAGTGTAATTCAGTTCCTCAACCTTTTCAATACCTCTGCTTGCTGTCAGGTTGAGCGGGTGTAAAATCATGACCCTGCGATTTTGACATCTGATTTTTTAGAACTGAAAAAAATGCCCGTATGAATATACTCTGAGGGCCGACTCAGATGAGCGAATGCGTAAAACATGGCGCGTAGAATGCAGCGCTTTACCGCTGTGTGAACCGGTGGTGAGCAGGCATATTGTGGCGTATAGCACTACAACGCCTCGCGGAGAATATGTTGTGCCACGGATCACACAGGAGACCCCAGTACAGAAACCATCAGATGCCACCAGGTGTAGAGCCGACAACGGGGTCTGGTCGAGGGATGTCACCAGGTGTAGAGCTGACAACGGGGTCTGGTGGGGGGATGTCACCAGGTGTAGAGCTGACAACAGGGTCTGGTGGGGGAGGATGCCACCAGGTGTAGAGCTGACAACGGGGTCTGGTGGGGGGATGTCACCAGGTGTAGAGCTGACAACAGGGTCTGGTGGGGGATGTCACCAGGTGTAGAGCTGACAACTGGGTCTGGTGGGGGGATGTCACCAGGTGTAGAGCTGACAACAGGGTCTGGTGGGGGATGTCACCAGGTGTAGAGCTGACAACGGGGTCTGGTGGGGGGATGTCATCAACCAATCAGTATGAACATCGCAGCTTCTGGACCTTCCAGAGTTCACTTTTGGCCATATTATTGGGAAACAGAAGCCATCCGGTGGGTGCAGTGCTGCCACATTCAGGAATACCTGGTACACTGACAGGTCTCACAGGTCATTGGGACATCCATTAACACCAGAACCATCTGTAGGGAACGGCATGTAAAGGGTTACCATGGACGAGCGGCTGCACACAACATCACAGCGGTCAATGCACAGCGGCGCCTATGATTGGGCTTGTAGTGACGGGCTGTAAGTGAGTGGAAGCAAGTGTTGTGGACAGATGAATCACAGGACACCATCTTCCCATCGGATGGTGGCACTTGGGTGTGATGGTTGTCTGAAGAGCAGTTTCTACGTGACGGCATCATCCCAACAGTGAGGTTTGGAGGAGGTTCTGTGATGGTGCGGGGGGTGGGTGTGGGTTCTGCTGGGAAGGACTAGGATAATTGGTTAAAGTGAAGTCCACTCTCAACAGCAATGGGTACAGACACATCCCGGCGATGTACCATCACCTCCCATGTGGCAATGCTGTACTACAGCTCCGTGTCTCCACCAACATGACCGAGCAGCATGTCATACGGCACGCAGTGCGGAGGAGCAGCATTGTCTGGCCCAAAGTCCAGATCTCAATCCCATCAAGCGGGATGAACTGGAACGACGTATCCGTGCGCCCAACGCACCCATCATCCCCCATCACTATCTGAAGCCCCTCCAGGAATGGAGGCAAATCCCTCTATACACCTATGGGGATCTGGTGGGAAGCGGCTGTAGAGGGGGACTGCAGTCATGGAGGCCAAAGGAGGCCAACACCGGATGGGAAAATGTGAATAAAATCCAATTTCACCCCCTTCTGCATGCGTCTAATACTTGTGTCATCATAGTGTATGTAAGAATGTAAATACATGATACCAGAGGTTGGAGGCAGCTCCAAAAAACCTAGTGATGACCCAGACCCCACCACCTCATATGACAAGCAGCTGCTCATTACCATGGACCTCTGCACTGAAGTAGATACAGACAAGCATATATAGCCCGCTCTCCGGCACTTCTGTTAGGAAGGCTATTGGAGGCCCCCGCTGCTCCATCAGCTGGTCCTGCACTGCCTCATTATACCCTAAAATGCTTAACTTCTGGGGTTTAGAAGTGAATCACAAACATTTCAAAAAGTTTACTGTTTTTGCTGGTGCTTCAGTGGTTAAAAGAGAAGAGGGAGTAATGAAGAGTGAGTGATTTGCAGCATATTGGTGGAGGTCCTGGGGGTCGGGAAGTGAGAAGGAACAGCTGAGACGGTACTTCAGAGTGTTCTATACAGAAATAAACAATTTCACACCTTAGCGGCGAGCGCTCTCCTATTAATTGCTACGTACATGTATTAACATTCTAATACACAGTATGAAATTGTAGCCATCTGTCCATTCCCGTCATGTGATCGCGGTGCGGAGACGGGGCGGCGCAAAGAGGAAAATCTAAATTTCAATCAGTTTCCAACTGGAAGTTTTTTTTGCCTCTAACTTCTCATTCTAAAGCAGCGACCAACTCCATGGAACTCGCCTCATCCGATCCCTTATAGTGCTGCGAGGAGGGCTGATAAGTATTGAGCCTTACCCAGAAGGAATTGAGCTAAGTAGCCATAAATTGCGGGGTGGACTTGTCTATTTGTCTGTATTCAATGGTGCAAAAATCAACTCCCGAGGATTTTAACGTACCTTTTTTTTTTCGGTTCAGAGTGAACATGGCGGCATCTCCAAAGACGTTCAATGTGAGAGAGCAGACGATCAAAGTCAGGTTCCTCTTTCTCCAAGGGGAAGGTGTGAAGCGGATCCATGATGAAATGTCACAAACTTTGGGTGGCGGCGGCTCTTCATACACAACAGCTAAACGTTGGCTTGTACATTTTAAAACTGACCATTTCGGTGTTGAAAGAGAGAACCCAGTGGAGGCCGGTCTGCGTCTCCTTGCGTGCGAGATGTGAAGCCACCCATGACATGACCATGGAGGACCGCCGAATATCAGCCAGAAGTATGGCTGCATATCTGGGGATATCACGGGAGAGTTGGGGCCATTATCCACAGTGACTGGGGAATGAGAAGGCTTACAGCCAAGTGGATCCCGGACAGAAGAGACATCGGCGGCGGTTGTGTTGTTGAGTCAGATTTCCTAGACAAACTGGTGATGATGAATCTACTGTGATCCAGAGACAAAGGAACAGTCTAATAAAAGGAGGTGCACCGGCTCCCCCCGGCCAAAGAGGTTCCGTGTGCAAAGGTCATCGCAGAAGCAAATGGCAACCATTTTTTGGGATAAGACGGGAGTTCTGCTCATGGACCTCCCAAAGGGTTCAACAATCAATGCAACATATTACTGTTATTGACAAAGCTGAGGCAAAATATTAAGGAAAGACATCGAGGAAAGCTCTCCAATGGTGTCACCCTCTTGCATGGCAATGCCCGTCACACACTGCAGGGGCCAATACTGCAAAAATGACCTCCTTAGGCTTTCATCTGATGCCCCATCCACCCTATTCACCCAACCTTCCTCCGTCTGACTACCATCTCTTGCCCAATCTCAACAAACACCTAAAAGGACAGCGGTTTGGGAGGGTTTTAGAGGCAACGAATGCTGCAAATGAGGGGTTTGACCAGCGGTCGGAAGAATTCTAAATGCAGGGACTTAAAAAACTGCAGGAGAGACGTCACAAGTGCATCCTGGGGAATATGCAGAATAGTGCCGCAGGTTCAGCTTCCAGGCTCAATTTTCTCTGGGTAAGGCTCAATAATTATCAGCACCCCCTCGCTACAACCACCAGCATCTGAAAATCCTAACCAGTCGCGGCTTTCCCATTAATTTTCCATTTGCAAAAACAATTTTTAGATATTTTTTAACAGGCCCAAAACCAAGAACAGTGTGTACCTACCAAAATCAAAACCTCTTTTGCAGGGACAGTCCCTATTTTGACCCAAGTCCCTCTTTGCCTCTTAAACGTCCCTCTCTTTGACATCAGAAATAGATTTTCGCTAATAAACCTTCCCTATAACTCCCCCCTCTACCTGTGTGGCTCCGACCGCTTCCTGAGACCCCAGTTTGGACATTATTCCATCATATGGCGCAATTTAGGTCAGAAAAATGTTTATATTCGATGACTTTTGTGCTAATATTTAAATTAGAAGCATTCAGCTCTATAGATATGGATGGAAAATGTATCTGTCAGACAACCAAGCACCATTGTTCCTTTTTAATGGTCCAAAAAGTTGATGGGTATGCAAAAATGTCCCTAAAATAATGTGTACCTACTGAAATATCCCCATAAATAGTGAGTACCTACCAAAAGTCTTCACTAAACCAGTGTGTGCCTGCAAAAGATGCCCCTTATGGCTGTAGGTTTTGGCCCCGGATTCTCCTGGGTATCCGCCTCAGATGGTCCTTCCTCGGCTGTCCGCTCACCTAATGTGCCTCTGCAAAAATGCCACCCGCACCAAAACAATACGTGTCCGTTTTTGGTGCCCTCTAGTACAGTGTAAGTGCCTCTGGGTGTATGTGCCAAGGATGCTTCCTAAAACAGTGTGTACTTGGCACCGATGTGTGACGTATTCTATGGGCATGAAGCGCAAAATGCTTTCCTTTGGTGCCAACTACCCCGTTGCCTCTGGTTGAGCAAGCACAATGATGGTGGTATTGGAGGTGATTAGTAGGCAGCTCCTACATGTCTATGAGTCTGTGACCAGCTTGAACAGCAATTATGGAAGGTGCAATGCTGTCAATTGAAATATGTGAACCCCTACCATGGCCGTCCTTGGCTGCGTGTGATCTATGCAGTCATGCAGGGCGCTGGGCACCGGCTTGTAGAGGAGGGGCACCAGGCAGATGATCGACTTCCTCTGTGGGGCAGTGTCATGTGCAGTGAGCAGAAGTTGGCAGGAGTAGCCCGAGTGGGTGCGCTAGCTCTGACCTTGTCACAATGGTGGCTACTCTGCATAAAAAGGTCGCTCGTGCGGCAGGTGGGATTGCAAATGGGATTCCTGACATAACAATGAGTAACTAATGTAAGTACAGTGTGACGCCAGCGCCAAGGAGTACGTTGCAGTAATGAAATAAAGAGACTACACCAACGCGCGTTAGTAAAACCGAAGGCACACAGTTTACTTGAAGTTGGTGGACTAAGTACTGTGGTTACAGTCGTCAATTGGCAGGCAGGGAAAACTTCAACTGACTTCTGTAACAGGGTACATTGCACACAGTAACTCTCTAATCCTTTCCTTAAGAATGAGAGGGCTTGCCGGACTAGGTGAAGCGCCTGCGGTGCTAGGAGGATATTTATGGAGGTCTGGAGGGAGTAGTGCAGGCCGTTCTGGAGGTTCACTGACTGCTAACTGTGGAGGGACACGTTTAAGTCACAGTTGTAATGGTTGATCTCTTCTGCGGGGACTGCCCTGGCTCTCCACTACCGTTCCAAGCTCTGTCGGATTCTGGCCAATGGCTCCTGCACCTCCATAGCGCATGTGTAGTGGCCCAGCAGGTCCTACAGAACATTCACAGCAACACTTGTCCTGTCACACCTGTCTGTGTGTCGTCCTTGAACATAGAAGGTGCCGTCCGCAGGAGAGACCCTGTTTTCCCCTTCTCTCCACTAAGCCTAGGGCTTAGCTCTGATGTCAGCTGGTGTCCTACTGCTGATAGTCAGCTTCATACTCACTGGTGCAGAGTCCAAGGGTGGGAAAACCACAACACAAGTCCCTGTGCAAGAGTGGGAGGAGTTGAGAAAGTGCGGGAAAGAGAGGAGATAAAAGGAGGAGACAGCGAGCAGTTAGGGAGATGCAGCCAGGAGGGAGAGAGGAGAGAGGAGAGGTTGTAGTCAGGTCATGTCAGAGGAGGAGGAGGTACTTGCACAAGAGAGAAAGCAGTCATCAGCACGTTCTTCCCAGGGTTGAGCGAGGTCTCATTCCGCTCCCTTGGTGATCCGCAGTAGAGAGGAGGAGCGCCTTTCTGAGGTCAGTCCTCTACAAAACAGTGAGTCTAAAGTTTACCCGGTGAACTCAAAGCCAGGACTAGTCTAGTAACCCCCTACACTCTGCTTCATCTACACCTTGTTAAACTCACTCATCCCTACAGCTTAAGTAACTATTGGGGATATGGTCTTTGAAATCAGTTTCAGAGAAAGGAGAGGAGAGAGTGTTGAATATGTTCTTAATCAAGTCAATATCGCCGTATTCTTCACCATGTTCAGTTCACTGCATACTGCTGTATCTTCTTGTGCCATTTTCCAAGTACCGTTGTGGAGATTGTACTTTCTACTGTTTCAAATATCAGTTTAGTAAATCTGCGTACTCCCAGATTACTACCACAAGCTACCGGACTCGTCTCAGTTATTTCTTCAGCATTCTATCCCGAGGGCCCGGTTGGAGTACTGGCGTCACTCGTGACAAAACAGGCCTTCCTGTTAAGCATAACAAACCAGATAATTAGCTGCAAGCAGCCAATCAGAAGAGGTGCTGTTGCTAGGCAGATTACTGGCAACCCATTATGAAAGAAAAAAGTTTTTTTTCCTTGTTGGATGCCTCCTATGTCTCCCGAAGGGCTCATAGCGAGGTCACCAGGACCTATTAACTCTTTGCCTACCCTGTAAGACCCTCTGAGTCACTACACATGAATCCTCCTGCTCCTGGCCCTGTCTCTTCTACTTTGATGTTCTGAAGCACTGCTGTCATTCCAATGGTGTTCCTGCAATACAGTAGATTAGTTCTGCTACTGTATATATATGTTATGAGCTTGGTTCTGGGGCTGAATGGACATAAAATGGAGCCCCCTTCCCTATCTATATAAGGTCTCACTGCTCACAATGGAGATCAGAGCCAAAACCAATCCATGAGGAGGAAAGAACTGCCTGCAGATCTGGAGAAGCTCCAAAAACATTTCTGCTGCCCTGAAAGTTCCCAAAAGCCCAGCAGCCCCCATAATACTTACATGGAAGAACAACCCAGACTCTTCCTAGAGCTGCCAACCCCCAAACTAAGGGGGAGAAGGGTCTTTTAAGAGAGGAGTCCAAGAACCCAGCGGTCACTCTGGCTGAGCCCTAAAGATCCTGTGCAGATGGGAGAAACTTCTAGAAGGTCGACCATCCCTGCAGCCTCCAGCAATCTGGGCTTAATGGCGGAGGGTCCAGAAAGAAGCCTCCTCAGTAAGATAGATGAAAGCCCCCTGAAGTTACCAAAGAGAGCCTAAAGTACCCTCAGACTGCGAGGAACAAGATCCTCTGCTCTGATGACACCAAGATGGAACTTTATGGCCTCTAAGTGTTCTGTATGTAGGAAACCAGGCGCCACTCATCACCTGCCCAATACCATCCCTACAGTGAAGCCTGGTGGTGGAGCATCATGCTGGGGGAGGGGAGACCGGTCAGGGTGGATGGAAACCAGGCGCCACTCATCATCGGCCCAATACCATCCCTACAGTGAAGCCTGGTGGTGGAGCATCATGCTGGGTGAGGGATGGCCGGTCAGGGTGGATGGAAAGCTGAATGGAGTAAAGTACAGAGATAATGACCACCTGATTCAGAGCACAAGGGACCTCAGACCGGGCAGAAGGGTCACCTTCCCGCAAGACAATGACCCCAAGACCCCAGCCAAGACAACACAGGAGTGGGGACAACTCTGTGAATGTCCTTGAGCGGCCGGCCAGAGCCCTGAACCCAATGGGACATCTCTGGGGAGACCTGACAATGGCTGTCCACAGACGGCCCCCACCCAACCTGACAGAGGGCAGGAAATACCCAGATCCAAACCTTGTGGCATCATCCCCAAGAAGATTGAATACTGGGATCACTGCCAGAGGGGCTTCACCCAATACTGAGTACAGGGGTGGGAATACTGGGATCACTGCCAGAGGGGCTTCACCCAATACTGAGTACAGGGTGGGAATACTTCTGTCAGTGCAGAACGGGAGTCTTTCATTTTTACAATGAAAACTTTATAAAAATGTTTACCATTCTGTTGTCAATTTGTCATTATGGGGTCCTGAGTGCAGAATGAGGGGGAAATGTGATATTTGTTTTTTATTTGCACAAAGCCAGAAGATTACAAAATGTACAAAAAGTGGGAGGGTCTAAAAACTTTCCAGACCCACTATATGCACTGAGCTTAGTCCTGAGACTCTTTTTATGGTATGAACTTGGTTTAGATGCTCTATTTGCTATGTGCTTGGCTCTTGTGCTGTATTTATGTACTGAGCTTGTGCTATATCTATAGTGTGAGCTTGGTTATGGAGCTGTATCTATAGTTTGAGCATGTTTCTGGTGCTGTATGTATGTTATAAGCTGGGTTCTGCCAATGTATTTCTGTAATGAGGTTGGTTCTTGTGCTGGGATTATTGTATGAATTTGCTTCTGGGGCATTTGTATTCATGTACTTAAGTTGGTTCTGGTGCTGTATTTATGTTATGAACTTGGTTTTAGTGCTGTATTTATGTTACAAGGTTGGTTCTGGTGCTGTATCTATGTATTGAGCTTGGTTCTGGTTCTGTATCTATGGATTGAGCTTGGTTCTGGTGCTGTATCTATGTATTGAGCTTGGTTCTGGTGCTGTATTTATGTTACAAGGTTGGTTCTGGTGCTGTATCTATGTATTGAGCTTGGTTCTGGTTCTGTATCTATGGATTGAGCTTGGTTCTGGTGCTGTATCTATTGATTGAGTTTGGTTCTGGTGCTGTATTATGTTATGAGATTGGTTTTGGTACAGCATTTCTTCAGAGCTGTTTTGGAATAGTTTGCAGACTGCCCATCAGTGAAATATATATAGTTTTTTTTCTTATTACCAGGAGGGGGGCAAAGAAAGTTCTGCATAGAATGCAATATAACCTAGGGCCACACTGGCCCCTACAGTCGTCAAATCGTCAGGGCCCACTGGACTTCCTCAGTTTATAGAACTTTGAGTTTTGGGCCCCTGATGGTAGTACCACCCATAGTGCCCTGATAGGGTCTCTGGAAGGGGAGTAGATCATCCTATCTCACCACCACAACCCCCACTGTTGCCCCCCATTTAATACACATCTTGGGGGGTCTAAGTCCCAGGCCTCTGTTCTATAAACCTCCGGCAGTGAAATGGTTGACACGGAGTTACATTTGGCGTCGTCATTTGCATTTTGATGAGACGTGTAATCAGGCAATCATTAAGCACTTAATTTAAAAGTGTTATACACACGTATTAGATACAAATTATTAAGACACCGCTATAATTGCTGGAAAAGCGCCGGAATTTTAGTAAATAATTCAGTCGCCGCCACCGGAACCGTCTGTGAGATTATTATTCTAAAGGCTTCTCTATTTCAGGATTTATCCATCATGTTTTAGGGAAAATGAGGCAAAATACAGCGGATTCGGAGCGCAGGTGACACTCGCAGCCACCGCCACGAAGCGCCCTGACGCGTAAGTGACTTACACCCGGGACTGTTAATAAAGTGATACGTGGTACAGAAGACTTAAGTCAAGGTGAGGATTAGGTGCTACTTATTAACATGCATTAAACCCGATTCTCGCCTGACAGTTCAGTGCTCGGCTTTGGAAACTTGATTCCCCTCTGCCGGCGGACGCCTATATAATTGGGCCGAGCTGAGGAGCTTTGGATGCAGTAATTTCCAGCAGAAAAGTCACTTCATTAGCAAACATTGGCGTTGTCACCTTCTCCTGGCTGGGAGAAACGAGGAGAAATATCTGCCACTTGGAAAAAGAGTCTCTTTTTTTAACTTTAAGAAAGCTGCGCCTTAATTCTTAAAGGGCCAGTACCAATATGTGAAAGGGGACCTACATGCAATGCGGGGGTAGCGGTCAACCAGCTGGCATAGATTTCAGAGATGATGCTAAATTCTGGTATAAATTAATGTACATTTTACGAACTGTATGGCAAAGTCCGCTAACGCTGGGCTCCACCTATTGTTATGACTTTTTGGCACCAGAATTCTGGCCTAAGAGGCTTAATACATTTGCCTCATTTTTTGGGGAGTCTAAAGTAGTCTGAATTCAACTTTCTGTCTAATCTCCAACTCTATCACTGTCCCCCCTATGATTTACACTGCAGCTCAGATTGGCTGCTATGCATGAGCAGTTGATTATGACTCAGAGACAGTGGAGAACAAGCCCCAATAAAGTTCAGCCTAGAGATATGACATTTCTTTCCTCGCATCCGCTTGTTGTTGTCATTCTTTCCCACCACTAGGGGCGCTCTTATATTGCTGTTTTGTCATTTTGACTTATGTAAAGACATTCTGCTAAAGAATTGCATTAACGATAGATGTGGCGATGACACGTCTATATAAGAGTATATTATGACCCATCGCTGACGCATTGTCTTCTGCTGCTAGTGAGGATGTTTCATCTGATCCAGAACTGCTGTGTATCTGCCAAAACATCCTCATATTTCTGTTTAGTCTTATAACCAAGTAATATCCTTATCTGCGAACTCTGTAAAACAAAGGAATGTTTAATGATGATCCACAGTTAATGTTTATGAAGGTAAAGTGCAAGTTTGGAGCATTTATGAGACTACTCAGCACTAATGGAATGTAAGCCTTTCACTGATTGCGAGATTAACCTCTTCGCTGCCTACAAAAGATTGGGTTACTTATAAAGAACATTATAAAACCTTTAATGTATAAATAATAGAACTATAATAATACTATCTGCTATCTACAGGACAATAACAACTATGATACTGCCCCCCTATGTAGAGGAATATAACTACTATAATACTGCCCCCTATGTACAAGAATATAACTACTATAATACTGCCCCCTATGTACAAGAATATAACTACTATAATACTGCTCCTATGTACAAGAATATAACGACTATAATACTGCCCCCTATGTACAAGAATATAACTACTATAATACTGCCCCCTATGTACAAGAATATAACTACTATAATACTGCCCCCTATGTACAAGAATATAACTACTATAATACTGCCCCCTATGTACAAGAATATAACTACTATAATACTGCCCCCTATGTACAAGAATATAACTACTATAATACTGCCCCCTATGTACAAGATTATAACTACTATAATACTGCCCCCTATGTACAAGAATATAACTACTATAATACTGCCCCCTATGTACAAGAATATAACTACTATAATACTGCCCCCTATGTACAAGAATATAACTACTATAATACTGCCTCCTATGTACAAGAATATAACTACTATAATACTGCCCCCTATGTACAAGAATATAACTACTATAATACTGCCCTCTATGTACAAGAATGTAACTACTATAACAGTGCTGCTATGTACAAGAATATAACTACTATAATACTGCTGCTATGTACAGGAATATAATTACTATAATACTGCCCCCTATGTACAAGAATATAACTACTATAATACTGCCCCCTATGTACAAGAAAATAACTACTATAATACTGTCCCCTATGTACAAGACTATAACTACTATAATACTGCCCCCTATGTACAAGAATATAACAACTATAATACTGCCCCTATGTACAAGAATATAACTACTATAATACTGCCCCCTATGTACAAGAATATAACTACTATAATACTGCCCCCTATGTACAAGAATATAACTACTATAATACTGCCCTTATGTACAAGAATATAACTACTATAATACTGCTCCTATGTACAAGAATATAACTACTATAATACTGCCTCCTATGTACAAGAATATAACTACTATAATACTGCCCCCTATGTACAAGAATATAACTACTATAATACTGCCTCCTATGTACAAGAATATAACCACTATAATACTGCCCCCTATGTACAAGAATATAACTACTATAATACTGCCTCCTATGTACAAGAATATAACTACTATAATACTGCCCCCTATGTACAAGCATATAACTACTATAATACTGCCTCCTATGTACAAGAATATAACCACTATAATACTGCCTCCTATGTACAAGAATATAACTACTATAATATTTGCCCCTATGTACAAGCATATAACTACTATAATACTGCCTCCTATGTACAAGAATATAACTACTATAATACTGCCCCCTATGTACAAGAATATAACTACTATAATACTGCCCCCTACGTACAAGAATATAACTACTATAATACTGCCCCCTATGTACAAGAATATAACTACTATAATATTTGCCCCTATGTACAAGCATATAACTACTATAATACTGCCTCCTATGTACAAGACTATAACTACTATAATACTGCCTCCTATGTACAAGAATATAACTACTATAATACTGCCCCTATGTACAAGCATATAACTACTATAATACTGCCTCCTATGTACAAGAATATAACTACTATAATACTGCCTCCTATGTACAAGAATATAACTACTATAATACTGCCCCCTATGTACAAGCATATAACTACTATAATACTGCCCCCTACGTACAAGAATATAACTACTATAATACTGCCTCCTATGTACAAGACTATAACTACTATAATACTGCCCCCTATGTACAAGAATATAACTACTATAATACTGCCCCTATGTACAAGCATATAACTACTATAATACTGCCCCCTATGTACAAGAATATAACTACTATAATACTGCCCCCTATGTACAAGAATATAACTACTATAATACTGCCTCCTATGTACAAGACTATAACTACTATAATACTGCCCCCTATGTACAAGAATATAACTACTATAATACTGCCCCTATGTACAAGCATATAACTACTATAATACTGCCCCCTATGTACAAGAATATAACTACTATAATACTGCCCCCTATGTACAAGAATATAACTACTATAATACTGCCTCCTATGTACAAGAATATAACTACTATAATACTGACTCCTATGTACAAGAATATAACTACAATAATACGGCCCCCTATGTACCAGAATATAACTACTATAATACTGCCCCCTATGTTCAAGAATATAACGACTATAATACTGCTCCCTATGTACAAGAATATAACTATTATAATACTGCCCCTATGTACAAGAATATAATTACTATAATACTGCCCCCTATGTACAAGAATGAAACGACTATAATACTGCCTCCTATGTACAAGAATATAATTACTATAATACTGCCCCCTATGTACAAGAATATAACTACTATAATACTGCCCGCTATGTACAAGAATATAACTACTATAATACTGCCTCCTATGTACAAAAATATAACTACTATAATACTGCCTCCTATTGTACAAAAATATAACTACTATAATACTGCCCCCTATGTACAAGTATATAGCTACTATAGTACTGCCCCCTATGTACAAGAATATAACTACTATAATACTGCCCCCTATGTACAAGAATATAACTACTATAATACTGCTCCCTATGTACGAGAATATAACTACTATAATACTGCCCCTATGTGCAAGAATATAACTACTATAAAAATGCTTTCTATGTATAAGAATATACCTACTATAATACTGCCTCCTATGTACAAGAATATAACTACTATAATACTGCTCCCTATGTGCAAGAATATAACTACTATAATACTGCCTCCTATGTACAAGAATATAACTACTATAATACTGCCCCCTATGTGCAAGAATATAACTACTATAATACTGCCTCCTATGTACAAGAATATAACTACTATAATACTGCTCCCTATGTACAAGAATATAACTACTATAATACTGCCCCTATGTGCAAGAATATAACTACTATAATACTGCCCCTATGTGCAAGAATATAACTACTATAAAAATGCTTTCTATGTATAAGAATATACCTACTATAATACTGCCTCCTATGTACAAGAATATAACTACTATAATACTGCCCTCTATGTACAAGAATATAACTACTATAATACTGCCCCCTATGTACAATAATATAACTACTATAATACTGCCTCCTATGTACAAGAATATAACTACTATAATACTGCCCCCTATGTACAAGATTATAACTACTATAATACTGCCTCTTCTGTACAAGAATATAACTACTATAATACTGCCCCATGTGTACAAGAATATAACTACTATAATACTGCCCATATGTACAAGAATATAACTACTATAATACTACCCCCTATGTACAAGAATATAACTACTACAATACTGCCCCATGTGTACAAGAATATAACTACTATAATACTGCCCCATGTGTACAAGAATATAACTACTATAATACTGCCCCTATGTACAAGAATATAGCTACTATTATACTGCCCCTATGTACAAGAATATAACTTTTATAATACTGCCCCCTATGTACAAGAATATAACTACTATAATACTGCCTCCTATGTACAGGAATATAACTAATATAATACTGCCCCCCTATGTACAAGAATATAACTACTATAATACTACCCCCTATGTACAAGAATATAACTACTATATTACTGCCCTCTATGTACAAGAATATAACTACTATAATACTGCCCCCTATGTACAAGAATATAACTACTATAATACTGCCTTCTTTGTACAAGAATATAACTACTATAATACTGCCCCCTATGTACAAGAATATAGCTACTATAATACTGCTCTTATGTACAAGAATATAACTACTATAATACTGCCCCCTATGTACAAGAATATAACTACTATAATACTGCCCCCTATGTACAAGAATATAACTACTATAATACTGCCCCCTATGTACAAGATTATAGCTACTATAATACTGCTCTTATGTACAAGAATATAACTACTATAATACTGCCCCCTATGTACAAGAATATAACTACTATAATACTGCCCCCTATGTACAAGATTATAGCTACTATAATACTGCCCCCTATGTACAAGAATATAACTACTATAATACTGCCCCCTATGTACAAGAATATAACTACTATAATACTGCCCCCTATGTACAAGAATATAACTACTATAATACTGCCCCCTATGTACAAGATTATAGCTACTATAATACTGCCTTCTTTGTACAAGAATATAACTACTATAATACTGCCCCCTATGTACAAGATTATAGCTACTATAATACTGCTCTTATGTACAAGAATATAACTACTATAATACTGCCCCCTATGTACAAGAATATAACTACTATAATACTGCCCCTATGTACAAGAATATAACTACTATAATACTGCCCCTATGTACAAGAATATCACTACTATAACACTGCCCCCTATGTACAAGAATATAACTACTATAATACTGCCCCTATGTACAAGAATATAACTACTATAATACTGCCCCTATGTACAAGAATATAACTACTATAATACTGCCTCCAATGTACAAGAATATAACTACTATAATACTGCTCTTATGTACAAGAATATAACTACTATAATACTGCCCCCTATGTACAAGAATATAACTACTGTAATACTGCCCCCTATGTACAAGAATATAACTACTATAATACTACCCCCTATGTACAAGAATATAACTACTATAATACTGCTCCTATATACAAGAATATAACTACTATAATACTGCCCCCTATGTACAAGAATATAACTACTATAATACTGCCCCCTATGTACAAGAATATAACTACTATAATACTGCCCCTATGTACAAGAATATAGCTACTATAATACTGGTCAGGCTGGACCCACATGGCTATTGCTTCTCTCTCAGCCTGAATCCATTGATGTGAGATGACTATACCAGATCATGTATGAACGCTCCTTGAGAATAAAAGCGGGATGTAATCTCTCCATTTCCGTACCCACAATCCCTTATTTCCATCGCAGGTCTAATTCTATATCTGTCCTCCCCAGTAATCCCAGAACCACGCTACAGTGAAGGCCTCCTGTGATGTCACTGGTCCTCCATGCTCCTACAAGGCTCCCTGAGCCTCTTCCAGCAGCAGGATAATGACTTGTACATGAGTTTTAGGTGGTTTCCTGAATAAAACCTTCTATCGTTTCTAGATTATTTCTTCTCGTCTGTTTTCTCAGGCCGTTGAGTACAAGTATTACATTCAGTTGTTCAGCGTCGTCCCTGCTGGACTTCTAATCAGAAGCCAAGCTTTCAGAGTCCCGATGTGCCAAAAACAACCTAATTTGCTATTTCATGCTGAATAAGCCTTGGAGAAGCAGATTTTGGGATTGTATGCTCGTGTTTGTGTTAGTTAAATGGCTTATTGCTGGTCAGGTCCAAGCTTTGGACAATTTGGAACTTGATCTGCCCCCCCCCACTCCCACCACCTCTGACACGTAACTCTCCAGTTGCGGAAGGAGCTCTGATTGGGTTAGTAAGAGTTCTTTAATCACACAAAAGCACACTGGTTTACATTCCAGCTGTTCTCAGTAAACAAAGAGTAAGTAACACAACATTGGAGTCCTGGGGGGTATGGAGAGGGGGGGGGGGGGGGTCCTCGGCTTCTCAGCTGTGGAGAAATAAGACTTTTTTAAAGTAGAATGTTCCATCAATGAAACAGTGCTTTGATCTCAATGCAGATGTCTCTCAACCTTGTGGAGGTACTGTATTGTTAAACATACAAGAACTGTGATGGTGAAGGCTCTAAGATGTTTTGCAGGATTCATCTTAGGTTCCTCAGCATAAGATCCTCAAATATGCCAATTACAAGATAAGGGTTTTTATTGATTTGGATGCCATATAGACATCACACAAAGGACAATGGACCTCACACGTAGAAGCTGTTCTTACAAACAGTTGCTGTGTTGCTCAATGCCCTGACATGAAAGCAAGAATGTGGTTGTTGTGGACAACGCTGAAACACTTTTATGCGTGGAATGGAGTAAACGTGCTTTAGAGAAGCCATACAATAACTCTTCTCTAGGTATGGAGCAAGGACCCCTTCCCCGATCACAAAGCAAGAACGCATCCAAAAATTTATTTTCTACTGAATGAGTAAGAATGCATCTAAGAACCTCTTCTCTTGCCATGGAGCAAGAAATTATCCAAAAATCTCTTCTCTAGTCATAAGGCAAGAAGTGATCCAAAAACTTTTTTTCAAGTCATACAGCAAGAGCCCATCCAACAACCACTTCTCCAGTCTTAGGGCAAGAACCCATTTAAGAACCTTTTCTCTACTGAAAGTACAAAGAGAACATCCAAGAACATCTTCTCTAGTCATAAAGCAAGAACCTGTCGAAGAACCTGTTCTCTACTGATAGAGCAAGAAGCCATCCAAGAACCTCTTCTCTTGCCATGGTACAAGAAATTTTCAAAAAAATATTTTCCTTAGTCATGAAGCAACAGCTCATCCAAGAACCTCCTTTCTAGTCATAAAGCAAGACCCAGTTAAAGAACCTGTTCTCTACTGATAGCACAAGAACCCATCCAAGAACCTTTTCTTTGACAAGAAGCAAGAAACTATCAAAAAATGTATTCTTTAGTCATGAAGTAAGAGTCAGTCTAAGGAGCTATTTACTAGTCATTGAGGAAGAGATACTCCAAGAAAATCTTTTGCCATTCAGCAAGAAACTATCAAATAATCTCTTCTGTATTCATAAAGCAAGAGACCTAATAAGAAACTCTTGTCAAGTCATGGAGCCACGGCCCATCCAAGAACCTCTTTTCTAGTCAGTAAGAACCTGTTCTCTGTTTTCGACTGATAGAGCAAGAACCCAAGCAGAAACTTTTTGTCTTGCCATGGAGCAAGAAACTATCAAAAAATGTCTTAGTTTATTCATCAAGACAAAGTGGTGAAGAAGCTATTTTCTAGTCATAGAGCAAGAGACCATTTAAGGATCTCTTCTCTAGTCATGCTTCATGAGGTTTTCAGATGGGCTTTTGCTTTATAACTAGAGAAGAGGTTCTTGGACAATCTTTTGCTTCATGACTCGAGAAGAGGTTCTTGGATGGGCTATTACTTTGAACCTTTCCAAGAACCTCTTTTCCAGTTATAGAGCAGAAACCCATCCAAGAACCTTTTCTGCTACTATGGAGCAAGACACTATCAAAGAATTGTCTCTCTAGTCATGAAGTAAGAAATTTTCCAAGAACCTCCTTCTCTTTTCAAGAAACAAGAGCCCTAATCTACTCGGAGAATGTGCTACGTTATACACCTTTCCCCTTGTCATCACAAAAGCATCCCTCAACTCATTCATGACTTGTGGCATTCACTTGGCTTTTTTGAGGAGTAAAATATGACACTAGAAGATTCATCAATAAGTAGAAGGAGCGAGTCCTACAGGGCAACCAGTCACACACAGATCAGTAAGTAATCAATAATGCTCCACGAAGCCCTTCTTATTCCTATTAGAGATGAGCGAACGTACTCGTCCGAGCTTGACACTCGTTCGAGATGCTCGTTACTCGTGACGAGTACCACGCGATGTTCGAGTTACTTTCACTTTCATCTCTGAGACGTTAGCGCGCTTTTCTGGCCAATAGAAAGACAGGGAAGGCATTACAACTTCCCCCTGCGACGTTCCAGCCCTATACCACCCCCCTGCAGTGAGTGGCTGGCGAGATCAGGTGTCACCCGAGTATAAAAATCGGCCCCTCCCGCGGCTCGCCACAGATGCATTCTGACATAGAGGAGGGAAAGTGCTGTCTTGGTGGAGCTGCTATAGGGAGAGCGTTAGGAGTATTTTAGGCTTCAAGAACCCCAACGGTCCTTCTTAGGGCCACATCTAACCGTGTGCAGTACTGTCGAGGCTGCTTTTTGCAGTGTTGCATTTTTTTTTTTTTGGTATATCGACCGTGCAGAGCATTGCGCCCTACATTAATATTCCAGGGACAGAAGCGCTTAGGCAGGGACAGAAGACATATTGATTGAATATAGGCAGTGGGCCTTTGCAAAAACATTTGGGGAAAAAAATCTATTTGGGCTGCCTGTGACTGTCCTCAGTGTTCTGGGTCTCTGCTGGGTGTAGTAGTTCTCCAAATTCATACGCAGCCAGCTAAGTGTTACAGCAGGCTTGCGCAAAATTATTTCCTGGCTCTGTCTGGGCTGTTTAATCACCGCTGTATTGCAGTCCACAGTGCAACACTCTGCAGTTCTTTGACATACTCCAGGGCCAGTAGCGGTGACGCAGAGAGAGAAGAGATATATTGATTGAATATAGGCAGTGGGCCTTTGCAAAAACATTTGGGGAAAAAAATCTATTTGGGCTGCCTGTGAGTGTCCTCAGTGTTCTGGGTCTCTGCTGGGTGTAGTAGTCCTCCTAATTCATACGCAGCCAGCTAAGTGTTACAGCAGGCTTGCGCAAAATTATTTCCTGGCATTCCGTAAGCGAAGTCAGCCTCCAACCACAGGCCAATAAGCGGCACATTTAATTACAGCGTTCTGTTTCTGCACTACTGGTAATACACCATGCTGAGGGGTAGGGGTAGGCCTAGAGGACGTGGACGCGGGCGAGGACGTGGAGGCCCAAGTCAGGGTGTGGGCACAGGCCGAGCCAGTGCGGTTGCCAGGGGTAGAGGCAGGGCCAGACCGAATAATCCACCAGCTGTTTCCCAAAGCGCCCCCTCGCGCCATGCCACCCTGCAGAGGTCAAGGTGCTCTACGGTGTGGCAGTTTTTCACAGAGACGCCTGACGACCGACGAACAGTGGTGTGCAACCTTTGTCGCGCCAAGATCAGCTGGGGAGGCACCACCAACAGCATGCGCAGGCATATGATGGCCAAGCACCCCACAAGGTGGGACGAAGGCCGTTCACCGCCTCCGGTTTGCACCACTGCCTCTCCCCCTGTGCCCCAACCTGCCACTGAGATCCAACCCCCCTCTCAGGACACAGGCACTACCGTCTCCTGGCCTGCACCCACACCCTCACCTCCGCTGTCCTCGGCCCCATCCAGCAATGTCTCTCAGCGCAGCGTCCAGACGTCGCTAGCGCCACTGTTTGAGCGCGAGCGCAAGTACGCCGCCACGCACCCGCACGCTCAAGCGTTAAACGTGCACATTGCCAAATTGATCAGCCTGGAGATGCTGCCGTATAGGCTTGTGGAAACGGAGGCTTTCAAAAGCATGATGGCGGCGGCGGCCCCGCGCTACTCGGTTCCCAGTCGCCACTACTTTTCCCGATGTGCCGTCCCAGCCCTGCACGACCACGTCTCCCGCAACATTGTACGCGCCCTCACCAACGCGGTCACTGCCAAGGTCCACTTAACAACGGACACGTGGACAAGCACAGGCGGGCAGGGCCACTACATCTCCCTGACGGCACATTGGGTGAATTTAGTGGAGGCTGGGACAGAGTCAGAGCCTGGGACCGCTCACGTCCTACCCACCCCCAGAATTGCGTGCCCCAGCTCGGTGGTGGTATCTGCGGCGGTGTATGCTTCCTCCACTAAACCACCCTCCTCCTCCTCCTACGCAACCTCTGTCTCGCAATCAAGATGTGTCAGCAGCAGCAGCACGTCGCCAGCAGTCGGTGTCGCGCGGTGTGGCAGCACAGCGGTGGGCAAGCGTCAGCAGGCCGTGCTGAAACTACTCAGCTTAGGAGAGAAGAGTCAGACGGCCCACGAACTGCTGCAGGGTCTGACAGAGCAGACCGACCGCTGGCTTGCGCCGCTGAGCCTCCAACCGGGCATGGTCGTGTGTGACAACGGCCTTAACCTGGTGGCGGCTCTGCAGCTCGGCAGCCTCACGCACGTGCCATGCCTGGCCCATGTCTTTAATTTGGTGGTTCAGCGCTTTCTGAAAAGCTACCCACACTTGTCATACCTGCTCGGAAAGGTGCGCCAGCTCTGCGCACATTTCCGCAACTCCAAGACGGATGCTGCCACCCTGCGGACCCTGCAACATCGGTTTCATCTGCCAGTGCACCGATTGCTGTGCGACGTGCCCACACGGTGGAACTCTACGCTCCACATGTTGGCCAGGCTCTATGAGCAGCGTAGAGCTATTGCGGAATTCCAACTCCAACATGGGCGGCGCAGTGGGAGTCAGCCTCCTCAATTCTTTACAGAAGAGTGGGCCTGGTTGGCAGCCATCTGCCAGGTCCTTGGAAACTTTGAGGAGTCTACCCAGATGCTGAGCGGTGATGCTGCAATCATTAGCGTCACCATTCCTCTGCTATGCCTCTTGAGAAGTTCCCTGCAAAGCATAAAGGCAGACGCTTTGCACTCGGAAACGGAGGTGGGAGAAGACAGTATGTCGCTGGATAGTCAGAGCACCCTCATGTCTATATCTCAGCGCGTTGAGGAGGAGGAGGGGGATGAGGAGGAGGGGGAAGAGACAGCTTGGCCCACTGCTGAGGGTACACATGCTGCTTGCCTGTCATCCTTTCAGCGTGTATGGCCAGAGAAGGAGGAGGAGGATCCTGAAAGTGATCTTCCGAGTGAGGACAGCCATGTGTTGCGTACAGGTACCCTGGCACACATGGCTGACTTCATGTTAGGATGCCTTTCTTGTGACCCTCGCATTACATGCATTCTGGCCACTACGGATTACTGGGTGTACACACTGCTCGACCCACGGTATAAGGAGCACCTTTCCACTCTCATTCCCGAAGAGGAAAGGGGTTCGAGAATGATGCTATACCACAGGGCGCTGGTGGACAAACTAATGGTAAACTTCCCATCCGACAGCGCTAGTGGCCGAAGGCGCATTTCCGCGGGCCAGGTAGCAGGGGAGGCGCAGAGATCAGGCAGCATGTACAGCGCAGGCAGGGGACCATTCTCCAAGGCCTTTGCCAGCTTTCTGGCTCCCCAGCAAGACTGTGTCACCAGTCCCCAGTCGAGGCTGAGTCGGCGGGAGCACTGTAAAAGGATGGTGAGGGAGTACGTAGCCGATCGCACGACCGTCCTCCGTGACGCCTCTGCCCCCTACAACTACTGGGTGTCGAAGCTGGACACGTGGCCTGAACTCGCGCTGTATGCCCTGGAGGTGCTTGTCCTGCGGCTAGCGTCTTGTCAGAGAGGGTGTTTAGTGCGGCTGGGGGAATCATCACGGATAAGCGTACCCGCCTGTCAACCGACAGTGCCGACAGGCTTACACTCATCAAGATGAACAAAGCCTGGATTTCCCCAGACTTCTCTTCTCCACCAGCGGACAGCAGCGATACCTAAACAATACGTAGGCTGCACCCGCGGATGGAAGCTACGTTCTCTATCACCATCAAAAACGGGGACCTTTTCGCTTCATCAATCTGTGTATAATATTCCTGCTCCTCCTCCTGCTCCTCCTCCTGAAACCTCACGTAATCACGCTGAACGGGCAATATTTCTTAGGCCCACAAGGCTCAGTCATATAATTTTTGTAAACAATTTTTATACGTTTCAATGCTCATTAAAGCGTTGAAACTTTCACCTCAACCAATTTTTATTTTAACTGGGCTGCCTCCAGGCCTAGTTACCAATTAGGCCACATTAACCAAAGCGATTAATGGGTTTCACCTGCCCTCTCGGTTGGGCATGGGCAATTTTTCTCAGGTACATTAGTACTGTTGGTACACCAATTTTTGGGGCCCTCGCCTACAGTGTAATCAAATGAATTTTTAGCCCACCTGCATTACAGCTGACGTTACATCAGCTGTGTTGGGCACTGCAATGGGATATATTTATGTACCGCCGGTGGCTTCCTGGCACCCACCCATGCTGTGGGTCCACAGGGAGTTGTAACTGCATGTGTCCACTTCTAAAGAACCCCAGTCTGACTGGGGCATGCAGTGTGGGCCGAAGCCCACCTGCATTTAATCGGACGTTACCTCAGCTGTGATGGGCACTGCAATGGGATACATTAATGTACAGCCGGTGGGTTCCAGGGAGCCACCCATGCTGTGGGTGCACACGGAATTCCCATTGCGGAGTTGTACCTGCCTGTGACTATTTATAAAAAACCGCGGTCTGACTGGGGCATGCAGACACCTTGACAGAATGAATAGTGTGTGGCACATAGGTTCCCCATTGCTATGCCCACGTGTGCAGCTCCTGATGGAGGTGGCACAGGATTGGATTTCTCATTGCTTCTGTACAGCATTGTGAGCTATTGCCCCGCCCCTTTTAAAGAGGGTCGCTGCCTGGCCCTGCCAACCCTCTGCAGTGTGTGCCTGCGGTTCCTCCTCATGGCAGACGCACTTATAAATAGACATGAGGGTGGTGTGGCATGAGGGCAGCTGAAGGCTGGGCAGGGACAGTTTGGTGTGCGCTGTGGATACCGGGTCGTGCGGGGGGGTTGGGCAGCATGTAACCCAGGAGAAGTGGCAGCGGAGTGTCATGCAGGCAGTGATTGTGCTTTGTTGGAGGTAGTGTGGTGCTTAGCTTAGGTATGCATTGCTAATGAGGGCTTTTCAGAAGTAAAAGTTGTTGGGAGGGGGCCAGTCTTGCCGCTATTGTGGCTTAATAGTGGGAACTGGGAACTTGAGATGCAGCCCAACATGTAGCCCCTCGCCTGCCCTATCCGTTTCTGTGTCGTTCCCATCACTTTCTTGAATTGCCCAGATTTTCACAAATGAAAACCTTAGCGAGCATCGGCGAAATACAAAAATGCTCGGGTCGCCCCTTGACTTCAATGGGGTTCGTTACTCGAAACGAACCCTCGAGCATCGCGAAAAGTTCGTCCCGAGTAACGAGCAGCCGAGCATTTTGGTGCTCGCTCATCTCTAATTCCTATCCTCAGCTCACTAGTACTACATGGGCATTGGCCCTCATCCTTTGCTTTGGTGACTACTGCCAACCGTAGTATTCACCCATCATCTCCATGACTAAATGACTGTTTTGGTGAATCCTGAAGTAGGGCCCTCAATGGCCAGCTTTACCAAGGGGCTCCAACATTGGACACGCGGATACACGATGTTCTGTTCCTACATTCAGGCTCCTACATGCAGCCCCCCTTAATGGAGCCCCTCTACCAGCCGAAAAGCTTTTTCCAGCCTGCTGTAATGAGATTGCTTTCATTTATTTTCATTTCGGCAGCCTCTCACTCGCTCGCTTGTTTTTTGGGGAAAGTGATGTTGCTTTAACAGCTTCTAGGGTCACTAATTGCACTGAACTGTTCCACTTGTGACTTGAGTGGTTGAGACATAAAGTGGAGTGTGAGATTAAAGGCACCGTTTTACGGTGTAAGCTTGTGTTACATTGTACTACTTTTATGATGGGGGGGTAAGGAGTGAATTAATCTGTCAGGGCACAGAGCTTGAAAACCAGCGGAAGTGGAAAAAATACACAGAGCGCTCTTCTTGTCCCTGATCAGCGCTGTGACCCTGCAAATGTGCAGACACTTATCAGGCAAATGATGTAACTGTATTCAAGTTCAAGAGAAACGCAGATCTCAGAAGTTGTAGAGAAAAAGAGAAGACCTTAATGACACACCGGCCGCACCGGAGGTTGGTGCTCCTTCTCAAAAGACATTGGGGCAAAAAAATGCCATGCCTGCAGAGGGTCTCCAGGTCAATACTGTTTCACCGTTCGGTATGCTCATGGTTAGTGTTGAGGAAACTGAAACAGTCGGACCCTGTTTGGGGTCAAACATGGCTAAATGTTCAGTTCGGCATAAACTTGATCCACGGGCGGTTGGTCTCTGCTGAACCCACTAATAAGCTTACAGCACGAGGGTCCTAGGTTAAAGTCTGATCAAGGACAACATCTGCATGGAGTTTGTATGTCCTCCCTATGTTTCGGGGGTTTTCTCCCACACTCAAAAAAATGCTAAATGGTGAATATAGATTGTGAGCCCCAATGGGGGCAGAAAATATCAGGCGATCTAAAGCGCCGTACAATATGTATGTCCTATCTAAATAAAGGTGATTGTTATGAAACACGGGAAGAACATACTAACTTCATGCAGGTGTCGTCATTGGTCAGATTTGAACCTAGGAACCCCAGCTCTGCAAGGCAACAGTGCTAACCACTGAGAGGAGGAAGAGTTAGGTCTCTAAGGCCTTATTCACATGAGCGTTTTACGTGCCTAACTTAGCCGCATAAAAAAATTGCGCCCGTTTGAAGCAATGGATTCCAAGGCATTCATTCAGAGGAGCGATTTTTAGCCGCGTAAAAACGTCACACCGAGAATTAGAGGACATTTTATATTGCTCTATCTTTCGGCTCATCAGGCCACAAAACCTTTCAATTAAAGTGGTCATTATTGACCTTAATGAGGTCCAAGTACAACCAGTCTATCCCATCAGAGGTGCCTCTGGAGGCTCATGATAATGGCCACTAACCATAACAAGGCCAGTAGAGTTTGTGATGCAATTAAAGGGGACAAGCCCTTGTTCTGTTTAGCTGGTTGGTAGCTTTATGGAGAACTCAAGTTGGTCCAGTCCAAGTTCTTTACATTCTGTTATTGGGGTCAGCATTTCCTCACATTAGCTCTTCAACAAGGGCATTCCTGTGGTGATGGCAGCCCACCAAGGCCTGGACAATATGGTGGAGGAAATGCATCAATTCTTACTCCACACTAAATTTAAGTGGGCACATACCAGGAGATTCCTGTTTTTACCTCTAGTATGGGGTCCAGAATATCTTGTAGCCACCTGAGCAAGGGTCCCCGAAGCGTTTATGCTGCTAGGTGCAGTGCGAACCTCCTTCCCACCCCTCCCCTCGCAAAACCAAGAAAAAGTTTTACAGGCATTGAAAGCACCAAGATACCCAACATATAAATAAACCATTGAAACGTGTCTGAAGTGACAAAGCAATAGTGCCCCCAGGTGTGGCTCCAAAAGTAAGTGTCCCCCTTAGTGGCTCCAGTATTAATAAAGACCACCATAATGGCCCCAGTTGTAATAGTGCCCCCCATAGCAGTAATAGTGTTCCATATAGTCACCCCATTGATAATAGTATCTCTCATAGTGGTCTCAGTAGTAATAGTGACCCCCACAGTGGCCTCTGTAATAATAGTGACCCCCACAGTGGCCTCTGTAATAATAGTGACCCCCACAGTGGCCCCAGTAATCATGCTTTCTTCCATTAATATGGCCGGTAAAAATTACATGCTGACTTGGGTGGCAACCCAACGCCCCTCTGGGGTCCTGCAGCCCCATGCACGGGCCACCCCTGCAGCTGAGTTATTGAAATGGCCACAGCACAGGAAATTTAATGCGACCGTCCAGTCCCAGACAAGACCAAGATGGCGGCATTGCTTCCCTGACTACCTGATGCATACTGTGTGGAGCATTGGTTGTCTAAGACGCTGCTCTGATTGGCCGGCACTGTATATATGAGCAGCATATGGTGTCATTAGACTACTGATACACTACCAACCCGCCCGTAAGTGCAGCCATATTGGTCTGTCCAGGACCGGAGGGCTGCTTTAAGGAATGGCTTTATGTAATAGTGAAATCTAGTTCATGCCCCCATAGGAATATTAGTAAATGGGATCTCAGTGCTGCCCCCTTCCCTTAACCTGCTTGTACTGCATACCATCAAATAAATCAAACACTCCAAGTGCGCCAATTTAGCCATTTTAGCCTAATCTGTATTATCTCTAAATTGAGTCACTAACACGTGGGGTCCGCCATCAGCATCTCATTTAATAACAATTCTGACTGCCTTGTGAAAAACAAAAATGTGTTCCTTTTTATGGGGGGGGGGGTCGAAGGTAGCAGCCATCTTACCCTCCCCCGACCGCACGCTTCCTTGGGTAGTTATAACCAACTTCTGCAGTGGCTTCCATAAAAAAATTCTCCTTCGTTCTCCTCCTGACAAGCCTTAAATCTCACTCTGTCAAATCCCTGTCATTAGAGCGGAGGCAAAAAACGAGCAGGAAATTACCGCAAATTATATCCATGTCAATTCGACGGCCTATTGTCAAACCGTATTATTTGCTCAGCCGGCAAAAGTGTCCGCTGAATAGTAAGGATTCATTATCTGCACCTCACTCTCTCCATTAAAAGAACACTCTAAATGTGTCGAAATAAAAGGCATTTGTAAGTTATGTCAGCGCGGCGCGTGTAAATGTGAGCGTGCCCGGCGCTCTCCTACAGATGGCTTCCAGGCGCTCTATAAAAATCGCATCTCCTTATTGCCGTCGAGGGCGGAGGGGTTAGTAAATGCAGCTGGTAGTAATGAGCTTAAATTGAAATTACATGGAGATTTCACTCTTAAATGGTTAAGATAATAAGAGGGATTTAAACACCGAGTTTAAGTGCCTCATTTAAGCTGCTTTTGAGAAGGCAAAGTGGGGTTGGGGGGGGGGCTGCCAATAAGGAGGTGGGGGGGGGGGGGGCGAGACGGGAGAAGGGACTGAAGATATAGAGAGAAAGCGAGAGCAAGATAATGGGATAAAAGGGATCGATGGCTAGGAGCGCAGGGGGTCCGCCATTAGGCTTCAGCAGTATTGGCCAAACGACAGCATGGAAGCGAACATATAAGCAGCGCCGGCTCCACAGCTGAGAGGCTGTCCATAAACCTTCCCATCGAGGGGTTGATAATGGTGTAATCTATAAATTACCTGAGGAGGAGACCCGAGGATTGTAAAATAATACTTAAAAGGGGTTGTCTGACTTAAGTTTTTTTTATATATACGCTTCATCAAAAACACTGCTGCATCCCCAGAAGAAGTTCTCCTGCAGACCCCGGCATGCGGCTCCATCTCAGTCCGATATGTAATGATGAGAATAGTGGTGATTAGATGAACGGTCTTGTCACCGGAGCCCCTAAAAGTGGTCCCCCCTTGGCCTATAAGAGGCTCTCAGAGGCTCCTTGTGTGTAGTGACCTCTTCTTCCGCTTGTAGAGCTTGTTGGCCACTACGACGCAGAGAAGAGATTTCACCCCATTACCAGAGGGGGGCGCATTACTGGGGTGTGAGAAGCTGGATGGTCGTATTGATAAATTGTCCCCCACCGGGCGTTCTGTTAGGAGGTGTTGGGACCAGTGTATGAGGGCACACAAGGTGGCCGGGCTCAGGACGCTCCCTACAGACCATCAGTAGAGAGGAGCACCTGACCAGACTGTTAGGAGGTGTTGGGATCAGTGGATGGGGGCACACAAGGTGACCGGGCACAGGATGCCCCCTACAGACCACCAGTAGAGAGGAGCATCTGACCAGACTGTTAGGGGGTGTTGAAACCAGTGGATGTGTGAGGGAACACAAGGTGACCGGGCTCAGGACGCTCCCTACAGACCACCAGTAGAGATGAGCGTCTGACCAGACTGTTAGGAGGTGTTGGGACCAGACGATGGGGGCACACAAGGTGACTAGGCTCAGGACGCCCCCTACAGACCATCAGACTTTTAGGCGTTGGGACCCGTGGATGTGTGAGGGCACACAAGGTGACCAGGCTCAGACCATCAGTAGAGAGGGGCATCTGACTGTCCAACAAGCATCAGCAGCCCCAACTGTTTCATTGTCCTCAATCCAGAGACAGGGGGCGCCATTGTTACACCCCTGTGTCTGTCAGAAGGATTTCCAGGCGCTTGGCTGAAGGACATTTGGTCTCACTGCCCCCATTACATGTACGGCCTCTGACCCCCACCGTCGCTCTGATTGCAGTGGTGTTGTGAACAATGAAACTGGATGCTACGAAGGGGTACCGGGTTGTCTTCAGCAATGAGTCCAGGTTTAGTTTGGGTGCTAACGACGGCCGTTATCGTGTCTGGAGACCTCGGGGTCAGTGCCTCAATCCTGCCCCCTGCTGGTGTGATGGTCTGGGGGGCCATCGCATACGACAGTCGGTCCCCCCTAGTGGTGGTACGAGGGACAATGACAGCTCAGCGTTATGTTCAGGACATCCTGCAGCCACATGTGTTCCTCTCATGGCAGCGTTCCAGGAGGCAGCAAGAAAATGCTCGGCCGCACACAAGGGGGTCACAGGAGCCCCCATAACATTGACATACTGCCATGGCTGACCGGTCACCGGATTTATCACTAATACAACATGTAAAGGACCATCTGGGATGCCAACTTCAATAGCCTTCAAGTTAGCACAATCTAGAGGCTCCGTTGCAGCAAATAAGGAGCAATATGCTGCAGAGTACCATACAGAACCTGTAAGCCCCCATGCCTGCCTGTATCACATCATGTATCCAAGCTAGAGGTGGTACAACAGGGTACTAGAGCCTCCATGCCCCCCGTATCACATCTCGTATCCAAGCTAGAGGTGGTACAATAGGGTACTAGAGCCTCCATGCCCGCCTGTATCACATCTTGTATCCAAGCTAGAGGCAGTTCAACAGGCTACTGGAGCCTCCATGCCCCCCGTATCACATCTCGTATCCAAGCTAGAGGTGGTACAACAGGGTACTAGAGCCTCCATGCCTGCTTGTATCAGATCTTGTATCCAAGCTAGAGGCGGTACGACAGGCTACTGGAGCCACCATGCCCACCCGTATCACATCTAGTATCCAAGCTAGAGGTGGTACAACAGGGTACTTGAGCCTCCATGCCTTCTGTATTACATCTAATATCCAAGCTAGAGGTGGTACAACAGGGTACTAGAGCCTCCATGCCTGCCCGTATCACATCTCGTATCCAAGCTAGAGGCGGCACAACAGGCTACTAGACCCTCCATGCCTGCCTGTATAACATCTTGTATCCAAGCTAGAGGCGGTACAACAGGGTACTAGAAACTCCATGCCTGCCTGTATCACATCTTGTATCCAAGCTGGAGGCGGTTCAACAGGGTACTAGAGCCTCCATGCCTCCTGTATCACATCTTGTATCCAAGCTAGAGGCGGTACAACAGGCTACTGGAGCCTCCATGCCCTCTGTATCACATCTTGTATCCAAGCTAGAGGCGGTACAACAGGGTACTAGAGCCTCCATGCCCACCCGTATCACATCTTGTATCCAAGCTAGAGGCGGTACAACAGGGTACTAGAGCCTCCATGCCTGCCTGTATCACATCTTGTATCCAAGCTAGAGGCGGTACAATAGGGTACTGGAGCCTTCATGCCCACCTGTATCACATCTTGTATCCAAGCTAGAGGCGGTACAATAGGGTACTGGAGCCTCCATGCCCCCTGTATCACATCTTGTATCCAAGCTAGAGGCGGTACAACAGGGTACTAGAGCCTCCATGCCCGCCCATATCACATCTTGTATCCAAGCTAGAGGCGGTACAACAGGGTACTAGAGCCTCCATGCCTGCTTGTATCACATCTTGTATCCAAGCTAGAGGCGGTACAACAGGCTACTGGAGCCTCCATGCCCACCTGTATCACATCTTGTATCCAAGCTAGAGGCGGTACAACAGGCTACTGGAGCCTCCATGCCCGCCTGTATCACATCTTGTATCCAAGCAAGAGGCGGTACAACAGGCTACTGGAGCCTCCATGCCCGCCTGTATCACATCTTGTATCCAAGCTAGAGGCGGTACAACAGGCTACTGGAGCCTACCTTCAAGGGGTCAATGAGTCTACATACAAGCCCTGGTAGGTTTACAGAGGTCTCTGATGATGCTTTGTTGCGGGGCTCCCATTGGCTGCAATGGTAAACTACCCACATGACCGCTGCAGACCAAGTCAATAAAGCAGCGGAGGACCAGATGGCAAAAAATCCTTCACGACTCCATACTGGCAGTTAGAATAATCCCTAATCTACATTTGAGAACTTCCCACCTCAGGGCGCCTGCCCACTAGCGATATTTTTTCTTGCAAGTGAAAATGAAAGCCCCACAGCGCTAAGATAACTCTGCGATATCGCTCGATGTTTTAAATGGGGCTGCAGCAGTGCCGGCCCCATGTAGAACATATACAGTACATCGTGGACTTCTGCCACAGCAATGCAGCTATGGCAGGGGATTCCTTCATCCCCATGGGGACCACAGGGATGAAGGAATCCTCTGCCATAGCTGTTACAGCTATGGCAGAAGTCCACGATGTACTGTATATGTTCTAAATGGGGCCGGCACTGCTGCAGCCCCATTGAAGGCAGTGGGTTGCAGGCAAGCCCTGCAGCAATGATTTTGAATTATGAATGGCTGAGCGCTGCCTGTGATTCGTGGGGCGCACAGCCAATCAAACCAGCACTTTCTGGGGGCAGGGATTCTTCAATCTCCAGCCTCCAGAAGAACGAAGATACTGCCGGGGCTGGAGAGAAAAGCCGGACCGTTCTTCTAGGTGAGTAAAATTTTATATTTTTTTACTTTTTTTCAGCTAGGGATGATTTTCAGGGAAGGGCCTATATTTCAAGCCTTTCCCTGAAAATCATTGCTGCGAGGGTTGTCTGCAACCCACTGCCTTCAATGTGGCCGCAGCAGCGCTGGCCCCATTGAAAGCAATGGGATAGCATCGTAGACGTCTTCCACAGCTGTGACAGGGGAGCGCAGGGATGAAGGAAACCCCTGCCACAGCTGTCACTGCTGTGGCAGAAGTCCGCAGTATACTCCCTATTCTTTCAATGCGGCTGGCGCTGCTGCGGCCGGTACCATTGAAAACAATGAACAATATCGTAGATTTTTCTCTGCGCTGCGAGGCTTGAGTATAATAATTGCAATACAACATATCGCTAGTGGGTAGGCGCCGTGACTCCAAGACCCGGATCAACAACCTTTCTGACTATTTAATGTCTATATCCTGTAATATCCTTCCGCTCCAGAAAGACATCAAGTCCCTCTTAAACTCCTCTATGGATTTTGCCATCACCACTTCCTCCGGTAGAGAGTTCCACAGTCTCACTGCTCTTACAGTAAAGAACCCCCTTCTATGTTGGTGATTAAACCTGCTTTCCTCTAGACGTAGCGGATGCCCTCTTGTTACCGTCGCAGTCCTGGGTATAAACAGATCATGGTAGAGATCTTTGTATTGTCCCCTCATGGATTAATACATGGTTATTTGGTCGCCCCTTAGCCGTCTGTTTTCCGGGGTGAATAATCCCAGTTTTGGTGCCTCTCTGGGTATTCCAGTCCCGTCATTCCATGTATTAGTTTAGTTGCCCTTCTTTGAACCCCCTCCAGCACTGTAACATCTTTCCTGAGCACCGGTGACCAGAACTGTGCACAGTATTCCATGTGAGGCCTGACAAGTGCCTTATATAGTGGGAGGATAATGTTCTCGCCCCTCGCCCCTATACCTCTTTTACTGCACCCCAAAACTCTATTAGTTTTTGCAGCAGCTGACTGGCATTGGTTACTCCAGTTAACCCGTTTCTCCTGCACATGTGCAGAACCTTACATTTATCCACATTGAACTTCATTTCCCATTTGGGGTGTCACTATTACTGCTGGGGCTTCTGTGGGGTGTCACTATTACTGCTGGGGCTTCTGTGGGGTGTCACTATTATTGATGGGTATATTTACACATGGCAGAAATACTGTGGAATGTTCACAGAAAAAATATCCGCAGCAAATTCCACATCCAAAAAAAAAGTCAAAATCTATACCATTGGTGTAGATGTTGACTAGAAATCAGCTGCAGATAATGAAGCGGCGCTCCCCTTCACCTCCTCTGAGGGCTTCCCACTGTCAGCGCTCCCCGACTTCCAGTTCCCAGTGGTCAGGTGAGGCGACTACAGGGAACCGGAAGCTGGGGAGCGCTGACAGCAGAAGGCCCTCAGAGGAGGTGAGGGGGAGCGCCGCATAGTATGGCATCAGCTGCGGGTACACAGATGATGTCCAGTCACAATTTGTACCAATCCTACGGATTTTGACTGTTTATTGGATGCAGGAATGCTGCAGAATTAGCTCCCCTTTTTTTTTGAACCGGCCCTGTACTTTTTACAATGGCGCAGTTAAAATCATACGTTGTGGTAAGCCCCGCCCCTGACCACACCCCCTGTCCCACTTTGACCCTGGGAAAATTCGGTCACCTTAATACATATATATACACACATCCACAGGTAGAGTGGATAAGACTGTAAACAATACTATTATAAATGCACAGTGCCATAAAAGTGTATTAGTACAGTTACAATAGAGTCCTTGTAAGACGTGATACAAGCCCCTTCCTCTATTTACAGTACCTCTCTGATATCTATCCCTTATCTATCTGTTTGATAGAAAGTTATCTCTAATATCTATCTACTTACCAATCTAACACACAGATTTAAATCTCATATCTCTCTATCTTATATCTATCAACAGATCGGTCCCATTAATAATATTGACCCTGTGTCACGTCGGCTTCCAATGTGCTGGCACTGTTCATACTACGGTACCAGGAAAACAAGTTATAAGTGGTAACAAAAAAACAAAGAGGAGAAGTACTTACCCTCTGGGGCTCTAGCAGGTGACCGCCCCCCCCCCCCCCCCCCCCCCCCCCGATAGTGAATGACCCGTCCTGATAAGGACAGAACCAAGGCAAGGTGGAAATAAAAACCTACCCCAATTGCCTTCAGGTGTCCTCTAACAGCGGAACACACCCATAACAACTCCCACCGGTGTTAGAGGAGACAAATGAAAAGAAATCCAACCACCCGTCAGAGTCAAACTCCTACCGACACAGCAGTACCTCCCCTTCTAGAAGGGACCTCCAGAGCCATGGGCGTAACTATAGAGGGTGCAGGGGATGTGGTTGCACCCGGGCCCAGGAGCCTTAGGGGGCCCATAAGGCCTCTCTTCTGCATATAGGAAGCCCAGTACTATGAATAAAGCATTATAGTTGGGGGGCCCTGTTACAGATTTTGCATTGGGGCCCTGGATTTTCAAGTTACGCCTCTGTCCAGAGCCTTAGGCCCCGGTCTACCAGGATTTCCACTATGATAGTCCTTTATGAGCCGATGGGCATTCACATCCGCGGCCGGAGCCCACGGCCCTTCTTCTGGCCCATAACTCATTTTCCTCCGGCACTTCTAAACATGCTTTAGAAAACGGGTCAAAACAAGAGTGAAATCCATGGTTACAAAAAATGGCGATGTGCTTGCAGACTCCAAGAACCTATAATTCAGCGTGAACTCCGTCAAAGGCAAAAACTCTGACCCCTCCCCCTGATTATCTGAAACACCGTAAGTATTGTTCCAAACTTTGATTACACCATTCCGTTTGACCATTAGTCTGAGGATGATATGCAGAGGAAAAGGAGAGTTGAATTCCCAACCGGGTGCACATAAATCACCAAAATGTAGAAACAAACTGTACTCCCCGGTCAGAAACGATGCTAGCCGGTAACCCACGGAATCTCACCACATGAGAAATAAAGAATTTCTCAAAAGTCTTAGCGTTAGGGAGACTGGACTGCCACGAAATGAGACATCTTACTAAAGCCATCAACCACCACCCAGATGCCTGCATTCCCCTCGGAAGGTGGCAAATCCGTGATAAAATCCACTGTTAACGGCAAACAGGGACATGAACAAATATCTCCTTATCGGTGTACCTGTGTATTCTGTAACATCATTCTGGGACATGAACACTCTGTAGAGTCTTACTGGGACGTGAACTGCAGAACTGCAAACTGGACACGAAACTCGCGGACATGACTGAGAAACAGACATAAACATTATGCCATTCACACTCACGGACGGGCGAAACCAGACCGAACAGCAAAACTGCAGAACGGACTTCATACTCGCGGACAAACACAAACCGACGGCTGATAAACACTCAAAACACGCACCAAGCATACCCGCATGTACAAACAGGTGGGATAGATACAATACGAGGAATTAGTTTGTATTTTGGTCAAGATTCTTAAGCCCGCAAGCCCAATTCAAGGGTCCTTATTGTCTCACAGGTCCCTACGCTAACGAGACAACTAACCCCAGGAAACCTGCCTGCAATGTGGGGCGATCGTCCCGACAGGGACAACCGTAGGGAACCTAGGGACGTACCCCGTTCTAGATGATAAAGAACCCACAGCAAAACACAGTTCACACCACATGTACCGAGAGCTGCACAGACACACAGGAGCACAACACTGTTCACATTGAACATCCTGAGCACTACACAGACGCCTCATGTTCAGCCATATGCACAGACACGCAGGAGCACGACACTGTTCACACTGCACATCCTGAACAAACAGAGAAAGGGCCAGCACCCTCTAGCACAGCAGCTGGTATATATAAGCAACAGACCTTGGGCATTGGCTGGCTGGAGCAATCCACACCCACCAGCTCAATCAACACCACCTGTGAAGCTATGCTGCTGAAAACCTATGTAGTACAACAGATCCCAGCAGAACACCCTAACATCCATAGACAAATGAGTCTAAGACTTTTCAGGAATCAGCAAAGGTAACAGCCATCCAACAGGAAGAGTCCGGGGTGTTTTAGTTCTTGCACACAGCTCACACTCGGAAACAAAACTAAACACATCCCTACTTAAACGCGGCCACTAAAAAATTCTAGTAGTTCCTTAGTATTATTGATTCCAGGCTGACCCGCCAGAACCAAACTATGTACCTCCAACACAATTGGCAAATGCAAATGTACCGGCGCAAGGTTTCCCCTCAGGAAGACCCAGCAGAGCGAACTCCTGAGACTTTGTTCCTCCAAATCCAGTGACACCGCTGATACTACAACCCCTTCCGAGAGGACAGGAGATCCATCTGCAACTGCTGGAGCAAAGCATCCGCCTTGACATTTTTACTGCCGGGACGGTACGTGACCACAAAGTTGAAACGTGAAAAGAATAATGACCATCGTGCCGCATGTAAATATCGCACATGTGACCGCTGCCATTGAAAAGCATTGGTTCTATCTAGTACGATTTTTTTTGTATGCAGAAAAACGCACGTCAAAATGCCCGTGTGACTGCGCCCTTACTGTAAAGAACCCTGTTGTGAATTGAGAGTACAAATTAGAAAAGGGACAGCGCCTCGGAACTTGTAAGAAAAAATGGAGTATTGTGAAATAATGAAAGAGAACTCACCTGGCGCAAACAGCCTAGCATATGAGATAGGCCGCCATGCCTTGCATCCACGTACGTATACAAATTTGTATGTTTGACACTCTGTCAAGGCGACATCCAGGGAATGGGAGAGCGTACAGGGAGAATCCAAGGACACTCAAGGGGTCTCAGAACAGATAAGCAGACAACAGAAAACAAAGCTTAAAGGGTCAATCAAGTATAAACGGAAATAGTGTTGGAAAAAGGAACACCAGTCACCTACATAAAGGGAGTGTTACCATGGGGCGGTTGCTGGTCCTCCCGGGGCGGCAGTGTGTTGGGTCCCGCGGTCCTGGCGCGTCCCCTGGCTTGTTGTCCGGCTACCGGGGGCGCGGGTGCCCGGCCGGCGTGTCGCTGGTGGCGCGCGGTGCCGTGCGCCCGCACACCTGTAAGTGAGGCCATGCACGAGCTCCCTTTTATTATCTTCTGTTGGGAGTTGTCTGTCTCCCTCTCTCTGTCCCTAGACAGAGGCTTTTGTTTAAAGGTCGGGCAGAGACTTGCAATCACTGCCAGTTATTGGTTTCCCTCAGTGTGCTAGCTAGTCTGCCTCTGTTGGTCTCCTGCCTCTGTCATCTTGTCTGCTATACTTTGCTATTATCCACCAGGTTTTTCCATCTGCCTCAGTTCTGCTAAGTATTGTTCATGTTGGTTATTTACATTTGCCTTTTCTGTCGGTATTTTACCCTTTCCATCCAGGTACGCCAGTGTCCCTTTTCAGTCCCTAGTGAGAGTAGGGACCGCTGCCCAGTTGCCTGCCTCGGGTTAGCCAGGAGTGGAGGCAAGCAGGCAGGGACAGGGGTTATGGGTGAGATGTAGAGCACCCAGGCTGGCGTATCAAGGGTGGTATATACCTTAACATATTAACTGGCCCTTAAAAATTGCTCTCCAATGGAGGCCATGAGTACCCTCGCAAGTCAGTTGCAGGATTTAGTGGTCGTGATCCAAGACCTGTCCGGTCGTATGATGGCCCAGGAGCAGTGGGAGTTATTGCATGTTTCTACCACCCCTTCTTTTCCTGAGCCCAAGTGTCCGCTTCCTGAGGTATTTTCAGGGGAGAGGAGCAAATATTTTGTTTTTCAGCAGGCATGTAGATTGTATTTTCGGATGCGGCCCGCTCCTCCAGCTCAGAATCCCAGAAAGTTGGGTTGATTATGTCCTTACTTCGTGGTTCTCCCCAAACATGGGCCTACTCCTTACCTGAGAGTTCGGCTTGCCTGAAGTCAGTTGATTTGTTTTTTCGGGAACTTGGAGGTATTTTTGATGAGCCGGACCATGCGTGGTTGGCGGTCTCTCATCTCATGTCTCTACGTCGGGGGCAGCAGTGGGTAGAGGACTATTGCTCTAAATTTAGACAGTATGCAGGTGAAACCTCTTGGAACGATAGCACCCTTAAAGATGCGTTCTTGTTTGGTCTTTCTGACACTGTCAAGGATCTACTCATTTCTCATCCCGCTCCCGTGACAGTCAATGATGCGATGGAATTGGCGGTCAAAGCTGACAGAAGGCTGAGATCTAGAAAAGAGGAACGTCAGGCCCGTAAGGCTAGGGAATCCAGCAGACCCGCTCCCACTTCTCCCATGCCAACTTCTGGTGCTGAGCCTATGGAAAAGGATCACCTAAGTCTCAAGGAACGGCGACGGTTCCAGATGACTAATTGCCTCTGCCTCTATTGTGGGAAAGCCAGACATCGGGTAGCGACCTGTCCTCAGAAGCGTCTACAACATCGGTCTGAACCGGCGGAAAACTTCAGATCCTAGTCGATCTTTGGGAGGATTGCCTAGGATCACAGGTACCCCCTAAGTTGTTGGTGCCTTGTCGGATTGGCTTCCGGAATTTCATTCGGTCCGATCAAGCTTTTATTGATTCGGGTTCTGCCACCAATTTGATTAGTTTAAGTTTTGTCAGCCCTCTGATGACTAAATTCTTGGCGTTAAAGATTCCCATACGCTTCACTAGTATCGATTCTACCCCTCTGTCCACAGGTGTTGCCCAATGGAGGACTCCCATTTTACAGCTCACTGTGGGTGTTCTCCATTCTGAGAATCTGTCCTTCCTGGTAATGGAAAGGATGTCTGTTGATGTAGTGCTCGGTATGGCCTGGTTGGCACTGCACAATCCCTGATTTGATTGGTCCACTCGGGAATTGACACATTGGGGGTTGTCCTGTCATAGTCACTTAGCTACTATATCCATGTGTTCAGCAGATATCATACTTATTCCTGAGTATTTGTCTGCTTTTCAGGATGTATTCTCCAAGAAACTGTCTGAGACTTTGCCTCCCCATAGGGAGTGGGACTGTGGTATTGATCTGATTCCCGACAGTCCCATCCTTAACGGAGCCATTTTCAATTTGTCGGGGCATGAGCACCAAGCCCTTAAGTCCTATACCCCAGAGTCTCTGGCCAAACGACATATCCGGCCGTCCAGGTCCCCTGCCGGGGCAGGTCTCTTCTTTGTAGAGAAGAAGGATGGTACATTGAGGCCTTGTGTGGATTATCGGGCTTTGAATAAAATTACAGTGAAGAACCAGTGCTCCTTGCCCCTGATTCCTGATTTATTGAATCAGGTGGTAGGGGCCCACTGGTTTTCCAAATTGGACTTGAGGGGGGCTTACAATTTAATTCGCTTCCGAAAGGGAGATGAGTGGAAGACCGCGTTCAACACCTCGTTCGGACATTTTGAATGTCTAGTCATGCCCTTCGGACTTTGTAATGCCCCCGTGGTGTTCCAGGGATTTCACATGTGCCGCACCTGAGGTTGGTTCTGACCCGTTTGCGTGAGTATCAACTTTTTGTCAAGTTGGAGAAATGCATTTTTGGTACTAAACAAGTGTCTTTCCTGGGTTATGTGATTTCACCCACAGAGATTCAAATGGAGTCTAATAAAGTGGCAGCAATCTCCCAATGGGTCAGACCAGATAACCTGAAAGCTCTCCAGCGGTTTTTAGGTTTCGCAAATTTCTACCGTAGATTCATTAAGAATTATTCTGTTATTGCTCAACCCCTGACCGATCTTACCAAGAAGGGTGCCAACTTGGTAAGATGGTCACTTGAGGCCCTAGGGGCTTTTAGTTGTCTCAAAAGGGCGTTTACTGCTGCCCCGGTGCTAATACAGCCTGACGCGCGGCGACCGCTCTTCATTGAGGTCGATGCGTCTGAGGTGGGGGCGGAGGCTGTATTGTCTCAGGAAGTCAGCAGGAGACCTGGGTATAGTCCATGTGCGTTCTTCTCGTGGAAGTTCAGTTCAGCAGAACGTAACTATAACTTGGGTAATCGTGAATTATTGGCGATTAAGTGGTTTCTAGAAGAGTGGCGTCATCATCTTGAGGGAGTAAGGCATCCCATTACCGTGTATACTGATCATAAAAACTTGGTATATCTCGCCAACGCTAAGAGACTCTCAGCTCGTCAGCCAGGTGGGCGTAGTTTTTGCCAGGTTTAACCTCGTCGTTACTTACATTCCAGGGGAGAAGAACGTGAAGGCAGACGCCCTCTCATGGAGTTTCGGTTCACCGGAAAGTGAGACAGTGGCCCCCAAGAATATCTTGGCCCCTGGGGTGGTGGTGGCAGCTGTAGAATCTGATTTAGTTCCTCGTCTATGGAGTTGTCAGCAGGACGCTCCCTCGGGGGTGCCGGAGGGCAGATGGTTTGTGCCAGAGACCTTGCGTCTTAGAGTCATTGAAGAGTCTCACTCATCTGTTCTCGAAGGCCATCCGGGGGCTCAGGGGACTCTGGATCTTTGTACTAGACACTACTGGTGGCCAGGCATGTCCCGGGAGATCCGCAACTTTGTTAAGGGATGCTCTGTCTGTGCACGCAGTAAAAGTCGTCGTCGTCGTCCGGAGGGGCCTCTGAGACTGTTACCGATGCCTGCTCGTCCGTGGCCGCATTTATCGGTAGATTTTATCACCGATCTACCTGAGTCTCAGACGTTCACCCCTATCCTAGTTGTTGTGGACCGTTTCTCAAAGATGGCTCATTTCGTGGCGTTAAAGAAGCTACATTCTGCGATAGAATTTTCCAAGATTTTTGTAAAAGGAATCATTTGTCTACATGGGGTTCCCGAGAACATCGTATCTGATCGCGGGGTTCAGTTTGGCGAGCCTTCTGCAGGAACCTGGGAACGTCGCTTTCCTTCTCGTCAGCATTCCACCCACAGACTAATGGTCAGACTGAGCGGAAGAACCAGGATTTAGTGCAATATTTACGGTTGTTTGCTAGCGAGAAGGCTCATCAGTGGGCAGAGTTCCTGCCGTTGGCAGAGTTTGCACTAAACAATCGTACTTGTTCCTCCACTGGGGTATCTCCATTCCTTTGCGTATACGGTCAGCATCCTCGCTTCCTTACAGCAATCCCTACTCTGTCTGCCCGCCCTGCAGCTGATGTCGCCACAGATGAGCTGCAGGGAGTATGGAAAGAAGTATGAAGAACCTGGAAGCAGCGGGGGCTCGTATGCAGTTGTGTAGTTGGAGGAGTCTGTCAGTATCTGAACCTTACAGGTTGGGACAGAAGGTATAGTTGTCTTCTAGAAATCTCAAATTGAAGCTTCCATCTTTGAAACTGGCGCTGCGTTATGTGGGTCCCTTTGTCATCACGCGGGTAGTAAATCCGCTTGCTTATGAACTTGATTTGTCCGCTACATGGAGGGTTCATAGGGTTTTTCATAAGTCATTATTGAAAACTTTTGTCCCAGGCTGGCGTATCAAGGGTAGTATACCTTAACCCTTTCCAATCCAATTTGTATCCTGGTTTTCCTAGGGGGCTTACTCTTTTTCTGCCATTATACAATGGCGCTATCTGCTGGCTAAAGCCAGTACTGCATGAGGTGACACGTTGGATAGGCTCCGACAGCAGAGAGGCTGGCAATATACAGTAAGAGAACCCCGACGGATGTCTACCAACATCAGAGCTGTACAGCCTTAAATCATAATGTCTTTAGACGTCAGACAGTGGATTGGAAAGGGTTAACAGGGACAGTCTATTGTGAATCCAGACCCCCCTGGTGATCCAAGGAAACACTGAATAAGGTGCTTGGCCCCTGCGGTGAAAGTCGTTGAAAGAAGCCGCCTCTGTCCTCACACCGCTCCGGACTCACCATCACTATTTCCATTCATACTGTATGGACTATTTGCACTGCTGTGAATTGAAGCTCCTGACCCCAAAGCAAGTTCTCTTCCACCAACTACAACTTACTCCTATTGTACAACGATCACCACTGGGAGCCTTCATATGGTAAAGCCCAAGTGCAGCTGTACTCTCTGCACCCCCATACTATAGTGACACCCCTCTGAGGAAACGTCTGACAACTTTTTTATGTCTATGAAAATCTTGAGGTCAGCCCAAGCATCTATAATCAGGTGTGGGATGACTCCTTATACTCGGCCAAGGAACCCACTTGGGAACCCAGAAATCTAATCATCTGAAGCTGAAATACAGATGTGATATCAGCAACATGCAAAGTCCTGCTCCCACATCATGGAGGGGAACCAACAGCTACATCACCGGTCCACGCCACTCGCTCAGACAGACGCCACTACACATATCAATAGATGGTTCACACTTCTCCTAAAGGGTACTGAAGAGGTTAATATGTGATATTGTGGATGTTTTATCTTTGATTCAAACCAGATTGTGATAAGCATAAACAAAGTAAAAACCGGCAACGTGCAGCGCTCCATCCTTTCTTCTCTGTTTAATCACAATTGTAGCCTGCGGATGTAAGATTTAAAACAGGCTCCGATCATTAGTCACAATGGACAGGGGTCCGCAAACTAACATTTATACCGCTGTGTCCAGAAAACATCGAGGGATCCCAAGGTCACTCAAAAAAAAGACAATACTGGCCACCATATATAAGAATATAACTACTATAATACTGCTCCCCTATGTACAAGAATATAACTACTATAATACTGCACCCTATGTACAAGAATATAACTACTATAATACCGCCCCCTATGTACAAGAATATAACTACTATAATACTGCCCCCTGTGTACAAGAATATAACTACTATAATACTGCTCCCTATGTACAAGAATATAACTACTATAATACTGCACCCTATGTACAAGAATATAACTACTATAATACCGCCCCCTATGTACAAGAATATAACTACTATAATACTGCCCCCTGTGTACAAGAATATAACTACTATAATACTGCCCCTATGTACAAGAATAAAACTACTATAATACTGCTCCCTATGTACAAGAATATAACTACTATAATACTGCCCCCTGTGTACAAGAATATAACTACTATAATACTGCCCCTATGTACAAGAATATAACTACTATAATACTGCTCCCTATGTACAAGAATATAACTACTATAATACTGCCTCCTATGTACAAGAATATAACTACTATAATACTGCTCCCCTATGTACAAGAATATAACTACTATAATACTGCCCCCTGTGTACAAGAATATAACTGCCATAATACTGCCCCCTATGTACAAGAATATAACTACTATAATACTGCCTCCTATGTACAGGAATATAACTACTATTATACTGCTCCCTATGTACAAGTATATAACTACTATAATACTGCCCCCTATGTACAATAATATAACTACTATAATACTGACCCCTATGTACAAGTATATAACTACTATAATACTGCCCCCTATGTACAAGAATATAACTACTATAATACTGCCCCTATTTACAAGAATATAACTACTATAATACTGCCCCCTATGTACAAGAATATAACTACTATAATACTGCTCCCTATGTACAAGAATATAACTACTATAATACTGCTCCCTATGTACAAGAATATAACTACTATAATACTGCCCCTATTTACAAGAATATAACTACTATAATACTGCCCCCTATGTACAAGAATATAACTACTATAATACTGCCTACTATATACAAGAATATAACTACTATAATACCGCCCCCTATGTACAAGAATATAACTACTATAATACTGCCTCCTATGTACAAGAATATAACTACTATAATACTGCCCCTATTTACAAGAATATAACTACTATAATACTGCCCCCTATGTACAAGAATATAACTACTATAATACTGCCCCCTATGTACAAGAATATAACTACTATAATACTGCCTACTATATACAAGAATATAACTACTATAATACCGCCCCCTATGTACAAGAATATAACTACTATAATACCGCCCCCTATGTACAAGAATATAACTACTATAATACTGCTCCCTATGTACAAGAATTTAACTACTATAATACTACCCCCTATGTACAAGAATATAACTACTATAATACTGCCTCCTATGTACAAGAATAAAACTACTATAATACTGCCCCTATGTACAAGAATAAAACTACTATAATACTGCCCCTATGTACAAGACTATAACTACTATAATACTGCCCCCTATGTACAAGAATATAACTACTATAATACTGCCCATATGTACAAGAATATAACTACTATAATACTGCCTCCTATGTACAAGAATAAAACTACTATAATACTGCCCCTATGTACAAGAATATAACTACTATAATACCTCCCCCTATGTACAAGAATATAACTACTATAAAACCGCCCCCTATGTACAAGAATATAACTACAATAATACTGCTCCCCTATGTACAAGAATATAACTACTATAATACCGCTCCCTATGTATAAGAAAATAACTACTATAATACTGCCCCCTATGTACAAGAATATAACTACTATAATACTGCCCCCTATGAAGAAGAATATAACTACTATAATACTGCTCCACTATGTACACGAATATAACTACTATAATACTGCCCCTATGTACAGGAATATAACTACTATACTACTGCCTCCTATGTACAAGAATATACCTACTTTAATACTGCCCCTATGTACAAGAATATAACTACTATAATACTACCTCCTATGTACAAGAATACAACTACTATAATACTGCCCCCTATGTACAAGACTATAACTACTATAATACTGTCTCCTATGTACAAGAATATAACTACTATAATACTGCCCCTATGTACAGGACTATAACTACTATAATACTGCCCCTACGTACAAGAATATAACTACTATAATACTGCCCCTATGTACAAGAATATAACTACTATTATACTGCTATGTACAAGAATATAACTACTGTAATACTGCCCCCTATGTACAAGAATATAACTACTAAAATACTGCCTCCTATGTACAAGAATATAACTACTATAATACTGCCTCCTGTGTACAGGAATATAACTACTTTAATACTGCCACTATGTAAAAGAATATAACTACTATAATACTACCTCCTATGTACAAGAATACAAATGCTATAATACTGCCTCCTATGTACAAGAATATAACTACTATAATACTGCCCCCTATGTACAAGAATATAACTACTATAATACTGCCCCCTATGTACAAGCATATAACTAGTATAATACTGCCCCCTATGTACAAGAATATAACTGCTATAATACTACCCCCTATGTACAAGAATATAACTACTATAATACTGCCTCCTATGTACAAGAATATAACTACTATAATACTGCCCCCTATGTACAAGAACATAACTACTATAATACTGCCCCCTATGTACAAGTATATAACTACTATAATACTGCCCCCTATGTACAAGCATATAACTACTATAATACTGCCCCATATGTACAAGAATATAACTACTATAATACTGCTCCCTATGTACAAGAATATAACTACTATAATACTGCCCCCTATGTACAAGTATATAACTACTATAATACTGCCCCCTATGTACAAGCATATAACTACTATAATACTGCCCCATATGTACAAGAATATAACTACTATAATACTGCTCCCAATGTACAAGAATATAACTACTATAATACTGCCCCCTATGTACAAGTATATAACTACTATAATACTGCCCCCTATGTACAAGCATATAACTACTATAATACTGCCCCCTATGTACAAGAATACAAATGCTATAATACTGCCTCCTATGTACAAGAATGTATCTACTATAATACTACCCCCTATGTACAAGAATATAACTACTATAATACTGCCCCCTATGTACAAGCATATAACTACTATAATACTGCCCCCTATGTACAAGCATATAACTACTATAATACTGCCCCCTATGTACAAGAATATAACTACTATAATACTGCCCCCTATGTACCAGAATATAACTACTATAATACTACCTCCTATGTACAAGAATACAAATGCTATAATACTGCCTCCTATGTACAAGAATATAACTACTATAATACTGCCCACTATGTACAAGAATATAACTACTATAATACTGCCCCCTATGTACAAGAATATAATTACTATAATACTGCCCCCTATGTACAAGCATATAACTACTATAATACTGCCCCCTATGTACAAGAATATAACTACTATAATACTGCTCCCTATATACAAGAATATAACTACTATAATACTGCCCCCTATGTACAAGAATATAACTACTATAATACTGCCCCCTATGTACAAGAATATAACTACTATAATAGTACCTCCTATGTACAAGAATACAAATGCTATAATACTGCCTCCTATGTACAAGAATGTATCTACTATAATACTACCCCCTATGTACAAGAATATAACTACTATAATACTGCCTCCTATGTACAAGAATATAACTACTATAATACTGCTCCCTATGTACAAGAATATAACTACTATAATACTGCCCCCTATATACGAGAATATAACTACTATAATACTGCCCCCTATGTACAAGAATATAACTACTATAATACTGCCCCCTATGTACAAGTATATAACTACTATAATACTGCCCCCTATGTATAAGCATATAACTACTATAATACTGCCCCTATGTACAAGAATATAACTACTATAATACTGCTCCCTATGTACAAGAATATAACTACTATAATACTGCCCCCTATGTACAAGAATATAACTACTATAATGCTGCCTCCTATGTACAAGAATATAACTACTATAATACTGCCCCCTATGTGCAAGAATATAACTACTATAATAGTGCTGCTATGTACAAGAATATAACTACTATAATACTGCCCCCTATGTACAAGTATATAACTACTATAATACTGCCCCCTATGTACAAGCATATAACTACTATAATACTGCCCCCTATGTACAAGCATATAACTACTATAATACTGCCCCCTATGTACAAGAATATAACTACTATAATACTGCCCCCTATGTACAAGAATATAACTACTATAATACTGCCCCCTATGTACAAGAATATAACTACTATAATACTACCTCCTATGTACAAGAATACAAATGCTATAATACTGCCTCCTATGTACAAGAATGTATCTACTATAATACTGCCCCCTATGTACAAGAATATAACTACTATAATACTGCCCCCTATGTACAAGAATATAACTACTATAATACTGCCCCCTATGTACAAGAATATAACTACTATAATACTGCCCCCTATGTACAAGAATATAACTACTATAATACTGCCTCCTATGTACAAGAATATAACCACTATAATACTGCCCCCTTTGTACAAGAATATAACTACTATAATACTGCCCCCTATGTACAAGAATATAACTACTATAATACTGCCCCCTATGTACAAGAATATAACTACTATAATACTGCCGCCTATGTACAAGAATATAACTACTATAATACTGCCCCCTGTGTACAAGAATATAACTACTATAATACTGCCCCCTATGTACAAGAATATAACTACTATAATACTGCCTCCTATGTACAAGAATATAACTACTATAATACTGCTCCTATGTACAAGAATATAACTACTATAATACTGCCCCCTATGTACAAGAATATAACTACTATAATACTGCTCCCTATGTACAAGAATATAACTACTATAATACTGCTCCTATGTACAAGGATATAACTACTATAATACTGCCTCCTATGTACAAGAATATAACCACTATAATACTGCCCCCTATGTACAAGAATATAACTACTATAATACTGCCCCCTATGTACAAGAATATAACTACTATAATATTGCCCCCTATGTACAAGAATATAACTACTATAATACTGCTCCCTATGTACCAGAATATAACTACCGGTTTTGTGGTATTGTACTTGTGGCTGCAGTAACTTGTGATTGTGTAGTCATATGGTTTTTGGTCCATGTGTGTAGATGAGTCAGAGGTTTCGGATGCCTCGGTTTCCAGATTTCCCACCTCCTGTGAAAGGAGCCGCTCAGAGGAAATGACTTTCCACACTGAGTATTTTTCTCCTCACATGGCGGTATAGCTGCGCGCTTGTGTGATTCATCATTATGAATTCAGAGTGTGACTCGCCAGGAGAGGGAAGCAGAAGTGAATGGAGCGAGCAGGAGAGGGAACCATCAGCTTCTCCATGGCCACGAGTCATCCTGATATGTCCGGCCTCGGTTATAGCTCTACCTAAGAAAGATGGCTGATGACCATATTGTTTTTCATTGCCTTCTGTGAGGTTGTGAAGCATTTATTTCACTTTTTCGTGGTGAAAAGCTGATAAGGAATATGCTACTCTCAAAGCAGATACTAACTGTCTTTCCAGGACTCTTCCGTGGCCGAGCCCCATAGTCAGCGGTCTTCTTAATCACCGCATCACCAAATAGGTTTGGGAGTCGGAAGGCTGTTGGAGATCCCTATGGGAAAATGGTAAATGGCGGCCATGTTGGTTAGCATTTAGGTTTTCTAGGTAAAGAAAAGGTCAACTCCTAACTAGTAATTATTAGGAAATTATAGCACCAGTGTTTTTGGTGGCCACACAACTCTGCTACATGGTACATCCACTATGATCCCCACACATCACACAGCTCTACTACATGCATCCAGATTCACAAATATCACACACAGCTGTGGTACATCAATGCTGATTTCCAGAGATCACTAGTCATCACTAGTCCTTGTGGCTGCCGTCGGCTTATCCAGTATACAGTACTTTCTACCAAACTGCACAATGACTCCTCCCACAGCAGTGATGTCACCGCAGGTCCTTCAGCCCACCGGATCTCTGTGGTGGCGGTAGGTTGTGTCTTATGAGTTGTATTCTCATTTTGTTATTTTTGTCCTCCCCTTCCAAGAGCCCTCACTGTGCTGTTCTTCTGTCGGTCAAGCTCTGTGTTTTATATATGTTGTAGGACCTGCGGTGACATCACCAGGGGCGGAGCATGAAAAGCACCCACACACAAACATACATACTCAGAGTCAAGAGTTTGTTAGCAGTTTGACTATTTTGCTGCATGACAACCCCACAGGTGCTTGTGTGTCGGGGCACGTCCGCAGCGGCACTGTTACACATGTTTCCTGTATGCGAGAAACGTACATGGAAAAAATGTGAAAACGCAGACATTGTACGCATTTATTGTTTAAATCGTATTTTGGTCCTTTTTATAATAAGAAAAACGTGAAGGTTAAGTACATTTTTCTTGTGGGACATGCAAATGTATGTCAGGCAAGAAGCAGTCAAACGTATGCGTAGCCGGACTGTGCTGACCCGTTATAGCCTACGGATCCGTGAAATGGTGCGTCTTCATCCATGTTTGATTTACCGATGAACGTATGGCAGCGAAGACGGCCCCTTGGAAGTGAGACGCCTCATATCTATCTATCAGGTATGTAATATCTATGTCATATCTATCTGTGTAATATCCATCTACCTAAGGCCTCCTGCACACAGGCGGATTTGCACTGCGAAATCCAGAGTGGGATTCCGCCTTGGGATTGTGCAGCATATCCAGCCCATAGCATGCTGGGGCAAAATGTGGTTTCCTGCCCATGAGCGGGCTACACTGCTTTTGTGTGGGCAACGCACAGCCAGTTTACATTGAAGTCAATGGAAGCAATCTGTCCCGCAGCCATTCTGCAATAATCATTGCAGAATGACGCAGCTCCCATGACCATCGCCATAGCGACGGCGCAGCGTCCTCTGTACTGCGCGTGTGTGCCAGAACGCTGGCCGCACATCCGCAGCAGAGAAGAGAAGATGGCAGAGAAGTAAGCTGGGCTCACCGGCCGACACCGGATCAAACTCAGCTGCAGGAATGTAATATCTATCATCTATCTCATATCTATCTATCTATCTATCTCCTATCTATCTATCATCTATCTCCTATCTATCTCCTATCTATCTATCTATCTATCTATCTATCTATCTATCTATCATCTATCATCTATCTCCTATCTATCTATCTATCTATCATCTATCTCCTATCTATCTCCTATCTATCTATCCATCTATCTCCTATCTATCTATCAATCTATCTATCTCATACTGTATCTACCTATCTATCTATCTATCTCCTATCTATCTATCTCCTATCTATCTATCTATCTATCTCCTATCTATCTTTCTATCTATCTATCTATCTCCTATCTATCTATCTATCTATCTTTCTCCTATCTATCTATTTCCTATCTATCTATCTCCTATCTATCTATCTATCTATCTATCCCATATCTATCTGTCTCCTATCTATCTATCTATCTATCTCCTATCTATCTATCCATCTATCACATATCTATCTATCTAATATCTCCTATCTATCTCATATCTATCTATCTATCTATCTCCTATCTATCTATCTATCTATCTATCTATCTCCTATCTATCTATCCATCTATCACATATCTATCTATCTAATATCTCCTATCTATCTCATATCTATCTATCTATCTATCTATCTATCTCCTATCTATCTATCTATCTATCTATCCATCTATCACATATCTATCTATCTATCTCATATCTATCTATCTCATATCTACCTATCTATCTTTCTCCTATCTATCTATCTATCTTCCTCCTATCTATCTATTTCCTATCTATCTATCCAATATCTATCTGTCTCCTATCTATCTGTATATCTATCTATCTCCTATCTATCTGTCTATCTATCTATCCATCTATAACATATCTATCTATCTATCTCCTATCTATATATCTATTAGAGATGAGCGAACGTGCTCGGCCACGCCCCTTTTTCACCCGAATACCGCGATTTCCGAGTACTTCCGTACTCGGGCGAAAAAATTCGGGGGGCGCCGTGGCGGCACGGGGGGTAGCAGTGGGGAGTGGGGGGGAGAGGGAGAGAGAGAGGGCTCCCCCCTGTTCCCCGCTGCTACCCCCCGCACCGCCACGCCTCTCCCCGCCCCCCGGCGCCCCCCGAATCTTTTCACCTGAGTACTGAAGTACTCGAAAATGGCGGTACTCGGGTGCGTAAGTACTCGAAACGAGTACGTTCGCTCATCTCTACTATCTATCTATCTATCTCCTATCTATCTATCTCATATCTATCTATCTATCTATCTATCTCCTATCTATCTATCTATCTCCTATCTCATTATCTATCTATCTCCTATCTATCTATCTATCTCCTATCTATCTATCTCCTATCTATCTGTCTCCTATCTATCTATCTATCCATCTATCTATCTCCTATCTCATTATCTATCTATCTTTCTCCTATCTATCTTTCTCATATCTATCTATCTATCTCCTATCTATCTATCTCCTATCTATCTATCTCCTATCTATCTATCTATCTCCTATCTATCTCCTATCTATCTATCTATCTCCTATCTATCTATCTATCTCCTATCTATCTATCTCCTATCTATCTTTCTCCTATCTATCTATCTATCTATCTCATATCTATCTGTCTCCTATCTATCTATCTATCTATCTATCTATCTATCTATCTATCTATCTCATATCTATCCCATATCTATCTATCTATATATCTCCTATCTCTCTATCTATCTCATATCTATCCATCCCATATTTATCTATCACATATCTATCTATCTAATATGTAATATCTATCTATCTATCCATCTTATATTTATCTATCTATCTATCTATCTATCCATCTCCTATCTATCTATCTATCTATCTATCTATCCATCTTATATTTATCTATCTATCTTATATCTATCTATCTCCTATCTATCCCATATCTATCTCCTATCTATCTCCTATCTATCTATTTATAATAATAATAATAAACAACTTTATTTGTATAGCGCCAACATATCCCGCAGCGCTTACATAGACAGGGGGATACAGAAAGACAAAAGTACAAACATTACAGAACCACGGTTACATATAGTAATCAATTGATGGAAACAATAGGGGTGCGGGTCCTGCTCCAACGAGCTTACATACTACAGATAGTGGGGTGATACAGAAGGTAAAGGGGCTGGAGAGTGAGGGATGTTATACACAGACAATGGTCAGACATTTAGCCGTGTGACGGCAGAATCGTTATGACTGCAGGAGTGGTTTATGATGGCTAGCAGGGATTTCGGTCAGTAGGTCAGGGAGCATGTTATCAGGCGGAGTACAGAGGGGTTTGTTTAGGGAATTCGGTACGCCTCCCTGAAGAGGTGCGTTTTTAGAGCACGCCTGAAGTTCTGCGAGTCCTGGATTGCTCGGGTAGCCTTTGGTAGTGCGTTCTAGAGGACCGGTGCTGCTCTGGAGAAGTCTTGGAGGCGGGAATGAGAAGTTCGAATTAATCTATCTATCTATCTCATATCTATCCATCTCATATTTATCTATCACATATCTATCTGTCTCATATCTATCTATTTATCTATCTATCTCATATCTATCTATCTGTCTATCTATCTCCTATGTATCTCCTATCTATCTATCTTATATCTATCAATCTATCTATCTCTCTCATATCTATCTCATATCTATCTATTTATCTATCTATGTAATATCTATCTATCTATCTATCTCATATATATCTATCTTATATCTATCTAATATGTAATATCTATCTATCTATCCCATATCTATCTATCTATCTATCTATCTAATATGTAATATCTATCTCTCTATCCATCTCATATCTATCCATTGACCTCTATCTAATATCTATCTCTTCACCATTTATACCTTTTGCTTTCTGACTACTTCAGTGATGCGTTTTCCATCTGGCTCTTTCTAGCGGGTGTGGAGCTCATCCGCTTGTAGGCAGCTCCTCACCTTGCAGCTTGGACCTGCTCCTTATAACCCCGGACTCCCCCTTTAAGACACTTGTTGATACGACTATCTCCCTGAGACATCTTCAGCCTCCCACCAGCATCTCAGAGGACACAGAGCTCTTCCTGCAGACATGCAGCCGTGATCCCCCCGCTCCCCTCCCATGGATCTGGTGCGGTTGGGAGGTCATTAGCGCTTTCAGTTCCTTTGAAGAGATTTCTGTCCATTTTGGCGCAGGGAGTGATCGTTAGTAATCATCGCCAAGAACAATACAGCCCGTTTGGCAGGGAATATTCTTTTTAACAGGCTGGAGCTACCCTGGGAGCGACTGCTGTGCGCTGGAAATTCTTCCTTTTTTGGACAAGTGCGGCTCAGAATCTTCTCTATATGTGCACTTAAGAATTATAGGAGAAGACAATAAGACGTCTTCAAGGACCCGGAGGAAGCGAGTTGTTACTGTGGGTGTGAGGAGTGCCCACCAGTGTACAGCAAAGTCCCATTCTGCAGGTTTCTGAGCTGCAATCTCCCAGCATTCCCTGCTTGTTCAGTGTCTGCACAGAGCCTGCTCTTGTAATGTGCTTCTGGGAAGAGTCTAGAAGAACTAACCCCCCCCCCCCCCCCCATGCATTATTAGGCCGCTCTCACACTCACTGCTTTATAACGCCATCAGCGCAGTGTCCCAAACACCGCGCCAGCCACGGTACAACACCGCCATTGGTTTCAATGGGGCTTCGCAGACCAGCGCTCGAACACGACGCGATTCATGAGCGCTGTCTGCTCTATTTTTGCACGTTTTAGCACTGCTTAACCCATTTCATCACCCATCACAGTCCTGGGGTGCGTTAAACAAGCTGTCAAACACTGTAACATGCGTGGGATAACACTGTGCGCAATCACGGTAAAATGCCACAGAGATCCGCTACACTGTTACAGGGTTACCTGACGAAAAGCTTTATGGCAGTTTTCAATAGCAAAATGCAGAATAGTGAGTGCAGCTCTGGAGTATAATACAGGCTGTAACTCAGGATCAGTACAGGATAAGTAATGTATGTACACAGTGACTCCACCAGCAGAATAGTGAGTGCAGCTCTGAAGTATAATACAGGCTGTAACTCAGGATCAGTACAGGATAAGTAATGTATGTACACAGTGACTCCACCAGCAGAATAGTGAGTGCAGCTCTGGGGTATAATACAAGATGTAACTCAGGAGCAGTACAGGATAAGTAATGTATGTGCACAGTGACTCCACCAGCAGAATAGTGAGTGCAGCTCTGGAGTATAATACAGGCTGTAACTCAGGGTCAGTACAGGATAAGTAATGTATGTACACAGTGACTCCACCAGCAGAATAGTGAGTGCAGCTCTGGAGGATAATACAGGATGTAACTCAGGATCAGTACAGGATAAGTAATGTATGTACACAGTGACTCCACCAGCAGAATAGTGAGTGCAGCTCTGGAGTATAATACAGGATGTAAATCAGGATCAGTACAGGATAAGTAATGTATGTACACAGTGACTCCACCAGCAGAATAGTGAGTGCAGCTCTGGAGGATAATACGGGATGTAACTCAGGATCACTGCAGGATAAGTAATGTATGTACACAGTGACTCCACCAGCAGAACAGTGAGTGCAGCTCTGGGGTATAATACAGGATGGAACTCAGGATCAGTACAGGATAAGTAATGTATGTACACAGTGACTCCACCAGCAGAATAGTGAGTGCAGCTCTGGAGTATAATACAGGATGGAACTCAGGATCAGTACAGGATAAGTAATGTATGTACACAGTGACTCCACCAGCAGAATAGTGAGTGCAGCTCTGGAGTATAATACAGGATGGAACTCAGGGTCAGTACAGGAAAAACTTTAATGATCTGGAGTTATATAAAACTTCAGTCACATCCAAAGTTCGCTCCCAGTCTAACTAGTTCATGTCAGTTTTCAGGTTCCATGACTGCTCTTTTCTCTGCCCTCCTACTCCTGTATCTAGTATGGGAGCTGACTTGACAGAACTGTGAAATTGTGAATGCAGCTCTGAATGTGACTGGTGTATAAAATATGACGACAAGATGACGGAAGCAACTGCATGGTAGCACATATTATGACATCGAATGCTGAACTATTCCATAAACTGACCCCCGGAGCTACATCTCAGAGGTGTCGTCATCCAGCTTTCCTAAGCCAATCTGCTTAGTAGTGAGACGTTTTCCTGGCCTTTAAGGTGGATAATTAAAGGGGTTGTTCAGGATTGGAAAAACATGGCTGCTATCTCCCCAAAACAGCACCACTCCTGTCCAGAGGTTGTGTGTGGTATTGCAGCCCAGCTCTATTGAAGTGAACGTGAACCAAGCTGTAATACAAGCCATGGACACGGGTGGCGCTGTGTTTGGAAGAATGCAGCCATGGTTCACTCAGCCTGGACAACCCGTGAATACGCTTAACCCTTTCATGTGACTGAAAATCGTGGGGAAAACCCGCATTTGTAAATAAAGCCATTGAAATCAAGCGGTTCTATTCACGCCATATTCCACCCATAGTAAGATGCGTATTTACGGCTGTGTGAACGCGCCCGAATGGAGGACGGCTCGGTGACAACCTGCAAGGTCACCCAGCTTTCCCAGAAACAGATATAAGCGGAATGGAAACTGGCGAACGGACAGCGCAGGGACAAATGTATAGCGGGTGATTGACAGGTTGCAGCGACGGATTTAATGCGGCAGGGAAGAGGTTAACGAGAAGCTGCCCCGCTTCCATTCAGTAGTTGGCCTTGCTCAATGTGGCGTAGCTTCCTTTCTTCGGAGTCCCAGCGCCCCCAGCGCCGGAGCCCAGCTACATTGTACGGGAAAAGGGCAGACGGTTCCCAGGGAGGGCGATCACATGACGAGGGGTCGGAGGGCAGCGCTCGGCGCGGCGGCTGATAACAGTTGGTAACTCGTGAAAAACAGCTTTCATAGTAGGGACTCATTAGGCGAGAGGAGGACGCCATTTTTTAAACGAGGGCGCTGTGCCTAGAGCAGATGACACGGGGTGACAAGCAGGTGTCCGCAGCCAATCGAGCCACGCCATTGTTATCGCCGTTATATGCTGCTTCATCATTCATTGGCAGTAAAGTTCTGCAACTTTCTGTTGTAATTCTCCACTATTTTCAAGATCTCTGCTTGCTGTCAGTGAACATGGACCTTTTTCTTTGTTATAGTCAGAGACTGAAGACCTGTCTGGACCTCCTACTTCTCACCGGGTTTATATATCAAGTCTATATAATTATCTGTCAGCTCCAAAGTGATAGATTTTACCTGCACTGAGACACTGTAACAAACTGCCAGCAGAGACGAGAGAGTTGTGCTTCTGGGGTGTTTAGCTCACAGTCACAGTCACACGTGTCGCACCACAGGTTCAAGAATGATGCATTCTGGGCTGGACTTATAGTCCCTATTTATGAATAGAATGCCAGTCCTGCAGTGCAGACTGACACAGACCAGTAAGAGGAGTGACACAAGGCAGATCTACATACCCTTAGGGTGCTCTGGGTAATGGTGGCCACGGGCAGCTGAGACCAAGAAAACTCAGAAACAGCTGGAGAGAATAATAAGGAGACTTTATATTAAAAGTCGTCTTCGTGGAGCGGTCTGAGATCATATCTGGACTTCGGATGGGGGTGTGGGGGGGGGGGCAGAGGGGGTCAGCATGCCCGCTATCATCCCGGACTCAGTGGGATAGTCCCAGATTTGGGAGGTGGTCTGGCAGTCCTAGGCGGCAGTGCGAACCCTGAACTCTCCCCACGGAATGTAAAACACAGATCGCACCGGGACTACAAGTGAGTTAATGCTCGTTGGGTGGCTGGAGGTCCACAATGGGGGTCACTATTAAGACTACAGGTACTAATGGGGGGATAAGAATTACACTGGAGTTATGAACAGGGGGGCTATTACTAAGGGGGTCACTATGGGAATCACTGTCACTACAGGGGGCCTGTGACGAGGGTCATTATCACTAATGAGGCCTCCATGGCAGTGCTATTACTACTAGAGCCACTATGGGGGTCACTATTAAGACTGGGGATACAAATGGGTAACTATTACTACAGGGATTGTTATTAGTACTGGGGCCACTGTGGGGAGTCAATGTTACTACTGGAGTCACTAAGGGGAACACAATTACTATTAGGGCCACTACAGGGTCATTATAACTACTGGGGCCACTATGGGGGGTCACTATTATTACTGAAGCCACTGAGGAGGTCATTGATGCAATTGAGGCCACTATGGGGGTCACTATTATTATTGGGGCCACTATGGGGGTCATTAATACTTATTGGGCTGCTATCGGGGGTCGCAATCCCTACTGGAACCACCCTGGAGGCACTATTACTACTGGGGCCACTATGGGGGTCACTATTATTATTGGGGCCACAATGGGGGTCATTATTACTACTGTAGTCACTATGGGGGTAACTGTTACTATTTGGGCCACTATGGAGATCATTACTACTTATCCCCACTGGAACCACCCTGGAGGCACTATTACTACCGGGGCCACTATTACTGTGACAAGGTCACTGAGAAGCACTATTAAGGGATACAGCGGGCGTGGTTTTATGCAAAAGGGGCGTGGCCTGTCATAAACATTTGGCGCACTGCAACAGTTGTCCCTCCTTTTGTTTTTCAATTGTTGGGAGGTACGGAAGATGATACGTATCTAAGAACCCGATAGATGCACCGAGGCGCCAGAGCCTCGTGCCTCGGCCTCCGCCAAGCACAGTTAATAACTGCGTTGGCCATTTAATCTGCTGCCGCTTGGAACTTGTCCTTCAGAGTGATAGAACGGCGCGGCCGGCCGGCGGCTCAGAAGGTAAATGGATTTCTTGTGTCGCCGGGTCCCCTGACACCACATCCATTAGCTCTTCTGTGACAGAAGTAACACTGCTCACCAATATTCGGGATCTGGGGGCGCATTAGGTGGACGGCGCTTCTGTCACACACGGGGACGCTGCTCCTATAAAGGGACGGAATTACATTCTGCAACCCTCCAAGCCGACCCGCGCAGCGGAAAACTGTTACGTCTTTAGGTTTCGGTGAAGCTGGCTGACCACCAAGACAGCGGCCCACCCGGCCAACCCGGACTGTACGGAGGAGGAAGACTCGGGGGCTGAGAGCGGCCGTCACACGGGACAGAATCTAGATGTGGATCTTGATGCGGAATTAAAAATAAGGGAATCCTGACGGCAATTCTGCATTGAAATCTAATTAAATGAGTGGATTTTGGTGCCGAATTCCGGGCCGGCGCATTCTGTAACACTGTAGCAGAACATTCCCTGTCATGTGAAAGGTCCCTGCGGGCGGAGCGGAGCGCAACAAATTCAGTGCAGATTTGGGCTCAAAATCAGCTTCTTCCCCACATCTGATTTGGGCAGATACAGCGCTCCCCTCGCCCCCAGTTCTTCGCTCTGTCACCTCAGCCAGTCACCCGTCTAGTGACTACAGCCCTGCGGGTCAGGTGTTTTGGATGCGGACATGCTGTGGAATTAACCTCTGCAGAGCTTCTGCAGCATCTTCGCCCGTGTGAAGCCCCCTGAGGCTAGCTGGCGGTGCGATATCAGGCTGTGAATCGTGGCCCGAAATTTCCCCGCACATGTGAGGCGTTTTTATCCCAAAAGCACCTTGTATCACTTCAGGAAATTGTTTTCAACGGCGTGCACCTAGTACGTGGCGCGATGCTACCACCGGCCCCATTGAAAGCAGTGGGCGATGCGATGGCACGCCCAATGTCAGGGCATGCCGCGATTTGTTTCCCACATCACGCGCGATGCGGAAAAAAAGAAATAAATTAAAAATCGCTCACGTGTGTGACTCCATTCAAAAGAACGAGGTTCAGGTTTGGGCGTCTCGCAACGCACAAGTCTCAGATGATGTTCTCAACCGTGTGAAAACAGCCTTAGGGCGCCCGCCCACTGGCGATTTTGTTTTCTTTGCGTTTTGCGTTTTTTCTCAAGAGCAATTAGAATTGAATGTACTCCTGTCCACTGGCGTTTTTTTTTGCGTTGCGTTTTTTAACATAGGAACTGTCAGTTGCATATGTGTCCTTATTTTTCTCCTAATGCACCCATGAAATTCAATGGAAATTAATGGGAAAGCCGCGAAAACGCGGCGGAAAACGCGGGAAAAACGCTGCGTTTTTCACGCACGAAAATCGCAAACGCCAGTGGGTGGGCGCCCTAAGGGTGGCTTTACACGGGAAAGCGATCACCAGAACAGTCGCTGGAACGAGTTGCTGGCGCACAAACTGTTTGTAGATTGTCGCTGAAGCGCACACCTCCCTGCAAAGCTGTTGGCCGTAATACTGATGGGGCGCTGTTAGAGATAGAACATACAAGCATGACTAACTCACAGGTGACGTCCTCTGGACTCCTTCCTTTTCTTCTCTATCTGCTCCAGACTTTCATGACTTCTTCCAGCTACATCTTGCTTCTACAAACTCTGCTGACCTCTGAAAATAATAGCATCACATCTGAAAATAGTGACACTCACTGTGCCCCCAGATATACATTATACTCACTGTGCCCCCAGATATACATTATACTCACTGTGCCCCCAGATATACATTATACTCACTGTGCCCCCAGAAATACATTATACTCACTGTGCCCCCATATATATATATTATACTACACTGTGCCCCCAGAAATACATTATACTCACTGTGCCCCCAGATATACATTATACTCACTGTGCCCCCAGATATACATTATACTCACTGTGCCCCCAGATATACATTATACTCACTGTGCCCCCAGATATACATTATACTACACTGTGCCCCCAGATATACATTATACTACAATGTACCCCCAGAAATACATTATACTCACTGTGCCCCCATATATATATTATACTCACTGTGCCCCCAGATATACATTATACTCACTGTGCCCCCAGATATATATTATACTACACTGTGCCCCCAGATATACATTATACTCACTGTGCCCCCAGAGATATATTATACTACACTGTGCCCCCAGATATACATTATACTACACTGTGCCCCCAGATATACATTATACTCACTGTGCCCCCAGATATACATTATACTCACTGTGCCCCCAGATATACATTATACTACACTGTGCCCCCAGATATACATTATACTCACTGTGCCCCCAGATATACATTATACTACACTGTGCCCCCAGAAATACATTATACTACAATGTACCCCCAGAAATACATTATACTACAATGTACCCCCAGAAATACATTATACTCACTGTGCCCCCATATATATATTATACTCACTGTGCCCCCAGATATACATTATACTCACTGTGCCCCCAGATATATATTATACTACACTGTGCCCCCAGATATACATTATACTCACTGTGCCCCCAGATATATATTATACTACACTGTGCCCCCAGATATATATTATACTACACTGTGCCCCCATATATATATTATACTACACTGTGCCCCCAGATATATATTATACTACACTGTACCCCCAGATATACATTATACTCACTGTGCCCCCAGATATACATTATACTCACTGTGCCCCCAGATATATATTATACTACACTGTGCCCCCAGATATATATTATACTACACTGTGCCCCCATATATATATTATACTACACTGTGCCCCCAGATATATATTATACTACACTGTACCCCCAGATATACATTATACTCACTGTGCCCCCAGATATACATTATACTACACTGTGCCCCCAGATATATATTATACTCACTGTGCCCCCAGATATACATTATACTACACTGTGCCCCCAGATATACATTATACTCACTGTGCCCCCAGATATACATTATACTACACTGTGCCCCCAGATATACATTATACTCACTGTGCCCCCAGAAATACATTATACTCACTGTGCCCCCAGATATATATTATACTCACTGTGCCTCCAGATATACATTATACTACACTGTGCCCCCAGATATATATTATACTCACTGTGCCTCCAGAAATACATTATACTCACTGTGCCCCCAGATATATATTATACTCACTGTGCCTCCAGAAATACATTATACTACACTGTGCCCCCAGATATATATTATACTCACTGTGCCTCCAGAAATACATTATACTACACTGTGCCCCCAGATATACATTATACTCACTGTGCCCCCAGATATATATTATACTACACTGTGCCCCCAGATATACATTATACTCACTGTGCCCCCAGATATACATTATACTACACTGTGCCCCCAGATATATATTATACTCACTGTGCCTCCAGAAATACATTATACTCACTGTGCCCCCAGATATATATTATACTCACTGTGCCCCCAGATATACATTATACTACACTGTGCCCCCAGATATGCATTATACGACACTGTACCCCCAGATATACATAATACTACACTGTGCCCCCAGATATATATTATACTACACTGTGCCCCCAGATATATATTATACTACACTGTGCCCCCAGATATACATTATACTCACTGTGCCCCCAGATATACATTATACTACACTGTGCCCCCAGAAATACATTATACTACAATGTACCCCCAGAAATACATTATACTCACTGTGCCCCCATATATATATTATACTCACTGTGCCCCCAGATATACATTATACTCACTGTGCCCCCAGATATATATTATACTACACTGTGCCCCCAGATATACATTATACTCACTGTGCCCCCAGATATATATTATACTACACTGTGCCCCCATATATATATATTATACTACACTGTGCCCCCAGATATATATTATACTACACTGTGCCCCCAGAAATACATTATACTCACTGTGCCCCCATATATATATATTATACTCACTGTGCCCCCAGAAATACATTATACTACACTGTGCCCCCAGATATATATTATACTCACTGTGCCCCCATATATATATTATACTACACTGTGCCCCCAGAAATACATTATACTACACTGTGCCCACAGATATACATTATACTACACTGTGCCCCCAGATATACATTATACTACACTGTGCCCCCAGATATACATTATACTCACTGTGCCCCCATATATATATTATACTCACTGTGCCCCCATATATATATTATACTACACTGTGCCCCCAGAAATACATTATACTACACTGTGCCCACAGATATACATTATACTACACTGTGCCCCCAGATATACATTATACTACACTGTGCCCCCAGATATACATTATACTCACTGTGCCCCCAGATATATATTATACTACACTGTGCCCCCAGATATACATTATACTACACTGTGCCCCCAGATATACATAATACTACACTGTGCCCCCAGATATATATTATACTACACTGTGCCCCCAGATATACATTATACTACACTGTGCCCCCAGATATACATAATACTACACTGTGCCCCCAGATATATATTATACTACACTGTGCCCCCAGATATACATTATACTACACTGTGCCCCCAGATATACATTATACTACACTGTGCCCCCAGATATACATTATACTCACTGTGCCCCCAGATATACATTATACTACACTGTGCCCCCAGATATACATTATACTACACTGTGCCCCCAGACATACATTATACTCACTGTGCCCCCAGATATACATTATACTCACTGTGCCCCCAGATATACATTATACTACACTGTGCCCCCAGATATACATTATACTACACTGTGCCCCCAGATATATATTATACTACACTGTGCCCCCAGATATATATTATACTACACTGTGCCCCCAGATATATATTATACTCACTGTGCCCCCAGATATATATTATACTACACTGTACCCCCAGATATACATTATACTACACTGTGCCCCCAGATATACATTATACTCACTGTGCCCCCAGATATATATTATACTACACTGTGCCCCCAGATATACATTATACTACACTGTGCCCCCAGATATATATTATACTACACTGTGCCCCCAGATATATATTATACTACACTGTGCCCCCAGATATACATTATACTACACTGTGCCCCCATATATATATTATACTCACTGTGCCCCCAGATATATATTATACTACACTGTGCCCCCAGATATACATTATACTACACTGTGCCCCCAGATATACATTATACTCACTGTGCCCCCAGATATATATTATACTCACTGTGCCCCCAGATATATATTATACTCACTGTGCCCCCAGATATATATTATACTACACTGTGCCCCCAGATATACATTATACTCACTGTGCCCCCAGATATATATTATACTACACTGTGCCCCCAGATATACATTATACTACACTGTGCCCCCAGATATATATTATACTACACTGTGCCCCCAGATATACATTATACTCACTGTGCCCCCAGATATACATTATACTCACTGTGCCCCCAGAAATACATTATACTACACTGTGCCCCCAGATATATATTATACTACACTGTGCCCCCAGATATACATTATACTCACTGTGCCCCCAGATATATATTATACTACACTGTGCCCCCAGATATACATTATACTACACTGTGCCCCCAGATATATATTATACTACACTGTGCCCCCAGATATACATTATACTCACTGTGCCCCCAGATATACATTATACTCACTGTGCCCCCAGATATACATTATACTCACTGTGCCCCCAGATATACATAATACTACACTGTGCCCCCAGATATAAATGATACTACACTGTGCCCCCAGATATATATAATACTACACTGTGCCCCCAGATATACATTATACTACACTGTGCCCCCAGATATACATTATACTACACTGTGCCCCCAGATATACATTATACTACACTGTGCCCCCAGATATACATTATACTACACTGTGCCCCCAGATATACATTATACTACACTGTGCCCCCAGAAATACATTATACTACACTGTGCCCCCAGATATACATTATACTCACTGTGCCCCCAGATATACATTATACTACACTGTACCCCCAGATATATATTATACTCACTGTGCCCCCAGATATATATTATACTACACTGTACCCCCAGAAATATATTATACTCACTGTGTCCCCAGATATACATTATACTCACTGTGCCCCCAGATATATATTATACTCACTGTGCCCCCAGATATACATTATACTACACTGTGCCCCCAGATATACATTATACTCACTGTGCCCCCAGATATATATTATACTACACTGTGCCCCCAGATATACATTATACTACACTGTGCCCCCAGATATATATTATACTACACTGTGCCCCCAGATATACATTATACTCACTGTGCCCCCAGATATATATTATACTCACTGTGCCCCCAGATATATATTATACTACACTGTGCCCCCAGATATACATTATACTCACTGTGCCCCCAGAAATACATTATACTCACTGTGCCCCCAGATATACATTATACTACACTGTGCCCCCAGATATAAATGATACTACACTGTGCCCCCAGATATATATAATACTACACTGTGCCCCCAGATATACATTATACTACACTGTGCCCCCAGATATACATTATACTACACTGTGCCCCCAGATATATATTATACTACACTGTGCCCCCAGATATACATTATACTACACTGTGCCCCCAGATATACATTATACTCACTGTGCCCCCAGATATATATTATACTACACTGTGCCCCCAGATATACATTATACTACACTGTGCCCCCAGATATACATAATACTACACTGTGCCCCCAGATATATATTATACTACACTGTGCCCCCAGAAATACATTATACTACACTGTGCCCCCAGATATACATTATACTCACTGTACCCCCAGATATATATTATACTACACTGTGCCCCCAGATATACATTATACTACACTGTGCCCCCAGATATACATTATACTACACTGTGCCCCCAGATATACATTATACTCACTGTGCCCCCAGATATACATTATACTACACTGTACCCCCAGATATATATTATACTCACTGTGCCCCCAGATATATATTATACTACACTGTACCCCCAGATATATATTATACTCACTGTGTCCCCAGATATATATTATACTAACTGTGCCCCCAGATATATATTATACTACACTGTACCCCCAGATATACATTATACTACACTGTGCCCACAGATATATATTATACTACACTGTGCCCCCAGATATACATTATACTCACTGTGCCCCCAGATATATATTATACTCACTGTGCCCCCAGATATACATTATACTACACTGTGCCCCCAGATATACATTATACTCACTGTGCCCCCAGATATATATTATACTACACTGTACCCCCAGATATACATTATACTCACTGTGCCCCCAGATATATATTATACTACACTGTGCCCCCAGAAATACATTATACTACACTGTGCCCCCAGATATACATTATACTCACTGTGCCCCCAGATATACATTATACTACACTGTAGCCCCAGATATACATTATACTACACTGTACCCCCAGATATACATTATACTCACTGTGCCCCCAGATATACATTATACTCACTGTGCCCCCAGATATATATTATACTACACTGTGCCCCCAGATATATATTATACTACACTGTACCCCCAGATATATATTATACTACACTGTGCCCCCAGATATATATTATACTCACTGTGCCCCCAGATATATATTATACTCACTGTGCCCCCAGATATACATTATACTACACTGTGCCCCCAGATATACATTATGCTACACTGTGCCCCCAGATATACATTATACTCACTGTGCCCCCAGATATACATTATACTACACTGTGCCCCCAGATATATATTATACTCACTGTGCCCCCAGATATACATTATACTCACTGTGCCCCCAGATATACATTATACTACACTGTGCCCCCAGATATACATTATACTCACTGTGCCCCCAGATATATATTATACTACACTGTGCCCCCAGATATATATTATACTACACTGTGCCCCCAGATATACATTATACTACACTGTGCCCACAGATATACATTATACTACACTGTGCCCCCAGATATACATTATACTCACTGTGCCCCCAGATATACATTATACTACACTGTGCCCCCAGAAATACATTATACTACAATGTACCCCCAGATATATATTATACTCACTGTGCCCCCAGATATATATTATACTACACTGTGCCCCCAGATATACATTATACTCACTGTGCCCCCAGATATATATTATACTACACTGTGCCCCCAGATATATATTATACTACACTGTGCCCCCAGAAATACATTATACTACACTGTGCCCCCAGATATACATTATACTCACTGTGCCCCCCGATATACATTATACTACACTGTACCCCCAGATATACATTATACTCACTGTGCCCCCAGATATACATTATACTCACTGTGCCCCCAGATATATATTATACTCACTGTGCCCCCAGATATACATTATACTCACTGTGCCCCCAGATATACATTATACTACACTGTGCCCCCAGATATACATTATACTACACTGTGCCCCCAGATATACATTATACTACACTGTGCCCCCAGATATACATTATACTACACTGTGCCCCCAGATATACATTATACTACACTGTGCCCCCAGATATATATTATACTCACTGTGCCCCCAGATATATATTATACTACACTGTGCCCCCAGATATACATTATACTCACTGTGCCCCCAGATATATATTATACTACACTGTGCCCCCAGATATATATTATACTACACTGTGCCCCCAGAAATACATTATACTACACTGTGCCCCCAGATATACATTATACTCACTGTGCCCCCCGATATACATTATACTCACTGTGCCCCCAGATATATATATTATACTACACTGTGCCTCCAGATATATATTATACTACACTGTGCCCCCAGATATACATTATACTACACTGTGCCCCCAGAAATACATTATACTACACTGTACCCCCAGATATACATTATACTCACTGTGCCCCCAGATATACATTATACTACACTGTGCCCCCAGATATATATATTATACTACACTGTGCCTCCAGATATATATTATACTACACTGTGCCCCCAGATATACATTATACTACACTGTGCCCCCAGATATACATTATACTCACTGTGCCCCCCGATATACATTATACTCACTGTGCCCCCAGATATATATTATACTACACTGTACCCCCAGATATACATTATACTCACTGTGCCCCCAGATATATATTATACTACACTGTGCCCCCAGATATATATTATACTACACTGTGCCCCCAGATATACATTATACTACACTGTGCCCCCAGATATACATTATACTCACTGTGCCCCCCGATATACATTATACTCACTGTGCCCCCAGATATATATTATACTACACTGTACCCCCAGATATACATTATACTCACTGTGCCCCCAGATATATATTATACTACACTGTGCCCCCAGATATACATTATACTACACTGTGCCCCCAGAAATACATTATACTACACTGTACCCCCAGATATACATTATACTACACTGTGCCCCCAGAAATACATTATACTACACTGTACCCCCAGATATACATTATACTACACTGTACCCCCAGATATACATTATACTCACTGTGCCCCCAGATATATATTATACTACACTGTGCCCCCAGATATATATTATACTACACTGTGCCCCCAGAAATACATTATACTACACTGTACCCCCAGATATACATTATACTCACTGTGCCCCCAGATATACATTATACTCACTGTGCCCCCAGATATATATTATACTACACTGTGCCCCCAGATATATATTATACTACACTGTACCCCCAGATATATATTATACTACACTGTACCCCCAGATATATATTATACTACACTGTGCCCCCAGATATATATTATACTCACTGTGCCCCCAGATATATATTATACTACACTGTGCCCCCAGATATATATTATACTCACTGTGCCCCCAGATATATATTATACTACACTGTGCCCCCAGATATATATTATACTCACTGTGCCCCCAGATATACATTATACTACACTGTGCCCCCAGATATATATTATACTCACTGTACCCACAGATATATATTATACTACACTGTGCCCCCAGATATACATTATACTACACTGTGCCCCCAGATATATATTATACTACACTGTGCCCCCAGATATACATTATACTACACTGTGCCCCCATATATATATTATACTACACTGTGCCCCCAGATATATATTATACTACACTGTGCCCCCAGATATATATTATACTACACTGTGCCCCCAGATATACATTATACTACACTGTGCCCCCAGATATATATTATACTCACTGTACCCCCAGATATATATTATACTACACTGTGCCCCCAGATATATATTATACTCACTGTACCCCCAGATATATATTATACTCACTGTACCCCCAGATATATATTATACTACACTGTGCCCCCAGATATATATTATACTACACTGTGCCCCCAGATATATATTATACTACACTGTGCCCCCAGAAATACATTATACTCACTGTGCCCCCAGATATACATTATACTACACTGTGCCCCCAGATATATATTATACTAACTGTACCCCCAGATATACATTATACTACACTGTGCCCCCAGATATACATTATACTACACTGTGCCCCCAGATATATATTATACTACACTGTACCCCCAGATATACATTATACTACACTGTGCCCCCAGATATATATTATACTCACTGTGCCCCCAGATATACACTATATTACACTGTACCCCCAGATATATATTATACTACACTGTGCCCCCAGATATATATTATACTCACTGTACCCCCAGATATATATTATACTACACTGTGCCCCCAGATATATATTATACTAACTGTACCCCCAGATATATATTATACTACACTGTGCCCCCAGATATATATTATACTACACTGTGCCCCCAGATATACATTATACTACACTGTGCCCCCAGATATATATTATACTAACTGTACCCCCAGATATACATTATACTACACTGTGCCCCCAGATATACATTATACTACACTGTGCCCCCAGATATATATTATACTACACTGTACCCCCAGATATACATTATACTACACTGTGCCCCCAGATATATATTATACTCACTGTGCCCCCAGATATACACTATATTACACTGTACCCCCAGATATATATTATACTACACTGTGCCCCCAGATATATATTATACTCACTGTACCCCCAGATATATATTATACTACACTGTGCCCCCAGATATATATTATACTAACTGTACCCCCAGATATATATTATACTAACTGTACCCCCAGATATATATTATACTAACTGTACCCCCAGATATACATTATACTCACTGTGCCCCCAGATATATATTATACTACACTGTGCCCCCAGATATACATTATACTACACTGTGCCCCCAGATATATATTATACTAACTGTACCCCCAGATATACATTATACTCACTGTGCCCCCAGATATATATTATACTAACTGTACCCCCAGATATACATTATACTCACTGTGCCCCCAGAAATACATTATACTACACTGTGCCCCCAGATATATATTATACTCACTGTGCCCCCAGATATATATTATACTACACTGTGCCCCCAGAAATACATTATACTCACTGTGCCCCCAGATATACATTATACTCACTGTGCCCCCAGATATATATTATACTACACTGTGCCCCCAGAAATACATTATACTACACTGTGCCCCCAGATATACATTATACTACACTGTGCCTCCAGAAATACATTATACTACACTGTGCCCCCAGATATACATTATACTACACTGTGCCCCCAGATATACATTATACTCACTGTGCCCCCAGAAATACATTATACTACACTGTACCCCCAGATATACATTATACTACACTGTGCCTCCAGAAATACATTATACTACACTGTACCCCCAGATATACATTATACTACACTGTGCCCCCAGATATACATTATACTACACTGTGCCCCCAGATATATATTATACTACACTGTGCCCCCAGATATACATTATACTACACTGTACCCCCAGATATATATTATACTCACTGTACCCCCAGATATATATTATACTACACTGTGCCCCCATATATATATTATACTCACTGTACCCCCAGATATATATTATACTACACTGTGCCCCCAGATATATATTATACTACACTGTACCCCCAGATATACATTATACTACACTGTGCCCCCAGATATATATTATACTCACTGTACCCCCAGATATATATTATACTACACTGTGCCCCCAGATATATATTATACTCACTGTACCCCCAGATATATATTATACTACACTGTGCCCCCAGATATATATTATACTAACTGTACCCCCAGATATACATTATACTACACTGTGCCCCCAGATATATATTATACTAACTGTACCCCCAGATATATATTATACTAACTGTACCCCCAGATATATATTATACTCACTGTACCCCCAGATATATATTATACTAACTGTACCCCCAGATATACATTATACTCACTGTGCCCCCAGATATATATTATACTACACTGTGCCCCCAGATATATATTATACTACACTGTGCCCCCAGATATACATTATACTCACTGTGCCCCCAGATATATATTATACTACACTGTGCCCCCAGATATATATTATACTCACTGTGCCCCCAGATATATATTATACTACACTGTGCCCCCAGATATACATTATACTACACTGTGCCCCCAGATATATATTATACTACACTGTGCCCCCATATATATATTATACTACACTGTGCCCCCAGATATATATTATACTACACTGTGCCCCCAGATATATATTATACTACACTGTGCCCCCAGATATACATTATACTACACTGTGCCCCCAGATATATATTATACTCACTGTACCCCCAGATATATATTATACTACACTGTGCCCCCAGATATATATTATACTCACTGTACCCCCAGATATATATTATACTCACTGTACCCCCAGATATATATTATACTACACTGTGCCCCCAGATATATATTATACTACACTGTGCCCCCAGATATATATTATACTACACTGTGCCCCCAGAAATACATTATACTCACTGTGCCCCCAGATATATATTATACTAACTGTACCCCCAGATATACATTATACTACACTGTGCCCCCAGATATATATTATACTAACTGTACCCCCAGATATACATTATACTACACTGTGCCCCCAGATATACATTATACTACACTGTGCCCCCAGATATATATTATACTACACTGTACCCCCAGATATACATTATACTACACTGTGCCCCCAGATATATATTATACTCACTGTGCCCCCAGATATACACTATATTACACTGTACCCCCAGATATATATTATACTACACTGTGCCCCCAGATATATATTATACTCACTGTACCCCCAGATATATATTATACTACACTGTGCCCCCAGATATATATTATACTAACTGTACCCCCAGATATATATTATACTACACTGTGCCCCCAGATATATATTATACTACACTGTGCCCCCAGATATACATTATACTACACTGTGCCCCCAGATATATATTATACTAACTGTACCCCCAGATATACATTATACTACACTGTGCCCCCAGATATACATTATACTACACTGTGCCCCCAGATATATATTATACTACACTGTACCCCCAGATATACATTATACTACACTGTGCCCCCAGATATATATTATACTCACTGTGCCCCCAGATATACACTATATTACACTGTACCCCCAGATATATATTATACTACACTGTGCCCCCAGATATATATTATACTCACTGTACCCCCAGATATATATTATACTACACTGTGCCCCCAGATATATATTATACTAACTGTACCCCCAGATATATATTATACTAACTGTACCCCCAGATATATATTATACTAACTGTACCCCCAGATATACATTATACTCACTGTGCCCCCAGATATATATTATACTACACTGTGCCCCCAGATATACATTATACTACACTGTGCCCCCAGATATATATTATACTAACTGTACCCCCAGATATACATTATACTCACTGTGCCCCCAGATATATATTATACTAACTGTACCCCCAGATATACATTATACTCACTGTGCCCCCAGAAATACATTATACTCACTGTGCCCCCAGATATATATTATACTCACTGTGCCCCCAGATATATATTATACTACACTGTGCCCCCAGAAATACATTATACTCACTGTGCCCCCAGATATACATTATACTCACTGTGCCCCCAGATATATATTATACTACACTGTGCCCCCAGAAATACATTATACTACACTGTGCCCCCAGATATACATTATACTACACTGTGCCTCCAGAAATACATTATACTACACTGTGCCCCCAGATATACATTATACTACACTGTGCCCCCAGATATACATTATACTCACTGTGCCCCCAGAAATACATTATACTACACTGTACCCCCAGATATACATTATACTACACTGTGCCTCCAGAAATACATTATACTACACTGTACCCCCAGATATACATTATACTACACTGTGCCCCCAGATATACATTATACTACACTGTGCCCCCAGATATATATTATACTACACTGTGCCCCCAGATATACATTATACTACACTGTACCCCCAGATATATATTATACTCACTGTACCCCCAGATATATATTATACTACACTGTGCCCCCATATATATATTATACTCACTGTACCCCCAGATATATATTATACTACACTGTGCCCCCAGATATATATTATACTACACTGTACCCCCAGATATACATTATACTACACTGTGCCCCCAGATATATATTATACTCACTGTACCCCCAGATATATATTATACTACACTGTGCCCCCAGATATATATTATACTCACTGTACCCCCAGATATATATTATACTACACTGTGCCCCCAGATATATATTATACTAACTGTACCCCCAGATATACATTATACTACACTGTGCCCCCAGATATATATTATACTAACTGTACCCCCAGATATATATTATACTAACTGTACCCCCAGATATATATTATACTCACTGTACCCCCAGATATATATTATACTAACTGTACCCCCAGATATACATTATACTCACTGTGCCCCCAGATATATATTATACTACACTGTGCCCCCAGATATATATTATACTACACTGTGCCCCCAGATATACATTATACTCACTGTGCCCCCAGATATATATTATACTACACTGTGCCCCCAGATATATATTATACTCACTGTGCCCCCAGATATATATTATACTACACTGTGCCCCCAGATATACATTATACTACACTGTGCCCCCAGATATATATTATACTACACTGTGCCCCCAGATATATATTATACTCACTGTGCCCCCAGATATATATTATACTACACTGTGCCCCCAGATATACATTATACTCACTGTGCCCCCAGATATACATTATACTACACTGTGCCCCCAGATATATATTATACTCACTGTGCCCCCAGATATATATTATACTACACTGTGCCCCCAGATATACATTATACTACACTGTGCCCCCAGATATACATTATACTCACTGTGCCCCCAGATATACATTATACTACACTGTGCCCCCAGATATATATTATACTCACTGTGCCCCCAGATATATATTATACTACACTGTGCCCCCAGATATACATTATACTACACTGTGCCCCCAGATATACATTATACTACACTGTACCCCCAGATATACATTATACTACACTGTGCCCCCAGATATATATTATACTACACTGTGCCCCCAGATATACATTATACTCACTGTGCCCCCAGATATACATTATACTACACTGTGCCCCCAGATATATATTATACTCACTGTGCCCCCAGATATATATTATACTACACTGTGCCCCCAGATATACATTATACTACACTGTGCCCCCAGATATACATTATACTCACTGTGCCCCCAGATATACATTATACTACACTGTGCCCCCAGATATACATTATACTACACTGTGCCCCCAGATATACATTATACTACACTGTGCCCCCAGATATATATTATACTACACTGTGCCCCCAGATATACATTATACTCACTGTGCCCCCAGATATATATTATACTCACTGTACCCCCAGATATACATTATACTCACTGTGCCCCCAGATATATATTATACTCACTGTGCCCCCAGATATACATTATACTACACTGTGCCCCCAGATATATATTATACTACACTGTGCCCCCAGATATACATTATACTACACTGTGCCCCCAGATATATATTATACTACACTGTGCCTCCAGAAATACATTATACTACACTGTGCCCCCAGATATATATTATACTCACTGTGCCCCCAGATATATATTATACTACACTGTGCCCCCAGATATACATTATACTCACTGTGCCCCCAGATATATATTATACTCACTGTGCCCCCAGATATATATTATACTCACTGTGCCCCCAGATATATATTATACTACACTGTGCCCCCAGAAATACATTATACTACACTGTGCCCACAGATATACATTATACTACACTGTGCCCCCAGATATACATTATACTACACTGTGCCCCCAGATATACATTATACTCACTGTGCCCCCAGATATATATTATACTACACTGTGCCCCCAGATATACATTATACTACGCTGTGCCCCCAGATATACATTATACTACACTGTGCCCCCAGATATATATTATACTACACTGTGCCCCCAGATATACATTATACTACACTGTGCCCCCAGAAATACATTATACTACACTGTGCCCCCAGATATATATTATACTACACTGTGCCCCCAGATATACATTATACTCACTGTGCCCCCAGATATATATTATACTACACTGTGCCCCCAGATATACATTATACTCACTGTGCCCCCAGATATATATTATACTACACTGTGCCCCCAGATATATATTATACTACACTGTGCCCCCAGATATACATTATACTACACTGTGCCCACAGATATACATTATACTACACTGTGCCCCCAGATATACATTATACTCACTGTGCCCCCAGATATACATTATACTACACTGTGCCCCCAGATATATATTATACTACACTGTGCCCACAGATATACATTATACTACACTGTGCCCCCAGATATACATTATACTCACTGTGCCCCCAGATATACATTATACTACACTGTGCCCCCAGATATATATTATACTACACTGTGCCCCCAGATATACATTATACTCACTGTGCCCCCAGATATACATTATACTACACTGTGCCCCCAGATATACATTATACTCACTGTGCCCCCAGATATACATTATACTACACTGTGCCCCCAGATATACATTATACTACACTGTGCCCCCAGATATATATTATACTCACTGTACCCCCAGATATATATTATACTACACTGTGCCCCCAGATATACATTATACTACACTGTACCCCCAGAAATACATTATACTCACTGTGCCCCCAGATATACATTATACTACACTGTGCCCCCAGATATACATTATACTACACTGTACCCCCAGATATACATTATACTCACTGTGCCCCCAGATATACATTATACTACACTGTACCCCCAGAAATACATTATACTCACTGTGCCCCCAGAAATACATTATACTCACTGTGCCCCCAGAAATACATTATACTACACTGTGCCCCCAGATATACATTATACTCACTGTGCCCCCAGATATACATTATACTCACTGTGCCCCCAGATATACATTATACTACACTGTGCCCCCAGAAATACATTATACTCACTGTGCCCCCAGAAATACATTATACTACACTGTGCCCCCAGATATACATTATACTCACTGTGCCCCCAGATATACATTATACTCACTGTGCCCCCAGAAATACATTATACTACACTGTGCCCCCAGATATACATTATAGTACACTGTGCCCCCAGATATACATTATACTACACTGTACCCCCAGATATACATTATACTCACTGTGCCCCCAGATATACATTATACTACACTGTACCCCCAGAAATACATTATACTCACTGTGCCCCCAGATATACATTATACTACACTGTGCCCCCAGATATACATTATACTACACTGTGCCCCCAGAAATACATTATACTCACTGTGCCCCCAGAAATACATTATACTACACTGTGCCCCCAGATATACATTATACTCACTGTGCCCCCAGATATACATTATACTCACTGTGCCCCCAGAAATACATTATACTACACTGTGCCCCCAGATATACATTATACTACACTGTACCCCCAGAAATACATTATACTCACTGTGCCCCCAGATATACATTATACTCACTGTGCCCCCAGATATACATTATACTACACTGTGCCCCCAGATATACATTATACTCACTGTGCCCCCAGATATATATTATACTACACTGTGCCCCCAGATATACATTATACTACACTGTGCCCCCAGATATACATTATACTACACTGTGCCCCCAGAAATACATTATACTCACTGTGCCCCCAGATATACATTATACTACACTGTGCCCCCAGATATACATTATACTCACTGTGCCCCCAGATATACATTATACTACACTGTGCCCCCAGATATACATTATACTACACTGTGCCCCCAGATATACATTATACTACACTGTGCCCCCAGATATACATTATACTCACTGTGCCCCCAGATATATATTATACTACACTGTGCCCCCAGATATACATTATACTACACTGTGCCCCCAGAAATACATTATACTCACTGTGCCCCCAGATATACATTATACTCACTGTGCCCCCAGAAATACATTATACTACACTGTGCCCCCAGATATACATTATACTACACTGTGCCCCCATATATATATTATACTCACTGTGCCCCCAGATATACATTATACTCACTGTGCCCCCAGATATACATTATACTCACTGTGCCCCCAGATATACATTATACTCACTGTGCCCCCAGATATACATTATACTACACTGTGCCCCCAGATATACATTATACTTACTGTACCCCCAGAAATAAACGATCTTCTTTTCTCTCTCTGGGATGATTTTGTCATGAAGCCTTTTTTCAGCCACAACTTCCCCACAAATAACAATATCCCCAGTAATTAGGGTTCCCTATTGAGGCCCCTCAGTACTTAGATTACTCCTCAGTTGTAGCCTCTGCCATACTTAGATTCCCCATTTGTGGACCCCAATAGTGATTACATTCACCCCATGTGCCCCCCAGATCATGTGACCACATGAGTAAGTGCCTGGAGGACCAGAAGGGCAGTGAGTGAAGCTGACTGGGCGGTGGGTGTAGGCGGCGGGGGAGGCGGCCCTGACCCAGGTGTCTCCCGGAGATCCAGGTGACTCTGCCGCTCTGGGCCTCATCTATCAAAACTGTTTGCCTTTGTTGCCCATAGCAACCAATCAGATCTCAGCCGTCATTTCTTGAACTCCTGTGGTAAACTGAAATCTGCGCTGGGATTGGTGATTGGTTGCTATCGGCAACAAAGAAAATCTTTCTTTTAGACAATTTTCATTAATCTGCCCCAATTATCATGAAACTGTATTCTGTACCACAACATGGGACGTGTAAAACACCAATGTGGATAGACGCCTCACGTGCGGCCCCGCTGCCAACCGATAAACCGCTGCTGCCTTTCCTCCGCTGGGACTAACCCAGCCTTTATTACTATGGTTGGTAGCGGCCTCTTGGATCCAGGAGGCGCAGCAGACGCCTAACACAAGTGAAAGAAGCGGAGCTGCTCCCAGCGCACACTGCAGACCAGGGAGGTAAGCTGCAGCTGGTGGACAGTGTGCATGTCACGGCCCAGAGAGGTAAGCTGTAGCGGGCGGACAGTACGCATGTCATGGCCCGGAGAGGTAAGCTGCAGTGAGTGGATAGTGCGCATGCCGTGGCCCAGGTAAGTAAGCTACAGCTGGTGGACAGTGTATATGTCACGGCCCAGGGAGGTAAGTTGCTGCTGGTGGATAGTGCCCACGTCGCGGCCCAGGGAGGTAAGCTGCAGCTGGTGGATAGTGCGCACACCACAGCCCAGGGAGGTAAGCTGCAGCTGATGGATAATGCACATGTAATGGTGGAGGCAGCACTTTTCCAGCATTCCTCCTAACCATCCTGGATTCTGCAGGACAGTCCTGGATTTGGTACGGTGTTCTGCTACTGGGGCCAATGTAAGGGGCACTATTACTACAGGGGACATTATGAGGGTCACTATTTCTACTGGGACCAATGTAGGTGACACTATTACTACTGGGGCCAATATAGGGGTCACTATTACTACTGGGGCAATTATGGGGACACTATTACTACTGGGGCCTGGTGGGGGTCATAATTACTACTGGGGCCATTATGGAGGTTACTATTACTACTGGGGCCATTAGAGCAGTCACTATTACTACTGGGGCAATTATGGGGATCACTATTACTACTGGGGCCATTATGGCGGTCACTATTACTACTAAAGCAATTATTGGGGGTCACTATTACTACTGGGGCCAATATGGCGGTCAGTATTACTACTCGGGCAATTATGGGGATTACTATTACTACTGAAGCATTATGGGGGTCACTATTACTACTAGGGCAATTATTGGGGGGCACTATTACTACTGGGGCCAATATGGCGGTCAATATTACTACTGGGGCCATTATTGGGAACACTATTACTACTGGGGCCAATATGGGGGGCACTAATACTACTGTGGCCATTTCACTTTTACTACTGGGGACATTATGGGGGTCAATATTACTACTGGGGCCATTATGGGGGTCACTACTACTACTAGGGGCCAATATAGGGGACACTATTACTACTGGGGCCATTATGGGGGGCATTATTACTACTGGGGCCACTCTTACTACTTAGGCTACTATGAGGGACACTATTACTGTGGAGGCCACTATGGGAGCCACCATTACAACGGGGACCATTATAGGGGTCACTATTACTACTTGGGCCACTATGGGGGCCACTTACCACAGGGACCATTATAGGGGTCACTATTACTACTGGGGCCAATGTAGGAGACACTTTTACTACTGGGGGCAACTATGGATGGCACTACTATTATTGGGGTCACTATGTGCCCACATTATTATTACTGGGACTACTAAGGCGACACTATAACTGCAAGGGCCACTATGCGGGACACTAAATCCTGGGAGCATTATGGGGTAGCCTATTGCTTCTGGGGCTGCTAGGGAGAACAATATTACTACTGGGGTCACTAACTGGAGTGATATTACTAATGGAACCACTCTGGGGGTCAATATTGCTACTGGGACCACTAATAGGGTCACTTTTACTTATTTCTACTGGGGCCATTAAGGTGGTCACTATTACTATTTGAGCCATTAGGGGGGGCTCTATTACTACTAGTGTGTGATGGGTATCTTGTGGATTGGTGCTTCAACAGCTGTAATATTTGTGGGGGGTTGCGAGGGCTTCACACTTCACCCGCCCCCAACCCCAGAATTTTTGGTACTTTCTATAACGCCACAGCACTGAAGGGGTTAACCCGTCCCCCACTGATCGCCTCCCCCAATTTGCATTAACAGTTTCATTCGCAGGCTATGAAAGAGCCGCTCTGTATTCTTGTTAAGCCCGAAAAAACAACCAATTTCCAAAGCCACTAATTGGTGCCAATCTGTTTAATTAAGAATACCCAGGACTGTTAGAAAGTGTTTCTGATGCCAAATGTTGTGTTATCTCCTTGTTACAGCCCTCTGCTGCTCACAGATTGGGGGGCTCTGGGTACCGTCACATAGCGGCAGGGAATTAACCCCTCCCCTGCCTCACGCGCCACCTGCCGCTCTGCCACTTGTGTCTGCCGCATCTTATTGTCAGGAAGGAAGAAAAAAAAGAGCCTTTGATGTTGTAAATTGTTTGGATACAAAATCCTGACTGCTCTCGTAGGCAATATGGCGTCTGGGATGGCGAATCCGAGAAAGGGGCAACGCGCTGCGCATAGTGGCAGCACTATACAATTAGCCCATGGCGGGTGAGGTCATGGAGGCGCTACAGGTCGTCTGCTTCAAGATACCAAACTGTTCTCCCGTTTGCTCACATTATGATAATTGTGAAGAGGAACCGCCCATGAGGAACCTGGATGGAGCCAGCTGGGACTGAGCGCACACAGTAAATGTTAGAGTGGCCCTTGAGAGCCAAGGACCCCACAAAAATGGGCCCAAACATAACAGGCCTGTGATCGCCAGCAAACAGGGGCGCCCCTACCACGAGGCACCTGCTGCTCTACAGGACCTCAGAGGCGGCGGGTTGTCACCTAGCTGGTAATTACTGTTAACCAGCCATTAACGGACGGCCAGCCGGATGGCAACCACTACTGGGGCCACTATGCAGAAATGCAGACAGTGGGGGAGAGGTCAGAGGTCATACTGATTACAGTGATGCACCGGATCCGAACTACAATGCTTGTGGGGGGGGGGGGTGGAGGAGGCGGAGCATGTCGTCTGCCGCCTGGGACTGCAGGACTGTCAGGAGGCATGCCACTGTCCCATGGATCCACTGGTTTTGGGCCTTGTTTTTGCTCGTTCAACATGGCCACCGCAATCGTCTAACAACCTAATGCACACTGGTAGTCCGAGGCATTTCATGCTGCTCTCTGATTGGCCAGTACTAATCATGTGAGCAACGCTGGCCAGTCAGAGAGCAGGTGTAGTGCATTAGCGGCCTTACACAGTGTGGATTGGGTAGTCAGACAACATTCAGTATATATGGAGTTCTACGCTTCTCTGCTTTACATTGTGACGCTTCATTAACCCTTTGTAGTTATCAAGACCTTCAGCCCATGACCAAGATGTGTGCGGGGTTATTCCATGTGAGACCCCAGAACTCCTTAATGACCCTCAGACACAGAAATCTGATATCAGAGAGACAGAAACTGCAAAAGTTTCATTTAGCAAAACCATCCGCCGCTAAGGCGCCCTTGTTGCCCCCGGCAACCAATCACAGCGCAGCGTCCATGTCTGAAGCTACTGAGGTAAGATGAGCGCTGCGCTGTGATTGGTTGTTATGGTTTTATTATGTCGTTGCTAGGGGGAATATAAGACTAAATGTCCGCCATCGAAGACCGCAGAGCATTTTGTGTCCTTGATTTTCACGTCTCCCAGTTTATTAGTGGCCGACGTCATTTTCAAACTGTTACGGGAAGCGATGGTTTCATGGAGTCTTTAGTGTTTAGTGATGAAGTCGCCTTCTGGGCAATAAACATAATGTCAGACTGTGGGGGAGGGGAACCCGCCTGTCTGTGTGGAGCGTGCGGGCGACTCTCCTGGGGTGAATGTGTTTGGCGCCATAACCTGTAGGAAACTGTCCGGCCGCTTCTTCTTCCACGAGGAAACAATCCTCGTCCTCCATCTTCCCCAGACCCCACCCCTTGTTATTAGAGCGGCGACCACAGGCGGATCAGCCGTGCGGGGGGTGACGATAGCGACTTTGTGCCTCATCCTGCAAACCCCACGCCTTGTGATTAGGGTCTACGTGCCCCCCGTACTGCCCGCCATGATCTGCCGCATTCCAGAAGCCATTGCATCCGTCAGTCGTGATCCGCTACAATGTGTGCAGTGGGAGCGTGACTCCTGGCTCCATGAGTGTCCGGTGACAAGGGGGCGCACCAACATCTCCGAGGGGGCCGCACCGACACCTCCGAGGGGGCCGCACCGACACCTCCGAGGGGGCCGCACCGACACCTCCGAGGGGGCCGCACCAACATCTCCGAGCGAGCCGCACCGACACCTCCGAGGGGGCCGCACCGACACCTCCAAGGGGGCCGCACCAACATCTCCGAGCGAGCCGCACCGACACCTCCGAGGGGGCCGCACCAACATCTCCGAGCGAGCCGCACCGACACCTCCGAGGGGGCCGCACCAACATCTCCGAGCGAGCCGCACCGACACCTCCGAGGGGGCCGCACCGACACCTCCGAGGGGGGCGCACCGACACCTCCGACGGGGGCGCACCGACACATCCAAGGGGGCCGCACCTACACCTCCAGGGGGCTCGCACCTACACCTCCGGGGGGGCCGCACACCGACACCTCCGAGGGGGCCGCACCGACACTTCCGAGGGGGGCGCACCGACACCTCCGAGGGGGGCGCACTGACACCTCCGAGGGGGGCGCACGGACACATCCGGGGGGGCCGCACCTACACCTCCGGGGGGAGGGGTCGCACCTACACCTCCGAGGGGGACGCACCGACACTTCCAAGGGGGCCGCACCGACACTTCCAAGGGGGCCGCACCGACACCTCCGGGGGGGGTCGCACCGACACCTCCGGGGGGGCCGCACTGACACCTCCGAGGGGGACGCACCGACACTTCCAAGGGGGCCACACCGACACTTCCAAGGGGGCCGCACCGACACTTCCAAGGGGGCCGCACCGACACCTCCGAGGGGGCCGCACCGACACCTCCGAGGGGGCCGCACCGACTCCTCCTATCATGTTGTGCAAGGAAACTTTTAGAGTTTGTGTTTCCATGGATATCCGATGTCCGGGGGTCACTAAGCGGAGTTCTGGGGGGTTTACATCGGGGAGATCATCTGGAGGAACTTGGTATTTTCTCCCTTCTTCCAGGCACTGATGGGTTAACCGGACTGCGGCGGATGAAATAACCGAGTGCGGCTAATGAAGGAGAGCCTGCGACTGACCATTTCACTTTACAAGCTCATTACAGCGGCAGCGATTACTCAGGGTACATTAGGTAGAACACATGCCAGCCCAGGCAGAAGAAAATACATATATATTCACGGGGGATACTCCGCCTGCATACACTTAATGGACTAATTAAAAGAACTTTGGCCGGAGCGGCATCTGAAGGCGAAGCCGTATGAGCCAATTAGTCATATTGTGTCTGGAAAACCGACTCCCACTCCAAGGCTGGCCTGAGAAAAGATCCCGGTGTTTAGACTCCGTCTGGAGCGCTCACAGGATCCGGACGGGCCTGCGATGAAGCCAGCGAATATCCTGGCAGCGCGTCCAACGGCGCTAATTCACTGTCAGCACTCTGCCATGTGTTCAATATGGCAGCAGGCGGGGTGACACCCACCAGACTGTAAATACGGCACGGGGCCACGCTGGCCACAGCGCAGGGGATTCCTGCCTTCCATTGCTATCATATAGGGGTCCATGTGCCGCCTAATCATGCAAGGTCCCTTTAAATCAATGGCGCATGTCCAGATGGTGCAGAACTGGATTTGGGGGGAAATCCGCCCAGCAATGTAGAGGGTCGTTAACCCCTTCTCACCCCAGGACGTAAATATTTATCGGGCTGGGAAGGGACTTAAACTTACGTCCTATGGATGGCACAGGCTCAGAAGCTTGAGGCTGCAACAGGGGAGATCAGCGAGAATCGATCCCCACTCTTAACCCTTTACATGCAGTGATCAATGTTGATCAAGGTGTTCACAGAGGGAAGGCACTCGCTCTGTGATGTCATCATCCCATGTAATCACGGAGGGCTGATGGGTTGCCATGGCAACCGGACGCCAGACAATAATGTCCAGGTTTGCCATGGCCTGTGATCATTATGAGAAGTGATAATAATGCACTGCAGCACAGAAGTACTACAGTGTATTATCAGAGCAATCATAGCATGGTAGATTCGAGTGCCCTACAGGGACATTGAAAGTGTAAAAAATAAAAATGGTTAAAAAACATAAAAAAGTAGTGAAGCAAACAAAAAAACTTTCCTCTTTGTTTAAAAAAATATGATAAAAAACACACACAAAAAATGAGATTTTGCTATTGCCAAATCCGTGAGGACCCGTACAACTAATTGAACATATTTTTTATCTTGTACAGCAAATGCTGTAAAAAATGGAGCCAAAATGCTTTTTTCATTCATTTCACCTCCCCAAAAAACACAATAAGGGCTTATTCCGACTGGCGTACGTTGGTCGGGTTTCCACAGCCGGACGATATACACTGCCCCTTTCTGCAAGGGGAGGAGGTGGGCCGAGCAGTAGTGCACTGAGCTCCCGCCCCCTCTCCGCACCTCATCACTGTTTGCAATGGGCGAAGTGAGGCAAAACTTAGCTCCACCTCCGTCCCTCCCATTGCAAACAGTTGGGTGGAGCATAGTGCACTAGCGCCCGGCCCGCCTTCTCCCCTTGCAGAGAGGAGCAGCATATATCGGCTGGGCATGAAAACCCGACTAATATACGCCCATCTGAATAAGCCCTAAAAGTGATCAAAAAAGCCATGCGTAACCCAAAAGGGTATGAATAAAAACCACAGCTCATCACGCAATAAACACCCCGCCCCCCACAGCGCTCCGCCCATGGAAAAATAAAAAGTTCTGGGACTTTAAATGCAGTGATGCAAAACAATACATATATTAACCAAAAAAGGGTTTTTATTCTGGAAAATCCTAAACAAAAATATATAATTTTGGTGTCATAAATAATCGTACCGACCCGCAAAAAAAAAACGTATCGTCTCCTTTATGTGGCATAATTCACGCTGTAAAAACAAACAGTGGCAGAATTGATGCTTTTTTCTCCTGACCCTCCCAAAAAATTAATAAAAGTTCTACAATACATTATATGGACCCAAAAATGGTGCCAATAAAAACTACAGCTCGCTGCGCAAAAAACATCCCTCATACGGCCGACGGAAAAATATAAAAACAATTGATTGTGCTGTGGAGGAGCTCTTACTGAGTGGTATATAGAGGGGGTCCAGTCTGGAGGACGCCCCGCTATGACGTTCATATCAGCACAGCCCCTTTAACTCTGCAATCAAATTTTGGATTCAGGGTTTCCTAGGGGGCTTTCTCTTTCTGCTATTATACAATGGCACCCTCTGCTGGCTAGAGCCAGTACTGCAGTATGGGACATGCTGGAGAGGCCCCCGACAACAGAGCAGCCAGTAATATAGAGTAAGAATACCCTGCCGGACGTCTTCTGACATCGGAGCTGTACAGCCTTCAATCACAATGTCTTCAGACATCAGACGATGGATTGGAAAGGGTTAATACTAAAGGTTAAACACCTCAAGTTTTGGATAAAAACACGACTTACGGCCCAATGCCCACGGACGGGTAATTGCTGCGGTATTCGTGGTCACGCTGCAATGTCCGTCCATAGACATGCTATGTTAACAGATTCTCCCGTGCCCATGAGCGGAAATCAACTGCGGTTTTTCACTCGCGGGGGAGAATCGCAGCATGTCCTATTCATCAGGGAAAATTGCGCCGACGGCTTCCATTGCAGTCAGTGGAAGCCGTCCGTCCTGCGGTATTCCACGCTCACCGGCAGAGGCTCTCGCCGCGGATGGAGAGGTGAGTATAGGGTCTCTGGGAACGCCGGGTCTGATTCCGCTGAAAGATTTCACAGGCGGAGTCCAACCCGGCCGTGGGGTCATCCAGTCACCACATTCGACCCTGCTGTTCCCTTTCCTACCTTCATGATTGGCAGCGACCATTTAGCTGGATTATCTGTTGTAGTCTGAGGCAACTTGAAATCCACAGCTGCTTTCTTCACTCCCATGCTTTACACTGCAGCTCTGCTTGTTCTGATTAGCTGTAATACAAGCTGACATGGAAAGAATGATTACAAACTACAAGCAAATGAATCACCAGTGAGGCGCAGGGTGTACAATGTACATGCCCTTCAATGCACAACAGCGGGGCATGCTCTGTACAGATAATCACCAGCAGGGGCAGCAGTGAGGTGGAGTTGTAAACCTGAGCGCTAACCGGAAACCAGCAAACTTTACACAACAGTTCTGCATGTGACTCTGTACTTTTGGCACCCTTTAAAGGGGTTGTCCAGTTATACACTATTGATGGCCTACCCTTAGTATAGGACATCAATAGTAGATCAGCAGGGGTCTGCCGGCCAAGGCCCCTGCTGATCAGCGGTTCACTGGGCCAGTGTGTTCATACACTGAGCTGATTTCTGCAGGAATCAGACAGGTCCGTTCTCACTGCAGTGGCCAGGCTTGGTATTACAAGTAAAGTTCACAGTGAAGTAAAAAGGTGTAATGCCAAGTCTGGCCACTGCAGTGAGAACAGTGCTGTCTGCTTCCTGCAGAAAATAACTTGGTGCATAAGTGCACTGGCCTGCTGAACAGCTGATCAGTGAGGGTCCTGGGTGGTAGACCCCCCGCTGATCTACTACTGATGTCCTATCTTAACAGTAGGCCATTTAAACCATGTTACACCCTTTTGAACATTTTATGTTGATGACCCCCCACCATGGAGATCCAGGGTCACCGCTAGCATTGCTGAGACTTACTTAAACAGATGATGAAATCTACTAGTTGGTTAATGGCTGCCTCATATCTTATTACTCTCGGATCAGGCAGAGACCCTCTCTTCGCTTGTTAACCCCTTAATGACCGCCCTTATATCTTTTGGCCGTTAATGGGCTTTATTCTGATGCAAGCACCTTGTTACAGTGGCTGCACAAGAAGTCTGGCGTAGGTCTCCCGTGACAGAGGAAGCGCATGCTCAGCTGTTGGATAATAGTCTGGCACCTGCTCAAACAGCGCGGACCAGACAAACCGCCGATCCCTGCTGTGTAACCCTTTATATGCCACAGTCAGTGCGACCACAGCATGTAAAAGGCCAACAGAGGGAGGGGGCTCCTGTGGTGTGATTGCTGAGTTCCTATAGGTAAGGTGACCAGATTATCCCATGATCAAAGCTGGGCAAAGGGGTGTGGTCAGGGGCGGGGCTTATCACGACCTATGATTTCACCTCCGTTATTATAGAAAGTACAGGGCCGTTTAAAAAAATATAGAGAGAGCAAATTCTGCAGCCCCTCTGCGTCCAATAAACAGTCAAAATCCGTACTAACGGTGAGAAGTTTGACTGGAAATACTATGCGGCGCTCCCCCTCATCTTCTCCAAAGGCTTCCCACAGTCAAAATCTGCACCAATAATACGGATTTTGACTGTTTTTTGGATGCAGAAATGCTGCAGAATTTGCGTGGAAATTTCCGCTGTGGACACTTCACAGTATTTCCACCACGTGCAAACATACCTTTGCAGTCAGCTTGAGGAATGCTGCCACATGCAGAGTGGCCCCAGTAATAGTAGTGTCCCTTATATTGGCCCCAGTAGTGATAGTGACCCCATAGTGGCCCCAGTAGTGATAGTGTCACCCCCCCCCCTCCCACACAGTAGCCCCAGTAGTAATAGTGGCCCCCAACAGTTGCCCCTGTAGAAATAGTGAACTGTAGTAATAGTATCCCCTTTATCAGCCCCAGTAGTAACAGTGACCCCCAAAGTGGCCCCAGTTGTAAGTGTGCCCTATATTGGCCTCAGTAGAAATAATAACCCCCACAGTGGCCTCAGTAGTAATAGTGTCCCCTATATTGGCCCCAGTAGTATTAATGACTCCCAAAGTTGCCACAGTTGTAAGTGTCCCCTATATCGGCCCCAGTAGTTTTAATAACTCCCACAGTAGCCTCAGTCGTAAGTGTCCCCTATATCAGCCCCAGTAGTAATAGTGACCCCCACAGTGGCTTCAGTAGTAATAGTGTCCCCTATATCTGCCACAGTAGTAATAGTGACCTCAATAGTAAGTGTCCCCTATATTGCCCCAAGTAGTAATAGTGACCCCCACAGTGTCCCTAGGAGTAATAGTGACCCCACAGTGACCTCAGTAGTAAGTGTCCCCTATATTGGCCACAGTAATAATAGTGACCCCCATAGTGGCCTCAGTAGTAATATTGGTCCCAGTAGTATTAATGATCCCCACAGTGGCATGAGTAGTAAGTGTCCCCTATATCGGCCCCAATAGTAATAGTGACCCCACAGCGGCCCCAGTAGTAAGGGTCACCTATATTGGCCCCAGTAGTAATAGTCTCCCCTATATTGGCCCCAGTGGTAATAGTGACCTTCACAGTGGCTCCAGTAGTAGTAGTGTCCCCTATATCGGCCCCAGTGGTAATAGTGACCTCCACAATGGCCCCAGTAGTAATAGTGACCTTGACAGTGGCCTGAGTAGTAAGTGTCCCCTATATAGGTACCAGTAGTAACTGTGACCCTACAGTGGCCTCAGTAGTAAGTGTCCCCTCTATTAGCCCCAGTAGTATTAATGACCCCCACAGTGGCCTCAGTCGTAAGTTCTCTCTATATCGGCCTATGTAGTAATAGTGACCCCCACAGTGGCCTCAGTAGTAATAGTTTCCCCTATATCTGCTAATAGTGACCTCAGTAGTATGTGTCCCCTATATTGCCCCAAGTAGTAATAGTGACCCCACACAGTGGCCTCAGTAGTAATAGTGACCCCGACAGTGGCCCCAGTAGTAATAGTAACCCCCACAGTAGCCTCAGTAGTAATAGTGACCCCCACAGTAGCCCTCCCGAGACTGATATACTTACCTCCTGCTTGTCTTCAAAGTGACACTACTCCCCTGTTCAGCGCTGCTGCAGGCGGAAGTGTGTGCGTCCGGGCGACTCTTCCCTTCTCCTCTTCTACTGTGGAACCAAGGAGGAGAGGTCAGGGGAGGAAGATTCCGGATGCACACACTGCCGTCAATGTGTGCATCCCGCAGCAGTGCCACTGAGTGATTACCAGCTGGGGTGACTTCATGGTGACTCGACATCCGAAAAGCGGGACAAATGGCTGTCTCGTTTAGGGATCCTGGGGAAAGTGGGACGTCTGATCACCTTATGATAGGTTGCTATGAAGGCTGAAGCATGGCCCCTCGCGACTGCCAGCTATGGTGACCTCTGATGCTCAGCCTCTAGTTAACTTCATAGACTTCATAATACGGTATTGTTGTATCTTGTCTCCACCGGAAATAATGGATAGAGACATGGGTATGGGCTACATGACAGAGGGGGTAAGAAAAAGCTACGCTACTTATGTTCCACAAACTGGGTGAGTGCCTGTTTATAAATACAGCTGCCCCTCACAGCGCTACACAACGGCAGGAGGAACCCTTTCATCATTGTTTGGGTGCACCATAGAGCAATTGTACATAGGAAGCAATGTTATAGTAGTTTTATTCTTGTACATAGGGGCAGTATTATAGTAGTTATATTCTTGTACATAGGGGGCAGTATTATAGTAGTTATATTCTTGTACATAGGGAGCAGTATTATAGTAGTTATATTCTTGTACATAGGGGGCAGTATTATAGTAGTTATATTCTTGTACATAGGGGGGCAGTATTATAGTAGTTATAGTCTTGTACATGGGGGCAGTATTATAATAGTTATAGTCTTGTACATGGGGGCAGTATTATAGTAGTTATATTCTTGTACATAGGGGGGCAGTATTATAGCAGTTATATTCTTGTACATAGGGGGCAGTATTATAGTAGTTATAGTCTTGTACATGGGGGCAGTATTATAGTAGTTAGAGTCTTGTACATAGGAGGCAGTATTATTGTAGTTATATTCTTGTACATAGGGGGGAGTATTATAGTAGTTATATTCTTGTACATAGGGGGCAGTATTATAGCAGTTATATTCTTGTACATAGGGGGCAGTGTTATAGTAGTTATATTCTTGTACATAGGGGGCAGTATTAAAGTAGTTATATTCTTGTACATAGGGGGCAGTATTATAGCAGTTATATTCTTGTACATAGGGGGCAGTATTATAGTAGTTATAGTCTTGTACATGGGGGCAGTATTATAGTAGTTAGAGTCTTGTACATAGGAGGCAGTATTATTGTAGTTATATTCTTGTACATAGGGGGGAGTATTATAGTAGTTATATTCTTGTACATAGGGGGCAGTATTATAGCAGTTATATTCTTGTACATAGGGGGCAGTGTTATAGTAGTTATATTCTTGTACATAGGGGGCAGTATTAAAGTAGTTATATTCTTGTACATAGGGGGCAGTATTATAGCAGTTATATTCTTGTACATAGGAGGCAGTATTATAGTAGTTATATTTTTGTACATAGGGGGCAGTATTATACTATTTATATATTCTTGTACATAGGGAGCAGTGTTATAGTAGTTATATTCCTGTACATAGGAGGCAGTATTATAGTAGTTATATTCTTGCACATAGGAGGCAGTATTATAGTAGTTATATTCTTGTACATAGGAGGCAGTATTATAGTAGTTATATTCTTGTACATAGGGGGCAGTATTATAGTAGTTATATTCTTGTACATAGGGGCAGTGTTATAGTAGTTATATTCTTGTACATAGGGGGCAGTATTATAGTAGTTATATTCTTGTACATAGGAGGCAGTATTATAGTAGTTATATTCTTGTACATAGGGGGCAGTATTATAGTAGTTATATTCTTGTACATAGGGGGCAGTATTATAGTAGTTATATTATTGTACATAGGAGGCAGTATTATAGTAGTTATATTCTTGTACATAGGGGGCAGTATTATAGTAGTTATATTCTTGTACATAGGGAGCAGTATTATAGTAGTTATATTCTTGTACATAGGAGCAGTATTATAGTAGTTATATTCTTGTACATAGGGGGCAGTATTATAGTAGTTATATTCTTGTACATAGGGGCAGTATTATAGTAGTTATATTCTTGTACATAGGAGGCAGTATTATAGTAGTTATATTCTTGTACATAGGGGGCAGTATTATAGTAGTTATATTCTTGTACATAGGAGGCAGTATTATAGTAGTTATATTCTTGTACATAGGGGGCAGTATTATAGTAGTTATATTCTTGTACATAGGGGCAGTATTATAGTAGTTATATTCTTGTACATAGGGGCAGTATTATAGTAGTTATATTCTTGTACATAGGAGCAGTATTATAGTAGTTATATTCTTGTACATAGGGGGCAGTATTATAGTAGTTATATTCTTGTCTATAGAGGGCACTATTATAGTAGTTATATTCTTGTACATAGGGGGCAGTGTTATAGTAGTTATATTCTTGTACATAGGAGGCAGTATTATAATAGTTATATTCTTGTACATAGGGGGCAGTATTATAGTAGTTATATTCTTGTACATAGGGGCAGTATTATAGTAGTTATATTCTTGTACATTGGGGGCAGTATTATAGTAGTTATATTCTTGTACATAGGGGGCAGTATTATAGTAGTTATATTCTTGTACATATGAGCAGTATTATAGTAGTTATATTCTTGTACATAGGGGGCAGTATTATAGTAATTATATTCTTGTACATAGGGGGCAGTATTATAGTAGTTATATTCTTGTACGTAGGGGCAGTATTATAGTAGTTATATTCCTGTACATAGGGGCAGTATTATTGTAGTTATATTCTTGTACATAGGGGACAGTATTATAGTAGTTATATTCTTGCACATAGGAGGCAGTATTATAGTAGTTATATTCTTGTATATAGGGGGCAGTATTATAGTAGTTATATTCTTGTACATGGGGGGCAGTATTATAGTAGTTATATTCTTGTACATATGGGGCAGTATTATAGTAGTTATATTCTTGTACATAGAGGGCAGTATTATAGTGGTTATATTCTTGTACATAGGGGGCAGTATTATAGTAGTTATATTCTTGTACATTGGGGCAGTATTATAGTAGTTATATTCTTGTACATTGGGGCAGTATTATAGTAGTTATATTCTTGTGCATAGGGGCAGTATTATAGTAGTTATATTCTTGTACATAGGAGGCAGTATTATAGTAGTTATATTCTTGTGCATAGGGGGCAGTATTATAGTAGTTATATTCTTGTACATAGGAGGCAGTATTATAGTAGTTATATTCTTGTACATAGGGGGCAGTATTATAGTAGTTATATTCTTGTACATAGGAGGCAGTATTATAGTAGTTATATTCTTGTACATAGGAGCAGTATTATAGTAGTTATATTCTTGTACATTGGGGCAGTATTATAGTAGTTATATTCTTGTGCATAGGGGCAGTATTATAGTAGTTATATTCTTGCACATAGGGGGCAGTATTATAGTAGTTATATTCTTGCACAAGGGGGGCAGTATTATAGTAGTTATATTCTTGTACATAGGGGGCAGTATTATAATAGTTATATTCTTGTACATAGGGAGCAGTATTATAGTAGTTATATTCTTGTACATAGGAGCAGTATTATAGTAGTTATATTCTTGTACATAGGGGGCAGTATTATAGTAGTTATATTCTTGTACATAGGGGGCAGTATTATAGTAGTTATATTCTTGCACATAGGGGGCAGTGTTATAGTAGTTATAGTCTTGTACATAGGGGCAGTATTATAGTAGTTATATTCTTGAACATAGGGGGCAGTATTATAGTAGGTGTGCTGTAATTTATTGTCGCTAGTTAGTGTTTGGTTTTGATTTTCGCTCATGTCCATTTTCATTTTTTCAGTCCCCTTCAGTCAGTTAATTATGAGTTTGTCAAGAGAAAAAAGTGCAGAAGGAACCTCCCAATTACCTGTGATGGAAAGGGTTAATTATAAGTGAAGTTTTTATTTCTGAGATATGTCAGCGACATGAGATTCTCACAGCAGCTGGCAGGGAACACGCCAGACCCAACCAGCTGGGACGGCAGCTGCACCGTCCCTCAGAATGCAGGAACTAACGAAGACGATTGTCCGATGCGCTAATTATACCCTCTGTATCTGTTACATTTAGGAAGGGCCCTGCATCTCTCTCCACTAATTAGCAATGTTTTGCTGTTTCAGTATGATATATGCAAGGCCAATTACCAGCTCGTTCCCCCTCCTCCCACCTTATCTCCGACACCACAGAAATCTCGTTACATTACGCACCTGTATCAGTACGAATGCGGCGGCTTTTGCTTACAGCTGCCGTGTGCTATGTTCCCATCTACAAACATTTCTGCTGATCGCAGACACAGAATCAGGGAAAATAAAGTTTCTGGAAACTAAAAACTTATGAAGAGACAACTAGTTGTTTGTCATTGGTGGTTCGCTCGGTGTTGCCTTCTATAGGTAAAGTCAAAAGTAAAGGTTGCAGCATGGTGCAACTTTACACAGATGTTATCTTCGCAGCACTTCCAAAAGACGCAAGGTGGCGCCACAAGTGCTGGTATCACCGTAAATGGAAGCCTGGGCTAGGCAATGCTTATTGTGCCACCGGTGCGTGACTTTGGGGTAGCACAACAGTCAGGGCTCCTTCACACCGGCCTTTTCTGTATCAGTTTTTTGTGAGCCAAAACCAGGAGCGGCCCAAAATACGAAGGATACCGATCCTCCATCAGACCTTCTGTAAGTTCCACTCCTGGTTTTGGATCGCAAAAAGCTAATACAGAAAAAGCCGGTGTGAAGGAGCCCTTATAGTCTATAGAGGCGCATTGGATAAACCGTCGGGCTACTTACCTTGCTGAGCCTCAAGCAGGGAAATCAGCTGATTTGTGCTCAGCCACCTACCCAAGCCTAATATATGAAACAAAGAAAGCGCCTTCATATATCAAAGTCGAAAGGAAAAATCACGGCGCCATTTATAGCCATACATCATATATACAACATTGAAGACATTGCTTTCCAGATGTTGGGGCAATGCCAGAATGACAAGGGTAATGGAGAACGCCACAGACTGATATTGGAAGGAGTCTGCCGACAAGTGTGCCAATTCATCCACTCGTGTATTATATAATCTGGATTTTGGTACCATATCTATGTAGTAAGCTTGGTTCTGTTACCATATCTATGTAGTAAGCTTGGTTCGATTATCCAATCTATGTAATATTATGGCACTGTATCTATGTAGTTTGCTCAGTTCTGGTATCGTAGCTATGTGGTAAGCTTGCTTCTAGCATCATATCCAAATAGTAAGCTTGGGTCTGGTACCGTGTCTATGTAGTAAGCTTGGTTTTGGCACCGTATCTAAGTAACAAGTCTGGTTCTGAAACCATTTCTTTATTGTAAGTTCAGTTTTCAGACCATAACAATGTAGCAGGCTTGGGTCCGGTACTGTAACTATACAGTATGCATGGTTCTAGTGCCATTTCTATGCAATAAGCTTTGTTCTGTTATTGGATCTACATAGTAAGCTCAGTTCTGGTATCATATCTATGTAAGAAACTCAGTTCTGGTATGTTATCCATGTAGTAAGCTTGGTTCTGGTACCATATATTTGTAGTAAGCTTTGTTCCAGCACTGTATCTATGCAGGTGGTTGGTTCTGTCACCATATTGATATAGTAAGATTGGTTTTAGTACCATATATATGTAGTAAGCTGGGTTTTGGGACTGTATCTGTATAGTGAGCTTGGTTCTAATACTACATCTATGTAGTAAGCTTTGTTCTGGTACCATATCTATATAGTAAGCTCAGTTTTGGTATCATATCTATATAATAAGCTTGGTTCTAGTATCATATCTACGTAGTAAGCTCAGTCCTAGCATTGTATCTATTTAGTAAGCTTGGTTTTTGTATTTTATCTATGTATTAAGCCTGGTTTTGGTACCATATCTTTGCTGTAAGATTAGTTCTGGTACCATATCTATGTAAGAAGCTTGGTTCTGTTAACATATCTATATAGTAAGCTCGGTTCTGGCATCATATCTAAGTAGGAAGCTGAGTTCTGTTATCATATCTATGTAGTAGACCTGGTTCTGGTACCATATCTATGTTGAAAGCTCAGTTCTGGTACCATATCTATATATTCAGTTAAGTTATAGTACCGTGTGTGTGTATAAAGCTTGGTTCTGGTACTGTATATAATGAGCTTTGTTCTAGTACCATATCTATCCAGTAAGCTTGGTTCTTGTATTTTTTCTATATATTAAGCTTTGTTCTGGTACCCTATCTATGTAGTAAGCTATGTACTGGTAGCTTGGATCTGATATTGTACAAATGTAGGAAGTATATGATCATATTAGACTCTTCATGACCGTATGCTGCAAAATGAGCACCATGTGGGCACTGTTTGGCTGTCTATGAGCATTGCATGGGCAAAGTACAGTATGTTCTTCTGGGCATTCTAACTGGGCACAATGGGGGGTACTAACAAAAGCACTTCTGCCAGAATTCTGGCGTAAAAAAGTCACAATATTTTGGACTATTTCTTCTGCTCTCGCCACTATTGTGAATGCAAGGCGGAGGGCGGACGGGGGGGGGGGGGGGCTGTGGGGGGTGACGCTGCATCCCATTTGGTTTTCCATAATTTATACCAGAAATTATAGCAGAAATAATAAAAATTATAATAATCTTTATTTGTATAGCGCCAACATATTCCGCAGCGCTTACATAGACAGGGGGGAATACAGAAAGACAAAAGTACAAATTATAAAACCACGGTTACAATCGTAATCAGCTGATGGAAACAATAGGGGTGAGGGTCCTGCTCCAACGAGCTTACATACTACGAATAGTGGGGGATACAGAAGGTAAAGGGGCTGGAGATGTGCACGGTATGGGGGGCTGGAGATGTGCACTGTATGGGGGGCTGGAGATGTGCACTGTATGGGGGGCTGGAGATGTGCACTGTATGGCGAGGTGGAGAGTGAGGGATGCTATACACATAGACAATGGTCAGACATTTAGCCGTGTGACGGCAGAATCAGTTTATGATGGCTAGCTGGGATTGCAGTCAGTAGGTCAGGGAGCATGTTATCAGGCGGAGTACAGAGGGGTTTGTTTAGGGAATGCGGTATGCCTCCCTGAAGAGGTGCGTTTTTAGAGCACGCCTGAAGTTCTGCGAGTCCTGGATTGCTCGGGTAGCCTTTGGTAGTGCGTTCCAGAGGACCGGTGCTGCTCTGGAGAAGTCTTGGAGGCGGGAATGAGAAGTTCGAATTAAAGGGGCGCTCAGTCTGGTTTCATTAGCAGAGCGGAGAGCCCGGGCTGGGTGATGGATTGAGATGAGGGAGGCGATATAGGGGGGCGCTGCGCTGTGGATGAGGGATACAATATAGGGGGGCGCTGCACTGTGGAGGGCTTTGTGGATGAAGGTAGCGAGTTTAAATTGAATTCTGTATATAACGGGCAGCCAGTGCAGTGACCGGCACAGGGCAGAGGCGTCCGAGTAGCGGCTGGACAGGAAGATGAGCCTGGCTGCTGCATTCAGGATGGACTGGAGAGGGTAGAGTCTGGTGCAGGGGAGGCCGATCAGCAACGAGTTCCAATAATTGAGCCGGGAGTGGATGAGGGCGACAGTAAGCGGTTTTAGCGAGTCCACAGTGAGAAAAGAGCGGATTCTTGTGATGTTCTTGAGGTGCAGCTGACATGTTCGGGCCAGAGATTGGATGTAGGGGGTTAAAAAAAAAGATCAGAGTCAAATATGACCCCAAGGCAGTGGGCGTGTTGTCTAGGAGTTATGGTGGCGCCACACACCGAGATGGAGATGTCAGGAGGAGGGCGGTTGGTGGAGGGTGGAAATACCAGCAGGTCAGTTTTAGAGAGGTTTAGTTTTAGGTAGAGAGAGGACATGGTGTTAGAGACAGCGGACAGACAGTCGGTGATGTTTTGGAGTAAAGGTGCAGAGATGTCACGGGCAGAGGTGTATAGCTGGGTGTCATCAGCATAGAGGTGGTATTGGAGGCCAAATCTCCTGATGGTCTGTCCAATGGGTGCTGTGTAGATAGAGAAAAGAAGGGGGCCGAGGACCGAGCCCTGGGGGACCCCAACAGCAAGGGGAAGAGAAGGGGAGGTAGAGCCAGCAAAGGAGACGCTGACAGAGCGGTCAGATAGGTAAGAGGAGAACCAGGAGAGGGCAGTGTCCTTTAGGCCGATGGAGCGTAGCATACTGAGGAGGAGTTTTTGGTCAACAGTGTCAAATGCTGCGGTCGAGGAGGATCAGTAGGGAGTAATCGATCTATGCTAGCTGCCGCCTGGATGGCATATGATGATGTGCCCTTGTCTTCCACCGTCTGAGGATACGCCTCTGCTATATATCCGGCATGTGATCGTGTGCACCTTCTGATTATACGCCGGAAATATGAACACAATGCTAGCGGAAACGTTTGGCACGTAGAAGGCGATGGGAATAATGGACCCTTGTCCGAACCCATCTAGTGAGATTTATGAGCAAAGTACCAGCTAGGCGATTACCCGGAGCCCACCTGCTCGGTGAGAGAGGACCCGGCGCACGCCAGCATAACGGATGGCGGACGGTGATTTACCAGGCATTTATACCATGTGCGGAGAAGCGAACAGACCCGGAGAGGTCTATCAGCATGAGGGCTCATTCACAGGGGTGTATGTATGCAGCATATTACGCGTGTATATGAGGTGCCTTATACGCGGTGCTGAGTCCCTATTGGTTTGCATTGGGGTACAGAGATTCGCGTTTTCCACACACATTTACGCATGCACAAATGCAGCATGTCCTGTCTTGGTCTGTAAGGGCGGCTTCACATGAGCGTCAGCGCAAAAATGCACGCGATACTTCGTCTTTTTGCACTGTGAACATCATATCTGCGCATTTTAGTGCAGTTTTTGCACATACCAGGACCGTTTACATCGGCGCGGTGCGATCTACAAGGCTGTGCAGCCTAAGTGAGCCCGATGTTTTGGATCTCCCATGACATTGTGCAGCATATTGCGCAGTTAGGCAGGGATGGGGCGCACCAAAATAGAGCATGCTGCATTTTTTTTCGGCGTGCACAAAAGCGAAAGTGAGAAATAACCAGTTAAAGACAATGGGATTTTTTCTCTGCGCTTTGCACATGCAGAATTTGCGCACGCATACACCGGCCAACCTATCTCTGTTATTGTGCTCACTAGCGCAGAGTTTGAAAAGTCAGAGAAGAAAGAAACCCCCCGTTCGTGCGTAACCATGCCCCGTAGCGGCGAGCGTAGTTGCGCATACGGCCGTCTGTTTTTACCCTGAATACGCATGATACACGTGTATTCACTGTGTATGCAAATAAGGGAGATGGAACAATTTGCATATTACCCAGAGAAGCATGAATGCCTTCTAAGTCTCCCACTCACCTTCTGGTGTCTCCCTAAGGAGAACAGATAGCGTTCCTGCTCACCGTGTATTTACACATCAAATCAATGGGATCGGATGGCGGCGAAAAACGCAGAGAATACCTGTGTGAATGAGCCCTTCGCTGTCTCTGGAAAGCTGTCCGGTAACCAATATGGCGGCTGAATGACCACCTAGGTTTCCAAAAACTCCGGTGAAATGGGGGGGATTCTCACGATGCTGGCCCATTGCAATATGGTGGGATATCACATGTGACAAGAACACATGACTGTCACAGGAGAAATTTTTCTCTCGGACCAAAAGTCCAAGATGGAAGAATCGCGGCGTGTCGTAATTTTGAGTGATTCTGTGTAAGAAACGCTCATTATTTGCTATGGCTGCAAAAAAAATGAATCCCGCCGGCCGACAGAGGCAATGTTTACTATTGAAACAACATGCAATTGTCATGAGTGTGAAGAACGCGCCTGAAAGTCACACGTTACCGGGATGCAATGCATCAGCCCCGCAAAACGCATCGCATTCCCAGCAGAAATCGGACATTTACAAGTGCAATATTGGCGCACGTTTCGGGCGTCGCGCGCTCATGTGACGCACCCTCGGGGTGGCCTCACACAGGGGATTCACCATGGGAAAAAAGCAAGTCAATACCCGCGTCTCTGCTGTGTTTTTTGGCGCAGATCCACGCGTAGATTTGGCCCTGTAAATGGGCAGATACACATGATGCATTTACACAGAAACACGATTTTGCGAGTTGGCGTTCCGCACATATATTTATCCTGCGCCAAACATAGCTGCAAAGTGCGGATTTTGCCGGATTTTTTTAGAGGCGACATTCTCGCAGAAAACTCTGCGGTGAATCCTGCCATGTGAGGCGACGCCTACAAGACAATGGCGCTTATGTGGAAGTCAAGAATAACGGCTCCCTCACACCGGCGCATCTGTTTTTCACGCGGCTCAAAGCTAAGCTTCTGTGTGTGCGTATGCATTCTTCTGTATTCCTTGCGTACGCAGGGCACCTTCATTTGCGCGCAGCGGACGAACACGCTCTAATATAAATGACTATTTAGATTATTGAGTTCCAGATGTGTTTTTCTTTCTACTAAATTGCACAGCCCATCGCACATCTGCGCACGCATTTGCCCCCCCCCCCCCATAAACTTCTATGGGGACCTTTGTACATCCTATTTTTTCGTACACTTGAGAAATGCGCATGCAAGAATGGAAAATGCGTACAAACCTGTTGATATCAGTGGGTTCTATTCTGTGCACAAACGCGCGGTTACGTCCGTCCGTGTGAAGGAGCCTTACAAGGTAGGTTCGCAGTATGTTTCCCTCCTAATCTTGTCATGTAATTATCGCCGCGCTCGTCTTCGGCTCTTCCAAGGAGTCTGTAATAATTAGTTTACACAAATTAACAAAGAGAAGAAGTAGAAGATTCTGGAAGGACTATTTGTGGCAGAGATAGAAAAAGGAAGATGGCCTGATAATCCAGAACTCACCGGTAATCTGAAATCTTCAAAAAGTGGGCCACAATGTATAAAAAAAAGATTTGCTGGCATCGTTAGAGACCAGTACCAGGCCCCACCCACAATGCGCCAGCTACAATAATGAGGACTTTTAAGCATTAGAGGAGCCTTTGGGCCCCCTCAGGTACCGGGGCCCAGTGGGACTGCTTTCACTGAACGTCAATAGCTACAACCCTGCCCTTATTTTCTTACCCCATAGGTGATGTAAATCACACCTCCTAACTATCCCAGAAGCCCTGGGACAGTCCCAGATTTTGGGAGCTGTTTCGGGAGACAGCAGACATGTCCCACATGGTCACAGACAGGCACTATTACTGTGAGGGATCACTGACGGACACTATTACTGTTAAGGGGTCACTGAGGGGCACTATCATTGTGAGGGGGTCACTGAGGGGCACTATTAATGTAAGAGGGTCACTAAGGGGCACCATTACTGTGAAGGGGTCACTGACGGGCACTACCACTGTGAAAGGGTCACTGAGGGGCACTATTACTATGAGGAGGTCACTGAGGGGCACTATTACTGTGAGGGGTCACTGAGGGGCACTATTACAGTGAGGGGTCACTGAGGGGCACTATCACTGTGAGGGGTCACTGAGGGGCACTATCACTGTGAGGGGTCACTGACGGGCACTATTACTGTGAGGGGTCACTGACAGGCACTATCGCTGTGAGAGGTTCACTGACGGGCACTATCACTGTGAGGGGTCACTGACGGGCACTATCGCTGTGAGAGGTTCACTGAGGGGTACTATTACTGTGCAGGGGTCACTAAGTGGCAGTATTACAGTGGGGTTAACACTGACGGGGACTGTTGCTGTGATGAAGTCACTGAGGGGCATTATTAGTGTGAGGGGGTCTTTGAGGCGTTCGATTACTGTAAGAGGATCACTAAGAGGCACTATTACTGTGAAAGGGTTACTGAGAGGCACTATTATTGTGAGGGAGACACTGAGGGCCACCATTACTGTGATGGAGTCACTGAGAGGCACTATTCCTGTTAGGGGGGCACTATTATTGTGAGGAGGTCACTGAGTGGCACTATTACTGTGATGGGGTCACTGAGAGGCACTATTACTGTGATGGGGTCACTGAGAGGCACTATTCCTGTTAGGAGGCACTATTACTGTGATGGGGTTATGGAGGGGCACTATTACTGTGAGGGGTCACTGAGGGGCACTATTACTGTGAGGAGGTCACTGAGGAGCACTATTACTGTGAGGGGTCACTGAGTGGCACTATTACTGTGAGGGGTCACTGAGTGGCACTATTACTGTGATGGAGTCACTGAGAGGCACTATTACTGTGAGGGAGTCACTGAGGGGCACTATTACTGTGAACATGTCACTGAGGGGCTCTTTTAGTGTGAGAGACACTAAGAGGCACTATTACTGTGAGGGCATCTTTGAGGGGTACTATTACTTCAAGCTGGTCACTCAGAGGTACTATTACTGTGAAAGGGTCACTGAGGGGCACTATTACTGTGAAAGGGTCACTGAGGGGCACTATTACTGCTAGGGGGCACTATCATTGTGAGAAGGTCACTGAGGGGCACTATGGTATTACTGTGAAGGTCACTATTACTGTGAGGAGATCACCGAAAGGCACTATTATGGAGATTAGTCACTAAGGAACACTATCAGTGTGAGAGGGTCACTGAGAGGCACCATTACTGTAAGGGGGTCACTGAGAGGCACTATTCCTTTTAGGGGGCACTATTACTGTGAAGGGGTCACTGAGAAGCACTATTAGGGTGAGGGGGTCATTAAGCACCTCTATTACTGTGATGGGGACACTGAGGGGCATTATTACTTTGAAAAGGTCAATGAAAGGCACTATTACTGTGATGGGTCACTAAAGAATACTATTAGTGTGAGAAAGTCACTAAGGTTCACTATTACTATAATGGGGTCACTGAGGAGCTTTACTACTGTGAAGAAGTCACTAAGGGGCACTATTAATGTGAGGGGAAAGAAAGATCATGGCTTAGTATAAGAAGGGCATGACCTAGTGTAAAAGACAAATGACAGTACACGCGCCTGAACTAACCCTCTTTTCATTGTTCAAAAGTTGGGAGGGTCAGAAAAATGAGCCCCACAAAATAATCAGATAAGAAGATTCCAATCTGAGCCAATAATGATCCAGCTCGCTCTTCTGAACCTGCCTCTAAGTACCCTGCCAAGGCAAAAAGGCTGTTTTGGTGCCACATTGCCACCTGGGGCAAATGCTTCCAAGTCCACAACACGAGGCCTCGGGGTTACAGACATTGCACTGGTATGTCGGCCCTAATCCACAGAAGAAACAGTAAAGTACTACAGCATGGGAGTTCGGGGTCTTTGTGCAGATCTTGTGTTGGGGCCCCGTAGCTTCAGGTGATGCCTCCAGGGGTCCCCCTCTAATTACAGCATTAGTAATGTCGGCATGACCTCCACCCGAGTTGTTGAGTAGTCTGGAGAGGTTCTCTGCGGTGTCCACATCCTCCCCTCCATTCTCAATTTTCGAGATCTTTCCACTTCCTCTCCTGGCTCTCCTCCCCGTCACACTCACTATTTATGTTGCAGAGGAACACGTGGCTTCATTAGCACTTATTAATTAAGAACATATGTAGGTTTCAGCACCGCTGCTAATGAGCCGCAGTGGAGGGGCTCTGGAATCTCGGCGTGCCAGGCCTGACTGCTAATGAACTCGCTGTACTGCTCAGCTCTGACAACTTCTCCAAGAACCACCAAACTTGGCTGTGAAAGCCGTACCCTGCGAGAGGGCAGCGCCACACCATAAAGTCATACGCCGCGTGGCACCCACCAAATCACCATTAATCCGTTGTGGACCCGCGCCTCCCAGAGAATGCAATATGTCATTTCAATAGCAGCTACAAAAGTAATACCACCTTGTGGTGGGCGATACTGGTAATAGGGCACTGTGCAAAAATAGCCTGATGCCAGAGTACTAGGATCTATCTATCTATCTAATATCTATCTCCTATCTATCTATCTATCTAATATCTATCTCCTATCTATCTATCTATCTATCTATCTATCTCTCTATCTATCTATCTAATATCTATCTATCTCCTATCTTCTATCTATCTATCTATCTATCTAATATCTATCTATCTCCTATCTTCTATCTATCTATCTATCTAATATCTATCTATCTCCTATCTTCTATCTATCTGTCTTATATCTATCTATCTATTAATCTATCTATCTATCTTCTATCCATCTATCTATCTCATATCTATCTATCTATCTATCTATCTATCTATCTATCTATCTATCTATCTATCTATCTCCTATCTATCTATCTCATATCTATCTATCTATCTATCTATCTATCTATCTCATATCTATCTATCTCATATCTATCTATCTATCTATCTATCTATCTAATATCTATCTATCTCCTATCTTCTATCTATCTATCTATCTATCTATCTATCTATCTATCTATCTATCTATCTATCTATCTATCTATCTATCTAATATCTATCTATCTATCTAATATCTATATATCTATCTCATATCTATCTATCTATCTATCTATCTCCTATCTATCTATCTATCTAATATCTATCTAATATCTATCTAATATCTATCTATCTATCTATCTTTCTAATATCTATATCTCTATCTAATATCTAACTATCTATCTCATATCTATCTATCTATGTAATATCTATCTATCTATCTATCTATCTAATATCTATCTATCTATCTCCTATCTATCTATCTATCTATCTATCTATCTATCTATCTATCTATCTATCTATCTATCTATCTATCTATCTATCTATCTATCTATCTATCTATCTATCTATCCTATATCTATCTTTATGTGCATTTGAGCAGCCAAGGTCCCCATAGAAGTCTATGGGAGGTGGGCAAATACACTGCGCAATTCCATGAAGCCGTAAACATATCTGGATCTCATTAGGCTCAGCAGCCTTTTAATGTGATCATGTAATTGGATATGAATGTATGTGAAAACCGTTTGTATGTTTTATGCTTGATAAAGTCGCAGAGAGCGATGAAACGCGTTGCATTTACGTTTTGTATCTCACTATCGGGGTGATCTGGGTACCTTTTCTCCAAAAACGAGCGCTGAGGAAGTTTTCATTTTTCTATTGGAGTCTATATATTCTTATGCCTGTTTTTGTCACAAGGGGCATAATTACTCTGCAGCTCTCCTGTAGCCACGGGATAAGAGAGAACATTGCTAGGACCCCCAGGATTGATCTTTCATACGCCTACCGGGATGTGGAGGTGCTAGCAGTGGTTCCCAGGGGGAAACCCTGCAGGGCACCGGGTAAGTCCCGTTATCGCATCTCTTATTGTATAACTCTAGTTGGTGGAGTGCTGTCCTAATCAGTTTTTGTTCCATTAGTAATAATGTCAGCCATAGAGACTACAGTAGTAATAGTGACCCCCATTAGTGGCCCCTGAAGTAAGTGTTACCCATAGTGACCCCAGTAGTAATAGTGGCCACAATAACAATCATGTCCCCCATTGTGACCCCACTAGTAATAGTGGCCACAATAACAATCATGTTCCCCATAGTGACCCCAGTAGTAATTCTGACCCCCAAAGTGGCTCCAGTAGTAGCAGTGTTCTGTGTAGTGGTCCCAATAGTAATAGTGACTGACATAGTATACCGAGTGGTAATAGTGTCCCCACCATTGGCCTCCGGCCTGGCAGCAGACCGACAGGCTTTTCACTCCTTCAGCCTGCAGACCCGGTCCGGTGGCAACGGCCGCTGCTGAGTCTGTGGGAGCCGACCTCTTTCCCCGGCATCTGCACTAAGTACTGGACAGTGAATGTAGGGGAAGAGGGCAACGGGCACAGACTCAGCCGTGGCCAGTAAAAAATAATCACCTGCCGGATGGCAACCTGCCGCTCTCCGGGGTCCTGTAGACTGCTGCCTGTGGGGCCACTCTCAGCTTGCCTCATGGTAGGAGCGCCCCTGTCCACCACCCTGCCAGGCCCAACACCAACCACAGATCCTCCTCACTGCTCACTAACTCAGGACAGGGGCTCCTTAGCTGAGCAACTCTGTCCTATACTCTTGTAAGGGGGTCAGTGCAGACTCCCAACAATCATGGAGTCCCATTTCTGTCCATCTGTGGTGATGCGGTCACTTCTTCTGCACCCTAACGGGAGCTCTGACCACTATTTGGTCGCACGTCTCGTGTGCCGTCTCTTCAGTCTCGTCTGGTTTGTTGCTGAAGTTAGAGATCTCTGGAATTAAACTAGGAAGCATTCTCCTCTCTTTGTACAAAGAGAAGCCCAGAAGTGAGGCCGTGCGCGGATTCTCCCGAGAGCGAAACGTACACGGCATAAAGGACAACTCGGAGAATGATAAGGGGCGAGATCAGGACGGGAAGAGATAAGAGACAGGCCTTGTGAGGTCGGCCGTCAGCTTCATGCCGGCCGGCTACAAAACTCCTTTCTTCAGGCTCTTTACAGTCCCGCCGGGCTATCGCTCTGCAGCGGAGCCACATGGCGGGCCGGGCAGCGCTAACAGGCCGGTGACATCCACATTATACTAATGCATTTAAAGGGAGATTGGAGAGGTCGGTGTTTGATGAGATCAGTTATAACACAGCGACAGCACGGATCTACCACTATGTCACTCACTGTGCAACACAATGTTTGTAACCGATAAGCAGAGAGGCGCCTATAGTAACTTTAGTGCTGAATTCACATATGATGTCTGTTTATTTTCTGCCACGTAAGCTTTTCCAATTATGATGTCACCCATTCGCCGTTGTATTATATTTTTTGGAAATCTGCCGATACAATTAATCCGCTCGGCTCGCCGTTAACCTGCTTCATAACACAAATAACAAAAGTGATTGGGCAACTATTTCACAAATCACGGTTACACACCGCTCGCTGACTGAACACTAAGGGTAGGTTTATGTAACATATAGGGCTGTCTCCACCTGGTGTAAACACTGCAGACCATCCAGCAGTAAGTTGTAATGAATGAGCTGTGTTTACAGGTCACTGGGGAGACTAAATAAAGGAATCAAAATCATAAAACAAAAATACATGTTTAGTGTCGCTGCGTCCGTAAAAGTGCGATCTATCAAAGTAACGCATTATTTACCACGCACGGTGAACATCGTCTGAAAAAAAAATTAAGAAATGTCAGAAATGCGCTTTTTTGGTCATTCTGTCTCCAAGAAAAAAATGCAATAAAAAGTGAACAAAAAGTTGTACTTAGAATTAAGTTATCAGGTCATTTTTGTTACAGTTTGTGGACCGTAGAAACAAGATGCCCGAAAGATGGTGGAATTTCATTTTTTTTTCCATTTTATTCCACTTAGAATTTTAAAAAATTTTTCCGTACATTATATAGTACAATTGAAAAATACAACTCATCCCGCAAAAAACAAGCCCTCATACAGCGGCGGCGATGGAAAAATAAAGGACTTACGAGTTTTTAAAGCGTAAAAAATATTTGTTCACGAAGGGGTTAAATAACTTGAAAATGAGACGTGCCGCTATTATTCCGTTTTACCGGTGGAATCAGCAGGTCTTAATTTTACAGACACATATCAATTACTTTCTGTTACAACATTTTTTAAACAATTTTTTGCGCAGTGTTAGCGGCTTTAATAAAATATCTCCACTTCTGCAGTGCCGCAGCATATGTCTGTATGGCGTCCGTCAGAGGTAAACTTCCAATGGACGCTGCAAAACGCGCCAGATCCAGCACATGACAAGCACCAACACCGCCCAACAGATCGCGCTTAAATATAATGTGCTACATTGTGACACCATCATGGCCAGCGACAAAATGTAAATAGCATCTTATCCTGCTGACCTCCGTCCGTCCATCTACTCCATAACAGTCCAGTTTCATCATTCACAACATCACTGCAAATGTAGGCGACGGTGGGGGTCAGAGGCCGTACATGTAATGGGAGCTGTGAGACCAAATGTCCTTCAGCCAAGCGCCTGGAAATGGTTCCAACAGACACAGGGGTGTAACGATGGCGGACAATGAAGCAGTTGGAGCTGCTGGTTCTTGTCAGTCTGACGGTCCTCTCTACTGGTGGTCTGTAGGGGGCGTCCTGTGCCCAGTCAACTTGTGTGCCCCCATCCACTGGTGCCAACACCTCCTAACAGTCTGGTCAGATGCTCCTCCTTATTGGTGGTCTGTAGGGGGCATCCTGAGCCCGGTCACCTTGTGTGCCCCCATCCACTGGTGCCAACACCTCCTAACAGTCTGGTCAGATGCTCCTCCTTATTGGTGGTCTGTAGGGGGCATCCTGAGCCCGGTCACCTTGTGTGCCCTCACACATCTACTGGTCCCAACACCTCCTAACAGTCTGGTCAGATGCTCCTTTCTACTGGTGGTCTGTAGGGGGCGTCCTGAGCTCGGTCACCTAGTGTGCCCCATCCACTGGTCCCAACACCTCCTAACAGTCTGGTCAGATGCTCCTCTCTACTGGTGATCTGTAGGGGGCGTCCTGAGCCCGGTCACATTGTGTGCCCTCACACATTTACTGATCCCAACACTCCCTAACAGTCTGGTCAGATGCTCCTCTCTACTGGTGATCTGTAGGGGGCGTCCTGAGCCCAGTCACATTGTGTGCCCTCACACATTTACTGATCCCAACACTCCCTAACAGTCTGGTCAGACGCTCCTTTCTACTGGTGGTTTGTCGTGGGATCCTGAGCCCGGTCACCTTCTGTGCCCTCACACATCCACTGGTCCCAACACCTCCTAACAACCTAGTCAGACGCTCCTCTCTACTGGTGGTCTGTAGGGGGCGTCCTGAGCCTGGTCACCTTGTGTACCCCCATCCACTGGTCCCAACACCCCCTAACAGTCTGGTCAGACGCTCCTCTCTACTGGAGGTCTGTAGGGGCGTCCCAAGCCCGGTCACCTTGTGTGTCCTCACACATCCACTGGTCCCAACACCTCCTAACAGTCTGGTCAGAAATGGTTCCGACAGACACAGGGAAGTAACAATGGCGCCCCCTGTCTCTAAATGGCGGACAATGAAACAGTTGGAGCTGCTGGTTCTTGTCAGACAATCAGACGCTCCTCTCTACTGGTGGTCTGTAGGGGGCGTCCTGAGCCCGATCACCTTGTGTGCCCCCATCCATTGGTCCCAACACCTCCTAACAGTCTGGTCAGAACGGCCGGTGGGGGACAATTGATGGATACGTCCATCCAGCGTCTCACATCCCAATAATGCGCCCCCTTCTGGTAACGGGGTGAAATCTCTTCTCTGCGTCGTAAAGGCGTCTAGTGGCCAACAAGCTCTACAAGCGGAAGAAGAGGTCACTGCACACAAGGAGCGTCCGAGAGCCTCTTATAGGCCAAGGGGGGAACCACTTTTAGGGGCTCCGGTGACAAGACCATCCATCTAATCACCACAACTCTCATCATTTACAGATCTGCCAGAGTTGGAACCGCAGGACGGGGTCTGCAGCAGAACGACAGCTTCTTCCGGGGGTGAATGTTTTTTTTTACGAAGCGTATATGTATACTGCCTGTCTCTTTTAGGATGTGTTTAAATCTCTTTCATTAACACTGGGTTCACATGACCGTACTCACACAATATTCAGTGAACAGAATGCAATGATTTCAATGGGTTCGTTCACAAACGCATACTTTGCGTGCACAATTCAATCCCGCTAAAAAAAATACGCAGCACGTACTATTTTCCTGTGCATTGGCACGCGGAAACAGAAAATGTGAAACTAATTATGCTGATTAGCCATTTCAAAGGCACAGTGGCTGCGAGGTTTACAAGCGCACGCAAAAAGTATTGCAAAAAACGCAGCTGCGAGCACAAATATGCAAAAAGTGGCACCAATGCGCTCGCGCCTGTGTGAAGACGCCTCTGTGTTTTTTCATTGATTCTGTGTGTTTGAGGGGGAGACACAAACTGCCTGGAGCAGCAAGTCCGGCGTAAATATCATATATATTATTGTCCGCTGCCACATGGTGATGTCATCTGCTGAGGTGTGATGTCACTATGTGGCGCTCTTATGTGCGCCCTGTACCGCACTGTTAGATGGGACACGTTATCCTAATCCACCGCTTGTATTTTTCCCTTTACCTTCTTCGCCTCTGATTTATATGGCTCCAGATTTAAAGGGCCGCCGTTCCTGCGGGGAGCCGGAGACCTATAAATACCGTTATTAATACACGCAGATTAAACTTTTATCACTTTCTTCTAGGCTCGTAATCCTCTCATCATGTGCGCGAGTAGTCAGATGAGTCACTTCTCGGAGCTGCAGTCATATATATTGGGTGGGATTTGCGGGGTTAATGGTGGGCGCGGGGGGCTCGCCGTCCTTTGTTTTGTTTGTGTCATATTTTGCTCTGCAGTTCTTTAGGTATTTATCCTGGACCGAGCAGAATTAAACAGATTATGCGGCCCATTAATTTTCCCGTGTAAGCTCGATAAAAGCTCGCTGGCTGGAGGGCTGCCCGCTCGCTCTAGTTGGGTGGTCTTCCATTTAATGGGCTCTTTACCTGGCACAGATCAGCGAGCTGTTATATTGTGAGGTTTGGCGCTCGTTCCTCACGTCTTCCTTTCATGAGAGAGTCCAGAGAGTGAGGCTGTTCCTACAGGAATAACTTCAGTAAGGAGTAACAGCTCTGGGGGCGAAGGAGAATTAACGGAAAGAGGTCTCCCCAATACCGAGAGCGTCTCCAGATAGAACACGCCGCTCTCCTGGATGTGACACGGGCTGTGGATGGCGCAAATTCCAAATGAATTGATTTCTAAGCCTCAATATTCAGTTGTAGAAGTGGAACAATAAGTGTACATTCACAGAGGCGAGCGCGGTATCACGATTATCAATGTGCGATATACCTGCGGATGTGAGGCAATTTCATGCAAAAACGCCTTGCATCAATCCTCGAAAATTGCGATCATCCAGCACGTCTTCATTATCCCGTCCCCAAGTGTCAGCGTGTCATTATCCCGTCCCCAAGTGTCAGCGTGTCATTATCCCGTCCCCCAAGTGTCAGCGTGTCATTATCCTGTCCCCCAAGTATCAGCGGGTCATTATCCCATCCCCCAAGTGTCAGCCTGTCATTATCCCGTCCCCCCAGTATCAGCGTGTCATTATCCCGTCCCCCAAGTATCAGCGTGTCATTATCCCGTCCCCCACGTGTCAGCGTGTCATTATACCGTCCCCCAAATGTCAGCGTGTCATTATCCTGTCCCCCAAGTATCAGCGGGTCATTATCCCGTCCCCCAAGTGTCAGCGTGTCATTATCCCGTCCCCCCAGTATCAGCGGGTCATTATCCCGTCCCCCAAGTGTCAGCGTGTCATTATCCCATCCCCCAAGTGTCAGCGTGTCATTATCCCGTCCCCCAAGTATCAGCGGGTCATTATCCCGTCCCCCAAGTGTCAGCGTGTCATTATCCCATCCCCCAAGTGTCAGCGTGTCATTATCCCGTCCCCCCAGTGTCAGCGTGTCATTATCCCGTCCCCCAAGTATCAGCGTGTCATTATCCCGTCCCCCAAGTGTCAGCGTGTCGTTATCCTATCCCCCAAGTGTCAGCGTGTCATTATCCCGTCCCCCAAGTGTCAGCGTGTCATTATCCCATCCCCCAAGTGTCAGCGTGTCATTATCCTGTCCCCCAAGTATCAGCGTGTCATTATCCCGTCCCCCAAGTATCAGTGTGTCATTATCCCGTCCCCCAAGTGTCAGCGTGTCATTATCCCGTCTCCCAAGTATCAGCGTGTCATTATCCCATCCCCCAAGTGTCAGCGTGTCATTATCCCATCCCCCAAGTATCAGCGTGTCATTATCGCGTCCCCCCAAGTGTCAGCGTGTCATTATCCCGTCCCCCAAGTATCAGCGTGTCATTATCCCATTCCTCCAAGTATCAGCGTATCATTATCCCATCCCCCAAGTGTCAGCATGTCATTATCCTGTCCCCCCAAGGGGATGGGATAATGACACGCTGACACTCGGGGGACGGGATAATGACACGCTGACACTTGGGGGGACTGGATAATGACACGCTGACACTCGGGGGACGGGATAATGACACGCCGACATTTGTGGGACAGGATAATGACACACTGACACTTTTGGGACAGGATAAGGTGGACCCTAAGGTGTAGCAGTGCAGGACTGGAGAGTAGTCAGGGAGGAGCCAGGAGTCAGCAACAGGAGGTCTCAGTTTACAATGAGGTGGGTAGAGTAGTCAGAAGAAAAGCCAGGGGTCAGCACGAAGGTCTCGGTTTGCAGTACTGTTGGGTGAGGCAGGTAGAGTAGTCAGAAGGAAAGCCAGAAGTCGGTATCAGGAGGTCTTTAAGTAATAGCAGAGGAGCAGACAGAAGTGGAGCTTGACCATTGCTGTGGAGTAGAATAATCACGCAAGTAAGGAGTGACTTGGGGGACGGGATAATGACACGCTGACACTTGGGGGACAGGATAATGACACGCTGATACTCGGGGGATGATATAATGACACGCTGATACTTGGGGGGACAGGATAATGACACGCTGACACTTGGGGGGTCAGATAATAACCTGCTGTAATGGAAATATTTTCATGGCTATTTTGTAGCCATTAATCCTTGATTCTATATGTATATACATATCTGAACAGGCTTTAATATATCAACTAGGCCCCACACTCTAAGAAATTAACCCCAGACCTGTTCTACATGTTTATCCTGTGTAAGTAAGAGAATGGCTTTGATGTTTGTTATAACACCAATCAGTCAGTCTTTGTAGGAGCCGCCATATACATATCTATTGTCTAGGAGGTAGACCTTGTCTGACAACATCTTATCACTCTATAGAAACTGGTCAATTCTAGAGTTTGCTAACATTATTGATGCAAAGCTTGGAGCATATGGTCTGTGACTAAGCAAGTTTTAGCGTATAAAATAGGACACAAATTGTAATAGATCAGAAGCATCTTGTACCTGTAAGGAGATGATCTCCTACAGTGTTGGTCCATGGAACCCGTCTGCCCGTCACTGTGGCTTCTCCAGTGAAAGATGAACTCCAGGCAGAAATGTTTAAGGAAGGCTCCTACTTATTAACGGATGCAGTTTGTAAGTATGTCTTGTAAGTCTTTTGTATTGTAAAGTGTGTTTATGTTTTATCACTTGCCGTATGTATTTTACCTGTAGAGAATCATTGTAAACATTTACGCGATATCACCTAGTTTTATGTAAATTTGTTTTATCATAATCATTTATTCATTTGTATCAACCCACTTGTCCTTCTTTAAAGCCGTATCCGAACTTGTTGTTTGCCAGTTGGCAAAACACATGCTGACACTTGGGGGATGGGATAATGACACGCTGACACTTGGGGGATGGGATAATGACACGCTGACACTTGGGGGACGGGATAATGACAGGCTGATAATTGGGGGATGGGATAATGACACGCTGATACTAGGGGGACGGGATAATGACACGCTGATACTTGGGGGATGGGATAATGACACGGTGATACTAGGGGGACGGGATAATGACACGCTGATACTTGGGGACGAGATAATGACACGCTGACACTTGGGGGACGGGATAATGACACGCTGACACTTGGGGGATAGGATAATGACACGCTGACACTTGGGGGATGGGATAATGACACGCTGATACTTGGGGGACGGGATAATGACACGCTGACACTTGGGGGACAGGATAATGACACACTGATACTTGGGGGACGGGATAATGACAGGCTGATAATTGGGGGATGGGATAATGACACACTGATACTTGGGGGATGGGATAATGACACGCTGACACTTGGGGGACGGGATAATGATACGCTGATACTTGGGGGCCGGGATAATGACACGCTGACACTTGGGGGACGGGATAATGACACGCTGACACTTGGGGGACGAGATAATGACAGGCTGACACTTGGGGGACGGGATAATGACACGCTGACACTTGGGGGACAGGATAATGACACGCTGACACTTGGGGGATGGGATAATGACACACTGATACTTGGGGGACGGGATAATGACACGCTGACACTTGGGGGACAGGATAATAACACACTGATACTTGGGGGACGGGATAATGACACGCTGATACTTGGGGGACGGGATAATGACACGCTGATACTTGGGGGATGGGATAATGACACGCTGACACTTGGGGGACGGGATAATGACACGCTGACACTTGGGGGACGGGATAATGACACACTGATACTTGGGGGACGGGATAATGACACGCTGATACTTGGGGGACGGGATAATGACACGCTGATACTTGGGGGATGGGATAATGACACGCTGATACTTGGGGGATGGGATAATGACAGGCTGACACTTGGGGGACGGGATAATGACACGCTGACACTTGGGGGACAGGATAATGACACACTGATACTTGGGGGACGGGATAATGACACGCTGATACTTGGGGGACGGGATAATGACACGCTGATACTTGGGGGATGGGATAATGACACGCTGATACTTGGGGGACGGGATAATGACACGCTGATACTTGGGGGACGGGATAATGACACGCTGATACTTGGGGGATGGGATAATGACACGCTGATACTTGGGGGATGGGATAATAACACGCTGATACTTGGGGGACAGGATAATGACACGCTGACACTTGGGGGACGGGATAATGACACGCTGATACTTGGGGGATGGGATAATGACACGCTGATACTTGGGGGACGGGATAATGACACGCTGACACTTGGGGGACAGGATAATGACACGCTGACACTTGGGGGATGGGATAATGACAGGCTGACACTTGGGGGACGGGATAATGACAGGCTGATAATTGGGGGACGGGATAATGACACACTGATACTTGGGGGATGGGATAATGACACGCTGATACTTGGGGGACGAGATAATGACACCACGACACTTGGGGGACAGGATAATGACACACTGATACTTGGGGGACGGGATAATGACACGCTGACACTTGGGGGACGGGATAATGACAGGCTGACATTTGAGGGGATGGGATAATGACACGCTGATCCTTGGGGGATGGGATAATGACACACTGATACTTGGGGGACGGGATAATGACACGCTGACACTTGGGTGACGGGATAATGACAGGCTGACATTTGAGGGGATGGGATAATGACACGCTGATACTTGGGGGATGGGATAATGACACGCTGACACTTGGGGGACAGGATAATGACACGCTGATACTTGTCATTATCCTGTCCCCCCAAGTATCAGCGTGTCATTATCCCGTCCCCCAAGTATCAGTGTGTCATTATCCCATCCCCCAAGTATCAGCGTGTCATTATCCCATCCCCCCAAGTATCAGCGTGTCATTATCCCGTCCCCCAAGTATCAGCGTGTCATTATCTCATCCCCCAAGTGTCAGCGTGTCATTATCCTGTCCCGCAAGTGTCAGCGTGTAATTATCCCGTCCCCCAAGTCACTCCTTACTTGCGTGATTTTTCTACTCCACAGCCATGGTCAAGATCCACTTCTGTCTGCTCCTCTGCTATTGCTTAAAGACCTCCTGATACCGATTTCTGGCTTTCTCTCTGACTACTCTACCTGCCTCATCCATCAGTATTGCAAACCGAGACCTTCGTGCTGAGCCCTGGCTTTCCTTCTGACTACTCTCCCCACCTCATTGTAAACTGAGACCTCCCGTTGCTGACTCCTGGCTCCTCCCTGACTACTCTCCAGTCCTGCGCTGCTACACCTGAGGCTCCACCTTAGTGCCTAAAATCGGAATTTTTACTCTGGGCGAATTATACTATGTGGCAACCAGCTTTACCACAAAGCCAATTCCGCTCAGGATTACCTAAGTGGGTAAAGGATGAGGTTGACTGGAGATGCCTAATAACCTGGGGTTATTAGGGGTTATGCATCCGGATTGACCAGAAACTTTTCGAGCACCGAAAAGAGAGACTGCGGGGCTTGGGCACGAACACCCCATACTCCTTCAGTCAATCCATGTTGAGTTCGCCATCGAGGACAGAAGTTGCACCTAACTGATGCAGGTCGATGTCCTTCGCAAAGGCCTCTCTACCACTGAGAATCAAAGGCGCCGTGCTAAAACCTGTGCCTTTATTGTGGAAGCTCAGGACATTATGTTTTAAACTGTCCAAACAAGTTTCAAAGGACTCTCGCCCTAGCCAACGTCAAGACCATGACCAATCCAGCCGTCATGAAACAAGGGATTGTCACCAAACACTTTTGCATCTGTAGTTCAAAACAATGTGAAAACCCTTCCCCCACTCCAACATTTTGTCCTCCCTTTAGAGATGTTAACAGGTAATCAGAGGACGCAGTGCCCAGAGATGTTAGATTCTGGAGCGGGAGGAAACTTCATGGAGTTAAGATGCTCTCTTGACAAAAACATTGCAACTAGACTTAATTCCATACCGATTGATATGGAAACCATGAATGGGTCATCCTTGCCCTCAGGACCAGTCTTGCAGGAGATAATTGAACTGGAGCTCTGCATGAAACCTGACCACTAAGAAATGAACAGCGTCCAGCTCATCTCATCCCCTAAATTTCCAGTGATTCTCGGGATACCCTGGTTTTTTACCCATAATCCCTCTATCAACTGGGAATTAAGGACCATTGCCTTCCCTTCAGAGTACTGTAATATGGCATCATCTGCCCCTAAACCAGTGCAAGACCCTAAGGAGGGTCAACAGGACTTAGAGAAGTTACTGGTTCAGTACCAGATGTGTAGGAATGTCTGGAACAAGAAGAAAGCTGACCAGCTGCCACCTCATCGGCCCTATGATTGCCCAGTGGAATTGTTTCCTGGTGCTTCTATTGTGTTTGGACGGATCTACAATCTTTCAGAACCAGAGTATAAGGTACTCTGAGAATACCTGGACGACAATTTGAAAAAGGGGTTCATTCGACCTTCTCCTTCCCCAGCTAGGGCGCCCATTTTTTTCGTGGAAAGCAGTGACTCAACTCTGCGACCATGTACTGATTACAGGGAGTTAAATAAGATTAGGGTCTAGAATTCCTACCCACTACCCTTGATTCTAGAACTATTAGAGAGGCTCTGCCAAGATCTTCACTAAAGTAGATCTTAAAGGGGCCTATGACCTTGGACAGATATGCCCTGGGGACAAATGGAAGCCTACCTTTTGGACAACGTATGGTCATTTTGAATACCTAGTGATGCCATTTGATGACATATTACAGAGCCTTGTGTGGCGCAGAGTGTTAAGAAGCAGAAATGCAGTCGTAAGCTCTTGCTCATGACCTGAAGGCTGTTCACTCCCTGCATGGTTCAGGTAGCCAGCTCAAGGTTGACTCAGCCCTCCATCCTTCAGAGGTTGGTAAAATGAGTAGCCAGCTTGGTGAAGGGTAATAAATAAATTACCTGAAAGCACTGCGGAATAAGTTGGTGCTGTACTAATAACAAGATTTATTTTTTATTTTTATATTTCGAGATCTGTTGGACCAATTCGTAGTGGCGTATTTTGACAACATCCTTATCTTCTCTGATAACTTGGAGGAACACCGCAGGCATGTTTGGGTGGTCTTGGAACAACTCCAACACAATATTCTCTACATCAAACTAGGGAAGTATGAGTTTGAAGAGACCAGAATGCAATTCCTGGGATACATTATCTCTTGAGATGGCCTAAGCATGGACCCCAGCAAGATTAAGGCCATACTGGATTGGCCCATTCCAAAAAATGTGAAGGAAGTACAGCACCTGATTGGTTTTGTGAACTTCTACAGAAGATTTATTAAGGATTTCTCAAAAGTCATCTCTACCATCACCTCTCCCATGAAGAAAGCACAAACGCTTTTCTGGGCCCCAGAGGCACAAATTGCTTTTCAGAAACTAAAGATTCTGTTTACTTCAGCACCAGTTCTGATCCACCCAAGACTAGAAGTGCCTTTTTTGTTGTTGAGGTGGACACCTACGACTCCTTAGTGGGAGCTATCCTGTCACAACGAGTCGGAGATAGGATGCAATTAGATCCTTGTGCATTTCTGTCCCACACCTTATCACCTGCAGAGAAAAACTATGATATCAGAAACAAGGAACTTCTGGCCATTAAGGTGGCTTTTACCAAATGGAGGCACCTCTTGGAAGGAGCCCATCATCCAGTAATGGTTCTTACTGACCATAAGTACTTAGAATTTCTCAGTACTGCCAAGAGGTTATCTGTGAGACAAGCACGATGGGCCCTGTTGTTCCCCAGGTTCAATTTTATCGTGTCCTATCGCCCTGATTCCAGAAACAGCAAAGTAGATGCTTTGTCCAGGATATTTTCAGAGCCTGAAGAGGGGTCAAACACAGACGACACAATCCTGTCCTCAAAAAAATTTGGGGTATCCTGCATTCTGAGGACCTCCTAACAAAGCTCAAGGGAGGATACGAAAATGACTCATTTCTGAGTCGTCCTTGTAAGGATATGAAACTTTCATTCAAAGATGGACTTTGGAGATGAGAAAACCAACTATATGTTCCCAAGGCTGGTCGCCTTGACGTCCTTAAACTAGTCCATGCTTCCAAACTTGCCGATCACCTTGCAGTAACAAAGACTTTAGAACTGTTGCTTTGTTCCTTCTGATGGCCTGACTGCAGAAGGGATGTGGAGAGGTATGTCACTTCTTTTGAAGTATGTGCTCAGAACAAGATGTCACCAGCTCGTCCTCTTCCAGTCCCATCCAGGCCATGGGGATCTATATCTATGGATGATATAGTGGATCTCTTGAAAAGAATGACTACCATCCTGGTTGTCGGGGACTGACTTAGGAAGATGGCTCACTTCACCCCCATAAGAAAGTTTCCCACCGCCGAGCACACCACGGAGTTGATGATCCGGGAAGGTTTCTGATTACATGGAATCCCTAATTATGTGGTCACGGACAGAGGGGTTCACTTCACCTCAAAGTTCTGGAAACACTTCTGCACAGACCTGGAAACTACTATAAATCTCTCTTCTGCCTTTCATCCTCAGTCTTCAGGCCAGATCGAGAGAACTAACCAGACTGTGTAGCAGTATCTCTGCTGCTTCTTCATCTGAAAGACGACTGAGTAATCCTACAACAGTGTACAACACAATTCAACAGCCCAGAGCCCTTCAATGCCAACTACGGTACACATCCCATCTGTATTCCTGGTCTTCCTATGAACACTCTGCCCTTGTCAAGCTCCACTTCTGCCTGCTCCTCTGCTATTGCTACAAGACCTCCTGATACCGACTTCTAGCTTCTCTTCTGACTACGCTACCTGCCTCATCCATCAGTACTGCGAACTGAGACCTCCTGTTGCTGACTCCTGGCTCTTCCCCGACTACTCTACTGCTACACCTGAGGCTCCAACCCAGCGCATGAAACTGCTACCCCTGTCCGCCTTGTATCAGCCTGTCATTATCCTGTCCCCCAAGTGTCAGTGTGTCATTATCCTGTATCCCAAGTGTCAGCGTGTCATTATCCTGTATCACAAGTCTCAGCACATAATGATTCCATTCCCCAAGTATCAGCCTGTCATTATCCTGTCATCCAAGTGTCAGCGTGTCATTATCCCGTCCACCCAAGTATCAGCATGTCATTATCCCATCCCCCAAGTGTCAGCGTGTCATTATCCCTTCCCCTAAGTGTCAGCGTGTCATTATTCCGTCCCCAAAGTGCAGCGTGTCATTATCCCGTCCCCCAAATATCAGCGTGTCATTATCCCGTCCCCCAAATATCAGCGTGTCATTATCCCGTCCCCCAAGTGTCAGCATGTCATTTTCCCATCCCCCAAGTGTCAGCGTGTCATTATCCCATCCCCCAAGTGTCAGTGTGTCATTATCCCGTCCCCCCAAGTGTCAGCGTGTCATTATCCCGTCCCCCAAGTGTCAGCGTGTTATTATCCCGTCCCCCAAGTGTCAGTGTGTCATTATTCCGTCCCCCAAGTGTCAGTGTGTCATTATCCCGTCCCCCCAAGTGTCAGCGTGTCATTATCCCGTCCCCCAAGTGTCAGCGTGTCATTATCCCGTCCCCAAAGTGTCGGCATGTCATTATCCCGTCCCCCAAGTATCAGCGTGTCATTATCCCGTCCCCCAAGTGTCAGCGTGTCATTATCCCATCCCCCAAGTGTCAGCGTGTCATTATCCCGTCCCCCAAGTGTCAGCGTGTCATTATCCCGGCCCCCAAGTATCAGCGTGTCATTATCCCATCCCCCAAGTGTCAGCGTGTCATTATCCCGTCCCCCAAGTGTCAGCGTGTCATTATTCCGTCCCCCAAGTGTCAGCGTGTTATTATCCCGTCCCCCAAGTGTCAGCGTGTCATTATCCCGTCCCCCCAAGTGTCAGTGTGTCATTATCCCGTCCCCCAAGTGTCAGCGTGTCATTATTCCGTCCCCCAAGTGTCAGCGTGTCATTATCCCGTCCCCCCAAGTGTCAGCGTGTTATTATCCCGTCCCCCAAGTGTCAGCGTGTTATTATCCCGTCCCCCAAGTGTCAGCGTGTCATTATCCCGTCCCCCCAAGTGTCAGCGTATCATTATCCCATCCCCCAAGTGTCAGCGTGTCATTATCCCGTCCCCCCAAGTGTCAGCGTGTCATTATCCCGTCCCCCAAGTGTCAGCGTGTCATTATCCCGTCCCCCAAGTGTCAGCGTGTCATTATCCCGTCCCCCCAAGTGTCAGCGTGTTATTATCCCGTCCCCCAAGTGTCAGCGTGTCATTATCCCGTCCCCCCAAGTGTCAGCGTATCATTATCCCATCCCCCAAGTGTCAGCGTCTCATTATCCTGTCCCCCAAGTGTCAGCGTGTCATTATCCCGTCCCCCAAGTGTCAGCGTATCATTATCCCATCCCCCAAGTGTCAGCGTGTCATTATCCCGTCCCCCCAAGTGTCAGCGTGTTATTATCCCGTCCCCCAAGTGTCAGCGTGTCATTATCCCGTCCCCCCAAGTGTCAGCGTATCATTATCCCATCCCCCAAGTGTCAGCGTCTCATTATCCTGTCCCCCAAGTGTCAGCGTGTCATTATTCCGTCCCCCAAGTATCAGCAGATCATCTTTCAGAACTCTATAACTGAGCGCTGAAGAAAACAAAAAAATAAAAAAAAGAATGAAAGAATTTGCTATGAATTATTCAGGAAGCAAGTACTGATATGAATATGCAAAAATGCCCATAAAATCTAACAGTTTAGGGAAAATAAAAATCTTTTTAATTTGCAAATGTGATATTTTTCTACTTTCTGTTCTTGTGGCAGAATTGCTGTTTTTCAGCCTGTGAATATTAATAATTGTTCCTTTGTACTTTATGTTTTCTAACATTTTGTGTTCTTCCTTTTCAGCAGTTTTTTCTTACTGTGTCTTCATCTTCTCGTTAGTTCTGGCCGCAGTCTTTATACTACTTGTCCTATTATTTTTTACCCTTTCGCAGACCTATGAAAACTCGAATAGTTGCGTTATCTGGAACGGTCTCGTCGCTCCATGACAGATTTTCTAATCCAAAATATTTTATTGCTCTTATTTATAAAAAAAAATGGGGGTGAAGTGGAAAATTATTCTCCGGTTTGGAATTAGTCGTCTCTCCAGGATTAGTGTTTCCTCACTTAAAGTCTAATCACCTCCCGTCTGGTCCAGCGTACTTGGCCTTCAATCTTCGGCAGCGGCCCATCGGGTCAACACACCGCAGGGTTCTGATTGGTCGGTAGCTGTTAGTTTAGGCCTCTTCATAAGATGCCCACCAGGAGAGCGCAATTAATTTATTGGCGGTGTGCGCTGGCTCGCTCCCGCTTTCTGATCTGCGGCTCAGACTTTGGGCAGTCGACCGTATTGAAAAAGTTTTTATTTATTTTTTCCAATGGCTCAGAATTTTTCTGCTGAGAAAAGCAAAGACCCTCTTTTATAACCCTCAAACCACCACTTAAACGAGCATGGAAAATAATGTTTTCTGACCACGTATGGCGGCTGGAAGTCTGCACAGGGATATTTGCACAAAACTTGTTCCTAATACTGCAGGAGAACATTGGGCTGACACCTCGAGGCCGGCTGAGAACTAGAAAGGGGTTCTCACTCCGGAGCGGACTTCAATGACCTTGTGTGACCTTGAGTTTCAGGTTTATCAGTGAGCAGGTACATAAACAGCTCCCTATATAGTGTAGGAGTTATATAAGGACTGAAGACATTGTCTAATCTGGTATCTGAAGATCCAGAAAGTCTGATAATCCGGCACAGACATGTGATCTAATGTGGAGTTGCACAAGACCAGAAGCAGAGAACCAATAGCGCTCTTTCCCACAGGATGAATATTCCGCAGGATGCTGTAAAATATTCCGCTGTTGAAATCCGCACCCAAATCTGCAGGTCTAAATGTGGATTGTGATGCTGAATTGTCGGCAGAATTGATACGTTCCACGTGCGGATGCTTCCGCATGGCAGAATATCATGCAGATTCCTTCAGAATATATTATACCTTGTGAAAAGCCCATGCAGAAATCTGTCTAATCAAAGAGATTTTTTTCATGACGCTTTTCTACTTCACAAGTGAATTTGACACTTTTCTATAAGGCGACTGCGTCCAATTGCAGTGCGCAAAATACGAACCAATTGTAATCCGTGCGCCTGTCCATGTGTGGTCCGTAGACACTGCGGTTTTATTTTCCTATGTCACCTGGTTTTGTTACGTGCAATAAAAACCCAGAAAGAGACCCAATTATTGTTTGCCGGCGTCAGGCTGTATTTACACGGGCGAGTGCGATATCAGCCCATGAAACTCCAACCGATATTGCACTTGCAAATATGCGAGTTTGTCTACAAGTGTGATGTATTTTGCAGTAAGCTGCATTGCGGTGCATTCAATTTTCACATGCATAGAAATCACGTTACACGATTACGCCAAAAAAACATCCAGCCTTAGAAGAAGTTGTCGTGTTGCTGCAGATTCCGGCATGCAGTTCCATCTCAGGCAGATCTGTAAATGATGAGACTTGTGGTATTTAGATGAACGGTCTTGTCACCGGAGCCCCTAGTGGTTCCCCCCTTGGCCTATAAGAGGCTCTCGGAGGCTCCTTGTGTGTGGTGGCCTCTTCTTCCGCTTGTAGAGCTTGTTGGCCACTAGACGTCTCTACGACGCAGAGAAGAGATTTCACCCCGTTACCAGAGGGGGGCGCATTATTGGGATGTGAGAAGTTGGATGGTTGTATTGATGAATTGTCCCCCACCGGCCGATCTGACCAGACTGTTAGGGGGTGTTAGGGCCAGTGGATGGGGGCACACAAGGTAAGCGGGCTCAGGACGCCCCCTACAGACCACCAGTAGAGAGGAGCGCCTGACCAGACTGTTAGGGGGTGTTGGGACCAATAGTTGGGGGCACACAAGGTGACCAGGCTCAGGACGCCCTCTACAGACCACCAGTAGAGAGGAGCGTCTGACCAGATTGTTAGGGGGTGTTGGGACCAGTGGATGGGGGCACATAAGGTAAACGGGCTCAGGACGCCCCCTACAGCCCACCATTAGAGAGGAGCATCTGACCAGACAATTAGGAGACATTGTGACCAGTGGATGTGTGAGGGCACACAAGGTGACCAGGCCAGCTTTAAATGTTCAGTAAGCAGCATGAGGGGACAGTATAGGGAGACACTATGAGGAGACAGTATAAGGAGACACTATGAGGAGACAGTATAGGGGGACACTATGAGAGGACACTATGAGGGGGAACTATGAGGAGACAGTATAAGGAGACACTATGAGGAGACAGTATAGGGGGACACTATGAGAGGACACTATGAGGGGGAACTATGAGGAGACAGTATAAGGGACACTATGAGGGGACAGTATAGGGGGACACTATATGGGGACACTATGAGGAGACAGTATGAGGAGACATTATAAGGGACACTATGAGGGGACACTGTGAGGGGACAGTATAGGGGGACACTATGAGGGGACATTATAAGGGACACTATGAGGGGACAGTATAAGGAGACACTATGAGGGGACAGTATAAGGAGACACTATGAGGGGACAGTATAGGGGGACACTATGAGGGGACAGTATAGGGGGACATTATAAGGGACACTAGGAGGGGACAGTAGGAGGGGACACTATGAGGGGACACTATGAGAAGACACTATGAGGGGACAGTATGAGGGGACAGTATGAGGAGACACTATAAGGAGACACTATAAGGGGACATTATAAGGGACACTATGAGGGGACAGTAGGAGGGGACACTATGAGAAGACACTATGAGGGGACAGTATAAGGAGACACTATGAGGGGACAGTATAAGGAGACACTATGAGGGGACACTATGAGAAGACACTATGAGAAGACACTATGAGAAGACACTATGAGAAGATACTATGAGAAGATACTATGAGGGGACACTATGAGGGGACACTATGAGGGGACACTATGAGGGGACACTATGAGGGGACACTATGAGGGGACAGTAGGAGGGGACACTATGAGGGGACAGTATAAGGAGACACTATGAGGGGACACTATGAGAAGACACTATGAGAAGACACTATGAGGGGACACTATGAGGGGACACTATGAGGGGACCGTAGGAGGGGACAGTATGAGGGGACAGTATGAGAGGACAGTATGACTAGACACTATGAGGAGACACTATGAGGAGACACTATAAGGGGACACTATAAGGGGATACTATGAGTGGACAGTGTAAGGGGACACTATGCAAGGCAAGGACACTATGAGGGAACACAGAGGGGACAGTATAAGGAGACACTATGAGGGAACAGTATAAGGAGACACTATGAGGGGACACTATGAGGGGACAGTATGAGGGGACACTATGAGGGGACACTGTGAGGGGACAGTATAAGGAGATTGTATAAGGAGACACTATGAGGGGACACTATAAGGGGATTGTATGAGGGGACACTATGAGGGGACAGTATAAGGAGAGAGTGTGAGGAGACACTATGAGGAGACACTATGAGGGGACAGTATAAGTAGAGAGTATAAGGAGACACTATGAGGGGGCACTATGAGGAGACACTATGAGGGGACAGTATAAGGAGACACTATGAGGAGACACTATGAGGGGACACTATGAAGAGACACTATAAGGGGACACTATGAGGGAACAGTATAAGGAGACAGTATAAGGAGACACTATGAGGGGACAGTATGAGGAGACACTATGAGGGAACAGTATAAGGAGACACTATGAGGGGACAGTATAAGGAGACACTATGAGGGGACAGTATGAGGAGACACTATGAGGGGATACTATAAGGGGATAGTATGAGGGGACAGTATAAGGAGACACTATGAGGAGACACTATGAGGAGACACTATAAGGGGACACTATGAGGGAACAGTATAAGGAGACACTATGAGGGAACAGTATAAGGAGACACTATAAGGGGACACTATAAGGGGACACTATAAGGGGACACTATGAGGGAACAGTATAAGGAGACACTATGAGGGGACAGTATGAGGAGACACTATGAGGGGACAGTATGAGGAGACACTATGAGGGGACAGTATAAGGAGACACTATGAGGAGACACTATAAGGGGACACTATGAGGGAACAGTATAAGGAGACAGTATAAGGAGACACTATGAGGGGACAGTATGAGGAGACACTATGAGGGGACACTATTAGGGGATAGTATGAGGGGACAGTATAAGGAGACACTATAAGGAGACACTATGAGGGAACAGTATAAGGAGACAGTATAAGGAGACACTATGAGGGGACACTACAGGGTGTTCTACAAGTTGCCCGACATTTTCAGGCACCACTCGCATCGGAAGCACACGAGCTGCGGGGGTTATTGGCACCATTTTTGGGGATTGTAGAACTTTTATTAATTTTTTTTGGAGGGGAGAAAGAAAACATCAGTTCTGCCATTGTTTTCTTTAACACTGATGATGACACTAACAAGATTAGAAAGAGTTTTTTCATAAGTTTTTCCACTTCTGCACAATAAATTTTAAATTTTTTTTTTGCATCGCTGCATTCGCGGCACCATGACTTTATTTCCCACGGATGGAGCTCTTTGTTTTTTGCGTGATGAGCTCGAGTTTTTAGTGGTACCATATTGGGGGAACGCTTATTTTGGCTCCTTTTTTTCAAATTTTTTTTTCCACTTTTCGCTGCACTGGATAAGTGGTGTTCGAATTATTGTACTGGTGGCTCCTGATGTGAAGATACCAAATATGTGGGGTTTTTTAAATTTTTTAAAATTCTTTCCAGGAAGGCTGGAGAAGCGTGCGGATCGCAGGGAATGTGACAAGGACCAAATACTGAGGTGTAGACGACCGGTCAGAGCGTCTCCGGAGCGGCCGATCTTCTGGCGTTCCCGGGGTGAGTCCCAACCACAAGAGCTCCAAGGAAGGACAACCGGTGACCGGGTGATGGACGCCCATCTGGCATTGTGTGGGGGGTGAAGGCCATCCGTCTAGTCCGACCCACGGAGGAGCGACTGCAGGACACCTTACTGATGGCCAGGATAGAAAGCTGCCGGATCACTGCGGGTGTCGCAGATCGCTGAGTATGGGGTCCACAGACCAGTCAGAGTGTCCGTGGGACCCCTGTGCACCACCGAAACTGCCAACAGTGGCATCAGGACTGGACTGCGGAGTGAAGGAAGACGGCGCCCGGTTGGATGAATCGCGTGTTTGATTATGTGGGCGGCGTTTATCGGGGTGTAGACAAGCTGGCGGGCCGTGTGATGGGCAATGCGCTGCGGATGTGACACGTACCGCCTGCCCAACATTGTACAGACAAGTACCGCATCATGGTGGCGGAATCCCTGATGGCGGCGCCCCCAGCAGGATAATGTGTGGGCAGCACTGCGGGAACAGAGATGATGGCGGCGGCACAGCAACATACAGGACCTGCCGACCCCACAGGACACTTCAGAGGTCTGATGGAGTCCGGACCCCGACGGCTCAGAGGGGACTGATTCAATATTAGGTGGCTCTCTTGTGGCTAATCAGTGTGTGGGACGGATGGATGAGTTGTTGAGTACCCCCCTCGGTGTAGAAGTATAATACCGCCATATACAGCGCCACGCTCAGTGCAAGGATTCGTCTGTGTGGGGCAGCTGATCATTAAAGCGACAGTCCTCGTTTTGAATGCGGCTCTACGGACTGATCGCTGTGAGCCCCGCAATTCTATTCATCTTACTGTCTTGCTTCATGAATAGAATTACAGAAATGCAGTGAAAACTGACACTCGTTCTTGCAAGCGCTAGATAAGAGGGATCTGCAGTGTTTCCAGGCGCAGGACGACTCGAGGACGTCTGCAGTATTTGCACTTGTGCCAAAATTGTGCCTTTTTCACACCAGCTTCCTGGCAGCAGCGCATCCAGCACCCGCTGTTCTTACGCCCCCTCTGATTTGTGAAGTACTGCGAAACATTGCGGGGCTTCATGGACACATTTAGGGATTCAGTGCCGCTGCCACCTATGGTTGTGCGACCGCTCTCGCCCGGCTGCAAGAACAATGGCCCTTTGGTTCGCCAATCCGCGGCGCAGATAACAGAAATCGGTGATGTCATCGTATGACGCATGGCGGTTCCTCCAGGGGACAATGGATGGACAGCAGATAAGAGGAGCAGCGGGCCCCTGTGTAATCTCTTGCAGGAACCCCAGGACCAGACATCCTGCACTTTCCAGGCCGGTGAGGGGGAGGGAGTCGATAAGTAAGAGATACGATGCAGCCGCGCCGCCACCGCCGCCATTCTCCTCACAGAACTGGACATGAAAATTACAATCACGCACTCAGACTTAAAGGGCCGGTATACTCGTAAAATGAAAAAATCTGAAACTTTCTCAAATGCTTTGCTTACTGATTCCTCAATATATTCAAGATCTCTGCTTGCTGCCATGGACTTGGGTCTAGAATGGGCAGAATAGCTTTCACTTAACCCCTTCATGACTGCAAAACGCCTTAAAACTTACCTCACTAATGGGCTTTACACATGCACACACATACATTTTTGGCTGTTGACTTGCTGACTACTGACAGGGGGGCTCCTGCTCCAACCTCCAGGAACAGAGAAACGTCAGATACCAGCAGCTTAACCCCTTACATGCCACAATCAACAGCAACTGCAGCATGTAGATAGCTGACAGGGCAAGGGGCTCTTAGTGACCCATCAGCACCCTGCTATTTAGGGGCCGAGAGTTTCCCGCTTGTGAACGGTTGGGTTGGCAGTCCTTTTGTAGTCGGGTCTGGTGTCCGTCAGGGATGCTCTCTGAGCCCCTTGCTTTACGCGTTCGCTGTCAATCCCTTCCTCAGAAGGGTAGACGGGGGACCGTTAGCGGGGGTGAGGATGGACCCGGGGGTGCCGGGCCCGGCCTTGAGGACAGTGGCGTACGCTGATGACGTTACTATCTTTGTCTCCTCTCATGAGGAGGCGGGGTGGGTGATGTCGGAAGTTGTCCGCTACTCGGAGGTCTCCGGGTCAAAGATCAATCGGGAAAAGTGTGAGAGTCTCTGGCTGGGAGGGGGAGATCCTGCTTTTGATCTTCTGGACGCTCTCCCAGAACCCTAAGATTCCGCTAAAATTTTAGGCATCGATTTCGACCAAGGGAATTATCCCGAGAAAAATTGGGAAGGCAGATTGAGGAATGCCACTCAAAAGGTGGATCAATGGAAAGGGTGGTCTTTGACCCTGAGAGAAAGGGTTTGCTTGATCAAGACTTACCTGCTCCCTTTGTTGATGTACCTGGGAAGTGTCTGGATTTTGCCAGAACTTCTTTGGTCCCGGGTCTACAGCCTGTTCTTCCAGCTGTTATGGGGGAATAGGTTGAACCCAGTCAAGAGGGAGGTTACTTACCGTACGAGGAGACTAGGTGGGTTGGGTATGGTCAATCCAGTGGTATTCCTCGTGAATACCTTTTTGAAAGCTAATATCGCAAACCTCTGGAAAGAGAGGGCTCCTCCGTGGGTATCCTCTTGTAAGGGATGGTTTCAGCCATTCTTCCCGGAGTGGGAGACAGGAGGGCGTGTGAAGGACTTTTGTACACCACACGGACATCTTCCGGCTTATGTTGCACCGGTTCTGAAGGTTTTACGCCAATGGGGGCTGACCGTGGGGATAGTCAGGACGCTGGCCAGGCGTGTGCTGGACCAGAGGGTTTTGGCAACCAGCTTTCAGTGTCCATTGGCCCTCAGAGACTGCCCATGTGGGGATTTGAGGGTGGGTTTGTTTCTTTTAAATTCTGTAAGAATTCCCTCAAAGTATTGGGACTTGACCTGGCACTGCTTCCATGGTAAGCTGTATGTGGGGGACAACTTGAAGTACAAGAACATCGAGGAAAGGGTTGTCCCTGGGAGGCGTGTGGCAACACTCTGGAGAGCATGGACCACTTTCGGCTTCATTGTCCCTTTAATATAGAAGTATACAAGAGGGTAGGGGCTTCCATCGGTTGGCCTCGGCTGGCTGACCTTACCTACGCTGAGTGGTGTTATGGAGCATTCAGAGATGTGGGTGGCGGGGACCGCTGCACTTTATTTTTAGTAAGTCTAGTGGTTCGGTATTACACGTGGAGCGCACGGTGTGTAGTATCGACGCAGCATAAAATCCTCCTCGAGGACGAGGTAAGTAGGAATATTCTCTGTGACCTGGTGAAGCTGCGTTCTCTGGAGTCTGAGAGGTTGGGTAGGCCTCGGGCAGCCTTCCTTCGGAGGGGTTTTTGCTTTGGGGTTCCCTAGCCTGGAGAACTGTTTCCCGGTGGGGGGCTGGATTCTTTCACCCTAGCTTTTTGTTTTGTTTTAAGTTAAAAGTTGAATAAAAGGCTTATGGGACCCGAAGCGGGGCTGGAGGGAGCGGTTATGTTTTTGTTATTTATTTTTCTGTATATTTAGGCTGTGGATTATTATGCATTATATGGTTTTGTGGGTGGTATGTGTTTTTCGTGGGGGGTATTATGTTGAGTTTTTGTGGGTGTTTTTAAAAAACAAACGAAAAAAAAAGAAAAAACTAATTAAAACCCCCCCCCCACAAAACTAAACCATGTTCATAAGCATGAGGGGCAAGTATTGGCAGTGGACCAGGGGGTGGGTAGAGGGTAATGCGTGTGTTGTTTAGAGGGGAGGGGGAAATAAATTAAAAAATAAATATATATATATACTTGTTTTACTAATGTGTGTTTTTTCTCTGTTTAGTAGGTTGGAGTATGCAGCACTACGGGATTATGGGGTCGGTTGTCTTGTTTTTGCTGTGATATGTTCTGTGTGTAGATGGGATGTGTGAGGTTGGGGATGCGGCCGCACCGCTTGTCACTCTCCTCCTGTAAATATGAATATATGTTTGGCTATTATTTCTTGCAAATATTTCTGCGTTGTAAATGTGTATATACGCTTCTTGTGATTGTATTTGGCAAATTTTTCTGTTATTTTGCTATTTTTGTTATTATGCCCTGTTATGTTTTTTACTTTTATAATGAAAAGATTACCATAAGGTACCAATGGAATCCCATGGCAGCTGGAAGCCACACAAGCATCTTCATGTAACTCAGCCTAATAGATCCCGCCTCCTGCAGAGTCTAATAGGCTGCTGTCATAGGCTGAGTAGAATGCAATACATAAGTAATGCAGTATATTGTACTAGAGATCAAATGAGCACATATTCAAGTCTCCTTCAGGGACTAAAAAATAGTATTAAAAAATTCAAAGAAGTTTAATTTAAAGAGGAAAAGAGCTAATTAAAGAATACACATTTTTCCTAAAAAAATTATTTTAAATGGATAAGATACACATTATATGTCCCCCAGAGTGCGGCCAGTAACATCTCCAACACATTATATGTCCCCCATAGTGCAGCCAGTAACATCTCCAACACATTATATGTCCCCCAGAGTGCGGCCAGTAACATCTCCAACACATTATATGTCCCCCAGAGTGCGGCCAGTAACATCTCCAACACATTATATGTCCCCCAGAGTGCAGCCAGTAACATCTCCAACACATTATATGTCCCCCAGAGTGCAACCAGTAACATCTCCAACACATTACATGTCCCCCAGAGTGCGGCCAGTAACATCTACAACACATTACATGTCCCAGAGAGTGCAGCCAGTAACATCTCCAACACATTATATGTCCCCCAGAGTGCGGCCAGTAACATCCCCAACACATTATATGTCCTCCAGAGTGCAGCCAGTAACATCTCCAACACATTATATGTCCCCCAGAGTGCGGCCAGTAACATCTCCAACACATTATATGTCCCCCAGAGTGCAGCCAGTAACATCTCCAACACATTATATGTCCCCCAGAGTGCGGCCAGTAACATCTCCATCACATTATATGTCCCCCAGAGTGCGGCCAGTAGTATATACAACACATTATAAGTCCCCCAGATTGCGACCAGTAACATCTCCAACACATTATATGTCCCCCCGAGAGTGCGGCCAATAACATCTCCAACACATTATATGTCCCCCAGAGTGCAGCCAGTAACATCTCCAACACATTATATGTCCCCCAGAGTGCAGCCAGTAACATCTCCAAGACATTATATATCCCCCAGAGTGCAGCCAGAAACATCTCCAACACATTATATGTCCCCCAGAGTGCAGCCAGTAACATCTCCAACACATTATATGTCCCACAGAGTGCAGCCAGTAACATCTCCAAGACATTATATATCCTCCAGAGTGCGGCCAGTAACATCTCCAACACATTATATGTCCCCCAGAGCGCAGCCAGTAACATCTCCAACACATTATATGTCCCCCAGAGTGCGGCCAGTAACATCTCCAACACATTATATGTCCCCCAGAGTGCGGCCAGTAACATCTCCAACACATTATATGTCCCCCAGAGTGCGGCCAGTAACATTTACAATACATTATATGTCCCCCAGAGTGCGTCCATCTCCAATACATTATATGTCCCCCCAGAGTGCGGCCAGTAACATCTCCAACCCATTATGTGTCCCCTAGAGTGCGGCCAGTAACATCTCCAAGACATTATATATCCTCCAGAGTGCAGCCAGTAACATCTCCAACACATTATATGTCCCCCAGAGTGCGGCCAGTAACATCTCCAACACATTATATGTCCCCCAGAGCGCAGCCAGTAACATCTCCAACACATTATATGTCCCCCAGAGTGCGGCCAGTAACATCTCCAACACATTATATGTCCCCCAGAGTGCGGCGAGTAACATCTCCAACACATTATATGTCCCCCAGAGTGCGGCCAGTAACATTTACAATACATTATATGTCCCCCAGAGTGCGTCCAGTAACATCTCCAATACATTATATGTCCCCCCAGAGTGCGGCCAGTAACATCTCCAACACATTATATGTCCCCCAGAGTGCAGGCAGTAACATCTCCAACACATTATATGTCCCCCAGAGTGCGGCCAGTAACATCTCCAACACATTATATGTCCCCCAGAGTGCGGCCAGTAACATTTACAATACATTATATGTCCCCCAGAGAGCGTCCATCTCCAATACATTATATGTCCCCCCAGAGTGCGGCCAGTAACATCTCCAACCCATTATGTGTCCCCTAGAGTGCGGCCAGTAACATCTCCAAGACATTATATATCCTCCAGAGTGCAGCCAGTAACATCTCCAACACATTATATGTCCCCCAGAGTGCGGCCAGTAACATCTCCAACACAGAGTGCGGTCAGTAACATCTCCAACACATTATATGTCCCCCAGAGTGCGGCCAGTAACATCTCCAACACATTATATGTCCCCCAGAGTGCAGCCAGTAACATCTCCAACACATTCTATGTCCCCCAGAGTGCGGCCAGTAACATCTCCAACACATTATATGTCCCCCAGAGTGCGGCCAGTAACATCTCCAACACATTATATGTCCCCCAGAGTGCGGCCAGTAACATCTCCAACACATTATATGTCCCCCAGAGTGCGGCCAGTAACATCTCCAACACATTATATGTCCCCCAGAGTGCGGCCAGTAACATCTCCAACACATTATATGTCCCCCAGAGTGCGGCCAGTAACATCTCCAACACATTATATGTCCTCAGAGTGCGGCCAGTAACATCTCCAACACATTATATGTCCCCCAGAGTGCGGCCAGTAACATCCCCAACACATTATATGTCCCCCAGAGTGCGGCCAGTAACATCTAGTCCTCATCCGGCTGTCAGAGAGTTGCGGCTCTTGGAATATGCTGATGACAATCACTCAGTCGATAAGGTACAGAACCGGACGGTCACGGAGGGGCTGAATGAATGAGACCTCCCTATAATAGTCCTTATTGACAGCGGAGCCCTCTCCGTATTAGAGCGCCCCGCCGGGATGTGACAGCCTGGTCTGTTTGCTCACATTAACATACATAGTAAGAGGCAGCAATTAATCCCAGTGTTGGGAATCCAAGATGGCGGCCCTCCTGTCATGGCAGGCGACGTGTGACGAGCCACCCATTATTAGGGCCCTGTGTCTGGGGAGTGCGGGCCGCGCCTCTGGTCTCCGCCTTCGTCTTCCGCTCATTTCCAATTCCTTCTTCAGTTGTCTTTGAAAAACGGGGCTTTTAATTAAACCGTATATTTGAGCTGACAAGTCCATAATTTGCATATCTGATTAGGAACGGGCATTTCGCTGCGGTCCGTCCTTTGAAGCGTGGCGGATTAACCCTACAGGGGCTGCAGAGCACAGTGCTGGTATATGTAGCATACGGTTATATCCGGGGTCGGTGGGTAAGCTGGGCCATTGCTCAGGGTTTCACTGACGGCCGCCCAGTAAGATTTAGCGGTGAGCGGCGGTCATATTTGGGACGTGAATTGCAGTATTATAGGCGGCATTATGTGGACTCTATATTGGAGTGTTGGGGCGCGCTATGGCAGCATTATGTATTATTTGAGCATGATATAGCAGTGTTATTTAGACACTACATATTATGTGGACTCTTAAGGGAGTATTATGTACACTATTTAAAGGGATATTATTGGGGCGCTCTATAGCAGTATTATGTGGACTCTTAAGGGTTTTTCAGCAGATCCTCACCACAATCCATGGCAAGGGCCCCATTAGGGGTGGATTTTGATCTGCCTTTTCACATGGATCAGCAGCTGATTTCATTTTCAATTGCAGACTGGTGCCGATCCGCAATATGTGTGAACGTACCCTAAGGGCACTCTATGGCGGTGTTACGTGGGCTTCTTAGGGAGTATTATTTAGGCACTACATAGTGGTGTTATGTGGGCTGTACATGGCAGTATTATCTGGCATTATGTAGACTCTTAGTATAAATGGGACACGCTATGGCAGTATTATTTGGACTCTTTAAGGTAGTTTTATTTAGGTCCTACATATTCTATATTATCTTGGCACCACATGGCGATATAACGTGGACTCTTAAGGGAGTATTGGGACGCTCTACAGCAGTGTGTGAACTATTAGGGGTACATTGACACATATCAGGCTTTGGAGAAGATCCTCACCAAAAATCTGCGTCAAAATGTGCGCCATTTCATGCGGATTTGCACGTGGTTTCTGACACGGATCAGCAGTAGAGATGAGCGGATGTACTCGGTAAGGCCGATTTCGCAATCGAGCACTGCGATTTTCGAGTACTTTACTAATCGGGTGAAAAGATTCGGGGGGCGCCGTGGGTGAGCGGGGGGTTGCAGAGGGGAGTGGGGGGGAGAGGGAGAGAGAGAGAGCTCACCCCTGTTCTGCACTGCTACTCCCCACTCCACCACGCCACGCCCCCCGGCGATCCCCAAATCTTTTCACCCGAGTAGTGAAGTACTTGAAAATCGCGGCGCTCGATTGCGAAATCGGCCTTACCGAGTACATCCGCTCATCTCTAATCAGCAGCTGATTTCACCCTTACAACTGAAGACTGGTGCCGATCCGCGGCAAACTCCACGTAGTGCTATTATGTGGGCTTTATATGGCGGTATCATGTAGACTCTGTAAGAGGGTGTTATCGGGACACTCTATGGCGGTGTTACGTGGGGTTTTTAAGAGAGTGCCATTTAGGCACTACACAGTGGTATCATATGAGCGGTACATGGCGGTATACTATATGTGGACTGAAATTGTGAGAACTGTGGACAAATGGCATCTGAGAGTCTTTGCTTTTCCTGTTACCCAGGGCACTATTTTAAATAAAACTGGAACTGCAAAAGAACCGTCCCCGGAGCTTCATGCAGCGGTAGCGATGGCTCCACAGAGTACGGATCCCTCACACAGCGCCTCATATCTCAGCTTTCTGGTATGGGAGGGGTAATGCTATTGACTCCACCAGCCTTAACCAATATGTCTGTATTATGCTCCAGAGCTGCATTCACAGTTCTGCATCTTCAGACTTGAAAGGCCCCAACATTCCCTGCTTGTTCAGTGTCTGCACAGATCTTGCTTTGATGACTGTGGATTACACCAGACGGGCAAAACAAACTGCCTTCTATTATATGAGCTCTGACTGCTTACTGACTGTTTCCAATGACAAGAGCAGAATTATGAATGCAGCTCTGGAGTAGAACAGGATTCACAATATGTAGATTGTTTCTAGATGTAAACTATAACATGGCGATGAGCATACGCCGGCGATGGCGGATCCTCCTGGCACAAGCTGGTGCGGACGGGGCATATCGAGGGGGCGGTTCCGGGATTTCATACAATATCGTCGACGGAAGACGGAACGCGCCGTTTTCTTGTTTCTCTTTTCAAGGACTCGTCGCTTAATCCCATAATCTTTATTATTGTGGTTATAATTCAGACGTGCGAGACGCTCCTCGCTAAAAGAGAGTGCGGCTGCGAAGAGAGAGCCGCGCCGCTCTAATCACAAATCCTCTTCCAAAAATACAACGCAGCTAATTCATTTACAGTTTTAATTAGTTCTCGTCTGAGGATGGAGGGGCACTTAGCACAGAGGGTTTGCAGAGTTGGAGGTGGGGGGGTGGATTTAGAAATGTTACCGGTGAAACCGCGCTTTTTAATTACTACGCTGGGGCCTGGGCCCGGATCTGCTGATGTCTGGGGATCGAGTTAATTAAAATCCGCATTATTTTACTTTTAATTAGTTTCCCTCTTTTGTTTCCTCCTCGCCATATGGCCGCGTCCCGTAGTCAAATTAACTTAATTAAGCTAATTACGCTGATCAGTTTAATTATTCACGAGACTCTGATTGGGTGAGAGGGGAATTTTTTTCGTACCCTGAAGCCTTTTGATTTAAGCTGTCTTCTCCCTCCTCACACAGACAAGGCGGCGGGTATTAACCCTGGCGATGCCAGGGAAGCGGCAAGCCTGCGCTCAATCAGGGGGTTAATTCTGCCTGTCAAGGTCACACAGGACGAAAGGGACGAGGAATATATTAATTAGAGTTTCTGTAGTAACGATCTGGCGGCCAGCGAGGATTATAGAGAAGGGGGAGATAAGCGAGTCACGGCACTGCTTATCTCCTGCGGGGGAAGGGATAATAGGAATCTGCGTAAAAAATGTAACCCATCTGAGTTATTAACCCTTCCTCAGCAAAGTAAATGATCTGGGAATATCACTAGGGGCATCTTAAAGGGACAGTTATGTTAACCCCTTATGTCCTGGATGGGAAGCAGTTCCTGCAAACAGATGTAAACTTAAACTCAGAGGTGGGTCTGACTGACAGTCAGCCTCCTGCCGCAACAGCGGGCATCAGTGTTAACCCCTTACATGCTACAATCAATATTAATTGTGGCATTGCAGGGTTCACTGAGGAAGGGCATTCCCTATGTGACATTATTGGCTCTCCGTGATGTAAGGGTCTGTGGGTTGCCGAGTACTGCAGTGCATTAGCTGAGCAATCATGACATTATAGGTTCAAGTCCCCTCTAGGGACATAAAATATGTGAGAAATAAATAAATATAGTAAAAAAAAAAAAGAAAGAAATAGTAATTAAAAAAAGCCTTTTTGTGCATTTTTCCTCTTTGTTTAAAAAATAAAAAAAACAACGTTTGGTATCGTCACATCTGTAACGACCCTTACAGCTAACGAATTGAGCCAAAATGTGTTTTTTTGTTCATTTTGCCTCCCTAAAAAGCGCAATAAAAGCGACCAAAAACGCCCTACGTAACCCAGAAATGGAACCAATAGAAACCACGACTAAATAGATTTAGGGAAAGGGTTGGGGCGCAGGTTGTATATCCTGTCTGCTGTAAAGACCAAGCAAAGCTAAGCCCCGCCCCTTGCAGGATTCCTAGCAGAACCCGGTCCGGCATCTGATAGTCCGGCACTTATACTGATCGTCCAGTTTTGGTACAAAATCTTGTCCTAAGACCCGAGGCGGCGGCTATACTACTCGCTGCTGACGCCCCTCTGATCTGCCAGATGGCCGATGCAATCTTCAGACTACCTTATCCCCATAGTGCAGTGATTGGCCAACACGGATCACGTGATCAGCACTGGCCAATCAGAGAGCTGAGCACCGCATGCATTAGGTAGCTAGAAAATTGCAGCGGACATCTTGGAAGGATCAAAACAGGACTCTGAATCAGCGGATAAGAGGGACATCGGCAGAGAACAGCAGCGGGCGTTATAACCCGGGGGTCGCTGTAATCTCAGATGGAATCCGTATGATGGCAGCAGGTTTTATTTTGGACTCTCCTCCGTTACATTTGATAATCCGGCATCTGTCAAGTAATTCCACATTAAAGGGTATTTACCGTAAGTGGTTGTGTACCGTGCAGATGGCGATTCTCTCCCTTGGCTTCTCGTGCTCTGGCTGGTCCGCGGCCCCCGGGGGCCTTTAATGCGGGGGACGCAGCAGTTACAGTAAGACATTATAGTCTGGATCTTACGGGGCAGCGACGGGACTTGGAGCGAAATCTTCCTATTCCGACTCGTCGCCGTGGCGTCTGCCTTTTGTCGTGCACTTTGTGAACTCTTATAATTAATTTCCTGACATTTCTATGATGTACGGGGGCCGCCATCGGCCACTTACTGTAATGCATGACCTCACCGAGCGTAACCCCTGCAACGCTGGAAGCAAATCTCTGAGGGGACGTAAAACGGAGGCCAAGCCTCGGATCTGAGGGGGAAATCAAATAACAACCCCCAGGAGGGGAGTCTCTCCCTTCAGTCACACCAAATCATGTGAGATTTAGGCCCCACCCCAAATCCACATGGCAACACCTCGTTTTGTGTCAATTTGCATAAATCCCACCCTTTTGGCGCCCGAAGCCTGACTCGGACTTCCGGGGATTTTGTGCAGGACTGTGAAGTTTCATTCTTATAGCATAAAAAGTTTTGCAACTTTCTAATACACTTTGTATTTCAATTCCTCGCCATTTTTAAAATCTCTGCTTGATGTCAGTGAATAGAAAGCAAACAACCTTTAGGCCGGCTGTCCACGGACGAGGAGGTATTCCACAGCAAAGTTCCGCCGCGGGAGCTGCCACCGAATCTCCGTCGGTCAGCCCTATCTAATAGATAGGCTGACCGCGAAGAATCGGGGCAATTCGCAGCAATGCTATGGGAAGCGTCGTCCAGCGTGATTCGCCAGCGGTTTACCGCCGGTGAATACACTGCCGTGGTCAGGGGGCCTTTCTTAACCGAGTCCTGTTCATACAGCAGAGGGTCTGTAACAATGTATCATTCTGCGGAGTGTGTCCATGCTCTTCTTGTCTGGCAACCACTTGTCTCCCTATCTAGGTGGCCACCATTAAAGGCCCTTTTACACGGAATGATAATCGTTCGGGCCTTAACTCTGACAGCATTCGCTCGTTCAAACGATTAATTGTCTAAGTGACCCTTATGCATGACTCCCAGCCGTCCTGGAGGAGGTGGGACAGTCCCAGAAGACAGGAAAGTGGCCCCAACCCCTTTAGGTAGTGCGACCGTAGGCCATCTAGTGGGGGATTCCTATGGCCAATCCCTGGCCACAGCCATACCAGCGATCAGGCCAGGGATTGGCTGCAGCAATCATGTGACTGTGCTAACAAAAGGTGAGTGAAGGGCAGAGCGGTGCAGAGCGAGCGGTGAGTATGGGGGGGTTATTAAAATTTACATTATAAAAGGGGGCATTATTGTGTAGAGGAATTATTACTGAGTGGGTCACACAGGGGCACTACTATTGTGGGAGGGTCACTAAGAGGCTCTATGACTATGGGGGGGGGGGGGGTCACTGAAGGCTCTGACTGGGGGGGAGGTCACTGAGAGGCTCAATGACTGGGGGGGGGGTCACTAAGAGGCTCTATGACTATGGGGGGGGGGGTCACTGAAGGCTCTGACTGGGGGGGAGGTCACTGAGAGGCTCAATGACTGGGGGGGGGGTCACTAAGAGGCTCTATGACTATGGGGGGAGGTCACTGAAGGCTCTATGACTGGGGGGAGGTCACTGAGAGGCTCAATGACTGGGGGGGGGGGTTACTGAGAGGCTCAATGACTGGGGGAGGAGGTCACTGAGAGGCTCTATGACGGGGGGGGGGGGGGGGTCATCGACGAGGGAGAAAACAAGTACTAGGGGTAATTTTCAAGCTCAGTGACGAGATAGTCCAATGCCAGATGGCAGCTTTGATAGGACCATCATGCAACTTTGGAAGCAGAACTAAAAACAGCAACAGCACTCATAATACATTCACTATCAGAGATCTACATACCTGTAATCAATACTCTAACCACATTAATAATGCAAGGCTCTTGGTATTTAATGATCATATTCCATCGGCCCATCCCCCAACGTCCAGGTGACTGCGCTCAGAGGGGTCCTAACGCTAATATCCTACCCTCCCTGGTGTTACCTGTAGGCTTAGTCCCAAGAGAGGAGCATTCTTTCCCAGGTTGAGATTTACCGCCTGCTTTAGTTTTAGGACCCCTCTGAGCGCAGTCACCGGGATGTTGGCAGATGTGCCGATGTAATATGATCATTATATACCAAGAGCCCTGCACTATTTGGGTAGAGTACTGATTCTAGGTATGTAGACCTCTGACGGGGAATATATTAGGAGTTCTGCTTCCATTGTACGTTGCAGCCGTGGTTTGCACCTGTATAGTTCTATTGGGAAGTGCTGGCCTATTTTAGCCATTTTTCTGCCATCATGCAACTTTATCTCAACCGCTGCATTCATGGGTAATTAGAAATGGCTTTGGTGCCCCATTTGTGAAGCTGGGTTTCCCTCACTATTTCCAGACTGTAGGGGGGAAGCATTTTGACCAATACACTGTCCATCCATGTTTAGTACAAACCTCACACCTGGCATTACCCAGGGACGCCACACGTTGTAGGACTTGTGCCGTTCTCTCTTGCTGGATGTTGATTTTGTCAAACATGTAAAAGTTGCATGAAGTGATTTGGCTTTGGTCACCAGCTCACCGCTGCGCCGATCCTTCAACCATCCAACAGAAGGCTTCCCAATGACCAAATACCAACGCATTTCAGGCCTGAATACCTATGTAGCCATAAGTAGAGCGGGGGCCGGCCGGCGGGCCGTGGGACCACCAGCAGTCTGACACCCGGGGATTGTGTTCTCTGCTACAGACATTCTTCATTCACATGGGGCTTCAGGTCGCTCCCGTTGCAGCGCTGGGCGGTCGCTCTCTACGGTCATCTGGAGGGAGAACTGCAGCGTACGCATATACGATTTTCCATGATGTTTCATGGGGGACCTCCTGGATATTATTCTTGTTGCCCCGGCCCCGCCCCTTTCATACTAAATAGTGATTGTATCTTTTCTTAAAGGAGAAGGCCATCGATTGACTTTTTTGTTCATTAATTAACGGTAATTCAGCAGCGGGGAGGCAGGAGCGAAACAAGAAGGAAGATGGAGAGAAGTGAGCGAGAAGAAGGGAGAAATCTTATAAGCAGCAACTCAGGAGAAACCGCAGAAAGGAGCAAATGCTGAGAAGACGAACAAGAAACACGACGAGTGAGCGAGCAACTGCAGAGTAAGCGGTGGGAGCGAGCAACTGCAGAGTAAGCGCTGGGAGCGAGCAACTGCAGAGTAAGCGGTGGGAGCGAGCAACTGCAGAGTAAGCGGTGGGAGCGAGCAACTGCAGAGTAAGCGCTGGGAGCGAGCAACTGCAGAGTAAGCGCTGGGAGCGAGCAACTGCAGAGTAAGCGGTGGGAGCGAGCAACTGCAGAGTAAGCGGTGGGAGCGAGCAACTGCAGAGTAAGCGGTGGGAGCGAGCAACTGCAGAGTAAGCGGTGGGAGCGAGCAACTGCAGAGTAAGCGCTGGGAGCGAGCAACTGCAGAGTAAGCGCTGGGAGCGAGCAACTGCAGAGTAAGCGCTGGGAGCGAGCAACTGCAGAGTAAGCGCTGGGAGCGAGCAACTGCAGAGTAAGCGCTGGGAGCGAGCAACTGCAGAGTAAGCGCTGGGAGCGAGCAACTGCAGAGTAAGCGCTGGGAGCGAGCAACTGCAGAGTAAGCGGTGGGAGCGAGCAACTGCAGAGTAAGCGGTGGGAGCGAGCAACTGCAGAGTAAGCGGTGGGAGCGAGCAACTGCAGAGTAAGCGGTGGGAGCGAGCAACTGCAGAGTAAGCGGTGGGAGCGAGCAACTGCAGAGTAAGCGGTGGGAGCGAGCAACTGCAGAGTAAGCGGTGGGAGCGAGCAACTGCAGAGTAAGCGGTGGGAGCGAGCAACTGCAATGTATATGTTATCAGCGAGCAACTGCAATGTATATGTTATCAGCGAGCAAGCAGTGTGAAGATTGTTCGTGCGCAGGGAGCGGACGGATGATCTCTGTGATAAGCAGACGGGGGGGATTTATACACTGTAGATATGCCGGCAGGGGGGAACGAGGCCGTGGGATGCAGTGCATGCTATAGCTGGGCTACAACAGAAGGAGTGGATGCCAATGTGCACCATATAGGATATAATCACTCGGGGGTCCGGACGGGGTACAGTATATGGCGCTGACATGGCTTCTCTGTTCGCACCACGCCTGCTAGTGGCTGCGCACATAGTTACACACTTCCCCCATATGACGATATATTATTCTGTATGTACATATGTTATACCTGTGCGTACGATCATAGAGACGCGACACAAGGGGTTAATTATGAAACAAGCTTACCCAAACTGCTTTAACCCTATAAGAGCCAGAGGTCTCCAGCAGACACTGGGGCCTGTAGAGAGATGTGAACCTATAGACGAGGCATTGAAAGGGTCCGCGACCAACATCTGCCAGGCAGACAGACAGGAGTCTCGGGCTGGGAACCAGCGAGGGTGGTGAGGCTCATTAGTTTCAACAATCTGAGCTGCAAAAAAGATGAATGCCTCATTAATCCCCACTAATGAACACCTCTCCATTAACGAGCACAGACGCAGAGCGCAGGGCCGGGGGCCGCCATTCATATACCTACCCGTGTTGTGCCTCACAGACATGACTTACCGCACACAAGCAATTAAGGCTTTTGGTTTCATTGCAGCAAAATGCGGATCATCCCACAGGCCTTGGAGGAGAAGAAAAGGAATTCTGATGTGAGGCCACATTCCTACAAGACCCCCTGAAAGATTTGGGCTCAATTAGGGTATATACAGACATTTGTGCAACTTTTATTTGTCATGTACTATCCTCCAGAGCTGCACTCACTATTCTGCTGGTGGGGTCACTGTGTACATACATTACTTATCCTGTACTGCTCCCGAGTTACATCCTGTATTATACTCCAGAGCTGCACTCACTATTCTGCTGGTGGAGTCACTGTGTACATACATTACTTATCCTGTACTGACCCTGAGTTACATCCTGTATTATACCCCAGAGCTGCACTCACTATTCTGCTGGTGGGATCACTGTGTACATACATTGCTTATCCTGTACTGACCCTGAGTTACATCCTGTATTATACCCCAGAGCTGCACTCACTATTCTGCTCCTGGAGTCACTGTGTATATACATTACTTATCCTGAACTGATCCTCAGTTACATCCTGTATAATACTCCAGAGCTGCACTCACTATTCTGCTGGTGGAGTCACTGTGTATATACATTACTTATCCTGTACTATCCTCCAGAGCTGCACTCACTATTCTGCTGGTGGAGTCACTGTGTACATACATTACTTATCCTGTACTGCTCCTGAGTTACATCCTGTATTATACCCCAGAGCTGCACTCACTATTCTGCTGGTGGGATCACTGTGTACATACATTACTTATCCTGTACTGACCCTGAGTTACATCCTGTATTATACCCCAGAGCTGCACTCACTATTCTGCTGGTGGGATCACTGTGTACATACATTACTTATCCTGTACTGCTCCTGAGTTACATCCTGTATTATACTGCAGAGCTGCACTCACTATTCTGCTGGTGGAGTCACTGTGTACATACATTACTTATCCTGTACTGACCCTGAGTTACATCCTGTATTATACTCCAGAGCTGCGCTCACTATTCTGCTGCTAGTGGAGTCACTGTGTACATACATTACTTATCCTGTACTGCTCCTGAGTTACATCCTGTATTATACCCCAGAGCTGCACTCACTATTCTGCTGGTGGGATCACTGTGTACATACATTACTTATCCTGTACTGACCCTGAGTTACATCCTGTATTATACCCCAGAGCTGCACTCACTATTCTGCTGGTGGGATCACTGTGTACATACATTACTTATCCTGTACTGACCCTGAGTTACATCGTGTATTATACCCCAGAGCTGCACTCACTATTCTGCTGGTGGGATCACTGTATACATACATTACTTATCCTGTACTGCTCCTGAGTTACATCCTGTATTATACTCCAGAGCTGCGCTCACTATTCTGCTGCTAGTGGAGTCACTGTGTACATACATTACTTATCCTGTACTGACCCTGAGTTACATCCTGTATTATACCCCAGAGCTGCACTCACTATTCTGCTGGTGTGCACATACATTACTTATCCTGTACTGACCCTGAGTTACATCCTGTATTATACTCCAGAGCTGCGCTCACTATTCTGCTGGTGGAGTCACTGTGTACATACATTACTTATCCTGTACTGATCCTGAGTTACATCCTGTATTATACCCCAGAGCTGCACTCAGTATTCTGCTGGTGGAGTTACTGTGCACATACATTACTTATCCTGTACTGACCCTGAGTTACATCCTGTATTATACTCCAGAGCTGCACTCACTATTCTGCTGGTGGAGTCACTGTGTACATACATTACTTATCCTGTACGGACCCTCAGTTACATCCTGTATTATACCCCAGAGCTGCACTCAGTATTCTGCTGGTGGAGTCACTGTATACATTACGTATCCTGTATAACAGTGTAGTATTATAACAGGACAGCATCTTTAGTCCTCGGAGCCCCTTCTGCTGTTCCTACCCGCTGCAGACGTGATGTCCAGCAGCTTCTGCGGTGGTCCTGAGGATTCTCCCCCCTTCCTCTTGGTCAGCGGCCTCCGCCTCTTTAGTATGCTCCAGTTTGTGCTGCAGCCGCCTTCTTCCCATCCCACAATGTCTTTCTATGCGGTACAGAGTCAGATGACCGCTGATACTCCGGGATCTTCCAGGACGTCTTCTGCAGTCTTGGGGGATTGTGGGGTCTGCTTGGGTTGCCCCCTTGGAAGGTCTAAAGACAGCCAGTCTTCAGCTTCCTCACATCAGACACGACGTTCTCCCAGGATCTCCTGATAGACTCCATCTTGTCCATCATCATCCACCGCTGCCTTTTACTGCAGGCGGAGGTTCTCTTCAGCGTCTGCTTCATTCGACCTCCTCCACACACTCCGCTGATCTGGAGGACTGAGAACGATTTCTTGGCTCCACAGAACTAAATGTGGGGAACTCCTGCGGTTATTTAGATGGTTTGCAGCCTATCGGCGGCCGTTCACGTCCTGGGTCAGTAGACGTCTTGGAGTTCAGACATGGAGGCCTTCAGAGTTTAGTCTTGCTGCAGGTCTTTTGCAGTCACTGGAGGGTTGTTGACCACCAACCTGCTCAGGAATCTGCTGGGAGCCGGTGATAGCGCCCCCTTTCTGCCTTGTCCAGGTAGTGCAGCCAGTGTTCCTGTAACTGTGAGCGGCTGCCAGCTGTATCTCTGCGCCTTTCTATCTTTCTTATATTCTCTTCCTTGTTTGTACAAGATCTCTTTTCATGTTTTTGGACTACTCTCTTGGCTTAAAGAGGCTGTCCAGTTGTAAACTGTTGATGACCTATCCTTAGGACAAGGCACCTGTAGTAGATGGGAAGGGGTTCGTCATCCAGGACACTGTCTGATCAGCTGTTTGCTGGGCTGGTGTTCATTGACATGAACTAGAACTTGGCCTGCAATACCAAGTATGACCACTGCAGCAGGAACGGAGCTGTCTGCTTCCTGAAAAAAATCATATCAGTGCATTGGCCCAGGGAACAGCTGATCAGAGGGGGTCAAACCACTCCCTCGTCAGTACTAAAAACCAAGTGAGTGCCAGGCTCTGTAAACAGGAGCTGCTCACTCTTTTGCCTCATTCACACAGGCATGTTCGCCCATAATATGGAGAGGTGTAAATATGGAGAGCTCAGACCCCATTGATTTGTATTGGGGAAGGGGGGGGGGGGGGGTTCAGACGCATGTTTACAAATGTAACACAAACTGTAAAAAAAAAAAAATTCAAAAATTTTCGCAGCCGTCCTCTTTTGGTCCGTATCACACATCGATATTGCCCATTAGGGCTCATTCACACAGGCGTCTGCAGGTCTTGGTCTATGAATATTCTGCATACTCCCTGCTTGCGTGGTTTGTTGTTTTTTGCATGATCCCTGCCTATTTGCGGATTCCTATTGACGGGTATTTCGGTTTGTAATACGGACTAAAGACATACTTTGTTTTCACACAACGGAAAAATGTGTGAAGATACGCACGTGACTAAAGCCATCGCCATCAGTGAGTTTGTTCACTCCGTATTACACACACGCCGTGTGAATGAGCCCTTAAGGTCAACCGGATTGCGTAAATACGCATGAACTCACTCGGGCACGTGAAAATCAATGAATACGCAAGAACAGAACTGATTTTTCGATCCGTGGAAACTCTGCGTATGTTATGGATAGAAACGGCATCTGCTCGTGTGAATGAGGCCCCAGAGCTACTCCCACTTACTGTGAATGAAAACTAGCAGCTAGAATAGGCTCCGCCTCCATTCACTGGATAGGACTGCTGTGTAAAGCACAGGCGCGATAGTCACGAATACAGCTGTCGGACATGAATACCCCCCCAGCAGTCGTACTATAAGAAGGTACCTTTAACTAAATTTCTAATATGCAACCAAGCATCACCATCCGGGTAGCGGATGGGTTTTATCTCAAGCACACCCGATGCAGTAAAGCCCTCGATTAGTTACATCAGGTGTCCTTAAGATCTGATGTGGCTCTTATGGGGGGATTCCATTTAGGGGGAAGAATTCTGGAGGGTCTCAGCACTGGAGCCGTGGGATTTGCGCTGCATTACTGCAGTATAGCTTTTTTTGCACACGTACTTCCTGCATCTAACACTGCGTTTTCTCAGCGTGGGAAGCCACCCGAAATGGAGCAGGCTGCAGGTATTTAATTGCCAGCGGATGCCCAATGAACGTCTATGGGCATTTTGAACCGCGCATCGTCCGTGTGGGTTCCACAATTCAGTTATGCCCGTGGCAGCATTCACACTTTGCTTTTTTAAACCGCAGTAAACCACACGCATTTTTCAAAAACCATCGCATTGTTAAAAACTGCGTAATACATATTTTTTTTTAGAAGAGTAGGCAGTTTTTAAAAAACTTAATACAGTTAAAAAAAGTGAGCACAGCCTGCGGCCCCCCGCACACCAGCCCCCCCGCACACCGGCCTTTAACATGGATTTCAATGGGGCTTCTCAGACGAGCGTTTGAGCGCGACATTTCTAACGCTGTGATTTTCGAGCGCTGCCCGCTCTGTTCGTGTTCCCGCGATGTTTAGCACCTCGCCCGTTGCAGTGTGGGGTGCGGTAATAAACGCTGTTCGAAAACATTTAAGAAAAACTGCATTCTTACAGCCGCCTGCGAGCGCAGCCTCAGGATACATCCATGCGGGACGGGTTTTGCTACGGACTTCCTAGGCAGACGTTCGCGTGGAAAATCTGCGGCATTTCCAACATCTCACCCACACGCCGCGGCAATATCTGCCGCAGAAATGGATACGTGGTGCGGAATATAAATCTGCAGAGTGTCAATTCCAGCACCGGATTTTGTGTGAATTCGACCTTCATTGAGGGGGGGTGAATGCCACCAAATCATGTGGACATTCAGCAGCAAATCCCCCCCATGTGGCTATATACCCTCAGAGCGCAGGATCAGAGATACATCCGTGTGGTGGGAGGAGCTGAAGAAATTAACACTTTCACAGTTGAAATGGCTGACAGCGGTATCTGAGACTAGTGCCATCCCCAGGACTTGGCATGGACTGTCAACCTGATCCATCCCCTTTAAAGGGATACCTAGAACATTGAGATCAGCTGATCGTATCCGCTCAGGCTCAGTGATTGAGGTTTGTTTCCCTACAGCTCCCCTACAGGCATATCCCAGTATTACAGTCCATCACCACCTTTATGGTGTGTCTACCTATGGAAATTCCAATTCTGCATAATTTTCCTCCACCAAAAAAAAAAAGAATCCTACAACTAAAACTCCAGCAGGTTTTTAAACAGCTTAATTAAAAAGACATTGTGAAGTGGTTGCCATGGAAACCCATTTTTTTTCTTTTTTTTATTATTCAATATAAGGATCAAAATCTTTTGTTACAAAACGTTTTCTTGCCCCGGGACTGGAAGCGACACAAAAACACAAGCGGGAGGCGCTACAATAAGACGCACAATACGTTGTCTCGTAAATTATTTACACTTCAGCCTTGTTGTTTTGCATATACATTAGACCTCGGGGGCCGCAGAGAGCGACAGATGTACGGCGGGTAATACAGACATCACCGGCGTGATGGGAGGGGCTTCTGGGCGGCTACAGCAAAAACATCTCATTAAAGGAGGCGTTTTAGGGGTTAATTTAAAGAGACGGAAAATGCAGAAAACTACAAGAGGATGGGGCCAGCCGCGGCCCAACATCCTGTGGCCCCTACGGCCAGTGTGGACTTGGGCTAGAGGAGTCCTCGGAGGAGTTAATGCAGAAGATCTGACAATTTAGTAACATTTGAGAGCCGAGGCTTCCTGGCCGGCATTGGTCCGGTGGCCGTGTCATCCGGGATGGGTTATATGGAGGTGTACAGAATCTATGCGGAAACATTACGGGGTTAAACCATTTATAGACACCCAGAGGACCCCTTAAATCCAGTTCAGACCGCGCACGCCACTTCACATTCAGGCAAGGCCCGGCTTACAGGTTGCACAATTCATGTCTACATCTCACAAATCCTGATCCACCCGAGGGGCCACTGACCAGAGTTCACAGGATCATCGAGATCTATGGGTCGTTGGGGCAGTCGTCAGGCCGGGATCGGCGTCTAATACGGTTGCATCACCCACCTCACCTCTACTATGCCAACACACCCCGGTCTGGGCACACCACTGATCTCCAACTGTAGGGAGCAGGCCATAGTCCAAAAGTAAAGAAACACCCAAGTTAAGCAGGGGCGGAACCTGAGCTGGACTAAACCAATCTTACTGTAAGAGGAGGGGTGCTCTCATTAGACTTGCTAGTTGGTAAAGGCAACTCCCCAAACATCTACTCTGGCCCGTCTGACGCAGCCTCTCCTCCAGAAACTGAGCGGACCACCAATGTATTTACTGATGAGGCCGGACCATCACTAAAGGATTCCACGGATACCCCACTAGATAACAGATAGAACCCCCACCACCACGAGGAAATGGAGGCCAACAGATGCTCCGCTCTCTTAACCCCAATGCCCTTTCATATCCTACCTCCCAGCGGCATCTTTTGTGATGCAGAATCCAACAAAAAGTCCCAAAACACTATAAATAAAGATCTCAAGGATACAAAAATATTCATCGAGTGCCAACAGAATGCAGCCAGGAAGCCAAAGGGTATATAACACTACAGTGGGTGGGGGGTTAGGGATGGCATGATGCCATAGGAGGGCACCCTGGCAAGGGGCACGAGTGCCATTAGGGCTCCACCTTACTTCAAGAGCATCAGGTTGGTGGCAGAATCTTAAATGCTGACAGAGGACCAAAGACCCCCCAAATCCTCCCAATTGTTAGTGAAAGACTGGTATAGCGGGGGGACTGGGCACCAACCCTGCAGGGTAGTAGCATGGCCAGGGCTGGTGGGTGGTACACAAGTCAGGGACCCCGTACCACCCAATGGGATGATGACCACCACGGTCAACTGGCCACCACATTCCAGAAAGCTCAGATCAGGTGCCCCTCATTTCTGTGCCCCATGCTGATGGTTTCCCTTGGGCGATACCAAAACACTCAAACCATTCGCATTCTCTGAATTGTGTTTGTAATTTGAAGATTTGGGGCACCTTAAGCCCCCAGGACCACCTCCAACACGTCCTTAAAGACCGCGGCGCGGATTCTCTAGACGACTTTCCACATGGTGGCTTTCCAGCTGCTTCCTGATTGGTCAGTCCGTGTGTGATGTCATCAGTGATGCAATGAAGATTTACACGTTTATATACAGAATGAACATTCACTCAAGTCCGGAAAAGAAGAAAAAAGTCGCCTTCAGGCCGTAACTTTGCAAAATAATTCTCTTTGTACAAGTCATTTACAAGTTCGTAATCCTCCTGAGGTCGGACCGGGCGCGGCCGCCTAGAACGAAGCCGGATGTGCGCCAACACCAGACGAAGACGAGCAAAACTTGGAGGAGTATATAATATATATATTTAGATAGAGATTTCTATTTGCCAACAATGTGTCTCCGAGGAAATATTAACAGAAGGCACAGAGGATGCGCAGCCTCTAGTCACTAACAAACCTGCAAGGAGAAGAGAACAAACGTTTAGCTCATATCCGCTGCACGGCATTCTGGGAGATGGCGTTATGTGCCCATCAGATATAAACTACATCCAGGAGAGCCCCGAGGCTTCATGCTGCCTGCGACACGGTCAAATAGCCCCCATATTAACAGGGATCCCCATCCCATCAGTGGCCCCCGCAGTAACAGGGATCCCCGTGCCATCAGTGGCCCCCGCAGTAACAGGGATCCCCGTGCCATCAGTGGCCCCCGCAGTAACAGGGATCCCCGTGCCATCAGTGGCCCCCGCAGTAACAGGGATCCCCGTGCCATCAGTGGCCCCCCGCAGTAACAGGGATCCCCATCCCATCAGTGGCCCCCCGCAGTAACAGGGATCCCCATCCCATCAGTGGCCCCCGCAGTAACAGGGATCCCCATCCCATCAGTGGCCCCCGCAGTAACAGGGATCCCCATCCCATCAGTGGCCCCCGCAGTAACAGGGATCCCCATCCCATCAGTGGCCCCCGCAGTAACAGGGATCCCCATCCCATCAGTGGCCCCCGCAGTAACAGGGATCCCCATCCCATCAGTGGCCCCCGCAGTAACAGGGATCCCCATCCCATCAGTGGCCCCCGCAGTAACAGGGATCCCCATCCCATCAGTGGCCCCCGCAGTAACAGGGATCCCCATCCCATCAGTGGCCCCCGCAGTAACAGGGATCCCCATCCCATCAGTGGCCCCCGCAGTAACAGGGATCCCCATCCCATCAGTGGCCCCCGCAGTAACAGGGATCCCCATCCCATCAGTGGCCCCCGCAGTAACAGGGATCCCCATCCCATCAGTGGCCCCCCGCAGTAACCGGGATCCCCATCCCATCAGTGGCCCCCGCAATAACAGGGATCCCCATCCCATCAGTGGCCCCCGCAATAACAGGGATCCCCATCCCATCAGTGGCCCCCACAGTAAACAGGATCGCCTCTCTCCCCATCCAATCAGTGACCCCTGCAGTAACAGGGACCCCTCATATCCCATCAGTGGCCCCCATAATAACACCACCCATCCCATCAGTGGCCCCCACAGTAACAGGGACCCCTCCCCATCAGTGGCCCCCACAGTAACGGGGACCCCTCCCCATCAGTGGCCCCCACAGTAACAGGGACCCCTCCCCATCCCATTAGAAGCCCCTGCAGTAACAGGAACCCCCCTCTTCCCATCAGTGTCCCCGCAGTAACAAGCATCCCCCATCCGATTAGTGACCCCTGCAGTAACTGGAAACCCCCCCCCCCCAATCCAATCAGTTGCCAGGGACGCCTTCCCATCCCATCAGTGGCCCCCACAGTACCAGGGACCCCCCTCCCATTCCATTAGAGGCCGCTGCAGTAACAGGAATCCCCCCTCATCCCATCAGTGGCCCCCCACAGTAACAGGGACCCCCCTCACCCAATCAGTGGCCCCCACAGTAACAGGGACCCCCCCTCACCCAATCAGTGGCCCCCATGTAGTCCTAGTGTTAATAGCAGAATTCTGAATGATGCTTTAGATGTGACTGCAGCAACATATGATGAGACATAGGAGCCAACAGTGGAATCCTGAACGCAGCTTTGGATGTGTGTGGAGTATAAAACCATTCTACTACCTATAAGCACCATTCTGTATATTAAACAAGCCTTGCCCCAAGAGCGTACACTTACTTTCTGGTCAGGTAGCATTGGGCTACTTTGAAGGGGGTTATTCTGAAGAGGATTTAAGTGTCCGTTAAGAAGTCCCGAGGGCCGGTCGTGTTCGCAGAAGATGGTGCCGTTGATGTAGTGGAAGCGGTCGCCCGGGACCAGTCTGTTCCTGCACGTGGCGCACGTGAAGCACTGCGGGAAAACAGAGACAAGTTAGACGCAGCGGCCCGCGGAATCACTGGTTGCTTCTCTTAAAGGGGAAGTACGCCTTAATTCTTCACGTGCCACCAGAATAGGCCGCACACCGGCCGAAGGGGTACCTGGCGCCAACTGACTTACCTTCAGATGATAAACGCTGCCTTGTGCCCGCATCACCATTTCGCTGGCGGGGATGGATTGTCCGCAGGCGCTGCACGCCCCGCTGCTCCCGAATAACCTGCGTGGAGATGCAAAGCGTCACTCCATGTAACGGACAACACCATGTGACACCATACAGCCATCGCCGGCCGGCAGCCATCTTATCGCTCAGCGCCCAAATGTGATTTAGAGGGTAGTTGGAGCAGCCAGTAACGTGAGGAAGATGGAAGCCCAACAACAAATCACTACAGAATATGTACTGGCGTGGAGCCGGGCGCCGCCAGATCCGCAGATGTATTACAGGGTGGCCGGATACGCTATATACTCCCGAACACGCACCGCACCGGGACCTACTACAGGGGGGTCCAGATAATCACCGTGGGGCTCAACCATCTACGCTGCAGGAAGAGCATCCTGGTTGCCCCCAGCAACCAATCACAGCGCAGCTTTCATTTTACCTCAGCAATTTAAGAAGTGAAAGCTGCGCTCTGATTGGTTGCTGGGGGCAACAAAGTCTTTTGCTAACAGACCCTACATGCCGGGCGATCCAACAGGTACTACATCTAGATAGAAGGGTGCACAGGTAGACCACCCAGGAGTCCAGGTAGACCCTACATACGGGGGGGCGGGCATCAACATTACCTCAGGTACCCCGGGGCTTCTGTAAGGTATCTGCGCCCCCATATACATCTTGCGGACACACACGACTTATACACAGGAAGACCTCAGGGGCGCCCCGACATACACGACAGCATGCAGACCCCCTTAACATACCCACCTGGCCCACCTCAGGGGCGGCCCGACATCTGCAGTACCCACATACACCACAAGGGCACCCAGAGTCCCCCGTAACATGCCCCCTGGCCCACCTCAGGATCATCCAGACACACCTCATATACCCAGACGGACCCTCCATGTATACCCAGACCCAGAAGACCGCTGACCTCCCGCCACAGGAGTTTTCCAGCGGACGCCGCACTCCCATTTCCCTAAAAGCCATTTATGCAAAAGTCGGCTTTGTGTTTCCGTACTTTCTATTCCAGTAAACAGCCGAGCGGAGGACATTATTGCGCAAACAGCGCTCCGCGTCCCGCAGCCGGACGGCTGTCATACCACCATGTCAGATGCTTTGTCTATAGGTAAACTACACGGCTGCTGCACTACAAGTCTCAGCATGCCCAAGAATATCCATCTGTAATGACAGACTGTGCGAGAGTCATGCTAAACGGTGGGGGGTCCGCCGCGCCTTGTAGCTGCCAGGTAGTCGGACCCCTCATACACTATACGGGGTCTCGCACTGCGGCCGCCCCGCGGTCCTTATTGACAGCCGGCGGCTCATGGGTTAATCCTGCCTGATTGCAGAGTAATCTAACCCACCGCACAAACACCAACAGCCGGGACCCTCAGAGAATGAAGAGGGTCCCAGGGGGCCGTAAACATCCCGATCCGTGAGGGAGGGGCACCATCACACACAGCTGCGGCGCTGCAGGACGAAAGCTGGGTGACAACATGGCCGCCTATACAACTGCGGCCCATCTTGCCAAGACCCCAGAATAGTAAACCTCCCGGGCGTGAATGGCAGGAGCCTGAGAAACCGGGCGACAACCGCCCCAAGGAGCTGTACTGGCAGCCATCTTGCCAAAGCTCACAAGATCGCCTCGCTCCGCATTTATGGCGGGGCGTCGGATGCGTCCGTACATGGCTGGGTATCGCTGTCCGCTAGGAGCGAGCGTCTATGTACACCTACGTTCACACAGGAGCGTTCGGTAACGCAAAACGACCGTCTAGTCCTGTATTTCACACGCAGAATTTGGTGCAAAGGTTAACGAGGATTTTACCGCCAAAGGCCGGGCGCACACGAGCGTGTGGTAAAACGCAGCGTCTACCCGTGTATCGCCGTGTATGGCAGGGATTTCTGCCCGTACATGGCCGCGTATCCAACACGCACGCCGCCCTGCGCAGGCTTTGTCTCATTTATTTCCCACACTATCATTTCGTCACGTTGCGTCTAAACGCCACAATGTAATAACGTATGTAGAGCGTCCTGTACGCACCTATAGCGCGCAGGGCTCCATCGAGCGCAATATGCGATAAGATAGAACATTCTGCGTTTTCTACTGCATATTATATGAAAACCGCTAGTGAGCGTCTAACCGCAAAAATCAATGCATTTGAATCGCCGCGATGTACCGCATCTTATACGCAATTCAAGTACGCTCGTGTGCGCCCGGCCGTCTGTGGAGATGAAGCTTGCTCTGCATCTGCAGCATAAACGGACGCGCCGCGGGACGTAACAGAAGGTCGCGTACTTTTGGTTTGTCAGAGTCGTGTCGGAAAAATGTGAGGTGAATCTGACAATTGTATCGTGCGAACGCGGTCACAGGGAGCAGATCGTCCGCAGCGCGTACGGTGGACTGGTGGGGGGCATTCTTCACACAGAATTCACCTCAAATGAGGGGGTGACATCCGCAACGCAAATAAATGTTGATGGATTTTCAGCTCGGTGCGGACGCAGTCCCGAGCGGATCATATCGGTTGCCACCCAGCTGTCCCAGTACCAGATAGGACGTCCGTAAATCTACACCAATGTGGCGCTAAACGCCATTCTTATAGAGAGCGGGATCTACGTGCGCAGCACCCTACGGGGGGCGGCTTCCATTACACGAGCGTCTGCCTTTATTAAATGTTTTCCTGCGCCTCCTTGAAGATCTCGCCGTGTAATTGATGCGAGTTTGCCTTTAATATCCTGTTCTCTGGCTCTCTGACACCGTCCCAGCGCAGCCGCCAAAGTGCCGGCCAATCTAATAAAAGGAGCGCGGAATGAATTTTCGATCTTAATTTAAACAGTAATTTAAGCGGTGAAAAGGGAGGGGGAGGGGAAGGGGGGAGGGGGGGACGAGCCGGGAGAGCGCCCTACACCAGGACAAGACTTCTACCAATCACCAAACTCCAGAGTCTCCCCGTCAGCTGTTGTCCTGTTTAAATCAAGTTTACTGAAATGAGCGCTTTATTATCTTCCCTAGCAACCGGTCGTCGGGGAAGATCTCAGGGACTCTGCCAGCACATATGATGGGCTCCCGTCAAACTAAGTGGAGGATCCCTCGAAGGGTTTCTATGAGGTGTTGACAGGATGTGCCGAGCGATACGTTAACCAAGATGGCCGACTCTGGCGTCCGTGTGTGAGGGTGGGTCACACAAACGCATCTCCCCAGTAGTCGACTACCGTTTGCCCAACTGATAATCAGCAGAGCCCGACGGGCAGCAAGATGCCGCCCCCCATCACACCAGCACAATAGAAACCATCAGATGTGGCGCCACCAGAACACCGCAGGGTGACGAGCGCCAAAACAGTTCTAGACCCAGACCGCAAAAAGTGGAGCCCCCCTCAGTCTGAAGCCAGAAAAACAGTGCGCAGCTTTAATGGGGTGCCTTAACCCCTTCTTGACCGGCATATATGTACCTCAAGGACCAAAAGATTATCAACGTTGTATTGCAAACGACAGAACTCCCCGACAGCCGGAGGACACATCAGATGTTACTGGCCGCACTCTGGGGGACATATAATGTGGTGGAGAGGTTACTGGCCGCACTTTGGGGGACATATAATGTGTTGGCGAGGTTACTGGCCGCACTCTGGGGGACATATAATGTGTTGGCGAGGTTACTGGCCGCACTCTGGGGGACATATAATGTGTTGGCGAGGTTACTGGCCCCACTCTGGGGGACATATAATGTGGTGGCGAGGTTACTGGCCCCACTCTGGGGGACATATAATGTGGTGGCGAGGTTACTGGCCCCACTCTGGGGGACATATAATGTGGTGGCGAGGTTACTGGCCCCACTCTGGGGGACATATAATGTGGTGGAGAGGTTACTGGCCCCACTCTGGGGGACATATAATGTGGTGGAGAGGTTACTGGCCCCACTCTGGGGGACATATAATGTGTTGGAGAGGTTACTGGCCCCACTCTGGGGGACATATAATGTGTTGGAGAGGTTACTGGCCCCACTCTGGGGGACATATAATGTGTTGGAGAGGTTACTGGCCCCACTCTGGGGGACATATAATGTGTTGGAGAGGTTACTGGCCCCACTCTGGGGGACATATAATGTGTTGGAGAGGTTACTGGCCCCACTCTGGGGGACATATAATGTGTTGGAGAGGTTACTGGCCCCACTCTGGGGGACATATAATGTGTTGGAGAGGTTACTGGCCGCACTCTGGGGGACATATAATGTGTTGGAGAGGTTACTGGCCGCACTCTGGGGGACATATAATGTGTTGGAGAGGTTACTGGCCGCACTCTGGGGGACATATAATGTGTTGGAGAGGTTACTGGCCGCACTCTGGGGGACATATAATGTGTTGGAGAGGTTACTGGCCGCACTCTGGGGGACATATAATGTGTTGGAGAGGTTACAGGCCGCACTCTGGGGGACATATAATGTGTTGGAGAGGTTACAGGCCGCACTCTGGGGGACATATAATGTGTTGGAGAGGTTACTGGCCGCACTCTGGGGGACATATAATGTGTTGGAGAGGTTACTGGCCGCACTCTGGGGGACATATAATGTGTTGGAGAGGTTACTGGCCGCACTCTGGGGGACATATAATGTGTTGGAGAGGTTACTGGCCGCACTCTGGGGGACATATAATGTGTTGGAGAGGTTACTGGCCGCACTCTGGGGGACATATAATGTGTTGGAGAGGTTACAGGCCGCACTCTGGGGGACATATAATGTGTTGGAGAGGTTACAGGCCGCACTCTGGGGGACATATAATGTGTTGGAGAGGTTACTGGCCGCACTCTGGGGGACATATAATGTGTTGGAGAGGTTACTGGCCGCACTCTGGGGGACATATAATGTGTTGGAGAGGTTACTGGCCGCACTCTGGGGGACATATAATGTGTTGGAGAGGTTACTGGCCGCACTCTGGGGGACATATAATGTGTTGGAGAGGTTACTGGCCGCACTCTGGGGGACATATAATGTGTTGGAGAGGTTACTGGCCGCACTCTGGGGGACATATAATGTGTTGGAGAGGTTACTGGCCGCACTCTGGGGGACATATAATGTGTTGGAGAGGTTACTGGCCGCACTCTGGGGGACATATAATGTGGTGGAGAGGTTACTGGCCGCACTCTGGGGGACATATAATGTGGTGGAGAGGTTACTGGCCGCACTCTGGGGGACATATAATGTGGTGGAGAGGTTACTGGCCGCACTCTGGGGGACATATAATGTGGTGGAGAGGTTACTGGCCGCACTCTGGGGGACATATAATGTGGTGGAGAGGTTACTGGCCCCACTCTGGGGGACATATAATGTGGTGGAGAGGTTACTGGCCCCACTCTGGGGGACATATAATGTGGTGGAGAGGTTACTGGCCCCACTCTGGGGGACATATAATGTGGTGGCGAGGTTACTGGCCCCACTCTGGGGGACATATAATGTGGTGGCGAGGTTACTGGCCCCACTCTGGGGGACATATAATGTGGTGGCGAGGTTACTGGCCCCACTCTGGGGGACATATAATGTGGTGGCGAGGTTACTGGCCCCACTCTGGGGGACATAATGTGGTGGCGAGGTTACTGGCCCCACTCTGGGGGACATATAATGTGGTGGCGAGGTTACTGGCCCCACTCTGGGGGACATATAATGTGGTGGCGAGGTTACTGGCCCCACTCTGGGGGACATATAATGTGGTGGCGAGGTTACTGGCCCCACTCTGGGGGACATATAATGTGGTGGCGAGGTTACTGGCCCCACTCTGGGGGACATATAATGTGGTGGCGAGGTTACTGGCCCCACTCTGGGGGACATATAATGTGGTGGCGAGGTTACTGGCCCCACTCTGGGGGACATATAATGTGGTGGCGAGGTTACTGGCCCCACTCTGGGGGACATATAATGTGGTGGCGAGGTTACTGGCCCCACTCTGGGGGACATATAATGTGGTGGCGAGGTTACTGGCCCCACTCTGGGGGACATATAATGTGGTGGCGAGGTTACTGGCCCCACTCTGGGGGACATATAATGTGGTGGCGAGGTTACTGGCCCCACTCTGGGGGACATATAATGTGGTGGCGAGGTTACTGGCCCCACTCTGGGGGACATATAATGTGGTGGAGAGGTTACTGGCCCCACTCTGGGGGACATATAATGTGGTGGCGAGGTTACTGGCCCCACTCTGGGGGACATATAATGTGGTGGAGAGGTTACTGGCCCCACTCTGGGGGACATATAATGTGGTGGAGAGGTTACTGGCCCCACTCTGGGGGACATATAATGTGGTGGAGAGGTTACTGGCCCCACTCTGGGGGACATATAATGGGGTGGAGAGGTTACTGGCCCCACTCTGGGGGACATATAATGGGGTGGAGAGGTTACTGGCCCCACTCTGGGGGACATATAATGTGGTGGAGAGGTTACTGGCCCCACTCTGGGGGACAAATGTGTTGGAGATGTTACTGGCCGCACTCTGGGGGACATATAATGTGTTGGAGAGGTTACTGGCCACACTCTGGGGGACATATAATGTGTTGGAGAGGTTACTGGCCACACTCTGGGGGACATATAATGTGTTGGAGAGGTTACTGGCCGCACTCTGGGGGACAAATGTGTTGGAAAGGTTACTGGCCGCTCTCTGGGGGACATATAATGTGTTGGAGATGTTACTGGCTGCACTCTGGGGGACATATAATGTGTTGGAGATGTTACTGGCTGCACTCTGGGGGACATATAATGTGTTGGAGAGGTTACTGGCCGCACTCTGGGGGACATATAATGTGGTGGAGAGGTTACTGGCCGCACTCTGGGGGACATATAATGTGGTGGAGAGGTTACTGGCCGCACTCTGGGGGACATATAATGTGGTGGAGAGGTTACTGGCCGCACTCTGGGGGACATAATGTGGTGGCGAGGTTACTGGCCGCACTCTGGGGGACATATAATGTGTTGGAGAGGTTACTGGCCGCACTCTGGGGGACAAATGTGTTGGAGAGGTTACTGGCCGCACTCTGGGGGACAAATGTGTTGGAGAGGTTACTGGCCGCACTCTGGGGGACATATAATGTGTTGGAGAGGTTACTGGCCGCACTCTGGGGGACATATAATGTGTTGGAGATGTTACTGGCCGCACTCTGGGGGACATATAATGTGTTGGAGATGTTACTGGCCGCACTCTGGGGGACATATAATGTGTTGGAGATGTTACTGGCCGCACTCTGGGGGACATATAATGTGGTGGAGAGGTTACTGGCCGCACTCTGGGGGACATATAATGTGTTGTAGATGTTACTGGCCGCACTCTGGGGGACAAATGTGTTGGAGAGGTTACTGGCCGCACTCTGGGGGACATATAATGTGTTGGAGATGTTACTGGCCGCACTCTGGGGGACATATAATGTGTTGGAGATGTTACTGGCTGCACTCTGGGGGACCTATAATGTGTTGGAGATGTTACTGGCCGCACTCTGGGGGACATATAATGTGTTACTCCTCCATTGTTTCGGGGTGTTGTCTACATGGTAATGACCTGGTAACTGTCTGATCGGCATGATTCTGGTGATCTGGAGTTTATAGGTTATTTCCTCTGCTTCTGCCCCGCGGCACTCGGTGGGGCGGTACGTTTGCGGGAAGACTTGTGTTTCTTGGTAGCGGTTTGGGGTAAGTTGTTTATGTTGGGAGGTGAGCACTTTTAAAGGCGCTCACCTTGTGAGATGAAACCCCCCCCCATCGTCCGGTCGCTCTGACACCAGTATGGGTCACCTGCTGCTTTCTTCATTTGGGAGGAGCGGTACCTTAAACTGGAGGTATTTTTGTTTTTCTATTTTTAACTCCCTGAAAGGAACCTAAAGATCTGATTGCTCCCCAGAATAGTGTACTGCCCTCCTTACGTACTGCCCTCCTTACGTACTGCCCTCCTTACGTACTGCCCTCCTTACGTACTGCCCTCCTTACGTACTGCCCTCCTTACGTACTGCCCTCCTTACGTACTGCCCTCCTTACGTACTGCCCTCCTTACGTACTGCGCTCCTTACGTACTGCGCTCCTTACGTACTGCGCTCCTTACGTACTGCGCTCCTTACGTACTGCGCTCTACTCAGCCTATTAGACTCGGCAGGAAGCAGCACCTAATAGGCGGAGTCATGTGACAGACATGGAGGCCTTTGTCAGGCTTCTGGTTGCCATGGGAACCCGTTGGTACCTTGTGATCACACTGCGGGGTGACAAAGAGCCCCTCCCCCCCGTCATCCTCTTGCAGGCTGCAGTTACTACTGATTGTGGCATGTAAGGGGTTAAACTGCCGTGATGTGAGGTTTCTCCCCTCCTGGTGGTCAGAGCAGGAGCCGGGCCGTCAGTCAGCTATGCCACCGCCGTGTGTGCGGGTTTACAGCCCATTACTGAGCTCTGTAGTAAGACGTGTTGGGGTCACTGAGGGGTTAAGGGGGCTCCACTTAAGGTCGCCCTACGACTTATTATACCTGTAAAGTCCGTCTATTTAAGCAGCCATATTGGAATTTAACCCCTTGAAGCGACAACATTATGAAGAGGCTGCGATCTGTAAGGGGGCGAAGCGCAAAGTGTTAATGTATTCAGCTGCGGGGGAGGGGCGGATCATTCTGGAGTTTGCGGCCCTCCCGGTGAGGAACGGAATTGAACTTAATAGAAAATAACAGGGGCTTAATTGATGCCATATGTTTCAATATTGCCAACAGGGAACTTCACCTGCCAAGTGGGGGCCAGGGGGGAAGGGGGCAGCGATTCGGGGGTCACAAGGCTCGCTCCGGAATATCCAAAGACCCTTTGTGTTGATGAGTCGGGGGAGGGGGTGTGGAGTGCTGAATCGGGGGGCTTATTACAGGGTCTGCGGCTCGCAATAGTTACGCAACAATGTGACGAGGCAGCAGAGCATGACACGCCCCCGAGGGGCGGAGCCACAGACCCCAACCTCCAAGGTTTAAAGGGCAACACCACAGAAAATACAAGGACCCAAAATGTTCTAATGTAACGTCTGTTAGGCACCACCTGGAGATGCAGAGGATCGGTGGCCGCAGCACCCAGCTTTCCCAGGCTACTGAATGAGATGTTTGCAATGGGAGTGAAATCATTCATTCAAGACTTTGGGCGAGCTGCTGGAACGGGCGGCATCGTCGTAATACCGACACCCAGAATCTGCCGGAGCGGTCAGACGCGGTCCGGAAATCTACATCAGTGATGACAGTTTGTGGTCACCCAGCTTTCCCAGAACCAGATACAAGGAGCGGCTCAATGTATTTCTCACCTCAGATGCGCCGCTCGCCCTGCAGATTACCCAACGGGGACGGAACATTTGGGGGGCAGAACCCCCCATGCGCTGTCACTAGTGAAGGGACGTCTTTGCTAGGGGCAGCTGTGTTAGGGAGTATGGCGGTACAGAAGCGCGTGGCGGTGAGCGACCCACCCGAGTGATCATACGCTGCGAGTGGGAGATCCATATCCACAGCGGACCACCATGCGGAAATGCTGCAGACCGCCATGATTTCACCCTTTCGCACCGCACGTCAATTTACCTGCGGATCTTGTCCAGAGTGCGAATGAGTCTGAAACTCCTCCGTGTCGGCAGCAAACCCGCTGCGCCCAACAGCACCGACCCGCGAGACGGCACCTCCGCCCTCGCCTCCCACAACGCCACATTCTAACACATTTCCTGGAAACCCCAGTAGATCATTTGCTGCACGGGGATTTTCCTCATCCAGTAGAGTCCCATCGGAATCGGCGCGGTCCGCACAGCACGCATTTCCTGCACTTGCAATTTTAAATCTACATACGGGAAAACAGCCGCACCCCATCCTGACGCAGGCGCCTGAAAATCCACGAGAGCCTTACCATTGAGCGGCGCTGAACCCACGAGCGGATCTGCGGAACGCCACGGCTCCGGGGGACGCAGACTTCAGACCACAAAACACAATGAGCCCCGCCGCGGCCACCATGTCCTTCACGCCGAGTGACCGGGCGATTCAGGCAATACAGACGCACTGCGCCACGCAACCGTAGATTGCAGGAGAGGCACACAGATGTGAACTGAGATCATCGCGTCCGCGCCGTATCAGGAGCGCAAAAATACGTGTGTCATACGGTGCATACGTCCGCCCGTGTGACTGCGCCCCCAGCTGCAGACTGCTGTGGTTTATAACGCGCCGCCCATCTACTCCGCCACATCTTAATCGGAACCCAGCCGTCCCAGGAACATGTACAACTCCAGCCACCACAAAGCTCCTCACCCAGCTTTCCCCTAGTCCTGCACGGCACGCAACACATGAGGGATGTGATGCAGCATATTAATAGTCTAGGAAAAGCAACGACCCTCATGGCAGCAGCCATGTGTAGCCACCCAGCTTTCCAAGACCCCTGAATGGTAGGTTAGCATTGCTACACAGTGGGGTTAGTAATGAGTGCCATACTGATTATAACCCAGCTTTCCCAAGACTCCTGAATGGTAGGTCAGCAGCGTTGGGAGATACAATGATCACTCAGGGCTCTGGGAAAGCTGGGTCACCACCCTCATGCCGGCCATAATAGTGGCTGTGGCTCAGCTTTCCAATAAAACGGTCATTGCTGCCACCAACGCCAATCTCCCCAGTAACACGGTGGCACTACCAGTCCCAGCAGGCATCACTCACCGGATGTAGTCGTTCCGGCACAGGATCATGCCGCTCTTTGTGTAGCACGAGGTGCCAATCTCACCCAGCTGAGCCTGGCAGCAGGAACACTTGAGGCAGCGGGTGTGCCAGTAGCGGTCCATAGAGTACAGCAGGAAGCGGTCCGCGATCTTCCCCCCGCAGCCGGCGCAGGCTTTGGGGGGGGTGCCGTTGCTGCTGACCGCCGTGGTGGTGGCTTCGGACGTCCGGTTGTTCACCATCCCTGGTCCTGCGGGGAGAGAGGAGACGGGTGAGGATGTGACTGGCGCTGCCAGCAGCTGCAGAGACCTAAGTGATTGAAAGAAGCACTTTGCTCAAGCACCAGAAAATAGCTTATTACCCAGCCGTCCCCCGAGAGCGCCGCTAATCACCCCGTGCCGCCGCGCACCCCTTCACTGCCAGCGCTCATGCCCCGGGTCATTAGTAGCCTAGAACGCACCCCGGTATGTTAACCCCGTCACTACTACAGTGTAACAGAACCCAGCGCCGCTCCCTGCACGACTACCGCCGCGGGCTGCCATAAATTAGGCAACATTATAATAACACAGCGTCTGCCAGGAGGAGCAACATATCCATCCAATTTACAGGCAGCGCTCCGTACTGTATTACGCCGCAAGTAAGTGGGTCGGCCAGTTAAAGGGACAGTACACAGAATATATTTAGCAACATGGCTGCCGGCGAGCCGTCTTTACCTGCAATTCCTGGGCAGAAGTTATAATCCTTTAACCCTTGAGCTGCCGGCGTATGAAGGAAATCACATAAGTGGTACGGTGTAGGATTAACCCCTTTAAACCACTGTATTGGCGACGGTGAAACAGCGACCCAGCTTTTCTTGAGCTCTGCATTATAAAGTAGCACATTTGATGTTCAGGGGTCTGGAAAAGCTGGGTGCCCACCTGTGTGGTAACAGAAGCTGCACTGGTGGTCATGGGGTACCCAGAAGCCTTCACCCCTAAAGACAACAGACACAAAGCTCCATAGAAGGGGGGACAACATTTGGGGGTCCAGTTACAGAAAGGGTAACAAAAAGGGGCAGTAATTAAGTGCCTGCAGTTCTCTGTGCAGCCACAGGGTGTCGCCACTTGCTGCATTTACAAAATAGAAGATCATTCCCCTTTTCACTGGGGGGGCATTTAAAGGGTAACTCTGCCGTTATCCTCTATAGACCCCCAGGGCCCCTCACCAACCCGCTGTGCCTTCTGGCTGACACCACTCAGGTAAAGGCACGACGAACCAACGGGGAAGGGGGGGTTCTTTAGGATGGAGTTGCCCTTTAAGTACCAACTTGTTCCCCAGAACGTGGGCACACCTGGCACCGGCTCTGGCACAGCTCCGGCTGTCGTGGAACGAGTCTTTCGTTTCTCATGATTACATTAGGTTATCAAATCTGGTGCTAATTACCCCATAAATCCCGTCTCCTCGCCCTGCGGGACGCCGAGAGACCCTAAAAAGGGAGATTAAGGGAGATTTACAATGGTGGGCGCGGCGCCAAGTAACCGGAGGCCAACGTGTTACCTGCCGTATGACCCGCTCACAACCTGCCCTAATGCCCCCCAGACAGATGTTACACCTGGTATAAACCATCCATAATTAACCCCTTTATAGCCAACCCCCCAATATAATCACCACACAAGGAGTCTGGCTGCCACCATGAAGGGCACCGCTGCCTATTGCTGGGGTGTTTGGCACACATCTCTGATGCACCCAGCTTTTCCAGTGTCCTGAAGGGCAAGTCTGCTAATGTTCTACCCAGATATATGCCTGGCGCCTGTAACAAGACCGCCTTCTGGAGCGGCGGCTGAAGACGGACCCTGCTGGTGGTCACCCAGCTTTCCCAAAAATGACTCCTGGAGCGGCAGAACAGAAGGGGTTAAAGACTCTGCTCCGACCTGTGCACAATATGCTAATAGGAGGGGATAGGAATCATGGGTAATGTGAATCCCACTAACGGCAGCAGATTGCAAGCTCTGCAGCCCAGCTGCTGCCTGTCCATCTAAAAGCAAGACCCTCGTGGCTAAACGTGCGCTCCGCAGACACATCTGCCCCCCGCCCCAAGTTATAGGGGTCTCTGATCCCACCATGAAGCACTGTCTACAGCTTGCTGTCAGTGAATGGATTGGAAGCCACCTTGTTTATACCCATTGACTGCAACAGGCTGGCGCAGTCTACTGGCGCTGCAGGGGTTAACACTCCCCCCGGCCGCGGCACAATCCCCCCATTATCTGCCGCCCTGAAAAGAATCTATAACAAGGCTGAAGCAGTCGCAGCTGCCAATGAAATCCAAGTAGAAGCCGTGCAGATTAGAGTGTCAGCCCCGGGGGCCAGACCACCCCTGGAGCATGCTGGGAGTTGTAGTTTATCACTTCCTACAACAGAAAGGGGAAACTGCAAAGTTAAGCGGCAGCGATGTAGCAGAGCCGAGTTGGCAGCTACTGGTCGCACAGCGCCGCTCTTTGGCTGGAGCAGATCTCCGGGTCCGAGTCGGTTCTTCATCTGTTTATTACGCTCCAGCCAGAGTTGTGTTATATAATATTACGTTACGGGTCGATGTGCCACTATAGATTGTATTACACTACAGGTGATTACAGCCCAGTCTATTATACCACATTACTGCATATAACGGAGCAGGCGTTATATTATATGAGCTTCAGATCCTGTATTACAGGACATTATAGTGCATATAGACTATTATAACTGCACAGCATATCGCCATCACATGACATGTTATACGCTAGTACAGTATAGACCGCACTATTACAGCACAGGCATGTATAGCGCAGACTAGGAGGGAAGCGTATACACCATTATAATACCATATAGACTACATTGTTATTACACTCCAGCCCCCCCCCCCAGTCTACTCTACAGCACACACTACATTCTATGTTATTACACTCCAGCAAAAAATATGTTTTTACACTCCAGCCCCCCAGTCTACTCTACAGCACACACTACATTATATGTTATTACACTCCAGCCCCCCCCCAGTCTACTCTACAGCACACACTACATTATATGTTATTACACTCCAGCCCCCCCCCAGTCTACTCTACAGCACACACTACATTATATGTTATTACACTCCAGCCCCCCCCCAGTCTACTCTACAGCACACACTACATTATATGTTATTACACTCCAGCCCCGCCCCAGTCTACTCTACAGCACACACTACATTATATGTTATTACATTCCAATACACACACTGCATTATATGTTATTACACTCCAATACAAACACTACATTATATATTACACTCCAGCCCCCCAGTCTCTCACACTGCATTATATGTTATTACACTCCAGCCCCCCCCCCCCCCGTCTACTCTCTACAGCACACACTACATTATATATTACACTCCAGCCCCCCAGTCTCTCACACTGCATTATATGTTATTACACTCCAGCCCCCCCCCCCCGTCTACTCTCTACAGCACACACTACATTATATGTTATTACACTCCAGCCCCCCCAGTCTACTCTACAGCACACTACATTATATGTTATTACACTCCAGCACACACTACATTATATGTTATTACACTCCAGCACACGCTACATTATATGTTATTACACTCCAGCACACGCTACATTATATGTTATTACACTCCAGCACACGCTACATTATATGTTATTACACTCCAGTCCCCCCAGTCTACTCTACAGCACACACTACATTATATGTTATTACATTCCAGCCCCCCCAGTCTACTCTACAGCACACACTACATTATATGTTATTACACTCCAGCCCCCCCAGTCTACTCTACAGCACACACTACATTATATGTTATTACACTCCAGCCCCCCCCCCCAGTCTACTCTACAGCACACACTGCATTATATGTTATTACACTCCAGTCCCCCCCCCCAGTCTACTCTACAGCACACACTACATTATGTGTTATTACACTCCAGCCCCCCCACCCTCACCCCCCCCAGTCTACTCTCTACAGCACACACTACATTATATGTTATTACACTCCAGCCCCCCCCCCAGTCTACTCTACAGCACACACTACATTATGTTATTACACTCCAGCACACACTACATTATATGTTATTACACTCCAGCCCCCCCCCCAGTCTACTCTACAGCACACACTACATTATGTTATTACACTCCAGCACACACTACATTATGTGTTATTACACTCCAGCCCCCCCACCCTCACCCCCCCCAGTCTACTCTCTACAGCACACACTACATTATATGTTATTACACTCCAGCCCCCCCCCCAGTCTACTCTACAGCACACACTACATTATGTTATTACACTCCAGCACACACTACATTATATGTTATTACACTCCAGCCCCCCCCCCCAGTCTACTCTACAGCACACACTACATTATATGTTATTACACTCCAGCACACACTACATTATATGTTATTACACTCCAGCCCCCCCCCCAGTCTACTCTACAGCACACACTACATTATGTTATTACACTCCAGACCATTATATTGGCCTCCAGTCCCGCAGCCCCTCTGACTACATATTACAGACCCCCCTGCGGTCTCATCACACTCGGCGGCACGCAAAGTAAGTGAACCCCATGAAGTTACGCCGGGCCGTTCTCCTGACTTGTGCCAGCCACAGCCTGCAGGCGGCGCCACCTACCTGCTGCTCGGTGCAGACCCAGCAGATCCCGGAGCCGCTCACCCTCTGCCCGCAGCTGTCCGCTGCCCCTCCTTATATAACCGCGTCTCTGACGTCAGAGGGGCATCCCACCACAGCCAATCAGCCGCCAGGGGGCGTGCCAACTGTCAGAGAGATAAATGTGGAGGTCTCACTGCTGCTCCCCGGAGGCCGCAGCGCGCACTGCACCGAAAGGAGAAAACTCCCATCCTCCTCGGACGGAGCGCGCCCGCGCCGTTAACCCCTTGGGGGGCGCCGTTAACCCCTCGGGGGGCCGCCGTTAACCCCTCGGGGGGCGCCGTTAACCCCTCGGGGGCCGTGGCCTATCTTAGTCTTGAGGACGCAACAATCTTTGAGGGATTTTCATCTCCACTTTTCAGAAACAAAAACTTTATATCTTCCCGCTTATAAAAACTCTTTTGCAAAAAAATGTTTCTTCACCTGCATTTACGGTCCCAGAATCCCCCCCCCCCCCCCCCATGGGCGGAGCTCTGGGGGTTTTGCGCGCCGCGCTGTAGTTTTAATTGGTCGCGTTTTTTGAGAGGTGAAATGAATAAAAAGCATTTTGGCGTTGGCCGTGCGGGCAGAATGATCGCGGGGCGAACGGTCGCGGTGTGGTTTGCTATGGACGGGGCGAACGGTCGTGGTGCGGGCTGAACCGGTGCGGGGCGAACGGTCGCGGTGCGGTTTGCTATGGACGGGGCGAACGGTCGCGGTGTGGTTTGCTATGGACGGGGCGAACGGTCGTGGTGCGGGCTGAACCGGTGCGGGGCGAACGGTCGCGGTGCGGTTTGCTATGGACGGGGCGAACGGTCGCGGTGTGGTTTGCTATGGACGGGGCGAACGGTCGTGGTGCGGGCTGAACCGGTGCGGGGCGAACGGTCGCGGTGCGGTTTGCTATGGACGGGGCGAACGGTCGCGGTGTGGTTTGCTATGGACGGGGCGAACGGTCGTGGTGCGGGCTGAACCGGTGCGGGGCGAACGGTCGCGGTGTGGTTTGCTATGGACGGGGCGAACGGTCGTGGTGCGGGCTGAACCGGTGCGGGGCGAACGGTCGCGGTGCGGTTTGCTATGGACAGGGCGAACGGTCGTGGTGCGGGGCGAACGGTTTTTAAACAAAAAGGGGAAAGAGCAAAAAATGTTTTCCTCTTCTTTTCTTCCGTGTTTTATGTCCCCCCGGGGGGACGTGAACCTGCAATGTTATGACTCTGATAACGGGGCGGCGATGGAATAACCGGTAATCTGTACGTGCGATGAGGAGACGGAAGATCCGCCATGTTATGGACAAGATTAGGAATCCATTCTCGTGGCGTCTCTCTACTTAAAGGGGACATCGCCTATAATTCCCCGATCGGAGGACGCAGTTGTTTCTACGACGGTGGGCGGCACACGAAGCTCTAGCACTGATCTCGTCGGCCGATGATGATGGTGACCCTCGGGTTAGGGGGCTCCATGATGGGGGCGGCCGTCCTACCTTCAGAGGAGGTCACACGTAACGCCGTCGCGGAAGTCTACAGCGGGGACGCTGGGGATCCGAGGACTAATGAGCCCCACAGCGGCTGCATACAACACAGAACGTGCGCCAAAGATTGCAGTGTAGTCACCTGACATGGCGGTGCCGTATCTGTCCGAGAAGCTCAGACCAGCGCCACGCTCTCAGCGCCGCGATGTTCAGTCGCGTGGAAAAAAACTCAGGTTGTTCCTACAGGTAGAAAAATGCGCAAGTTCTGTGCGACTGCCGGACGCGCAGAATTTGCGTATTGCATTAACTGATTATTACCAAAGGGTTAATTTACACCGCCAACTTTCCGCGCCGAAAGTGAGAGATGGAAAAACGGAAACGGGTTCTATTTTCGTGCGATTCTTGCGCCGCGAGGTCCGCCTGACAACGTTGGGCGCCGGTCGGAGACGTGTTACTACGGCCCAAGGATAGAAAAGGCGGCATCGCGAGCGCCATAGAAAATAACGGACAATACTTTGCTGCGCTAAAATCAGAACGCGGCGATTGGGATTTTAAAAAAAAACAAATTGTCGCTACGAGAAAAAATGTGTAAATAAACGGATTGTAAATAAAGCGCCATTCACAGCGCGAACGGACGGAATACACGCCATTAGCGATCCGCAGGACGCGACCCGACTGCATCAGTTTCCATCGCGCTGCCCTCGTTGGCCCCTAAAGGCGCCACACACCCTTCGAACTTTTAACTCTTTCAATCCCAGAGTGTGGAGAGGGTTGGTATCTTTGACCCGCCATCAGTGCCCCATCCTGTGACCTTCGCCATTATTAGCGTGCTCTCTGGAGCGCAGTCCGCAGACGTCCCATAAATCGCGCGCCCGGCGACAGCTGCATTGTGCAGATAATGACCTCCCTGCACACAAGACGTTACTGACTCACCTACAATACAATGTCAGTGCGACCAGCGGTGCCCGGCGCTGGCGCTGGCGGGCACAGTGGGATCATTCTGCATCATGATAGTCCCTCGGAAACCAGATGTGCGCAATATACAGGGCTCCGGGAAAGCTGGGTGACCACCGCTACCTGTCAGGGCTGCCCCACATACCCGCTGAAGCGGAGGACGCCATCTGTGTGCCCACATTCAGTCAGATCCGTTTAATCCGACATCTGATCATCCGGAATTTGTATCCATGCGGCACGGATCACTAAGCAGGTCTCATGAACGGCAAGTATGTCGCCCCCCTACGTATTTACCCACCTGTGCCCGCTCCTTGCCCCCATGCCGCACAGGTGAGCCCACAGGACTCTCCCAGCTGTGCAAACACTGGCATCTCTGCCCGGAGGTCATATAGATATATCACACACCTTGGCAGCGATGCTGGCATTACTTGGGTGCACAGGGTGGTGAGGCCCGTTAACCCTGCCAGCCCCAGCTTTACCATCAGCACATTCCTCCCTGCGCGCAGATATTAGCCGGTGGCAGGACGAGCCACGACTTGCTCCCCCGCCTGCTTTATATGGCGTGCGGAATCATCCACGTTAACCCATTGGTGGCCTGCAGGAAGAGAAGCGCTTGTGTCCGTAAATCATCTGGGAATGTTGGGTGGCAATCCACATGGTCATCAGGAGTTTGGGGGGCAGCCAGCTTTCTGGAGGTGCAGTGATGCCAGTATGTGTGCCAGGCAGTATGAGAGCTGTAATGGTGGAATGAAGACGAGCCATTTTCGCCCTTGGTGGCTTCAGTCTGGGCACACGGGGGTCTCGTGGGGAGGGGCATCAGTTTGGAGGCCTGCAGTGTAATGGTGGATGTTGGTGCCAGGGGGCATCGGGGTGACGGGCAGCCATCGTCCAGACAATTGCTCAAACAAGCCATTTGAAGCAACCATTGTAAATGCGATTCCTGCGGTACAAAGTGAGAAATTGCGCTGCAGTCGCCAGTCGTTTCATGCCAGCTCACTGCAACACAACTAGCGAGCGGCAGGGCTGCTCCCACGGCGTCTCTGCTCTGCGGGGATATTTTACGTGTGTAATACGCAGGGCGGCAGCGCCATTGATTTGCCTGCGGGGTTCACACCTGCGTCTCCACCATTGGAATACGTCCTATATTGAATCGTATTACAGACCGAACCAGGCGTTTAAAGTCAGAGGGAGCGCGAAGAGGCAGCGAGCGGGCAGAGACTGGGCAGAGACCGGGCAGAGACTGGGCAGAGACCGGGCAGAGACTGGCGTGCGGCTGCCGCTTTATGTATAAAATCAATGGGGCCTCCTTGTGGAAAACACAACGAACATGTGAAAAAAACTGCAGTGCGCCGTGAAAACCCCGCGGACCGCTGCCACACCCACCCGTGGGCATCAGCCCTCGAGGGGACGCCAGGACGGCCCGTGTTCAATCCCCACAGCGCATGCAGGCGCCAGCGGGCAGTAGAAATCAGCCTTTATCACCGTGTAATACGCGGCCACGTACGCTGTGTCAGCAGGACGGCGACTAGAGAATACGGCGCAGCTGCACACGGGACGACCATCGCTTACACGAAACAGGCAGCGGTCCATCTATGAATGGAAGAGACCTCCGGCCGCTCCTGACGCACAGTCGCCCCGTGTAAGGTGACCTCAGGCTGGACCCCCAGTAATTGGCGGCGGCTCGTCTCCTCCTCCGCCTCTTCATCCCCTTCATATTGTAATGGAGCCTCCGGAGATGAATGGAGGAACAGACAAAGGAGGACGAGACTCCGAGGGGCCGAAACAGCCAATATTCAGACCTTCAGAGGAAGGCGCAGGGACGCCGGGGTCCAGAGCCGCTCCGCGCACAAAGCGTGCCGGGCCATCCAGGACTGCGAGGGCGACAGCACGGATGAGACGGAAAACATTAAATTGATGGATTTTAACTTTTTTTCCAGATTTTACATTTGTTCATTTTAAAGAAAGAAAATTTGTAAAAAAAAAACGATTTGATCAGAAAGTTATAAACGGCGAACAATAAGATGCTGGCGGCGAGCGCACGTCTGTCCGTGCTTTACAACAAAATGCTGCCTCCAGAGGGTCGCCGTACGGCGGTAATAAAATACATTAATACATTATGTTTTTCATGGTGGCGTTTTTTTTTCTCACATTTGCTCCATTTTTTGGGTCTATGGCGGGGTTGTTTTCTTCTTTTTTTTTTTCAAAAATGTAACCTGCGCCGCTTCTCATGCTCCACTGCTCGTTCTCTGATGCTCGTGCGTCGCTTCTCATGCTCCACTGCTCGTTCTCTGATGCTCGTGCGTCGCTTCTCATGCTCCACTGCTCGTTCTCCGATGCTCGTGCGTCGCTTCTCATGCTCCACTGCTCGTTCTCTGATGCTCGTGCGTCGCTTCTCATGCTCCACTGCTCGTTCTCCGATGCTCGTTGCGTCGCTTCTCATGCTCCACTGCTCGTTCTCTGATGCTCGTGCGCCGCTTCTCATGCTCCACTGCTCGTTCTCTGATGCTCGTGCGTCGCTTCTCATGCTCCACTGCTCGTTCTCCGATGCTCGTGCGTCGCTTCTCATGCTCCACTGCTCGTTCTCTGATGCTCGTGCGTCGCTTCTCATGCTCCACTGCTCGTTCTCTGATGCTCGTGCGTCGCTTCTCATGCTCCACTGCTCGTTCTCTGATGCTCGTGCGTCGCTTCTCATGCTCCACTGCTCGTTCTCTGATGCTCGTGCGCCGCTTCTCATGCTCCACTGCTCGTTCTCTGATGCTCGTGCGTCGCTTCTCATGCTCCACTGCTCGTTCTCCGATGCTCGTGCGCCGCTTCTCATGCGCCACTGCTCGTTCTCCGATGCTCGTGCGTCACTTCTCATGCTCCACTGCTCGTTCTCTGATGCTCGTGCGTCGCTTCTCATGCTCCACTGCTCGTTCTCTGATGCTCGTGCGCCGCTTCTCATGCTCCACTGCTCGTTCTCTGATGCTCGTGCGTCGCTTCTCATGCTCCACTGCTCGTTCTCTGATGCTCGTGCGCCGCTTCTCATGCTCCACTGCTCGTTCTCTGATGCTCGTGCGCCGCTTCTCATGCTCCACTGCTCGTTCTCTGATGCTCGTGCGCCGCTTCTCATGCTCCACTGCTCGTTCTCTGATGCTTGTGCGCCGCTTCCTATTCTTGTGCTCATATTCTGCCCCTCGTTCTCTAGTTCTCATGCGCTGCTTCCTGTTCTCCGGTGCCTGTGCGCTAATTGTGCTTCTCGTGCTCCCGATTCTTATTCTCTGGTTGTCATGCACTGCTTCCAGTTCTCGTGTGCCGCTGCTCATGTTCCGCTTCTCTTTCTCCGATGCTCGTGTGCTATTTGTGCTTCTCGTTCTCTTGCTCTGGTGCTTGTGCTCTAATTCTTGTGCGCCGATTCTCTCTCGCGTCCTCCGGTGCTCGTGCGCCGCGTCTCGTTCTCGGGCTCCAATTCTTGTGCGGCAATTCTCTCTTGCGTCCTCCGGTGCTCGTGCGCCGCGTCTCGTTCTCGTGCTGATTCTTGTGCGCCGATTCTCTCTCGCGTCCTCCGGTGCTCGTGCGCCGCGTCTCGTTCTCGTGCTGATTCTTGTGCGCCGATTCTCTCTCGCGTCCTCCGGTGCTCGTGCGCTGCGTCTCGTTCTCGTGCTCCAATTCTTGTGCGCCGATTCTCTCTCGCGTCCTCTGGTGCTCGTGCGCCGCGTCTCGTTCTCGTGCTCTGATTCTTGTGCGCCGATTCTCTCTCGCATCCTCCGGTGCTCGTGCGCCGTATCTTGTTTTCGTGCTCTGATTCTCGTGCGCCGATTCTCTCTCGCATCCTCCGGTGCTCGTGCTCCGCTTCTGACAGTTTTTCATCATTTGCTGTTTTGAAAAAAAAAAAAAAATACAGCAAAGAAAAAATGCCGCCACACGTGACCAAAACACGTCAGGAAAAACCGCAGATATCCAACAAAAACAGCTCTGAGCACAGTTATCTGCGAGTTTCTTCGGACGAGCGCGGCCAGCGTTGGTCTGTGAATCCGTGGGCGCCGTATGTGACTGTTTTTCTTCTACGTGTCATATGAGTTTTTCGTCAAGAAAAGAAAAAAAAAGAGGCGACTATTTTTCTAGCATTGTTTGGCAATTATCCGTGAAAACGAAGTGCGCCCGAACGGCATCCGTTTTTTGCACTGCAGCTGATTTGAATTGGTGACTGATGTCTGAACACGCGAGCCTGATGAGGAGACGCCGCGATTCCTCTTACGTGGGACATCGGTCGGCGCGGTGGTCAGTGACAAACACGGAGGAATAAGCCCTAAAACAACATCCCATCGGGGGGGGGGTTACGTATCAGCTTAGGATCCCGCAGAACGAGATCAAGTTCAAGCCCCCCACGGAGCACAAATCCACCCCGGGGAAAACGGCGATATTTGGCGGCACATAAGAGGAAGAAGAGAACCCCGCCGACTTACTGTGCGCAGATGAATTATTCGCACGCGCTGACGTCCCAGCGGTAATCTGCATCACCGCATTGATTGTTTATTAAATTACTTATTGATCGTTAAGCTGCGGTAATGAGCCGACACGCTACTTAATGGGGGCGATAAATCCGTAAATTAACCCGTCGTAGAGAGGAACGCGATACAGTCCTGACCCGTCACTGGCGCGCCACGCGGCAGCTTCTGTCCTGATGTTACTGTAATAAACAAAATTCCATCCAACATGGCCGCCCATACGGCTCCCTCGTGGCGGCTCCGTGGATGGACGACCCCCCTTGTTCGGGTCCGTCGCAGCCTTTTACTAGGAAGTATTATCGTTCAAAAACTCGTTGGACAGCGCGACTCTGAGCGATTTCAGTGTGAACGCGGCCGACGACTGAACGACCGACCAGAATACAGTCGCTTCTCGTTCGCTGTTCATTTTCCACAGGCAGTAAAACAAGCGTTTAGTCGTTGCGGTTGAAAAGCGATTGTTTAGTCGTCGCATTCACGGATGCACAAAACGGCGTGCGAACAATTAATCTGCCTGTATGAACAGCTGCAATGAGTGAACGCGGTCTTCATTGCCTCGTGCCAACAGCTTGCACAATGGCCGCCCCTCCCGGTCTGGATCACCGTCACTTCTGAGGCGCATCGTCTCCGCCGCGGGACGCCATTTACCTGCTGGGGTTGTCTGACCTCAGTCGCCCCCCAAGTACTAAGAACATCCCGGCCTCGTATTCACCCTCCAGCTGCTGCAGAACTACAACTCCCAGCATGCACTCTGTTCAAAAACGTTTATTAGGTGATTCTGGAGACGGGGCCCCTGAGGCAGAGCGGGCACAATATATCACAGTGCCCACATAAGACACATCCAGAGATGCCTTGTATCAGCACCAGCTATAGTGCTGCATAACCGTGCCAAGCACAGGGGTGCTATAACAGCATCAGCAGCAGCGCCCCCACAACAGTGCCCTCACAAGTGTGCTGGGGTCAGCTGACTACAAACAGAGCCACATCCTGTGTGCAAGTTACAGCGCCAACTAATACCCGCCCCGCTGCCACATGCCATGACGTTACCATGCTCCCCTAACAGTGCCACACACAGTGGCCCCATAACATAGCTAGCGGTGCCCGCCAAAGCACCCTATAAGTGTCCGCTAGAGTGCCGCCACAGTGTGCACAGTGCCACATAACAGCGCCAGCTACAGTGACCGCTAATACGGAGCCGCCACTTAATGCCGGCAGAAAGCCCCGCCCCTTTATACTACGGCTTATGGTATTCTCTGCTGGAGTTCCCCTTTAAAGACGCAGACGTCGGCCATTATCGATGCTTTGGGTTTATTCTTTTCGTTTTTTGCGTGCGTGAAAATTGCACTTTCTTTCAATAGGAAAAAATGAAACAAATCGCATTTTTTCCACCTGCGGGAGCGAAGAGACTTGTGACTGGGCCATAGAAATAATGGGCTGCCTGCAATATCACAGAACAGGCCCCGCCCAGTCTCTGCGGCTCGCGGCGCTCAAACCAACGTGCGATTATTCTCTCTTTCCTAGTGAAATAATAGGCAGCTTTCACCAATGTGATGCGTTCCAGCGAGGGACAGCGCACACCGCACAGCCCACACCGCGCACCGCACAGCACGCACCGCACAGCGCACACCGCACAGCGCACAGCCCACACCACACAGCCCACACCGCGCACTGCACAGCGCACACCGCACAGCACAGCGCACACCACACACAGCGCACAGTACACACCGCACAGCGCACACCGCGCACACCACACACCACGCACCGCACAGTGCACACCACACAGCGCACACCGCACACCACACACCGCACAGTACACAGCGCACACCGCGCACAGCGCACACCACACACCGCACACCACACACCGCACAGTACACACCGCACAGCGCACACCGCACAGTACACACCGCACAGCGCACACCGCGCACACCACACACCGCACAGCACACACCGCACAGCACACAGCGCACACCGCACAGCGCACACCGCACAGCGCACACCACATCGCGCACACCGCACAGCGCACACCGCACAGCGCACACCGCACAGCCCACACCGCGCACCGCACAGCGCACCGCACAGCGCACACCGCGCACACAGCGCACACAGCGCACAGCGCACACCACGCAGCGCACCGCACCGCACAGCGCACACCACACAGCGCACCGCACAGCGCACACCACACAGCGCACACCACACAGCGCACACCGCGCACACCGCACAGCGCACACCACACAGCGCACACCACACAGCGCACACCACACAGCGCACACCACACAGCGCACACCACACAGCGCACCACACAGCGCACACCACACAGCGCACCACACAGCGCACACCGCACAGCCCACACCGCGCACAGCGCACCGCACAGCGCACCGCGCACAGCGCACACAGCGCACAGCGCACACCACACAGCGCACAGCGCACACCACGCAGCGCACCGCACACCGCGCACAGCGCACACAGCGCACACCGCGCACCACACAGCGCACAGCGCACACCACGCAGCGCACCGCACAGCGCACACCACAGCGCACACCACACAGCGCACACCGCACACCACACAGCGCACACCACACAGCGCACACCGCACAGCGCACACCACACAGCGCACACCGCACACCGCACACTACACAGCGCACAGCGCACACCGCACACTACACAGCGCACAGCGCACACCACACCGCACAGCGCACCGCACAGCGCACACCGCACAGCCCACACCGCGCACAGCACACCGCACAGCACAGCGCACACCGCACAGCCCACACCGCACACCACACAGCGCACAGCGCACACCGCACAGGTTTACAAGTGCTATACGGGACTGACACTACGTCAGAGTCACACACAGACTCCATTCCTGTGCATCACCCGCCAGCCAACCTGACCAAACTGCTAGGATAAGGTGGCCAGATTGTCCCAGGGTCAGGGGTGGGACAAAGGGGTGTGGTCATGAGCAGGATAGGAAGGGTGTGGTCAAGGGCGGGACAGAACAGTATTGTCAGGGATGTGGCAAAGGGGTGTGGTCAGGGGCGGAGCTTATCACAACTTATGATTTTAGCTCCATCGTTATAAAAAGTACAGGGCCATTTAAAAAAAGACAGGGAGCAAATTCAGCTTGGGGTACGCTGCCAGAAGAAATAGTGACCCCCACAGTGGCATCAGTAGTAATACAACAGGGTAATAGAGCCTCCATGCCCACCCGTATCACATCTTGTATCCAAGCTAGAGGCGGTGCAAC